>NC_088811.1:2978989-4266905 GCF_011386835.1 Chrysemys picta bellii | reverse complement strand
AATAGTTTCCTAACCTGGCTTTGATAATAGAGAAAGTTCGTTAGATTTATTAATCCGCATTTTCCTTTGGACTGTCAGGTTTGGAGTGACAGTAAAAAAGCTTGTGACGACTTTGGCTAATTTGCACTCCATTCACTTTCTCATGAAAACCCATCAGGCCGACTGAAGAACTGCTCTGCAATTGACCTTATTCAATGGCAGAGTGATATACTGGGAAACAGGCCAGTTTTCACAATGCCGAAAAGAGCAAATTGGACGGAATCTTTGTTCCTCTCTTTCTTTCTCTTTCCTTTTTATGCCAGTCTTGCTCTAGTTAAGCTCCCTCATTTGTTGCAGCAGTAGCTCTAGGGCTCAGGTCACCCTCTGGGGCGGCCATTGCAGGTGATCACTGGACTGCTTGTCTTAGATGTACAGGGAGGGTGGGTAGGAGGGGAGTTGCTGAGAGGTTTGAGAATAGGGACTCTGGCACAACAAAGCAAAGTCCAAGACCACAGCGTCCTGGTCAGGTTTGTGTTTAGGGAGTATTTTTTTAGTGTATGAATTGCTAATATGAAAGAGTGCTTGCATAACCAAAAGTTGAAAGCCAGTTCATCTCCATATTTTAGTATATTTGCTCTTTTGGGTGAGGCATAAAACTAGGTTCCTGATTCCATGTGGCCACTGCAGAAACTATAGCTCCTTGACCCCAGTAACCTGGCCAAATCCCAGCGAAAGTGAGGAGATCCTGCCTCCCTATATTCCCCTCGAAGTTTCCACTGAATATTGTATTCGCCATATCCTGTATAGGCCATGAAGTGTCGTCATGAGCTATAAAACATGTGCTAGATTTCACCTCAGAGGTGGGTGCTTTTCACTTGATGGATGAAATGGTGCTTATGTGTCTGATAAAGCATTCTTTTAGCTGAAGGATGTTGTATTCCTCAAATGAAAGACAATTAGCTCTGTCGTTTAGAAGCTCTAGTAAAAATGCACTTGTACTCATTTGATATGCTGCATCCTCCGTATCTGCCGAGCAGTGACTGGGCAACTGCGATTCACTGTGCTTAAATACACACTAAGGTTCTCCATAATAAATCGTGGGAATGAATGTTAAACTTGACACATAATCCAAAATCAAAGTCCATTTATACATTTCTGCCCACTGTAACCCTGGCCCGTTGTGCTTTTTAATTGTCTACCTTTATATACTAGTACACGGATCCTATTAGAAATATTGATGCAAAGGGCCTTCCAACCTCATTCCAGCCCATTTCTTCTGTTTCTAGCTACGCTGAGCTGTACTTTGTTTCTTCTTTCCTTCATTGTCCCTTCCCCCCGCCCCTCCTCTTTTCAGTGCAGCAGGAAAGAAAAACATATCCCACACACACAAAAACCCACAAAACCCTAAAGACACACCACATGGAGACAGGTAAGCAGAAGATGATTGTGCAGCTTCTGCCCCTCCGCTCGCTTGTACCTAACACATTTCACTTCTAATTCTAAAAGCAAAGTGCTAACTTTCAAGGTTTCTAATATCCCTGATTTTGGAATTGGAGCTGTGCATCTCCCTCGGAAGTTAGTGGACTTCCAGTTGCTCAGCACCTCTATGGCTCAAGTCCTATGATCCTATCTTGCACTGTGTTGAGTGTCTTTACCTCCCACTGAATTCATTGGAAGCTGAGATCACTCAGCAACTTGCAATATTGGGCTATTGTTAAAATCAGAATGAAGCTGCATAAAATTCTTTGGAAATCTGTGGCTGTAATTCTGCCTGTGGTATTACCAGGAAGAGGGGAGAATTGTCATCTAGAAAAGTGACCATAATATGTTAACATAAAATGGCCATACTGGGTGAAACCAAAGGTCCCATCTAGCCCAGTATCCTGTCTTCTGACAGTGGCCAATGTCAGGTGCTCCAGAGGGAATGAACAGAACAGGTAATCACCAAGTGATCCATTCCCTGCCGCCCATTCCCAGCTTCTGGCAAACAGAGGCTAGGGACACCATCCCTGCCCATCCTGGCTAATAGCCATTGATGGACCTATCCTCCATGAATTTATCTGGTTCTTTTTTAAATCCTGTTTATAGTCTTGGCCTTCACAACATCCTCTGGGCAAGGAGTTCCACAGGTTGACTGCGCATTGTGTGAAGAAATACTTCCTTTTGTTTGTTTTAAGCCTGCGGCCTATTAATTTCATTTGGTGACCCCTAGTTCTTGTGTTCTGAGAATGAGTAAATAATACTTCCTTCTCCACACCACTCATGATTTTATAGACCTCTATCATATCACCCCTTAGTCGTCTCTTTTCCAAGCTGAAAAGTCTCTGACTTATTAATTTCTCCTCAAATGGAAGCTCTTCCATACTCCTAATCATTTTTGTTGCCCTTTTCTGAATCTTTTCCTATTCCAATATATCTTTTTTGAGATGGGGCAACCACATCTGCACGCAGTATTCAAGATGTGGGCATACCATGGATTTATATAGAGGCAATATGATATTTTCTGTCTTATTATCTATCCCTTTCTTAATAATTCCCAACATTCGGTTCGCTTTTTTGACAGCCGCTGCACATTGAGTGGTTATTTTCAGAGAACTATCCACAATGACTCCAAGATCTCTTTCTTAAGTGGAAACAACTAATTTAGACCCCATCATTTTATATGTATGGTTGGGATTATGTTTTCCAGTGTGCATTACTTTGCATTTATCAACGTTGAATTTCATCTGCCATTTTGTTGCCCTGTCACGCAGTTTTGAGAGATCCTTTTATAGCTCTTCACAGTCTGCCTAGAACTTAACTATCTTGAGCAGTTTTGTATTATCTGAAAATTTTGCCACCTCACTGTTTACCCCTTTTTCCAGATCATTTATGAATATGCTGAATAGGACTGGGCCCAGTACAGACCCCTGGGGGACACCACTATTTACCTCTCACCATTCTGAAAACTGGCCATTTATTCCTACCCTTTGTTTCCTATCTTTTAACCAGTTACCAATCCATGAGAGGACCTTCCCTCTTATCCCATGACTGCTTATTTTGCTTAGGAGCCTTTGGTGAGGGACCTTGTCAAAGGCTTTCTGGAAATCTAAATACACTATATCCACTGAATCCCCCTTGTCCATATGCTTGTTGACCACCCTCAAAGAATTCTAGTAGATTGGTGAGGCATGATTTCCCTTTAAAAAAAACCATGTTGACTATTCCCCAACAAATTATGTTAATCTATGTGTCTGACGGTTGTGTTCTTTACTATAGTTTGAACCAGTTTGCCCGGTACTGAAGTCAGGCTTATCGGCCTGTAATTACCGGGGTCACCTCTGGAGCCCTTTTTAAAAATTGATGTCAGATTAGCTATGCTCCAGTCACTTGGTACAGAAGCTGATTTAAATGATAGGTTACAGCCTAGAGTTAGTAGTCCTGCAATTTCACATTTGAGTTCCTTCAGAACTCTTGGGTGAATACCATCTGGTCCTGGTGACTTATTACTGTTTAGCTGATCAATTTGTTCCAAAACCTCCTCTAATGACATCGCAATCTGGGACAGTTCCTCAGATTTGTCACCTAAAAAGAATGGTTCAGGTTTGGGAATCTCCCTCACATCCTCAACCATGGAGATCGATGCAAACACTTCATTTAGTGTCTCCGCAATGGCCTTATCGCCCTTGAGTGCTCCTTTAGCATCTCGATCGTCCAGTGGCCCCACTGGTTGTTTAGCAGCCTTCCTGCTTCTTATGTACATAAAATTATTTTTGCTATTACTTTTTGACTAGCTACTTTTGGCTAGCTGTTCTTCATATTCTTTTTTGGCCTTCCTAATTATATTTTTATACTTCATTAGCCAGAGTTTATGCTCCTTTCTATTTTCCTCACTAGGATTTAACTTCCACTTTTTAAATGATGCCTTTTTGCCTCTCACTGCTTCTCTTACTTTGTTGGTTAGCCACGGTGGCTCTTCTCTTACTGTGGTTTTTAATGTGGGGGATACATTGAAGTTGAGCCTCTATTCTGGTGTCTTTAAAAAGTTTCCATGCAGCTTTTGGTGCTGTACCTTTTAATTTCTGGTTTCAGAGTAGCAGCCGTGTTAGTCTGTATCCGCAAAAAGAAGAACAGGAGTACTTGTGGCACCTTAGAGACTAACAAATTTATTAGAGCACAAGCTTTCGTGGACTACAGCCCACTTCTTCGGATTTAACATGAGGAACCCTAGTTCACCCATGCTATTATTTAGACTTCTAGCATTGGTATATCAGCACTTTAAAAACTTGTCAGTTTTTAGCTGTCTCCCATTACATGATGTAATTGAATGAGACTTTTTTTCATTTGACTGTTTCTCATCAGATCCTACTTATATTTTATCATCTTCCATACTCTCCTCCTGACTAGGACATAGAGAATCTCCCTCCCCTAAGGGAAGACTCTGTCCGAACCACGTGCTCTTCCGCACCTGTCGGCTTTCCCTCAGCGCTTAGTTTAAAAATTGCTTTATGAACTGATATGTTGCATCTTGTAACCCACCTTTAAAATGCAGAGTGAAACGCAAGACGGTAAATGTCACTTGAGAAAGGTGCAGGGCACCCTGGAGTGAAGTCCAATTGCCAGAAGAGGCTCTGCAGAGTCATTGGAAATAATCCCATGCATTACAACCCCTGTCTCAACCCTAGTCTAGAAGGACCATCTCTGAAAGCAAGAAGGTAATTCTGTGTCCAGGACTCATTTGGGCCATGGACCTTTTGCTGAGGCACACAAGAAAGGGCCCAGTTGTGGTGGTGTCTGCATTTTTAATAACATTTCCCATAGGAACCAGACTGAGACCACCCACTCCTTTTGCACAGGGTGGGCACCCAATTGCCTTCAGCTGAGTTTGGAGCACTTGTGACCATTTCATCTATATCGGAGTCAGCAACCTGGGAGTGAAATGCTCCATATGCTGTTGAAAAGGCAGGGACCAACAAGGCTTGTCTGAGTGGCCATGACTTAATTGTCTTTTGAAACACTGGAACAAGCTAACGCTTAACCTGTCCTGACAGCAATAGAATGGCGGAGATGACAGCTGCCTACAGCTGACTCCTGCCTGCCCACTCATGCTGGTGCATCCTAATAATCCAAGGTCTATCCAGCCTAGCCTGCAATTCCAAGGTATGCAGCGATGCAGAGTCTATTGCACGGGCAAGATCCAAGGTCACAGTGAGAGCTCAGCCGGTCCTGGAAGGTGGATTAATGGCTATTTACCCTATCTGACAATGTCTCTGATCCACCCCTTTAGTCACACCAGTATGACCCAAAGCAAGCCCCCTTGCAAGGAAGGACTGCCTTTGGCCAGCTGCCGTGCTGCCTAGGGGTTAAGCACATCGTCTCTGGCCCCGTCTATAACCGTGTGCCAGTTGCCATGGCCAGCACCCATTACGAGTCCTCTGAGAGATTTAGCCCAGTAAAATACTGCCATTTAGCACCTATGATTTGGAATATTTAGTGCCACACAACACTTTCTTTGTTTTACTTATTAATTGACTTTCAAGTTATACACACATCTCATAAAATGGAGCATGTAGCCTTTGCTCTGGGCTATTCTTAACACATTTTAAAAATACAAATAGACTAAGGGAGCCCCTTCACCCAAAATATATATAACTAATAACCTAGCCGCGAAATACATATTGCTGATCTTCGTGATCTCCCCACCAGAGCCCTCTTGGTCCCTCTCAAGTCCAGAAAACAAATGTTTCTTGTATCCCTGTATTTTAAATGCCTAGATTATATAAGCACGTTGTCCAAGGTGGTGATAGCTATCTAATATGACCATTTCCAGATGTACTGTTAAATTACAGTAGTAATATTTTTTTAGATTTTTTTTTGATTTTTTATAATAGAGAGTACAATCAGGTGTCTGTTATACCAAATGTACAGACAGATTATACCAGTCTCAGAAAAATGATCAGAAATGGAATTAAGCTGTGAACAATATTATAAAGCACCACACAAGCACTTGTATCTGTTCCATTGTTTGTTAGACATGAATCTGAAGGTTTCATCCATTTAATTTTTTTAAAAAGTTTGAAGACCTGAAATAGGAAAAATCAGCTCTTTTTGATTATTTAGTTCAGCTGGAAGAAAAAAAAAGGGCTTCAGGAATGTCAGGGTCCTAAACCATTTAGCAGATTTCAACAAGTACACTGTTCTTTCACCCAAATGTCACCAACTGGCTAAACACACTTGAAGCCCATTCTCCCAAAGGGAGTAGTGGTTTCCTTTCAGAAATGCCAGTTTTTCACAGCATAAAACCTTGCTCTTTTCTGATGAGATCAAGTCTTCAAAATTTGTCCATATGAGAAAATAAAGTAGCATCTTACTGAAATAAAAGCCTTTTGGGAAAGCTCAAATCTCTCCAAAGTGGCATTGGCTTAAAGAAAGCAACCCAGCGGAGTCAGAAAAACCTTGGTCTGAGGCATTCTTTTTCAGGAAAGTTTTATAGACTCCTCTAGAAAAGTTACAAACCCACTGTGTGTTTAGCTTGTGGGAAGAATAGTGGAAATAATAAAGAATGGCCTTTGCCATTTTTTCATGGACATGTATTAATGTGAGGGAAAGTGGTATACCAAACACAAGTCATGCTCTGTGGGATAAACCTAGAACAAGACATGACACGATATGGAAGGCTCTGCTGTGACCATTGTGTATTACTTATCACATAAGAAACATACACAGCTACATCCTAACGCTTTGGAATAGGTGGTACAGAGTGACTCTACTTCTGCCTCTCATTCTTTCTGTGTATCTCATCGTCTCACTGGCATCATTCTGGCATTCTCTCTGTCATCTTCTTGCCCTCCTCCTTCTGGTGCCCTCAGGTCCTCTAATTTCCCCTTCTCTCTCTCAAATTCTGCCCATGTCCGCACCCTCATTAATCAATGTCAAGTCACAGAGTGTACAACAAGGGCTGTATTCTTCATCTGCCCCCTCAGCCCTCATACATCCCATTGTTCCGAAAAACTGATTCAGATGGCAAGAAAACAGCCGATGCAGCACATAAAAGAGATGAGACAAAAATGAAAAGAATCAAGGGGGGAAAAAAAAGAGGAGGCATTTTTTTCCCCTGAAACACTCGAATAAATACTCGGCAATGATAATTTAAATTATTCATACATTTATGAAAACATCCATTGAAAAGTGAAGTGTATGATGCTCTTTGTCTATTTACTTGTCTCTTGTTTGTGATTAACCTTTACTGTAACTTGGGGTGGCACTGCCAGGCTCACAAAGACTAGACTTTTCTTTCCATGGGAAAAAAATGTTTCATCATATCAAAATGAAAAATTAAGTGGAGGTATTTAGTGCTGATGTGGCAATTTACGAAGCATTAACGATGCAGTGTTATCCCCGTCCAAAGTCCAAATACTGTCTGTTCAACAAAAATATACAAAGCAAGACTTTAACAGTATGTTCTCTTACAGCTGAGCTTGACATATATTCCACTTTCAAAACCATGAAGTCCTCCAGGAGCCAAGTAACTTGACATCACATGGTATACAGGATTTACTGTACTTGAATAAGGAGAATTTATGTACTTATGAACACTCGCGCACACACACACACACACACACACACACACACACACACTCAAAAGTGTAAAGTGAATTGAAAGTTTCTCAGATTCTTTTAATTTCAACTCCTCCTAAACTGTACAAGCGAAGATTGTCCAAGCACAGTATCTATGAAATGTTTGTTTATAGAATGATATTAATGTGCTTGACTGCAGTAAGAATTGAGGAACAGCTTATGGGCCTCGTCCAAGCCCATTGAAATCAATGGGAGTCTTTCCATTGCATTTCACTGGGCTTTTTATCAAGCCCAGTGATCACTGACTGATTTCCTAAGTTCTTGGCTTGTGGCTCAATAGATAATAGATAACTTATACTCCAGTTTGACAAACTAATTTCAGATCTAAAAACCAGCCTCAACTTGTAGTCTGTTAGATTTGAAAAAGTAAGGTGGGGTGGGGGAATTGCATTTTTGGCATGCCTCTGTACTTTATGCTTTCTGTGCAGACCAGAAGAAATACTTAAAGAAAGACGTTTCTTATAGCATGTGTGCAGGGCCAACCCTAGACCAAATGGAGCCCCAGGCGAGGAGTGTCTTTGGTGCCCCCCTCTCATTTGTTAAACTTTGAATACCTTATTTTTATTGCATGTGTAGCCCATTTCATGACTTTGATACACAATTTGCATGCATGGTTTATCCCTGGCATATAAGATGATAAATTTGCACACTAGGATCTGTAAATCTGTATTTATTCATTCCGACCACTAAACTGCACCCTGAGCCCAGCGCCCCCCAAGCCTGGCATTAGGCTGCCTGCTCCTAAATCTGGCCCTGCATATGTGTCTTGATTGTACTCATCAAATTTCCACCCAACCTCCCACAAAAGAGGTTTAGATAACGCCAAATAATGCCTAAATAATCATCCAAACGCTATTCTTAAGTAAAAAGGTTTCATCCTGCAAACATTTTTATGCCTTTCCATAGCTACTTGATGAAGCTTGTTTTTTTCACCTTAGTACATGGAATGGGAGACATTGTCTGGTGATTAAAACCGAGGGATTAGAAGCAGAAATCTAGTTACTATTCTTCTGTTAACTCCACAATTGACTTCCTTTGTGACCTTGGACAAGTCACCGATACTCTTAATTGCTTCAGTTTCTCCTTCTGTAAATGAGCATTACACTAATAAGTACCTACATCAAAGGGGTGTTTAGAGACTTAATGTATAAATGCTAGTAAAGTGCTTTGAGATCCTCAAGACAGGCACGATAGGGGCCTGACGATTGAAATAAAAGGCAGTTGTTCCATTTACCTTAATGGCTTTAGATGAGACTATAGATGGACAAGCCTAGTTATTGTTGCATTCATTTAGCCGGTGTTCCAACTTCTGTTTTACACCTTTCTTTTTCTCTTCCCTCCTCCCCTCATTCATGTTTTATTCTCTTTGTATCCACCTAGCAATTTCTAGAGAACAATTTTAACATAGTCTCTAGGTTTGCATTTTGCAAAAGAAGCATATGCAGTCTTGTTTCAGCAGAAAACGTTGGTTTTTTTTTTAGTAAATCTGTTAAAGGAGGCTGTCATCTTTAGGATACAGTATTTATGCAAAAAGTATGGTGGAAAACTACATATTAAAAGAGGAAAGGAGCTAAAGAAAAAATCCTAAATCAAACTCCTGGCAATATACTGTCTTACTGTGTAATTCTTGTTCGGCTGTGATTCCTTTCTCCTGGAAGTTATCCAGCACTTCCTGGCTCAGTGATCTGGGATACTGGCAATTCAGAATGATTTTTTTTTTTTTTATAAATATATACTGGCTGTAGGGAGTAATAGGCAAACTTCCAACGGGCCTGAGATTTGTTTTGGTTCAAATAGACATCCACAATTTCAGTTACTTCTCTGAAGTGATTTAAATAAATCCTCCCCCACTGCTCTGAGCCAGTCTGCAGCTTCTGACTGAGGCGTAGGCACCACAGCGTCCCTCCCTCCCATTTAAGCACCAGATCAAGTTGTCTTCAGGATCAGCCAGCCAGCTGCAGAATCTGCTGGCCAAGGAGCTACTCCACCCGCTGCATACTCCCTTGCTTAGACATGGACTAACATTTGGTATTATGCAAATTACCTCTCTTTCATGGTAATTCACTAGCCCCTCTTCTTAGCTGCTTCTAGGAATGATTGAAGCTATAATCTTCCCACGCCCATGCAAAAACCCACCAACAAACAAACAAATTAATACCTGTACGTCTTCAAATTTCACTCTGAATTTAGTGTAAGTGGATCAGGTAACTTTACCTATAAAGACTGTGGCTACCAAATATAAATTACAATGGTCTTCACATGGCTTCACAGGGTTTGTGATTTACAGTTAATCGTGCATCCCTTTCATCATGCCCTTAAATAATTTCAGCAGGGAAAAAAATAAAATGTTGATCCTCTCACTGGGCAGGGGGTTAGAAAACTTCTTGTACAATGAATTCTCTGTGAGCCAGGATTCTGCTCCGGCGTTCTGGGGGTGCAGAATTCTGCAAGTGCAATTCTATAGTGATTCTTCTTCTTACCCACATTCACAGGGAGAGTTATGTGATACTTCCGCCTACTTTGCCCATACAAGGTATGGAGATGCCTCGGTTATGCAGCAACTTCCCTCCTCCCACCACAGTCACCAGTGCTGGGGTCTGGGAAGGTAGCCAAATGCCACTGAGGACACTGGAGTAATAAATCATTCTCCTTCCAACATCTGCAGGCCCCAAAGGCTCACCCCTCGCCGATGAGGATCCCCCCCTCGCTTTTTATCCTGTCCCTCTCTGACAAAACACCTATTGTCATAGCCGGAGTGAAGAAGAGTCCTTTTTCTTTGACAAAGGCCCTCTGACGGCAAGTTGTGAGCTGCCAGAGAAGATGCCTATTGCTCTGCAGGGAGTCTGTATCTCACTCTCTTTCCCTCTAGTTTCTACTTTTTCTCTCTCACGGGGGTCACCCAAAGCCTTTCATTCCGGCTTCATATTCACATAAAGACATCAAGAAAAAAAAAAACTCCCCAGAAAGAATTATTAGGCATGGCTGTCAAATGCTTTCTCAGAAGGGTGGGGGGAGAGAGTGGGGAGGGCGGAACAGTAACTCTTTATGTGCTATCATTGTTATAAGAGCTAATGTACGACTGCACAGATCCCGACTGTTAGCAGATCTTGCGCTCCTCACCAATGACACAGGAATATGAATGTAAAATACACTATTTAGGCAACAGCACCTGACAATGAGGCATTTTGCTTGCTTTCCCTCATTCTGTTTCCCTTTAGATGAGGAAATTCCCATCTGAGCCCATTGTCCCGAAGAACATTTTTTTTTAATTGAATAGGTTTTTATTGACTGTCATTTGTATGCCAAACTGCTGAGCGATTTATAGGAACAGATAGATCAAAATGTCCCCAGCCCACTTTTGCTTATGAAAGGAATTTAAAAAACCACCACAACCACCAAACCCTTTTCAGGATATTAGTTTTTCACATCAAAGGAACAAAGCTGCATTAGTACAATTAAGTTGGAGCAGTGGAACATAAGAACATCCTTGCATCCCGTACATACCAATACAGCAACATTGGGGGCTTTTTATCTTCACTGTTTGTATGTGTGGTGGAGGGGGGGAGGAAACTACTGTGCCAATAAGAGATTCAGAATTATGAAATCACCCAGTTGTGACAGGTTAACGCTGCATTGAATTCCTGAGTACGCTGCTCATCTCTTCCTTCTCTCCCCCCTCCTGCCCACAAGCTCGAAGGGAACTTTGGAGAGCTGTGAATTGAAGGTTTTACAAATTGCCTACCCAAGGTTCATCCAGATGCCAAGTATATTTTTAACCCTTTAGAGCCCTGCTCCTATTCACTGCTCACTGCAAAAGTGGACAAAACTTTACTGGGGACTACTTTAAGAAGGCCCTGCTGGCCTTTGAGAGAGAGAGAGAGAGAAATTAAGAACTGCCGCTAATCCTTTGGAAGACTGAGACTGTAAAGTTAACAGTTGAGTAATCTATTAAAATTTACTGTGCAAGGCATCAAAACAGAAGAAAAGTGCATATATATAAAGTTTAAAACATCCTTATAAAAATCCGGAAACCTAACACTGCATTCCTACAAATTATTCCCTTAGCAAACATTTTTATTTCCAATTAGTAAAAGAAAAATTGCTAATTTGCTGCAGTTGGACAGGCCTGACGTCTCAATCTGCAAAGTGTCAGTGCTGTGAAAGGAAATGTTTCACATTGTGCTGGAGAGAGAGAGCAGCTCTAAAGAGGGTCAGGGCATTGGGCCCAGAAACCAGATTGACTGGCCATAGTGCTAAATTACTCACACAAGACATACATTGTCTGCAGTGCCAGCTACAGAATACTCACTTTCTCATTCTTTCCCTTTTTTAGTTGGTGCTTGTGGGGGGGAGGTGGGGGAAAGGGATGGTACAGTAGAAGGGGAGGACTGGGGAGTAAAGGGAGGAGGGGTAGTTTGGCATTAATTTAGCCTGTCGTATCATCCTCAGCTGCTGGCTGGAGCTGGAGATCCCAAACTGCTGCAGCGAGGTTAAATATTATTTTAGTCCAGCTACACCTTTTCTAGGAACCAAATGAAAAAATAATCTGAATACCAGCCACCTGATTGTGCCCAGTAGGTGCCCGAACAAGATTAACATTTCATGGGGGAGGCTGGTGTTCAGTCTGTAGGTGAACCAAAAAAATTTGTAAAAGAGACCATATTATTCTTATTTATGTGTAAAAGAGGCAAGAAGGGCTAAGATGCACATGGTACATTATAACAGGAGTCCTTGACGGGAAGAGCTAATGGTGTAAGCTAAATTACGAACTATCAGAGGAAGACAACAGCCCAAAGAGGCAGTGGAAGAAAAGAAGCACTGAGGAGAGGACTCCCTACAGTCACTAGAGGAGTTGATACATGTCCTCAGAGAGTATATTTTACGATGGAATGTTACCATAGTACATAAAAAAAATATCAGTGCTGAGATTTTCAGATAAAACTTTTTAAAATAATTTTCAGGAAAGATCAGCCTCCACCATAATTCTGGATCCAAACACCACCTTGGGCTTGTTTAAAATCAGAATTTGCCAAACTTTTAAAAGGTCCAGTCCAAATCCTCAGATCGGAACCCTGCCCCACGGAACAATGGGGTGCTCAGAACGTGCAGGGTATTCCGTGACTTCATCTCACTTCTATGTTCTCCTGTTAATGAAGGTACTGTGTGCATGGGCATATTCAGCAGCCTGAGGCCCAATGACCAGGGCTGGCTCCAAGCACCAGCGCAGGAAGCAGGTGCTTGGGGCGGCCAATGGAAAAGGGCGGCATGTCCGGGTCTTCGGCGGGAATTCGGCAGCGGGTCCCTCAGTCCCTGTCGGAGGGAAGGACCGGCCGCCGAATTACCGCCGAAGAATGAAGCGATGCCGATCATGGCTTTATCTTTTTTTATTCTTCGCCACTTGGGGCAGCAAAAAAGCGGGAGCCGGCCCTGCCAATGACTCTCATTTATCCTAGAATACATAGCTCAATATTTGGATTCAAATACTGATTTCAGTGTAATATAAACTATGTTGATGCACCCAGAGTGAGGTGCTTCTGTGATTTTTATGATTCCAACTGAATAAAAAACTCATTGTACATCCTTGGACAAGTTGTGTAATCTCCCTGCCTCAGTTTCCCTCATCCGTAAAGGGAAAAATACTAACCTATATGCTGGGGTGTTGGGAGGACTAATTAGTTAAAGTTTGTACAATGATTGGAAGATTTAAAGTGGTACGAGTGTTAAGTTTTTATTCCTATTGTATTTAAGTGCAACAGGTATAAGCTTTTAGGTTTCCTGGCAAGCATCTCCACAAATTGTTGTCTTTTTATTATGATGTTATTGGCTCTTTTAGAAGAAACTCCAGTGGGTTTGAGATTCCCCCCATCTCATCCCTTCTCTTTACTTTTTATGAAGAATCCGTGTCAGGTAAGTAGTGCCTTATTTGTGCTGAAAACCCTATTGTGAACACACAATCCAAATATGTTTCTGCAGAGGAAACTAATTCACAGTATAAATCACTTATGCTATGACTATCTTGCCTGGAGAGAAGCTGGTACACCTTGACTTCACAATCTCCACAAGCCCCTTTCCTTACTAGACAGGTTCTGGATTTCTTTTCACTGATAGTCCCATCAGGACCTTTGTTTCCCGATAAAACTAGATTCCAGTGGAGAAACCTAAACACATTAAGGGCTCCATTACATCCTCCTATCCGCTACATAGTTCTTAAAAACTGCCCTGTGCTTCCTGTGCATTAAACAGAGCAGATGCCTACTCAATGGCACAATCCAGCCCCGCCATCACAGTTATTGCTGATATCTCTGCACAGCTGCCATGATAACACTGGTAACATTTTCAATGTGTCTCTGTTTAAAAAGATCCCTGCCTTAAGTAAAATAAATTACTCCAAAATACCTTCACAGTGCAGACTTGATATCTTTTCTTTTGCGAAGCCTGAAGATGCTATTCTTATGAGCCGGTCTCCAAATCATTCATTCTTGTGGATCTCAACAGGCTGCTGTTTGTGATCTGATAAAGAAACACTACTTCTCATAGTTGAGCTGAAGAAAGGAGTCAGAAAAAGCACTTTATTTGGGCGCACGGGGCCAGTTTTTGAATGTTACAGAATTGGAAGCCAAATTTTTAGTTCCCCTTTGAGACAATGCTTAGTGCAAGAACTCTGAACTACAGCGCAGTTTGCATGAAATCAAAGTGGGTCACTCCATGAATCCAAAAAATAGTTTATTTTGAAGAGATACTTTCTAGCTTCTGGTACAGGAAGGAAAGGAGAGAGACAGAAGTTTTGGGCGAATTCAGAGAGGTATTTTTTTGGGGGTGGAAAGGGGAAATCTATGGACCTCATTCTGTGCTTGCTTGAGTGAGAAGCCTCAGTTGCCTGTGTTGGAATTTGCAATTTTATCTTTGCACAGAACTTGACCCCAAGTATTTGGAAACTCATTTTAGAGTTTTCTCTCTAAAATCCCTTCTCTCTTCTCCTCCCCCCAAGCAAAGTGGATCTAAATACTCAACAATTTCTTCCTTTATTATTCATCCATCCACAGAATGCATCGAGAAATAACAGCGGCAGTGCAAATTCTCCATGCTGCCCTGCTAAGATGCCTCGATCTGATCTGGGTGTGCTGCCTCAGTGAGAAGGGAATTCATGGCACCTCTGTTTAGGCTGCCAACATGAAGGTTGGACAAATCGTACCAGTTGCGATGGTGCCTGTGATTTAAAAATTCCATTGAAGATTTGTTTTAGTCTCAGGTTATGTAAAATAAAAAGCACCCTTGCAGAGCTCCATTCTTAGAGTCTCTCCCTGATGTTGTTCCTTTGTCAGACAGCTAAAAGGTAGGAGCTGAAAACACAGGCCAAAGGGGACAGGTGGTGTGCGTTCCTCATTGTTCTCAGACACACAGCAGCTCCCTCACTAGAAGCCAAAGGCGTGCTGGCAGCATCACCTTGGCCCCTGGGTCCTTCCCACCTCCAGCACTCCAACTTTATCCTCAGTGCAACAAGACTGGGAGAAGTCCAAGGACTTTACATATGCAAATACCTCCACCTCCAAGCTGCTGCTGTCATCACAAAGGGGGCATTCTGCCAGTCAGTGCCCGCCAGGGAAGTGAAGTAAGCTTCCACTCCCCACAAAGGGTTACTTCACATGGGTTTCCATGAGGCCAAAAGTTTATACTGTGTGGGGAGGAGGGAAGCCAGCACCTTCCGTCGTATCAGATTGCCCATTCTTTCTTCTGCTTTTCCTCACTCTTTTTCCATCTCAGGCCTTCCACGTGATCCTCCAAACTAAAAGCATAGTTTAATACTCTTTAAAAATGATTATAATAATTTATGACTGTGTGGAGATGCTTTGGAAGCCAGGTGTTGCATTTTGTAACCCCTGCTGCAGTGCCCACAAATACTTCAGTGCATACACTTGTGCTTTTGTGGAAACAGCCTTGACATTTTTGAGCGGCAGTTGAGCAGCTAAGCAAATTGGCCCTCGTGTGTAATTTTAGGAAGGATTTGTCACTGCTTCCCTGTTGCTTGTGGTCTTTTTCATGTGCTCTTCCTCGGTGAGCTTTGGCGTTCAGAGCCAGCCTCCACAGGCTTCTCCTGGGGCAGACCTGGCAGTTGCGGGGGCCCACATGCCCATCCCTGGAATGCATTTTCCGACCGAAGAAATCGCCAAGTAGCCTTTTCTGAAGCCTCATCTTTGGCTGTTAGAATAACGTCTGCTGCCATACCAACGTGGGCTGCAATCTTGTCACGTCTCTCAGTACAAGTAGGGATGGGCCTGGTCAGTACTTGGATGGGAGACCTCCAAGGAAAACCCGTGGTGTTCTAGGAAGTAGTATTGGTTAAGTAGGTGGCACTCGTCCCTCTGAGTCACTGTTGAATCAATACCCCAGCACGATGCTAGTGAGGAGAGAGCTATTGGAGAGTTTGACTTCCAAACAGAGCATAAAACTGGTATCTTGGTCACTTGTGACAAAAAATGACATGGGATCTTTAATGACAAGAAGAAAGTTATTGGACCAAGTGTGCTGGCCAAATTTCAGTTTGGGTAATTATATTCTGTCTCCATAAATTAACCAAGCAGTTTCAGTTGGTAATGGTATTTCTTCACTTCCTATCCTGAATTATTCTACAGTGTTGCTGAGGGCTGTTAAATGGCTGTCATGTTCCTCCCCAGAGATGGCAATATTTCAGTTGTGGGTGAACAGAATCCTATAGGCGTATATGGTCTTTTGGGCTCCTTCAGCATGGATAAAAGCATTATAGAAATGTAAGATAGTTGTTTCTGGTCTGAGCTGCTTTTTGTCAGATAGCAGTGACAGTGATAATGAAGGGGACAGTTATACGGATGAGAGAGAAGACAAGCTACAAAGCCTGAATCTAGATATATATCTAGTTCTGGACTTCACCCGTGTTGTACAGTGTTTGCTTCTGGGGAGAAAGGATGGTCTTGTGGTCAAGGCACTAGACTGGGATTCAGGTGATCTGGACTCAATTCCAGACTCTACCACAGATTCTTTGCGTCACTTAATCCTCTGTTACCTAAATGTAAAATGTGGATAGTAATCCTTCCTTTCTTCCATGTTTATCTGCCATCTCTAGACTGTCCACTGTCTGAGATAAGGATAGTTTATTATTATGTGTTTGTACCGCTCCTAGCACATTAGGACTTTGATCTTGGTTGGCGCCTGCTGCAATGCACATAATAAACCATAATAGAGCATTGATCTATTGTAGAGATAGGGAGTTCAGCCACAAGGTTGGGATTTAGAAATTAACATCCTGAATTTAGAGATGTTCAGAAGGGAGTGAACATTTCGTCCCATCTCTAACTGAGAATTGGTTTCTCCTTCCCTGCAGGATTTTCTTCCTGTTTCCTGTGCTGATATTCAATCTCTCTCATTGTGCCTGCTTGAGAATAAAAAGTCTGTGTGAATTTCTTCATATGAGTTGCAAGCAAAACACCTTAAGGGAGTTGTAACAAGAAATGCTTTTTCCATGCTTGTGTTTGCTGTAGATAATAGCAGATGTGCTGCTCATGGAGTTACCTGCGTGTCTCTGGCTGACGGTTCATCTTCCTAGCTGAGTTTGGTTTGCAAAACAGAAGCCAAGTCAGTTGTAATATCTTCTGATGAAATAACCATAGTGAAACTTGGTGCTCTGTTGATCAGTCATATAAGGCATTTCTTTGAGTAAATTATCAGATGAATGTCTCTGGAGTCACTTTAACCGTGACACGGCCCATAAAAGCATGGTTTGTGAAGCATCTGTTGAGTATCATTAGTAAGTAAATGTCTCTGAGTTTATAACACCTGTTATCTGGAACTAATAAAAACACAATGCATTGATGAGTTGAAGGTCATCCCTTCTCTCTGTTCAGGTGACTCGCGGAGATTACATACACACACACACACACCACCCACTCTCACACAAAGAGCTTTGTTTCTTAGTATATATAATAAACTTCTTATTGTGGTAATAGTAGGAGATGCAGATAGTTCAGCCTGGAGAAAGGCTTTCATTTTTATTTTTTGAGCCCAAATTTAACTTCTCAAAAATAGATTCCCCAGACATAATTCAGGCCCCATTTTACAATATATAATCTGAGACACCGTGAGTCAGATTTTTAAAACCAGTGCCATAATTGCATTTGCAACACTCACCTGTTCAAAATCTCCATATTTCGCTGAAAACTAGTGTTTGCATTGTGCAAAAGTGGCCTTCCTGACCATAAAAAGAATTCTACTGGTTCTCCACTAGCTTGTAAATCCTATACCTAACACACACATCATGAGTTCAGGTAGGAGTTTTGTGGGTGGCACTCAGACTGCTAGCATTTGAAATCCAGCCTTAAGGTTTGAACTCTCTGTGGATGCAAGTCCCATGAAGTCAGCAGTGCCAACAGACAATTTTATCCATAACATTTTTCTTAAGAATTTTGAAGCTACACTGATCATGTAACATACTTTAAGCATATTCTTATCCTTCCCTCATTCTGTTCATATATTTTTCTCCATATACTTGTGTGTTTTGGGCTTGATCTTTTGTTAACCACTTTTTGTAGTAGTATCACTTACACCAATGCAAAATGAGTGTAAAAGGCTATTACTTTGATCTGGTAGTGTAAAACACTACACCGGCTTTTGCACTTTTGTTGATGCCTGCACAAGGTGAAGGGTCATGGGGAATCAGGCTGTTTTTCTTCCAAAATATCAATTGATGTGAATATATTAAAAAAAGAGTATTAAATGTCTGCACTTCTGTTCTGAGCTTTTGAACGAAGGGTATAATTTAGGATAGTGCAATTCCCCCCTGCACTATAATCTTTATTTTTTTTTTTTTTAATTTCACATTGCAGTGCACTGCCTAACTTGTCTCCCCACTCTGTAAGAAAATGGAAACAGGTAGCATATGTCAGGCTCAATCAGGTGCTATTCCAGTTAAACAAGCACTGCAATTATTGTGAGCCTCCTTTGAAAAATTCAGATTTAATAGAAAATCTATTGAAACAATCAAAGTATTCATCTTTCAGAAAAGCCATTGTGTAAGTGCAACGTAAAAGACAGCTATAAATCATGGTGCTATGCACCTCAAATAGATAATCAATTTCACAGAAAGCATCAATAATCAGAGTTTGACATTTATTACCCTTTGGATGGTTTATCTTTTGGGCTAGGGGATAGCAGTAGTAGTGATGAATACCAGTTCTGTCATGGAACACAATTAAATGGTGCAAGGGTAAAGGATTTTATATTGTGCAAAAAAGCAATCAAATTTATAATTGAACCAGATTGCATGAAATCTGTAGGAAATAAATATGACCCCCCAAATGCATAAAACTTGAATCATAGTGTTATAGCTCAGGAGATAATGTCACAAACTCTACTTTTGTATATTATCTTTGGAGTCACTTATTTAGCCTCTCACTAAAGTTAACAGTCCTGCAAAGCCAAATCTTCCTCTGCACAACATCAGGAGGATTTTTACCCTGGGCAGAAGAAGAAAAAAATTAAGACTGAATTGGTTCCTCCTATTATAATTGTGTGCCTGCACCTGGTGTCTTTCATTATTCATTCCCAAATGAGCAAAGTATACAGGCAACTGCTTAGACACAACACCCAGTGAGCAAAGAGGGATCCGAATGTAATCCCTTGTTTATTTTCCAATAAGGGCAAGTGTTACTTTTTTCCTGCAGAACTGTTTCCTGGTGGAGGCCTAGAGAACACCTTCCAATGTACTGTCCAAATGAAATAATGGAGTACATAATGGGTGAACTTTGGGGGAAAGCCCTCCGGACTGGCAGGGTTGCATTGAGTACAACTGTTACTTGCAAGTTCTGGAAGACTTCAAGGATGTGAGAAACTCAAATTTAAAAGTTAGTGTTGTAGATTAAATTGTTCAGAAAAGGAGTGGGCGGGCAGATTATCTGCTATAGTTTGAGATACGTAGTTATAGTAGGTTAATAGAATGATACCTTCCAGGCAGATTTTGTTACTGTTTCTGAGAAGTGTTCGCAGTTTCATTAGCTTTTTCATGGAGGATTGTATTAAACGTTTACAACCTAGTAACAATAAATATAGGCCACAGAAGTTGACCTAAAGTGAAGTTTTGTGTTCACACCGTTTTGTCAGCTGACCCAACGTGATCTTAAAAGCAATGTAAAATTCCAGGAAACAACCCTGTCATTCCATTTTGGATAAAAGTGGGAGCACAGAAAAATAAGATTCTTTACGGGGTCAGAGATGATTGAATTCAAACTCATGCCCCAGAGTATTGTGCTTGATGTAATTTTAATATTCTGTTCACCTGCAAGATGAGTATATGAATTATGGAGGGGAAATATACCATTGTGGCTTCTAAATTTACAATCAAATTAAAAAAATGTTGGCATTGGCAAAAAAGATGTGTTCGGTAATGCTGTGTGTTTTCTTCCTTCCTTCTCATTTTATTCCCCAGCTCAGCCAAAACCAGGAGAAGAATCTCTGTTTATGCATTGCATGGGATTCTTCTTAGTTAGAAATATGTTCTTTATATAAATTAAATTTGCTATATAAAAACAGTGGTTTAAATTAAGGGGAAACTATTTTGTGAAGCCCAAGAGGAAAGGGTGTGGGGGAAGGGCAAAATATCCTATGGGGTTTTCTAAAATTTGGCAAAATGGTAAAATACAGTGCCAAATTCTCAGAACTCTGCAAAACAACCCTAACCGCAAAAATGTATGAGTATTTGTTCCAGGATGGGTACAGGCACATTTTTGCAGCAATTCTTAATTTTCGTTCATAATGTTCATTTACAGCTATGCATTTGTGTCTTGGGAGGAAAGGTGGCCAGGGATTGTCTGAGTTAATCAGTTTCCATTCTGATTAGAACAGGTGTCATGGGCATATTTGGGCAAACCACTGCAGCCTTTTGCTAATAAGTTTATTCGTCCCTTGCTTAAAGAACAACAGGAGCCAGTTGATCTTGATGACCCAGAAGTGGATCGTGACAAACACTACGGAGTCTGTTGGTTTCACAGTCTTTGCTTTCCACTTTTGCAATCTAAAGAGATTTGGGGCATTTAGGGATAACAAGAGTCAAATTCACAAGAACATTAAAATGTTGTGCATTTCCCATAAGCTGCAATTCCTTGGTGGCACATCGTGATTATTTGACAACTCAGATGGAATCTCTAGCTGTACTCAGATCAGTGATTATTTACTTTGGACGTGCCGTTAAAAAAATGTGCTTTACTTTATTAAACCCTCTTCAACAGCTTAAAATTTTTTTTATCTCCAGCATCTGGATGCATTATGGATGTTTCTGTGTCTATGAAATATTGGTGGTACATTTAAGACATAAACAGAAATGCTTTTTGGCAAGATCATGAAGAGAAACATCTTTTACCGTCAGTGTTCCTTTTGGCATCGGATTAAAACAAAAAAAGCCTTGCAATCAATATTCAAAGTTGAATTTCCCCAAGATTTTCTGCAAATCTGCACTTGGAGCCTTTCATAACAATGATGGCTACGTGTGTGCGCGTCTTCAAATTTAGAATGATAATAAATATGTGCCATTGTTGTTCTGAGGGATGTGCCAACCAAGAGAGCAAAATTAGAAGGGCTTAGATGCCGTGGACCAGCTTTCAAAAGTGACTGGTGAATTTTGGGTGCCTTGGTTATTGGGTGCTCAGCTTGAGACTCCTTAAAAGAGGAGTGGTTGTTAGAGAGTTTTGAGCACCCATGCTCTGCAAATCAGAGCCTTTATCTGGGTTGGGGACCAAAATGGAGGTGCTTGGAATACCTGATCTCTTTTGAAAATATCAGCCCATAAGCCGGTCGTCCATTCGTAAAGAGATACAATAATTACCACAAGGAGACAGTGAAATGGACACTCCTTAGTGGATTCTTCTACTACCCTAAGGCTACTGGTAACATTAAAAGTACATAGTACTTTTCCCCCCTACTTCCAAAGATGGCAGTGCTAGCTATACTATAGGTTCACTTTCCTTGTTATCCATTGCCCCATTTTAATCAACATTATGGCTAGAATGTGGCCTGCCTCTGTGTGGGTGCACAAGTGGGGTGTGTGGGAGGCAAAATCAGCTTTCCACCATACACCCCCATCTGCAGTCCTGCTGGAGAGTGCAGGCCCTGCTAGCACCCTAATGGGAACAGGGGAAGGGTGATGCTATAACCCTACAGCATCTGTACCAGTCAGCTAAGCAGCCCTGCTGAAGAAAGAAACACATGTTGTACTCCCTAGCAAGGGGATGATGGAGCTATCATTCCAGGGTACGATCCCCAGAAGGAATCCTGGTGGAGTCCAAGTCAGCACAGATCCTCAAGTGGCTGCAACATGGTCTTTCAAGCATGACTGACAGCAAAAGCCAGAATCTATCTATGCCTTAGAATCTATCCTGATGCCAGACTCTCTCCCGGGGCGGGTAGGCAGTTAATTGTAAGCTTAGGGTCCAGATTTTTAAAACCCAACCACATTTTTTGAAGACAGGTTTCAGAGTAGCAGCCGTGTTAGTCTGTATCCGCAAAAAGAAGAACAGGAGTACTTGTGGCACCTTAGAGACTAACAAATTTATTAGAGCATAAGCTTTCGTGGACTACAGCCCACTTCTTCGGATGCGTCCACGAAAGCTTATGCTCTAATAAATTTGTTAGTCTCTAAGGTGCCACAAGTACTCCTGTTCTTCTTTTTTTGAAGACACAATTTTACACTCATAATTGTGGGTGCAATTAATATCATTTGGATGTCTTGCTGTCTGAAATATGGGCTCGGCTACAGAGCTCCTCACGTGAATGACATCAACAATTATTATTTGCAGGAGCAAAAGCAGGTTGAACAGAGCCCCCTTCAAAACTTAAGTCCTAATTGCATAAATACAGTTTTCATAGTAACAGACTCCTGTGGACAGACAGTGACCTGTTGTAGGTTTCCTAGGAACTCCACAATGGACAGACCAGTAGCCAGCCAACACAGGATGACAGAGAATCAAGGGTATCAGTTTTATCTTGCCATTGGGGCTGTGTTTCTATGTTCTGCTGTTTGCTTTACCCTTTATTGTAAGACAAGAACAAAGGGGCATTCAGTGAAATTAGGCAACAACTTTAAAACTGCTCAGAAGATTTCTGTGGCTTGGTCTGGGACAGCCCAGCCACTGGGTTCCACGTCCTCATTCAGTGTGTGATGACCAATCACCATCCAGGATTTTCCTGCTGGAAGGGCCTCCTGCATCACTCAGAGCAATGCACCGGAGGGTAACTGCAAGGGTGCATCTGGTGCTGCGTGTCTCATGGCAAAAGAAGGTGAAAGAAAAAGAACTTGCCCTCCCCCCTGCATATGCTTCTTCGAGTAGGCCTTTCTCCTGGGGTCTTAGGCAGGTTTTCAATGCTCATTGATTGAAATCTCCCCTTCCTCAGAAGCGTGGAAACACCGGCCCCTAGTGGGTGGTCAGCAGTGGGCATTGAACCCTAAGATATCTGGTTCTATAAGCTGCCATTGCCTGAGCTAAAAGACCCCACTCTGCTAGGCAAGGCTGTAGGTGGCACAGCCAAGACAAGAAGAGGACAGAGTGGGTGTGAGTTACCAATGGCCAGGGCCGGCTCTAGGCACCAGCGTTTCAAGCATGTGCTTGGGGCGGCACTTTTCAAGGTGGCACTCCAGCTTTTTTTTCTCGGGGCAGCAAAAAACCTGGAGCCGGCCCTGCCAATTTCAGCAATTGAAGCCGACCACTCTGCTCAGCGGGAGAGATGCTCACCTGCAGGGAAGGCGATGGTGGAAGAAGGCAGCGATGGAGGTCTCTGGGGCTTTGAGACAGTGGCTGTCCTGCCCAGCTTGCATGAAGGGGAAGGAAGCTGCCTGTGGGGGAAAAGACTCTTCCCGAGGCAGCCTGGAAAGCCAGGGAAGAGCCATCAAGGGTTCTGCAAGTTAAGGGCTCGCGTTCAGCCCATCCCTTCATTTTCTCTGCCCATGAAGATTGGGAGTGGAGCAGTGAGTCCTTACTGGCTGCCATGTCTTACCAGGAGGCTGTAACCTCTCCTCCTATGAGTTACCTAAAAAGCCTTTGAAGAGCGCCTCAGGGGGAATTCCTCTCAGGCTTTTTCCAGTGTTCCCAGAGACTTACTTGGGGCAAATGCAAAAAGTCTATTCAGGGAAAAGATCTCTGTTGCCTGCTCTGCCCTTCCCCTCTTGAGTTTTAATGAGCCCTTTGGTGAGAGGTGGGTCAGAGGAACCAAAACACCTCAGCTCCTAACAAAGAGCTAAATAGGCATCATGCATTATGCCCCATCCCTATTCCAGGTGCTTGGGAGAGTGAAAAGTATGCTCGCTTAGTGGTAAATATACCATGTAGTACCGTTACAGGTTTACTTGGGATGTAATCTATAGTGATGCTCTAAAGATTAACATCTGGTCACTTACCTTAGCTTTTCTTTTCTTAGCCTGCACTAGTAAATAATCCCCTAATTTGTCAATTCCTTGGATTTAGCAGACTTGTAAAATAGATACATAGTTAGGATGTAAAAGAGCAGGATTGTAGAGGCAGAAGCATTCCAGATAAACCCAGCCATATAGCATTATGGTTTTCAGTACCCTAAATGCAAATTAATTCCCACCTGTAGAAGGTATCAACAGCCCATGCAGAAACAGAAACTAAGTTCACTTTAGACCCTCTAAATTCCTATCTCAAGAAAATGCATTGAAATTGCCACCCACTCTCAGTCTGGCTGATTAAATAAAATATTGACCCTTTCCAAACACAATATTATCATTCCAAGCATAATATTATCCAGTAGTGTCTGAGATTGTTTCTACAGCTCTTAAAAATGAATTCACCTGGCACCCCCTATCTACTCAGATAAAGAAACAACATTGTGTGCTTTTTAAATAGGAAACTGATTACGCAATGGCTAAAGTTAAACCATAGAATAATTCTTTAACCTTTCTTCATAGTGAATATCATTTGCCTAATATTACTTCCGAATCAAGGAAGAAAAAATGCTCTTTTCCGTCCCTCCATTGTTACTTTTCCCTGTACAAAACCATTACTATTGGGAACCGTTCTTCACATACCAATTTTAAAAAAAAGTATCCTGTTTTTGATCTGCAGTGAGTCTTGGCGACAAGTGGCGAAACAATGGCATACACAATAGCACAAACCATTCCTGTAACAAACATAGATTGCACCAAGAAGTAAACACACAGATTAAAATTCACCTCCTGCAGAGTCAGCACAAAGCTATGTCCAACTTAAATCCACTTAAACCAAATTTTAAGAGATTCAATTAAACTTAAGTGGTGCATTGACTTTCCACAGGCCTTCTGCACAGGGGAAAAATTCACCTGTAGTGAATATACTGGCCACAATTCTTCATTTTCATTTTTGTTTTTTTCCCTCAAACCCACCTGCCTTAGAGGGCTCCAACTGAGGCTCTGAGCATCTGCTTTCTGAGGGACTAGCCTTAAATTTCTTTCCCAGTTCTTCTCATGTATTAATAGGGTCATTTTTCTTACTACATCACATGGACTGACTACAACCTTGTCATGTTAAAGTAACAGTTGCACCATACTGCTGATGGATATCAAACTGACATATCCCATCCTTTCTGTCAGGGTGCCAGGTAGGGACACATTCCCAGACAGCCAAAACTCCCCCAGACAGTACCAGCTATTAGAAAGGCTGCTCTGACTTGCTTGTATCCATTCTTTTCACGGTGCGAGCAGGTAAACTAAGCTGCTAAATCAGACAGTGCATTTTCCAATTTAGATTTTTGGGAACAATGAACATTGCATATTGGCTTCCTTTTTCTTAAAGGGTGATTAATGATCAAAAATCTACATTTAAGCAAATCTCAGCTGTGGTATTTATTTAGGAAAAGTTGTTTTGCACTGCTACATTTACATGGAAGGTCATTATTTTTGATATAGTTAAAATCAGTATTAGATAGAGATACAATTTATTGAATTGGGTTTTTGGGACATACTATTTATAGTCAATGGCAATTTTTTTTTTGTGCATGTGTTTACATGCTAACTTTGAAACATCTAGATGACCATTAGTAAGCTTGACAAAGTTTGTATTATTTGTGCAGAGAAAAGACTTGGCTTCTTAGCGACCATGTAAAAGACAAAAGCATGCTATCCTAACATAAGAACAATATACTGCATTATAAACATGCCCTTTGAACATGGTAAAATAGTTCAAAATAACTTTTTTTTTTAATTCAGGCTGCAAGCAGAATAATGAAGTAAGCTCAAATCTCATCCATTCTCACTCAAATTGTTGGAGTCTGACTATATAATCATTACATTTACATAAGTATAGAGGTTACATCATTCAGGAAGGGAGATGGCAGAAGCCAAAGCAAGCACAAATTAGACTATTGGCTCTTCTCCCTTGCTTGAGGCCATGAGAAGAAACTCTGCTAATGGATACATGTTCTCCTAGTTTTATTAGTTTACAACTGGTAACTAGGGAAGGTGTTGTGATGGGAGGATTAAATGGTATTGTTAGCCTCAAAGGTTTCATTCTTAATTGATGCCTTCCTATTTGACAAGGCTTTGTCACATGAAGAGTGACTTCTTGACCTCACTGGTGAACTCATTGTGCTGCTCATTGTATGGAACTGAACTGGTGTTGCTTGCCATTGATATCCCAGTCTGAAATCGAAGTATTTGCTGGTTAATCTCCCCTGATGAAGGGGGGAACAGCACTCGGTTTCTTAATTTTACATGCGATTGATGAGTTATTAACCTGTCTTCAATTATTCTTACCAAGGATGAATAAAAGTGAACTATGATGTCTGTAACTGCCTTGGTGCAAAAGTATTCACTATGAAAAGGTACCTCCCTCCAGCCCCATCTCTCCCCCCTATAATGAGCCTGCTCACATGCCCACCGGGAAGCTATGTTTTGACATTCTGAGAACGATAGCATATCATTCCAAATATCTTTTGGATATTGTACTGCTTTTAGAAGAGTTCTTCCGCAAAGGACCTGGAAAACCATGGCCCAGTGTGGGTGATGAATGCATTCCTCCAAAGGACGTGCCTGTGCTTGGAGATATTTATGTGTGCTTGAACTTGTGCACCTTACAACTGACGCCTAGGGAGCACAGTTTAGAGGTTAGATCAGAGGATTGGGAATCGGGAGCACCTTCCATGCTACTGAGCGATCAGGCAAGCCATTTAACTAGCAGTATATGATACATACACAGATACTCTCACACCCAATCACTTTATATCAGATTATTGTGGGGATTAGTAGATTTAGATCCCAAAACCATTTTAACACTTCTCTTCTTGGTTGAGGTGGATATTTTGAAGGTACTTTGGGGGAGTAGGTGAGATTAGATATTACAATATGAGTTCATCTCCCCAAAGAGATGAGATGTGTGAGGTAATATCTTTTATTGGACCAACTTCTGTTGGTGAGAGAGACAAGCTTTCAGGATTCAGGTCTGTGTAAGCTCAAAAGCTTGTCTCAGCAGCAGAAGTTGGTCCAATAAAAGATATTACCTCACTCACCTTGTCTCTCTAATACCCCGGGACCAACATGGCTACAACACTTCATCTTCCTAGGTAGATATATAGGCCAATATATATCCTGGATAAGAAGGCTGCAATTTAGTATGAAGTATGATCTCTTCAACCTAAGCTCAGAGGTCTTAATACTTTAGAGCAAGTGTATGTCACTGCTGCCATTACCAGAAGATGTATGATCTCTCCTTATTTACTTATGATTATTACTAATCATCTTAACAAAGAGGTTATCAATATACAAAGTGAGGAAGAAATTCATTTATATTATTCTATCAATATCAAGGTCATTTCTATAACTAAAAAGGGTTGTGAACAAAAGATGGATGGAACGTACATGACCGAAGCTAACCATCTAATTCATTTACTTTACTCCCAATAGCAAAGCTTTATCTCTGATATCCAGAACAACGTGTTTAACTGTTCAAGACAATTTTTGCTCAAAATATGGAACTTTGAATAGAAATTTAATAGTATTTTGTAGTTCTGAATCACCTTTCATCAGAGGAGCTCAAATCACTTTACAGTCATTAGCTCATTAAGCCTGAAAATCAGCTTGCAATGTTAGTATTGAAAGTATTATCCCTATTTTGCAGATGAATAAACTGAGTCTCTGAAGAGGTGGAAACAAAATGCAGGAATCCTGATTCCTACTCTAACCACTCGATAATGTGCCTTTCTCAGAGCTGGGGATAGAAAACAGAAGTTGTTCTCCTAGTTTTCTGCTTCTAATCAAAAGATTTCCCTGGTTCTATTGCGGTTTTTAATTAAAAAAAAAAAATTAATCAACATTTCTATTGAAATGTACTTTATCTTTTAGAAAATGAACGTATATGAAGAGATGGTCTGAAAGAAAATCTCCTCAGAAAAACGAAGTTAATTTGAGTTAAATTCAGAACTTTCCTTTTGTTTGTGTATGTACATGTGTAACTCTTCTCTTCTTGGTCCTGACTTAAGTGCCAAAATACTACATGAAAGACTTTCTCTGGTATTCCTAGTGTAGTTAGAAGCAAGAATTACCAGTTACGTGATCCAAACTATAATCAAGTTTATTAACAGTGATTTAGCCATAGGCCAATGTGCAATCCAAACTACACAAACCTCTTCAGTCTTCATAATTGTCCTGGAAAGTGGAAAACACTCTGGTCAGACCAGAAATATTAATAAAAAATGGCCTTTCCTTCATGAAAAAGACCTATAGGATGAAATCCTGGTCCCAGTGAAGTCAAGGGGAGTTTTGATGAGGATTTCACCCATAGAATTTAATAGGGACGATAGCAATAGAAATTACTCTAAAACCCTATACAATTTAATGCAGAATGATGTCCTTTCTATATGAAATTCTATAACAGGGATACAACATTCTATTACATGCAGAAGGACTTTTTCATAAAGGCCATGGGGAAGGAGGTCCTTCTGCATCCAGACCCATCTTATAAGCAAGGAGTTCAGAGGAAGCCATGAAAGCTGAAAAGAATGGGATTAGAGAGCCTGAATTTTTTTCAAACCTCAGACATATTTTGGGTTCAGTCTGATTTTGGGACAAAGGTTTTCATTGTTATTTGTCATCATGAGCACTGGTTTGTTCATTCCTAAATAAAATCAAACAAGGGACTGAACTGTTAACCTGGGTCAGAACCTCCTTGAACTCCAGAAACATTCCAGAGCTAGGTCCAGAGCTCAACTTTGTGCCTAGTCCTCTGTTTATACAACAGGAGATTGAAAAGCCCTCACACTTTGGCAGCACTCAGACTCTGATTCTGAACTTTACAGCTAAGGCCCACCTCTAAAGATGACTCTAACATCCTACAAAAGAACTAAGATTAATACAAGAACTGATCAAGAATCTAGAGTCTCAAACTGAGTCAGAGCCATGCCTGGCTTCTCATTAAGTTCTCACTTCTTTTTCTGGGAAAATTTCCTTTCCATGTCTCGTTCAGGAGACACTTCTGTCATATTCCTCCTTTCTGTCCAGACTTCTCCAGTTTAGTCAAGTAACCAGATTTTGTGGGATTATTTGAGTGTAGTTTCCTCCTGCACATATTATTATGTTTATCTGGGTGATTGCTTAGCTGGCAAGCCAATTATGTGGATACTCGCCCATAAACCTTATTTTCAAATGATTTCTTGGAATTTTAAGAGTGACCTTTTCATAACATTCAAGGGTTGCTGTCTGGCTGAATTTCAGCAAGACTGATGGGGAAAAAAGTTAAATGAAAGAAATGTGTTCCGTAATTAATTAATGGTGAAAATAAGACATTGGTTTGAGGGATGGAAATCCTGTAGTTTGCTAAAGCATACAGAACTGTAGTGCACAGAGTTCAATTATACCAAATAACGTATGTGACACCTACCCCACCCGGTAAAAATGAATGTATTTAATATTTCCTACATGGTATAATTGTCAATATTCACTGGGGGGGAAAGCTGAAGGCCTGATTATGTCACCCTTACATTGAATCCTACTGTGAATAGACTTGTTCTAATCAATAAGACTATTTGCAGAGCAAAGGACTACTCGCTGTGAGTGAAGGTGGTAGAATTTGGCCCTTAAGATTGTAGGCCTGATCCAAATCCCACTTAAGTCAATGAGAGGCTTTTAGCTTACCTCAGTGTTCTTTGGATCAGGCCCTATCTCTCTATCTAAGCACTTAAAATGTGACCTCCATTGTCATAAACTGAGTATTACCAGATTTCTCAAAACATACAGTCAATCCAGTCAATGTTATCTCCTTTGACTCAAGATGCGCTCAGAAACTGTATAGCAGGGTGTGGTGGGGTGGCTACCCACACAGGGAGAAGAAGGGGTTAAAAGCAGCACCAGGGAGGCTGTGCAGAACCCACTAATCAGGAAAGGGCTTATTGAGCCCACCAATAGGGGAAGGCTTCTGGAGCAGCCAATCAGGGCCGGCGAGGGCCATATATAAAAGGCTGCTCAGCGGAGCAGAGAGGCGTCTCTCCCTGGAAGGCAAGACAGGAGGACTGGCTGCCTGGAGAAGTGCCATAGATACAGCTGTGCTGGGCAGGGGCAGCAGAGTGCAAGGGTGAGCTGCTGGCTGACCACTGCCAGGCTGGGGCCTTGCTACAAGGGCTGAGAAGGTGCTAGGGCTATGGGGGAAGTGGCCCAGGGAAAATAGGCAGCAGGTTGGAGGAAGGCAGTAGGTGGCTGCTGGCTATAGGGTCCCTGGGTCGGGACCCAGAGTAGTGGATGGGCCTGGGTCCCCCCTCCCTTTGCACCCCACTTGCCAATGAGGAGAGTGGCCGGTATCTAGACTGCAGTTTGTCCCTGAGACAGGGGGCTGGACCTTGGACTGCAGTTGACTGCTTGAGGCAAGTGGCAGGACTAAGGACTACCAGTCCCCTGGAAGGGGGGAGATACCGTAGTGGCGGCACTGCCAGAGGACCGTGCCCAGAAGAGGACGCTGCGGTCCGGGGAGCGACATGGGTCCAAAGAGTAGAGACAGCAGTGTCGGTTGTTGTGACACCACTAGCTGAAGGTGGACTATAAGGGATGAGAGCTAATTTCCAGGATGGCCAGTAGGAGGTGCCATGGTGGTGAATCCCACCCTGTCACACAGGAGGAGTCAACAGACAGAGCGCAGGCCAAATCCAGATGGTGAAATCTTTTTATTTACGTATCATTATCGTTATTTTTTTTTTCTCTGGAGTCTGAAACCTGACTATACCTTAACCAAAAAATTTGGACCTTGGCAAAAAAATGATTGACTACCCCTGTTGTATAGTGAAAGTTCTTTTTTGTTCTTTTTCTGTTTTAATCATTTGCCATCTTGGGCGTGTTGCTGTGGGACAGCTCATGTCGAAAGATGGGTCTTATGTTTCATTCTGGAAGCAGTGAAGCTTATACTCATTCTATATTTTGGGACTTCCATAGGTATGGGCCTGCCACGTACAAATTTCATCCTAGCTCCAGAGTCCCTAAGGAGTGTAGTCATTGTAGCAGGAAATGGGTGTGGTTGATTAAACCTATTTTTGTTTAAATAGTATAAATAAGTGGCTCTTAAAAATGTTGTTGGGTGACTGAAAATGGAAGAATAGACAAGAATTTAGGGCACAAGTATCTATGCTTTGGAGTAGTATGAAAGGCAAATGCATCTGTTGTTTGTACCCAAAGCATACATATAATGAATGAAATACTTTTTCTTTTAGCAAAACTGCCAAACTTCCAAGTACGTTTCTCATGCTCATTAACACTGGACTTTAAGAGCCTGATAAGAATGCAATATAAAATCAAACAGCCCCTAAAGACTGTGAGATTATATTTAATACCCTCCTATCACCAGCCTCTGAGTGCTTGGCAAGAGAAATGGTGACATTTACTAATCAGTACCCTCTCTTATTTGTCTTGGCTGAAAGTCTCAAGTCCTCAGCTTATTGAAGTTATTACAAATGCTCTCCATTAGATTGTGTTTTACTTCCTGGTATTTGCAGTAGAATTTGATCACAACGTCGTGGAGGAGTTATGTCTTTAAAACGAAATGCAGGAGTTCAGATACCATGCATGTAATTTGCATGTTTATTTTCTCTCTTGCAATCTTGTTCTTTAACTTATTCTTAGTGTTTGACATTCATTGTTTTCCCCATCGTCTGACCTTGACATTTTTTCACTCCTTTCTGAATGCACAGACTTTTGTTTTGGGGGGTATCTGGTGTTATTACTAGTATATGAATATCCTCTAACAGTTCATCTTTATAACAGTGCAATTAGCCCTCCTGAAGGTTGCCAGAAGAGATACAGCATGGGCAAGTGGCCATGCAAGGTTCCTCTACAGTGTTCCAAAAATGTGCTTGATCTGCCTTTAGCAGTGAGGTCATTCTCCATGGCCTGCTCAGTCCTTGGCACTACTCTGTGTAATACTGGTTTTACTGATGTGGAAACCTGTTTAGCTAGAATTGGACTGAGACCACCATCTGAGTTTACATTGGTCACTAAATTCCTGCTAAACGGTAACCACTCTTGGACTTTGCAAACTCTCCTTTCCAATGGCAATGGGAAGGCAGAATTTATCCTTTAGTGTCATAAGCAGCTTGGACATCCAGGGCCCCTGCTCTATTATGCCACAGATTCATAGATTCCAAGGCTAGAAGGGACCATTGTGATCATCTAGTCTGACCTCCTATATAAACAGGCCATAGAACTTCCTTCCCAAACTGTATCATGATATACCACAACGTTAAGCAAAAGCGTCCCAATGTTGCATATTTTAATGTTACATAATTTGATTATTACATATAGAATCATAACCTAAAGTCTCTGTAACTATTAAGTATTGGGGGGTTAATTATACTCTTCCCCCTCCCCCACATATGCTGGTAGAAATTAAATGTTCCAATTCAAACCAATGTCATCTAAGCTGTTTAAGAGAAACATAATGCTTTTGTTCCTGAGGTTGGCAAAGAATGAATTTGGCTTCAACTTCAACACATTATTATTCTGAATGAAACCAGACAAGTCTATCTATAGACACAAATTCTAACTCAAGTGTCCCATGTAGCATTTGGGTTATTTAGAGCCCTTCCCTGGGCAGCATAACAAATCCATGCTGTTCATCCCCAGTCATTCTCTCTCTCCCCCCTCCACCCCCAATCCGGAAAGCGAATGCTGCCCTCCAATCCCCACTTTCAAATAAGTATCAAGAACATCTTTCCTCCATTTCCTCTTAATTTCAGGTACATCAATTTTAAGTACCCAGAACAGGATATTGAAAAGTTCCTCAATTCAGCAGTGTTTCACAAACCCATTTGATGCAGAACATTATGGCTTTTCATCTGTCATTTGCCAGAAAATACTGTGAATCGCAAACACTTTCTTTATGATGAACACTGGAAAGAAGTATTAAGATAACATCAGAAGAACTTGTTATGGGGCCCGTCTTCCCCATCCTTTATTGTGAAGTAACATTGCCATGGTGACATGTGTACCATAGACAGGGCCGGCTCCAGGGTTTTGGCCGCCCCAAGCAGCCAAAACCAAAACCAAAAAAAAATAAAAAAGTGGAGATCGCGATCTAAAAAAAGCCGCGATCGCGATCTGCTGCGGCAATTCGGCGGGAGGTCCTTCACTCCCAGGCGGAGTGAGGGACCGTCCGCCGAATTGCCGCCGAATACCTGGAACTGCCACCCCTGTCCGGAACGGCCGCCCCAAGCACCTGCTTGAGAAGCTGGTGCCTGTAGCCGGCCCTGACCATAGAGATTTCCAAAGTCCTAGAAGTGAGTTTTAAAGGACTGCTCTGGTGTCTCAGTACACAAGCCGTAGCATCCTGCTTATTGTCATTGCCAGACTGCCTTCCTCGTACTCTGCTGTTGGCCAGTTTTCACAAGCTTGTCCCGCTTCTTCTCCAGGATCTGAATGCACATCGGGGCAGAGAGGGTTGGGAGAAACTTTAACGTCACAAGTCCATGGAGTGATGAGTGGAATAAAATACTCAGCCATAGAAAATGTGAGCTGAAACCAGCAGCTCACGAGACAATTAAACGCTGTCAAAGCAAAAACAAACAAAGAAACAAAAAACAAACCTGATGAAAAGATGTTCCCTGGGGATCAAAGGTCAGATTTAACTTAGATATCTATTTTGTTTCATAAAATGAGCACGATTCTCTGCTCAGGAGGGGATCCTCAACCCTCCTTCCCTCCAAATTTTACCAGTAGAATAATTCTTGTACACAACGTTAGCTTTACAAGGTTGTAGGGTCTTTTTTAATCAGTTCACTTTGTCCCTATTAGCATTTGATATCATTTATGGCCTTTCCTATAACTCCACCTGGGAGGTCTCAGAGTGACCTTAATTTAAAGGCGCTCCTAGGCGAGGTCTTTGTATCTGCATGGTGGTGTATTTCTAAGTGAAGAATGGTGAGGCAAAAATGACCATTAATCACGGCAGTGTTTGAGGAACGTCAGGAGGCTCAGGTGAAGAGTGCAGCTTTGCACAGCAAGGTGAAAACAGACACGCACGTGATGGGAGATAATGTTTACACTGAAAGCGTCTGGATTAGGGTTAATATTAAACCAACTCCTTCCCTGTCTGTATTCAAATAATGACAAGGACCTGAATTTGCCCCGTTGTGCCTGGGTATTGCAGCTCATCGTACACTGTTTTGGGACCCCTGTAATTGCTAGGCTCAGCAATGGGAAATAAGGGTATTTTTAGCTGTAATTTTGGACTTCTTAACTTCGGTAACTTTTAAAATCAAACTGTTAATTATTTCCATTTATTAAATAAGGAGGCAGTATGTTCAGTTGATTAGGGCAGAAGATTGTGAGTCAGAGCCTCTAGTTTCAGTTCCTGGCTGTGCCGCTGACCCACCCTGTCACCTTGGGCAACTAACCTGAACTCTGTGCCTTAGTTTGTCAGTCTGTACAAAGGATGTTCCTTCCTCACCAGGATGTTCTAAGGTTTACGTAATTTAACATCACTTTTAATCTTTTAAAAAACTTGGTTAAAAATCACTATGCAGGTTGCAAAGATCACCTAAACATTTGGATCTGAATCCAAAGTTAAGATTTGAGGGTTAAACTGTGTTGTTCCAATTTGGGCTTATGTCCAATTATTTCTTAAATGCAGAGAAAATGGGCAGAATAAAAAAAAAATCTAAAGTTGTATTTAAAGTAGATCGTCCCTACAGTTTCAACATGATTTTGATACTTTTTAAAATCATTACAGTATATAAGGATCCAAAAGTGTTGGAAGTGCGCATATTTACTTCAGCTGACTTCAGTGGGCTTTTGTATAAGGTCCTATAACTTTTTTAAATGGTGTGTGTGTGTGTGTGTGTGTGTGTGTTTTACAGAGAGTATATTTACATATTATATAATGTATAAAAACACAATAATACATAGTAATGGAAGGAAGAAAGTGCATAATTGTTCACTTACTTTATAGGGTGACAAATGAAGTCCAATGCATAGAATGACATTCATATACTGTTAGTGCACATAGATACAGTATGTTATAAACATAAGGACAGTTACTACAGAGCTGCAGTAAGTGTTTTTTTAACATTAATATCTTGGCTGTCTAATAAATTTAACATAAAAAGGCTTTACACAGAATGTCAAACTGTACTAAAAATCTATAAAAGCAAAGATTTTTATTTTGTTATACAAGTGCCAAACTACTGGATTTTGGAACAGATCAATTTTTTGGTTTCATTTCTGTATCTGAAAATTGGCAAACTATTTGAACATTTTAATAAATAAAGAAAGGTGGACAGCAGGGTGGTGCTTTTATCGAATTGTAGAGATGGGGATGAGAAATGGTGGTTCTGCCAGTAATGTGAATGACTATGAAGATTCAGGGTCAAATTCTGAGCTCTGTCAATGTGAATCCTGAATAACTCCACTGATCACAATGGGGTTACTGAGGCTACGTCCTCACTACGGGGGGGCGGGGAGGGGCTGTCGATTTAAGATACGCAAATTCAGCTACGCAAATAGCCAGGGCCGGCTCCAGGCACGAGCTTAACAAGCAGGTGCTTGGGGCGGCCAAGGGAGAGGGGTGGCAGGTCCCTCACTCCCTCTAGGAGCGAAGGACCTGCCGCCGAACTGCCGCCACCAATTGCAGCTTTTTTTTTTTCCCCCCAATTGCCGCTCCCGTTCGCGATTGCGATCGTGGCTTTTTTTTTTTTTTTGTTGCTTGGGGCGGCAGAAATGCTGGAGCCGGCCCTGCAAATAGCGTAGCTGAATTCGACGTATCGGAGCCGACTTACCCCGCTGTGAGGACAGCGGCAAATTGACCTCTGCAGCTCTTCCGTCGACGGCGCTTACTCCTACCTCCCCTGGTGGAGTACAAGCGTCGATTTGGGGATCGAATGTCGCGTCCTGACGAGACGCGATAATTCGATCCCCGAGAGATTGATTTCTACCCGCCAATTCAGGCAGGTAGTGTAGATGTAGCCTGAGACTACACCAAAGCCCAGATTTTTAAAGGTATTTAGGTGTTGCCGATCTCAGTGTTGCACCAGCTAACTGATTTAGGAGCCTGAGTCTCATTTTCAAAATGCCTAAATCCCTTTAAAAATCTGGGCCCAAAAGGCGAAGCTCTCCACCAGCCTTTGGATAGAAAGATATTTTCTTTATGAAAGAGGCAGAAATTGGGTGGCGGAAGGGAGAGGGTGTTTTGTTTTTTATTTTTGTTTTTGCAAAGTACTATATATCGTTACTTGTCTAGTATCATTTGGAGGTGAAAAAGAAGAGGTCTCCTTGTGCTCTTCCAAGGAAGCCTCTATTGAACCAGAAAGATAAATCAAAAAAATTCAAGGTAGAGTGGCCAATTGACTGTGATTTAAAGTGAAAGTCCTTATATGTGTTCATGCACTAAAACACAGACAAGTATATCGTTTGAAAGGGCATCCATTTGTGTGCACCAGGAGGAAGGGAAAATAATAATTGTAGTCCTCTTTGCAGTGACTGCTAGAATTGAAGTGTCCCAAGCACTGTCAGTTTCTCCATGAGTATGAAGGATTTGTAGTATAAGGCAAAAGTACTCGATGGAGGAATGATAAGAATGTAGCTGAAATGATTTTGGGTGTTTTATAATTGAGGGCTATCTCCTGAAAGGTGCTTGGCACTCTGGCCTCAAACCCGCAAAAGACTTTGTGTGTAGTCCTAGTCATTTCAATGGGGTTACTAACATGCTTGAGTGCTTAGCTGGATCAGGGTCAGAGCCCTCAGCACCTCGTTGGATCAAGCCCTAAAGGAATAATTAAAGCTTGAGATACCTCGTTTGCTTTAGGTCCCAGCAGGGATATCTTCCTCTAAGCCAGCCCGCAGAAAGGGAGCAGAGAGTTGGTACAGATGGTGAATACCTTAGCCATCTTCCTGGTGCAGGGCAGAATAGGCAGCTGCCTGACCACATGGGATGCACTTTTAAAGGGATTTAGGCATTTTGAAAATGAGATTCAGGCTCCTAAATCAGTTAGCTGGTGCAACACTGAGGCTTGGTCTACACTACCCCCCTAATTCGAACTAAGGTACGCAACTTCAGCTACGTGAATAACGTAGCTGAAGTTCGAAGTACCTTAGTTCGAATTAGTTCGAACTTACCTTGGTCCACACTCGGCAGGCAGGCTCCCCCGTCGACTCCGCGGTACTCCTCTCGCCGAGCTGGAGTACCGCAGTCGACGGCGAGCACTTCCGGGTTAGACTTATCGCGTCCAGACTAGACGCAATAAGTCGAACCCAGAAGTTTGATTTCCAGCCATCGAACTAGCGGGTAAGTGTAGCCAAGGCCTAAGAGCGGCAACACCTAAATACCTTTAAAAATCTGGGCCTTGGTGTAGTCTCAGGCTACGTCTACACTACCCACCTGAATCGGCGGGTAGAAATTGATCTCTCGAGGATCGAATTATCGCGTCTCGTCGGGACGCGACATTCAATCCCCGAATCGACGCTTGTACTCCACCAGGGGAGGTAGGAGTAAGCGCCGTCGACGGAAAAGCCGCGGAGATAGTAAATAGTTGGGATACTAGAATGTAATTGATCTGAGCCTACATCATGGTCCTCATTGCAGACCTTTATGCTCAGGTGGGATCCCACTGACTTCAGTGAGGTTCTGCTTGGGCACAGGAGTCTGGTCTCATACATCACAGTGCTGGATGGGGCCTAGGTTTATAATTCTGTTTTCAGGATTTTCTGTTGGTGTCCCTGAAGTCTGCAGTGCAAAAGCATGTCGAAGATTCCTACTTTAGTTGTGATCAAGGCTCCTATGCTTGCCATTAGAATCTGATTCTGCTGTCTTGGTTGAAAGGCATTGGCTACATAATTGCAAAGTATCATTATAATGATTGATATAGGTCACTGTACTGTGCCTTGGTATATTGTTGTGAAGAATGCTGCAGTTAGCACATAGTTGCTGTTGTGATTTTCATAGATTAGATAATCATAGATGGCAGCACTTGAGCATATGCTCAACTTTACGGATATACTTAAGTCCCCTTGACTTCAGTGGAATGTAAGCACATGTTTAAGCACCCCTCCTGAATAGCAATGCGTTTCTCTATCAGGACCTTAGTTAGTAAGCAGTTGAAGATGTTGATAAAGAAAAAAGCATTTAGAAAAAGTGTACAGGACAGCTTTGATCTCTTCATCTGATGGAAACATTTGACAAATTCTACACTATATTACATGGTTGTAAATCTGTAGGAAATACATAAGAATCAGGATTTGCATTGATATTATGAGCAGGGTTAGGCCCACTATATAGCTTCTTCACCCTAGAATTTGCTGAATATGTCACACCATGCCCATTTCAGATTTTTGTTTTAAATGACAGTTTATCTGAGCTCAGGGAATGAATGGATAACATTACTATTTACATAAGCTCATTGTGATCTGTCTCAGTAATGTAATCAAATTAGGGTTAACTGCAGCTGGAGAATGCCAGCTTGTAAACTGTTTTTCAAAAAGAATCACATGGCGTTACTTGACATGTTTAGTATACATCTGGGAGGCTTTGCAAAAATTATAGCACATCCCTAACTAATGTAACCAAAGTTGGGATTCTGCTGCCATCAGTTCCCTAAATCCAGGAAATGAAATTCAGTGACGTTCTTCAACAATTGGAGGAGTGATGCCTCCAAACAGATTCCTGTAACAAAAATTTCTCTGACATGGCTGCTGCTGACATGTTGTCTTTCTTTTGGCTAAAAACAACAGAGCAGTCGATAGAAAAAGCATATGGTGTAAATTTTGAGTGCATTTATGAACATCTGTGTTAACTGCAGAATTACAGCCCTCTGTGCGTGTCAAGCACTGCATTTAGTATTATGGCATTCGTATAAGATGAAGTCCAGCCTGAACTAGAATTACCCAATGGGTGGATTTTAAATTTTTTTGTTGCTAACAGACATCCTTTATGATGGTACTTTTCTTATTATTTGTATTATTATGATGGCTTATGTTTATCTGTATTACAGTAGTACTTAGAGACCCCAATGAAGATCAGGGACCCTTTTCCCTACAAACACATAGGGTACATCTACACAGCAGTTGAACACCCGTGTCTGGCCCATGTCAGCTGGCTTGGGTTGTGGGGCTGTAAAATTGCAGGGTAGATGTTCCGGCTCAGGCTGGATCTTGGGCTCTGTGATCCTCCCACTTCATGGGGCCCAGAGCTTGGGATCCAGCCCAAGCCTGAACATCTGCACCACAGTTTTGGAGCCTGAGCCCCGTGAGTCCAACTCAGCTGACACTGGCCCAGCAGCAGGTGTTTAATTGCTGTGTAGACATACCCATAGGAAATGACAGACCCTGCCCCTAAGATCTTACACTCTTTAAACACACAAATTGTTAATATTGCCACAGTATAACTGGGGAACTGTGTTTAGAGATTAAGGGACTTGTCCAAGTCTCAGAGGACGTCTGTGGCAGAGCTAGAATGTGATCTCAGATTTCTTGAGTTCCTGTCTATTGTCTCAACAACAAGACCATCCTTCCACCTTAAAGTCCTTTGTAAGAGGGAAAGTATTAGCTAGAGATTGGACCCAAACCAAATCTCAGATGCTAAAACCTTGTTTTCCGCTCTTGAATTTGTAGGGGGTTCAGATCTGGATCTTGATTCAATAGCTGATTGCTCTATAACAAGTAAAATCAAACCCCAGATCCAACAATAGGAACTTTGGAAAAATTCAAATTAGGACCCACATTTTGCAGCTTAGTCTATCAGCAGTATTCTCATCCTGTTTTACACAAAGCAGACTGGCTTATCCAAAACTAGAGCTGGTTGGAGAAACTTTGGCAAAACAGGCAGTTCTGCTGAAATGAAAATGCCTCACAAAATCAGCTGATTTTGACAGAATTTCATTTAGGAAAAAAAATAGGAGAAAAAAGTTCTGACAACATCAAAGTGTCTTGTTTTCAATTTTTTTGAATGAAAAGCTTCAATTTTTCAGTTTTAAATGAAAAGCTTCATTTAGAATATTTTTTAATTTTGTATTGTATATTTTAATATACTATAAAAATTTTAAAAGGCAAAATTGAAGTGAAAACATTTTGATTTTGTTTAAATTAAATGTTTCCATCAACCCAAAACAATTTTTTTCAGAATTTTCCTTCACAGGGAGTTTTTTTTTTTCCAGGGCTGCCCAGAGGATTCGGGGGCCCGGGGCAAACCAATTTCAGGGGCCCCTCCATAAAAATGAGTTGCAATACTATAGAATACTATATTATTGTGGGGGCCTCTGTGGGGCCCAGGGCCTGGGGCAAATTGCCCCACTTGCCCCGCCCCCCCCCCCCCAGGCAGCCCTGTTTTTTTCACTCCAGTTTGAAACAAGCCATTCATAAAAATCCTAAAATCCTTTTGCAAAACAGAATTTACATCCTCAGCACAGATTTGTCCAAAACCACAAAGGAAAGTTGTGTCCGAGTTGGGATTCAAATTCAGGAGTTCCTGACTCTGAATCATGTGTATAGAGCATGTAAGAGGGTGGGTCTGTCCCATGTTAGAGAGAGTAGGTACTGGAGTCAGTCACACTCTGTTCCAGGTGTTTTGGAGCACGTGTGGGGAGAGAGAAAGTGTCTGGGTGTTTCCAAGCGACTGTTTCTTTAAGGACGTGGGACAAGGAGCCTTGTGGTGCAGGGTGAGGCAAGGCTCCCTCCTCTCCCAGTAATGCAGGATGAGTTCTGGGAAACAGGATAGTTTATCACCCGATTCTTCCCTCATAAGAGTTGAGACACCAACCAGGAAGGAGGGCTGCCTGCTGACCTCTCCCCATCCAGAGAAGAATGGAATTCAGCAGGAGAGGCCAGCTGCGGGAAGCTGATCCAGGTATGCAACTAACAGAAATAAGCATAGCCCCAAGGAGGTGAACTCTGAGACTCCTCTGTTAGGAGGAGAAGACTTTGGAAGAAAGCTACTCAGGAAGGAGGGACTGGGTGGAAAAGCCTGTTTGTGTTTGAATTTTGAAAGGAACTTTAAAGAGAAGACAGGCCTCAGGGATGAGGGCCTGGGCCCAGCTTGAGACTGGTATGAAGACTCTGCGGGGGGGTTTTATTTGTCCTTTTGACTGGTGTACCCCAGAAGGGGTGGATTTTTGTTAAACAACTTTAGCCAGAGGACCAAGTCACTGGAGTAGCCAAACCAGGTTGTGGGCATTTTCAAAGATGCCCTAAGAAAGAGAAACAAAGGCAGGGCCACTGCAGAACCATCTAGGCCATGGGGAGGGTGCGGGTGGGGGGGCACTCAAGAACGGCAACCCAATTAGAGAGCACTAGAGCACATCCAAACTTGCACTTAGTTCTCACTTTTTTCTGAGTATTTATGGTCAAGTGAAACCACTGCAATATGCCCTCTGAATGGGTCGAGAACGTTGCTCCAACATTTACAATCAACAATATTTTATGAAACTTTGCATATAATAGCTAGGATTTATTGTTGAGCAACTTTCATCTGAGCGTGTCAGTGTTTCACAAACAAATTAAGGCTCATAGGATGGGTGTATTTAAACTGTTATACAGAGGATCACACTGGAGTATAGAGAGTTTAGTGGCCTGATTCTCAAAGGGCACTGAGGACCACGACTTCCCAGTGAAGTTAGTGGGAGCAGCGAGGGCTTACTTAGCACCTTCGACGATCAGGTTGTTCCAAAAGCAGCTCAGTGGTGCATGTAACGGTGCATGTTAAAGTATTTAACTTTCAGCATATCCTGCCGCTGGTTTCTCTTCACATTTTTTTTTTTAATATTGCTCTAGTGTTCACCTTTCGCTCTTGTTTGCTTTTAGCTATTTTCCAAACCACAATTTCAGTATCTATTAAAAGTTATGTAAAATATAGAATGAGTTAGAATTCTAAATATTTAAAATATGACATGTTATTACAGCTGAGCTCAGAAACATTTGCCAACATTTTTTAGTTCAGTAAATGGGTCAGTCTCACCTGCCCTGGGTCACAGAGGCCCACTAACTTCAGGCTCGGTCCTCGCCTGGTGTAAATTGACATACGTTAATAATAATTGATGTAAATTAGCTATCAGAGCCAAGTGAATTTACACCAATTGAGGGTCTGTTTTGTTATTTTAAAAATGGAAAAAATTATTTAAAATGTGTAACGTTTCTCATTTTGATAACCTTAATTTCCATCTGTTTTTTGAACTGTCTTGCTGCTCCGGTTGACAGCCAGAATGCACTGTGACATTGCATTTAGGGTGTAATCCTGCAAGGTGTTGAGAACTCCAGCCCCACACAAGCACTTAAGCAGATGCTCTACTTTAAATGTGCGAGTAGTCCCATCAAAATCAATGGAATTTCTTAAATGCTATGTTGAATTGGAGCTAGAGTACTGGCTCAAGCCTTTAGCGTGCCTACCCTGATGGATCTTTACAGCATTTTATAGAACTTAAGTACTTAACCTGCCCATCTGCCTGCTTGCCTATCTCTAACTTGCACCATCACTGAAGTGCAGTCACTCTGAGGCAGAATCATGGGGCAGTTCTCTTACCGCACACCGCAGCACTACACAGCTGCCCGGGGAAGGACGTGGAGAACACTGTATGCAAGTGCTGGAAGAATTTAAATAGGTAGAATCTGAATAATTCAAATCAGAATCTGGCCAATTCTCTGGAGTTAGGACAACACCTCCTGTTAAAAAAATGCCATAAGGTCTTTAATGAACACAAGTGGGTTGGAAAACCCTGATGTTGGATCTCACCTGAAAGAGATCTCCAATAGCTCATTCCTCCAAATCCATACCATACCCATCACCAAGCCTGTGCTGCTGAACCAAGGGAAGCCATCGTTAATGGTGTGCATGCCAATCTAATTCACTGAAGTGCTGGAACGATTTTTATAGCAAAGGTGCTGATGATGGAAACCATGTCTTTAGTATTACTACTTCAAGGCAGTGGGAGTGGTGGCACCCCCGCTATCCGTAGTTCCAGCACCAATGCATTGAGTGCACTGTGCTTTATTTCTTCTCTCTCCAATGTTAGCATCTTAAGTGTGTGAGGATTTCTCTAGCAGATATATTAGGATCTTCTGCAGACTTAGCTTAATTATTTTCCAATGCATTATTTCTTTACATCTCATTGAATTTTTAGACAGAATTGTGCTGCTGTGCAGCATATTGAGTGCTGGTGATTATCTGGCATCTACTCCAGAAATGACTGCATCACCACCTCTGGATTTTCCACTGCATTCCATCTTCTCTGCCTGTACTCTAGGCTGGATGCTTTTTGTGACTTTTTTTGTATGTGTGTGTATCAAAGCTAAAGAAATATTAACTAGAATAGTTGAAAATTTTCAGTGCTTCGATGAGATATTTTTGTGAGGAAAAACTTGCAAAATTTCTATCTGCTCTAGAATAATGATAATTAATAATATCAGTAGGGCTGGTATACCTCGACGAACATAAAGTATTTTGAGATCCTTTGGTATGGAAAGTGTTTTATAAATGCACGCTGTTACTTGAGTGGAGTGCTCTGAACTGGGACATCCCATTGGTGAACCTGTCTTTCTTATTAAGCCATCCATTTAAGAGGCCAGACTATTTTGAAAAAGTCTTACAATGAAGTAAATTATTGTACTGGATAAAAATATAGGAACAAAATAGTATTTATGTCATTCCACCTTTATTTTGTCACTTTTTAATCTTTGTTATACTTTGTTATATTTATTATTATAGATTTTAATATAATTGTTTATATTAAATGTTACATATTATTTAAAAACAGGATTGAGAACCCCACAGCTAGATAGAAACCACTAAACCCTTAGCACTAGCCAAATATGCCCCCAAGAAGTGGAATTTATGCGAATATTACCCTGCATAGTTATTGACTTCAGTGGGATTTAAGCATGTACTTAAGTGCTTTGCAGTATTGGGGCCTGAAGCAGCAGTCTTAACCACTTACCAATTTTAGACTAATTTAATTCTATGGCAAACATCCCAGAATAAAGTGACTGCTCAGGTCCAGTGAAGTGTATTTTCGTAGTAGTAGTACTGGTGTAAGTATTGTATCCAACTTTGAAAATTTCTACACAGGTTTGCTGCATTTGAGGATTCTGTCCTTTATACTGTACCTAATAACATTCTTTTTTCATTGCAGATTGACTTATTTTTGTTTTTATTATTTTACAGCAAGTACTGACTGATCCTGAGGTGGTATCCCAAGAGGGCTGTATAAAAAAGGTAGGAAAAGATTTAATCTTATCCAAGTTGTGTTCATTACTTGGCTTTGTAATTATCTTGATAGTTTTCCATTTTCATTTGCATATGAATGTGTAATAAATGTAGATATCAAAATACATGAAAAAGGCTTTCAGAGCTTGTTTTCCATTTCTATGAGTGCAGGATGGTACCCCTAGTTTTATTTGGGGGTACTTTTATGTGTGATTTGTGGCTCTAATACTTTGTAAAAGGAATCCTTGTTACAGTTCTAACCTAGGCAATAGCTGTTCAAACCTGGAAACCCCATTTTCCAGTGAAATGATGTTTGTCCTGACTTCTAAGTAGATGTTTATTTGAAATCAAAGGGATCTGGTATACATGAATAAAAGAACAGAATTTAACTAGTCTTATGTATTACCAAGCTTTTCCTTAGTTTGTGACATCTTAAACTATATTTCCAGAGAAAATCTGGTTTCAAATGTATTTTAGCTATATTATAATTTCTATAAATGTCTATATTGGAACTGTTTGACAACCCCATAAAGTACATGTGTCCGTAGCCTGTCTAGTGTTTTGGTCAGGATTATTTTAAATAACATAAAAATAACATTCTTTCCACTGGTACTGTATCTTTGGTTAACAGTATTATAAGGTAAAGCATAGCAAGTCGCATTTGATTATAGCCTACCTAGATGCCCATAAGAGGGGTCGCTTATCCTTGTTTGAGTCATGAGTTGGCTTTAATTCCTTTCACATGTTATTGTCTTATTAGAAATAGACACATATGAGATTCAAAAGTGTCAAATATTTGAAGTTGGAAAACTGCAACAACTGCCATTTTTTTCACCCATTTAGGCCATCTTAAATACCATTTCTTAGCTCTGAAAGTTAAAAGAAAACACTTGTGCAGTTCTGCCAAACATAGTGAAATCTAATACTTGTCAGGCTCCGGAGTTAGTTTGAGAACAGATATTTAGACACATCTATGTCCAGTATGGACCATTCTCTTCACACCATGTTGAGCAAAATAAGCTTTTATTTTGGAAGCTAAGCTTTCCTCTATGAAATGTCTTTTGACCATCCATTGACCTTGCAAGAGGACCTATAGCAATATTGCTGAACTTTTTACCTTGTTGATCTCCATAACTCATTTCATGTTCCTCTGTGCCTCAGTGGGATCCTTTTGTCTGAGCAGACATGGTGACAAGGTGGCAGGTTCTTATTATCATAACCCACTTATCACAAAGATGGAAGTAAATTCTCCATGGCGCAGGGACTGCTCAGCTATTTCTATCTGGAAGTCTTTAATTACAATATCGCAAATCCACATTCAACCTAAAAAGAAGTCTTTGAACAAAGGAAGAGTAGGAGGAGACATTAAACAGACATCTTCAAATATACAAAAAAAAACATCCAGTTCAGTTGTACTGTTTTTGTTACGAAGTAAAAGATGACAACATTTATTTCCCCCTTCCCAAAAGCTTTCTTGCAGCTTCAAAATTCTCTTACTCCAAATGTAACACTGGACAATTATGATATTTGACAGAGGGACTGCCACTGTGACTTTTTCTTCTAAATGCATTGTAGAGAAGCACTAGTGGGAGTTTATGAGGTGATAAATTTACTGGAGGATGGGCAGTAGGGTTTTACAGCCAGGGTAAAAAAGGTCAAAGCAGTAAGGTAAAGAGTTCAAGTCTAAACTTAATGGCTTGTGAAAGGACCATTGCTGGACAGTTTTTCAGACAGGAGGGGAGGAAAAAACAATGAATGAAAAATAATCCTGTATGATTTCTGCAGAATCAGGACAGGGCTGTGTGGCTTAATTTTTTATAAGAGTAATCTTTGCTTTATCTACATTTCACTCTGACAGTGCAAGAAGCCACTGGGGGAACATTTCAGTTCCCAAACTTGCTGAATCATTAAATTGCCATACCCAATGGGATATACAATTTTCTGGGGTTTGATTTCCGTTTAATCCTCTTCCTTTTGAGGCATGCTGGAGGACAGGAATGTGGCTCACTCCCCATCCAGCCACCAAGACAGACGTGAATGTAGTGAGTGGGCCAGTCCAGGCTGGAAACCAGGGAAGTCAGAACCAAGCAGTGGTCCCATTGTTTGGAAATGAGTCAGTTAAGTGGCTGTTGAATCAAAGGTTCTGAAGGGGGCAATAGCAGGGAACATAAATAGGGTGTGAGAGAGAAAGACGTGGAAGAGAGGGAAGACCTGAAAAAAGGGAAAGCGTGGAGGGAAGACTGACAGAACTGAAGTATAGTTGGAGACACGTGAAGTTTGTTTAGTTTAAACCCTCAACATAATTTTTCCTGGTTAAATTACCAACTGGAGGAAATGTTCTACTTTTCCATTAATGAACTGTTAGTGAAATGCTCAAGAACTTTATTTAGAGGACACTACTTTATTGTATAATAAATAAAGGCTTCCATTTAGCTTGGGGTAAAATATAAAATTAACTCAAACTGTATTTTAAGGTTCAGATAACTTTTTCACAATATGTTATGGCCTCCACATGTCTGGGTTCTGTAGCTGCTAGAAGCAGAAGTGTCATACTAACACTAGAAGGCTGATTTTGGTGGTGGTACTGGCCTCACAGGAAGCAGGAAGTCCTAGGAATCTAATAAGAGGACCTTTTCCCATGAGGTTTCCAGCCCAGTTTTGTGAAATCTAGAGATTCATATAGTTCACAGAATAATTCAAACTTCTAAGCATGTGCATCCCAGCCAAAGTGAACTGCCAAACATTTTTGTATATTTGCATATTGTTAGCTTTGATTGCATTGTGCCAATACATGGTTTGGGTTATTTTTCTGGAGGTTGAAGTATTTGCTTAAAGAAAATCAGGTAAAATTCACATTTCTGTAGTACACTTCATATATGCCTGCAGGTAGGTTCACGCCACGCGCACACATTTTTATGTGCATAGATATAGATATTTTCACGGATTCCCATACACATTTTCAAGGACATCTTCCCTGATTAAATCTGCTGCCCTCTATTTTATTTTTCTTAAAGGGCAGCTCATGTGCTTTTTATCTGCATTTTTCAAGCTTTCCCACTGCAGATAATACATCTAAAGATCAGCTTTATATCATTATCATTTTGATTTGACTTCGGGAGGGACATGAAAGATAATACTCCCTGTTCAGCTAGGAAATGATGCCAATGTCCATTGCATGATGCTTTTATTTCTGATGAGTAATGCTACTTGTATTTAACTTTGCTCTAAAAGTCACTTTGGATGAACATTTGAGAATCATGCTGAGAGAGGCACAGGGTATAGGGCTCCCAACCAACCTCTTCTGGATGGACTGTTTTTCTAACTGTGGTGACAAGAGACCTCAGGGACTTCTCTCTTCAGTAGACTCTCTATTTAGTCTCTGTTTACTTAGAGGGAATAGCCTAAGGGGCTACTGGAGAGAAAACATCTGTGGGAGATAATCTATAGAGTTATCTATCTATCACTCTTGTCGACCCTGTCTCCCTTGAGAGCAAGCTGAGAGACTTGTAATAAAAAGGCATCGCTGAAGAGGCTTTAGGGACAAATAAAGAGACATGTTAAGGGCCAGCTGAAAATGGATAGAAGACATTATTAAAGCTCAATAGCCATCTTATCAAAATCCAATAGGATAGACATTTGGCAAAAGGTTTAAAATTTATTCTTTGACTTTCTGGAGAGCTTGAATTTATCCATTAACAAGACTGTACTACACAGAGAGGGAGATACCATCAGCTTTAAAAGAGTTAGATTCAATCTGGTATTTTTTTTTTATTTTGTATTTATTATATATATATATAAAATAATAAAAACTCACCTTTTCTTTTGTGCTTTTTTGACTCACTTTATTTTATATTGCAAAATGTAAGAAGCTGTTAATACAGTACAGATGGAAAGAAAATATAATCCGAAAGTAACCCTTTTTTCCAAAGTAAGTAACTGATAGTCTTGAACATTGTTTAGAGAAAACTCAAACTGCCTTAGCTTTGGAAACCTTGACCAGCTAGAAAGTGTTCTATGGCACAACGTGCGCTATATAAGTGGAAAGTTGTCAGTAGTGGGCTTTTTAAATTAAAAATTAACTTAGTTTCATTGCTGCAAATGTGAACCAGGATAGACCTATAAATCTCTCTAGGTTTATTATTGTGTACAAAATGCTACAGGTCACAAAAACCATCTGATACTTCAGAAACACATTGTTCAAACTGGATGATTGATTGATAATTATGATAATTTGTGAAATGATTATTTGGGTATTATAAGCAGAGCTTGTCCCACTGGGTTGCTGTGAAGACATTTTCTATAGCCTGGGCCATCAGAAATGGCCCCTGGTAACAAGGGATATGGAAAGGTCTCGTCAGTCTCTCCCAGTGGGATCTCTAGGGCTGATGAATGATGACCCAGAGGAATAAGAAATCAGACTTCAATAAGCAGTCAGGAAGGTAGTTAGGGAAGAGCAGGGGAACTGTTAACTGTCTTTTGTGGAGCAATTACTAGCTAGGCCATACAGCCTGAGGCCTAAGCAGGGTCTATCATAATATTAGATACTCACTGAGAGAGTGACTTAAAGATTTTAACTTGAACTGTTTAATGTTCACGGATTCACAGCATTTCACATTAGTCTACTGTACTGTACGGAACACTTTATCACCACGTTTTTATTTATTTATTTTACACACACACACACAGAAAGTGAAGAGCGGATTCCCTGAAACTGTCAAAAAATCCCAAAATTGTAGTGACCTTTGTTTTAATTTACAGTTCCACAAATTGATCCACTAACTGCATACGTTTAGGATAAGTGGGATCTGTTAGAAAGGTCCTTGCAGTGGTTATGGAGAGCGTGCAGACCAGAGAATAAATGTAATTATTTCTAAATTGTGATACTATCTGTCTCTGTGTTTGTATTTAGCTAGTGTTTTTATCTCTATCTATTCATAAAAAGCATTAATCTAGCAATAGTTCAAAGCCAATTCTATGAGATGCCTGAAACCAGACCTTGATGATGTTTCGCAAAACTATATTGGAGTGAATAGCAATATACATTGGTCATATCTAAAATCCAGTTTCAACATGATCTCTGCCTTAGAGGTGCTGTTTCTTAAGAACTTTAATTTGCTCGTTTTATAGGTTATATCTTTATGAAATAGAAGTATGTTTAGCTGCCACAAACAGAGGCAGCTTTGAGTTGATTTTTATAATCTTTTCTTGAATAGACTTGCGTCATTCCAATAAGCCCTGGACAAAGGAGGGAACAGTTGTCTGAGAGTCTTTTTTACAACATTTCTCTCTTTCCATTGTTAGATGGCTGCTAATAAAAGAACCAGGAGTCCATTAATTCAGTGAATGAACATATAGTAAAGTCAGTTCCCTCTTGAGAACAATAATGTTGAGGTCAGCTTAGGTTTCCATGGAAACTAAGTACTAAGAAGTTTGCATCCTTGATTTTGCTGAAATGAAGCATGGAAAGTAAAAATGGTGTAAAGCAGCCACAGAAAAGTCAGAAAACCAAGTGTTGGTCAAATAACTTTGAACTACTAATGCTGTAGATTTAATTTCTCTGATTCAATTATCTGATTAGTGCTGTAACAGGGCTAAAGGGGGCAAAAAGTGGGGAATATGAGTCAGAGAGAGAGAGAAATATTTCTGTGAAGAGGCTTTTTTATTTTGGTCATTAAATGTATAAATCAGGTCAAGTTAAGAAGATCCACAATTGTTAAGATTTCTCTATCCATATCTCCGTCTCCAGTACGCTCAAGTGAACTCTAACCCCATGCAACGCAAGAACATGTGAACTCGGCACCTTTGCAACAGTTTCAATTTTCAATATTGTCAATACTGTGGATGATAAGGGTGATTGATGGTAAATTACCACAGCCTCTGCTCGTGAGTTAATGCAAAGCATAGACAGGGTGAAGACTTCCTTATTTCATTATAAATGTGACTTTTGTAAATGAAGTTGATTTTTTTCACCATCCACTCTAGCGGAGTCTCCATTAAATCAGCACAGCCACCAGATTAATCCAGAATGCAATGAAGCTAATTAATTCTTTTCACACTAATTTATAGCCCACTGTTATATTTTCATGTCTAAGTGAACAATGTATCTCAGGGGAAAGTGCCTAAACTGTATTACTGAGTTATTTATACACCTTGTTCTAAATGACATGCATCTGTATTACAATAATATCTGTTTAAGATAAAAATGTGTATTTACTTCAGGGGTTGACAGCTATGCGAGGTCACCTTGCCTACCTGGATTCTCAGCTTTCCTCAAACATAAATGCTCTGACTTTGAGGAAACCTGAGTTCAATAGCAGAAATGGGTACTTAATTTTTTGTGGTGGGGTGAAAGAGAGGTGGCCCATATGTCAAAATCGAAAAACTGATTGATATGAATCTGTGTCCCCTTATATTGCTGCCCTGAAAGTTAAATTATTCCAGTCTTAGTTCACCTCTATTGGCTACTTAGTTTAAAAAAACAACACGACAAACAGTCCTTTGCCAGCACTGATGCAGGCACATCTCACTAAGGCAAAAATGATGACCACTATAGCTGGCCAAGCTATTCATTACAGCCCTTTTTTGACTACTGTGTGATTTCTTCTGGTCTATTTGTAAGTAGTCACAGAATAGTTTGATCAAATAATTTTCAGCCTCCGTGTTCTTCACGAAGTGTTTGCATTGATTATTTGCTCATATCAGTTCATGCTGTGTGGTTGGCCAATTAAATCACCTGGTATTGTTTCTGATCCCTCATTGGATGACGGAAGCTTTTTAAAGAGGAGGGGAATGAATAACACTTTCTGATGTGACTTTTCAATAGAATAATAATTTATTTATAGGACTCTCAAACAATTTGACGAATACCTGGCAGCTGCCTAAATAATATGAACCTGCATGGCATAGTGAGGGGACTCAGCACTTTTACTAATACAATTATTCAGAAATATATATTTGCTATTTAACCATTTCTTATCCATGTTACATTCACCTGTCTGTGTGCATTTATGGATGTCTCTGTGAAAAGAACCAAACAGAATGCCCTCTGTGAAATCCAAAACACTTGCTCAGCTTATGCATTTGTTCATTTAAATCAAGATGTGTTCATTGTTTGAATACACTTGAAAGTATGCTGTTTGTCGAAAGGGAATTAGCTGCAAAATAAAATAAAAGTCTGGAGTTTATGTACTGCCTTCAAGATGATTACTTGTGAAATAATATTCTGGATGATTAGAAGGTATTACAGCCTCCAGTTAGTTTAAAAATGCCAGAATGCCCTAGAGATCCTCATGAATCTGCTGCCAGCCGGCCCCCGTCAGAGCTGAAGGCAGCACTGTCTGGAGCCCAAAATCAACTTCAGGAAGGTCATGTGAAAGAAAATCCTCAGTCATCAGGAAGCCCTTGGCCTCATGGCCTTTCTGACATTTTCTGACAAACCTTAAATCACCAAAGCAGACAAAACATCACAAATTTCGGAACGATAGCCTCTGGGACTTCAAAACTGTACATTAACTTAAAAGGTAAAAACCCCCAAAAAACAAAACTAACCCAACCACTCCTGCCCCCAACCCACCCTGTAATTCCTCTCTGCACACAGAGGATGGATGTGGCAGAATTAGATCTAAATTCAGAGCCATAGATGACATGGATTGGGAAAACTGAGAAGACTGTAACTAATACTCTAGTCTAGGAAAGAGGGGTGTGTGTGTGTGTGTGTGTGTGTGTGTGTGTGTGTTGCCACCAATTATTTAGATGCAACATATATATTTGTGCTGTAAGAATAGATTACACTGAGTAGGACAGATTTCTTTGCAGAATTGTTTGGACGCAGGATTTATTGTATATATTACATACATTATAGAAGCCAGATGGTGGTAGTAATAAAATCTGTAATCTTCAGGTGTCTGCAATATTCAGTTAATTAAAATGTGCAGCGCTATTAGAGTGAAGAATATGTATAAGCTAGGAGGCCTATTAGACCTCTCCTGCTAAAAAGCCTAGACAATAATGGGGGGGGGGAAGGGGGATATGAGGGGTTGGGATGGGGGGAGAAAAGAGAGAGAGCAATTGGAAAAGTGTGAATTAGCGCCTGGCAGCACTGCACAAACAAAAACGAAACAAGACCTAAAGTGTCATAGTAATGACCTATACTTTTCCGAGACACTTAACCTTAGGAGGAAAAAAATGCTCCTTTTAGGGGTTTTTTGGGCCAGTAATGTGTGTAGGAGGGACAGAACAACCAATACGTCACTTGAGTCCTGTGCCTAGTTCAGGCATACAATATATTTTGATGTTGCCTCTCAGATGACTGCTTTCTTTCGACATGGAGAACTTCTGCCTATAAAGCATGTGCTGAAATAATCTGATTTATTTTGCACAAGACATTTGCTCTTTGTGCAACCAGACATGGTAGCTGCATGCACAAATAGTCGCAGACAAAAGCTTGCAAGTACAAAGCTAGAGGCTGATTTGAGACGAATTGAAAATTTGGCCCTATATCTTAATGAATATTAATTGTAATTCAAAATGACTCTTTCTTTTCATTCCATTTCATGAACTTCTTGATTTCCAGAATCATGATATAGATGAATAGAAACAGAAGGCTATACAATTTCTATAAAACATAGTGTCTTAAGTAGAGCTAGGCCAAAAATGGAATTCCTGAATTTCAAAATTTCATTTCAGGCTGAACTGGGATGAAAAGTGGAAATCTCAGAATATTTTGTAAAGCATCAAAATGAAACATTTCAAAAACTTCCTGTCAAAATATTTGACAACATTCATATGTTCCCACCAAACCTCTTGATTTTGTAGAATCTGAATTTTCCAATGGAAAAAATGTTCTGTCAGAAAATATTCAAGCGTCACTCGTCATAAGCTTTATTTTGACTCTCTAAGAATAATATTTAGCATTTACATTGTATTTGTAACTTTCAGAGTACTTTGCAAACATTTTCTAATTAACTAAGTGTTCAGAGACCACACTAATACAGAGCTACAAGTGGTTCTGCTCAGGCATCTGTTTCACTTCTGCCACCTCCTTCTCTAGGAAAGACGAAATCAGCACTTAGTATGGAAAAAGCCAGGTCTCTGTAGAGAGGCAACTGAGACATTTAGCAAACGTCATTCATTCCCATTTGAGTCTGGCGTTCCCAAGAATGACAGTGAAAAGAAATAGAGAATCTGGGATAAAATCCTATAATCCAGTGGCTCTCAACCTTTCCAGACTACTGTACCCCTTTCAGGAGTCTGAAATATGGAAATTAGCTTTGTGGGGCCGCCCGGGGCCCAAGGCAATTGCCCTGCTTGCCATCCTCTAACACTGGCCCTGCATTTGTGACCCCTCCAAACCCATCCCACTCCCCCCTGGGTTGAGAAACACTGATCTAGATAAGTTGAAGTACTGTCCCCCCGGAAGACCTCTCTGCACCCCCAGGGGTACATGCACCCCTGGTTGAGAACCACTGCTATAAACTGTAATTGTATTATGGCTTTCCAAGAGGTCTATGAGCTATATATGTGAACAACAAGGTAGGATTCAGACATGGTACTTTAATTGTTTTTCTCTCTGTCTGAGTGTTTGATATCTGAATAACCCAGACCAATCAGGAGTTGAGAGACGACAAATAATGTTGAACTTCAAATGTGAGATGTTGCACACCAGCTTAATGGCTACGCACACAACATTAACTCTTCAGACCCTCTAGAACCTGTACAGTCCCACACAGCTCTGTAGATACAGAGACAAGGACAAAAGGTCACATGATAACTTCCGGAGTTTTAATATATCACCAATAAAGGGTCAGTGAAGTTTCAGGCTGTCCTGTGATATCAGAAGATTCTAAGGTACATTAATCTCTATCACCTTGGCTTTGTTTTTAGCTTTCTTGTATTAACAGCACCTTCTTCCTAGCAGTGTACCACACAACCCTAAAGATAAGATAGTGGAAAAAATAGAATGTGAACTTCATCCTTCCGCCTTCAGTTATGAATTGTGTAATTTATGCTGGAATTCTTCTCCTCTTAGCTAGATGTTACACATTGAAAAGTCCCTGATTAGACTTGGGGCAGCTTGAGTCAGGGAGAGTGAGTGTTATCAATCTCCTTCATGTACATTTTCTGCTGTTGCAGTATTTTTCTCTCCACCAGAGTGCTCTTGTCCACCAGGGCTATCTGAAGAGGCTTGAATTCTGGATGGACTTGACAAACTTAGATCCATTTGCACATTATAGGACCTTCGCTTAACAGATGTAGGAAAGACAACATTTTCAAAAATAGGAGCATAAAATCCAGCTCCTAAATATTTATTTAGACACCTAATTGGCCTAATTTGCCATAGTGCAAAAAACTCTGTTTTGTGTTCAGAAGTACAGAATACTCATTGATATCAGGAGTGCTCTACACTCTTGAAAATCTCAGACCATTTACTAAGGTACCTAAATGTGAACTTAGAATCCTAACTGTAGACACCTATTTTTAACAAATCTTGGCCCTATGGACCTTGAAACAGCAACAAAAATCCCCTGTGCACATGTTGGAGTTGTATGTAATTGAAAATGGCTAGTATGAATGACCGTGGCTTGGTCTACACTAAACCCCCAAATCGAACTAAGGTACGCAACTTCAGCTACGTGAATAACGTAGCTGAAGTCGACGTACCTTAGTTCGAACTTACCGCCGTCCAGACCCGGCAGGCAGGCTCCCCCGTCGACTCCGCGTACTCCTCGCGGCGAGCAGGATTACCGGAGTCGACGGGGAGCACTTCTGAGTTCGATTGCCTGCCGCCGAACCAGCACGGTAAGTATAGACAAGCCCCAAAAGAAGTGAAGAAGAAAGGCAGTGAGGGCATGCTACCATGACTGCTGATTATTTGATGTTCATGACTCATTCTACATATTAAAACAATTCATACCTTCTATGAAGTACAAGTATATAATCCTGAGAGAAGCTCTTGTGTGGGAGAGGAAGGAAAGGAAAGAGATGTTCATTTTTGTACCTCTAGATTTTACTGTGGATATACTTAGTGCAGAAGCCGGTGGAGTAGCTACTGAGAATATCTTTGGGGAAAGGAAGCTTCCCATGCTCCAGGACCAGCTCTCCGGCTTCTGCTCAATTTTATTTAGACAAGTGCCCCACCAGCTACTGGAACTAAAAAATCCTGGTTCATTTTGAGGCAACACTGCTCTCATACTTAGTTGATTGCAGCATACTCCATCTAAATCAATGAATGCTGGCCTGAAATAGAGGGAGGTTAGCCTGTTACTGAACAGTTTTCCTTGTTGTTAATTACTACTTTGGAGACAGGTATTCCCATCCCCTGTTAGAATACTTCCAGAGTGTTGTTTCATAGCCTGTTTAAATGGAAATCCTGAGTTACTGGACACCGTTTCTGAATTTCCAATAGACTATTTCTTGTTTCAGAACCCAGCCAACATGATCCAGTAGAAAATTAGTTCCACTCAACTTTTATTATAGGCAGATTGGAGTGGAAATTCCAGAAACAAACATAGATGTTAGTGCACCAAAATCGACTTCATGGTTCTTTAGTTATAGTATGAGGCCTGTTTCCTTGAGAATTTAATGTCAAAATTAATCAATGGAATAACTTTGTACAATGTTTTTCTGCAATTATTTGTCTTTGCTTAAAAGAATTAAAACTTGCCTTCCATTGGTCATTCTCTTGGATGACTGATTTTTTTTATTAAAACCTTTGGCGCATTTTCTTCCTTTCTCATAGTTATAGTCAGGAATGACTGAGAACTTCTTGGTTTTATTTCTGGGTCTGCCATTTTGACTTCCAGTATTACACTGGACAAGTTGCATAAGATATCCTATGAATCAGTTTACACATCTTTCAAATATGAATAACACTTGCCCGCTTCATGGGAACATTGCGAGGATAAATCCTTAAATATTGAGAGGAGTTCAAATATGATGATGATGACCAGGGGTGTATAAATGTTTACACTGATAAAACACTACCTATTTTCTGAGAAGTTCAGCTGTACTTTTGCTTGTTCCCATCTCTACTAATAATAATAACTATTATGACAATTTTTGGTAGCTAATATTCTTAATGTAAGTGATCAATTTCTTCTTAGCCAGTTAGCAAGATTTTTTTTCCAGAATAAGTCATAAAAGCATGTTTTATAATATAGTGCTGGAACCATGCCTGTGTTATTCCTGAGTGCCGGTGAAGGCTTCAAGCATCCTCCATATGAATGTTTGTGTTTTTGTGACTCAAAATCATTGCACAAAAAGAGCCCAGTCAAATATCCATGGCCATGAAAGCAGTGTATCTGGAGATGATTAAAGGCCTCTTTCTGTTCATATATACCACATGATACAGAGGTTGGAGAAAAAGTCATTGATAACCGTCAGACATTTTGGAGTCTGTTTGGTTTGGATACATACTCTTAAGTTCAGCTGCTTCTCTAAAACTTATCTGAACCCTGTGGGTCTGCAATGCTTAGGTGAAAATATTGTGCATAACAACATCTTTTAAAGTGAGATTTCTAGCGATCCCTTATTCTAACTGGGCTGGAAATATCTAAAAACTAGGCTTTCTTGTATTCAGCTCTTCTCCTTCCGATCCCACACAGCCTATTGAAGTGTTAGAGGCTCATGAAAATAAATAATAATGAGAAAAATAAGGAACCCCCCCCCCGTTTTTTTTCCGATTCTCAAAAATGATTCAGAGTTGGGTGTGGTTTTTGTAGAATGAAAAGTGTTTATTCTTCTTTTATCCAAACTGGTTCTTCTGTACCTAGGCAGGATTACAAAAATTGATACAATTTGACATGAATGGCCGATTGCTAAAGAAGAACAGAGATTACTGCAGGTCAGAAGTGATATTGACAGAAATTGTATGAGAAAACTTACACAGCTCCTTGATTTTATTTTGCTTAGCCCCTTATAAAAGGGATCAATCCAAAAGATAGTAAATGTAATGAATAATAAATTCATCCACAAATGATTGGGAGGAAAAACTGTATAACCAAACAGTTCTCAACCATTACTAGTTTTCGGTTGTTCTTGTATTTATTCGTTATTTTTAAATCTATCAGAACTTGTTTGCTTTGGGTCTAGCATTTCTCATTGTGTTTCAGTGTGCATCCTTCAGGGAAACAGCATATGCATGATTTACAGTAAAGGGAAGAGGAACAGGTGTCAACAAACTCTGCAATTTCTCCATATCAGTGAAGGTCTTTCCTTTTTAGATGGAAAATAAAATAAGAAATTAAATTCCAAATAAAATAAAAATAAAAAAGGAGGACCAGTGAAATGATGCGTATAAAATAGGGGAAAAAACAGAACCTTTGCCCCTCACTACAGCCAAATAGAACCTCAGTGTACTCTGGGGATTGATAAAGTTTGGCCCATCACCAAAATCCCATGTCTTTTACCTCTGGGAACCGTTCATTTTTTTACCTCTGGAAACCAGCCACAAGTTGCAACAAGTAAGCAACACCACCCCAGACCTCAGTTAGGTACCAGGCGCATTCCTATTGTGGCTTACCAATTTGGCCCATGAAAAAAAAATCTTTCCTGACCCTCAGAACAGGTGATTGGCTAGACCCACAGCATCTGTCAGGTCGGGGTCCCATTCCTAGTTCAAGTGCGTAGGGAGGGCTGTTGGAATGGAGCCAAGAGAGGCTCCACATGGTCTCTATGCTGAGTTAAATCTTGGGAGCTGGGGAATATTGGCCAATGGGTGCCAGAGACTCCTCTCCCCCAGCTGGCCAATGGGTGCCAGAGACTCCCACAGGAGGCGCTACCTATTGTCCATTGGCAAGTGCCTCCCTCCCACGCTATTTGGATTGTCTTGCTTTCACCGCTGGCCCCATCAATTTCCCCCACCTGTTGATGCAAGTGGATGGCATTATTGGATCCTTATCTGAACCTCTGAAAATATTGAGGTTTGTCTGTATCTAAAATATCCCTCATCACAAATAATTGTTAATGTTCCTGTTTTGGGGACATGGCTTGCTCATGGTCACAAAGAGAGGTAGAACCAGGCAGTACATCCCGGAGTTCTAATTCCCGGTCTCCTGCTCTATCTCCTAGACACTGTATTGGATTTGGCCCCCATCCTGCAGCTGGCTTCAGGTGTCTGCTGGAGTCCTGCACAGATAGTGTTACATGATTGGGCCTTAGAAAGCAAATGTTTCTACTGAGATATTATTAGGCAGCAGAATGGACATATGATGTAATAGAAAACCCTTCATCATTCCAGGCTGTGAACAGGTAAAGTGCGCTCAGAATCCTGGGTAATTAACGTTGATAGCAAGCAAAAACTTTAATTGGTGCCTTTAAAAAAATATATTTATGTTGATAAATAAAGAGATCTAACACATTGTTTATATCATCATGTATCTCCCCTCATTCAATCAGTCTGTATAGTTATCATCATTCATTTACTACTTAAATTTGCCAGACTCCAGATTAAATCAGCCCTTTGTGTGCTAACTACCTTTTCCATTTGTGTATGACCATACCCTTCTCTGTGTTTAAACAGCCTTGGTTTATCTTTGATAGCAACCTTTCTTCCCCCACCTTGTTTTATCATCACAGAATAACTCCTCTGAATTCACCCTCCGTACACAATGATCTCCCTACTCATGCTAACACAGAACATCAAATATTTGTTTTCTTTTCTTTAAATGTCCACCTTTATGAAGTAAGCACTTCTTCTAAAAGCATCATGATTCATGAATGATAATTTCAGCGCCATTGAGATGGCAATGGCAAGTAACTCCTGTTCAAGAGAAACCGGAAATATCAAATATTTAAAATAAAATAATTGGGCCTGATCCTGCTTCTATTGGAAAATTTCCATGAAAGCAGTAAAAGGCCTTTTGTAGCTAAATAACTGAATCCCAAATTCATATACTGTGTTACATAAGCTTGGTAAACTCTTCATAATTTTTCTATAATAGTTTATCATTGAAGTCCTCACTATCTAATGGGTCAACCTGTGGAACTCTTTGCCAGAGGATGTTGTGAAGTCCAAGACTATAACAGGGTTCAAAAAAGAACTACACAAATTCATGGATGGGTCCATCAATGGCTATTAGGCAGGATGGTGTCCCTATCCTCTGTTTGCCAGAAGCTGGGAATGGACCACGGGGAACGGATCACTTGATGATTCCCTGTTCTGTTCATTCCTTTGGGGCACCTGGCATTGACCACTCTCGGGAGACAGGATACGGGCTAGATGGACCTTTGGTCTGACCCAGTATGGCCATTCTTATGTTCTTACGTTGGTTAGGTAGCTTGTATGAAAAGAGTTGATGATCTCAGACCAGTTCCTAGTGGTCAGTTGCCTTCACAAAAAATTATCATCATAGAGGCACAAATTATACCTCTTTCTTTGGAAACAGCATCAAAGAAACCAACGAGCAAATGGGCCATGGAGTCTGAACCTTCTTGCTCTGTAAGTGGGCTCTTCGGGTCAGGATTGAGGCATGGTAGAGCAGGTGTGAGAGGAAAAAAGGCAGGGCATTAGTCCAGGGCCGGCTCTAGATTTTTTGCCGCCCCAAGCAAAAAAAATGTTGGCTGCCCCCCGTCCCAGCCCTGGGCTCCTCACCACACCCCCTGCCACCCCAGCCCTGGGCTCTCCCCCCCCTGACCCGCACCCCCCTGCCGCCCCAGCTCTGGGCTCCCCCCTACCCCCTCACCATTGCCTCACACACACACACCTCCTGCCGCCCTAGCCTGGGCTCTCCCCGCCCCCCCCCCCACCTGCACCCTCCTTCGGCCGCAGCCCTGGGTCACTGGTAACTCGCTCCCAGGGCACGTCATTCAGCAGAAATTTTAGGTGTGCACAGAACACAGACAGGATTGGTTCCCATATGGTTACAGAACTGCAGTAAAGTGGAACAATTTTCAGCTTGTGTGATTGGAGGATATCTGGATGCATATTGTAAGACTGTCCTATATAAATGAGGAAAAGTTGAGGTGCCTTTATTATTCTTTTGTTCCAATCTTTCTTTCTAAATTTGCCAATGTCTTCCTTTTAAACAAACAAAAGGCAATGGCTGTTGAAAATAGCAATTCCAGTCCTAATAACCACTGGGAAGCATTTCTTGCTCAATTTTATCCTACTTTTTCTACAGCAAGTTACAGTGGATCAGTATATTTGATTTGGGAGAATTGAAGTAACAGCTGCCCAAACTGAGCTTGAGCACTCCTTAATTTTGAGGTGTTCAAATCTGGAAGGCAGGTGCGGGGGGGGGGGAGCACGGCAGCATGTATGCAGCATGGTCTGAGTGGCACGGTAAGGGGGCTGGGGGGTTGGAGAAGGGGTGGGTGGTTCCAGGGGGGCAGTCAAGGGACAGGGAGCAGGGGGGGTTGGATGGGGCGGAGGTTCGGGGGGGCAGTCAGGGGCAGGAAGAAGGGGGGTTAGATGGGTCAGGGGTTTGGGGAGGCAGTCGGGGGACAGGCAGCAGTTGGATAGGCATGGGAGTCCCAGGGGCTTGTCAGGGGACAGGTAGAGGGTGGGATCCTAGGGGGGAAGTTGGGAGGGAGTCTCAGGAGGGGGCAGTTGGGGACAAGGAGAAGGGAGGCTTAGATAGGGGGTGGGGTCCCGGGAGGGGGCAATCAGGGGACAAGGATCAGTGGGGCTTAGATAGGGGGTGGGGTCCTGGGGGGCAGTTGGGGCAGAGGTCCCGGGATGGGGTGATCAGGGGACAGGTAGCAGGAGGATTGGATGGATTGGGGTTTCTGTGGGGGGTAGTTGGAGGGAGTGGATGGGGCCAGGGTGGGGCTACCCTCCCTCCCTGTGGAGTGTCCTGTTTTTGAATGTTAAAATATGGTATCCCTACTCCCAGTGCAGCTCTCCATTCACTGCAGGCTGCAGCATGAGGTCTCAGCTTCCTCACTCACTCCCCCTCTTTCCTGTTGGTAGTGGCCAAGGGAATGCTGGGAAATGTAGTTCTTTCCCTGCTCCAGGGCTGGCTCTATAGGCAGGGAGCTAACCAAGGAACTACAGCTCCCAGGGCCCCCTGTTGGTTCTCAGCTCCCAGGCTGGATCCCTGCCGCCCCTGCAAATGGGCTGTCCCAAGCACGTGCTTGCTTTGCTGGTGCCTAGAGCCGCCCCTGCATTAGTCTGTTTTATTATTGTTATTTCTATAATGAACGTAGGTACATTCTGTGCTTCATATAAATCCTGTGCTTCATGTTCTCTGATTTTCAATATTCCTTATCATGTCAGTCAATTGACTCTTTCCATTTTAAAGTAGATTTAGTGCTCATGGAAGGTGGCAAATTCAGAGGGATTCAGTTTGCAGGGCTGTGTCAGTTATCTCCAGAACAGGTACAGCGTGGACAGCAACAGTGCAAGCTTCAAATCCCTTTCCTCCCCCTCCTATCCCATACACCTGCCCAACAGAAAATGGGAGAGGATATGGGAAACAAAGATGTAAAAATATCCTTAAAAGATATCTATAAACCAGTTCTCTGAATTAATCTGTAATGTATATAAAACAGACAATGACAAGTTAATCTGAAATAACTGATATCTTAAAGGATAGCAAATTAATCTTGGAATGGTATGATTTTTTAAAAAAAGAAGATTTAGTATGTCAAAATATTTCTTTTGTTTCAACCATTGAAGTTATTTGTCCTTGTGGCTGACATTACTCAGTTTCTATGTATCATTGCAATGGGTGGAAACATCTTTTAACTGCCAGACAGCACTTACCGATAAGCCAGCCAATTAATAATGTTGATTTGAAAAGCCCAAGAATAGGTGAGAAAGCAAAGTCCTTTGGTAAGTCATATTTGCACAGTATTAAGAGTCCCTTTTTACCCGATCTAGTAAACATGGTATTAGGAACTATGTGCTATTGAAAAGCTGAGAGACTATAGTGATATGTATAACTGATAATTGCCACTCCCAACCATTCAGCACCCACTTATCATGCCTTTTGTACATACATACTTTTGAAACAGACAAGCTATGGCATATGTATTCCTCCTTCCTAAATACTGATGGGCTGAAGTTTCTGATACATTGACCTGCTTTATCAAAGGAGTAAACAGAGAAGAAGAATCAGCATTTTCCTCAAAGCTGGTTGCCTACAAGTTGTACACTTTAACTTAGGTCTGGAGATACAAACAGCAGCCAGCTATTTGCTCAGCTGATACTACAGTCTCCTCCTCTTTGCAATGCCCATGTATTCAAAGGACAAGATGAATACACCCTCTGGTGAAAAGGAAAAGTGATCTAAATCCATATGTGATGGTAGAAGCCACTCAATGAGTCAATTTGTAACTAATTCTACACAACCACTGCTTGTTATTGATGGTCAAAGCCTCTAACATGAACCTGGTCACGATGTAGCACTAGGGATATTTTTGCAGGATGTAGGATAATCAGAGTCATTGTCAAAATCAAGGAGGGTTTGAATAGAGTGATAGGAGTAAACTGACTGCTGAATTTAGTCTAACATCTGTATTTATATAAGTCGATATATACTTAAAGTGGTATAGAGACAGCCAGGTAATTAAGGACCTTCATTATAGTTTTTTTTATTTAGTTTAAAATTTACTGAGAATTTATCAATGCTTATTCCAAATTCCTTTTTTTTTAAAAGTGAAAACTGGTTAAAAAAACACACCGAAGAGCCAGGGATTAGGGGTGCAGCGGGCGGGTGGGTGAGGATGCCTGCTATTCATGATGTAGCAGTTGAGAAGGCTTCAGCCTGTCACCATAGCAGTCTGACAGTCTCAGCTGCCAGGACCCTGCTCAACTTACCCAATGGAAGTTACCCTCTTGTGCGCAGGCGCACACTGCTGTCCAGTGGGGACTCTCTGAGCGGGGACCGAGCAGCCATTTCTCCTCCCAAAGTGGGGAGCTGGGTCTGGGGAGTTTCAGCATTTTGAAAACTTTGGGTGAAAACTAGTAAAACCCAAATTATGGCTTTTTAAAAACCTGGGAAATTTGGGGGAAATATCAGTAAAAACCCAAACTGAAGTGCCTTGCATATAATACAAGGGCCATTCGATGAAATGTTTATCTTGCTGCGTAGGAACTTCTCTATGTAAAGTCTTACATAGTAACATGAGAATGCCTTGTACTATGCAGGACTAACTTTAACAGATCTTAACACTAACAGGAAAGGGATTATTGATAGTGCTGGGTTGGAAACGGTTTTTCTATCCTGTGAATATTTTTTGAGATTTCAGAAATTTTTCATGTTTCGCATTGGGATGGAACCAAAACCTTTCTGTGTTTTTGCAAAAAAAAAAAAAAAAAGAGAGAGAGAGAGAGTCAGTCACCCCCAGTAGTTTGTGCACTCCCCTGGGATGTGCCTGAACCCAGTTCTCCCATGGCCCAGGAGTGTACCCTCGCCCCCTGACTGTGGGGTATTCTGGGCGTGGTTCTCCATCGCTCTCTCCTGTTGGAGCAGGCCCACATTTTATAAATACTTAACTATTCGTTGGGCCAGAGAGAGCGAGAGAGAGAGTGATTCTATAGCCTAGTGATTTAAAAAACATTTTGATGAAAAATTCTCAACCAGCTCTATTATAGGGTTGTGTTCAGTTTTCCTGTGCCATCCTGTTAGGACTTACGTTGTACTTGGTGGAAGAGTATAGCTCATACCTTCTTTCCAAAACACACTTCACAGTTGTATCCATTTTGCCCTGAGAAAGTATCAGGCAGTAACAACTGTGTCCTTCCTTTGATGGACAGCTTCAAACACCAGGTGATTCTCAAAGGATTTTTCCCAATAAAATATGTTGAATATGTATCATGGGCAGCTTTCAGAAGCTCCCTAAAACTTGAGCCCAATTGATCAGACAGGAAAAAAGAGCAACCTTAAATATCTGGGTTTTGTGTGATGGATCACCAGTCATACTATGTGTATACGCATGTGTGTATAGATAGATAGATAGAGATATTAAGATCAAAAGCAGTTCTTTATACAAAGATGGCATATGGGTGCCGAACTGGGCTGCTCCCTTCAGCAATTTAACTTTATCAGCAGCTGCCTAAGTTCAGATGGATGGCATTAGAGTTGATTATCTATGTTTCTGGCCAGGGAGTGGACTTTGAATGCTTTTGCGGTCCGTTTTAATGAGTGTAAGTGTACAGTGAATTATTGGACTGTTACAGTCTGTGCTCTCGATGGATCTGCACAGAGTGAAGAGAGATGCTGACTGAAACTAGACAACACTGATATTTTTGTCTTGGTGGATTTAATGTGATTCAATTTTATCTGCCTTGACAGTGTACACTGCCACTGTTCAATGAAAACACTATTAGTTGGAATACAGAAAGTGTAAGTAGGCTACCACACTTCCCTCTAGAAACAGCTCGATTGGTGAATACTTACTTTCTTGAGCAGTAATATCGATGTTAATGGTACTGCTCACAGAATAGGTGCTCACTGGTATGAGTTTGGGTTGAATAAACCAGCTCTTAATCATCATAAATGTATATTGTATATATACCCCCCCCATCACCCTGAAAATGCTGTGCTTTAGTGGAAAAGAAATGCACTTCATATTTCAGCTGATAATGAAAAGTTAATAAAATTGGGATTTTGTGCAATGCAGGACCTCTGACATCTTAATCTTTATTAAAGAGACTTAAACTACCAAGGAACTGCTGGTGCTGACTGGCACAGCCAGACTCAAGAAACACCAGGAGAGACTGGTCAAATGAACTGTTAAACAACTCTTCCTAATCCATCAAGGAGAAACAATAAGTGCTGGAAACATCTATTTACCATGCATCAATCACGCTTACCTAAGCAATTTCTAATTAATTATACTTCTGTTATATACTCCCAGAGATGACTAGTCTGAATGAAACATTTGCTTTATTAAACCAAAAAAAATGTTTGTTGACTTATCAAATATTATTTTATGCTCTGAAAAGAGCACTGGAAAAAATGCTAGCTTTTCTGAACATAGCCTTTCCTATTTTTGTGTTAAAATCGTACCTGGAACTCAAATAGCACATTTCCTTTGGTAAAGTACTCACAACCGTGAACTATGTTTTTCCATTTTTTTAGATGCTAGAGATTGTTGTTCTCAGTACTGCTAAAACAACAGAAAGTGAAACTGTGACCAGATTAACAAGATGCAAGACTCCATTAGACCTACTGGAGACTGGCATTTCTGAAAAAAACAATAATAGATCTTTTGTACAATAAAAGCCAGCTCCCTGCTTGTTTTTGCTGGTTGCTTTCATCCAAAGTGATACAAACAGATTGCAAACACACAGATGCAGGTTTCTTTAATAGACTATGATTCTCCTTCACATAGACTAAGACCATACCATCCTCTTTTTCAGTTCATGGCCTTGGAGATTTAAAAGTTCTATTAATATTTTTCTTGACCAATGTAATTTTTGCATTGATAAACTGAGCTTCATTAATTTACCTTTGCCTGTGCTTTTACACAGCTATACAAATATAAGATTTTTTTCCAGTGACCCTTGATGATACAACATGGCGGGGGTATAAATGTATATATTTAACAAACCCATCATTGTGTGGGGTTTTTAATGTTGTTTGCTAATCCACTGAGGGAAAGGGGAGGGACAGAGCCTTTGTCAGTATTCAAGCAATTAGGATAATTAAAAAAGAAAGCTTATTGGGTAAACATGCTCTTAGATTGTGACCTCTTAATTAATGGACCACAGGGAGAAATTACAGCAGTGGCAAGATAATTAACACATGCATTTAAAAAGAACTGTTAGACAAGGGTATTATAGGATAGTAAGACACAGATTTGAATCACCGAAGGGCTATGGAGGTGAACAAACACAGTTGAACGAGGGACAAGATTTGCATGTGTGAGTGCCCCAGCACACAAGAGGGAACAGATTAGGTTAACTTTATCACATGTAGGCGTCTCTTTAAGAAACCCTTCCCCTTCAGAAATTTATTTCAAAAGCCCACATTGCTGTTTTTTTTTTTTTGTATTGTCTCCAACCGAAATAATTCTTTGGCACTGAACCTTTGTTGCCTTTTCAAACCACATTAATCGTTACTAGTAAAAGCACCAGGACTTTTCTTGCCACCGTCGATAAAAGGTTCGGCTTGCCCAGGAGTATCAGAAATGTGCCTTGTGGCAGAATCATTCAGGGTTCAATTTTTAACACATCCTGAGAAACTAAACGTACAATCAAAGCTGTCTTATGGCTTCCTGCAGAGTTTCTCTTTTTGTTTTTGTTGCTCTTATTAGCTCCACTAATCCATTTTAATTTTTTTATTCGATCAATTATGCAGATAACAGTACTGATCAAAATGGAATCTGTAGAATTAGACTCCAAATATTCATATTTAAACACACACTTTTTTCTAGGGACAAAGACCAAATCGTCTGTCATCTTTGAACCTTTCAAACTCTTAAGAAACCTTCAGATTAGTTAAAGATGCCACACATACTTTTTCCTCTTTCCCCAGACTTCTATTTTCTGAAAATAATAGGACAGATTTTCACAAGAGCCTCCTAAATTGTATTTGCAATTTTCTCATGCCCTTGTTCATCCATGTGCAATTTTACATTTGCACATAGTCAGATAAAGTGGCTCATCAGATCCAGGCTAACACAAGACTCCCTGATTCCCTGATGCTGCTCCCGGGGCTCCTAGTAGAAGGGACCCTTTTCAAATGCCAGAGTATATTCATTTTGCAGTTGTTAGTGGCAATCAGATGTCTAAGAGCAAGACACTGGAAAAGAACAGAGCATAACCTTCTAGTGCAGTGCAGTATGGGAGGTGCGGGTGGTAGAAAAATTAGCACAGTAAGTATGAACCCAATAAAAGACCATTGGCCCCTCCCAAGAATAGCCCTGACCAGGGGACCTCAGTGGTGGAAAGTCCATCCTTGGTGAACAGGGATTATAGCAGCACAAAATACCCATAATCCCCACTCCAACATGGTGGGAAGAGGGCTCACTTGCAAAATTTCATGATGTTGGCTGGGAGAGAACATGGTCAAGATGCCCATAAATTGATCCGCAGCAGGCCAGTGGTATGGCTTCTATGAAGCCTCAGCCACTATCACCTTAAATTTGACATCCCACAGGGAGAGAGAGCTAATATTGTTAGCTAGCTGTGGGGGCCTTCCCATATTTAGCACAGCCATCCTCTGTATGTGAACATGCAACTCGCACTAGGAATGATGGGATATATATGAAAGCATGGAGAGAATTTATAAAATAAGGTTATCTTGTGTGGCTTTTAGGAGCTTTGAGTTACTACTGGCGGACTTCTTAAGTTCTCCATTGAACATTATGGGATGTGAGGAGACAAGGTGAAGGGAAAATCCATCTTTTTCACGTCTAAATTTTTGTCTTGGACCTTTGTTCTGACATTGTACATTATTTTAAGAGGAGGGGTGGGAACTGTTAGGGGAGAGAATAGTTTGTGGTTACCAGAGCCGTCATGAGAGAGCATCTTTTTCATCTGGCCTTCCTCTCCTCAGTCATTAGTCATATTCCATATATTGCCTCTTTGAGTGGGAGCCCTGTGCCTCGCCTTAGAAGGTCGGAGTCAGGAAGTGCCTGAAGAGTGCACGTCTGGAGCTAACCATCAGAATGTGCACAACCTATGTAGAGCTACCTCTCCATCACGCCTGAGGCATGCCTAAAGACCAGTTAGCCCATGAAAGATAAGGGATAGGATTTGGACTTGGTTTCGCTGACTGAGAGTATGTTGCCTGAAGCCCAACAGACTGTGACAAAGCAGTGCACGAGGAGCTCACCAACTGCTAACTCTGTAGCCCTATTTGTTTGGGGTATTTTCCCCCAAAAACACAATATACAAAGCAAGAAAAGCCTAAAATGTAACTATCAATATGAACGGACTCAACCAGTTTGTGCCAGAGCATATCAACCTCCACATCTGTCTCTCTCTCTCTCTCTTGCACGGACGCATGCGTGTGCGCGCGTGTGCACACACACAATACCCAAAGGGGGTGGCTATGTACAGTTCATTGAGAAATGATTTGCATTAATTCCCACTGTTCACAATACCATGGGGAATAAAGAGGTGCTCCACCAGTCCCATATTTCTTGCATCCAACGGAGCACGTGTCCCGAATCCCACAGACTTCTTGACAAGTCTTAGTATTGCTTCTTTTGTCTGTGTATGTGTGTCACACATTCAAGACAATACTCACCCTAACTTGAACATTAAAGATCTATGTAGAGAAAAAGCACACGTAATAACTCTGATTCTTTGATTAGTGACTTAGGCCCCAAATTTTTAACTAATTGAGTACATTAAATAATATGTCCCTAAAAGACTGACTAATACAAGACACTTTTCAAAGCTTCTTTAATAAAAATTCTATTTGGGATTTGACCATAATGGCTATTCTTGCTTGCCAAAACATGACTTCTTAGCAGGTGACTTTCATCAAGTACATCTGAAATAGTACCTAAATGAATTAGCAATAAAATGGACTTAGGCCTAGCAGTAGGAGCCTCCATTAATCTTGGGTTAATCACTAAAGAGATGCCATTCACTTTTCTTAAGAAGTCACATTTTTCTCCCCTTGCTGGCGACCAGATTTCATAAAGTAACATATTTCTAATGAAAGGGCTCTGCTTGAATTAAAACCCTGAAGGTTTATGCAGATTTTAGTTTTGATTACTGCTGGCATGGGCTCTTAGCAGACTCCAGAAGGTAGGTCCGCAGTGAAAGAGTCCCAGCATGCAGTTCATAATATTCTTTGAAATAAAATAGTGCACTTGTACTTAGTGGCTTTAATCAGCTCTGACTTTTGATAGTCAAACAATAGCTAATTACAGTAACACCTGCCTTCTAAGTCATGTCATGTAGGTTATTGCCAACAAGAGACCTTGTATCTTAGCTGCATGATTATTATAGAGTCTAAAACCTATCTGTACAAAAAACTAGAGCTGACACTCTGCAAGTTTGGTAGCCATTATACAGGTTTTATTTTCTAGCTTTTCTATTTGCCGTTTTCTGCATCTGAAGCGAAAAGAATCAGTGTTTGTGAGCACATTGGGAATTGAGCTTCAGCAAAAAATATATATTTGCATTTGTCACTCTTACTATTGTATAAAGTATCCAGAAATATTTCTAAATATATAGATTTCTAGACATATTTGAAAATGACTGACAATGTATCATGTATAACAAAGTAAAAATACATTCAGAATCCAGCATTCTTGGTATGATCTAAAATGTGCCATCAAATGACACATATACACAGGCTTTAATTTTATTTCACCGTCTTTAAACATAATAGTACGGGGGGAGGGGGGAGAAAACTGGGTCAATTTTTTTAACCCTTACCCAAACTTGGAGGAATTGCATAAAACAGATTCCATATCCAAAATCTGATTTTGAATCAACCAAGTAAGGTTTTCAAAAACAAATCCACCACATTTTCCCCTTCTCTACGTTTCCCAGAAATGTACAATCAGATGAGTTCCTCTCTAAATGCTAGCTGCTGAGGAAGCCATAAATTACTGTCTCATTGAAGACATTCTTTTCTCATTAATTTTGCTAGCAAATAAGTCTTTGTTTTCACAAACCCAGTCAAGTGAGTAACATCATTTGTTGGCTACAGGCTCAACAGACCCTGTAACAACTTTCTAAGAATTAACAATACAGATGTGTGTAATGATAACATGATGGATGCTCCCTCCTCTAGGCACAAAGAGATAATGGGCTACATTCTGCTCTCTGTTGTTATACTGTGTAAATGACAGAAATATGTGGCCCAGGGAAGGTAAAAGGGGAATTCTGATAATAATTGTGTTCAAAGAGATCATTAAAAACCCAACAAAAATAATCAAGCCAATAGAGTGACAGGTAGATCTTGTGTTGTAACATGCACGTGTGTCCATGCTTTACATGGCTAAGCCCTTAAAGTTACAAATTGGATTCATTAAAACTGATCATCTGCAACTTGACTGTTTAGCTTTTGTAAATGTTATGAAATATATATGAATTTAATAAGCAGCAAATACGTTTAATGTGGTGTGTTGCAGCACAGTTCATCTTAAATATTCTTGAAAAATGATATAAAATATTATATTTCAGAAGCACCATCAATCTGGTTCGTGCTGTGCAAACATATATGAAGACATAATCCCTGCTCCAAAGAGCTTATAGACTATTTTCAAAACAAAACTAAAGAAATGTTTTAGGGAATTAGGCTTAGCATTGAATAGCCTGGTGTGATGAAGGTTGCTAGAAGTGAAGTCACTAGCACTCCAGGAAATCTCAGTGCTTAGCCTTTCCCTTTTTGCATCTGTTACATTTGAAAAATGGTGAATTTGGACAACAGGCTAAGTTAGTTCAAAAAAGTTTGCATTCAATCCACAGTTTGAAGAGTTGTCTGAGAGTAGCATAGTTTACATTCCCAGTGAAGCGTCTGGAACTCCTTTTATTTTCTGGGTACTGTTTTCTATTGGTTCCCATTGCATTCTAGGTAACTGGTAAAATTGCAGTACCTTGTGCTGTGGAGCGCTGGTATTGATTGGATGCGATAATAAATAATAATCAATTGCAATGGTGATTCCATATTCGGGACAATGGCACGTTTTGGCCAACATCAAGGCCATTTCTGCAGAAATTTGAAGGAGAGTACATGAAGTTACAAGATCCCTTCTTGATGTGGGGGGAAAAAAATAAAAAGGAGAAAAGATACTAGGACATTTTTTTTCAAATACTGTTCAGGGTTGAGACAGCTAATCCAGAAATGTTTGTAGTTAAGGGACTGGAAGTCGGCATAGCTGGGTCCTCTTCCTGGCTGGACTGCTAAGTCATTGTGTGACCTTTAACAAGACACAACCTATCCGCCTATGATATAGACTAAAGCTTTTTTGTCTTAAAACGTCTCTCCATTGTTGTCACCCACCATTTAGCCAAAGACCCGACCAAAGTCAGGGCCCCATCGTGCTAGGCGCTGTATAAACACACAGTGAAAGACAGTCCCTGCCCCAAATGGCTTTCAGTCTAAATTAACAAGACAGAGGGAGGGAGGGGAAGTGACTTGCCGAGGTCACACTGCAGGTTAGTGGAAGATGGTTTAGAACCCCAGTCTCCTGACTCCCTATCTAACATTCTAGCTACTAGACCAGGCTGCCTCCCTTTGCCGGCCACTTGGCGGAGATCTGAGTGACACACTGGTTAAAATGCTGGTGGTCTGTCTACATTTTGCTCCTATCAGTGCTCCCTCTAGTGGAATTGCACCAGTGGTGGCAACATTAGGACATTCTAAGGAAAAAGAAAATATCGATGTTCCTATGTAGGAATTGCCCAGTGAAGCTCTAAAATGTTGACGATCTATGTGAAACCTTAACTCTTGCAACCTGTGTGTATATATTAGGATGGAGACTTAGTCATACTAATTTTCAAATAATATGATATGATGCAATTTTATCCACATGTGTAGGACAGCATCTTTATTACCTCATGCTACTGGTATTTCCTGACTTTTCTCTTCCACCTTAACATTGCCTTACTATAGCTTAGGTATTTTATTTTGAATAGCTTGTACAGAGCTTTCAAATTAAACTGTACACTATCCACTCTTTACAGGCTGAAGAAACAACTATAATTCTTGCTCTATATACTGGCTGCAGTATACAGAATAAAGCCAATATAGAAAATGCATACAGATACATTGTGAATCTTGATATTTAAACACTAAAGATGTACAGGGTTGAATTTTGTGCATTTCTCATTAGAACTAAAGTATTTTTTAAACTAAAGCAAGTTAATTACTGGAATAAGAGGGAAGGTCCTCTCATGGATGAGTAACTGGTTAAAAGATAGGAAGCAAAAGGTAGGAATAAATGGTCAGTTTTCCCAGTGGAGAGAGGTAAATAGCAGGATCCCCCAAGAATCTGTACTGGGACTAGTGCTGTTCAGCGTATTCATAAATGATCTGGAAAAAGGGGTAAACAGTGAGATGGCAAATTACTCAAGATCATTACATCTAAAGCTGACTGCAAAGAGTTACAAAAGAATTTCACAAAACTGGGTGATTGGGCTACAAAATGGCAGATGAAATTCACTGGTGATAAGTGCAAAGTAATGCACAGTGGAAAATATAACTACACATACAAAATGATGGGGTCTAAATTAGTTGTTACCACTCAAGAAAGAGATCTTGGTGTCATTGTGGATAGTTCTCTGAAGACATCTGCTCAATGTGCAATGGCAGTCAAAAGACAGACTGTTAGGAACCATTAAAAATATCATAATGCCAGTATATACATTTATTGTATATCCACACTTTGAATACTGCATGTTATGCAAGGAAATTAATAGGCAGCAGGTTTAAAACAAAAGGAAGTATTTCTTCACACAACACACAGTTGACCTGTGGAATTTGTTGTCAGGGGATGTTGTGAAGGCCAAAAGTGTAACTGGGTTCAAAGACAAATTAGATAAGTTCATGGAGGATAGATCCATCAGCATAATGGGCTAGATGGGCAATTGGTCTGACAAGTATGGCCATTCTTATGGTCTTTATGTTCTTATGGGATTTTAAATCAAATAAGTAATGTGGGTTATACAGGATATTTGCAGTAAATGCATTCATGGTTGCCTTGATGAATGGAGGAAAGAGTGCATGTTAAAAGGTATTGATGTTAACTTCACATCCCTGAACTACGCTGCAGCTCAGCATTTAATGTGCTATCTTTTTTTTTCTTATTTAGTTAGTCTTTCTCACCCTCTCATTTGTCATGTTAACCTCAAGCTGTGCAGTAAGACATCTTCTTTATATCAGTTACCATGTTTGCCATATCTGATCAGTTTGATTGATCATTGCCTTTGCCACAGGTTGGTAATAAGCTGTTTTGAGAGACTCCCACATTTCCCATAGGACAAAATTGGCATGACAGCATTATAAACTGGCCATTTATCAACCTGTTCCCCAGTGGTCAGTGTCTGAACACCGTTAGGCAAACAAACTCCACTTCTGCTTCACTGCAGTGGGGATAGATTTGAAACCACTGGACACTCAGTTGAAGCTAATATGAGAAGTACAGTAATAAATGACACTGCAGTTGAATCAAAATTGTAAGCACAAATGTCGCATTTAAATTCTACTGAGTTCCTCTATAAACTCAGGCTGCAATCTATATACCAATTATGGATCAATTTAACAAGTTCAGGTAAAAATCTGCACTTTCAGATGCATGTCAGATTACACTGTTTCTTAATCTGAATGGACCTGTTCTAGACTGTAACAGGAGAAATCCATCCTTTCTTTGAATAAGAACTGATTCAGAAAAGTTTAAGTATTGCAGATTGTCAGGTACCTTCTCTGTCTACCCAGTTCCTTTTGATCAATTTCACAGTCATAGGATTTTAAAAATAGTCAATTTCACCGGTGCAGATGTTTGCATCTGAAATTTCATGATGTTGTAACCAGGGGGGATCCAAAATGAGGTAATGGGGGGGAGGGGTCGCAAAGCTGATGGCGGGGGGCGTGGGATTGCCACCCTCACTTCTGTGCTGCCTTCAGAGCTGGGCTCTGAAAGCAGCAACCACGGAGCTTCCTGCAGCCGGAGGACGTACCTGAAGGTGGGTCTGATCTCCCTCCAAGAGTGGCCGTGCAGGGGAAGAGGAAGTCATGTCCCTCTCCAGCCCCACCGGGACTAGCAGCTGGAGCCTGATGCATGGTAGGAGCCCCCGGCTGGGGCGCCCTGGAGGGTAAGATCCGATTTCACGGTCTGTGGCATGTTTTTCACGACTGTGAATTTGGCAGGGCCCTAACTATTGGGCTAGCCAGCACTACTCACAATAATCTGACATTAATCTAGATTCTAGAGAATCTCTTTGCCTAGCGAATAACATAGCTAGTTTTGTTGAGTCCCGCCCTTTGTACTAAACCTACAACTGGACTAAGGCAACCTGGGCCCTTCAGCACAGTCTAAGGTGGGGGCTCTCCATATGGCAGATGGGCACCCCTCTCATCCTAGAGTGGAAGGGGCAGCTGTAGAAGACCCATTTCTTCCCCGCACCCTCAAGAAGTGATGCAGGGTCCTCCCCTCAGGAAAACAATGACAACAGGAGTCCTTTCAATAGCTGGGGCATATCTGCTGGGCATGGAAATAGGGTTGGGCTAGGATCTCTGCACTCTTCTTTTCCTGACACCTACAGAGTCCTCTGCTGAGATAGTGTTTATGGGGCACCCCCTAGCAGTGGTTTCTGACATTAACACCTTTACATAACCCAAGGTACAATCTGTGTCCCATTAATTCTCTAGCCTGGGGTGCCTTTTACACTGTCTTGCTGTCAGAACATCACCTCCTGGCCTGCTCACACAGCCTTCAGCATGCAAATTGACTCCCAGCTAAATACATGAGCACTCTGACCAGTCACTCATGAATTAAACTGCAGGGCAACACCTGCAAATTCTTAGTCTCAGCCTTGTTCCCCCGGAAATGTGCATCTTGTACTGTCCAGCACACTATTGAACAATGCAAGCTCATAGAAAGTCTGTCATTTCATCAAAGGAAAATGATATATGTACCAGAAAGCTAAATTTTAAGTGATTGCATGTGACAATTCATAAAAGACAGGATTGGTTACAAAGAAAATAAAAGAGTAATATGCAAGCTAATAACTAATTTAACAAGCTAGGTGAACTGAAAAGCAAAGGTTTTGTCTCTCCATATGCTGTTGTAAATTTCACAGGCTGGGTCTCCCTCCAGCCTGGGACTACACCCCCTTAGTTCAGTTCCTGAGAGTCATTGATGTCATGACCAGAGATATGGGAGGGGGAGAGGTGAAGTCAAGTCTTTATCTTTCAGTTTCTTGTGCTAGAAATATCCTTGCTGAGTCATGGTGACACGTAGTCTGTTGTGAACATGAGATTTGAATCGTCCCTGTGATGAAATGTAAATTTCTTGTTTACACCCTTGCCTGCTGCTGGTGCTGGAGGATGGCCACTTAAGTAGATGATGGCCCTTTAACACCGGTCTGGGGTTTGTCTCTGAAAAATTGGTTTGTGGGTGTTAGCCAGAATAACAACCTATTTCGGTAACAATCATACAGTAGATTCTTATAACTTTGTGTGTAGTGACACTACACATACTTTAGCAGGATAATGATATTCAGCAGATTATGACTTTTCAACTGATCCCTCACAGGACATCCGTTGTACAAAATGTATCATAGTCTTGTAAAAGTGGTGACCATAATCTAATCATAAGTTTATGGAGGGGGTGATATGATGGGACTGCCTACAATGGTATGTGGCCCATTGGCAACTGCCAGTAGCAAAAATTCCCAATGGCTGGAGATGGGACACTAAATGGGGAAGGCTCTGAGTTACTACAGAGAATTCTTTCCCAGGTAGCTTCCTGATAGGTCTTGCCCACTTGCTCAGGGTCTAACTTGGTTGCCATATTTGGGGGTCAGGAAGAAATTTCCCCCCAGGCCAGATTGGCAGAGACCCTGGGGGTTTTTCACCTTCCTCTGCAGCATGGGGCATGGGTCACTTGCAGGTTTAAACTAGTGTAAATGCTGAATTCTCTGTAACTTGAGACTTTAAACCATGATTTGAAGACTTCAGTAACTCGGCCAGAGGTTAGGGGTCTATTACAGGAGTGGGTGGGCGAGGTTCTGTGGCCTGCTATGTATGGCAGGTCAGACTAGATGATCACAATAGTCCCTTTTGACCTAAAAATCTATGAGTCTAGAATAGTGTAGACAGTCACAAAACCCCATTGAGATGCCTGGGGCAGTTCATAGCTCTGAGCTTTTGTTGTAGCCTGTCTGCAGACTTGGTTAGACATCACTGCATTAGCTACATGTTGGTCATGTTTGTGAGTTTTTCCTTGCAAACATAAGGGGTAGGGGCTTCTTAAAAAGAAGAAAGCTGAGATTCTGACATATATTCTTTCTTCAAAATTTCTAAAGTACAACTACTGGTGCCCTCCAGTGGTCGGGGCACCTGTCCGATAAGTTAAATGGAACAAATAAAACTCCCATAAACACGTCCCACCCTCTCTTCAAGCATCTTAGAAAAGAGAGAAATATGAAATCACATAACTTCAGGAGCTGGGTCCCTAGGCACGGGTCCGTAGTGGCTGGGCCTGAATGTGGCCTTGATTAAATCTTTGGCTATTAAGGAATTTAAGAGTCAAACTGCACATTAGTACTTGAGTATAAAATAGGCAAGACTAGAGAAATCAACTCTTTGCTTCTACCAGCCAACGCTACTTCCCCAAATACAGGACCCTTGGTATGGGGGATCACATCATTTCTCCTCACCATTCCTCTGCCAAACAGAAATCCTTCTTTATGCAAGACCAGTGGTTTTCAAACTTTTTAGGCTGTGTACCCCTTTCCAGATAATGTAGTCCACCATGTACCCTCATCTGAGATAGGGTTATAATATACCTATGGAAACAGAAAGAAAGGTCTAAGTAGGGTGACCAGACAGCAAGTGTGAAAAATCGAGACATGGGGTGGGGGGTAATAGGTGCCTATATAAGAAAAAGTCCCAAAAATGGGACTGTCCTTATAAAATTGGGACATCTGGTCACCCTAGGTCTAAGGGATAACACGATGCAACACAACGACTAGGCCCTGGAGTGTGTTGTCCCAGATGCTGCTGCTATTATTATTATTACTTTACTTTTGCTTTGCATAAAAATAGTCTCCCAAACAAGTTTCTAGTTGTTGATTAGATTGCCAAGTCTTACTAAATAAAAACATTGTCCGCCATTACAGGTTTTCTCTCACAACACTCCTGATGAGAGCTCGTGTACCCTAGGGATATGCGTACCCCACTTTGAAAACTGCTGTGCAAGGTCTAATTCTGTCATACTGCACAAATAGAGGAACCATGTCTTTGTGAGATACCATTATGTCCTCCTAATCCTTTAGCGCACACATAAGAGAGAAGAGGCAGGACGTCTCTGCTTTGTGATATCTAGCTAGAAGTGCCAAGGTGGAGAGGCATTGCTTCAATGGATCAGTATTGACAGTCTGTTTTCCCCTGCTCTAGTTAGTCATTGCTGAAGGGGGTACAGGTTGAAATTGAAGCAATCAAAGCAGCACCTACTGTGTAGATCTGCAGGACTGATAGTTTGCAAAACTTCTCTCAGTCCATTTTGTTAAACATGTTTGATCCTGTCCCTAGTTGTCAGTGGTGGTGCTGCTGCTGTTTAATAGTAATAATTCATTATTTTATTACATACATAAATACCACAAAGGGGACAGACGTACAAAAGCAATGCAAACCTCTCCTTCCTTTTTAATACACTTTCTCTAAAAAATGAGCTTTTGCAGACCTGGTCCTTTAAAAATTCTCCTATCTTACAGGAGAATTTCTGCACTGCAGGGATCATTCTATTGAATAGCATTGAGTTCCCGAGTTAACATTAAGACCCACCCTTCCAGCAGGAGCAAAACTGTTTTAAAGGGCCAGGACTGCATATTAAATAAGACCTTGATCTAAGAAAGCACTTAATCACCTGCTTAATTTGACTTTAATGAGACTACATGCATGCTTAAAATTATACACTGATGAATAAGGGCCTAGGTTTCTGTTGTGATATAGATCATAGTGACTTTAATGATATTTGTATCTTAGTTTTAGAACAAAGTACGATAAAGTGTCATACTGCTTCTCATTCATCCTTGTGATAACAGGTTATCTGCTGTACATTACAAATGGAAAAACAAACAACGTATGAGTAGGACTGTATAAAATATTGCAAAACTTTTCTTCTCTTAACCTACTTTTGCCGTGTTGTTTTTTCCCATGGAATTTTGGTGAAGTGACTTCTGTTTTACAGGTTGAGTGCGAAGTTATTCCCAGACTGCACAAACTATAATTTTTAATCTTAACGATAGATTTAGTGACCGCTGAAGTGTAAAATAAACCACTGTGGCCCAATCAATCAAATTTGCATAGTTTAGAGAAAGTATCTGTATGAGATTTTTATATCAGAATGTCTGTAATAGTAATAGATGTTTATTAGCAACCATAAAGCTGTTTGAATGTAAAATCTCTCTAAATAATACCAGCAGCTTCAAAAGAAATCTCTAAAGCAAATGCAACTGCACCATAAACAGCCTGCAACATAAGGTTTAAAAGCTATTACAAGACCCCTCGAAGATTCATGGACTGTTCTATTACTAGGACTCTCTATAGTGAATTGAAATACATCGCAATTATGGTACAGAACTCTTCTAAAAATGTATTACCAAGTATTAGTCAAGCGATAGCCTTTGTATTTCAGTGCAAAATACATACAGTAATTGTAAACCTATCATGTTAAACTGAATGGGTAACAAGCATCTAAAAAGTTTGAGCTAGCAGCTTAGATCCTTCTGACATATTAAAAAATCAGGCTGCAAATCTTATGAGATCAGGTGAGGTGCTCAGGACTCTACAACTCAGATTGAACTTCGCAGGGGTGCTCGACACCTGTTAGTTTATCAGTTGATCCTCGTTTGGAGTGAGCTAGAAATACTCCTAAGGGCAGCTTTTCTTCTGCATTATTTTGGAACATCTCATCTGGGACAAACCATAGGGTGCAGATGTGAGAAAATATTGGGTGGAGGGAGGTGTGGGTTTTTTTTTTTTAAGCGTTTCCTCTAAATATTCAAGCAAAAGTTGTGGTTGGTGTAGTAGAGAGAGAGCAAGAGCCTGGAGCACTGAGCTTGTTGGAAGATCTGAGACTGGAACCAGAGGCTGTGAACCAAAGCCAGGCCATGTATTAAAGCAGATGCTTACAAATCCACTCCACGGTACATGAAGTTGGCAACATTGGTGCTAGTGTACTAGGCACTAGATATTTACATAAATATATTCCAGGTAGTACAGATACATCCCAATCTAATACAACATGAGATGGTTTGACAAAACAATGAATAGGGATGTTTTGTCCGAGATATCAGGAACAGGGGGAGGTAACAAACAGATGTCATGAAACAAGCAAGGTGATACGTAAGTTGTTTATCCCAGAGTTTGTCTCAGTCTATAAATGTTGGGGTACGTCACCTTAACCCTTTGCCCAGCCTAGGGGGCAGCAGAAAGTCCCACTGCTGACTGACCTTAGTCCTCGCAGTCATGTGTTAGTATGCCTGTAGACATTGAACTGGGAACTAGTACTATGTCTTGAGGGCAATAAACATGGGGGAGGGATAGCTCAGTGGTTTGAGCATTGGCCTGCTAAACCCAGGGTTGTAAGTTCAATCCTTGAGGGGGCCATTTAAGGATCTGGGGCAAAAATCTGTCTGGGGATTGGTCCTGGTTTGAGCAGGGGGTTGGACTAGATGACCTCCTGAGGTCCCTTCCAACTCTGATATTCTATGATTCTATGGCCGAGCATCTTTGCCACTGAATTGAGTCTGTGGTCTTTCCAGGCAGTTCTGTCAAGGTCTGCTGAGCCAGCTACCTGCCCAGAGCTGGACCGCACATGGAGAGAACACATGCGCAAGCCAACTGACAACAGTTGGGTTTGCCTTATTTTATCTGGACTTTGCTGCTGACCACAATCACAAGTGGAGATGGTTATGAACTGAAAAGTTCAGAGACAAACTGCTCTAAAGCCTCGGGGTGTTCAAAGCTGCTGTTCTGGTTTGGCCTATTGTTCAGATTGGAGCTTGCAGTTTGGAACTGGATCTAAATTTTCCCAGTGTTAAGGCCTGGGTCATTTCTTGTCTGTGTCCATGTCTCTCAACGTGTCCATATTAAAAATCTATCAAGGTCCATGTTTAGGTAAGTAACACAATGCAGCTTTCTCTCAACATGCATTTTTGACTGAGAGAGTCTGTTTGTGGAAGAAGCTATGAGTGTTGCAAAAACAAACACCTGTGGAATTTTGTGCTTGGCTCCTTTATTAAATGGCTGATGATAATTGGGAAGTTTTCACCAGAGATGAATAGACAGCGTTACTGACTGGATCTGACTTGGTGGAGATCCTGCTGAGGAGCCTGGTAGTCCTCTCCTTGAAGTGTGAAGACGGCTGGCTCCTAATATCCCATAGGCTTATTGGAGATGAAAACTAATAAAATGTTGTTTAGCGATACTGACGCAGTCTGAGGTCAGGGCCCTCCAGAAGCAGTTGTTTTTTTGGGTAAATGTGGTCAGATCAAAGCATTGAAAAGAACAAGATGTTCAGATGACAGGAGGGCAGGGACACATAGCAGAATAAGAGGAGATACTGTTTAGGCCTGCAGCTGTGGTTAGCTGACTGGAGTTCTGAAGGTAGCCTTCTCACAGGAGGGTAGTGAACACTGCCTGGGAGAGAAAGTAACCATGCTGGCCCTCGCAGTGAGAAGGAAACATTGAAATGCTCTGTGCTTTCAGCACAGTCCATACAGAGTGAGCACACACATTGCAGAGCAGCTGCTTCTTCAGAAACATGCCTGCCCGTGCTATGGCATTGGCCGATCTGAACGGCCCAGGAGAAATGAGACCAAAAGGGGGATTCTTCTCAGCACAAAAGGGAATAAAAGAAAAGAAAAACAGCAGCCTTTTACTGTGAGTGCACAATCACAGGGCATCCTAGGCTCCAAGACTGCAAATAAAATGGCATCTAGGCCAGGGAAGGACTGAAAGTGGGAGAGAGATGCTGTGGGCAGCAGGAAAATGAAAATGTCTTGGACATTTCAGTACAAATGTAGCTGGTGGTAAGAAATGTCATAGTGGGCATTTTGTGTGGCTTGGAATATAGGATGTTCTGTGCTGGCTAGTGACCTGACTCTCAAAGCTCGCTTTTCCGAACTGTGAAACCTACAGATAAGGGGTCCTCCGGTTTGCAAGATAGCCAGTGTATCGGGGGTCTGCTGGATGCTGGGCATAGTTTGGCAGATTATCATCCTTGCAGTTGTGTATTGTGATGTGTGTATGAATGTATGATCTCTGCCTCAAGGATCTACAGACTAGCCTTGGACAGACAATGAGGAGTGCGTGTAGCAGGGAAAGATATTGAAAGAAAGAGGGAAGAAAGGCCCTGTAAGTATGAACTCAGTCGAAGGCCCCAGAGTCCAAAAACCAGTTCTGCTTACCATTTGTGGGAGGATAGGGAATGTGATATGTGGCAGGTGGGAGGTGCTAATAGAGCTGTATTCTAGGGTGTATAAATTGGCTGTCCCTGACTTTTCCATCAGAACAGGTGACCATTTATGGTGCTTTCTAACACCACTAAACAAGAACACTGTGTAACAAAGGGAATCGCTCATTGAGCAGTGAGTTATAAAACAAAAAACTGACTCGAGTAGAAACAATTCCAGGAGACAGCTAATGTGCTGCCTTATTGTGATAACAGGCCATGATCTCAGCTCAGGAGACTGAGGAGGTGACAGTCTTAGCGTCCCAGAGAGTTTCCTTTTCATCAGAGAGAAACTAAACATAAACACTGCGAGGAGAGCTAGAGGATTGGCTGCTAGAAAACATGAGTCAGAGAAAACCCCGTGATTATATAAGGGATGTATAAGACTAGTCCTCATCCTAATGTGTTGTGTATTCTGCGGGGAAACCCACAAGCCACCAGAGGAAAATCTGTGTTGTGTGTACACCATGTATATTTTGTGTCCATATCCATGTGTCAAGTCCACAGGTGTGTTTTAGAGCTGAGTGAACCTTAGTGTTTATATTTTGCATGAGTTTGGTCAAACTTTCATTAGTTTCAGCCTTCATGAGTCCTCTTCCCCACTGAAATTTAGAGTTTTGGCTTCTGATTAACCTTTATGGTTCAAAATAAAACCTGTGAATTTCATTTAGCTCCGTGCATTACGTATGAGTTTCACAGAACCCAAAAGGAAACAACAAAACCATAGCAACTGGAAATAATCCAACCCACTCTATTTGTCTGTTTCATCCACCTGATGTGTCCTGCACATGATAAGAATGCTGAAAGCTCTTCTCAATGATAATAGAAGTTAATTTGGCTCCTGAACAACTGAGGTCTGAGTATCACCAGTTTACACCATTGCAAAGTAAGAGTAAAGTATTTCCATTTTGATTGGTAGCCTTTTACACACTCCTCGCACAGATGTAAATGACTACACCAGGTGAAGGGCAACAGAGAGTCAGGCCCTGTAAGTAGTGGGTGAAATAGAGGCAGTAGTTGTAGCTTCCTGGTGTATCAAACCAAGTGACTAGAAATGAGGAGATCAGAAAGGAAGAGTTCTGTTTACTTGGGTGCACAAGGAGACTTCACAGTCATACTGCTCTTAACGCTGCTTTTGGAATCTGCCTTTGCTAGTTTACTTCCTATTTCCTAACAGAGGGGCCTTCTCCAGGAACATGATCCTTACAGTAACCAAACATTTACCGTCTACTGGCCAGCTCCAATACTCTACTATAGCAATACCCATAGCAGTTTACAGAGCTCTATTGTCTGAATTTATATCAAGAACTAATGTGTTGCTTGGTTACAAGAATAAAAAATTGCCCTAATAATGTTAACACCAATACTTGGAAAGGAGGGGACTGCACGTAACCTTGGGTACGTAGTGCCTGAGACAAAGATCATAGACTTCCTGTCTGAGCTTGAGCAGTTCACTTAATCGCTCTGTGCCTCAGTTTCCCATTGGCAAAATTGGAATGGAAATACTTTTTCTCCCACCTTTTGTCTGCCTATTTAGTTTTTAAATTGTTCAGGAACAGAACTAGCTCTTACTATGTGAATGTGAGTACAGAGGGGCCTTGATCTTGGTTGGGGTCTCTAGACCCTATAAGAATATAAATTAATAGGGTTGGACTGGAATTTTTTGACAATTTTTTTGGTCAGAAAATGCTGATTTGTCAAAGCTAAAACTTTCTGCGGGAGTTGGTTTCAGTAAATTTCTCAATGTTCAAAAATTTTTGAAAATTGTTTAAACATTTCATTTCATCATTTTCCAAATGAAAAATTCCAGTTTTCCGATTCAAAATGACCTTTCATTTGGACTTTTAAGCTAATGGTAAAAACAAACAAATAAGTAAATAAAAATCTGCCCAAATCATTTTGAAATGATGAAAACATCTTGATTAACCTGCAACAGTTTTTTTTTTCAATACAATAAAATGTTTGACTTGACAATAAAATGTCTGTCCCAATTCAATCTTGACATTGTTTCCAGGGCATTAAACTGTTTCCCTCCTAGTTGTACTATTTAATAGCAATCAAATTAACCCTAGAGGTGTACCTTCCTGAGCTATGTGCTGTCCACTCCTGGGAACAAAGTAGGATAAATAATTTCAAACCTTTTATTGATGCCAAACTTAGTTACAGTGATACAAACTGTGACTTGGATGCAGCACATGTTTGGATTCAGATTTGGAGAATGAGTCATATATACTAAAAGGTGAATAAAATGTAGCAGTTTTATGGTGCTTCCTGTGCTCCTCTGACAAGTAATGGATTTATGCTTTCATTTGTCCTCAGCTCCAATGAAAAATGTTATCTCCTCCTCCATCCCCCGCTTGCTCCACCAAAAGGCAGAAAATAATTGCTCCCCCCAGAACCCACTTTAGGCAGCCTGAGATGTTGGCACTGTATCAGTCAAAAAGGGAAAGTTTTATGTAAAAAATGCAAGGAAGCACTCGACAGCATGCAAGCAATTGGAGACTATCCATAGCCACTGTTGTTTTCTGTCGCCTTGGCCCATCTCACCAGCATGTAAATATGTCGCAACCTACAACCTCCAGACTTGTTCAGTACACCTCTACCTCGATAGAACGCTGTCCTCGGGAGCCAAACAATCTTACCGCGTTATAGGTGAAACCGCATTATATTGAACTTGCTTTGAGTGCACAGCCCCACCCCCTGGAGCACTGCTTTATCGCGTTATATCCGAATTCGTGTTATATTGGGTCACGTTATATCAAGGTAGCAGTGTAGTTTGTGATTGCCTCTTCCATCAGAGGACTGGAGGTTTGCAGAGACTAAAAGCCCCAATTCTACTGAAAATTAATTGAGACTCTTCTGTTTGAGTGCTGCAGGGCTCTATACATGGAACAAAAAGGTCATGAGCATTCTCCATGTGGCATGTGAGCAGTTTAGCTGCTGAGCGTAATTCCTATAGGTATCACTTGTCATCTTCAGAGTGCAAGTATTAATCCTCCCAGACTCCCTCTGTGGTTTAGGTCAGTGTTATTATTCCCATTTTACAGAGAAGGAAATGACTTCCCCAAAACTTCAGAAAGAATTCATGGCAGAGGCAGGATTATGACTCAGGAGTTCCTGATTCCCATTCCTGTGCTCAGAGCACTAATCCAAGTTACTCTCAATGTGCCTACCCCTGTGATTCAGGTTAGGGTACTTGATCAATGGCAGCTACCTCTAAACTCCCCAAATAGATTATTGTCTCATTGAATATTTATAGGGATTGTTAGTATGCAGACACAATACACAGCAGTGGCTCCACATTAAATATTATATTCTATCATATCCTTACATCTGAGGTGCACAAAGGCTATAAATCTGCAATCTAAAAGTCTTTGAGTTTTGTTAAAAAATAAATGTACTGTCCAACGACAGCACTCATTTTTCCAAATGAAATAACTTGTATTTAACATATATTTTTTTCTGCTTCTTTAAATATAGCCAAAGGCACTAGCCCACCTTCTGGATTAGCGGACAGTACTATTTCAATTTATAAATAAAATCCTTTTGGAATTGCAAATAAAAAAACATCTGAAATCACTAACCATCTTGGCTTTTATTTTTATGCCTATAAAAATGTCTGAACCATTTGTTTTAGAAAAATTTAACAACAGAAAGTACTTCTTTGAGCTGATATGTCCAAGTTTCAGTTGGAAGTGGAGTTACAATATCCTTAAGTTTCAGATGGAGGGCTAACAAAGAATTCCACCTAAACGTAGCCATTCTTTTCCTGTTTTCGCCTAACATTGTCATATGAGAACCTCTAAGTTCAGTTGAATTTGCATCCAGAAGTTCAGGGGTGAAATCCTTGCCTCCATGAAGTCAATGGGAGTTTTGTCATTGACTTTGAGGCCAAGATTTCAGCCCAAAAGCTTAATCCGGTTCTTTGCATTTTCAAGAGCACTCCAGTACTTCTTGGACTGATAGTGTCCGAGATATAGCAAGAACAGTTTTTGTTACCGCATTTCTTGATTCCAGATGCAAACAGGAAGAACAAAGGTCCAAGGAACAAAGACAAATAACCAAAACTTTTTTTAACTTCCAAAGGCTGGGGTTTTGGAAGAAATTCAGGATGGTTCTTATTTTATCTGAAAGATTTCATCAGCTATCCCTCTTCTAAGACCCGGAATATATGATTTTTTAAACCAATGATTATAAACTGTTTTAAAGCCCAGTTTAAAAGTGGTTTCTGCTGACACAGGTGGAACTTTGTGTGCCAGGCAAAACACTTTTAAATGGTTAGGGAAACCATTTTCTAATAAGTACAAACCTAGTGCAGAAAAAGGGGACAGCTTCATCCTAAAAATCATATTTCTGTTTGCATTGTTTTTACCTGTTTTGTTACAAGAAGCATTTAAGGTTACTGTAAATGTGAGGGAAAGTATTGAATATTTTTTCCAATTTGTTTACTTTGTTGTTTGGCAGCACTTGGTGTACAGTCATTTTCACTCTCTTCTCTGTTAGTCCGTTAATCAGTTTCCCCTGTTGTTTGTGAGAGTCTTTCCTGCAGGAACAAGGGAGAGAGACAGGAAAATGAGTTTGTAAAACCACAGAAAAATGGCAGGGAAACTCTAGAGCAAACATAGTGCCTTAGACTCTTTTTAATTCATTTTTTTTAACTGATTAGATTTCAATGTGACTTAACACTGTTTTAAAAATGTTGCCTAGTCTGTACTGGCCAGGTAAGCCACACTTTATCCATAGTAGAAGAAATACTTTTTAAAATAAAATCTCTGCTGCCTGAGAATGTGTTAGGATATTAATTGTGATGTAATGATGTCAGTTCACACTTGTACTAACTTCTTATGAATGAAAACTATTCTGAGAACTTTTCTTCATTCATTCCTTCAGTCTGCCTATGGTAACACTGTACCATCTAACTCAATGTAAACAGTTGTAGGATTTGGCATTTATAGAGTAATATGTCAAGATACAGTAGCTTTGTTCTAGGCTTAAGCTAAAGTATTCTTAAATGAAATCAGTGCAAACCTCATTAAAGATATATGCTTGAAATGGAATTTCAATGTAGCTTGTTACATGGAGAGCTTAAAAAGAAGCAAATTGCATATATTTTAATATATTGAGTTGCATCATTTTTCACCAGGTGTATAATTTTCCCTTTGAAAAATAAAAATGATCAGATCATAAGGGAGTATCAGAAGATGCTCAGAATATGGAAATATTAAAGTTACAAGGACGATCAGGACAGACCATGGCTATGTGCATTGACTTCTCTAGTAATTGATCAAGTGTAGTACGGTGAAGTTGATCTCCTTTTAGGATGAAGAAATATAGGGGAATATGTGTAAAATATTAAAATGTATACACGTACCTTCCTTTTTAAAGAACATAATACTTTATATGGAAAAGAACCATAATTTTAAAAAACTAACCTTTTTTAATAACCTTAAGATAAATGTGAGATCCAATACAGAAATGTTGACTATTTTGAGGTATACGTTCTGTTGTTTTTGTTTTAGAGCATATCCCTGGAGAGGAAATGTTTTAAAAACTGGTCAGGCTGATATTTTACACAGAAGCATGCCATTTTTGTCTTAAGCATATTGTTTTGCCTGAACACTGGTTATAACTACTGTATGAAGGCGCCCTCTGTTGCTGAACGATGGAATTTACAGTAATATGCAAATACGGTTTTGGCCGATCTTAGAGAGTTTTAAAACTTAAAATAAAATATACTTTTTTCTTCTTCTCAAAATGCGCTCCTCAGATGCTGCCAACTTTATCTGAACCTTAAAAATAAAACCCAAACTCTTGTGTTTTCTTGGCTGGCTAATAAATAGCACGGGGCTTTGATTCATGCAGAATTTTTTGTTTGTTTAAATAGCAGGCATGGTGCTGTATTTTCTTGAAAAACAAAATCAGTTCTAAAAATAATAATGCTTACCTGACAAAAAAGCTGACTGACATGACTTTAATTATTTGTTGCATTGTCATTCTGTGTATAAAGCACTCCGATTCTAGGTTCAAATGCTGCCCTATAGTTAATGTTCCAGTTAAGCCAAGCAGATGGCTCAGTTTTATATTTCTAATTTTTGCTCCATGTTATAACTTTAACTTCAGGAAGTGAAATCCTGGCTGTATTGAAGTCAATGGGAAAACGCCTTTTGACTTCAGCAGAGGCAGGATTTCACCCCAAGGTGTGTGTATGTTTTTGTAGCTTGTTTGTTGGTTTGTTTTTAGTTTTTGTTATTTTTGCCTCATACCCAAACATTCTTAGTAAAAATTTGCCAAGGAAGCACTAGTTACTTCACGGTGTTTGTTGAAAACTGCGGGCACACTAGCTCTGGCCTTGCTAGTAACAGAGCAATACTCTCTAGGGAAAAGGGGTGGAACAAGCCTCACTTAACTTAACTAGTTCAAAGCTGGACTCTGAGGCAAAATATACTCCGCAGAAACATGTGCCTTGATGTATCTATTACTGAGTGCCTTTTGCTTAAAGCAAAATAATAAAATAAAACTAATACCTCTTGACAAATGTAAATGCTAAAGATCCAAACATTCTGGCCAGCATAAGTTTATTTTCAATTTTTCATACAGTGGCAGGGAGAGAATCACAATACTTTGATTTTTTTGTTTGTTTCACATATCTAATATTTTATGAACGTTATTAAAGATAAGAGGGCTGAATTCTGCTCTCAATTATGCAGGTGTTGCCTGAAGCAATTGCACTTACCTGAAGAAAGTTACTACTCATTTTACACTGGCGTGAAAGAAGAATTTGCCCCAATACACATGTATCTTTGTTTTCCTGTGTAGATTTACAAGATGGCTAGTTCTCCTAGAAACCATGTCACAGTTTAAGTCCAAGTCAAATCATTAAGGATTATGGTTCTGTTCACAATATTGGATTCATGAACACTACATCAGAAATGGCAGCACTTTTCTGGATTTTATTATTCCAATAAAATAAACTGCTCTTGGGTGCACGACTTCCAGGTCATCGAGAGCAGAACTGTGTGGGAAAATTTTTGTTAAGGAAGAAATACAATTTAAAATCAAACTTAGCCAGGTTTGTGGAAAAAATGCAATTGTCACAAATGTCTGGTCTTACAGCTGAACACTGTCATTTTGCTGTAAGAAATAATATTTCTAGCTAAACTTTTAAATTTCTTTCCTAAAATGGGAAATTAATATGTGGGGAAAATTCAGGGTTTTTGTCCCGAGGTCAGAACATGTCCATAGAAGTGGCTAAATATTGCCCCGCTGACTCAGTTTATTAAACTCTTCCAAATGTTTTTGGAAATATCAGATTTTGCATACCCACAAAGAGAGCTTTGCGACAACACTATCTTGGAAGCTTTTGCCTTGTTACATGAGAGCAAGTCCCGTGTACGGTATAATAGTTTCATATGAGGGACTCTCTTGAGTGAGGCGATGATACAGCGGTGTTAACTTTGAGCACCATCCGTAAGCACTACTATGTGAGCCAGCACTGAGGATTACAACCCCTCTGCCTCTTGTGAGGAGGGTAGAGGGACTGGAGTAAAGAGGGAAAACTTTATAGTAATAAAAAATCTGACACTATTGGTAGCAGCAGACTTTCTAAAACCCTAGATTGATTTCTTGTGATATTAGAGCCGTTAGTTTTTTGGGAAAGTTCCAGATTTTGAGAATGTTGAGATGTAGTTAGACATGTTCTGAATTTTGTGGTTAACTTGGAGCTGCCTTCTCTGAACCTTGTTTTAAAACCGTGTGGATCCCTTTAACCCTAGAACCACATCAGAATAAGGCCCTAAGCGAACAAAATAACTGTGCAGCACACTGCTCCAAACTGTTTAGATTTATAACTTCACTGGAAATATTTTATCTGTGTTCAATGTTGTTTGCTAAAACTTTATTAGTCCCACACTTGAAATTAATTTATAGAGGACAGAAGCGGCAGAAGTTGATTTATGGTGCATCAGCCTCTCTTTAGCAGAAAACAGGCGGTGTGTTTATATAACGTACTGAACATATAGAGACAATTAACTGGTCTGGAAGTGCTGTTTCTGATTTATGTTAAAAGTACGGTATATAAAATGATTGTTAATCCTTATATAGAAGAAAAAAATAATCTGCATGTTTTTTCATCTTTTTTCTTTCCTTTTCTATTTTTATATGTATCTATATTTATATATGAAATGCAAAAGTCAAACTTGATTTCATATATATTGATATATAACATAAATAAGAATATATATTTGTGTTTGTACACAGTCAGTATTTGGATGTCAAAATTAGAAATCTTGTGATGTAAAAATTGGGCCAAATATGGTAGATAGTGAATGTACAATGGGACAATTCTGCAACCCTTGTTCATGTCAGTAATTTTAGATTCTCCTCTTGGGTGCATTGGTGTAAACCCTGAGTAACTCCAGTATGTTTTGTGGGCCAAATTATAAATTACAAGAGCTGGTGGGATGAGGGAGATCTGAATGCCCATGGACCCACTCGTGCATCCCACTGACCATTCACCTTCTCTCTCTATTCCTGTGATGGTCCCTAATACACCAAGCCAGAAGAGCGGCTCATGCATATAGCACTATAGGCTTATGTAGCAGCCCAAACCAAAATCAGGCCCCATGTCTCTGTTAGACTAGAAAATGACAGTCTTATGCTGCTCAATATGATTAACCTTTTAATCTTCAGATTAACATAAGGGATTGTAAGAATTGATAATAGCTGGCATGTGATGTCAGTATTTACTTTTAAAGTCAGTAATCTGTGACTCAGCAAAACCATACACCATAAAAGTTCTTTTGAAGACATAGCAACAGGAGTTTGTGTATTATTCCTAATAACCCGTGAAATCTATGAAGGATACTGAACATGCCCAGTAAATTGTGGTTCTAAAAACCCTTAGGAATCATTATTTAATATGCACCGTATGTAAAGTAGCCATTTTTAAAACCTAAATAATATGGATACCTCATTATTGGCCAACATGGACTGAAGAGTTACAAAATGTTGGTCTTTCTCCAAAGTTTGTTCCCAGATAAAAGTTCCTCTTCAAATGTTGTTTTTATATTATAATATATATATTATTCTTAAAATACCATCTGTGTATACTGTGCTTTACAGACAGTTACATATCATGGGCTCTCAGTGTGAGGGGTTACAGTCTAAATTCAATGCAAGTACAATACTTTGTTGCAATACAATACACCAGCAGGCATGCATGGTCATTTCCATGGATTGCCAGTGCTCTTTCAAATAGTGCATCAGTCATTCTTGTTTTTGGAATCCACCTGTAAGATTCTGTTTTAGCGATAGATGGAAAACCAATTCAAAATGTAGATGTTTATCTGAACTTGTCTGGTCTAGAAATCATACCAGAAATCTTGTGAATACAGACTCTCTTAATTCGATTTCTACTGCATCTTCATTCCACCTGGATCTAAGCACCATAAGCTCTCATGTTCTTTCCGCATGTGGTCTCAGCTGAAGCCAGGAAAAGACAAGGCGTGGAAAATATGTTTTTAAAATATTAACCAAACTCAGAACCTCAGAAAGGTTCTCTTCATGACTGGAACATGCCTGGGAGAACATCCACTTCTGTTTTCATTTAATCTGAACCAGTTCACCCAGCCCTAGTTAAAACCATATGTTATTGGATTAAATGTACTCCGAACAAGAAGTGTGTGACGGGGTGGGGTGTGTGGAGAAAGCGGGGCTGGTTGGTATAGTGTGGAGGGTTTTCAAACAGTTTCCCTCAGCAAAATTAGCAGAGTATGCAGTGAAGAGCCCAGGTCACTTAATCTCCAAAGGGTTAACTTTAATTTCAGAGTTCCCAAAATGTCAGTGCTCCCTTATCCAAAAATACAGCAACTGGCTTTATCAACATATGCTTTTCATTCCCTACAAGACTTACAATATTTTTGGTGTCTGTATCAACTTGATTCAATTACTGGTACCACTGTGAGGGAACATTACCTCCAGGGAAAAGGGGGTGAATGCATCAGTGCCCATGGATACAGGGTAGGGAGCAGATTAATATAACAGATTTACATCAAGACTGCTGACTCCATTACTTTAAAACTCCTGTAATTGACTTTTTTAAAAATGACATTAGCATTTAAATGGTACTGTCGTTACAAGGGTGAAGGTTCAGCAAAATATGATCAATTTATTGAGCTCTTCAAATGTTCTTTTGATATTTATTTTTTTGTTGCCATGCCGGAGGGGTTTTTGTGTTTTGTCAGATACAGGAAAAGTCTATAGCACTAAGATCTTTGACTGGGTGGCTACTGCATGGACATAGATGACAAAGTTTACCTAAAACAGAGTGTGTGACCATCCTCAAAGTTGTCTCTTTTGTCTTGGTTTTTAAATGCCTGTTCTAAGATTTGAAAAGTCCCTTTACGCTGTTATTCCCAAACAGCAAATGAACAATGTATAGAGATTGTCTTTGCTCTATGACCATAGGCAGTGGTGCAGATTCTCCCTAAATTACAGATGGGGACAATATCCACCATGAGGTCTTAATTTCCTCACTATGGGTCTGATTTGATTTGCATACAGAACATATAAAAGCCTGGAGTAAACATAGCTACAGTACATCGGACTTCAAGGCTGGACTTTTCAAATTGGCCTAAAGGAGGTAGGTGCCCAAATCCCATTAATTTTCAATAGGAGTTGAGTGTCTGTCTAAACAGTTTGAATGTCTCAGCCAAAAGGCAAATGTTCTTCACTCACATTTCTGGTACATTTGCTTGGTTTTGGATGAAACAGAATCTAATCCTGCAAACCCTTATTCACACAAATAATCTTTACTCATGCAAATAGTTTCATTGCATTAAAATGGGTGAAATTGTGAATTCATTTAGAACCAAATTAAATCTGAAGTAACTCCACTGAAGCTAATAACTTTTTCAGCTATCATCAATAGGTAGATAGTGAATATGTAATTGGGCAATTTTTCAGCCTTTGTTAGTAATTTCAGATTCTCATCTCAGATGTTTTAATGATCCATAATAAGCTATGATCACATAACCAAATGCTGCTTAGGATGTCCGTCTCCTGGAGACGAACTAAAACTTATAAAGTTTGACTCGCATAGCTGCATGCGATTTTGTGGAATTGGTCCTTTGACACAGGTGAAAGACCAAACATCTTGCAGAATTCCTGAAAGATTCCTGTTAAGGATGCAATTTGTGCACTGAATTTGTTATTTATTTATTTATTTATTTTAGTTTTCATAGATACAAATAATTTTAGAAGTAAGAACATAATGCTAGATTTTTTGGCACACTTGACCTGCAGCACTCCTGTTCTGAACTGTGCGATACTGAGATAAATAGGACTTTATCTCCTTCTGTCTCCCAGGACTGCCTAGCTCCTGTCACAACTAAATTCAAAAGCTAGCATTGGAATGAAACAGACCGAGGAGCCTTGGTAGGTCCCCTACATTTTCTCCTATTTAAAACAAAAAACCCCACAAAATCTGGAAATCTGCATTATTGGGTTGAATTTGCAGTCAAATGGTTCCCTGGCTGCTGCTGATACAATAGATACAGACCGACCTGATTAATCTGGTCCAGACTGGCTAGAAAAGTCAGTTTCAGAAATAGAGCCAGAGTTGAAACGACAGTGGCATTAGTACCTCAAACACCCCCCTGCCTTACTTTGCTATAAAATGCTAGGTAATGACCCTGCTCGGCCCTGCCAGTTCTCTCTGACCTCCCCCTTTTCAGGATGCTGCTTAATTTGCACTAATTACATTCCAGTCTGACAGGAACTTGGACATTGTCTCAGGCTTTCAGGTACTTTCACTGCTCTTGTTCCAGGACAGAATGCTCTTGAGGCTGAGTAGGAGGAATATTATAGCGATGACACAATAGCCAGTCCACATAATCAGGCTGTATTTTATATATTGTATATATTTATTCACATACATACACATTAACACACATACACAACATAGGTAAAATATCACACACACACACACACAGATAAACTTAAACGCACCTCTGAATTTGTCTCTGTGCTGTAATTAGTGGGATTTAGGAGATTTAGTTAATATAACCAAAAGGACTGTGATTCTGGTGTTAAATGAATAATTATTAGTTAACAGTATTTACTTCCGTGAACTTTCGGCTTCATACTGTCACTGGTTAGTCCCCAGAACTCTCAGATCAAATCACCGTATCAAGCAGCTGCAGGGCTGACTGTGGTAAGAGAAATGTCAAGATGGAACAGGTCACAAGCCTTAGAGAGACTTTCTATATAGCACAAAACTTAGGGGGCAGTCTCAGCTTTGACAGATCTAAAATTCAAGCTACGTTTTTTCCTTATTTGTTTGAAAATAAAATGTAGGGCTTCTCAACGTGGTGTGTTAGCACCAGTGGGTGTGTAAATTCTAGATCACATGAGTGTGTCACAGGCTAACTGGCTCCCGTGGACCTTGCTGGAGCACACTTAAAGTTCCCCAGAGAACGTTAACATGTACTTTTTGAAATGTATTTGAAATGCATTGACACACACTAGGGAACTTGTACTGCATGCCAGCACGGCCCACATGAGCCAGCGAGTGCATGACATGTTGGGGCAGACCAGAATTTACACCCTACTGGTGTAAACTAACACACCGTGTAGACAAGCCGTGGGTGTGTGTGGGTGCATGTGTGTAAACAGGAATCTAGAATTATGTCTAAATATATACATATAGATAGATTTCAAAATAAATTCTACATGTTGGCTTTTTACTAAGAATAAGTGAAGAAAATGAATCCATCTCAACAGTGCGACTCTCAGACACAACCATACAATAACAATGACCAACGAGGACAATGAGAAACCAGCCCTTGCAATTGACCGACAGCTGCAAGCGTGTGCATTGTAGTTGGGAAGAAGAGCTGGAATTCTTTATGGAAGCCGGTTTCAGTATGAAGCTTCGAAGAGGATGCTAACAATAAAATGAAAACCCATGCCCTGTTTGTGTTGTTTTAAGAAGAATAAGATGCATGCCTTTGTGAGAGTTTAGCTCCACTAAGGTTTTTATAAACAGAAAGTATCAGTAAGTTAAGTTGGTGTTTCAAATTATTGTATCATTTTAAAATGCAGTGCACATTAGATCACTGAAACGGGATACACCAATTTGAACTTTTTCAAATAATGCAGGTCTGTGTTTGCAGAGACAGAGGCACCCTGAACCCAAAATCCCTTGAGCTGTCTTTCAAAGAGTGATAGTTACGGAAATTAGCAGTGCAGAAATCCATACTAATCATTCATCAGGAGTCTTATTAACTGTCTTACCGATGTTATTAGGAGTGGGCCCAGCTTTCTGACTTGAATAGCTGGGGAAGAGGGCTTCTTCTCCCACAGCTGTGAAAAAGTGATGCAGTCTGGGGTCTTAGGACAATGCTCTTAAGGTGGAGTTTTTCCACAGGGTTAATTCCTTGAAACCGTGGTGGCGTGAGGGAACAATAATATAATCTTAATAATAGCACCTTACCATTATACTGCACACTGTTGTGCCAAAGAATCTGAGGCGCATTGCAAAAATAGGGGGTCAATCCTGTAAGCCCACTCTTGCCAGTAGCCCCGGGAAGTCACTGAGCTACTTGTGTGAGTAAAGATCCCCTTGGGTAAGGGTTTGCAGTCTCAGGCCCTTAATCTGTTGCACAACTACAGTTCTGCATAAAATTGTCGCAGAACAAATACTTTCTTCCTCTCATCAAAACAGAGCTTAGAGTTAGAATACACCAATCCAGAACACTGTGTAATAACCAGGTTTTTCGAGTGGACTAATTCAAGCACATTGATCTACTGAAACCGTTTTATCAATTATGCTGATGAGTATTCACTGCTCTGACTGAGAGTCTACTACTCTCAAAAGGTGGTTGTGATCAGTCATTGCAAATGGGCAGAAACAAAGTCAGCTCATAGAATATGGATGTTAATATTGCTAAGTCATATAGTAGGAATTTCTTTAATTACAAAATGTCTTTGCATAAATACAAAGAAACAATAAACAACACGCAGTCCAGCCAAATTTCTCATATTAATTTATTTATTGGCGGTTGCCAGGAGTTTTATCTAAGAATAAGGTGGGTGGTAGTGTTAGTTGGTTTTTATAAATTTGTGGCCTATTTCTTAGGAAAAGGAATAGAATCTATCTGGGTTTTTGTTAGTCATGCACAGCACTGACCCTTGATATTCACCCAGCATTAGTTTCATATGCAGCAAAATTAAATTGAATTGTTGTTGAATCCAATTTTCTAAGTTATTGGACCTTGCTCTAGCTGATGTCTCCACCTTAAGAGAAATAAAGAACATCAAGGAGATAAATAATACTTGAAAAAGACAGAATCATTTTTGGCTGCTTCTTTATCTGCAATTTGACTGTGTTTCCTAAGTGTTGAAAGGGGCACTTTCTTGGCAAGTATGACACAAATAACCTTCACCCTTGATTGCACTGTCTAGAGACAGTTAAATATTTGAGGATAAAGGAAATGAACAAGTTACAGTTTGGTAGTTTTTAATGACCGTCGAGAATATGAATGACCATTTCAGTTGCATTTGTGGGGTGGTTTGATAAAACAACAGGATTTATATCTGGGCATTTTAAAATTCACTGTGTGTATGTGTCTCTCTTTTATGGCCCATATTGCAGTATGAAACAGGCTGGATGCAAGTTGGTTCTAACTGGCCAGACTGTTCTTCACATGTGTAGTGTACTGTGCACTGGTTAACAGTTTCTGACTTTCACCCAAAGAGATGATTGCACTTCAATGGCTGTCTCGTAGACTATTAGACTTTAAGGCCAGAATGGACCATCGTGATCATCTTGTCTGACCTCCTGCACAGAACCGAACCCACTCCTGAAAAGAGATCCATGTATAAACTGAAATTTGCATATGAATTTAAATAAGGAAAACTGAGATTCTTTGGAAGGAAGGTGGTACGAATATAAGGTCATGCTCATTTTCATGATTACCATTATTTTGAATATGATTATGATCACTAATAATACTTACATGGAGCTTTACCTGTGCAGTCCAACATCCAAAAATTAAGGTTGAGATTTTCAAAGGGGGTAAAGGGAATTAGGTACTTACCTCATCGAGAAACTCATAAGGTGTTGGATGCCTAACATCCTTAGGCCCCTTTGGTAATCTCAGCCCTACTAATGAAAACGACTTGAGTTATGCTTTCAAAAGTGACTGATGTTTGTTGCTGCCCATTGTACAACACGTTAAAGGGCCCGGTTTCCAGCACTTTATGAAAATTGAACCCTTTCAAGAAAGCTTACATTTAGCATTTAAAACTTGAAGAAGCTCAAAGCACCAGTCACTTTAGAAAATGTAGGCCACTAATATTAGGTAACTTCCAAGAAAGAAAGCCTGTTTAATCTATCAATAAAGGTTTTTGTTCAGAAATAATTTAGTAATCCCTCTAGCTGCATTTAAGAAGCTGACATATACCGTGAAATATACATTTACCAAAGCTTTACACCATTCTACTTATTTTGGTTTAATTGCAGCAGCTAATCGCATATGCTTGGATTCTTGACATGAGCGAATAACCTGAAGTGATTTTCTTCTTTCGTCCATTCTTTCTCTCATAGTGTGGAGCATTCTGGGGAAACGCTAAGACTTAAAACCTTCCAGGATTATTTGAAGGATAATATTGAAGGAGTCACAGCATAACAACAATAACAAAAGCCAGCAAACCACTTGCCCATTTGAAAACTGTATTTGGGAAATCTTGGCATAATCCTGGGAGGTGCTGTGTTCCAACTGCAAGGCATAGAGAGCCTTCCACTCCGTTTGGATAATCAGGAACCACTGAGATGCTCAACAATTTCAAAAGATTCGGTTCAGCATCTGTATTGATGCTGAGATTTCTGAAAATAATCTGCACTCCACATTACAACTATTACAGCTAAAATCATTCAGGGCTCCTGGATATGAAATTATGGTAATCAGTATAAACATTTGCATCTCAATCCACACCTACACACAGCATTGTAATGAAACCTTCTAAAATCGCTATGGACACTGGTTTTGATAATATATGGCTAAAGGTTGTATTGATATCTGTATAGTGATTCATCCATCTATGAACCAGGACAAGGCATTAATAAGAGGGATTGTATTGCCAGGGGCAAAGTTAGACTGCAAACTTATCAGAGGCACTGAACTTTGATGCTCTGCTTTTAAATATAATTCCATTATTATTTCATAAATAAAGAGATGAAGGTATCCAGGCCATGAACTGATGATCACATGGGAATGCAGTTTAGCTAAATTAATGAATAATATTTGCTTTGGGGAAATGCTTGTCTCAACTGATATTATGGTTTTTTTTTTTTTAAGATTGTTGAATAGAATTTATTGAGAGGTCCTGTGTGCATACTGCTTGACAATGCAGAGTACCTGTTCCTTCTGTTCTTCCCCCTTTGTTCATCCACTGGTTCCTTTCATTCATTTCACAGGAGTTATGGGATTATTTCTCAATAATATCCTACCTTTTAAAATTAACTTTTAATCAAAACTAAAATTCAGCCAAATGGCATCTAGGCTACAGCTGTTTGTCACGTTTAGTGGTTAAATGATGTAACCCCTTTCCCAGAATGAAGGAAACTCCTGTCCTAATCCATTCCATCCTTAGCCTGCTATTATTCCAAAACACGTGTGCACAGAAACACACACTCTTCTATCCGCCCAGCCACTTAATCATCAGGATACTCTTAGACAGAGCATTGACGTACGTATACTTTCTTTAAAGAACAATTAGGACGAGTCATAAAATCATAGCATCTAGAGATAGGAAAGAGTGACTAGGCCTTTTCTTGTGCCTCTGGAGGATTGTTCCCTATTGCACATTTTTCTAGTGGTTTTGTCCAAACTAGTTTGAAAAGTGAAAAGCTATGGCCTTCTACCGTTTCCTTGGGGACGCTCTTCCACGGACTGATATTATAGATCTCCCTGTCAGGAAGGTTTTCTTCATATTCAGCCTAAATTTTCCTTCCCTAATTTCATTCTACTGCACATAGTTACATCCCACGCAGCTAATTCAGATCCCTTCTTACAACTTACACTGTCAGTTATTCAGAGGCTCTCTTCGTGTGACACGCAACCAAGAGGAGGAATGGCAAGCTCGGCTTTAGAATGTCCAAGAAAGGGAAAAAAATTATCCATATATTTGTACTTTTCGTTGAGCTAGGCTAACCCAGCTGTCAATGGTTTGATGTCATGAGACTAGGTAGAAACAAGGCAGAATAGCCAGACAGAGATCAGACTGCCTATAGCTTTTGACTTATATTTACTAAACCTGAGTGCAGGTTGAGACTTAACCTCTTGCCCTAAGTAAAGAGAAAGCAGATAGTTGCACTGCTCCAGAAAGAGCCAAAGGAGGATGTTGTGACTCAGATGGTCCCTTGGTTCCCCCCTTGCTCCTGGGGGAAACTAATCTGCTGCAGTGTCTTATCCAGGTGCAACTTCTCTCCCTATGCCAGATAAGTTGTGCATGCTGTCGCATAGGTGGAACACAGCCAACTCTCTGGCCTCCCCCCATCCACATAGGTGGGGAGAAGTAGTGGCCCTAAGGAACACGCTCTCCACTGGGGCACAGATTGACAGTCCAGATTACACAAAGGTGTAAGGGGACGATTTGGATCTCCTTAATTTCCTGTGCAGACACAAAGAGTGAGTTATAGTCTTACCCTATGTTAGCAGGCTCCTGGCACCTAGGAGCGTTCACCCTAAAGCCTTGGAGTGTGGCCACTCTCCCTCAGCATTTATGATGGGGTCGCGGGGCAGGGGCAGCCTTAGTTTGCGTAGAGGCTTAGCAGGAACTGTTTGGTGGGTTTTTGCTGACTCAGTATGTTCTCCAGACAACCTATCCATGTCCCTTTCCAGGCCAGTCAGAGCCATCCTAGCTCCGGAAAGATCTTAGCTGCTTTGCACACAGACCACTCTCAGGCGGGATTTCCTGCTGCCAAACACAGGTCCAGTGAGCCTGCGACTGCTATTGGGCCGGGTTCCTTTTCCCTGAACTCCCACTCACGGCACTAAGTCCACCTAATAGATCCTATTAGTGTCGAGGGAATTATGTACGTGTCTCAAGAGAACAACAGATTTTCATATTCTCCTAAAGAGCATTTGGGTCGTTAGTCTTCGCAAAGGATAAATTTCTCTAAAATAAGAGGAACTGTGTATTCATTCCTTCTAGCAGATGCAATTATCCTGCTTCCCAGTTTCATATACCAAGACTTTCCCACTGTTCCTTTTGTTTAGTCTGGACCGTGTTTAATTTAAGTCTTTCTTATTCCTCCAAAGCTCTGTAGGCAGAAGACCTCTCCAAAGGAGCCAAAAATGACTAAATAACATCCTTAAATGAATAAGTTCCTGTTTTTCCTGAGGGCAGATCATCACTAATTGTGCTAGGTAGCCTGCTGAGGGATCCAAATGGATTCTACCAGCTGGGAAGCAGAAGTTCCAGGTGGACGGAGTAGAAATGTACAAGGAGATTTTAACGAAGATAGCAATACCCCTTAAAATATTTCACATACAATGTATTCTTAAAATATCCAATGTAATTTTTGAGATAGCCATGGGAATTCTGGCTCTTTTCCCAAAATACACTAGGATAAAGAACTGGATCGCGTCTGTCTCTATCACTGGGGCTGTTTAAAATAAATCCATTATTTTTTTTATTTTCATTTATAACACTGCAGTCCTGGCCCTGCGAAGTTTTACTTCGCTTTAAGCACATGCATAAATTTTTGCTGTATTGGGGGGCTGAGTATCATACATCTTTAAAGCGCTTTAGAAACCTCCCCTAAGTAAGCGTCACCGCTCCCCATATGAAAGAGGTTAATATTAGAGCTAGTCAGGAATTCTTTAATGAAACTTTTTTCATCTGAAAAAATGGTGATTTGTCAAAAGTGAATTTTTTTGCAAGAAAAGGCCCGTTTCAATGAATTTCTTGACTCGGAAAAAATTAGGAAAAACATTTCAAAATTGTTGAAATGTTTCATTTAGACTTTTTCTAAATGAAAAATACTTTGTCCATCTCTAATACCTTCTATCCAAGGATCCCACCTCAGTTTACAAGCTTTACGTGTTCATCCTCACAATACCCCTGCAAAGTACGAAGGGCTTATTACCCACCCTTTAAAGAGAGGGAACCTGAGGCATGGACAGGTTATATGGTTTGTCCTAGTTCACCGAAGACCTCTCAGAGCCAGGGAAAGAATCTGGATCTCCAGATGCCCAGGACCAGATTTCTAAAGATATTGAAATCAGTGAGAGTTAGGTGCCCAGGCACTTTTGAGTATCCCACTAGACAATTATCTGCCTTTTTAGGAGCTTAAATACCTTGAAAAATATGGCCACAGCTCCTGTGTTTTACCCCCTAAGGAACAGCCTTCCTCCCTAGTGAAGATTTTTTAACACAGTGGGCCAAGCTATCTCTGTTACATAAATATCACCACCGTGGGTGGGTGTCAATTAGCGTGGTTTCTCTTATCGTCATTATTAGACTAAAAATCTCCTCTTACTCTAACTTTAGACATTTAGAATTAGAGATGATGGAACACACCGGTTAGGACAGCTACGGTCACCCAGCCCGTGACAGATTGCCTCTACTCTATGATATATGCAGTAGTTTTTATTCAGTATCATTTTTAAATGTTCAAGTAATGCCCCTTCTGCTCCCATTAGAGGGAAATTCCACTGTCTATAAACAGAGAAACAATCTATCTGAGTACTTCTGTGGCCTCTATCACCATAGTATCTGTGCATCTCCGGAGTATTTGTGGATTTATTCTCATAGCCATCCTGTGAGGTAGGGAAATATTATTCACATTTTATAGATATGGAACTGAGAGGCAAGTCACTACATATCTCTGTATCTCCACTTCCTCATTAAAGTAGTTCTAGAGCTAAATCATTCATGTCTTTGCAGTACTTTGAGAGCCTTGGATGGAATGCACTATATAAGTGCAGAACATTTATTTATTATTATGTATTAACTCACCAAAGGAGAAGTTTAAGGAGTTAGGTGTGCCGAGGAGGACACAAAGTCTGGTTGACTTGGAAGTAATGTTCTCATTATTTCATTAGAAATAATGAAACTAAGGAGAGGAGGAAGACAAGATCGTCCATAGATATGTGGTAACTAATTCTAAGCCTGAAAATCTACGTTTCTGAACAGCTGGGGAATTGAATTTCAACTAAATTCAAGCTTGTTCTACCAGATTGCTATCCTGTTGAATTATTGTTTTAATTCATTACCGGTAACTTTTGTAACCCAACAGCAATAGTCTGCTGCTTTTTTGCTAGCAAAAAAGCAATGTGTCTTGTTAGATAGTCTTTTAATGCATTATTTTGCTCAGCTTGACTTTCTGAGCTGATCAGCAAAGCAAATTCTCAGCTTTTTCCTGATGGACTTCATTTTCTGTAAGATTATATATAATTGGGAAGCAAAGGAATTTCTGAAAAATTAAGTGAGGCAGTTAGATCAGGGGACTGGAGGTCAAAACTCCTGGGTCTACTATTTCTAACTTTGACAATGATTTACTGGGCACATCATTTCACCTCTTTATCCCTTAGTTTAGCTATCTGTGAAGGGGATGTAATAACCTTCATCTGTCAGTGACACTGTGATGCTTTAATTCATGCTTTTAAAGCACTCGAAGATCCTGGATGAAAGCTTCTGTTTTAAATGTAAAATATTAATGTTGATTTCATAGAATCATTTGGGGTGTTGTTTACCCACTGGCATCAATGGACAGGGCATAAACTGTATGGTCCATGACTTTTCTCTGACCAGATTGCTAACACTGAGGGCTAAGCAAAACAAGCTTGTCATGTTTTAGAGCAAAATTCTGCTCTTTGATCTGTGTTACCGATCTCTGAACTTCAGAGTAGCTTGTGGTCACAAATTCTGCACTTCTGCAGAATAGAAGTTGGTCATACAGAATATTCAGTAAAAAAGAACACTGTGGATGCCTGTTCCAAGAAGCCTGCCATCTTGATGTGCATGGAAAAGTTTTCTTTTTCCTGAGCTTTAAATATTCTTTGCCTGTGGCACATATAAAATCTTTCCAATGCTTCCCTAGCCTCACCACCTCCCAAAGTGGAATGCTTGAATTGCAGAGAAACATCATTAGAACTTTGTGCAACCAAAGCGTTTCTTCACTGAAAAATGTAGTTTTGGTCGACCCAAATCTACTTGCGAATTTATGTCAAGTGCGCTGAATAGTTCAACCAAATTGAAAAATTGAAATGTTTCAATATAGAAACTAATTTCATTTTGGCATTACCAAAATATTTTGATTTTTTTTGGGGGGGGGGGTCACAAAACAGCAGCAGCAGGAGGAGGAGGAGGAGGAGGTGATGCCCTCTTTATAATTTTTAGCCCAGTTGTTAGAGCACTCACGTGGGAGATCCAGGTTCAGAACTTCCGAGTGTCTGAATGTGGAGAAGGGATTTGAACTTGGATCTGTCTCCCACATTTCAAGACAGTGCCCTTGGCACTGAGCTGTGGGCTATTCTAGCCTGGGCTGTCTCAATCTCTCCTGTAGAAGTTCTTCACTTTGTATAAATACTTGAATAGTCATGGGAGCAGCAACTCGAACCCGGGTGTCTCATATCGTAGCTGAGTGCCCTCATCCCCATTCTGATTCTCTTTCCCTGGCCCAGTGACTATTCATTGTCATTCATAGCAGCAATTCATAGTGATTCATAATCCCCACTTTTCAAATCCCTTCTCCACATCAGACAGGGCGAGGGAACTGAGGCCAGTTCTTTGACTTTTGGTTCACTGGAAATTTAAAAAAAAAAATCCATTTCAACATGAAATGAAACTTTTTTCTGATTTTCGGAATTGCCAGCAAACTGAAAAATCTATTATTCACCCAGTACTAGGGTGACCAGACAGCAACTGTGAAAAATCGTGACATGGGATGGGGGGTAATAGGCACCTATATAAGACAAAGCCCCAAATATTGGGCCTGTCCCTATAAAATTGGGATATCTGGTCACCCTACCCCGTGCTAAAAGTGATCTTGGTGGGGTGGGTGGGTTGGTTGATTTGTTTGTTACCAAAAACTAAGAGAGAGTTGCATTTTGAAATAAAATAGATACCAGGTTTGGAGGTGCAATAGGAAAACAGGGAAGCAAACACGTGCATTGTGGAGACTGTAGGTCTGATTAAAAGTGCAAATTAGATTTAGATTTCCTGAATATCTAACAGCAGCTCAGCATTTTTTGTCCTTTGTGCAGGAACACTTCCATTAACATTTACAAAGGGTTTGAACTGGATTAGACTCCCACAGTCACTTTGAAATAACAAAATACAACTCGGCTGACAGGGGCCATTTAGAAACCTTTTGCAAAAAATTATCTGCAGAAACGCTAGCACTCAACAGTTACAAAATGTCTACTCTTGTCTTGCCCCCTTTGCCAAGTTCTCCTTTTGTCTTGCCATGAGGAGGATAAATTATCCGACTTGCAGAGATAAACCACAGTGAGGTGAGATTACTGGAGCTGAATACTAGAACTCCCAGCACTCCATCCTCTTACATTGCTGTCTTTGTGCCAGCTTTGGTTTTGTTTTGGTTTTAAGCCCTGTTTTTGGCCACATCAATCAGTCACTTCATGAATAAACTCCCAGATTTATTTGTGTTTCCTGCCCCTCTAAAACATGCAGTTAATGTTAAGATTTAAAATATCTAATTTGCAATAAATGTATGGAGTACAGCAAAATATTGTATTGATGTAACGCAAGGAATTGTCTGAGCAGAAAAAAAGGCATCCAGGACATTGTTTTGAAGTGTCTGAAATGTGCTGGGGTGTATGTAGAACTGCTACCAAGTACACGTTATCATAAATATTTTACGATCTGACATACTGTGGTTATGCTAAACTTTAGCTAAGGATTGGGCTTAGGGCAAGAACACAAACGAAACACTGTTTCACTATTACTATCTTGATATTCTTTTACTAAGTATGTCTACAAGAATGTTCAATTTAAAGGGAAGGGGAAACCAAGAGAGGTTTCCCTCCAACAACAGGTCTGGCAGGATTTTCCATCCTCGAGATAAGTCCTTCCAAAGGACCCATAGAAATATGACCTAGCTGAAGGAGGAGAAGAGAAAAATATTCTGCCAATGGGACAGAAACTGCCTCTATTAATCTTCATTATGATGCCTAGATGTTACTTGGATTCACTAGTGATTAGGAATATTTGTGGATGCATCCAGACCAGAGCTATAGAAGAGAATGAATTCTTTCCCTTCATTTTAAAATTAGTTCTCCACAGGATTATCATCAGGGATACGGATATTGTTATGGAGCTCCATTTTTTTTTCACTAAGGGAGGACCCAGCTGATATCAATGACAGCGGGGCAAATCTGCTGAGGGCAGATGACAGATAGATATTAGAGGCTGTTGAGCTGGGTGAGAGTTTGGCTTTGTATTTTGTATCTAAAACCTGGTATTTAAATAATTTTATAACAGGTAACAAATATAGAGATGGCCTCGCAAGCTAAAGGGTGGGATGAACAAGATCAATGGAGTTCTGAGAACAAGGGAGAGGATAGGAAACCTCTGTTCAATCAGATTTTTTTTTCTGGGTTCAGTCTGCCTGGCTTTGTATTTTTGGGGTCTGGGGTCTGAACAAACCCAAAACAAGACTCCGGCAGAATTTTTTAGTTACACCTGGTTTTGCAGTGGGAATTGCTGACATCTGTGTTATGTATTTGTTTATTTTTTTAGGTACGTCAAGTTGCGTGTAAGCTAGTCTGTGAAACCACATGATCTTACCACGGTTATTTTCATTGTCCCTCCCCATTCCCTCTGCTTGTTACACCCACTCGGTTTGAAAACAGGCCCCAGTTCTGCAATGAGCTCAATGCAGGTGCACATTCCCTCTCTGTGTGGGTGCAGGGTGCTATCTGCCCACAGTTCTGGGGCTTAGACTGTAAGGCCCAGAGTTTCAAAGGCCTGTTGCACCACTCAGAGTTGCAATTCCTAAGGCCTGGTTTACACTGGGGGTGGGGGGGATCGATCTGAAATACGCAACTACAGCTACGAGAATAGCGTAGCTGAAGTCGACATATCCTAGATCGACTTAGAATCACTTACTTCGCATCCTCGCGGTGCGGGATCGACGGCTGCCGCTCCCCCATCGACTTTGCTTCCGCCTCTCGCTGAGCTGGAGTTCAGCAGTCGATGGGAGAGCAATCGGGGATCGATTTATCGCGTCTATACTACACGCGATAAATTGATCCCCGATAGATCAATGGCTACCCACCGATCCGGCGGGTAGTGTAGACGTACCCTAAATGATTTACATGGCTACATCCCATTTCCCAAAGTGACATAGGAGCCTGAGTCCCAGTGGGACAAAAGTTCCCCACCAACAGACTCTGGTCCAATAAAAGGTGTTACCTCACCCACCTTGTGTCTCTAATATTCTGGGACCAACACGGCTACTACTGCATGAAAACGTGCCTAAGCCATTTTTGAAAATGAAACTTAGCCGTCTAAGTCACTTAGGCCTTCCTATGCGGAGCAGAGCAATGCCTTTAAAAATCTGAGCCTAAATTCTTCTGGGCAGAGACTGTATCTTCCTGTGTGTTTGAGAATTGCTCAGAACGGTGAGTCCCCATTTTGACTGGGCGCCAATGGTTTTACAAATGGAAAATAATCATCGTAATCATAATATTAATAAATAAATACGTAATAATAAAAAGTTCATAGATCAGCCCTAATGCTTTCGTTTAACAATATGCATAAGTTTTCAACCCTTTCAACAAGCTTCTGCTGAGTTAAGAGTTTGTAACAAAATGTGAAACCAAGAGACTTTCATGTTTCAAAACACAATTTTTGCACTGCACAGTTAGGGACGCTTTGGCGTGAACAGCACCATATTAAGCTACCTCCGGAGGTAGGATTTTAGGGGTTTGTAACCAGCTCCAGTTGCAAAGATTTGTTATGCCTACCTAATCCTGAAATCAGAAGAATACAGTAAAATATTGCCACATGTAACTTTGTCATTTGAACTAGCCATGGTAAAATCAACACACATTAAAAATTCCTCGGGGAGTCAAAATTGTACTAGTACCAATGTGCCCTTTTCATGGGATCTTATAGCTCCCTGTGGGGCCCAAACTACACCACATCTCATCTGCTTTTTCAGTCTGAATTTTGCTGGCCTTGCTGTGTGGTCCTTGGACTAACTTGCATTTGGCATGTTAAAAATGGTGGAAGAACAATTAAGTACATGTCTTGCAATGCTTCCCTGTGTAACTCTAAAAACATCTCTCAACTTGTAAAATCAAACACCTTTGTGTATTGTTTGGACAGTGTTTTATGGAGGTAGCAGATGTGCATAGCTTGACTCAGGAATTCATGTCTTCTGCAAGCTCTACCTGATTTCTGTGCCTGAAAGATGTGTAAACTGGAATGTAAGACTCAATTCTTCCAGCTTCTGTCTGACAGGACACACTGAACAATCCCCTTTCATTAGCCATGGTGCCTGAGCAGCTGCCGCTCTATGCAATCTATATGGCTGGCGTTTATTCACATTTTAGACATGAATAATGCAAATTCGCTTCAATTTTTGACTACAGAATAAATAAATAAATACTCTGTTATTGTGGAGCCTTCCAAAGCGTGGGCACAATTCTCTTCCCTGATCTACGTTGTGCACAGAGCTAGGTGAATACCTCAGAAAGAGTTCGCATGCATATTTGTGTGGACTTTTAAATGGCCATTGACATTAACGGCACTCATGCCCTCTCTAGGTTCATTTGTCACAAAAATACCGGTGAAAGAGCTTTACTAGAATAACTACTCTCAGAAAGCAAAGTTCGATTCTGAGTATGGTTGAGTTGTGAATAGCAAATTTTACGTTCTAATATTTGCAATTTGAAATTCTCATAGCTCGTTAAACAAGTAGTCCAATCAGGAAACAGAAGTCCAACAGAAGTCCAATTTATTATTTGTATTACCATAGCTCCTGGGAGCCCTAGTTATGGGCCACAGCCCCATTGTGCTAGGCACTGTACAAACACAGAAGAAAAGGACAGTTCCTTCCCCGAGGAGCTTACAATCTAAGTACAAGACAAGAGATGACCAATGGATACAGACAAGTAGGAGAGTACAAGAAAACAGTGATACGCTGTTGGTCAGAAGTAATCTCAGCACCCCAACGGCCTAATTGTTGTCAAGTTTTTTGTAGACATCAGGCCAAAGGAGGGATTTAAAGGAAGATAATGTGCTAATTTCATGGTGTTTACAGGGAGCACCTCCCATGTGTGAGGGGCTGCCTGGGAGAAAGCAAGAAGATGCTTGTTTGAAAATGTAACAAGTGTGTGATGGAGGCAGGCATCCCGGGCCACTCGTAGGCAGGAGTTGACATCTCAAGAGGTAATTACTAAACTGTTTACAAACCAAGAAATAGTCACCACATTATTATTATTTTTTTGGTACCTTTTAATAGTGAATACGTCTGAGAGTTTCACAATGTGTTCATGGGCAGTCTGTGAATAGAAAAAGAGACGACATTCATCCAGCAAATTACTCATTACGCATCTGTAATTGTGGGTCTGTACCGCATATTCTGAATGCAAAACTTCCATTGACAGCTATGCAAGTTCTGAACTGCATAAAATTAGTCTGTGCATTGGAGATTGGCAGTGGGGATAGGAACGGAAAACGTTGGCCCTATATCTTGACACCTGACTATGCGGGTAGTATGTAGAAGACTGGCTCATGTGTGTCCCCCATAAGATTCACTGCATCCTTTTGAAGGGGTTGCTGTAACTTTCTTTGCGTGGAGGGAGTTCATATGAATTGACATGCTGAGCAGTAAGACAGTTGTTTTCAATGTAACAAAGCAATGGGGAATAATACCCATCCCTCACAAAGAATGAGGTGTAAAGATGCAGCCAGATTGTCCCAATATATTACTTTAACGTACAAAAAATGGGTACGCTCCCTCCTCATCAGGCAAATGAAAAAGTTGAAACAAGCATGGAGGATTTGGTGACTCGGGTAACAGGACACTGAGCTTTTCACTTCAGGCTTGCCAGTTCAACTCTGGCTGAAATCAGTAATGATCGGAGGGTCATTCCTGTCTAATGTCTTTTTGGAGGCTACCTCTAAAAGGAGATCCCTCCAAATCCACATTGGCAGGAGGTAACGAGCGTTGCCTTTGCCTATTCTGAACCTACTCTCTGGATAAATAGAGGCCTTCATTCCTAGGGCTCTTAATCTGACATCATCTTTCACAAGCACTAAATTCACTTTAAGGGCCACATTTTCAAAGAGCCCTAAACCTGGCCTTAATTTGCCTGCATGCAGCTTTGGTACAATTATATATTTATTTTTTTATTTCTGCATAAATCAATCCCCCCAGCCCCTTAATCAATTTAATTCCTTCCAATCTGAGATCAGAGACCGAAAGCTTCCGTACCCACTCTTCGTGGCTGCAGACATTACCTGGAGTAATTTTATATCACGTCGTGTAGACATTTATGTCTTAAACCAGACCTGTTATCCATGGCCTATAGCCTCACAGGGCCAGAAGTAGGCAGGACACGCATGGTAGCCTATGCCATGCATCAATTAAAGGGTTAACTGCCAACACAGAACACAAACAGGGAGATGCAAGCAAACAGTCCTGAGCAGAAATTGGACCCATCACTTCCCTCTAATGAAAACCAGATCACTCCAGCAACAATCATTCCAGTGTTACAAGATACCATTCCTGGTTTGAGAGAAGCGTCACTGTTGTTGTTGTTGTTTTTATATATAATAAATATATATATATATATATATATTTAGTGTATATATATGTATATTACTCTGATCATCTGTTTTTCTTTCAGGGGGGAAAAAGTCTGCCAGGTCAATAGATCATATATTTCTGTCATGCTTCTGAATTGTAGAGTTGCTAAATAATGAAGATAAGGAGTTTGTAAGGACATTGGGCCAGATATTCAGATGGTGTAAGCTGGTGAAATTTCCTTGACTTCAATGAGCACCTTACAAATAAATGTCTTGCATTTTATATGGAACAAACAATATTGAGCTGTTTTCCACATAAACATCCATTTGTCTGGATATCCCAGCAGCCCTTTTCTTCTTGAAAATGCCCTCAGTTACACAAGAGAGTTATAAATTGAAAGGAGATCTGACCTATGAAATTTCTACTTTATAGTGCACAGTTGGATTCTCAGAAGCTAAAGTGAAAGATTAGAATTTTCTTGGACTACTTCTTGCTGATGCTTTTATTTATAAAAACACTTGTTTGTGATTTTATTAGGCAGTGTATGTTTCTAACAGTAACTTTGAAAAATTATTGAGACCCAACCTATAAAATATTGTCTGTCTTAGCAGGGTGGGACAATGAAAATGTATTTTTCCACCCATTTTTTGTTTGGGTTATGACTTTTTTCATGCATCCCTGTCAAGCCTGATGCATTCCCCTCCTTGTGCTTGTGTTTCTTTGCTGTGCTTACCTCTCTCTCTCTACTGGCACCCATATCTAAAAGCTACACATGCAGGCTTTAGTATGTTTAAAATGCCAGGCCTTAAGAGGAACATAAACATTTTAAGCTTTAGGGGGCTGTATCAAAATGTGCAGTGTGTGTTTTATACTGTCCATATACAGTTTATCCTCTTTAAGGGATTTGAAAGAGCTAACAAAGGAATTTTGATCTTACTAAAGCAAAAGAATCTGATTTCAGACTTTTTATATCACTGAGCATTTTTATTAAATAGTCAAATCAAGTAAGAAGGTCTTTATGAATTTATCCTCCTCCTTGATATCTCTGACCTGCCAAGTTGTTCTTCTATGAAGGCTGGAATTTCAATCTTACACAAATATTCCAATGCTTTTTAAACATGTTCCAGATAGACATTTATTTTGGCTACAACAATATTTTCCTTTTATTGCTGTTATGAAATTCAACATTTCCAGAAATAACTCCTGAAAGGTACATATGGGTCATGAACATGTGTGATCTTCACATGCAGCAGAGTATTTTAAAATGTGTAGTGTACACTAACAGATACACATTCCAGAAAGTGATGGGTACTTTTATGAAGCTCACAGAGTTTTGAAGGCATTCCTATGTATTCATTAAGAAACAATATGCATCCCTAGAAGCTCTAGTAATGGCATCCCATAAATACCTACACTTATGATTTACTTAGTGTGTATAATGAATACTAGCAGAAGCCTAACAATTTGGGTTTATTTTGAATTTTCTTTATTGTGATTATATGATGAATAGGATGTGGTCTGGGAGTCCTCTGTGGAGGCTAGGTTTAAAGCAATGTGCAATTGTTTAAATCTAATTTAAACTGCTAGCTGTATATGAAACAATTGCTTACTTCTGTTCTAGAGGCCACAGAATGACATATCTCCTGATATAGCTTTTTTAATGTTCAAAGTGCTTTACAAACATTAGCTATCCCTACTACATCCTTGTCAGGAAGGTAGGTAAGTATTGTTATCCCCTCTTGTGGGTGGGGAAATTGAAACACTGCAGCTGGGAGCATGCCTTCTAGCCCAGGTAGACAGACACACGCTAGCTCTGCTCAAGCTAGAATGCTAAAAAATAGCAGTGTGGCTGTTGCAGCATGGGCAGTGACGTGGGCTAGACCCGGGGGTTGGGTGGGCTTGTACTTGGGCAACTAGCCCATGCCATTGCACATGCCACAACGTCCACACTGCTATTTTTAGTGCGCTACCTGGAGCTGGGATAACTCATGTCTGTCTACCCTGGCTGGGAGGCACATTCCCAGCTGCAGAGTAGATGTCCTATGAGAGGTTAAGTGACTGGCTAAAAGCCACATTAGGAAGTCAGTGGCAGGGACCGAGTTCAATCATGTGTAAGAATTCCTGGGAGTGACTCCTGATTCCACGTTCAGTCTTCTAGGCCATGCTGCTTTTATAATGTACTAAGTGACATTTGTGCGTAAATATTAGTGAAGGGTAAACGTTCAAAGTTTGGATGTTCAACCAAATAAAACCGTTAAAAATTCAGCTGCTTCTCCACGGTGTCTGAGTTCACCTTGAATCTTGTTGGCCTGATCCGTTTCCCACCAGTGGGCTGTAACCCTCCCACTGACTCGGGATTGTCTCCTGCTTTCTGCAAATAGGTAGAAGATTTGGGATACTGCCTGTTTTGATTCTGGTTAGAAAGAAGCTTCTCCTCCATGGTTGTCCCACTCCCACCACCCAGTATTTCAGTATTTCCACTTCTTGTCCTGCTTGGAACCAGACACCTTGGAGTCAGGAAAATAAAATTCTGGTTTGTAATGGGATGGATCACTCAATAATTGCCCTGTTCTGTGCATTCCCTCTGAAGCGTATGGCACTGGCCACTGTCAAAAGACCGGATACTGGGCTAGATGGACCATTGGTCTGATGCCAGCGTGGCCGTTCTTGTTTTTAACTACGGTATTTCAAACTCAAGCCTGTTTTCTTAACAAATGTTTCCTCCATACTGTGTTACTGTAGGGTTGCTTCTGGGAGCTACTTTGTAACTTGAATGGTGGTTTGTTATTGTAGGGCTGTCTGAGAATGGTATTGTCAGTGGTGTTATTGTAGGGTTGAAAGTAAATATGTACTGTGCATTGCGCTGTGGTTGAAACACTTGATTTTGGATCTCTGTGCAGAGAGTTATGCGGGCGTGTATGTAAGTACAGACATATATAATTATGTATCTATTGCACACAAGCACATACATTTATGAAGAGATCTTACTGTTATAGCCTGATGTTTTGAGAAGACTGCATCACTTCCCATTCATTTCTGTAACACTTTGCAATCTGCTGACCCAAGCCAAAACCTCTCCACTCTCCTCTGCTCTCAGGGAGGAGTTAGGGATTTGTGAATGTGTGAAAGTATTAGCTGCCAGTTATAACTGGAATTGAGCCTAGAGGAACCCAAATACTTCAGTGGGAAGGCTTGTAATGCATTATCTCTGGAACTGGCCCAGCTTTCAAAACCAGGAAGTATTAATAGGAATAAATGTGAGCACTATTAGCACTCGCAAAACCATGATTTATTATCAATTCGGTATGAAAAATATTATTTGCTTGCATAATATCTATTTCAATATAACACATAATTAATGGAGTCGTGTGTGCAAATGCAGAGAGATTCAAAATAGAGAGAATTCCTCTTTTAACCTACAGTGTAGACAGAAAGAAGAACAGGAGTACTTGTGGCACCTTAGAGACTAACAAATTTATTAGAACATAAGCTTTCGTGGACTACAGCCCACTTCACTTAGCGCTTTCTTCTCAATACCAGCAGGTTCCTAGTTTGCAGCTATTCAGTATCTGCTTTGAGAGAAAAAGCGTTTACATTTTCTGTTTAAGAAGAAACTGCTGGGTTTGTTATCAACAGTGAAAACATGGGGAAGATGGTGCAAGGAGGTGCAAACAAAGATGGCATAGTTTAAGGAGCATCTGTGTGATGGAATGTGGGGAGTGCTTGTGGGTATTAGGTAGTATTAAGGGTCTCTGTGAATCAGTGGAGGGGGGCATGGGGCAAGCGTCTGCAGGCACTAAGTAGGAGTTGCAGGACTAATCAGTGACATGTTGGAAGAAAGGATTGGTGCAGTGTTTAAACATGTTCTTTTCATGCCTGAATCCTGATGCAGGCACATTCCCATTTAAAATGAGTCAACCCCTTCTCATTCTGATTTTTGCGGGTCACACAACCTCGACTGCCTGGGAATAACACATTGGGCCAGGCTTGTCAGAGTTTTGCCAGGGATGCCAGTGCAGCGCCTGCCAATGTTTTGCCAAAGTACTGTTCATCCAGCAATTCCATGAGCACTAAATCCACTCCGAATTTTGAAGAACAACCTATTTGACTCCTGCTGCAGTTTCAACTCTTCAATAACTAAGGGAAATCTTTGCTGCACTTTACAGTGTGGACTACAGGGATTGTAAAAATATAAATCTCCGTTGAGTAAAATATTAAACTACTTCTACTTCAGAAAATGTAACACAGTGCCCACGATTTTACCTAGTTATCTCGCTCTGATATATTGAGGCACTCTTACTTCCACTGACTCTCTTCTCTTACCAGAAGTTCTTCCTTAATCTTTTGCCCGTATAGTCAGTCTGTTCCCTGTAAAATCCCTCCCTCTCCTGTCCTCTCCTTCATCCTTTGATCTACTGGTTAGGGTTCAGCTCCTTCATTTTTTGCAATTACTAGTCTGGAGTGAGGATGCCCCTGACCTCTTCCCAGCAGTCTGGCCAACATATGGGACAGGAAACTAGGATTTTATTTCAGGCTTTCTCTGCTATTCATCTTGGATGGATTACAACAGTAGCAGCTCTGAGTGTCTTTGTGCCCTATAGATGATAAAGTGATCGGAACATCACATAGAGAGAAATGTGCACATTAGCGCTATCCGGTCTGAGATGGATTGAACGAGCACAGATCACTGCCAGGTAATCAGATGCAAAAAAAACATATTCTGTTCATTGCTCTAGAGGGAAGAATCCCTTTTCTGTGAAGTTCTACCACGCTTGCCCCGCAGCACGTGTCGCTCAGGAGGAGGATCTGTGTGGTTGTCACAGTGGTAAATTAGTCATGTGGATGGTTCAGAAAAAGTTGCTTGCCTTTCTGCTGCCTCCTTTTGCTTTCTAAGTTCTGAGAGTCGACAGGGCAAAATAAATCAAACTGCCACCACTGCTTTGCAAACCATTAGGGTGGGAGGTGGATTTATGTTTGAATCTCGGGAAGATGGGTAGACCCATTATACTGGAATGCCGCATCTACTGATACTAAGGATTGTCTGAATCATTATCAGTGCCCTAGGAGAAAAATATAACCAGAGAGAGCTGCCATTCTACAATTTGACACCTAACGCCTCCATAAGAAACTGCACTAATCAGTACTTCCCTCCCCCCACCCGACTTTGTTTACATAATCTGAAAAAATGGTAACTTCACGGCTAGTTTTTTCAGGAGACAGGTGACTAGAGGTGGAATAACTTTTCTTTGTTTTTGCTTGCTTGTTCTACTCTTTTATCACTTCCATCAAAACATAAAAACACGTGGGAACTCCCCTATAAAAAAAATGCAATATTTCCTTTTGAAGGCGTACAGTTTATAACAACCTCAGTAATTATTCTTAATCTTGTAGGGGGGGGGGGGGGAGAGGGAAAGGGGTTGTTTGTTTTTAATTTCAATGAACCACAAATGAGAGACTTTTTCCCCCAGGTTGTTGTTGTGGTTTAGATTGATTGGAGTCATGTCTTCACTTCATTATAATAAAAAAGTGAAGACGACATCTTGCAGTGAATGGGGAGGAGGAGGCAGGGAGCTGGAGAGATGAGTCTAAGGAGTGACATTGGCCTGCTTGTTGAATGTATCTGTGGATTTAAATGACCTCTCAGGGGACAGTATCAAACTTCTAAATTTCATTCATCCATCAGATGGGAGAACAAGACCTGGCTTTCAGTCAGGCGGGAGCTGGAGTTTTCTCCTGGAGTCAATGAGCTCAGACCACACAGATAAAGAACTTCTTCTGTTCCATTTTAAAACGTTTCAGGGTAGAATCATCTGTCGCTAGGCTCTGGGCCGGAGGCCTTTCAGCTCTGATTAAAGTAAGGCGTTCAGCATAACACTGGAGCTTTTGAAACTCTCTCCAATCCTGCCATCCGTCTTAACTTCCAGAGTTTGCTTCAAAGCTTCCCAGGGTTTGAAGCAAACTGCCCGGCATTCAGATATTACCAATACTATTTTCATTCCAGGCAAACATTCCTCCTGGAAAGGATGGGCTGTGCCTAACAAACATTTTGCTGCTTATGCTAAAAAATACCCTGAAAGCTCCCTGCTTTATGGATTACATGTGAAATTCACTCACTTCCTCCCAACAAGTACCTTCCCTCCTGGAACACACAGCCCAAGTTAAATAGGCGTTCTGTGGGGTGGGGAACTAGGTAAGGTTTTAGTGACAGAATCCACACCCTAGCTCCGGAGCAGGCTATGGTGCAGCCCATCTGTGCCCTCTCTCCCTACCGGGCCTTGTATAGACTAGGATATAAAGGTGTGCCATTAGAACATGTCAGGCAGTAACTGACAAGTTTATAAAGTCTAACGTAGACAAGGTTCACTGTCCTTAACATGTGCTAAGCTGGTGGAGTGAAAGTCTAGAGGAAGCGTAGGCTTTCGCTCCACCAGTTCAGCATGGCTAAAGTAATATACTGCCTTTTCTACAATAGATTGTTAAAAGATGTTAGTTATCCCGTGTTAGCTAATGTGCTAACAACACAACTTTTTCCTAGCCTCAAGGCCTGTCTGTTACCCCAGCCTATGGGATGAAACATCTGCACTCCCTCTGCCCTCTGGTGTAAATACAGATACAGTGACCTCTGGCAAATACAGAGCGCCGATCTAGAGTCAGTGCAAAGCTCCATGTCCCAAGGTTGCAGAGAGCTGTAGAGCCCTTCCCAGTGTGGCTGCCTTGTCTCCACCCTCTTCTGCCTTCTGTTACGTGCCTTCTTCAACTCACTGGGCCATGCGGGGTTCTGCCAACCAAACATCACCACATGTGAGGTCTCATTTGTAGGCAGAAACATTTCGGTGAGATTTTTAGACTTGCTGATAAAAGAATGCTCACAATGTCAATTTTTTTTTTTTTTACAATAACATACATTTCCATTCTGCTAATTCAGAGTGATCATTAGAATGGCTTTCTGCCCAGCGCCATGTCCTCACCATGATGTGTGTACGTGCTGCATGTGAGATTCCATCCCAAATAGGGAATCGGCAAACCCGATCAAATTAATTTCACTTTGTCTCTTCATAAGAATAGTCAGATGTGCATCTCCTTACCTTTAGGTGCCCTCTGCAAACAATATGTAAAACACTGAATGTAGGAAACTCCAGACTATAAAGATAGGCCTTATTATATCAATATGCACAGTGATTTGGTGGGAAGGGCCAACAACCACTCACCTCTTCCTACTATCCTCTCCCTCCTTGTCAAGTGACCATGAAAACAGATGAGCATTACAGCATGTCCAGGTCAATAAATTCAGTCTCTGTTGGGCAAAAGAAGGAAGTAAGTTGCCCACTCAAGATCTCCCGATAGAAAATGCCTACTGCCAACTCTCTCTCTTCTAAGCCAGGAAACTCTTAGCCCAGCTCGGTCCACTGACTGCAAACTGTTGCATAGCATAGAGAGAGGTGATCTCTCAGCCACACAGGGCCCAAACCATATAGGCATTTGTAAATCAAAACCAGCCCTTTAAATTCCTTCTGGAAACAAGTGTGGCACTGACTGTAGACTAGAGTAGTGGTCTAACTGTAGAACATTGCATAATAAGTAGGCAGCTGCCTTCTGTAGTACCTGATATGTTTTTGAATAGTCCCAAACTGATGCCACAAAGCCAGGGGACTATAGTAATTGAGTTTTGAGGTGACTAAGGGATGGGTAGCTGTAGTGAAGTCTGCTTTGGAAAGAAAAAAATCTCATACTTTTCACCAAGCGCAGACTGAAAAAAGCAGAGACAGACGCATAAACCCGACTGCTACATATACATCCAGGCCTGGATCTCCTGGCTCTAGCCCGAATTATGTAACGAGTGGCTGGTGCACTCCCTCAATCAAGATGGCTGACAGATACTTCCCTCCGTTGACTGACACTACTACTGTCTTGTCTGTGTTGAGCCTCAGGTAACCATCAGTCTCAACCAGACATTGAGTAAGTCACTAAACTGCCTCAGCCCGGTTGGATGAGGCAAAGAGAGAGAGAAAGAGTGGTGTGTCTTCAGCATACTGAAGATATTAGGGCATCTCATCCTAAGCCCTCCTAATGGCCTCCCAGGTACATTGAACAGGAGGGGTGATGAGAGAGCCTTTTAAAAGCAAAGATCCAGATTAAATAATAATGAACTCAAAACTCTGGCCAAACCTTGAACTCAGACCCAGAGCCCTTTTTAAAAGTTTGAAAAAATAAAGGAAGCGTGTTCTTAAAAATAAAATACATCTGTTAAAAAAATCTGTCCCTTTTACTTCCTGGTTTGCTTTAACTAGAGCAAAATGACCCAGTTACAGTGAGAGAGAATTGGCTTCGTAGTCTCAAGTCAAAATCAAGAATTATTGGAAAACTAAAGATGAAGCCTTTTTTTTTTTTTTTTTTTGGCTAGATGTTTCAGCCTGATTTCTAGTACGAATGTATTTGGGAAAACTTCAGGTAAGGATCTGAAATGTGGATCATTAGTTTGACTCATTTCACTGAAAGCTGCCATTGAAATATATCCTCAGTTAACTTTACTATCTAGAAAGGCTTACTCAGTACATGTGATTCTGATGACCTATGGAATTCACATACTATCTGTGTCATCATTATCCAGACAAAATTCATATGATATCACAAAAGCTGTGCGCGTCGTATTTATAGTCAGTTTTACCATGCAGAATGAGTAAAACCACACAGAGAGCAAAAGATGGTTACCCTTAAAGGACTTAAAACAAAAAGCAACTTTTCTAATGTAAAATGTCAGACTGGTTAACTTTGCATCCTAACTATGGAAAGATACATTTTCACCTTTGTTATGCCCTCGTTAGTGGTTCCTGGCACGTTACATTAACTAATTTGAGACTGAATTATCAAATTTGCTCATTGCTGCTAGCACTAATTTGAAACCTTACAATAAAGAACAGTTTGAGAGGCAGATGAAAGGTTGCCACCCACAGAGGCTCCAAGACCCGTCCCTGGTGTATCACAGCAAGGTTCGGAAAGATTTTGGGTAATTGCAGTCATGAGCTGGAGTTGATTGAAGAAAATTATACCCTGGTTTTTTACAAGTTTTTTTTCTTTTTCTTCCTTTTTGTGTATGTGTGTGGGGTGGAGGGGGGGAGATTTTCTTAAATTATGTGGCTAAATACAATTACAAGGAAGACAAAGTGTTGCATTTTTAATAACTTTATGAAGACTGCAGTTACAACTCCTTTCTGCTTAAATTTTGTTTAAGTTGCTGAAGACTTCTCATTTAAAAGTTAGTCCTATTTTCTAATTTTTAAAAGTGTTATTTTGTCTGAGGGTTTTATTTTGGTTGGTTGATTGGCTGTTTTGTATGCGTTTTGTTTTGTTAGACTTTTCAACTTTTAACCACAAAAATGTTAATGACATACTTTAACCCAAAATGATGAAAAATCTTTTACATTCTTATTAATGGGAAAGCTTTACTAGCCGATCTGACTTTTGACTTTAAGAGAAAAGTTTCTCATTTACTAATTTTGAATGTTACAAATGTAACACACAAGCAATATTCTAAACTTCTTCCTAAGATATTTCAGTTTTGCCAAGAAAGTACTAATATAATTCCTCTTTCTCAGCAAGTTTGTTGCAAGAATAAGTAATAAGAAAACGGAAGAGTTGAATTTGGTGCCTACACTGTGTATGGCTTTGTGGTAAAAATGCAAATGATAGAAAAGGGGCCTGATTTGCAATTAATCTATTTTGGAAATGTAACATATTGTTATAAATGTGATGCAACAATTTCTGAGATGGCCTGCTAGGATTCCCATACACAAGGAACTTGATTTTAAAAAGCTATGCAGAATGAAACAGTAGGGGCCTGGAGAGAAGCATTTTCATTCTGACCTTCCTGAGATAAATAATTAAGATGGAGTCTAGATAAAGATCACTGTCAAAGGTGAGAGGTCAACCTGGCTAGCTGGCCTGAAAGGTAAAATTGCCCCGCTCACTCCAGCAATCACTTGAAGGCAGCAGCTGTGTGTCAGCAGGAAACAAAAAACGGTTTTTGCTCTGTTGGGTAGAGGATGGCGTTGAGAAGGGGGTGTTAGTCAGGTATTATAGTGTATATCAATTAAATTGTGTTTATAAAAATCTCCTTCTCCTGGTCAAGGTTAAGGGGGCAAATTTGGAGATGCTAATAAGGCTTGAAATTTGAAGAGTGCAAAGGTTAAATTGTTCTCTTATTTGGAGCCCTTAGCCATTCCTGGCTTTAGAGCAGGTTTTTCAGCTGTTCAGATTTTGGTTTGTGAAAAAAGTGATTATTAAATGTGTGTTTAGGCATTAGAGACCTTACCCATGGGCTTAATTCTAGTGTCTGCACCCAAACACCCCCTGCCCTTTAGGGGTTCCAATACTCATGCTTTAGTTCAGCTGGTGAGATTTTGCTGTAGCAACTCCTGCAATGTAGGTCTTCCTCACTCTGGGTATCTGTCACAGGTCTCTGCTCCTCACTTTGAAGACTCCTGAAGTCCTTTTTCAATCAGAAGAGTTTCTGGTTTTAACTGCAGCAGGTCCCTGGCTATGAGTGGCCTATTTTAATGATTTCACTGTGCTTTGGAAGGAAGGCGCATACAGGGAGGAATGGTGCTCATTGGTACTCTGAAGTGATGCACACCAAATAAGTACCTAGGAAACACCCTCCAGGCTGGCCTAGGACCAGTCCCTTTGCATTGTTGGCCCCTTTTCTTGCCCAGCCCAATCATATTGCAGTGGCATTCAGAAGTCCCAATCGGGACTGGGGCTCCATTGTAGTGGGCTTTTCATGGACCTTGTGCATCAAAGTGAACTTCATCCAGATTCTCGAGGCTGATCCTTGCAAAGGAATTCAGGGCATCATCTTCTCCCCATAACAGCACACTAATAATTATGGTACAGCAAACTAAAAGTTGTATTGCCATTTAGACAGACTGTGTTGCGTGCCATGAGGTGTTACCAAGCAGCTCTTAAACTAAACTGCAGTATTAAGAGCAATTTAAAAATAACATCTTCATTAATGATGATTTGTCATTAGAAGAATCAGAATATAAGAACAATGAAATAATAGCAATTGTAGAAGAACGGATGCACAGTGTTAGCATAGGAATTACAGTTTCCAAAACTCACTCCAGTTTGCAGCACATTGCTCTCAGAAAGCTTTTTCATTAGATAACTCAAGGTATGTCCTGGTCTTTTGCCCTTTTAATATAAGTAAAAACGAAATTATGCTATGCCCATGCTACACGCATCTACAAATCCGAGTGTGCTCGCACCATGCATGCAAATACAGGGTTTGCATGTTCCACAGATACTTAGACACAGTCACCCAATTTGCCTGAGCACAAATGCCAGTGTCTCACAAGTTTTGTTTTGCATGCACAGGGGTACATGTGTAGATTTTGTGGGCTCAGCTCAGGCATCCACATTTGAAACAGGCAACAACAACAAAAAAGGAGTTGTGCCTTTAATGATCGCTGCAAGATGTGGGTTGGCTTTTTTTTTTTTTATAAAGGCAGAGTGCTTGGGGGCTAGTTCCAGAGCTCGGTGACAGAGAGGAAACAGGGCCAGGAATAAATGGCCTGTTGATTTACTCAAGTTACATCATTTTCTTCCCCTCAAGAGCCTATAAATCTCACGCTCCTTGTAAAAACAGAATTTAAAAACAATTGAGAGCTTCTGAGACGACCCCTCAGCTTCCCGCCGCTAGGGCCTCTGAATATAGAGCTGCCTTTCACAGGCTGGGCCACTTGTTTCATATTAGATACTAGGGGAGCCCCACTTCCAGCCAAGCAGCAGAAGCTGTTAAGATATTTTATAGTCTTCCTAGTGGTTTAGATAACACTCTCCTCATACATATCACGGGCTTTAGCTAAATACCAGGCTTCCTGACTTGGCAATCAAGCTCCAAGAGTCATTAATTCACACATTCAAGTTTCCACTCTCTTCAATAATATTGCTGATCAAACACGCCCAGACTGGCAGAGGCGCTGTTGTTAAAAAGTGGACTCTTCTGATTATTGTAAAATTTATGGCCTTTTTGGTTCCGAGGGTTAAAATTAAAGGAAAAATGCTCAATCGTTAAGCTTGCTACAACACTCGTTAATTTTGTTTTAAGTCACACATCTGAGGAGATTTCTCCGTTCAACAGGGATTTTAATGGTATTATTCTTTCTCTGCTAATGGGATATAATTGGCTTCAACTCTCTACGGAGGTAGGTCAAGCTTTTGGATGCTATCGGTGTCGGTCGAATGCTATAGGCACCTATCTGTGGATGAAGAGATGCACTTTTTAAAAATAGCCATGCTCCAGATTCGTAGGAGTGTGTCCCTTCCCACCTGTGAACCAAATGTCAGCATAAGAGAAGAGAGCAATAATCATGCCTTGTGTTAGAAACCAGAACTATAATGATACTTTAAAAATAGTACAGGGCAGTATGGAGTGTGTTGAGAATGTTTGCAGTTACTAAACCGGAATTGGACCTCATTCCTTAATCCAAGTAGTAAAAGCTCCAATTCAAAAGTCTCTAGGAATCTTGAAGCAACATAAGGGGCTTTTCTCAGGCTATTTACAACCTCTTGCCACTGCATGCAGCAATGTGATCTCTTATGTAATGATGTCAAAGAGGCATTTCTTAGCTTTCTAATGGTTAATATCCAAGTCTTAACGCCAAAGCCCTCAAGTTCTAGCCTCATTTTCTGCAGCTGATAAGCTTTAAAGTGGGTTCTGTGGTACTGGGCTGGCTTGGTTATGTAAATCTATAAAAATCTGTGACTTGAAAATATTCCACTGGACATGCTCCATGAACAAGGATTATTTTTTCATTCAGTAAAGAGAAGAGTAATGGTTAGTGCACATGAGCCTGCTGTCACCTGCTAAATGTATAGACAGAAGGATATTGAGTTTATTTATCAAACAGTGCTTTTCAAATTTGGTAACGATACTGTGGTTAAATGTAGGAAAAGCAGAACCAAAGAATGAAACCAGAAATTCCTTACAGACGTCTCTTTTTCCCAGAGAACAGAAATAAACATACAGGTTGACATAATTCAAAAATGCTAGTATTTACCAGATTTTGGCTTGCTGCCGTCCTAGTGCGGGGCAGAGGAAGGAGGAGTCCCTGCAGGCACAATCCACATAAACTAAGTAGATTTGCTTATCATTTATCAAAACAAAAAGGAAGTATCTGATTAATCACTTCGTGGGCTGAGGTCTCAATCATGATGGTTTAGGCAGCAGTTTATCGCGCGCTGTGTCCCAGCTACATTATGCTTTCAATTTACACCTTTTGTTTGGAACTTTCCAAATGAATTGATGCTTAGATTAAAACATCTGGTGGACTCTTTCATCCCAAGGCCTCTTTAACTGGATGGAAATCTATAAATAGAAAGGGATGCCTGTAGATTTTAATTACTAATGAACCTGAGTAAGACATTTTTCAATGTAAAATATACACCTGGGGCTAAATTCACTCCTGGTTTATGTAGGCTACTGGAGGCACAAAGCAGAGCACGGGTCCCCTAGTGGTGGAGAATCTGCAAATGAAGGTTTAGGTATAAGGTGAACTCTGCCACCAACCTATTGGGGAGCCCCAGTCAAAAAGTGGGTGAGGCAAGCCAGGGAGAAGGTGTGGCCAGGGCTGATTCTGTACAGTCCCACTGCAGCCTCCATCAGGGAGGCTTCTAGGGAGTCCCAGTGGTCACTAAAGCTTCCAGCCCCAGTGCAGCTGCCCTGGCCCCATAATATATAGCTTCTTGTTGGTATCTATGAACATCTGCACAAACACTTATACGGGGAAGGCTTTGATAGCCGGATACCTACTTGTACTTTTAGGTTAAAAAAATATTAAATGATGAACCGCTCCACAACAAGGGCATAAAAACCCATCTCGTGTGTGAATTCAAACTACTGAAGAGGGGACCATTTAGTACGTCAGGGCTTTCAGTTCCTGCAGTATGCCTCCTCAGGATTTTATTTTTGCAACTCACTATGAGGCATCATGCTTATCTTCTTGGATAACATATAAAATATGCCAAGGTGTCAAGAAAAGCATTTAATATCATGTAGGGCTTTATCGTCAAATAGGTGAGATACCTGCTCAGACAGCAGGGTGGTGCCACTTACACCAGGACGGGATCTGACGCTCATTGCATAAGCAAACTGTCTTGAGGTGTGGACGTCAAATACCAGAGGTACAAGTGTCTACAGCCCTCATTTTTATGACAGGATTATGGTCCATTGACTTGGGGATGGATTTCCCTAGGATCATGTCTACAATTGTATTTAGGAGTCAAATGTGAGCCAAAGGAAAATGTGTCCAGGACGGTATACCCAGATGCAATGCCTTATGCTGCCAACACTGCACCAGGAGCCATCTGTACTGCCACTTTCAGGGACAGAGGCTAAGATGAGGAGCACTTTGTACTGTAGCCAGCCCAACATACCAATGAGCCAGGGACTGCTGTGGATTATATTTACTACTCCTGCACCAGTAGTCTCACTGATTCTTGTTCTGAGCTAGCGTTGGCTCATCAGGTTCGTTATTGTCAGTTAAGTAGTAAAAATGATCACCCAGATTGCAGTTTACATCATCGTGGTGATCATTGATTCCCAATTCACGGTCAGCTTTTGTAATGAAATTTTCATTTTTGCATTGCCAAGACTGCTTTTTACTTATGTCTACAACTGCACTTGAAATAGATCTCCAGAATACACACACTCACCAGCTCTAACACGTATGCAAAAGATCCATCAGGAAATTTCAGACTGGCAATGAATAGTGAAGTTTTTTTGTAATGAATAGAGCAAAAACGCTAGGTGGGGAAGCAGCAGTAAGCGATTACTGCACGTACTACTCATACCTAATGTGGATGTTGTGCAGACTGTACCTACGTGTTAGGGTAAGTTTGAACTCCTGGCTCAGTGTTGGATTAAAACAGTGAGAACTATTTTATCTATTCGTTCCTGAATAAGAAAGCACGAGCTGCCTTTAGGAAGGTTTTAGTTTAAACAAGTAATAGCAATTTGGAACCTTTGCTCCAACAGATTCGGGTTCCTCCCCAAAAAGTCTGTGCTATGAAATTGATTTTCTACATAATTGTTTTAGAAGACATTGGACCAAATTCAGATCGGGTGTGTCAGAATTTGGAGTGTAAAAGGGTGCCTCTGTCATCTGCCCAAGGGTTTGGCATCATCTAGAGGTAATGTGAAAATAGCAGCACTAGGGACATCCAACCTGGCGAGACAGTTCTCTGGGGCAATGCAGATCACGTGTGTGAGAGATTGGGGGTGAAGCATTCTTGGCTAAGGGGATCTAGCTATGGAGCAAACTTCCAGAGGAGATTAAGAATTCAGAGTTTGACGTCTTTAGGAAACTCTACAAAACCTTCCTCTTTGAAAAAGCTTTTGCACCGTAGCAGATTGACACACAATATGGACCACTGCTCCCAAAATAAATAAACAAAAATGTGTAAATCAATAATCAACCAAAACAAACAAACAAAATACTCCAAGCTGAGCTTTTCGCCATAAAGGGAAGAGAGCCAGAGATTCCATGGAGTCCACTAAGGAGTTTGTTCTTGCTCTTGATTTTACATGAAAGCTGCCCCTATACTGCAGTATAAAACCCTCAGAGAGCTAGACAAAATTTCTTCAGGGGCATCTTGCCCACGAAGGACAGAAATTCCAGGCTGGTTCCAGCAAAGAAGAGCAAGTCACTGGAGGCCATGAGCCCTGGGTTTCACTCCTGTTGTGCAGTTTGGAGTATCTACAGATGGGGGAAGCAAGTAGAGGATACCGTGAAACTGGTTGGTTCATTTGTAGTTTGACCTGGAACATCTTGCCTTGGTTCAAAATCCAGTATCAATGCTTTACATTTCAGTGCAGGCTGGCAGGTGGGGCTCTCATAGCACTTTAATCACATTATAAGCCCCATTTTACATCTTTGGAAAACGAAGCACAGACACTTCCCTGTGAAGGTGAGAGAGGGTCTTGGCCTTCTCTTCAGTAGCAGCAGGATTGTCCTGCAGTCACTTGCCCCAAGTTGTAAGGAAGTCTGTGAGACAGCTGGGAACAGAAACTTCCTTTGCTGACTTCCAGTTTAGGGCTTCGTTCTCCAGTAGCATCATATAGTCATTTAGGAAGCGAGTGTAAAACACGACCAGTCAGAATGGTAGCACTTCACACCCATTTTACATCAGTATAAATAGCTAGACAAGGTGCACGGTAGCAGAAAATTGGCCCTCTCAATTTCAGTCACACAACCACAAAACTTTCAATGGTGACACTTCAGGGATGGCTACGTGAACATTCAGTTCACAGCAAGTCAGTGTATGAATCTATCCCACACTTGCCTGCCACACACTGAGGGCTCATCTATACTTACAGCACCACACCAGTGCTGCTGCAGTGCTTACTGTACACCAGAGGGAGAGCTTCTTCCATCAGGGTAGGTTCCCCACCTCCCCGAGAGGCAGTAACCATGTTGACGAGAGAAGCCCTCCCATCACCAGAGCGCTGTCTACACCGGGATTTCAGCCAGTGTAACTGCATCACTGAGGTGTAGATTTTCCACACCTCTGAGCAACATAGTTATACTGATATAAGTTTGTGATGTAGACCAGGGCTCGGTGTCTGTGTGGACCCTGCTGACACGCACTAACAGATCCTGTCATGCTTTGACCCATTTCAAGGGTGGGGGAGTAGCTCATTTAGATCAAAGTGCTCTAATGAATTGTTCATGGGCATCTGCAGGCTCCACCCGGACAGCTAGCGCTTAGCAAGCTAGTGCAGGGTAGAATCACATCCCAGCTTGCCGCAAGTGAAATGTTCACGTAGACAAGCCCTTGGTTTCCATACACCTGTGGATACTGTACTAGCAATGGGAGGGCATTTTCCCCCTCTTGTTACCTCACATTGCAGCTCAATGCAATTTAACATAGTCATGGTTTTTCTTAAGGAGAAAACTTCTTTATTCTGTTTTTTTTTTTCTGTGCCAGACATGGGGTGGGGTTGCTTAGCTTGTTTTTTTTTTTTTTTCTTTTTTCTTTCAGAGTGCCACAGGTTCTTAATGTAGGGGCTTAGGTGCTGTCATATGAGATATGGCAAATCCAATATCCTGCCTATGTGAGCGCCTGATCCAGAGAAGGGTGGAACAGGTCTAATGAGTTGCTGACTGCAGATCACCCTCGGCTCCTAGTGGGTGCTCAGCACCCATTGTTTCAAGCCTCTAATGAGCACCTGTCCTGCAGTTGGGGATTTGGGGGAGTGATGAGGGAACTGGTTCCTGGCCTCTGTGGAGCACCAGACTTGATTACCGTGCTTTTAGCAGCGTTACTACAAATGTTCGTGTGGGTCATAAAAGAAATCATTTCATCTTACGTTCAGCCTTGCAGTCTCTGACTTTCTTTTTATTTGGCTTTTATAATGTTAGTACATTCTTCGCCTGGCTTGCAGAGTCTCTTGAATATCAACACAAACTGTTTAGTGTATAATTCCATGTGTATGTACCCTGGAAAAAGCATTAAGTAAAGACTGCCGCTTTTCAGCAGTGCATATTGCAGTCCTTGTGACTTCAGTGCAGAGTTTTGCTTCTGGAAGGGCCTTTTTCTTCCTTTCTGATTAGCACAACACTGCAGAGCCAGGTTGAAAATCTAGTTCACATTCACACTGTAGGCTACAGAATCTGTCTTTTTCTTTTCTTCCTTTTCAAGAACAACAATGCCTGTTTCCACATTCCCAATCAAAAATCAGTTGACCAACCCCCGAATACTTTGAGTAGAAAGCAGGTTCTGAATTCTGCTGGTGTCCACGGTATTTTCTTTCACCAGGGTATTAATGAATGACTGGAGAGAGAGAAAAAAAAAAAAAGACCTCACAGATGCCAAAAACTGTTGAGCATTGAGTTGTAGTCTTGACGGTGCTTCAGTTCCTCTGCTTGGTAGATAGGCAGCATTTTTCATGCTGTTTGACAGTTATCTCCTCAGCAGCATTACCGGGCTTATACATCTCCTTTCAGCAGCCCCAGATAGAGCTGACAGCAGGGGGATTCTGTTTTGTCTCAGGGAAGAAAAAAAAAAGGTGGTCTTTTGCCAGTAGCCAAGGCCACACTCAAGCACCAAGGGGTACAATGTCTCCTCTGTCTCTGAGAGAAAATAGCTTCTGACAGGAATCAGCTTTCAGTCAACTGCCAGGCATCTCTCATTATGGGAGGCCCGACCTGCAGGCTGCTATGTAGATAACCTGTTATCGTAGAAGATTGAATGAGGAGCTCAATTGCCTCACGCTGCTGCTTCTGCAGGCTCCGTGAATACTGTAAAATGTATTCTTAGCAAAGTTTGTCTGTACGCACACTCTGTGTGCGCATGTGGCTCTACCGATCGCTTTGCAGTAAAAGACACATTTCCCGGCCAAAATAAAGACATTAGTACTGACCATGTGTTCATTCAAATGATAGTTATTAGCAGCCTTGTACAGAGGATGCACTGATGTCCTGGATGTAGGTACTGACAAGTGCTTTGACATAATTGGAATACTTTGAACATCCCCAGAGATGTTAGTAGAAATGCAAAATATTCTCTAAAGATGAATGGGAGGTAAGGATTATATCCATTTTTCAGCTGAGTTAACAGAGGCACTAAGACATTTTCAAAAGTATCCTCATTCCAGGGAGCCCACTTTCTAGGTGCCCACTTGACACCAAGGGTCTGGTTTGCTTAGCTCTGAGCACCTACAGCTTCCATTCACCGCAGTTAGATTTGAGGTGTACAGCACCTCTCGTAATCAGGCTCTGGGTATCTTATGCTGGGCAACAGAAATTAGCAGTTTAAAAAATGTGAGCTGTGGTGACTTCCCCGAAGTCGCCCAGCAAGCCAGGGACAAATCCAAGAATACAGGCTTATTTAACAGCGTTAGGGGCCAGATTTTGATACATTTACTCAACTCTCCGAAAAAGCTTTCTTTAACCCCTCCATCCCTCCCAAGTCTAATTTAACATGAATAGGTTCCAGCCCCCATTTCCTGGAGCTCCCATCTTCCCATCCCTTCTCCTGCACTGGGATTCATTTTTCATTGAGACCATACACAATTAGGGCCAACAAACTTAGACAGGCCTATTATAGCAATTCTGTTTATCCTGACAATAAGTTATTTGACCTCCCGGCTGATCATGTTACTGATACTGAATGTATCAAATCACTGACACACTGGCTGATACTCTGAGCACCAATGCACTGACATCTGGGGAATGAAGCGGGGCCTTATTTAGACAGCGAGAGGTAGAAGTTGCAAGGAAGGAGATATTGTCATGGAAGAGCTTTTGCATGCTCTAATAATGACACAGTAAAAAATTATGGCATTTATTCTTTTCTGGGCCCTGGCTGGGGATAGAGATCTCCTGACTAATATATCCCAGCTTAACTTTATTAGCTTCACATCAGGGCTGTATGGAAAGCTAACAAATGATTTTAGAAAGGTGGATGAAAATGATAATGGCCCAATTTTTTACCTTGGAAAACTATGATAGGCACCTAAGACCATGTCTGATTATTCAAATGCAGAATTAGGCCACCTTAATGTCATGTAATTCTGAAAACTGGGCTCTTTGTGTTAGTCTGACTGAGATTCACTTCTAAACTATTCCTTTAAGGTTCCGATGCTCCCCGGCACAGTAAATGTGAATGAGATGTCTGCTCTGAACTCACTGCAAAGATGCATGTTTTTAGAAGATGGGTTTCCATTGGCAACTCAAGCATACACCCCTTCATGGCAGAAACCATGCAGCAAAGCAATATGCCATTAGCTGCACAGGGTGGGCAGTTGTTCTCAGGAGGGGTACACTGGTATCTGTGAGGATAAGTAATGGGTATAGTGGAGCTATCCTATGCGTAACTCAGACACTATCTATACTAGGTAAATATAATGAAAGTCCTTAAATGACCTGCTCTGAACTAATTTATTTTGAGAAAAAATGACTCCACTACAAGACCTTTACCACAATCACTGCAGACTTGTGTTAGAATGGCAGCTATTGCTTCACAAGCATTTTATAAAACGTATACCTAATTTCATTCTAGTGCGTTGGAGTGTAGTCTTATAGCTAGAACTCTAGTGTCTCTCTCACTGATTCTCTCTGCAACGTTGGCCAAGTCACTTCCCCTTTCTCTGTGCCTCACCTTACCCATTTGCAGATGGGTACTTACCTTCCTCACATGGGTATTAAGGATTGTTTATAAAATGGAGTGAGATTCTGTGGGAAGGGACGGTGCTTTATAGGAGTATGAGGTGGTCGTGGTTTCATTTTTCCACCTTCATATAAAAATAAAGGAAATGCGATGCAGACATGCAAGTGTTGTCCTTTTAGTGTGCTGTTGCTTCTGATCGGATTCAGCTGCATACCTTTTGTGATGGGATCATGCTTATATTTGTTGTGATGACAAATGCTTGCCTCATCTGTCTCATCCCTCTGCCCATGTGCTTGTTACTCCTTGCAGACCTGCCTTGATTTTTTTCATCACCTGCTCCAGGAGCTTGGAGCAGTTACAAAAAGCAAAGAGGAGAAAACATGCAAAGCTCATCACGAGTTCAAAAGGCCACAAGCACTTGGTTAAATACAGGCTTTTTGTGCCTATCTTGTACATGACATAGTTTGCTGAACAATTTGATGACTACTGTACACTGTCAGCTCTCGCTGTACTGCTGTGGGACAAAGGGGAGTTCTGAATGCAGTAAAGAGACATGCTTTCATGTCACTTTTATCTGACATTGGAAGCTTGAAACAAGTTCACAGAGGTAACACTGGGATCCTGCCAGCCCTTACTCAGTACTGCTCAGTGGTGTCAGTGGCTCAACTTGTCTGAGCAAGGCCTACTCCAAGTGAGTAAAGGATTGCAGGATCTGGCCGTTCAGGTATCTTTCCCCCATTATTGAGGTGACTCCCGGGACAGTAAGACATGGTGAGCCTAGTTTTAGCTTCTTCAGCCATTTCACTGAGGCAAATCCTGTCCCCTTTTCTGGGGCTATAGAGGGCACCAGATGCAACAAAGCCATTTATTATTATAAATTATTTGTCTTGATGTAGCACCTAGAAGCCCAAATCAGGGATCAAAGCCCCTTGGTTCTAGGGGGCTGTATAAACTCAAACGAAAAAGGACATGACTTAAGTGTCTGAATTGTGCTACATGTTTAAAGTAGCCATCACAACTCCCTATTCTGTAGTTTCTTGAGCTGTTTATCCTTTGCGGGCTCTCTCGTACCTAATTCCTGCCAGAGGGACCAAAAGATAATATATTTCTGCAACAAACAGAAATGATATCAACACTCCAGTGATTTCTAAACTGTACTTAATACAAATATGTGCTTCAAGGAAGTGGGAATGAAGTGTTTCAGGATCCATATTAACAGTATGTGCAGGAGGCGATCTCACAGTTTGGATTTGATTTTTCCCGTGTTTTGACCTGCAAAGCGGTAGTCAAATCCTGAATTACAGAGGGGTATCTTTAAGTAAAGCTCAATACAGCCCCCCATTAATCAGACTGTCAAGGCACTGAGGGCAGAACATATGTCAGGCGAAAGGAAAGTGCAAAGTCCACTTTGAGGCGCTATTTGGAATCACTGTCCCTTTAAGAATGAAAGCCCCAGTCTGCCACAGCCGTCTCATTTTGATTTCTATCGACAAGTGATGATGTGCGGGTCTACACAGAGAACAACAGCTTGAATTCCCAGCCAAGAGGGGTTAAGGGTGCCTTTTAGACTCCTGTGACCACCCACTTCACCTTGTACTTGTCAAACTCCACTGGCCTTCTTAACCCTTCTCTGTCCAGCGCAGGAGGTAAGCAGTAATGCGTTCTCTACACAAGATTTCTTAAAAATAAATCTGGAAACCTTTAAACATAAATGGTTATTTTAGCATTGCCCGGGTTTTAATGTAGTCTGACACACAAGCAGTCTTGGATAAATGTGTTTTCTCCCAAGGTATTAAAGAAACAAGGCTATATTTTTCCTCTTGAAATTTTCACTGGCACTCATGTAGTCGTTACCCTAACTGAGTTGTGGGTCCTGTCCCCACCAAAAGCTTCTCAGCTCAAGTGCTGTGCTTGTGAGACCTGATAACACGCTTTCAAAGTCAGGCAAAGTATAAATGTGAATCCTGATAAGAGCTGTTATGTTATATGGTCTCAGCGAAGCATGCGCGAACACGTACACACAAGTTTCTAATTTCTATCCTCTCGAATGTGATACAATGGAATTTTTTAACCAGCCTACAGAATTATATAGCAGGAATGTTGTTCTCTATTAAATTCTATAGTTTTTAGAGTAATTTCTAAATAACTTTGTTTGGCAAAGGCCAAAAGAACCAAAGTATTAATTTAGGCTCCCAAATCCTTATTAAAGTTTTTCAGTAAGTGACCTGAATTTCAAATTGCTGAACACAGTGCAAGTCCTGTTAAAGTAAATGGGAACTGCAGGGTCCTCAGCACTTTACAAATCATTTCTAAAGCACAAAGTGACATGCCCAATTCCCCTTGAACATCACTGGCTGTTGAGTCTAGCTCCCATTTGTGCCTTTCAAAATCTCCCATCGGGTCTCTTATCTAGGACCCTAACCTTCACTCCTGTTTTTTGGAAATCTTGGCCTTAGCCCCTATAAAATTCTATAGGGCTTTCCTGAAGGGTAATTAATCATTCTTTTATAGGAAAATATTAATTCTTTGGAATAAGAGAAACTGGGGGTTATGTTCACGGCCTTTCTTGTGAAACTTTTTTCCAGTTTTGATTCCCAGCCACTTGAACCCTCAGAGCAGAGAGAGATTCACTTTGAATTTTGGGCTCATTTAAAAGGGGAAATTTTACCAGAACTACCATGTTTTGCTTGATTTTGTTACCAACATCTCTCACAGCTTAAGGTTCAATTCTGATTTTGACTTAATTGAATTCCTAACTTCTAAGTTCTGTTTCAAAAGCTGAGCTTTTGCAGTGAACTTGATTCAGGGCCTGGAATGTAAATAAGAGGTCTAAAAATGGCCTCTCTTTTATTCTTTTAAGGCACAGCACCAAAGGACTTTGTCACCTATTAGCTCACTGGTAGAAATTAAATCCTATACTTGCAGCCATGATTCAGGGTCAAGAGGTAAGGAGATAAGGCCAGGCTTTTTGTGAATGGGAGCTTGACTTTCAGCGTACAGGAAGTAAGAATGAATGCAAAGAGAATGACAGGAGTCAGAACGGTGAAACTCCAGCCTGGTTTGATCTGATAAGGGATAGACGCTAAACTGAACAGTGACAGGGCGACTCCACTCACAAGCTGAAGTTAAAAGACAGACAGAGGTCTGCTGAGTGTCGCAGAGTGAGCCTGGAGTGTTTGCAATCACCCCAATAATATTCTACAATATTCTTTACAGGTAAATACCCCCACTTTTCTTTGCCACTGATGCACCTGCCTTGTGCCGCAGAATCCATTCAAATTCCCTTGGACACCCCCACAATACCACTCCAACACCCTCAATTCAGTGATGTTGAAGCAGAGGGCAAGCCATCAGAAGCAAAAGAAGAGTCAGTTCTTCGGGAGTCTTACTCACCTTTTGATGCCCATTCCTGCTAACAGTATGGGGAGTCGTACTGGTGCATCAGTGAAAAAAATCAGGTTCAAGGTTTAAAAGTGAGAGTAGAACCTGGAGAGGAAAGTTGCAGGAGTCAGTCTGCAAGTTGACACCCCTGCTACATGAATATGTCTCTCAAACTTAAAGCCCTGACAAAGGGGTCGGAAACTCCCACTGGGGAGTGTGGTCTGGGGCTTGCCCCGCTCCAGCACTCCAGCTGGGGAATAGGGGCAGCCAGGGGGCTCCGCTCCGCATGCTGCCTCCGCCCCAAGCCCTGCCCCCGCAGCTCCCATTGGCCAGGAGCTGCAGGGGCTGCGCCTGCAGACGGGGCAGTGCGCAGCAGAGCTGCTTGGTCGTGCCACCACGTAGGAGCTGGAGGGGGGACATGCCGCTGCTTCTGGGAGCCGCTTGAGATAAAAGCCGCCCGGAGCCTGCACCCCTGAGCCACCACCACCCCCCCGCACTCCAACCCCCTGCCCCAGCTCTGATCCCCTTCCTGCCCTCCAAACCTGTCGGACCCAGCCCAGAGCACCCTCCTGCACCCCTCATCCCCAGCCCCAGCCAGAGCCCTCCCCAGCCCAGAGCCCCCTTCCGCACCCTGAACTCCTCATTTCTGGCCTCATCCTGGAGCCCACACCCCCAGCCAGAGCCCTCACTCCCCCACGCCCCAAACCCCTGCCCCAGCCCTGATCCCCCTCCTGCCCTCCAAACCCCTCGGTCCCAACCCAGAGCACCCTCCTGCACCCCAAACCCCTCATCCCCAGCCAGAGCCCTCCCCAGCCCAGAGCCCCCTCCCGCACCCTGAACTCCTCATTTCTGGCCTCATCCTGGAGCCCACACCCCCAGCCAGAGCCCTCACTCCCCCACGCCCCAAACCCCTGCCCCAGCCCTGATCCCCCTCCTGCCCTCCAAACCCCTCGGTCCCAACCCAGAGCCCCCTCCTGCACCCCAAACCACTCATCCCCAGCCCAGAGCCCCCTCCCGCACCCTGAACTCCTCATTTCTGGCCTCATCCTGGAGCCCACACCCCCAGCTAGAACCCTCAACCCCTCCCACACCCCAACCCCAATTTCATGAACATTCATGGCCCACCATACAATTTTCAGACCCAGAGGAGGCCCTCGGGCCAAAAAGTTTGCCCACCCCTGCCCTAACGTGTTTAACATGTAATGGAGAATGCAGCATTGGCTCTGGGCAGCACCCTCAGGGGCTGCAGTTAATAGAGATAGCAACACTGCCTGTGGGCAGCAACTCCAGAGACCTCAGGGTAGTAGAGATGGCAGGGCTGGAGCTGGCAGGAGCCCTGCAGATAATACATCACTAGTTTTGCACTGTAAAGCACATAGCTATAAACTGAAGGTCTCTTATTTTAAACATTGGTCTGCTTATAAATTGCTCCAAGGCCGGGCAAACTGACTAGCCCTGGATAGAGCAGATGTGCATAAGACCATTCATGCAGATACAGGGGCCACGGCAATGCTAGCCTGGGTTGGTTGGTTGGTTTTTGTCTACATTACATATGTCACCCTTCCTGGTTTTAAATTTATGCTTAGACAGCAGCTCTTCTATGGCAATAACTCAGCATTATTTCAAAATCTATAATGTGGTTTCAGTTTTTTCCTAGACTTTGAACACGTAATTAGAATTCACCACAGATCAGGTACCAGTTCTCAGGAAAATCATCAGTTAATTGATTCCAATTACTCTTAATTGTTTCTCATACATTTCAATTAGACTGCTGTGTTGTTACGAACAGTACCACTCAATTATACAAGTAATCAACACGTCTCTAATAACTGCTGTGGAAAGATTCCTGTGAAAAGACGTTTAGGCGTTAACATTTTGGGTGTCAAAAAAATGTTGATATCACTGATACTCCCTGACAGCAAAGAGTAACTTCCTCCCAGGTTACAAAAGTGATTTTTAAAGACCAAAGAAATAACTGTATGGTAAACATGTCACTATTAGGGAAAGGATTCAGACCCCGAGCTCAAGAAAGTTACCATCTTGTCCCTATTATTCCACAGCTAATGGAAGAGATTAAAAATGAAAAACAAACCTGTTTACCGGTAATTAACATACAATACTGTACCTCATCACCCATGAAGGGCAATTATATTTCTTTTGTGAAAAAGTTTGTAAGAGAAATTTAGGGTCAGATTTTTTAAAATTAGTGCAGAATCCGATAGGGGCCCACCCAAAGTTGGCCATTGCACCAAGAATAGTGATGTGCAAAATATTCATAACAATATGTGAAATATTGACATGGTAGGTTTCTTTGTCTTCTGGAATACTGGACAATGAACCTATTTTCATGGGGAAATTTTCTAAGAAATATACATTTTTTTCTCAAGCAAATAATCCCTTTTTCTATTTCACATGAGCCCATTTTACTGAGATGGCTTTTCTTAACTAAAACCATCCAGACATGCACATTTTAAACGCAAAATTTCATCAAAATTTTGCATAAAGCAACAATTTTCATGCACAATTCCATAAAAACACTAAAGTTTCATGTAATGGGCATTTAAATATTGCACTGCTGATTGATACTAACAGTGAGCTAGATGGAAGTTATTATACAGATTCTCCCTTCAAATGCTCAACTTAAGCAGTGCAAAGTTTACTTCAGGAGAACAACTTCCATGCTGCTAGGATATGAGTATTCACGTCACTATTAAATGTAACGGGAGATGTGAGAAATAACAAAGCAATAGCATTTGTTACAGGTAAATCCCCACATCTTTGGGTCCTCTTGGAGAAAGGGAAATAACTCTAAAATAAATGTTCTCCTTTGAACGGCATCAAAGTGCCACAAAACTAGCATATTGGGTCAAACTCCTCGCTGGCAGACGTCTGCTAACCTCAATGGGACTATATGGAGGACAGCATATGAACCCAGTGTGATCCCTGGCATCGAATATTTGCATCATGATACTGCATTGTTGCAATGGAGTCTCACCCCAGTCTGATTCAACCTTGCATTGCAGGCCTCAAAATGCCATATCAGCTTCATTCTGTAATTAGTTCATGGCTGTCAGTGGCTAAGTTCACAAAATGACCTGCTATCTGCTTCTGGCTGCTGGGAGGGTGTGGGGCTGGGAGACCATGCAGTAGTTTCAGTATGTTAAATACCCCTTTAGAAATGGAAGCAAGCTTGAAGATTTTATTGACTCCACTCCCCCCATGCCCCCACTCCTTTTTTTTGACAATCAGGCCCTTCAAACATGTAAAAAGATCCACTGGACCCAATGAAAACTCACCTATGAAAAGTACTTTCTCAGAATTGGTGAGCAAAAAGTTTAACATTTATTTGACAGCATTCTAGAAGAGGCAGAGTGGATTTAGTTTACTTTAAAGTGCCCAAGCAAAACAAATAAATAGCATGTCAGATGAGACAAGCCGGTCGAGAGGCTTTTGGAATTTAACCTTTAACTTTCGGTTTAAAAAAGACATTAATCCATAAAGTAAATTCTAATCGTTTGTTTAAAATAGTTATTTACTGCACATTGCCCTTATATTTCAATTAGGTTCTTTTTGCTTCCCATTTACAGTACGTGCCTATAACAACAGGATTGTAAACCAGCTCATTTTCTCTTAATTACATAAAATATTCGTATACTTTACCTTCTGCTTAGGCTGTACCAATGTGTGGGCAAGAGTCTAATCTAACTCCATCTACATGCTGGTGTAACTCGGTCTTAAATAGAGTTCTTTCAGATTTGCATCAAAGCAAGTGAAAAGAAAATTTAGCCCCCACTGTATATGTTAACTTGACTGTACATCAAAAAAAAATTTTCTACAGACTCTCAGGTTCATATGATCCATGCAAAAATCTATGGCATACCAAAAATTCGGGAACCGAGTAAAGTTAATTTAATATGAAAATAAATAACACAAGAAATACTGTACTTATGGTATCAAACATTTCATATTAAATTCAATAAAGTCCTTCATTTTTAAATGTACCTGGGGCTTCACACAATTTAGGTCCTGCTTGCCACAGTACACAGGAACAGAAAATAATAGTGGGGGGGGGGAGAAGGGAGGTGTGTGTGTGTGTGTGTGTGTGTGTGTGTGGCCGTCCGTCCAGCTATCGATTGATATCCGTATCATGACACAATATTACCAACTAGTGTCCAAGGGAACGGATAGGAGGTTACAGCTAGAACTAGATAAAAAGTTTGCAGTAAACCTTGAAGCCACTAGATACTCACCCAATTTGGGGCGGTGTTTACAAACTAGAAACTCAGACTAGGTTTACTCAAGTGAAGCTGGGATAGATTTGATTCTTGTAGTAAAATGATGAGAAATTCTCCGTTTTACACAGTTTTCACCCCAGCTGGGGTGACTCTGAGCCACTTTACCAACTCTCCTGATCTTGGTGACAAGTGGCTGAACTCAGACAGCCCCCAAGGGATCATTGCACCAGCCCGGGATCACAGCCTACACTGCAGAACACACACTATGTGGATGGGGGAGCCAAGGGCATAAATCCACCACAGTCACTGTCATACCAACCGAAAGTGGGGAGGGGATTGCTCTGCACCGGGGACTACCCAGCTGCTCCTTGAGGGACAAATAGCCTCCTCCAAGGTTTCCAAGAACAGAGTGCAAGTAGTCCCATAGAAATCACCATGAAATATAAACAGTTCAAAGGGAGCTTAACCAAAGCCAAAGATCTGGTGCCAAGTTTTGACTGAGGTTTCCCGTCAAGAATTTGGTTTGTTCAAACCCCAAACTTCATGAGACTCCAAGGTCAAGAAACTTTTAAAACCAAAAAAAAAAAAATATTTACCTGACATCCTTTGAAAGGACAGCGGCAGGTGTTGCATGGTTCTAATTACAGTATCTATACGTTCAGTGGAAAGGAACCTTGGAGTTATCTTCAAACTCAGTAATCACTGGAGGCCTGATCTGGCAAAGCCATGCACTTGTGGGACTTCCATTCAGTTCAGTGGGACACAAATTCACATTCAGTTCACATGGAGGGCTTTGCAGCTCCAGGCCCGGGAGTGTTAGCAGCAGCATACTCCCTTTTCTATTTCTTTTTTTTATTTCAATCGTGTTTATTGATTTTGTTCAAAACCAAATAAAGAAAGTATCATTTAGTTGTTGTAATAAATAAGGTAAAAAGACAAAATAGGATATTTTTTTCAAAAATGAATTATAAAGGTCAGATTTCACATGAATACTTTTGAGTTAGTGCTCACTAGCTTTTTTCAAAGCCTCTCCCATTTACGTCTTTCTGTCTTTTTACTAGCCCGTCTTTTCTTTCTCAAAGTGTCCCTAATATTGGTCATTAGTATTGTCCCTGATTTCTTATTCCAGATACTGGAGGGGTCTATGAATGACATTGAAACTGATAGGTTACCCAGGAATCATTTTTAAGAGTTTATTATTTCTGTGTAGCGTGAAACCACTTTACATTATATCCCTGCAGTGGCAAAGCCAAGCGAGGAAGACAAGCCAAAATTACATAAAAGACTCTTTTGCTGACCAAAAGGTTCACGTTCTTGGGGTCATTAGCATTGCATTGCAATGCTGCTGGCTGAGTCCATTGATAAACACTGAGCCCTCTCAATTCTCCTTTTTATGGGCCTTCTGAACAAGGCTTTAATGTGGCTCAATTTTCATTTTCCATAAATGAACTTTTGAATGTTTTGGGTTTCTTCCCTTTTTAACAATGTGTGCCTTTAAGATACCCAGGTGGGAAAGGAAGTTGAGTTTTCAAGATGTTTTATATTTCCCTTCTCCTAATTTGTCAGCTATCTCTGCCCAGATGAGTCATTTGCAGTGTTTAAAAGAAATGGATGGTTCTTTCTCAAATGCCAAACCCCTTTTTAGAAAAACCAAAAACTCACACTGTCATAAACTGTAAGGAAAGCAAATAGCTCCCACTACTGAAACTTACTTGGCTGTGGAAGTGTTGGGGAAAATCTGCATTTTCTGTATACTCTGTAAGTTTGGATAGCACAAAAAAGAGAGATGGGTTTAGGGGGGTTGAGGTTTATGGAGGATCATGCGTAACACCTAGATAAGGTTCTGTTCTTCCTCAGGTATCCACAGTAACTCACATTTGTCACTAATGGAGGTTACAAGTGCAGGTCTAGTTCTGACTTAGGAGTTAGAGAAGTCATCTTGGAGTCGCACAGGCCTCATGGATTCAATTCTCCCCTTTGTCACTGGCTTGTTGCATGAGCCAACACGAGCCACTTGACCAGCCATTGCTCAGTTTTCCCATCTGTAAATGGTTCTAAGAAGTGTTGAGCTGAGTCCTTGTAAAGTGCTTAGAGAGACTGTGAAGAAAATATCAGTGCCAGGAATTAGTCTTGTAATTTTGATCATACACACTTATAAATAGAGCTGCTTGAAGTTTTTTGGCTGAAACTTTTTTTTTCAACAATGTGCATTTGGCTACACTGAAATGTTTTGTGACTTCGTATCAGTATTGCCAAACTGTTTCGGATGACACCTGCCCCCCCTACTCCTTCCCAAATCTGAAATAATCAAAGCATTTCATTTTGAATTTTTTCAAAACAAAACATTTGTTTTTTAGTTCAAAACACCTTTTTATTTCAAAATTTATTTTTCTTTTTTAAATAATCAAAAGCATTCTAAAATGGCAGAAATATTAACAAAAAATTTAGATTTTTTCCAAAAACAAATTTCATATGACCTAAAACAAAATGTTTTTCAATTTATGATTCAGCAAGGATTTCAAAACCATTAAATTTTAGTTCAACTCAAAGCGAATTTTTTTCTGATTTTACAGAATTGACAGGGAACTAAAAAATCCATTTTTCACAGTATAAACCCAACGTTCTAACCTTTTGTCTCCATAGTACTGAGGAGTAATAGTCCTTTGGACACTGCAGATATAGGTGCACATCATCCTAAGCATCCATTTGGCTGTCAGACTGGAGCATGTTTGTTTTAATATCCTGCAATTAGTTTTTTTTCTTCTATGAATATACATTGCATTATAGGTATTGCATCATACAGGTGTGCATAGCATGTGCTGTATATTCAGATCACCTGTTGGGTTTTAGACCTCCTTTATGAAACATTCACTGATGCACATAGCTCAAGTGTAGATTAGACACAGTAAAACATTAAAAAGTGAACGTCTTTAATGTTACAAATAACAAATAAAAAAGCATTGCCGAGGCTACTCAGCATGTCCTAGAATGGCCCATTCAGGAAGGTGATGAGAGTATGTGGGATTCAATGAATATTGGCTATTTCTGATGTATATGGGCTCTATTCACAACACGGCAGAGAGGTAGTATTAAACAAAGCCTGGGGCCTTGGGATCAGGGACTAACCCTATGGAGCTGGTATCAGTTACAGAACAGACAGGAACAGATTTCATTTATCTGACACTGAACATTGTGTTGCAAAAGTTGGCAGTCCTAATAATGAGAGAAGTGAGTGCTTGGAAAAAACCTGCTTAGTGTGCAATCTCTCCTTTTTAAAAAAAAAAAATCACTCCACACCTGCAAGCCTACGGTGAGCTTAAAATCAATAGAGGAAGTAAAATCCCATCCTGAGCAAGCTCTAGATGCTCGCATGGTTAGTGGTACTGTTCTCAATATAGTTATACACCTCTACCTCGATATAACACTGTCCTCGGGAGCCCCAAAATCTTACCGCGTTATAGCTGAAACCGCGTTATAGCGAACTTGCTTTGAGCCACCAGAGTGCGCAGCCCCGCCCCCCCCCGGAGCGCTGCTTTACCACGTTCTATCCGAATTAGTGTTATATCGGGTCGCGTTATATCAGGGTAGAGGTGTATTTTAGAGCTATTCACTTTTCTGTGGTGCTTGTTACTACAGGGTTGGCTCAGTTCTGTGACGCTACTAAGAATATTCTGTGGGAGAATTATCCACAATCCCCCGTTAGGACAATTAAATGATGTGGAGATTCTGATGCACCAGAAAACGTGCTAAATATTGGTTTGATTTAAAAGGTTTTAAAGTATCAGGTTTAACATGATACCAAAATAATTAAAGCAGCATTGTAGAGAACGTACTAAGTAAATATCAAAAGGGACGTATGCAAATATTGGCACGTTTTATTCCTGGGGGGAAATAATAAAGCAAAAGTATAGTCCCATCTGTTTGGCTGGTCTCAGGTGAGACATTTGTGCTGCTAGGAGTCACTGCCATCATCTCCCTGTGAAGACATCCCCTCTGACTTTTTATCTCTGATGGGATGTCGGCCATCACCTGTGCTCCTTGTTCAATGAGTGTGTGAGGCTTCTAACCATGGCTGCGAGTATATCTTGTGCTAGACAGTAGGATATATTCAGCAAAAGGAGAGTCATGTGATATAGGGCTGGCAAGAGAAGGCAGACTGATAGCTATTGGGACTGAAACTCTTACTGTATTCATGCATGACGTAAGGGTAGTGAAAGTACAACCCTCTAACACGCTAGCCTCCATTAAAGTGAAATCAATCCTGACCTGGAAGGTCCCACCTGTAGGAGTATGAGGAGAGCCTAGAGTCCTGGTCCATTCAGTCATAGAATCATAGAATACCAGGGTTGGAAGGGACCTCAGGAGGTCATCTAGTCCAACCCCCTCAAAGCCTTGGCCTCCTTGCTCTTGGTACATACAGCAGCATTTGAGCAAGTAGAAGCAATGAGCATATGTGCATTGATTCACCCATTGAGTTGGGAATACTGTTAGTTTCATATTTGCCGTGCAAGGGGATATATGCTAGCTTGTCTTACCTCTCCTTCCTCCTCCTTCTTCCCCCTCCCCAGCCCTTAACACTAACATAAAAAGTAAAAATAATAGAATGAAGTATAGGCATTTACTTGTCAAAATCTCTGAGGTTGCAGACAAAATACCAATAAATGCCAAAGTACTTGCCCTTCTCAAGAATCAACTTTATGGGTCAGTGCATCCGATAGCGTCTTGAACATTCCCTGAGAGAATAAAACAATTATTTTTGGCAACTTGCATTGATTTAGTCTAATTTTTCAATGGTATACCCCGCACAGCAGCTATTCTTTGCATTCTCATCTGTGTCTTCAGGAAATAAAGCCTACAGGAAATTCAATAAACCAATTGTTTGCCCCATTGATCGTACTTTTGGTTCCGAAAATTCAGCAGACAGCACAGTGTTAAATTAATAACTAAATGTTACCATTCATAAGAGACGTCTCTGTAAAGATCATCAGAAGAACAATGATCTTTATTATAACATTAATAGCCAAAAGAATACCAATCAGCCAATGAAACAAAATTCCTAAAGCAATGAAAACAAAAAGTGTGGCTGCCAGTGCCCATGTATGCATGTATAAAGGAGTAATTGTGTGAATAAGGTAAAAACTGCAAGTGCAAATACGTACTTTTTATGTGCAAAGGCTTATTTTACTTCAGTTACCTGATTTTGCCTGGGAATTATACAGGCCTAAATTAGGTATTGCATTTTCAAAATCTGACCCTTTGATTTTATAATTAAACTTATGAATATATATATAATTCTTATGCTTAATTATAAAATCAAAAGGCCAAATATTGAAAATGCAACACCTAAATTGTCCTGTATAATTCCCAGACAAAATCAGGTAACTGAAGTAAAAAAAAAATTGTGTGTGTGTGTATCTATATGTATGCACACACACACACATATATAATTTTTTTTTACTTCATCTGATTTTGCCTGGGAATTATACAGGCCAATTTAGGTGTTGCATTTTCTATATATCTATCTCTATATACAGGGTGTGTGTGTGTGTGTGTGTGTGTTCGTGTTTGTGTACATACATCTACTATCCCAGATCTAAAGAGCCAGCATTTCTGTGCTCTCTGGCACACACATTGGTTCAATTCTGAGTCAAAGGAAAACATATTGGTGCCACCAAGAGAGACATCATCACCACATCCTTCCTGACACATTGACCCATTACACCATGCTCACTCATTATTCAGTTATGTATTTATTTAGACTCACAATAGAGGCTACATTGGGCTCTAGCTGTCATAACAATTTAGCAGCTTCCAGAAAAAGAATAACCTTTTCCCAAAGCCAGAAAAAGAATAACCAGAAATAAACCAAATAATACCACAGCCTTGTGATGACAAAAGGCAGCACCACTCCTTCCCCAAAATCTTGGATAAATGAATGGGCCTTACAGCATGTCAGGAAGGTCAACCAATTTGGGCTATTTTAGACCAAGAGATCGGTAAGGGCCAGAATCTGCTGAGTCAGCAATACCATTTCCTAAGGCAAATGGGTTTTTTTCCTTGGAAGTCTCCTGTCCAAATGCAGAGCAGGCCCAACCCTGCTGTGTATATGATAGCTGGCAGATTCACAAAGGTGGCTTGGCTGAAGGTCAAGGTCTACATTATGGTAAAAACAAAGCATAGTATACCTCAAATACAAAATACCAATGAATTTTTTTTTTTAATCTATGAAGCATCCATGATGAAGTCTCCCTTTAGTGTTTCAAAGCATTATACAGACATGATCTAATTAATGCTAATACCACCCTTAGGGGATAGGTAAGTGTTATTAGCCCCTTTTAACAAATGAAGAATCTGAGACATAGAAGTGTTAAGTGACATTTGTCAAGGACTCTTCGTCTGAAAGCCACAAGGAATGTCTCCTGTCGGTTTGAAAGGGTAAGTCTATACTTACCTCTGGGTCCGACGGTAAGCAATCGATCTTCTGGGTTCGATTTATCGCGTCTTGTCTAGACGTGATAAATTGATCCCGGATCGATCCTGGAAGTGCTCGCCGTCGATACTCCTGCTCCGCGAGAGGAGTACGCGGAGTCGACGGGAGAGCCTGCCTGCCGCGTCTGAACCTGCGGTAAGTTTGAACTACGGTACTTCGACTTCAGCTACGTTATTCACGTAGCTGAAGTTGCGTATCTTAGTTCGAAGTGGGGGTTAGTGTGGACCAGGCCTTAGAATCCTAGAATATCAGGAAGGGACTTTAGGAGGTCATTTATGGGCAGAACCCGCTGCTCAAAGCAGGACCAATCCCCGGACAGATTTTTGCCTCAGATTCCTAAATGGCCCCCTCAAGGATTGAACTCACTACCCTGGGTTTAGCAGGCCAATGCTCAAACCACTGAGCTATCCCTCCCCTCAAAGACAGTGGCAGAGGTGGGATTTGGAATCCCTAGCTCCTTTCTCGATGCTCACACCACTAAGACAATGCTGCCCCTAGAGTATATGAAGGTGAATTGAATGTGTGCAGCTTTTAACAATATGGGCTTTGTGATATATTTAGTTATTTCTGCTGAAATGGAACCTTCTTAGGGGAGGATTATTTAATTTTAAAAAATGGCTTTTCCTGGCAGGTTGGGTATGGAAAAAGTTTATCAGATTTCCCTTTTGTTTATAGCATGTGAGAGTAGTCGTAATGATGTCCCTGATCAGTTTAATCCCTGAGAAATATGTCAGCCCAATGTGTTTATGTTTTCTGTTCTGTGCATTTAGTCAGACTACTTTACAGCTTTCAGCAGGACACTGAGCTTTCCTGGCAGCTCGTGTTCTGACATGGTGTTACCCAGCAGGGGAGAAATAAAGGGAGGATGTTTGGGTTAATGTGGTTTAATAAAAGATCAGGTTTAAGGTCTGGAAAAGGCATGGGGAAGAGTCTTTCTCCCAGTGTAGACTCCATGCGATCTTTTAGCCTCAAGGGTCCCTGAACAATTTGGATCAGAGAGGAAAAATACGGGATCTAGTGGTTTTGTGTAGCTTGTATCAGAAGCCAAATTGTCAGACCATGTGAGTTTTACTGCCTTTAGCTTCCACATGGTGCTCTTTCTCAGTTATAGTGTGAGACAGCTTACAAAATATGTGGTTAGGAAATGGGATGCCCTAAAAAAAATTTTTTTTGCACATTGAAAAGAACAAATTGCATTTGTACACAAACTCCTTTTTATGACTCCACATGTCTGAAAGCCGTAAAAAAGACATCATTATTTGTGAAGAAATGATATTCCGTTCAAGAGCCACAGAGAGAATTTACCAAGGACTCTACAAGGATTTCATTTCCCCCGTTAAAGGATCATTAATTTATGAACTATCTAGCCCATTACTGATGCTGTACAAATAAGACTGGCAACTTTAGCCAAACCCCCAAATATATCCTGCCACAGAAACTATATTTTGGTACACAATTCCCCTAAGATTTACTAAGATTCTACGCTCTCTGGCTCTTGATTCTAGAATTCAGGAGTTTCATATCCTAAGCTCTACATGCATTTAGAATGGAGAAATCAGGCTCTATTCGGTGGAAAGAGGCTAAAATTACTTGTTTATATTCTGCTCTAACTGCTGTTGTCCCGGAATGGATTATGATGGAAGGTAGTACGCTCAGGCTTTTGAGGGACAGAGCATTTTGCATCCCTTATCAGTGATCTGCCCCCTGGATGACACAAAGAGAAGCATGGGAAGACAACTAGTGGTCAGTTAGCAGCAGGTGTTCTCTTTCAAGGGCAAGGACATAAGAGAAATCAGATATTTTTTTGCCAGGCACTGCAATCCCTAAGAAATCTCATACAAAGATAGCTACACTGGGATAGAACATATGGGATGATAGTGAAGGAACCGTATCCCAGGTTCCCAATTAGTTACAAAAGATGGCTATGATCCATGGTGTGTAGAAGGATTAGAGACCGAAAAAATAACATTCCACTGCAGAAAAAGGCTGCAAAATCTGGCGCTCTTGGGTCTAACGTGGAGGCCGCCCAAGATCTTTGGCAGTTAGTTTACATTTTGAACAGCTACTAACTTTTGAAGGCTTCACCATCCTTCCAAGAGAATGTAGGGAAAGAGGCCTCAGGAACACTCCTTAGCGTGAAAGTGACACTCATTGATAATAGCACTATTATCTATGTCCCAGCAGGTGCCTAAAAGCCCTAAATGAGATCAAGGCCTCATTGTGCTAGGTGATGTACACACACCTAGTCAGAAACAGTCCCTGCCCCAAAGAGCCTACAGTCTAAACAGACATGGGTGGAAGAAAGGAACGATTGTTATCTCCATTTTATAGATGGGGAACCGAGGTATTGAGAGATCATATGATTTGCCCAAGGTCACAAAGAAAGTCTGTGACATATCTGGGAGCTGGAGCCAGATCCTATGCATCCCAGTCCTGTGCTGTAACCACCAGACCATCTTTCCTGTTTGTTGCTCCAAACAGGGCCAGATTACAATGCATGCAATGTGTTATTCTTATTGGGATTTGTCAGGGTGTGTATTCTTTTCTACAGCCATTGCCTATTACAGGCCATTGTGACTTATCCTAGTGATGACCAACATATTCACCCTTGGCGTTTGTGTTCCAGTCGCTTTCATTTAATTCTGAATAACTTGTTTCATGCCTTTTTTATATGAGCATAAAGCAGTTCCATTCAACTTTCTTTTTAATATTCATGCCCAAAGCCTCTTTGTTGCTCTGGAGGGGGAAAAAGGGTCTGTGGGGTGGGGCGGGGGGGAGCTGTTCACTGTTGCTCTCTGAAAATATATGTGCTGGTGACATAAAGCCATCCCTATCCTAGTGCTTGACTCACTTCCACGCTGAGTCCTCTTTGTGCATCAAGACGAGAATGCACAGCTTCTGCCACTTAAATGGGCAATTTTTCTTGCAAAATATACCTTTTAAAAAAGCATTTTTGGAACAAGATTCTTGCTAAGTGTAACAAGGTAAGACGTCCTGGCATCATTTTATTCTGCAATCCAGCTGTTTGGGAGCTAGTGGTTTAGAGTGGATTTTTTCCTCCCGTGTCCTATTTAAGAGATGCAAACGAAATATTTTTATGTACAAAAATTAGGACAAAAGTACTGCCACAATCTTCAAAAAAAAAGGGAGGGAGCCTATTGTTAGGCCACCAGGTTCCCGCAAATAAGACTCTATTTTTGCAAATTAAATATATTGGACTTTCCTCATGTAATGGTAAGGATAGGAAAGTAAAGCCGCCGTATTCTGGATGCAGAGTGATGGAAATGTCCCAGTAGCTCTAGTCTGAAATTACAGTAATAATTCTTGAATTATAGCAGTCAGAAGTTAATGTATTTCTCTTCAGTATTGTCAGTGGCAAACCAAAGCCCATTAATTTCCCACTCAGTGTTTGTTTGAGAAATCATCCTCTGTCAGCTGCTGCTGGTGAACTTGTCTCCTAGCAGCATTCCTAGACATGCTCTCTGTCTCCCGGTTAGGGTCCTATCCCTGTAGGAGATAAGATACAACCAGTGTTCAGGAGGAGGTGTCAACGGGCTGCTTTATGACACATGATGAGTGATAAAGGCTGTGGAAAGGTGCTGATGTGGCCACATTAGTTAATGAGGTCATAGCTGAAGTTGCTGCCCCACTGATAACCTGCAAATCCAAATAATGTGAAGATATCAGTAGGGTGTTTAGAAGTCCTGTCCCTGTATTCTCTTGCTGTCAGTCAGATTCAAGCACCCAATCAAAACCAACAAAAATGCTCCCAGAAGAGTAACATGCATTCTTTTCCCAGTTTCCACAGCTGGTTGGAGCTATGAGAAGTCAGTAGGATATGAATATTTGTGCTCAGGCTCATTCATTCTCATCATAAAGAGCCAAGCATTTTATTTGTGTATAATAAAAGAATTATTCTACTAGGTTTTACAATGCAGAATCTACTTGAAAAGGAAAAGCTTTAGTAAATCTTATTGTAAGTATAGGCTCACATTGCTGTGAACTTATATTGAAAGCCCAGTAACATTCAGATAAGGTGGGGTTTTTTTTTTTAATCTAGCATATATCAGAGGAGCCTAGTACCTTTAGACAATGACTTGTTTTGTTGTTGACCCAAATTAACTGTAGGGCGCTTTCTTCTCCTCTTTTTAAAATGTTCAGTTTTCCAACATGAACCTTTTTTTAGTGAAAATTAAAATGTCTCGCCCTACAGGTCCACATGAGAGCTAAGAAGGAATAGCCCTCAGCTTGCAGGGTCAAATTAAATTAAACAAGTTGTGGCAGCACCTTCATTCTTGCAGGGTGGAGTGTAGTAAAAATACACAGAGCGGCAGAGGTGGTGTGAGCTCCATTGTCCACTGACCAGCACTGGACAATGCTCAGAGCATCATTGATCACTTCTGGATCTCATTTCAGATGGAGAAGACCATCACGAAGTCAGGACTTTGAAGATGATTTAGCAAGGTGAAGCGGTGGGGTGGGGAGAATGAAAGATCTCTAGGACACCCCAAATTAGACTGTTCTGACAGCCGAGCTCCGTGGCTACGTCAAAACTCACTCAGTTGCCAAATGCCTCTGTTTTCTTTCTTTGAGCCTGTTGCTGCTTCTGTTACTCCCCTCTCCTCTGCACGGAGATGCTGCCCCAGCCCCTTTTCTACGTGCAGTACTGACTGTGTTTGGCAAGAGTCAGAGAATACAATGAAGGAAGTGGACATTCTCTTCCACTCATCTGAAAAACACACAGCTATGCTAGGTTTGAAAATCATATTGTCAGCTTTAATAATAGTAACGGTCTGGAATTCAGTAATCAGGTAAACCGTGCTCTGTTTTTTCCCCTTTTTGGTGGATTTTGCTCCTCATAAACAAGTCAAGGCCTTGGCAATCTCTTGTTGTGCCAGTATTGAACTTTCTGTCCTTCCCATCTTAGCAACTCAGGTCTAATTTATTTAATCAGCGTCGCAAACTTTCAAAGAGTTCCATGCCACATCGTTTGTTGCTGTATTTTTAGCACTTGCTACTGAACTGGGTCTGTGCACTGGAGAAGAATTAATTGTTGTTTGGGGTTTATTGTTATTCAGACATTTTCAGAAGAGGTTTTGAACACCTAAGAGGCTTTGTTATTTGGAGTTTTGATGTTGTTGCATTTTAAATGATGATTTAATTTTTAAAGTGAAGTTAGCACTGGTGAAAGGTGACAGGTCAGAAGAAAAAGTCCTCTATTTACCCACACAGCAGTTACAAGCATCCCCACCTTGCCCTAAAAAAAGAGCCTCAACCTAACCTATAGAGACCAGTTCAAGTGTAAAGGGGAACTCCTTCTCCATAAGTGTTGGAGGATCAGATTAAATAAGAGCTGACCCAAACCTTCACTTAACACTCTTAGGAAAGTTGGAAACTTATCTCTTTTGAGACCAAAAAAAGTCTTGAAGACTTTTTGTCTCATTATTTTTAATTTTTGGCTACCCATTCCAGCCAGGGCCACATATGCTGAAACAGTACAACAAAGACTGTTCACATTGTATTTTGAGCCCAGCCAAAGGTCTAGAGCTTAATAACTGTCCTTGTGAGATTCCCAAACCAGTTTCATAGTCAGCCCTTGATGTTAGAAATAGCTCCCCATGTTGAACCAATAGAGCTCAAGTTTGCTGATCTTGAAGGCTACATCTGTTTGTTCAGGCTCTTAACTGAAGAAGGTTCTAAAGTGGTGTCTGGAGAAAGTTCATCCTGGGTTAATTTGATCAAAATGTCTATTTTTATTAGATCAGAGCCAATAACTAATATTTTCTCTATTCATAAAATAGGCAACAGCTGATTGTGAATTCTTTGAATATATATATATAATTTGAAATAATTTGATAATACGTTTTGGTGGATATTCTTAACTACATGGATTGATTGCAAACAGTTCCCTGCAAGAATTTGATCCTTTATAATCACTATCCCGGCTGTGTTGTTTAGATAAGTCATGTGGTATTATTTCTGTTCCCCAATAGGATGACAGAACAAGCACTTCTGGGTTGGATATTCAAATGTGTGAAGGCAACATTTATTTTCCATAAATACTCTCACATGCTGCTTTGAAATTCACTTTGCCCCAATTTTCATGCCAATAAAATTTGACTGGGTGAACATTGGTGTGAAATGAAGACGCAAGGGGCACCAGGATGGAGGAAGTGAATTCATTTAAAAATTTGATTGAATATTCAAGAGAAAATGTTTGCACTGTTCACCAAGCTTTCGTTTCCATTTTATTTTATATATATGCCCAGAGGTCTTATGGTGGGTGCATCTTTATAAATTGTAAATTAAAAAATAAACAAGACTCCAGATGTTGAGTTAGCCTGGATAAGTTTCAGGAAAGTGTTTGAACTTTTGGATGTGTATTCTAACCGAACCTTTGGAGGTTTGCCCATATCCTAGAGTCCATGCAATCCTTGGCCTCTTTGCGGAGACTGCCAGACACAGGGTGCCAATTTAGTAGTTGTAGTTTATTGCTTTGTAGTACAGGAGATGATGGTTGCCTCTGAGGTCAACAGGCAAACTATAAAAGATAATAATAAAGTCATAATACCATGTTCTCCACAATTAATGTACCATTTACTCCAGAAAATATGGTGTTTCTATCCTTATTTCAGTTTGAAATCAGGCCCAAGTCACACTCCCTTTTTTCCGCAAGTCTTAAAAAAAAAAAAAATCGCTTCTACTGTGAGCAAGTTACTAAGCCCCTCTCTGTGCTCTTCTGGGAATGTGCAACTCAAAATGCTGGTGGGGTCCCCTCGAAGGGAGACATTCTTGGCTCTGTTTAGAACTTTCTTTATTATTGTGTGCATGAGAGAAAAAATGTATATATAAAATTCTGAAAATTAGCTCCAAAAATAACAAACTGGGAGATGGAATAGTGTTTACAGTATCTTATTTTTACCTTATCTTAGCTATTAATATGTCTGCAGGAATCTTTCTTAGTGATGGGCAAACTGAATTGGATTAAACAGGACCTCACCTGAACCATTCCCCGAGACTGACTGGACCCGGATTTTCTCTCAGTAGAACCTGAATCTACAGTTGGAATGTACTTAAAAGAAAGAGCCAATGAGCTCTTCAAATGCTGTCGATGCCTGGAGCAAATTCTGGCACACTGCTGAAATCTGGAGTAACTCCCCTGACTTCCAGTGTAACTGGACATAATGTGGAGCTTACACTTTATTGTTTATTCGTGACTCTCATTAAACAGTACTAGGGGGTATATGTAAACATGCTCCTTAATTAATTACAAATGGTAACAGTCCTTACACAGGCAAACTTCCATTGTGTTCAATGGGTTGGAGACTGAGTGAGAAACCTATATATAAATACATTTCTTACATGGTTCATTGGTTTAATAGACAAGCTCCAAGGTTTGGGTACAAGCAGTGCCAAGGAAGCCTTGTCTGTGTCATCACAGTTTTGGCCTATAAGAGGCAACAGGGAACATACCTAATGGTTCCAGTTTTCGTTTTCTATATGTTCCATATTGTTGGTTTTATTTTTGGCTACTTCCGTGCCTTGTAATGTTCTAGAAAAATGAGTAATTATAGATTTTCCCCTCTTGACAGCATAAATTTGAACAGAATCAGTAGTTTCAATAACAATGAAATAAACACAAGTTTAAACAAAAAACAAAAACCCCTCACAATCTTCTTTTCAAGCAGTGCCATGCATTATTTGCATCCTACGTTCCCACATATTTAACTACACAATAAAAGCCACTTATCACTTTGTTACCACATACAACAAAGAAATAACCCCTGGAGAGGAAGTGAACCATGAACAGGAAGTGAAATATAGCATAATATACATCAGGCATAGTGGACAGGATGTCAAAGACCTTTTAAATGAGCCTTCCTATTTTCGATTTGTTTTTCTTTTTACCCAGTGTTTATTTTTTAAAGAACAATTACAACAGTTGTTATATTCATTGTTTTGAGTGTGAACTGAAAACCAGAATATATAAACATATCATAGTGCACTGGTTTGCCAAAGTGTGCCCTCTAGTGGGTGGTTATGGTGTAGAATTTAGGCACTTCCAGCTCGCTCCATTTTACTGCAGTATATGAAGCTGGCTGTGTATATTGGAGTATGGGAGTTGGAGGACCAGGGAAGAATATTGTATGGGGGAGGCGGTTGCCATAAGAAAGAGCTGGATGGGTGTCCTGAAAAAATGTCCTCCTCTCATATTTGCATCGGCCTAAATATTTCTTTTTAAATTACTGCCTCCAGTTAGTAAAAAGCTCTTTTGGCATGTTTCCAAGTCAGGATCCTGGTTTGGGGACAGCCTCGAGCTGTGAGCAAACACAGAAAGAGAGGACAGCTTTCTTTATCCCCCTTTTACCTTTCTATAGAACTATAGGTTTCCAGAATTTACTGGGGGGGAATATTCTACCCGACAACCAATTCTTACCGTATGGTTGTCCAGCTGACCTGACAATAAGACTGTAAACGTAAAGGAATGAGCCAAGATTTTAAAAATGGAGGGAGGAACTCACGCTCCCACTACTGCACTTTATGTCAGCATAAAGAGACCACAAACGCCCCTGATCCAGCTGGAGGACAATTCCCCTGGTGCAGGCACTAAGTGAGACACTACAGGCTGTTCTACCAGGCCCCTTCTGCAAGACATAGGGGATGTTAAGGGATGGCGCCCCTAATGGATGGTGCTAGGGTGATTCTGCCTAGTGCTGCTGCCCACTGGCAGCTCGTATTGAGCTGCTGCAACTTAACACAGCCCCCAGTTACACTGGGGGCCATTTCCGGCCCGGCAGCAGCCCAGAGCTGGGAGGGTACAAAGGTCCCCATCTCTGTCAGTACAGCACACAGGCGCACCCTGGGTGCCTAAAGGTAGACTTCTAAATTGGTAAACACTTTAATAAAGGGGGCTTATTTTCAAAGGTGCTAATTACCCAGCAGCTCCCATTAGCTTCACCAGGAGCTGCCCGGCATTCAGCACTATTGAAAATTAGGCCATTTCTTTCAGTGCCTTTATCATGCATGGAGTTAGATGCCTAGCTTCAGGCACTCACTCTTAGAAGTCTTGGTCACTCTCTTTAAGGCCTTAGGAATCCTTCTTCTGGTATCCCTTAAAATATACTGAAAATGCAGCCTTCCTTGCTAGCATGTCTTCTGCTTTATAGCAGACCAGGTGAGTAACGTGTGACTTTTTAATGGGCCAACTGGCCCCATAAAGGGTGTCATAACCCGTTAATCTGCTTCCCTTGCACACTTGGTCCCACGGGCCAAAAGTCTAATTCTTATACTTAGCATGTACATATTTTATGTCTTGCCTATACAGTACACAAGCTAAATTTCCCACAGCATCTACGTAATTCTGAAGCAGTGCCTGAAATGTGAGCATGGGCTTGGAGCGGCCTCCTGCTGACACTGACAGTCCTCCAGCGACTACCCCTTCCGTCCCACTGACTCTCCTTCCGCCAGTAGGGGACGAAACAGCTGCAGTCGCAGGCGAGGTGTTTCTTGACAGCTGGAGCAGAGGCCACGTTCCGAGGTATATCTTTTCTAGCCGGAGCCTTAATGTCCCTTACTAGCTCTGGGCTGACATCTTTTATGGCTCCAAGGCTCCTTTCCCAGTGCTGAGGGATGTGAAGTAAGCACTCGGGTTTGCCATCAGGATTAGGCTGCCTGGAATGTCCTGGGATTTGAGTCAGTTGTGAGGTCTTTACTTCTTTGGTGAATATTCTGTTTCTCCTGAGACAGACATATAAACTGCCATTTTATGCTTTGACAGACGGGGCTCCGAATAATGGAATAAATACACATGCCTTGTTGAAGGGCCAAAATCGCTACTTCATGCAAGGGCAGGTTTCAGGAACAAATCTTTACACAGTTTGATCAAATTGCACTTCAGTGGTCGGTGAAATGATCTTTCATATAGGCCCCGATCCTGGAAAGATTTATGTATGGGGTTACATTTAAGATAACTGAAGCCTTTGGCCCTGCTCCTGCAATTCACTGTGTGCAAGCACATCACTGCCCAGTGAAATCCATGGAGAATATGTTCCTATTTACCTGGCCAAGAAGGCTCAAAAAGTTCAATGCAGAGTCTAATTATCAAAGTAGATCAGTTCCACATTTGGGATCTCAAATCACAGGGCTGGTGTGACTGAATAATTAAAAAGAGTAAAAGAGTTGGCTAAGTGATGACTGGTAAGATATAAAAGATCATAAATATCTGAAAGGTGCCAACACCAGAGAGAGGGGAGGAATATTAGGAATAACAGCCTGGTGTATAACTAGGAGGTATCTACAGCATCCGATAGAGCCTCTGTGCAGCATTAGATACCGCGGATCAGCCCGTATTCCTGCCTCGCGTCCTAGAAGCTGCAAGGCAGAACAGAAACAACCTGACATGGTTCAAGTACTTCCTCTTGGGTCAAACCCAGATAGCTGTTATGGGCGCCCGTTCCTCCACTTGCAAGGTCCTCACCTCACCTCGCCACAAGGCCCAGTCATCTCCCCTATATTGTTCTGCATCTCTCTGAAGTCTTCGAAAGAGCTGGTGAAATAATACAGGCTGAAGCACCAACAGTGTGCAGGGGACATCCAACGCTGTGCATCTCCTTTAGATCAAACGCTCCCTGCTAGCTTTCCAGTGGTGAGCCAAAATCAGCACCAGCAGAGATGACGTTGGTGAAAAAAGAGGGAAGTGCTTCAAAGTACCGACATCCTTATTGAGAGCACATGCCTTCAGATTGGTCAATTGCTCTGCGGCTTTGGGGTCCTTTGGGACTCCCCTGTGCAGTTGGCTACCCAAATAACTGGAGAGGCAAAAACACCAACATCCCTCTGCCAGAATATTGTCCTTGTGCCTATCAGACGTAGCTCTACATTCGTGACCGCCAGGCTTAATTATTGCAACCCATCATATCTAAGAATAAATACTCATCCCCTGCAAAAGCTCAAACTGGTATGAAATACAGCAACCTGCCTGCTTAGTCACACAGATTGCTACAAACCCCTCGTCCCGGCTAGTAACCACCTACACACTGAGCAGCATGACTTAGTATTTCAGAAGGCTGCTGCCACCTTGCTCACAGCAGGCATCAGAAAGGGGCATAGAACCCGTTCCTGGTCCAATTTAAACCAAGGACCAAACTCACAGTGACTTAACTGGGACTGGATTGGGGCTACATACAGCAGAGGGGTTTCCTGCTCCTCAGAGTTGATTTCTTAGCTGATTTCTCTTCAAGAAATCTGCTTTCAAACATTCTCTCAGTGCTTGCAATCACATCAAGCATTTATTGTTAGCATTTCCACTTTTGGGTCCCTCCATCAGCTCACCCTTTTTTTCCCGTTTGCTTTTATTTCATCTTTTAAGGATTTTTGCAGTTTGGTTTTAAAATTACTTTCTCGCCCATAGTGCTGGTATTATTGTATTATTTTTTTCAATGTACTCTTGCAATGTTACCTGCTTTGGGTATGAAGGCAGTTTCTATATTTAAAATCATTCTCCTACTTTGTTTTTTAAATCTTCATTCTTTCTCTCTCTCTCCTAATTTTTATTGTTGTTTTGGGTGTGATTTGAGCTGCATTTTCACATACCTCTGCTCTATCATTCGATTCAGTCTCTATTTCTTCTGGGCTTTTTGGGGTTTTTTTTTTATCTCTCTTCCTCCCTCCATGGGCCCAGCCTCTGTGATTAAGTCTGCAGCTCTCCTGCTGTTTTTAATAGGCCTGTAGGCCTGACCATCTGATGAGAACCAAACTGCACAGCGTGCTCCTGAATACTTTCACTGGAATCTCCTAATGCACAGTATTAATCATTACTGTCAAACCATTCAGGCCCTAAATATGTCCACCCAGTATAAAATTATACTAAACAGGAAAAAAAATTGGGTTCATATTAAAAACAGACATTAGACAGACAGTCCCCTGACTTTTCGGGCCCAAAGGCCACTGGCATTATCCAGTTTAACAAACAATGGATTACTCAGAGTAGGTTTTTCATGTTTGGTGTTCATAAGTTTCAAAATATAAGCATAGTGAGTGAAAGGAAATCTAGAAAGGTGTGGCTTCCTCTAGCGCTTACTAGTACATATGCCTGGGTAATAGTTTTGTAGCGTACTCTATTCAAATGCATTTCTCTTAGTGAACTTAAGAATTGTGTAGCAAGAGAAATCTTCTGCTGCTGCAATTAAAAGGCACCAAGTGCTATATCAGTAGCCATTGTACTAAGTTATTGCATGGGTGGACTTTGGGAATTCTTTTCCACAGTATATGGATTGAATTTGATCCTGGGAAGAGTAGAACACAGCATATTAGGAAGGCATGGTGTTACTTCACAAGTCCCAAGAAAGGTAAGGCTGCTTCTCTGCTAGTTGGTTTAGAATTATAGTGGTGTGTTTTAAACTGTGTTTATTCCTGCTATTTCTAAACTGCTGGGGAATGCAGCCCTTAGAATTAGATTGCTTTGTTTTGGTTTTGCTTTCCCATCCCCTCCACCCTCATCCCCTCAAAAGATTGTTTCTAACTCTCGGCAGCAAGAATGTCTTTATTCTTTGGAGATGGTGATCAAGGTTGATACAATACAAGTTACAGAAGGTTAGTGGTAAAAATGCATTACTCTTGATGTTAGATTTATTGATGATTTCATTCAATGTTCTGAGCTATGGCATATACCCACCCCAGCCTGCATGCCTGCCAGTACGTTAAAAAGGTAGTCCTGCACAGACACCCTTCAGCAATGCTCACCACAGAGGGTGCGTTCATTATTGAGCACGATAACCTGGCATGCTGTAGGAATTTGAAAACTGCCCAGCTAACAATTACAATATTTTAAGGTAAATGCAGGAAATTTTGCTGGAATTTTACTAGGACTACTCTTTGTTCCAGTGGAACCAGCATACCATTCATGTTTTGGCATCACCGGTTAGGGAACAGCACTAAATGTGAATGTGCCACTCATTATCCATGTGTACTGATGCTAATGTAGCCATATACCATCCTCTCATCTCTTTCTGGTCCCCTACTTCGTTCTGTCCAAGCTGCAAGACTAACCAGCCCGTTTTCTGTCTTTCTCACACCCTCATCTCTGGGCCCTCTTCCATGTAACATCCTAAACTAGGACCAGATCTAGACCACCAGAACCTTTCACATGGGCTACCAGAGAGCCGTTGGAAGGTAACAACATTCAGCCTGAATTCAGAACACTGGCCAACTGATGAAAAGCTCCATATCCCTTCTCTTTACCTTTTTGATAAAGGGAGCAGGTCTCAAGCCTCCACTTTCTCTTATAGTTGTCTTTATATTGTCTTTATTATCTGTGACAGATATGTATCAGTTGGGGAAACAATAGATATTACTGACAAACTGTGGCTCCCTTTTGTGCACTATTGTAAGTTGTATTCTTTTGTTTTCATGGCTAATAGGATCAATAATTTCATTTATAACTGTATTGCTGTACTGATTCTGTTACATTCTGTCTTCAACATGTGTCTTGTTAGTTTAAGGGAAGCCGTGTGTGTGTGTGTGTGTGTGTGTGTGTGTGTGTGTGTGTGTGTGTGTGTGTGTGTGTGTGTGTGTGTGTGTGTGTGTGTGTGTGTGTGTACACATATGCATATAATATGCCATACTTTTCAAAAGTGGCTAGTAAGTTTGTATGAATTTTTGGGTGCTCAGTATATGACTCCCGAATATTAAAGCGCTCCAAGTAGTTAGTTGCTTCAAAAAACCTTGGTCAGATTTTTTTAAAGAACTTGTGCCTGCACAGATCATAGTTTAAACAATCAGTTATGAAAACTAAAAATATGTTCTTATACTTAGCCAAGCAGTAAAAATGGAGCATTTCCTACCCTGACTCCTGGCTGATTCTTTACCATGCTGAGGAAAAATTAATCTAAGAATTGAGATGCAATTTGGTTTGTTATAGTTTTTACAAAGATGGTCAGAAGTGACAGCTGTGTGATATGCTCAAGGTATAGACTAAGATGAGGCAACCAAATTTATTTCAGTTGGACTGTAAGGTTAGAATTAGGTAGAGATTCCAGAAATTGGGGAAGGAAAGAGAGAGAGAGCTCAGAAACAAGAGCTTCATAACTTTCCCTAAAGAAGACCCTTTCCCTAGTTACTTATCCCACGGGGTCAGCTCCCAAGATAATGACTTTGGGGTGGAAGAAGAGTCTTTCTTCCTTCCCTTTATCCAGAATCTCTGAGTGTTGGAGGACAGAGAGGTCTGTTTATGTAATCAAATACTGTAACACCAATTGAGATCGATGGAGCTGCAGGAAATGCTTGTGTGACTTAGCTCCTCCCCCTCACTGAGAAGTACCTTAAAACAACCAGACAGACTGTGTCCAGACGATCTGTCCCAGGTTTCACACACAGCTACCGGTGCATGATGGTTAAGGAGAATTTAGTCACTGCTCATATAATGTGGATGTAACCGATAATGGTTATCGCTATCTACCAAACTCCTGAGTCTCAGTGCTTGGATTTAGGAGCTGCCTGTAAATGGGGACGAAACACCAACCCAAAGGGTGATCTGACGCCAAAGTAAATTTCATCACAAGTCAATGAGTGAATGCATCCTGCACATTGTCACTGCCAAAATTCTACCTGGGAATGGCTCAGGATTTTGGCCTAAAAAGAAAAAACATACACACACACTCGCCCGCCCCCGGCGTGGGTCAGAAAAGACATGGGGGAAGTTGCCATAGCAATTGTATTAATTAATGTATTTCTTTTTTAGGAAAATTCAAAAGCTGAAAATTATCAGCCAAAACCCAAATGTTTGGATTCAGAAATGCCACCACATTGCCTCCTCTAGGTGCTGTGTTCTCTGGCCAGACGATGTCTCCCCTGATATGCTACAGTACCCCTTGCTAAGCTGCCACTTAAATTGACCTTGGCCAAATTTGGGCTACTTTCACAGGGATGGCAAAAGGCATATCACTGGCACAGCAGCCCCCACCCCCTCTTCCACCCCAGCCAGATTTCAAGTCCTTGCTCCAAAGCACGGAAGCTTGTACATGAATGCCCGCCTCCTGGGCGCCCCTCAGACCTCATGGCAGCCTTGCAAGTTTCCCTCTTGGTTCCTCAAATAAACTTAGTACAGCCTCCGGACTATATAATTAGCCTTTTTGTGTGGTTAATTTATTGCCAAAAGTCCCACTGCCAGAATCCTCCCACCCAGCACAGTCCAAACAGTACATTTTGCCGAACAATCCAACTCCAAGGACGTCTGTGGCATCTCTCAGCGCACCCCAGCTGTCAGGTACAGTTCCAACATCTCTTCCCAGCCTCTCTAGCTCAGGTACTCCTCCACCCTGCTTTCTTCCCAGGTAGAGTTCCAGCTCTTGCCTGGAGACACCAGTGGGCTCACCCCTCCATCAGCCCCCAGCCTTCAGTCCTCTCTGGCTCTCTGGCTTCAGCTCTCTGGTTCAGAGACCCACCAGGCATCTCTCTTTGCTGCTATTAACCTGGCTTCAGCCCTCCCTGGCTATGGCTTTCTGGCTTGAGAACATTCGTAGGTGACCCTCTGACTGCCTTCCACTTTCACCAGCTTGATCGGGCTTCAGAGGTGTCCCCTCATAGAATCACAGAATCATCATAGAATATCAGGGTTGGAAGGGACCTCAGGAGGTCATCTAGTCCAAACCCCTGCTCAAAGCAGGACCAGTCCCCAACTAAATCATCCCAGCCAGGGCTTTGTCGAGCCTGACCTTAAAAACCTCTAAAGAAGGAGATTCCACTACCTCCCTAGGTAACCCATTCCAGTGCTTCACCACCCTCCTAGTGAAAAAGTTTTTCCTAATATCCAACCTAAACCTCCCCCACTGCAACTTGAGACCATTACTCCTTGTTCTGTCATCTGGTACCACTGAGAACAGTCTAGATCCATCCTCTTTGGAACCCCCCTTCAGGTAGTGGAAAGCAGCTATCAAATCCCCCCTCATTCTTCTCTTCTGCAGACTAAACAATCCCAGTTCCCTCAGCCTCTCCTCATAACTCATGTGCTCCAGCCCCCTAATCATTTTTGTTGCCCTCCGCTGGACTCTTTCCAATTTTTCCACATCCTTCTTGTAGTGTGGGGCCCAAAACTGGATACAGTACTTCAGATGAGGCCTGACCAATGTCGAATAGAGGGAAATGATCATGTCCCTCGATCTGCTGGCAATGCCCCTACTTACAAAGCCCAAAATGCCGTTAGCCTTCTTGGCAACAAGGGCACTCCCTGAAGCTCTCAGCCCAGCTCTGCTCTTTCTTGGAGCACATTTTACTCTCAGGACCCTCTCCCTTTCCAAACTCTGGGGTTCATAACTCTCCCCATAAACTCTCTCTCTGGATTCTGATCACCCCTCTCTGGCTTCTGACCTCTTCCTTATAACTCCTACGGGCAGCCCCACCCTCCTCATTTCACCAAACTAAGGCACAGCTGCACTGGAGCAGGAGAGCTAAGCCCAATGTCATGTAAGTAGCCAGCTATCCTGTTACAAAGCTCCATAATTTTTTTTCAAAGAAAAGGTCTCCGGATTTTCTTTTAACATGGGCAAAAACATGTATTTTGTCCCTAGCCACATTCTCCGAAATGGCTGTACCATTTTGGCTGAAATATAAACAAAAACCAACAACCTGAAGCAGTCACCTGGCATATAAAAGTCCAGCCAAATGAGTAAAGTTTGCCAGAGTTATAAGCAACTGAAAACTGGGTTTCATAGTGAGGTCAGACAACCTTAATAGTAGGCTGTGCTACCAGATCCACTTAAAATGATACCTCCCAGACATTTTGTGATGATTTGCACCTTTTTCTAACCCTATTGGCACTGCCTTCTCTCAGAGGGGGTGACCAGAATAGATCAACCTGTTCTGACATGGCAATCACTGCACCAAATCCTCTGTGGAGTATTTATCCTCCCAGAGGTGTGTTTAACTAGTCGGTACATTCAGGCTACGCCTACAATTGGAGCAAAGGCTGTGATTCCTAGTTCAAGTACGCATACCCCTGCTTACTCTAATCAAACGAGTGTGCTAAAAGTAGGAGAGTACCTGCAGAGCACGGGCAGTGGTGGGCGGTGGCACAGGCTAGCCGCCCTGAGTAGGTGCCCACGGGAGTCCAGGCAGGTTTGTACACAGGGCAGGTAGTTTGGGATGCTGCTGCCTATGCTGTCGTGACTACACTTCTATTTTTAGCATGCGAGCTCGACGCGAGCTAGCGCAAGTACGTCTGCTCGAGCTGGCATTCGCACCTCCAGCTCTGAGTGTCGATGCAGTCTTGCTGGGCTATGTAGCTCTACAACTCCTAAACACATTTTTGCTCTGCAAACTAATATCTGGGCTTCGTTTTTGTCACTCTTCCGCCTTTCCGAGGGTTTGCATTGCTCCCTAGAAGAAGTATGGTTGCGTTTTAGTACAGTGCCTTCAAGATTACTTTGCACAGGCTGTGAACACATCTATCCAAATTGCATCCCTGGCCCACATTGAAATGAACCTCTCATCCTTATAGAATGCACTAAAGAGCTTTGAAAGGGACATAAGCCCCACCACCACCCGTGCTTCAGAGCATAAACCAATCTCAGATTAATGGGGGTTAGGAAGAAACTTTTGCTGAGGGCAAATTACTACGTAACTGTCTGCTGCAGGGAAGCCTGCACTTTGCAGTGAAGCATTTGGTGCTGGCTAGTGTTAGGGAAAGGACAGTCAACAAACTGGACCATGGGTCTGATCCAGACTGAAAATTCCTCTGAATTGTCTAGGATAATCGTTTACTTCCTTCCTTCCCTGGGGGCTGGTCTACACTGAAAACTTACATCAGCCTAGCTGTGTCTCTCACAGGTGTGAAAATGCACATCCCTGAGAGATACAGCCATGCTGACCTAACTCCCCTGTTTAGACAGCACCAGATTTCTTCCGTTGACCTGGGTACCACCTCTCAAAGAGGTGGGTTACCTACAGTGACAGGAGAACCCCTCTCGTCAGTCTGCACTGAAGTGATCCAGCTTTTCTACTGTACCGTTTTAAGTGTAGCCATAGCCTGAATCTTTGTAAACACAGAGCAGTAAAGAAGGGTGTGATTTGTACCCCCTCCTCCTCCTCACTGTTTAAAATGGTCTTCAGCATCTTGAGCAACGTAAGCAATATTCCTGTAGTGGGAAACCAGATGGAGTTCATCTGAAATAAACCTTGCTATATTGGTACAAGTAGTTACTGGAGATAATTTAACCTAACAAAAGGAAATTATGTATGATTTTTACCTTACTTCTTTTCTCTACATACTCACTACAGTATACATGATGATTCATGCCAAGAGAGGGAGGGGGAGATCACACATAATTCAAACCATTTCGAAGGAAATGGACTCTTGGAGGTGCGCTGAATAGAATAGAAAATTGTTAATAGTTGAAAAATGTCCAAATGTTCCCTTCTGAAAAGTCAATGTGAAACAATTATAACCAGTAGCGCTAATATTGTCCGCTTAAGCATTCTTTTAGCTCGGCAGACTGAAAAAAAATCCATTTGCCAAACGTAGTCTTTAAAAAATAAAGAAGAATCCTTTTCAAAGATCAAAAGACCCATGGCACAAATTAAACAGATGCCTAGGTTGTATGTCTTCATGACTTTCCACATTTACAGGATTGACTTGATTTTACCTGTTTAAAATGAGCACCGATGTCTCCTTCAAGCATGCTTTTAAAATATATATACAATATTAATCCTATCTTGCTCTCCTTAGAGAATAGTATACGTACATTAGAGAGCTTTGTTCCTTATGTATCTGCTTTAGTGTAACATGTTTCCATAACTGTATTATTAGTTTTGTCCAGCCTACAGTAAAAAGTGATTCTGTAGCTGGCATCCTAGTGTTAGGTCATATTAAAACCATCTGTAACAAATCTTTATTTGCAGTTACTTTGGAGTTCAAATTTCAGTCTCTACTCCACCTGTCATCAATGTTTATCCTCATAAACTTTCACAGCTTCTTTTATTCTGACTTTTTTTCCCCTCTAGAAACCTTTTTTCTGGATTTTTGGCAATCTTGCTCTTATTTTTCTAGCAAAATTTCTCTCTATTTGACTTAACAAAGATACAAGGTTAATGAATCCTTATCTACAATATCTGGAGTGGAATTAAGTGTCTTTTTTGAAGTAGGGAAGTAGCTCCATTGCCAAAAGTGATTTTGTATACATTTTGGCATGGGATAATGGTCTATCATATTGAATATGTAATGTGCCTTTCTGCAAGTTAGTACAAGCATGCTTTTGTTTTGACTCTGGTAAATAATTCTGATCACACTCATTAATAGCTATTTAGAGAGAACACTGACAAACTGTAGAGGTAAGTTCACAAAGATCTATTTGGCAGGCTGTTTACTGTACAATACAGCCAATTGTTTTGAGTATTGCCAATTACATAAAATATAGAAGTCTAATTAAAAGCATTCGTAATTAAGTGGGCACCAAGTAAATTAGGGTATAATTACATTAGAGCATATCAAGAAAAATATTTCACACATTTGAAGGCATGTATAAATAATAGAAATAATTATTTGATCTGCTATCATCCACTGTTATAATGGCCACATGTGAGAGTTTTGGTATGTGGTTGTAGAAATACGATGTTAATCAGTTGTTTCACTAAGACAACTTTATTTTGTGCCTCAAAACAAATATTTGTTGTCTCAGTTATTAATCAAAAGTATCTGGTTCTATAGAAAATAATCCTCTGGAGATTTTAGAGAACAATTTTCCTGTTCTTTGCCAGCATTTATCCTCTTGACTTCTAGAGTTGGATGATCCTAGGAAACCTCTTATCAAACCACGCTGGAATTTTTGGTTAAACATAAAATTCAGGAACTTGATGGTCAAAGGAGTCTCTTTATATTTATGCTGGATGTTTGGCTATGATCCAAAACTATCTTAAGGTATATTATACTTCAGCCAATCACCTTAGTATCTCTGAGTACTCTCCACATACAATTGCTAGTAATAGCAAAGTCCCTACTAGACTTCACTGGGTCTCTGGCACTTCTCCCTTTATGGGGTAAAAATCTCTGCTTGGATTAAAGGAGTTGTTTATGATATTTTGTAGATTATATTCATTTTTCTAATATAGAAATATAGATTTGATTTTTTTTAATTAGTAGGGGTTGATTAGGGAGAAGGGGGATGTCAGTGTTGTGAGTGTTGTTCTTATGGTAAAAATATTTTTGCGAAGGGGAAGGTTTTGCAGCATTTCCTAAAGATAGGCAAATCTAGAGTTTGACCAATCTCCTCTGGAAGTATGCTCCACAGTCTGCTCTCCCTGAGTGAGAACACTTTGTCCCCAGATCTTGTGTGCTTTGTCCAGGACTTTGTGAGCTGATGTGTCCCAGGGGAGTGCAGCTGTTGCTGTGGTTCATAAATCAAAAACCTAGTTTTTAGTGTAGCAGTCCATTAATTGCTTTGAAGATTAGGACCAAAGCCTTAAACTGGCATTGGACGCCTGTGGAGGGAGTTAAACATAGGTGTAATGTGCTCACAGGAGTCTAGAACATGGAGAGCACAGGCAGTCACATTCTGTACCAGCTTGAGTTTATGCATCATCTTCACACTCAGCTTCAAATACAGTGAATTTCAGTAGCCCAGCCTGGAGGTAACAAATGTGAACATTCTAGTGGGTGCTCTACATTTAGGGTGCCCAACACTATCTATTATAAAAGTTGATTGCTACCTCTTTTCCTAAAATCTACATGATCTGTGGCAGGCTTTTACATTCATCAGGAAGAAAGCCATGGGGCCAAAGAAGTACCTTTTCTTTTCCCATGCAATTCAATTCAGGTTTAGCTGAGTTATAAACTGTTAAAATTGCCATTTCCCTTCTTTTACTTGAATTCCTCCGAAAAATGTTGTCAGCCATCCAAAATAATAATTGAACATGAATGTTCTAAAGAGCCAGGCCCATGCTACAACCAAGCAGCAGAACATTATTATAACCCTGTTTTTTTCCAAGGATCCCTGCCTGATTCCATGTGTGATTGGGATGCACAAGGGGCAAAATTAAGATTACCCAGACAACCCATAAACCTGGCATTTCCTTACTTTTGAGTATTGGACTTTATAGCCTAAATAACTTTCTTTTAATGTCATTTTGGATGTAATTCATATTCACGATGGCTGATTGGAGTTCTCGGACTGATTCTTAGGAGTCGGCAACCCCCATCACAGCAAGAGCTGGGCTGGACCAAAATTCAAGATCTGTGCAGCTCTAAACTGATGAAATTCTAATCGAGATGAACGCTGTGGGTGTGGTATGGCTGAGCCATAACTTGGGATCCGAATGTCCTTGAATTTCTAAGTTCTGAATCAGAACTTTGCATCTCAGACCCATCTCTAACCACTGGCGTCCACACTGATCACATTTGAGGAAAGGGCGCACCTAACCATTTATAACTGGTACACACACTCACCTTGCCACAGTTATAGCCCAAGCTTCTCAAGAGAGACAGTTCATTAACACAACGGGAGTATATGCAGCTGAAGGAAGAGTTCTAACACTGTGTTCATTTTAAAAAAAATGATGAGAGGATCCACAGGAACCTTCCTGTCCTCAAAAGCAGCATGGTCGGGATACTAAGAATACATCGTGACATACATAGAATATGTTTTCCTACACCTATGTTTTCAAGAAAGGGCGAGGTAGAGAGTTTGCAGGTGTGGAGCCCCGTGTGCTGTCAATCAAACTCTGGGCAATGCCCTTGATTTCACACACAGGAGTAGAGCTGTTATGCTGAACTCCTATACAGTTCATAGTCTTTTTTTTTTTTTTTTTTTTTTTTAAACTTAAGGTGTTTCTGCATTTTCAAAGGTGGAACATCCTTGGTAAGTAATAAAGCGACACCAGATGTGCTCATGATGTCCCATTAGTGTAACATGGTTACAAGTCCATTCTAGTCTTTCATTTTCTGCAGCAAAACCATTTCTGTTTGATTTAGTGAAGACACTGATTTAACAATCACTGCAGTGTCTGTTACACAATATTCCATTGAAAGGCACCAAAAGACTTTTGAAGTGAGATAAAGTTGCAAGGAACAATGTGCCAGGCATCATGTTATACAATTCTGTTCTGTGGTGAACTTCAGGCGCTACAGACAATTTAAACTCTTTTCTTTTAACCACTGATTTTTTTAACCCATTTAAACCTTCACTTATTACCATGTCAGAATGTGCATGGACTTTAAAGCTGTTTCTTCCTATTGATTCTACTGATTCAATTTGGTCTTATTTTGGTTAGATTAATTGCTAATTGCAGGGCTGTGGTTAACCAATACAAAGGGGGGGTGGATGAAACCTTGGAGAGCAATTGAAAGTTTTGTTTCCTTTAATTAGCCTACTTTGCAACAGATGACATGGTGATGGCAACCTTGAAAATATCTAGGTCCTAAATTTTCAGTAGTGATCTGTGACCTCCATTTTTGGTGCCCCATTTGAGACACCTTCAAGGGGCTTCGTTTTCAGAAGATGTATGCTCTGCACTCCTTCTGCAGTACATGCTACTGTATGATTAACTAATTTATCTTGCAGGCTAACATGCACCTTATTAGACATGTTATGTTAGATCTCAGCCAGAACTCCTAAACTGTCAATTGTGATAATAAACCCTGCCCCAGGTAGTGAGTATTTGTAGATTGGGTAAGAGAGAGAGTTTTAAATTTGCTATTTTAACCTATCTGATGTTCTAAGTAGAACTATTAAACATTTCAAAAAGATTCTAATAGTAATTAATGACTTCAGATTACTGATAGTGAAACAAAAGGTTCATTTGTCAGAAAACAAGCATTCTACTGTACTGGAAGAATCACAGCTTCAATAATTCTCCATAAAGTATGTTTTCCACTCTGATATCTGTTGTTGCTCTTTCAAGTAGGATCTGGGGAATAGTTAATAAGCACATGGTTTCTCTCAGTGTTTCCAGGGCTACCCAGTGTAACAGAGCTAGTAACTTGCATTCCTGCATCGAACTGTGGTTCAGTGCTGAAGGAAATGGGACACTCTTGCAACTATTGTTTCTATCACTTTTCCAATATCATTGTAAATACTTGTGAATCAGGTGCTTGGTGGGCAGTGTGCGTCATACAAAGTCATACCAAGTGAATGGTCCCAACTACAAAAATGTAGTGTTTCACAGAACGATGCAAATGGGCCACTAGTGGAGGAACACAGTCATTTGAGAACAAATAAATAGTTTTTGTCATTAAGCAATGATTGCTGCTTAATTACATCAATCTCACTGTTATGTTGTGCTCCCCTTTGTCCCTCCAGTCAGTTTGTTGTATCTATCGTCTCTATTCTTATGCTTAAATTGTAAACTCTTCTTCAGGGCACCACACAACACAAATTATTATTAATAATATTATTTAATCAACGATAATGTATGAACAGATGCAAAAAAAAAATCTGAACTGACCTTTTCTGAGGTTTCTAAATTTTATTTTTAAAAGTATTTTTGCACATATTTCCTGGTGTCAGCCAGGGGAAAGGAAGCAGAAATGTGACACTGTCTGAGACAGCAGAATCTCAGAGCCTGCAAACAGATTTTCAGCTTGCAAACATGTGATCTCCAGCTTGATTTTTCAGATAAGTTAAACATAAGCACACAGGATTTGGATGCTTATTCAAACCTGTAGAGCTTCTCCTCATTGCCACTCCATCCATGTTGATCTTTGCCTTGCTGCTTTTAAAAATTTATTTTAAATCATTGGTGCAGAGTGTGTGTGCGTGCGTATGTGCATAATGATTCTGATGCGGTTTCAGCTACAACCATAAAATTGTCAGAAAACAAGCCTCATCTTTATAACATAGAGCACATTATGGACGTTTTTAGTTTCTTTGACGTTAAGGAGAAGGAGGGGAAGTGAAGCAAATGTGACAAACACCAGCTCTTTAATGCTAGGCTTGTTACTGCTTTGAGTGCCCTAAGGGTTAATGTAACAGTTTTAAGTCCTTCAGTCACACCCACCCCCATCTAGTGAACACTTCCAAATAATCCCTTTATAATAGAGCCGTTTCCACAGATTGTATCTAACCCGTGCATTAATGGGGCCCATTGGTGTCAAGCATTTTAACAAATACAGGCCAGCCAGCTGCCCTGGGAGCCCCTCTCTCTAACCATGTACGTTAATGATCTTTTGCCCCTCTGACTTTGCTCCCCTGCTGCAAGGACAAAATTAAACTACTGCGGATGGCAAAATAGTTATTTGATGCCCAGGCAATTGCATACTTCCAAAACTCTCCATCGCGGACGGCCAGATGGACTTTATAGAAACCAGACCCAGGGCACAGTTTTAATTATCATAGTCCTGTCAGAAATGAGTGAAATTCTGAATGACCGCATGAAACAAACCAAAAGCCTTACATATGGATTTTTTCCTCAATAAAATTTTATGGCTTCTTAAAGAAACAGCATTCATATATTTTATGAGGCCTAATCATTCACTAATGCCTATAATAGTGCACCTGTGGCACTCAGCCCCATGGAAATTACAGCACTAGTCTCAGCTATGTGCTTTTGCATGTTATTGCAAACTCCTTGTCAAAAATTGAGCATATGTTCCGGAGATAAGTTAGGTTCATTTTAGCTAGCTAGCAATCATTCTAATAAGGCAAAGGAAAAGAGATTGATCGATATTTGTCTGCTGAAAATTGTGTTTCAATGTTACACGAATAAGACTAGTATTTATAAATACAAGTGTTTGCAAAGTTTACTGTGGAACACATGAAATTACATGAAGAGGTTAAATACATGGACTAGAGCTAGTCCAATACAAGACAAAATATTCATTGAATAATATTTTCAGCAAATATCACCATTAATTGCTGAATAATTACTTGTGTGTGACTAGCTCTGGAGATGGTCAAATAACAAAAAAGAATGTGTCTAACATCTTAGTCATCCGCTAGCAACATTCATGCAGCTCTAGTGTGTTCCCAACATTCTACTCTCTGACATTTCTACTACAGTGATGGTAGATGTTCTGTCTGAAATATTTAGTCTCTTCCTTTGGTCCCTATTTACACCTGTCCGTCTGTCCATGTATGTGGCCAACATCAACATAGAGTCTGCCCTGGAGAAGGATTTTGAGTAATGAAGCACATATTTCTGGAGCAGAGAAGCTTAGAATGATGGGACACATGTTTGTGAGTTCTACCCAGATTTCTGACCCAGACCAGAATATTATAGAGAGCTACCTTTCTCTTGGTGTTCTATTACTTTCATTTCTGGCCCCAAAAGAAACCAAGAAATATGTAATCAATTAATCAGTCAAGTCAAGCAGACTTTTCCAAGCTACATGATGACTATTCTAGCTTTGGTTAAAGGTCTGGGTTACTTAATTCTTGTTTTACCAGAGCAGTTGGCGCCACCCTTTTTATCAGCTTCAAGATGTCTAATTTTACTCCACAGACGAATTTTAATTCTAACCAAACTTCAGCTGTTCATGGGAAACACCCTGAAAAAGAAAGAGCTGTTTGTTTATACATTATGGATAGCTGAAGCTTGCTGACTGCATTGTGATTGATTTAAGTCATGGGGGGAAAGGTACCGTATTTTGTGTAGTTTGGCTGCAGTTTGTGAATGTCAGCAGTAGGTCAGCAATGTCAGGAACCTTGTATTGCAGTTATTAAACAGAAGTCATAAATATAGAGTAAGTGGTTTATGTCACTTCTTTCTACTCTTCTTTCAAATCCAGAGTAGACTTGGTGATTAATGATGATTAGCGTTCTCACAAATAATAGGCCATTTCTGAGGGGAGTGGGGAAAAAATACTCTGGTACAAACGTTGCAACCATTTTGAGACAAATAAGTTACAGAAGGGATAAGCAAGCTAGATCCGACGAACAGGGGGAGGAGGTGGCACTAAGGAATGGATCTTGTCTGGCTGTTAAAGTCAAATTCACTAATGAGGTCCACTTCAACAGCGTGCTGACAGCCACAGAACATACTGGCTGTGTTAGCTTCAGCACTGCTGGAATGAAGTCAGCTTTCTCTCCCTATGTTTTCTCATTACTTCATGCATTTGGCAGCTGCTAACAGACTGGACAAGCTTAGCCAAAATAAGATGCAGAAACATGGAAAAGACTATTAGTGTGTGCAGACGTTCTGATTGGGGAGATGGGCGGGAGGGGAGAAAGAATTGCTTTTATATGTATTTTCTCTTCTTTGAATTATCAGCCATAAGTGGGTTATTTGGGGGGAGGAGAGGGACCTACCATGCACATGCTCCGTTTGTTCCGTCTCTCTCCTGCTATGCCTCTTTGACAGGAATGAGTGCTCTGAGCATGTTTCCTTAGCTTGTTGCTCTTTACTGCTCTGTGGTGTGGTTTTAAAGATACAAAGTGTCCTTTTATTGGATATATCAATTCAAAAAGAGGCTAGTAGTAAACTGCGAATATTTGGATAAACTTGTCGGCCCTTAGGACTAGAAAAGGACTTTTGTTCAGAAAGAGAAAAAGGCCATTACATTACCATGGAATCACTGGATGCAGTCCAGTAAAAACTGAGCTTGGAGTAGAAAAAATGATGAGGAATGTCTAATGAAGGATCTTTTACTTCAGGTTCAATGTTTTATTTTTATTTATTTATTAGAATGCGAGATGGACATCCTATTGCATGCTCTTGTTCTGTGACAGTCTCTCTCAAGAACATTGTCCATCAAGAACAAGAACTTTGTTTAAATAAAGAGAGGAAGAGAGAAAAGAGGAACTGTGAACTGGGCATGAACACCCCAGTGGCAAGTAAATAGGTCTACAAGATGTATTCCCTTCTACGGTCTCTCAGTACCTCTGAGGTTGTCCTGATTTGTTTATTTTCTGGCTACTTAATTTTAAATGACAGGGGACTTTGATGTGTGAGGTTATTGGGATACAGCATAATCCACCAATACACCTTATAGCAAGGCCTTGGGTGGCACGGGCCAGCCCCAAGAAAGCACATTAGGTGGAATGCAACATGTTTCTATTTAAGTGTGTACATAACGATGCTATCAGAGACCGACAGGATGGGTAGGGCACAAGGCAAGGCCTGGGAGGCCCGGTTTCAATTCCCTGCTTTGCTACAGACTTCCCATGTGACCTTAGGAAAGTCACTAAGGGTACGTTTACACTGCTGCTAGGAGCAAGCCTGGGTAGACAGGCGCGCACTAGGTCGGCTTGAGCTAGCACGTTAAAAATAGCATGGCTGTTGCCTCTCAGGCGGCAGTGTGGGTTCTCAAGTCCACCCCACTCCCTGGCTCAGAGCTTGGGGGGCTAGCTTAATTCTCCACCAGAACTGCCATGTCCACACTGACATTAACTCGAGCTGAGCTAGCGCGAGTCTGTCTACCTGTGCTGGGGGGCCCACTCCCAGCTCCAGTGCAGACGCGCACTTAGCATCTCTGAGCTCAGTGCCCTGTCTGTAAAATGGGAATAGTAGTACTGCCCTATCTCCTAGGAGTGCTGTGAGGAGAAATACATTAAAGATTTTGCAGTGCTCAGTTACTACAGTGATGGGGCCATGTCCTTAGATAGCTAGCACTGCCAGAACACATTCCATCTCAAAGCACTTTACGAGCATTTACATAATTGTTTAGAGCCAGATTTTCGTCTGGTGTTGGCAGTAGAGGGGACGCCAATCTGGCAGAACTTCCGCCGCCTGCTAATTTCTTCTCCTGATCCCATAGATGCCCTCGCATGGAGCATGGCCCAGGATGGGACGGGGGACTGCCTCTGCTCGACCTTATGAGGATACTCCCCCAGAGTTAATTCTGAGGGTGAGTGATATCCACTTCAGTTGAAGGAATGGAGAGTCTTCCTTACGGGTGCTTTGGAGCAGTAGGTTGTGGGGATATATGTGGACCTGTACTACTGTGGGGGAGCGGCATGGACTTATTGAGCTTCTGATGATGACTCAAGATCTGCAGAGATTGGGACATATGTAGCTTTAGGGGAGCAAACTCCCTACCCGTTCCAAGGGGAGGAGACAATAGGGGGTTCGGATTTAGCCATGCTTAGTTTTTAAGTTAATGAGGAGACATCCAGGACGAGACATCGGTAAGACAGACCGAGAGGCAGGACTGGATGGAGAGGGAGTAAGTTCCGACTGGAGAGGTAGATTTGTGAATCATATGCGTGAAGATAGTAGCTGAAGCCATGTGAGCTCACCTAGAGAGGGTGCTGCAGCCAATGGGTTCTAAGGTCGACAATCATGCTGCTTTTATAATACACTTAAAAGGAAAATGTAAAAAAGATGCACTCGATACAAATCTTTTCCTTGGATTTATTTCTGTTTAATCACTTATGAAAGTTTTACTGACTTCATGTAACAGATTTGCTAACCACCCATAAACCATGTTTTGCTGCTTTAATTAAACCATTTCTATCCATGAGGTTTTATTCACAAACTGACAACATCAATATCAACATATCTCTGGCAGAGTAATTAATAAAAGCAGGCAGCTCATGGGAGAAAACATATGTGTCATGTCATCCTTGTAGATTCTGCTATTGTATAGTTCATTCAAAAATGCCAAGAAATGTCTCAATTAAAATGCTATGTGGTGTATGTACACCCATATTTAATTTGGGATAATTGACTCTGTTCTGTTCATCCTTGAGAACACATGGGGCTGCCAGATACATACGAGAATTATTTGTACCATGGAAATACTGTACAATTAGATTTTTAAATGCTACGGGATTAGGTTTTATTAAACTCTTTCAGCAGCGTTTCAGGCTATGAATAGATGCTTGAACTTACCATGTAGGTGCTTTCAAAAGGAATGTAGGTAATATTGTCAGGCATATGTCCTTAGTTTCTCAGTACGTTTCTATTAATGGTGTTTGTATTTTGTGTGCTGAAGAATTGCTAAAGGAAAAAGGGATTTAATTTTTTCCTCTTTATCATTCCTATCATGATTTTGTTATAACTTGAAGGAAGGTTAAGTAATGCTTCATCTCGGATGCTATCTGGTGTCTTTTATTTAATACATCAAAATAATGCCACAAGGAAGTTGGGCAAATATTCTTTCCAACTGCAAAGGCATCAGTGAGGACTTTTTTGGGTGAGGCTGCAAAGTACTTGGATGTTCCTTATAGTTTTTCCCAAAAATTTTTTCAAAGCTGGAAGAGATTATCTTGAAGACATTTGGGAACCACATTCAGGTTTACATACAATTAATTCCTTCCCTTCATCGTTTAATGATTCTCATATCTTTTCTTTTCTGACCGGTTGGCTTGGGTCTTGTCTTGTGTGTGGCTGGCTTGGCTTTTTCAGATTGCAGGCTTTTGGGGGGCAGGGAATATGTCTTATTTTAGTGCTCAGATACCATGGTGATATAGCAACCCAGACAGATACATCAATTAGTTTAAAAATCATGTACAATATCCCAATAATAATAAGCAAATCCTGTGAAACGGGCAAACATTTAACCCCCTTTTACAAGTGAGAAAATGAAGACACCAAGAAGTTAGGTGACTTGCTGCTGAGTGAGTCATCAGCAGAGCCAAGAGACCTACCCAGGATTTCTGATTTGCAGTCCCTTGTTTTAACCATGTTTCCTCCCTTACGTTAGGACAGATCTAGAATAATAAAGTGCATGTTAACTTTAACTCCATGGGCTGGACAGCTGTCTGGCTCTGCAACATCTTAGCAATAGCCAGTAGCTATTGTTTTTTTCTTTTCTGATTCATTTTTGGCCTGAAATCAGTGAATTTTAGAAATGGAGGAAGCATTTCCCATTGGATCAAAACAATTTTAAGGTAGATCAAAATATTGGACTCAATTGCCTGGCAGGTGTGTCTTTAAGATTGTGAGAATAAGCCCACAAGGAAAGGAAATTCTGTGTTGGAGCTGTCAGATTCCCCTTAACACAAACCTGCCTCACCTAGGCAATCACAACATATCTAGTATGTCGGATTACGTATTGTTCCGAGATCCCTGTTAGTGGATCGACTGGGCTGCAATGTCTCAGCACAATAAGCCTGGGTCAAGGTATTGGTGCACACCTTTAATGTCGACCTTTTATTCTGGGTTTGTAATTACACTTTTGCCTTAAAGATGTCACCTTAAACCATCTTCTGACACTGAGATAAGATTCCTGTGATACTAGATCTTAGAGTTTCAAAATATATGTTTCTGAAAATACCCAAAAGGCAGATTATTCATTAAAATCAATTCCCTGGAGTATGTAATTTTATATTTAAACTGGCCTGAGCTAAAGTTCATCCTGAAGGCACTGGAGACCAGACATGCAATTTACTCTTATACCACTTTATAACTAAAAATGTACTTTGTGATGGCTAACAAGATATTCACTTAGTTTCCTCAGCCTGAGAGCTCAAATCCAAACCATCCAGCTTAATAATGAAGTAAAATCAATCCTTCATTGGCACGATTTTGATCAGAGTATCAAATATGGATTAAGGGCCAAATGGGCTGACCAAAACACAAAAGCAGCAACTACCTATATATAGCTTGTCTACCTGACAAACAATAGGATATAAGTCTGTGTAACTATTTGAAAGACGTGAACATTAAGAAGGGAGGATAGTATACAAGAGTATAAGGATTGTAAGCTATCTGAGACAGGGACTGTCATCTTTCATAGAATCATAGAACGTAGGACTGGAAGGGACCTCAAGAGGCCATCTAGTCCAGTCCCCTGCACTCAAGGCAAGACTAAGTATTAGACCATCCCTGCCAGGTGTTTTTCTAATCTGCTCTTAAAAACCTCCAATGACAGAGATTCCACAGTCTCTCTGGGCAATTTGTTCCAGTGCTTAACCACCCTGACAGTTAGGAAGTTTTTCCTAGTGTCCAACCTAAACCTCCCTTGCTCAATATAACCCTGTGTTACTTATCTGAACAGTGCCTAGCACGATGAGGCCTTGAGCCTCTACTGAGGACGAGGAACTAACGTAGTATAACAAGATAGAGAAGTAGTAATGGGATGAAACTGGGTGGAGGAATATTTAGGCTGAATGTCAGGAAAGAGGTCTATGCAACTATCAAAGTCTCCCTGTGGAAGTGATGAAAACCCCACTGCTGGAATAATTTAAAACTAAACTGGAAAAATCACTGGAGAATGTACTGTGGGGAATGGGAGATGGACCAGATGACCTACCAGGCCTTTGCCATCTCTAACTATTATGATTCTACAGCAACACTCAGAGTAGCTTAGGAAGAGAAACAGAATCAGCACAGGGCGCTGGGAGTGTCTCATAAAGGGCCATTAACAGAGGCAGCTGCGGTCTCTCAATTCAATGGGTTCTCTATACTAAACTGCTGAGGGCACATCTACCACCGGCAGCAGCACCCTCTGCTCCACCACTGCAACCCTAATCCCGACCCGGTGAGGAAGGGAGGCCCCAGTAGTGGGGCTGGTGGCTCCTGTCACATGGGACTGAGTCTGGCTCCTCACTTCAGGCGTTCTGACCTGGTGCACGGGGATGCAGTGCTATTCAGGTTTGGCCCGGCTGCCCCTCAATCAAGGTTGCAACCCCAGGCACCAGTGACCAGTCACAACGCCACTCACTCGGATTTGACTCACCACAGCCCTCCATCATGATGGAAGGGTTGCGAAGCCGAACCTGAGTGGCATGCACCCCCATGCACTGGGTTGCAATGCTCAGAGTGGCTTATGTGCAGTTTCTGTAGGTACAGTTAAGTTCAGAAACCCACACTAACGCTGCACCTAGCCAGTAACATTAGAGATGTGCAAGTAGGTGGATACCTCTGAAGCACCCTATAGACATGCACACTATCAGTGTGAAGGTGCTGTCTCTGCAGGTACTGCCATACACAGCAAGGTGTTGCCAGGGCCACTGGAGTGTAGATAATAGCATATTATCTGCGGGTCACACAATGCATATCAGGCCTCACACCTTTCCTTGGCAAATGCCCTTAAAATGCATCTGGACAGGGTCATGTATCTCTACTTTGGAAGTCAAAAAGACTTTGATCACTTCCACTGGGAGCCAGCAGGACTTAACAGTTAGAACAGGAGACTAGAAGTCAGGACTGCTATGTCCACAGCTGACTATCTGTGTGGCCTGGAAGGCAAATCACTTCGCTTGCCATGTCTCCGTTTATGTGCACCTGTGGAAGGGGGAATAATACTTACCTGAGAGGAGCGTTAAGAGGGTTCATTCATTTACTTCTGTAAAAGAGTTTTTAACTCCCCAGATGGTAGGCACTACATAAGTACAGAGAGTCGAAACAAACTGTCTAGGACAATGGTGTCCAGCCTGTGGGTTGCCTCTGGCCCTGGGGGCTCTAAATTGTAGTTCTCAAGGGCAACTCTATTAATAAGGAAAGTTGTATCTGATTATGAATTGAAAGCTCCGCCCCCCCCTTCCCACAATCAGGGCTGGCTCTAGCTTTTTTGCCGCCCCAGGCAAAAAAAAAACAACAAAAAACCGGCAGCCGCAGGGAGCGCGTGGAGGGCGGTCAAGGCGGCTTGCAGGGGGGTGAAGGGCGGTACCCGCCCGCTCCCTCCGCCCATGGGCAGCCAGGCGCTGCAGCCCGCTTGCAGCTGGGCGAGAGGGGCGCCCCCCTCCGGCCTTGGGGTGTCTCTCCCGGCTGGGCAGGCTCCAAGGGGGGCCGACACAGGCAAAGCTGGCTGGGATCTGCGACCTCTGCGTGGGGCCGGCATTGCAGCAGGGCTTAGCACAGTGCAAACGGCGCTGGGATCAGTGGGGCCCGCCCCACCGCTGCCTGCCGGGCCGCCGCAGAATCCTCCCTCCCTCCGGTGCCTGCCGGGCCGCCGCAGAACCGTCCCTCCTTCCAGTGCCCGGAGGCTGCAGGAGGTGCTGGCTCAGCCGCTCCTTTAAAGGTGGCTTGGCCGGGCCGGGCTCAGAGCAGCGCGGGAGGCGGAGGCCGGTGCAGGCGGCGGGGAGTGGCGTGTCCCGGGGAGCCCGGCAGCACGATGAGCAGCAGGGATCACTAGTTCCTGCCCCCTCCCGTGTCGGGGTACGTGCCCCTTCAGGACTGGGCTGGCCGCCCCAAGATTGGCCGGAATGCCACCCCTTACAATGTGCCGCCCCAGGCATGTGCTTTCTAGTCTGGTGCCTGGAGCCGGCCCTGCCCACGATACTTCAAATGTACGAAGCCGCTCCAACGCTACAGGGAGGCAGACCAGAATGCTGCCTCCCCAACTGCCTTCCGCTGCTTCCCCTGCAGCTACAGGAGCAGCTCTGGTATGGCCCCCCATGCTCTGAGCAGCTGCTGTCACTTCTCTGCTGCAGCTGATCACCAGCTCCCCCACCAGCCCTGCACTGCAGGGCAGGCAGGAGAGAGTCGCTCTGGCTGCTCCATGGCCTAGGGGGCTGTGGAAGCACCAGGGAAAGCAGACTGGCTCACTTTCTCTGCGCCAAAGTGGGGCGCTAACACCAGGTTGCTTCCCCCATCAACCCACAGAGCCACCCAGAAGAAGTTACAGAAGGAGTGCGTGCACAGGTAGCTCCCAACAGGGACATAAAGAGCACTGAAGACAATGAGTCACAGCTTAGGCAAGCAAAGTAACACCTGCAGAGTGTGGGTATGTGCCCTGCGTGGTTCTCTACTTGCCCACGCTGCGCCTCCCTGGCTCTGCTGCTGTTTTTTAGCACTAGAGTGTCCCACTGCCTCCCCACTACTGGAGCTTTGCTGGAGCCTTTCACTGGCACACGTAGCTACACACAGCAGTGCGGCTGCAGCTTGCATTCCACTGTGGCATGTAGCTCTCTGTGCCCTGCACACTGCCGGCAGTTATCTGTAATGTAGAGATAGCCTACACGTCAGAGGCCCTGTCCTGCTGCCAGCTAAGGGCAATCTCCCATTCATTCAAGGGGTAGAGGTCTGTGTTGTAGGGGCAGGAAGATAGGAGTTCTACCTCCAGAAAGTCCTGGCACAATGGTACCACAAAGTACTAAGTAGCTACAGATTGGTTACAATGTTATTGGATTTTTTTGTTTATCAAAGAAAAGTTCATGGACAGCTTTTATGCAGGATTGTAATTGCTTCAGCAGGGTAGGAGCCTCCGATGTTGCTGCGGAACAATTGTGCAGCCTTCATGTTCTCGTTTTTGCACCTCCTTTTTGGTTAACATCAAATATAAAGAAAATAACACATTTCAGCTTCATGATCGGTGAGCAGCACGTTATTACTGTGAGATGGCCGTATCATTTGCAAAGCTCTTTAAACAGAGGTCTTTGTTCTTGGTTTTGGTCAACTAAGTTGATTGGGAGGGAAATCTACAAATATTCTTTTATTCTTTTCTCCAGTGCCAACCAAGTTCACAAACTCATCTATTTCACACCTTCTGAAAAGCACGAGAATCATCTGCAAAGCAGCTGCCTTACTCATTTCTGGCAAGAAAGGTTACAAGGACTGTGCTTCCCCATACATTTGTGGCACCTTTGATGGGGGGGTGCTTCCTGTGTAAATGAAACTTCGGTTCTGATATGCTCAAAGCAATATCAACCCTGGGGGAGGGTACTGCTTTTCTTTTTCGTTTTCTAAACCTCTCTGCTCACAAGGCATAAGGTCATGGCCAAGGCTGCAGTAATGTGCAAGCTCTTGGTTTATAACATTGTGCGATTTAATGGTAGTATGTGAAAAAATGTATGCTGTTAGATTAATGTTTCTAACCTGCTTGAACACAATAGCACATGCTGACATGAGATTGCAAATCAGAGGTAAGAACGGATTGTATTCTTTTTGCACTGGAGATAGTTCAGTGTTATATGTCTCATCACAGGTAGACGCTGTACATGAATTCTCCTTTTTTTAAAAAAAGTGGTGAATTTAGAGCTGGTGAAACTTAGGTCCAAAGTTCATCCACCAAGCAAGTACAACATGAACAGTTTCTAGTGTGAGCTTTACAGACACAATGATCCTGCCAAAGTGTCTCAAACCATGACCTCGGGATAGTGTGGCAGGGAGTTCACTATTCATGACTCATTCCATTTTTTGCCCTCTCTGCTGAGTCTCAAAAAGGGTCCAAATGCGATGGCTGATTTTGTGACTAGACTACAGCTCCCTTCACGATTGCCAAAAAATAGTAACAGAGTTTAGTCATTTCTAACCTGAATCCCATTTGAACTAGTAATAGGCATCAAATCCCCATTACCAATGACTTTAGCTCTATTGTGGCCCTGTATGTGTGTTTCTTGGGATGAGAGCAGACGTACAGGTGAATTTCAACAGAGTGAGACCTAGAAAATGCGTCTCACTGGGATGAATGCAACTAGCACTAATAACATATGAACTAATGTGTCATTCTGCAAAATGACTTTTCCTTAATCTGGAGAGATTTTTGAATTGGATCATATTACAATCATATTTCTCAGAACTTTTCCTGACAGTAATTGTCCTAATGCTTGATTTTTGGCACTATGGATAAACCACGACGTTTTTAGTGGGGAAAGTTGCCCAGGTACCCATACAAAAAAGGAGGAGAAGAGTGTAACAATCAGCTCTAAGTACATTCTCATCTTATTTTAATTTAAATTCCTATGCATCAAAATGATAATACACCACAGCTCTGATGTTCCAAACCTCAAATGTCTGAAACTCCCTGTTAGCTGAAGCAGAGTCATATCTCTCAACATCTATTAATTGAATTGAAAATGCCCTTTATTTCTAAAACCGTAGTTATCTGAATTCATTCAACATTCCCCATGTCATCTGGCTAACTGAAGTTATAATTTCTTTGGTGTATTATTAATGATCAAGTAGAATCTGAGCACTTTTTTAGTTTGGTTTTCGGGGGGGGGGGGGGGGGGGAGGGAGGAGGGTTCCAAGAAGTTATCAGCTAGAAGCCAATATTCTTCCACAGAAAAGGCCTGTAAGAGACCTTAAGACAATGTTATTTCATATGGCACTTCTCATGCTTGAGCCTTCAATTGACTTTACAAAAGCTGTAAAAAGGATGGTATTTTTAAATTAGTATTAGCAGTGGGAATGGGCATTTGAAGTTTCTGCTACTATTCTGGCAAGAGTGTGAAATGTGGCAAATGGTTTTGGCACTCAGGACTTTCAATGAATCATTCTGAAGAGGCCTACAAGTTCATGGTGCTTCACAACTCCATTCCCGAAGCTTTGAAAAGAGAGAGAGAGAGGTAGTAATAAGTGATTTAAAACAAGCAGCAGTAACGCCTCTGGATGTTGGTCTAGAGCAATACACAAAATCTTTTAATGGAAGTTGATTAGAGATTTAAAAAAAAACAAAAAAACAAGCTACAGTTTCTCCATAGCGGTGGACCCGTTTGAGTATCGTGCTGGGAACCTGCTGATTCCATGGCTTGATTTCAGCAGAAAGACGTGCATTCTGATTTTATCACCACTGTTCGTTTGTAACACAGTAGCATCAAAAGGCATCACCTGCGTTCAGCATCCCCTGGTGGTGGGCGCTGTCAGAGACGGTCACTGAGCTTGCAATTTAGGTACGTCAGACAAAGGGTGGGAGAAAGGGAGCATTGTGATCGCCATTTTACAGATGGGGGACCGAGGCACAATGAGGTGAAGTGATTTGCCCAAGGTCACACAGGCGATGTGGGGCAGACTAGGAATTGAACTCACACCAGCCAAGTCCCATTCCAGTGCCTTGCCCACAAGAACATCTTTCCTCTCTCTTGTTTACTCTTTTCAGGGTCTGTTCAGCCCATAGAAATGCAAAAGACAACAAGAACTGAAGCCTACAAATGCCCATTCTCCCTGCAACTGCAGGAGATCAAGAATGTAGAATATACCTTTCTGATCTTGAGGAATGATCTCTGTTCATTTCTTCAGAGGAAGCCAACAATACCCAGAATAATCCCTGCATGGCAGTTTCTTGGGACTTTGGCACCCGTTGTGTTTAGCATCCAGAAAGGAGTTCCCTGGACCAGAAGTCAGAAAACACTGACTTGTTGCATCACCTTGAGCAAGTCTCTTAAGCTGTGTCTCTTCAGTTTACCCATCTGTCATATGGAAATAATGATTTGGCTAGTTGACATGCTTTCATTAGAAAGAGACGGTTCCGTGCTATATCGCCCTTTTTAAATGATAGCAAGCCAGTCCTACCCAAATCATGCCATATTCAATCCTTTCGAACAGCATTAGAAAAACACTTGTGCTGTTCTGCATGCTTCTGTTTCCCGCACACCTCCCCAACCCCCCCAGTCAGACTGGAATTAGATTGCATGAAAGTCTAAATCTCAATGTACCTACAAATATTCGGCATCTTTTGTTTACCATGTCAAGCACTTCTGTTTTAAGTACATGCCTCTTTTTCCATCCACAAGGCTCCAGACATTGATGAACGATTAATATTAAAATATAGCAGACTATTGCTTTTGTGGTGTTCTGGTTTTTGATAAAGCAAAATGCACTTTGAAAAAAAGATATGTTCTGAGCTCTTTCTTGGGAAGAAAGTTTCAAAGTTTGGGGTGTGTGTGTGTGTGTGTTGTAAAGAATCAGACAATCCCATTTCTGACTTGTGTGTACAACATCTGTGATCTGATTCGAACATTATTTTTTACAGCCTACTGTTTAATTTAAATCAGTGTGGTATGAATTACGTTACTGGTGGAACACGAGCTTTTGTTGAGATAAATGCTTGCCATCAGCTTGAAACTCTTCTTCTGTTTTGACATTTTTACTTTCTGGTTTTCTGCACGATGATTAGCTGTTGCTGTAAAAGTTTAGCCTTTCCCTCTCAAGGAGAGTGAGGTTGTGGGGGAGGAGGCAGGGAGAGAGAGAGAGAAAGAGAGGCGAAAAGATTACATGCATCAGCAGTAATTAGCATGAGTGGCACCTCTTTTGACATACTGTATTATTTAGAGTTGGCTTCTGTGTAATGAACCTGCACCTTTAAAGCAAGAAAATAAGCAGGGATCTTTTTACGGGAGAAGAAAAGCAGAACAGTTGTTGATTTTTATCATAAGGTTTGAATTTCTCATCCTTATCCCTTTGCACAGAGGTTGCCCTGTTACGTAGATCAAGTGTGAGTTCTGTTAAACCTTCTAGTACATGCTGGGTCTGGTTGCTTTCTAGAGACGGAAGATGCTTACATGGAAATCCTGTTTAGTGAGCTCTGGAGACAAGTATGCTATATTATTATTGCTGCTGTTGCTCTCTCTGGTGAGATTTTGTATTTACAGTCAGGTCTAATGTACACTCAGCTGGAATCAATCTGCTGTGCTTGAAAGACACGTCCATGTAATAGAATAATTTTTTATAAGGACACTGCAATTTCTCAGGCTCTTTATCCCCACCCAAAGCCAGCTTATACATTGGAAATATTCACTGGCAGTTCTCTGTTGGTACATAACAGAACAGCAATTAATAATGGGCAGACCTTCAAAAGGCTCGAAGGTTTGATTCAGATAGGAGACAAGAAATTCAAAGGCCTTTCCAAAGTTTGTCTGAGCTTATCCAGACTCTCTTGGTCTAGAAATTGAGCATGACATTTTGAAAGAACAGGCTGTTTTCATGGGATTTCTAGTAGTCTTTGGGCTTGGTTTTGTGGGGTGGGGCTTGGAGGAGAGGGTGTCTTGTCCTTCCCCTATGAAAAAATAAATGAAATAAATCACCAGAACAGTCTTTCTTGCAGGACACTGGTATTTCTGCTTCCACGCCTTGCTGAAACCAGATAATGTAGAGGCAAATATTATCTAGAAATAGAAACATAACCTGACAAAACATTTTCATTTCAGCTATGAGTTTGGTTGGAGTGAAAGGTCAAGACCAATTTTTTTTAATCTGAATTTGTTTATTTCCCATCCCTTGTAGCTGTTTGTTGTCATCGCTAGACCGGTTAATGGGAATAAAGCTGCCACCATAAGACACGAACCCTAACTGGATTGGCTCATGGGTGCATTTTTTCAACCCAGTCTCAATAGTTGCCATTAACATTCTTGTTTCCAAGGAAAGACATCTTGCAAGGGTTTCTTTTTGCTTCGCATATTCTGAGCTTTCCAAGCTATTGGAGATGCTATTTTTTGGTATAAATAATAGTAATTTTTAGTTATGCAGTATCTCCCACAATCTAAAGATCTGAAATGTGTTACAAATCTTAATGAATTTAAGCCCCATGATGTGCCTAAGAATAGTAGTTACCCCGATTTACAAATGCGGAAATTCAGGCACAGAGAGATTAACGCAATCATTAATGGAATCTGATATTGCAATAATTTAATCAAATACATAACTTGCCTCACATTAGTGGTCCCTTTGAAATAAATTAGACTACTCACATGAGTAAAGTTATGTATGGGCATAAATATTTGCTGGATGAGAGCCTAAGCAACTTGTCCAAGGTCATGTGAGAAGTCTGTAGCAGATCCATCAACTGAACAAAGGTCCTGGCTCCTGAAGAAATCACCCTTCCTCCAGTCCAGGGGTAGGCAACCTATGGCACACGTGCCGAAGGCGGCATGCGAGCTGATTTTCAATGGCACTCACACTGCCCGGGTCCTGGCCACCAGTCCGGGGGGCTCTGCATTTTAATTTAATTTTAAATGAAGCTTCTTAAACATTTTAAAAACCTTATTTACTTTGCATACAACAATAGTTTAGTTATATATTATAGACTTATTGAAAGAGACCTTCTAAAAACGTTCAAATGTATTACTGGCACGTGAAACCTTAAATTAGACTGAATAAATGAAGACTCGGCACACCACTTCTGAAAGGTTGCCGACCCCTGCTCCAGTCCTTGTTATCTTTATCACATGGCACTCATGTTCTGGATGGGGAGGCGCCTCTCAGTCATGTAGGCGGGGCTTAAATTTAGGCCAGACATTGTACTTTATGCTTTATAAAGTAGTTCTGTGTCAGTATCCCTCAAAGCTCTTCCTGTGACTCCAAGCTAGTGGGGAGCCAGTGAACAGGGCTGGTTCTGTTGCATCTCCCGTTGACTTTTCAGTACTATGACCTGTTTTTGTCTGACACATTTCTTATTAACTCATTGTCAGATCACCAGGAAGCCTGGTTAATTGCAGGCAGAGCGCTGAATTTATGAGTTCATCCAGGCTTCGTGTCTACACATTGACAGAGGTGTTTCTCTGGACAGTTTTTTTTCCTCTTCATTTTGTTGCAAGAATGGACTTTCTGTTTCAGTTACTTTTAAAAGTCATAAATTGTAGCCATTTTTTCCTTATTTTTAAAAAAACACAACAAAACCTTATGGCAACAGTTTATTGCTCTAAATCTGCTTGTGGGTCATTAAAGAAAAAAACCTCCCTGACTCCTGCCAAATAAAATTCGTACATCAGCCAAACTGTCAAAGGCAGATCCTGCAACTATGGGATGAGAAGGTTTATTGCACTCTCAGCTTCTGGGGAGTAGTGTTATAGCAACAGGACGCTGGGTCATTGATGGCAAACTCATGGGCGCTTCATTTCTTCATGCACACTGGGAATCCATTAGGCGAACTGACGACAGATCCGCAAGCATTCCAGTCCATATGGCACACCTCTGCTAAAGCCAAATGTTGGACTCTGCCCATTAAACTGTGAAAGAAACAACCCAATGGAGAGCCCACAAATTAGAGAAGCAGGAAACCTCAAATGATGTGCAAAAAAAAATTGTAAACGTTTAAGAGAATTTTTCCATAACTTTAGCTTCATAACTCAGCATTTCTGATGTTAATAAATTACAAGCCGGAGTCTTTGCAAGATCAATGAGCCCTTTGGAGTCAGATCCTGAACGCTGTTCAACAGAAAGCAGAGGAAGTTGCAAAGTGAGCCCTGGAACATGACAACAATTTCCTTTTCGCTAAATAAAAATGCGTCTGGTCAGAACTTTACACCTGGCTCCAAAATTCATCTCTCTGTAATGGGCCTTTCCAAAACCCCTGATACAAACACACCTGAAGTCAGGAGCGTTGGAGGATTGTTTTAACTGAAGAGACTAAAGAGGGGAGAGAGAGGAAAGCTGGAGGCAGAGAAACTGAGATCAAGCCATGGCCCTGCAGCATGGACAGAGAGGAAGGGGTGGATTATAGAAGAAGACGTGACATAATTTGGATGTGAAGAGAGAAAGAAATGAAGGAGTGTTGCTTAACCCTAGGTTTGGTGATAGAATGATGAAGAGGATAGTGAAGCTGTCAAATGTGATAGAGAAATGGGTGAGAGAAGTCATGAAAAAAAGGTAAATTCAATTTTTGACTTGTGTCTAAGAAAGCAGTGGAGAAATCCATGACAATAAAATGGATAGACGGGAAGAAATGGGAAGTTGATCAGAGAAAGAGATTGCAGAGGGATCATACGTATTTTTATTTATTCTGATTAATATTACAATATGGCCCAAAGGCCTTAATCTGGATCAAAGCCTTTTTGTGCTAAGTGACCTACAGCACATACAAAGTCATGGTCCCTGCTTTGAAGAGCTTATGCTCTAATTTAAGAGAGAGGTAGATCTGGATATAGTCAAGACATATGTTCCTCTTTCCCTATGAACTCTGCTTTGTGGGCAGTGGTATACTGTTTTGGACAGTAAGATATGCAAGGAAGAATGCAGTTAATGTAGTCCTGACACTGAGTGAAATATCCATAAATTATCTCTTTTGACCTTTTGTGAAAGATTTGTCAATTTCTAGTCACAGGTGATTTTTTACAGAGAGTGCTGATTAATTCAGTTAACCATGGGCCAAATTCCCTCTCAAGCACACCTGTGCAACTTCACTGGCATAAAAGTGGTTGTTAGAGTGTAAAACAAAAGGCAGAATTTGGTCTGTTAGATTTAAACTCAGTTATTTCAGATTCACTTGTTAAGTACAAACGCGACTTTTACATTTTTCTGTATCATTCCGTTTGCTGCTGCTGAATATACAATACAAGACACCTAAGGCTGGACCATCAAGCAAACCTGAGCCTGCTCAGAAAAAAAGGGACCTCTTGGGGCACTCGTGCTTTGTAAATTTGTGAAGCGTTTGCCAACATCGATAAGTAAAAGCCCATGCCATTTAGAGAGGAAGGGTGGTCTTGTGGTTAAAGAGAGAGCTGAATTCAATTCCTGGCTCTCCCACAGACTCCCTGTGGCTTAATCTCTGCGTGCCACAATTCTACATCTTTAAAATACAGATAGGAATACTTCAACCTTCCCACGCTTTGTCTGTCTTTTCTATTTCGATTGTGAGTTCTCTGGGGCATGGACTGTCTCTCACTATGTGTCTGTACAATGCCTAGCACAAAGTGGCCTTGATCTTGGTTGGGAGCTCCAGATGCTACTGTAATACAATTCATAATAATTTAACATGACACACAGATAGAATTGCCGCTTAGTCCATCCAAAATCACTAGTCACTTTTAAAAATGTTGGGCAGTGTCTTTAACTGATTTGGAAACAGTTGATGCTACAAATTAGCAAGCACTAAGTTTATGATTGTCTTTCAACATAAACGGATAGAAAACTAGGTGTGCTTTAGGGGGTATTTTAAACATCTCTCTCTACATGTGTGTTCAGCACAAAAAAAACAGGACACCGCTCAGGTAGTGGGGGACTACTTGCCAATTTTTTTCTTATAGAGCATCAAAAAAGGATGTGGGTGTTTATAAATGGTATCTTTTGAGGTGTTAGCCACAGTGTACTGGATTTAGTTAAGAATGCGTACATCATGGAGTTGGCTGTGAAGTACAGTACTTTATTTCAATAAGTAGTTGGTTCTGCCTATCTTTCTGTGACGTCAGAACATCACCCTTTATAGGCAATTCACAGCATGGGGCATTTGAAGCTTGTCAGACAAATACAGAAGCATTGAAATATTTACATCAAAAAGTCAACATTTGCCAATAAATGGTATCTGAGATATTGCAGTTATTTCTCTTCCATATATGGGGGAAACTGTATGGTAAGTTTTGGCAAATACTGATATCTTAATATAGAAACTAGTGTTTAAATGTCAGATTTTCACAACCAGCCTCGTGTGCATGTGTGTGTTGTTCTGCTGTGTCATTTTTGCATCCCCACTAAATTGCAGGCAAGTATGGTAATTACACAACTAACTACCTCTTTATGCCTTCAGATCAGGTAGTTAAACCTATAACCACTAACATTTTCACCTCCTATTAATTGTAGGCACAGAAAAAAGTGCTAATGCAATTATTTACTAGAGAAAAGTTGCTCCTTGAAAAAACTGGAGGCCACATTGACTCTAAATACAATTAATTGGGTTAGCTGTTTTAAAACAAATTAGTTAATTATTATCCATGCCTGTTAAATTTGCTTTGTACCCAACCCTTATGAACTCTTCCTGTTCTAAACAACTATGAGGGGCAATATCCCACCACAGCAAAGGAACAAAATTCAGACTCAGCTTTCACTGTTGCACCAAAATGTAGCACACATGAAATGTAGCACTCTTAAATGAGTCCAGGCTGCTACCATATCTAGAGCCAAACTAAAGGTGGTAGTGAAAGTCCTACCTCTGAATATGGAAGGTATTCTGGAGTACATTTAGCTCCTTAATGCTCCTTATTTATATTATGGCAATGTGTACAGGCCCCAACTAGGATCAAGGCCTTATTGGGTAAGGCACTGGACACACCCAAAGTAAGAGATTCAGATCACACAGGAAGACAATGACAGAGCCAGAAATTGATCCTGGATCTACAGAATCCCAGTCCAGTGCCTTAGTCACAGGCGATTTCACGCCCACAGTCTGGGGGTTTGTCTACACCATGCATTAGTTCATACTAGAGATGTATAAATTCTGTTGTGCAGTAACTGGCCCATGTGGACCCTGCTGGCACACGTTAAAAGTTCCCTAGTGCATGTTCCTGTAGTCCCATTTTGAACAGCCCTACATTAATGTGCACTAGGGAACTTTTAGTGCATGCCAGCAGGCTCCACCCAGGCCACCGAGTGCACAACACACTAGCATGCACTAGAATTCACATCCCTCTAGCATGGACTAATGCCCCATGTAGGCAAGCCTTGAGTGTGCTGATAGAGTCTCCATTAAAGAGAAGTGCTAACAATAATTTTCCTCCTTTTCAGGTGTGTTTGCTGTACGTTCATAAACTGTATTCATTTCTTACAAAACTGCCCCAGCACGAGGGTGGCCACACAGGCATTCCCAGAATACTAGAAGTCCTGGTACTTCCAGGAAGAGTGAGGGCCTGCCCCCACCAGTGTGAGCCATGCCACTTTTCAAAATGGCATCTCCCATCTCATACCGGACAAAAGCTTGTCCAGTTTTGTCTCAGTACCGGCCGCAGGACAAAAGCAAAAGCTTAGAAAAGCAAAACTCTCCAGCTTAAAACAGGACGAATGGCCTGCCTACCAACCCCGTGCACAGGCCCTGTATCTGCCAACTATCTCACCCTGCAACAGGAAGCTGTTTTTATTTTCAGTGCCCTGATTAAAACCAGAGAAACACACGTTGTGATACAGTCAGGGCCGGCTCCAGCATTTCTGACACCCCAACCAAAAAAAAAAAAAAAAAGCCGCGATCGGCGGCGGCAGTTCAGCGGCAGGTCCTTCGCTCCTAGAGGGAGTGAGGGACCTGCAGCCCCCAAATTGCCGCAGGTGCCGCCCCTCTCCCTTGGCCGCCCCAAGCACCTGCTTGTTAAGCTGGTGCCTGGAGCCGGCCCTGGATACAGTAAAGTATTGGACAGAACATAGTTCGGTGGTGTTGCTGGGTCGCTGTTCATATCAGCTCAGTTTATTTACAGGTTGGAGGAGTGTGTGAAAAACGAGGGTTTCAGTTCTCAGAGTTTCGCATAAATATTTTTTCCGGTTTTGGTTCATGAGATTTCACGCCCCCAGAGTTTCAATTTGGGCTTGAAAGCTCAAACCAGTGAGCTTCATGTGATTTTTAGCCAGGCTAGGCTTCATTCTGAAACACAAGGTCTCAATGGTTCATGAGTTGAGTCTTTCAGCAAATTTGAGCTGAGTTCTGGGTTCGACCAGCACTCGCTGAAGTGTCTATCCCCAGCCCTCAGAGAGTGCAAAAAGAAAGCTTATATTTTAGATCATGCTGGTAGTCCTGGACATTGCTATCTTGTTTGACAGTATCTCTTCAGCGTTTGACCTCATTCAGATTATCACTACTATAATGTACATTCCACCTTGACAATGTCGTGAAGATTGGGGGATGCTGCCGGATGCTACTTGATAAGCTAATTAAAAGCTTCTGCACCGTGTTTAATTCAGCAACTGAACATCAAACATACATCATGATTTTGTTACCCAGAGTATTTTTATTATTGCAGTTAGGACAAGTCGGGTCCATGGTGACAAATGCATTCCTTTCCCAGGAGAACTGCCTCCTTTTTAAAAAAACTTTCCAAACTTTTTCTGTTTGAGTTATATCCTCATTTCATCTCTTATCTTTTAATATAAATCTTTTGTCTATGGGAGTTTGATTACTCATTACTTTGATATATAAGCATTAATCTAACCAGTCATGGCACTTTCTGGTAGGCTAAGGGTTAATTATCATTTTTTGACAGTTAGTTTCAGACTTTCACTGTGGAAACATTGTATGTGGCTGGACCAGAATCTGTGAATATTCTTCTGTGAGGCAGACCCTGCCAAAGTAGTTCACACCTTTGTAACCTCAAGGCTAGTTTATTTCAGTTCATTCTATTTAGCGCAACACTTGAAGTCCATCCAGATGCTTCAGCTAGTGCAAAATGCAGCAGCTCATCTCTTGAAGGTGCCATGCTGGTCTGAATGTTTGAAACCCCAGTGCTTCTCGCTCTGAACTGTTTGCCTCTCTATGGTTACAATCTGTAAGGCCCTTTATGGTCTAGGACCCAGTTAAATTGGAGATCTCAGTTTCTGTATCCTGTTGTAGGAAATTAGATTATCTAGAGCCTGCGAGGATGTGTGTACTTTTTCTTTACAATTATTTCAGGAAGCCGGGCTGGAGTGGAGTTTCCGAGGGGAGGCTGTACAGTGATCCAGAGAGAGAGTAGCTACAGGGATGATCGTGTGTTCCTTATTACAAGCAGGGATGGTAGCACCACACTATTATTAAGCTTGCCTGATATTTCCCATTATTGGGACCCTTTTTTTAGTTGCTTATAACTACAACCATTTGGGCTGAAATTTTTCATACTGGGTGACTGACTCAGGCTGAATGTTTTTTGAAATTTTCAGCCTCAGACAGGTCAGCCATTTCCAAGAAGGAGGCCAGGGAAGAAAAATATGTTGTTTTGCCTGTGTTTAAAAAAAAAAAAAATGTTGACCTTTCCTAAAGCTCTAACATCCTCGGCTTTGAAGCAGAAACTTGAAATTTGGTAAGAGAGTGGTGGTCTTTGTGTCAGGGATGTGCTTTTTACATTTTGCATGAAAATCTGCCACCCCGGCTGCTGGTCACATTGGGTGAGTGAGCCAGAACATGCTGGAGGGGAGAGGGGCCTCTGGCTCGCTCAGCCCCTGTCCCCAGCAGCCAAACCCAGGCAGGGAGCAGGCGGCTGCTGCCTCCCAGCCAGGCTGTCTCAAGCAGAAGTGGCTCCATCCCACTCCCTGCCTGGCTGCTGGGGAGAGCGGCTGAACGCACCATGGGGAGGTGCAGGGAGAGATGGACCGACCCCTCCTACCCTACCCCACACACACAAGTAACATGAGGCGGGGAGAGTGCAGCAGCCCCCGGTGGGGGGTGGGGGTGGGCAGAGGACACATGGGACAATCATGTCTCCTCCCCTTTAGATTGTGGGCCCCTACCCCCCAAGTATGGGGAGGCACCAGTTGTGTAGGGCTGAGTAGGACTTTCCTTGCAATTACTGCTCTGGACTGCTGCAGGCCAGAGCTGGGGCCACAACCAGGCACCAAAACTGAGAGCAAGAAGTTTGTCTCTCCTGTGCTGTCAATGACCTGGACCTAGGCAGCATGGAGGAGGAAGCTACCTGATTTCAACACAGAGGGGACAAAAGCTAGACCTGCAGGAGTTGGGGGAGTCATTTGGGACTATGAACAGGGAGGTGGAGGAAGACTGGGAACTGGAGTTGTGAAGGAGTCTGGGACTGGCTTGGAAAGGAGACTGGGAATAGGAACTAGTGGGGAAGGGTGACAGAGATTGGTGGGAGGGGAGATAGTTCTGATTTGTTTTTGCAGGACTGAATTTCTGTTTTTATTTACGGTAGCAAGTACTGTGTTCTTTTTTGAACTTAATAATAGAAACAGATAACGTGGAGATGGAGCCATATAAGTACCTAGATAGTTAATAGAAAGCAGTTTAGAAAAGGTGGCCAGTTTAGTTGTAATAGATATATGGCTACTGGAGCTCTATTTTCCCTGCTCATTATGGATGTGATCATGTGCCCCTTGACTCAATGGAGGTTCTTGACCGGGACTTAAGCAGCTTTGTAATTCAGTTGATGTTATTCTGTTTGTACAGGTCTGTCGCATCTTACGTGCATTTAACATGCGCGATTTCAGCTTTACACGGTCGGCAAAAACAAAAAAAAGAAAAATAATAATTTTAATACTATACTTGTAGTGTGGGCGATTCCGCCCGCCATTCAACTCAATGTAATTTTGACTATACGCGGTTTTCGCTTTACGTGCTAATCGCGGAACAGAACCCCCATGTAAGATGAGACTCACCTGCATATCTTTATTAGTCATGTAGACTAACAAGCTGTTTCTCTAGCTTTACTTCTTGTTTTGGGGCCCTGCAATGCAAATAATTATAAAAGTACATTTCTCACTCGAGATGAAATGATAAATATGGACATCAACAAGTGAAAAATATTCTTCCACCTCCTCTTCTTCTTCAGATCGCTGATGACCTGGGAAATGAGAAATTCTGTGCTGATGCTAATCAGACTGGAGCTGGAAATTGGCTGAAATACATCCGAGTGGCCTGTTCCTGTGATGAACAAAATCTAGCTGTATGTCCCGTTAATGACCAGGTATGCTTCTGCTCAGTTGAGCCATCACAATGTGCTTTTTTATAGCTTTGGCAATTATCAGGTTGCTACCGTCAACTGATCACTTGAACAAATACAGGTTTGCTTTGTATTTAGGGGAAAAGCAAAACATCATCATGTGAAAATTCAGAGGATATATTTACTGGATTCAGTTGAGATAATAGCCCTTAAATCGGTATGCTTTTCTGAACGTCTCTGGTCTGGGAATCAAACTTGAACAAGACGAATTTAGGCTTTCTCCTGAGGTTTGTAGTGTTTCTGGAGTTAGGGCCATACGACAGGAACAGACTTTCACCTGCTATTTTTTCTCCACTCTCTTTGAATTTTAAGCTAATATGTGGTTCACATTTTATTTTAGGTGAACTAGCTCTCCACTCCCTACATATACTTAGGCACGGAAAGATTAGATCTTCATCAGTAAATATCAGTAAACGTCAATTTCACTGCATACACACAAACCAACAAAAAATACATTTCCATCAATAATAATTGAAATTTACAGATAGGCACAGTCAGAAAAATGCTGCTTGAGAACTTATTAGAGTCAGAATCCAGCAATTTGGACTTTTGAATTAGGTTTGTTACAAATAGACTAGCAATTTAAGCGTAAAAACAAGTATGATCTGTTTTGTTTTGACATGTGATGATGTTTTAACAGTTTATAAAGCTTTAACTTTTTGAATCTTAATGTCCACTGTCATGAAATACTAATTTTTCTTTCCACACACACAATTTTACACAACTCTGAAAATTTCAATTGATAAAAATCTAAAAAGTCCAAACATTGATATTTTTTTTCTGTATCAGCTGCTTATTCTCTTGCCCCACACCCACTCCCTGCTGCCCACACACAAACAGGGCCGGTGCAACCCATTAGGCGACCTAGGCGGTTGCCTAGGGCACTACAATTTGGGGGGCGGCGACCGTGGCAGTATTTCGGCGGCGGGACCTTCCGCTGCCTCTGTGGGGGGCGGCATTTCAGGGCGGGACCTTCCGCAAAGCTGGCAGCGCTCCTGAACATAAACACACACTAGCCATAATATTCTGTTTGTGACATCACACTTGGTTATTGTGGAGATAATGATGGCATCACAGAGAAAGTATTATGGCTCTGCTTGAGGAATAAGCAGCATGAGCGGATAAACTGAAACAAAGTTCCTTTTTAGTGCACATGCAGATATTCATACCAGTAAAATCTGAAAGAAGCAAATAATCAGATAGCCAGGCAGTGTCTGTCTGTCTGACAGGATACAGACACAGAACTGCTCCTAAATGGTGAGCCTGGTTCTCCTCTGTCCTGTATTTTGTGTAATTTTTTTATACCTGTGCAAAGTGGGTGTAAAAATGCACCCTTCTTTTTTGGTAACATTTTACACAGTCATAAAGATCGCACAAGGTGCAAGGCAGTGGAGAATCAGGCCCTAAGTGTGTTTTTTCCCAACAAAATGTTTTGCACATTGTGTCAGCTCTTTAGGGAATTAAGGCTGCTGTCTGGTTGAAAAGGTGGTTTGAGTAACTCAGGTTGCTTTACGCCACATCACAAGCAAATAATATCCGAGAGGAATCAATTTGTAAGAGTTTTTAAGGGGGCTTGTTTGTTCCTGAAGTGACTGTCTCTGGTAGCAGATTGCTATACACTGGGACTTGAACAGAATTTATTCAATTTAAAAGTTTGTCCATAAGGTTGCACAATGTAGGACAACATGGAGATGATGGGGAAATGAGGCTGGAGCCATTTCGTTTTCAAGACGACATGTTTCCAGTTTCAATGGCTGCAGTTTTCTTTTGTTTATTTTTATCCTTCTCTTGCACCATTCAGACTTGGAGAGTGTTGGTAATAGAGCCCTCACGGGGATGTTATCTCTTCTTTGTGTCAGACTCAAGAAAATGACACACGTTTCTCTTTCCACTTTTTCTGCAAATGCTGCAAGAGGAACCTAATTACAATCAGCAGATTATCTCCAGGTTTTTTTGGAATCCAAGACAAAGGCTTATATACTCCAATCCAGAGTCACGATAATTTAGCAAAATTTGTAGAACACCAGCACTTTGGCTGAATCCAAGTGGCTGAGTGGGATGTCCGTTCAGCAGCTCTGATCTTTTTCAGGACACAAGCATTGTCAGCAAGCTGAAACCTGAATTCTCTTGATTAAAAAATAAATGAATGAATGGAGATCAATGCTGGTAGTTCATCGCAGTTCGAACAGTAGAAAGTGCATGCTGTACACTGACAGTGATGGATAGGAAGTCTGCTCCCAAGCTGTGAACTAAGTTTTTGTCTGTATTTAAATGGGGGGGGGGAATGGTTTTGGGGACTGTTGAGAGAGGAATAGAAACCTAATAGGCATGGTGTGGAGATTTCTGTGGCACGCTCTCCTTGAGGAGGAGATGTTACAAGGAATTAATATGATTTTTATAATGATATTCCCAAAAGCTCAGTCATCTTCCCTCCTAGACAGATGACAAAGTGTTGTGAGGATTAATTAGCTAGTTTTTGTAAAGCGCTTGGAAGATTAAAAAATTGAAATGGGTACATGAGGAACATTTAGATCTGGGGATTTAGAAGACCTCAAATTGAGTAAAGTTCAGGTCCAGAATGTTGATTCAGGCCTATCTCAATGAGAAGTGCAATACCAATATTATTACTACCTAGCATTGTCGATAGGCATTTGGAGGCATAAAAGGATGAACCGTGAGGGAGAATATATTTCTAACATGCGTGTCACTAAGGAAGACATTACAAGAATCTCTTTAGTAGAAATGGAAGCCAAAATATTGCTCTGAGTGTGACGTAGAGATGGGCACGCCCGTTCATATCAAATGAGAATTGACCTGAACTTTTCACACAACGCTTGACCCAGTCCAAAATCCAAACTTGGTGAAGTTTTAAATATTTCCATAAACGTTTTCTCCTTCGTATTTTAACAGGCTCCTACAGAGCTTGACTTTGGAGATGAGTGGAAATGGGAAAGCCAAAATACTGCAATATTTGTAGTCTGATTCCTAGACCGACAGATTCTGGATGAGCTTTCGGATAAAAGCATCCGAACTTTGGTTGCTTATATAAAATGAACTCCTGATTGCTGGGATGTCCATCCACCACTCATCACGGACCCTCTTGAAACAAGGACCCTTCTAACCAAGAGCCTTACATTTACCATCAACTCCATGCCTCACATCAAAAGCTGCTCTATCCTCTATGCATTCTGTAGCACATGGAGCTGAATTCCATATCTCAGTTTCAGAGAGTGACAGGATAAATATCATAGGAGCCATTATGTTTCCCCTTACCTATAACCTAGACCTTTACAGTCCTTCATTCTGTGCAGATTATACAGGTCTCCAGGCAGGCTACAAATGGCCTGATTTCCTTTTAGTGCATCCCACAGATTATTTGAGCTCAGCCTATTACACTAAGTCATATCTTTGGGACTCCCAATAGATTTAGCAGCTCCAGTGCAATTGGATACACAGTCTAATACCTTCTGGCACCACCTTATACCTTACTAGCCCTGTCTCCAGTTAGTTGTGTTCACTCCCTGCCTTAAGAAATGTAGTTTCACCCAACGGTCTATTCAAGCAACTCTACTTCTATAACCCCTGCTGTTGCCAAAAAGGTCCTTTACCAGGAATTTGAAAAAGCCATTTGCAGTTTTTGAATTAACCAGTGTAGCCACTGTAATAAATACAAACAACCCAGGGGAATCATTGGAGCAGGATAAGGACCTTCCAAGTTTGGGCTCCTTGTAAGGATATTTTAGACTAAATAAAAGAGAGTAGAAATATGCCAATTTGATGTTAATGTACATTTTTTTTTCTGTTTGAAATATTAACCTTTAGACTACTGGCCTTTTCTAAGCATGCCAGGTTAATGGTTTGATTGAGAGCAATGTGTATATATTTTGCCAACAGCTAGAGGGCTAAATGATTATTTGTATCCCATTTGATTTTAAGACCAATTAATTGCATTTCTTTTCCTTCATCTGGAGCTTCTTGGTTGTGCACAGTTTCAAAGTACATAGCAGTCTGATTAGAAAGAACTTCTGTATTGCACTCACATCAGACCTGGTTTCTCTACCTTCTGTTACATTCTAGCCATTTCCTGTGTATTTGCTTTATTATAAATTCACTAAAACATACATCAAAAAAGATAGCAAAATGGTTATTCAAGAAGAGGGAAATAAAAAGGCCCCCAAATGTAACTAGATGGTAGGCATTTCAAAGTGTTTTCTCCCTCCAGCCTCTTTCCTGAAGCAATGAAGACTTTTAGGTCAAGCCAGCTGGTAGGAATAAAAAGGCCCAGTGTACAAAGTGCAGCAGACAATGGTGATTGATAACCAGAAGTCCCAGACACTTATGTGAAAAAATCCTAGGCATAACAACATCGAGGTCAGGATGTACTTTTTCTCAAGCCGCTCATTATGACAATCTGTGGGCAGCAATATGCCTTACAATATTTGGGATAATCAGCAGCGCATTGAAATCCTTGTAGGCTTTATTATCATTATTATTATCAATTTTAACATTTACATGGGGGAAATACCAGTAAGCGTGTCCATGCTGGATTAATATTATTACTTTCCCCCTTCTCGTTCTCCACACCATCTTAGAAACAAAATGCAAACACAATTTTCTTTTCTTGGAAAAATTCAAACTATTGCCATTATCTAAGTGTGACTCTGTTTTGCTAGTGAATAGTCTGGCCTGAAGAGTTTCAATACATACAAATAGGTCTAGGATTTGCACCTGACGTTGTTTTAATATTGGGGGGCGGGGAAACAGGAATATGAAATGAAGAAGTAACAGAAAAGAAAAAAATTACAAACCTGCCTCTCAGGGCTGAAGTATCAATCTCCGTTAATGTGAAAATATCCAGAAGCCAATTCCTGCTCCCAGTGAATTGAACGGGAGTAGGGTCAAATCATTGCAACAAGCCAAAGTTGTCTTTTGGATGAGAAGAACATTTTATATTTTGAGCCAATTTAAGGTTCCTAGTCACTGTACACTCACTAGACACCAAAATCCAGGTTTAGGAATTTCTAATCCTACCGATCAGAACCATTAGGGTAATAAGGAGCAAAATAATGAAGAGACACTCTAGACTTTCAAGTGCATTTTACATTACATTGTGGTTAGTTGAAGCCTCTATAGTTACACCCTCATTTATACTGATGGGGAAAATCATATTTCACTCTTCACTCTGCCTTTTTTTGCTGATACTTATTAGAATTCAGTGTAAATAAAATAATAATTAACATTCAGATAAGGTTTGATCTTGCAATGCTTATGCTCATGGGTAATTCTATGCATGTGAGCAGCATTACTCATATGCATATATGTTTGTAGTGTTGGCGCCATAGTAGTTTACTGGCATTAATCCTCCCAGTTATCAGGTGTTATACATTTATCAGATTATCAGAGCTGAGGTCACACTTCTTTCTTATACACTATAAACTGTGAATAATTCTCTGGGGTCTGATTCTGCAAGGTGCTGAACACCATCAGTATCCATCTCATGAGAATTTACGCGGCTCAGAACTTAATAGGCTCAAGCCCTAAACCATCAAGCAGAATGTGACTTTTTGAAGTGAATGAACATTTTCAATTTCTGCCTAACAAACAAGTGAATGTTAATTCCTTGTGTACAACATGGTGCACATTCTGTCTATAGACTGGAACTCAGGCTCGATGGAGAAAGGTTCGACCACACCCATTCAGTAGGCATGCAAAGATTAATCTTCTTTATTTAAACATGTAAAGAAAACAAAAGCTCTGTAATAAAAGATTACCCACAAAATAACTAAACATCATGGTGCTGATGAAAGCCAGGGCAAGCTTTTAATCAAAACCATTTGCTATCCAGACAAAAATAAGACATGTTTACATTGGGACGTGGTCCTTTTCACTCTTATTTGTGCATACATCGGACTGAGCTCTGATCTCCTCGACACCCATGTGAAGCAGGAACAGCTCCAATAATGCCAATAGAATTATTCTGGATTTACAGATGTGTGACTAAGAGCAGCGTGTGGATTGCCGAGCATTTTCTTCACTTCTTCTAAAGTAAATTGTTGCTCTTCTTCAAAGACACTAGTTGTAACATTTTATCCTCCAGTTCCATTTTTAAACCAATTCTCCAAATATCAATTTTAGCATGAAGTTTTTGAAGCTAATTCTTACGGGGCCAATATACACCCAAGCAAAAGCAAAATACACCATCCCAATATGGGCAAAGTCCTGAAGTACTTACCCAATACTGACAGGCAAAAACACACTGGAGTGGTGTAGTTTACATACATCTGACTGCATCTTTAGATCAACAGCTCTTAGAAATACTTTTAGTGTTGGTCACATAATTTCTAATAGAACTAACTACTTGCAAGAGAGAGAAAAACTACAGCAGTAATTCTCTGTTTAAATTGTCTCAAACTGTGTACATCACTTCTGTTTCACGCTGATGCAATTAGTGGGTGCACTTTTTGATCTTTGGCTGAACACTGCAGCTGTTTTCTCAGTTCTGTGATGTGTGCCTTTCTTAAAAGTAGAAAAATGCCACCACGCTGAAGCTTAAGTAAATAGCAGCCATCACTCATGCAACAGGTAAACAATGCTGTTTCTAATGAAAGATATTTGAATAATGAAGTAGTACTCAGGCGTACTTTGTTCACTCCACATGTTTCATCTTTGTCTATTGCATGGATATTGAAAATAGTTAGACAATTACCACATTGTTTTTAAATGTCTGTCTGTTTCACGAAGACTCTTTTCATAGAAAAGATGTACAGTCTTTGACTACACTGTGATGTAGTGTTAATGAGATGGGACTTAGAATTCTGCGTAATCAGTCATTGTACTAAGTGGTTTTTAATATGCTGCAAAATGTTGTATGCTACTCAGAGCTAGGTTCCTCCTAGATATCCCCAACACCAGGCTATCATCCTTAGAAACAGCTCGAGAAACAGTTTTTAAGAGGAAAAAATAAAAGGACCTCATAAAAGTGCCTGATCCAAAAGCCCATTGAAGTCACTGGGAGTCTTTCCTTTGGGCTGTGGTTCGGCCCCGTAAAACATAATTTGTCTCTTTTTTATTAATAATCCATGTCTAGGCAGTGAGAAATCCTTAGGAAAATCAAGAACTGCAAACAGGAGTGTAACATTTTCAAGTCTCTGGGAGAGCATTGCACTAAAACTATATTTTTGTATCTTCTTCTCAGGCTAAATATCATTAGCTGACCATTAATATTTGTTTGGTGTTTTAAAATTTTAATGGTGACATCTTCTGATGTAAGAAAAATGAAAAAGAAAATTAATAGGACTTTGATGAAAGTAGAGAATATAAATTATTTCAAAAATATGATCTTTTTATGTACTATTTAATCTGATACTTTTCAGTTAATGGCAAACAAAGGGGAAAGGGTTTTAAACACAGCAGTAGTTTTAATTAATTCAGAATTTCAGTAGCACAATTGCAAGATGAAGTTAATTATTAGAATGAAGAATATGATACAATGAATGTGACTCCTGCAGATTCTAACCTTTTTCAGAGTAATTAATCTATCTTGTATTTTTACATTTCTTGATTGTTACTGTTTACCTCAGCTGCTTTTTGTTTTTGAAAACATATGGAAGGGGGCAAACATGATGATAATGATGTATTAAATCAGATTTAATGTGAGCCATTGATTATTACAGTTTTGAAGATACGGGGTGAAATCTGGGCCCCAATGAAAGAAACGAGTGTGTAAGTCTATACTTCACTGTGGCCCGGATTTCACTCATGATTTCAGAACATCTGCTGTTTATATCTATGTAAAAACGGAGTGTTTGTAGACTAGATATTCCTGAAGATTTTGCTTTTTTTTGTCAGTATTGGGTTGGTTTTGGATTATTGGCTCAAAGAGGTGTACTCATAAGTAGGTATCTTGGGTTTCAGAATTTTTCTTGGTTCACTGACATAGATGTGAGTAAGTGGCACTAAATTATCAATTTTGTACCTACTGGGACTAACCCAAGGTCTTTCCTCTGATAATTCTTACTCTGGCAAAACTCCCATTGAGCTCATTGGGAGTCTTGCCTGAATAATGACTGGTCTGAAAACTGAGCAAGATATTCAGTATTTGGCTCATAGTCTCTGTGGCATGAGACAGGAAAGAAATAAGCATGATGTGAAAATGAAGAAAAGCCTTTTTTGAAAAAAGTAACACTCCATATCAACTGTAGTTTTTCTTTGGAGCCTACCCAGAATGCAAATAATTGTGGTTTGTATCTAATGATTAAGCATATTTTCCTGGGGATATGTTCACCTCTCAACATTATATATTTCGAAAAAATAAAAATGTGTTTCACGGCTATAGAGCCTTTAGTTCAAGGATCTCAGAGCACTTTAAAGCGAGAGGCCCTGATCCTGCAAGTAACGCTGCATAGGCTGACCCCCTGAGCCCATGCACCGTCCCATTGACTTGGAGGATCAGAGCTATTGTAGATCCGGGAAGCAGTTAGTCACAATCCAAACAGTGAAATTTTGTTGAGAAGTTTGCAATGGTTCAAAACAAGCTAAAATTGGAAAATGCACGAATGGAATACGAGTCAATTTCAGACGGATTTTATATTTCCCCGTTGCTATTTGATATCATGTCCATGTTACTGATAAAAATTCCAAGTTAAGCAACAGAACTTAAAACAGTTTTTGTGTTAGAACTCATTGGTCTGCTATGAATGTGATATTAATTCTTGAATTAATCTCTGGCTGAAGTTATCGGACTTTTAAAATAAAGGAGCACAAATAGAGACAATTGGGGAAATCAAATAAATTGTCTTAAATGTGTTTAGCAATAATGGAAATTGTTCTTTATTTTTGCCTGCCCTGATTTATTCTGTATTAGTTGATCTTCATAATCAGGATTTTTCTTGCAATTCAAATAACATTTTTTTGAATCTCAGGCCTTTTAATGAAGAAAGAGCTGTGAAAATAAAATCCTCCGCCTGACTGCTGGCTGTATAACCCAAACTTCCTTTTCCTTTGATTTGCAGCAATGTTGTAGTCTCTATTACATGCATAATGTAGGGAGGGTCTCCAGAGAGCACAGTCCTCACTGATAAGATTAGGGGGAGTGTCTCAGACTTGAGTTTAGATAATCGAGAAAGGATCACTAAAGAAATCCCTCTGCAAGAGAGATGCACAGAATGATGATGCGGTAGTCAGGATGGTCCTTCAGTGCATGAGCTGTCATAAGGCCTGAAATACCAGCTGCCTCTCTTTTAAGTATAGAGGATGGCTTTTGTCACCAGCTCCACGGATACTGGGGTACCTTATTGGAAAGCTTTAAACTTAACTCAAGTCTCTGAATTGACGCACCTTACTCAGAGAAAACAGGTCAGACATTTAATTTCTTATTTCTTCTTTAACTTTTGCCTATACTGGACTCCTTTTTCTTTTCATGTTATTGTTCGCACTTTTGTTTTCATTCAGTTCCTTGTTTTGATATGCTTAGTGTCTTGAAACTGATCATAATGTTTAAGTCAAACAGTATTTAGGTCTTTTATTTCCAAGTTTGGTTGAGGGTAGATTTTGCATGCATATTTGGTCTGCCTAGTCCTAAATTGGTAGAAGGAGGTTTGGACGAGATGGCCTTAAAACAACTGTTAAATGAAAAGCAGTGAGAGTTGCAGTGAAGGCAAGGGGTGAAGAGAGAGCGCCTGTAGCTTTTGGTATTTATTTACAAGCTATTACTTTAGTTGGTAAAGACTGCCCCCTAATGGAACAACTCGGAAGGCATAATAATGCACCCCCCCCACAACTAAACTACTAGGTGTGTTGTTTGAAGAAAATCAGTGCTGTTAAAGTCACTAAAAATAAGAAAAGTAATTGTCTTCTCTTTCTCACTTATGTTTAGACCAGCCAGATATATTTTCCAACAAAGACATATATAATGTTAATTGAATAATCAAAATGTATTGAATCAAAGCTATATCCCTGAATACTACTTATTACAGCAGATAATGCGTGAGGATATCTTACTGAATAGTAATGATTAGGGCTGACAAGTGATTAAAAAACATAACCGTGATTAATCACGTGATTAAAAAAATTAATCGTGATTAATTGCGCTGTTAAACAATAATAGAGTACCATTTATTTAAATATTTTTGGATGTTTTCTACATTTTCAAATATATTGATTTCGGCTACAACACAGAATAAAAAGTGTACAGTGCTCACTTATATTATTATTTTTATTTCAAATATTTGCACTGTAAAAAAACAAAAGAAATAGTATTTTTCGATTCACCTAATACAAATATTATCGTGCAATCTCTTTATCATGAAAGGTGAACTTACAAATGTAGAATTATGTACAAAAAATAACTACATTCAAAAATAAAACAATGTGAAACTTAAGAGCCTACAAGTCCACTCAGTCCTACTTCAGACATACTATTTCTTTTATCATTTTTTACAGAGCAAATATTTGTAATAAAAAATAATATAAAGTGAGCACTGTACACTTTGTATTCTGTGTTGTAATAGAAATCAATGTATTTGAAAATGTAGAAAAACACCTGAAAAAATTAAATAAATTTCAATTGGTATTCTATTGTTTAACAGTGTGATTAATCGCGGTTAATTTTTTTGAGTTAATCACATGAGTTAACTGCGATTAATGGACAGCCCTAGTAATGATAAATGAAAACTTATGTACTTAGTAAATACATTTTTACAGTTTGTTCTCTTTCTTTAACAGGATAAAAAATATGAATCATAGTGTAAGTTGATCTGTGATGCTGACACATTGGGCCCATTCTTTCCTCAGACAAAACTGTTTTTTTTTGCTTCAGGAGAACGAGGTCCTGAATGTGTAATGTAACATTTCTGTTAGTCTCTAAGGTGCCACAGGACCCTCTGTTGCTTTTTAATGTAACATGGTTATATTTCAATGCAGTTCTTAGATTGTATCAAATTAAAATAACAAGCAAACAGAAAAGAGGAACAACAGACAAGAGATAAGCAAGATATTATTTCCCCCTAAACGTAATTACTCCCAGGATCACACCCCTGCATAAACTCCTAAACTATATATGTTATTAATAAATAACCTAGTACTTGAGATACTTTACTGGCATATGGTAAACTACCATGTCTGTTTCAGAGGGGTAGCCGTGTTAGTCTGTATCAGTAAAACCAATGGGGAGTCCTTGTGGCACCTTAGAGACTAACAAATTTATTTGGGCATAAGCTTTCGTGGGCTAGAACCCACTTCATCAGATGCATGGGAATGGGCCACATCCACCCTAATTTAATTGGCCTCATTAGCACTGACCCCCCACTTGGTAAGGCAACTCCCATCTTTTCATGTGCTGTATATTTATACCTGCTTACTGTATTTTCCACTGCATGCATCTGATGAAGTGGGTTCTAGCCCACGAAAGCTTATGCCCAAATAAATGTGTTAGTCTCTAAGGTGCCACAAGGACGCCTCGTTGGTTTTACCATGTCTGTGTTCATCTGTAATGTGGAATATTAATTAATTTATGTACCTGAGATTTTTTGATCTCACTAAGGATTCATTCTGGGAAAAAAGCTCAGATGAGTAACCGTATTCAACTTTACCCCACTGACTCAGTGAGACTCCTTCTGGGAGTAAAAATAGAAATTTATGTAAGTTTTGTCATGATCAGATCCTGAAACAATGAAGGCCCAACTCACATGCGGTACTGAGCTCTCATTGACTTCAGCCGAGGTTGCAGATGCTCAGAACTTCTGGGAATTTGGCCAGTCTTGTGTATCGCAGTGTCTGTATGGAGAAATGAAAGAGACTTTGTGAATAAATATTCATCCCAGGGATATTGATCAGTATACACCATTAGACTTATAGGAATTCTGTATGTCCATTTCCTACTGAAACGGTGGATTGGCAGAGATTAAGTTATTGTTACTAAATCAGTGAACTATGACAGTGCTGAATAAAATCTAGCTTATACTCAGAAAAGGAAATTGCATGGGAGGTGGGGGAAGGAGACTTATCATTGATTAACTTGAAAAAAGAAAATTCTTATGAGCCTCTTATGTAAAACATCATGGTATTTATTCACCCTTACTAAAAGGATTGCCCAGTGCTAACAAAACCTTGCAATTGACTTTTAAGGTTAATAGCTAATATCCATTGAATCCTCAGAGTATTGCTATTAGAATAGGGCAAAGTCCAGCAAACTTTTTGGAAAATTGGAAACCTTCTTGGCCACGCATCCAAGGTTGAGAACTTCTTGAACCTTTTCTCCTGGCATATTCCCTTTCTACTTTGCCAGGGACACCAGCTCAACCCTCACCATTAGTTTCCTTCTAACACTCCCTTTTCTGTGCTTTATTCTTCGCTGCTTCTTTCGTTAGGTGACCCCCCCCCCCAATCTTAGGTGACATCCCTCTGTCAACTTGCTCCTAAAAACTCTTTCCTGTGTTGACCATAAGAAGTGTGTGTGTGTGTGTGTGTGTGTGTGTGTGTGTGTGTGTGTGTGTGTGTGTTTGTAAAATACAATTAATAAATTAAAATAAATAAATGTAATGGAACCTCAGGCGCACATACCAAAAGTAACGATGTGATCTTATTACTGTAACCTTCGCCCGTCCTCACCTCGTTGTTTGTTACTCTGTTATTGCGTGACATCAAATGAAACTGACGGGAATCTGCATGGGTGAAGGGGTCTGCCCAGATGTAATAATTTGCAGAAGAAGGGCCATAGACTGTCAGCTTATTGGGATCATGTTTTTCGTGTCCTGTAAAGGCTCTAACGCACTTTTGGATAGTGCATAATAAATAATAGTGCACACGACATAGTGTACGTAATAAACAGTACCTGCCATGTGTTAATGCACACGTATTGCTTGCACCATTATCATCTTTTGTCTCTTGGATTCAATGAATGTTCATCTTGTATAAATAAAACAACTGCTATTCCCCTCTAATAAATGTATCCCTAGGGTTCGGTTCAGGTTTATATCTTATACACAAGTGGTCAAAGCTCACGCCAGTGGAGGAGATCGCTATAAGTTCTTTCAGACCATTTGAGCCCTGCGCTATGCAGTTTAAGTGGAGGCTTAAGTGGTGCATAGGACTGTTTGTGGGCTCTGCCCTTGAGTGGACACCTTTATGTTCCCCTGATGGTGCTTCAGTGCAGCAAGACCGATATCCAAGAGGTGCAGTATTGTACTCGTCAAATTCCAAAATGTTTGGCCTATAGAGTACAAAGTTTGGCTGACAATATTTTGAATAGGGACAGAATGGCATCAGGGATTTGTGACGAGAGACTGCATCTTTAAGGGCCAAATACTCCAATAGTGTAAATTGGTGTAGCTCCATTGACTTCCACGGAGCTACGCTAATTTAGATCAGCTGAAGAATTGGACCTCTGAGCACCAGCCTGATTCTGGCCTTGACTGGCAGGGACCAAAACTAGTTCTCTATCAATGTTACTTTCCATTTACAATAACAAATGTCAGTTCAGTAACCTTATGGGGGGTGGGAGGAAGTTTTTTGTGTAATCTGGATAAGAGAGGCTCTTATTGTAAATACTACTTTATCATTCAAACCGCATGAAACTCTGACACACGTGGAGTATAAATAAAGGCAGAGAAAGAGCTCTCAGTAGCAATTATCAAACAAATCGAGTGACAGCCTCCCCTCTTAGCCAGAATCATTTGAGTTATTGCATAAAATTATAAAATGTTGCTTTGCATATTTAACGTGTCTGTCTCCTTTTTGTTTTCCTATCCCCAGATCTATTATAAAGTTATTAAAGAAATTGAGCCAGGAGAAGAACTGCTGGTGTATATGAAGGAAGGTGCCTATTCTCTTGGGAACATGCCACCTAGTCTGGAAGGTGAGGCCCTTATTATTGGATACCCCCAGTTGTGAGGTGCAGACAGGTGCTAACAAAAGCACATCCTGTAAGAAATGAAGCCTGCACTGTGCCTGTTCTCTTATGTAACTGCAGCTTGTTCGGAGGTTTTATAGTGATACCTTTTCTCACTGGCTAGGTTGATTGTCTTAGTCAATGAAGTCTGAGCAAAACCTTTTTTTAACTTAAACACAGGCCCAGCTACACTAATGTTAAGGAATGTTGTGGTTTTGAATTCTGTAGGGGGCATCTCATTAATTCCCAGGGTGATCGTGGTGGTTTGTTTGCAGTAAAACTGAGCCAAACCATTATGAGACTTGCAAACCATGCTGTGTCTTTAGCTCACATGGCAAACGTGACCAAGGCAAAGTTGGAACAGCCATTGTGCTGTTATAATATCGTAGAATCATAGAATATCAGGGTTGGAAGGGACCTCAGGAGGTCATCTAGTCCAACCCCCTGCTCAAAGCAGGACCAATCCCCTGCTATGGATGGCTCCACAACATCAACTGACATTCAGCTGAACAGTTAGAGTGACAAGCTGTCTTGATCACAAATAAAGTTAATATCTTCATTGCTACGTTGCCCAGCAATGTGTGTCTGTCTTGGCAGCATATTGGAATGGCAGGTCAAGGTGCCTGGCACAAACGGGTGAGCAAATTGCTTAGAGGTATATTGCATTGTGAATTGAGCAGAGCTAGGGGCTAAGCATTTTTATCTAGCTCTTACATTAGCATAATCATTTCCCCCTAAATACATTGATACTAATTATTAAAGTTCAGTAACCACACAGGACATCTAAAGAGCCATTATGCTTTCATGGAGGAGTGAGTGTTTCATAATAGATACAGCAAGGAAATGTGAGTCAGGACTCCTGGGTTCTGTTTCTGACTATGCCATACACTTGCTATGTGAAATTAAAGGTAACTTGCAAGGGAAAAAACTGAGCTTATGTCCTTTCTCCTCTCCCCCTCCCCCTGCCGCCTTCCCCTTTTTATGAAGTTTAAAGATGGACTGAAATGATTTTTCCAGATCAAAGGGAGAGGGAAGAGGGGTTTCTGTTTTTATTTCATTAGAAATAGAGGTCTTATCTCCAGGGGAATACTCTGTGACTATTGGAGAACTAGTGATATGATGACATCATGAAAACAAAGAGTGAAAATGGAGAAGTTTTTGAAAGGGGAAGGGAAATAGTCAGACTGTTTACAACTTGGGCTTTGGTTTTAGAATAATTTTAAAAACTGGCTATTTATATAGGTGGCAAGAATATCAAAATTGTTTTTCTGAAGTCGATGGTGGTAGGCCATGGTCAGAGACAGGGTACCTGGCCAGATGGGCCTTTGGTCTGACCCAGCCTGACAGTTTCTAAGTTCCTATGTTTTGTTTTGTTTTAGTAATACTTATTTAACACAGTAATCAACATTTTGGTAAGAGGATGTGTTCATTAAAGATTCAATATCCACCCCTCCTTTCCCTTAAAGTGACAGAACTCACAATACAAGGGCTGGAAGTGAGTTATGGAAGTGGTCTCCCCGCAAAAACAGGGAAGACCAGACATGCTATTTCTGGTATTGCTAAAGTAAGAACCTAAACCACAGAAAACTAATTTGAAAATATAATCTTGTAAGCCTCCTTTAAAGAATCAAAAAAAGAACACAACCCACCTCTTTAAAAAACCCTTTGTAAGTCACATGTGTAACACTGAAACTAAAGCTAAGCTAACGTGAAGGGCTCTGTGCTTCCCAAACAAAAGTCACTGTTGATGTGCTAAGAACTAATATATTTTAATGTGCTTTTGAGTTTGGCTCTAATGTGGTGACGATGAAAGTTCAAGACTAATATGAGAGGGAGGGTGACTGATCTCCAGTGAACAATTAGCTGAATTTAGCCAGTCTTTTCTGTTATTGACTGTGAGAATGGTTCATGATTGGTGCAAACTTGTTCATTATTATTTGATGACTGATTTATACAAATCTATTTCATCCTATGGGTTGCTCATGAACTATTTGCCTATTGCTTTACCTAATCAATATTTGAAAACTAAGGTATTTTGGTTGGACATTTTGGTCACATGCTGGGTTTTGTTCCCTAACTGGTAGATTACTTTAACTCCTCGTTTCAGAATTCTAATGAAAATATTTAGGATTATAAATGTAAACTCCACTTTCTGTGAATATTCTGCAATATTTGTTTGATATTTGCTGTTTCATTGAGTGGTCCTACCAAAAACCTCTTTTGCTAAGGGTATTCTGAAAAAAATGAATGAAAAAAAAGTCCAAACACAAATTATATAAATTAACTGAAATATTCAGGTTCATGTTTCTGAATAATTGTTTTCAGTAGTCTCTCAGAAATACTAATGCTGTTTTTGAGAACAAGACAGAGATGTGAGTAGTTTCTTTCTCAAAATAATGGCATAAAAACTAAATATAGCCTTGATGATTTGTGTAAAAAAAAAAAAAGTGGGGGGGGGACAAAATCAGGAAGAAAACTCAAAGCTGTTTCATTTAATGTAGGATGATCTGTTTTGCTTCAGAGATTTCATTTTTGGTTTTAATTGACATTTATTTGAACAAGCAAAAACACCTTGTTCCCTATAATACGCCATTGTTGTCATTATATAACATTTATCTGTCATCCTCCCAATAATGTGTCATGCTTTTGCCAGCTAATTGCTTTCAAATTGTAATAGCCCAACATCCAATATTTGTCTTTTTAATACTTTTTCACCTTCAGTAATGATTTCCTCCCCCTGTCCCGCTCCCTCCCTCCCCCCCCTTTAAACTCTGAATTGCACAAGAAAGAAAATGCAAAAATGTTCCACACAAAGATAATTATCATAAAAATCTTTTATCCAAACCCCAGCCGAATGCAGTAGACCCCTTATCACTGCAGGAATTTTGAGTAGGGCTCTTGAACTCCTTTGAGACTTGAGTCTGGTAGATTAGCATGTAGATGCCACATAATTGTGTTCCCCTTGGTTTCTCTGAAAGCTATTAGGCACTGATTTATTTTTCTGTTACATTCCTGCTTTGTCCTGAGTGTTACTGATGGAACTTAAGATAGACGCATATAACCACAGATTTGACAAACAAGACATTGAGCACTGGCAGCAAGTTGTTGTTGTTGGATTTTTCTTTTTGCTAAGATATTGAAATAGGAACCTGTTTTTGAAGGGCACCGTTTTTATGTATTGTGCTTAAAGGGGAAAAAAACCCTTAATGAACCCAAATACCATAAACCGGAGGTTTGATCTAGTGATAAAGGTCCAGCTCTGGGAGTCAGGAGATCTGAGCTTAGTTCTGAGCTTCCTCTGTGACTTGGGATCCACTCCTACAAGATGCTGAGACTAGCCTTTATCTGTGTTGCAGTTTCTTTCCCTGTAGCAATACACAAGGGTCTCGTGAGCTAAACTCGCTAATGTTGGTAACTATGTGTTTGCTGCAAAACAAGGTGTGCAGGCTGATCCTTGCAATATTGTAGCAACAGTCCCATCTGTCTGTCCCAGCACCCCCGGATGTATTATGCCTGGGACAAGGATAAGGAAAGGCTGTTCAGGTAGTGCACCAATCCTGCCGCCCAGCTCAGCTCTGTCCCAGAAGAGGCATAATTTAGCCAATAGATGTGTGCTGATGGTGTCTTAAATTTAGCCTGGAAACCCCTTGTGTCACATCATTCCGTCACATCACATAAAATGTGACAATGTAATTTGATAACTCAGCCCATTCATGATTTTATTTTAGAAGAAACAATTTCTTGATGATAGAATAAACACAACCAGTGCTGCAGCTTACCCTGCCTTGTCAACCTTCTATGACATCTGGGTAGCTTCTCTTGCTTCCGTTTACAGTCTCCCTCCCCGGTGACACAAAACATGTCACTTACATATTGGCTCAGTTCTCAAGATCTCCAATAAACATAGTTTCGTCTCCTAAAACTAGAAAAAGGGGGCCCAATCCAGCTTCCACTGAGGCTAAGGGCCATTGATGTCAACAGTGGCAGAAGAATCAGACCCATATTCTATTATCCATCTAAGCTACTTGAAAAGGGAGGGGGGAAAGTGAAATTTTCACCAATTTTGCCCCTTTTTTCAAAATTGGATCAAAAAATGTTTGAATAAAAATTTCATTTTAGAAAACGTTAATTTGCTTCTCTTTGTGTGCCCACCACTCATCGTCCATTCGTCTCATCTTCAGCAAGTCACTTCACTTCTCAGTGTTTCATTTTCCTCCTGTGTCCAATGGGAATGGCGCTACTGACCTCCCTCGGAGAGGTGCTGTGAGAGCAAATTGTTTAGTTCATATCTTAACATTATTTGATGTACAAAGTGCTGTGAGTGGTAATTATTATTTATGATTGATATTGTTTAGTTTCATTACATAGCACTAGGCAGTATTGAAAATTAGGGAGGAGGATTAATATTTGAATCACAAACAAGGAAGCACTAAAAGTCCCTGAATCTGATTGTGACTTCACTTATGTTGGTGTAACTATATTGACTCCAGAGGTGGTCCTCCTGATTTACACAAAATACACTTTTGGGCCTTGTAAAACAAAGACTAGGTGATGCTGATATTTTGTGCAAAAGTTTGTGCTAATTAGCACGTGTACCTTATAGCAAGGATATCAGATAAAAAGTTTGTTACGCATCTTAGAAACACCAGAGCAGGGCAGACAGAGACTCATATAGACAGGGGAGTGAGGGTATAGGAATGTTTCCCATCTTTCACCCGCTCATCTCCTTTCTTATACCACAGATGATCTGGGTCAGAGTTAACAATATTAGCCAAGATCATGAGATTCACTACCAGCTCTATCCTTTTAAAAATAATATTTTTATTATGTCTTTTGAGTTAATGAGTCTTGCGACAGGCTTTAAATTTGCAGTAAAGCTCTTGAAGTGCAAGAATGAAACTTGAATTGCAAAGAAGACTTTCAGAAATAGAGTGGGGAGTGAGAAAGGGGAGGGAGGGAATCCAGCATAAAGAGACTAAATGGTTATTCAAAAGCTTCTGTTTCAAGCTGACTGCTGGGTGGAGAAACCCCGGATTGTCCCAACTCCCTCACAGAAGTCGTTCTCCTGGAAAATTTACAGCTCTGCGCTGATTGTTTGACTTGGCACTATGGTCAGGATGCTGCCTTGTAAACTTAATAATAGCTGCCCTCTTTTTAATTTGTTTGACCTTGACTACAATAATTTATTATGTGCATTAGGTCTTTTTTTTTTAAAACAAAGAATTTGGCTCCTTTTTTCTTCACTGCACGGTGCTCTGGTTTCGAACTCCTCCTGCTTCACAGTGCACTGTGGCTGCTACATAACAAACCTAAAGGATTGGGGGGAAGGGAATCCCTTGAAAAGTGTGTTCTCCACTTTACCTTAAAGCAGAGGAGCTTTTCCTAGTAGAAATAGAATTATCATCTTTTTACAGGTTTCTTTCTGAGACCAGAATCCTTCTGGTTTGCAAAGCGTTCCTCCCCACCTCTTGGCAGGCCCATTGGAGGAAACAGCCACAAAGTTATTTGTATTTTTAAAAACACTTAGGGTGACCAGATGTCCCGATTTTATAGGGACAGTCCCAATTTTTGGGTCTTTTTCTTATATAGGCTCCTATTACCTCCACCCCCTGTCCCAATTTTTCACACTTGCTGTCTGGTCACCCTCAAAACACTTAATTGCACAAATAAAAAAGACACCCAAAACCCAGGTGTCAGCAAAAAGCCTCAGCTGAGCTGAGGACAAAAAGCCGATAGGGGAGTTCAAACTGCTGCTGGTCAAGACACTTTTCTGCAGCAAAGAGCATTCTGAAAGTCCTGGTCTCTTCAGGTTGTTTGACTTTTGTAATGACGCCATTCATGCTTGATACTAACCGCACCAGCCCAGTTTATGGATGTGCATTCTGTACCTGCAGCATGCAAACATGCTACGTTCAGATTATGTGCAGTGTGTGCCATTTTATTTACAGGCGAAATAGTTGCTCAGAAGAATGGAAATTATTTGGGACTTTCTAATGCTGACGTTGAACTATTTTGTCTTCCTGTTTTTAGAGGAGCACACGTTTCGTTGTGAGGACTGCGATGAACTCTTCCAGTCAAAGTTGGATCTGCGGCGACACAAGAAATATGCCTGCAACTCTGTCAACTCGCTGTATGAGACGCTGAACGAGGAGATCAAACAGGAAGGGTTAGGCGACGGGCAGGTCTATGAGTGCAAAGACTGTGAGAGAATGTTCCCCAATAAATACAGGTATTGCTGAGATAGCAGGAACTCACCTACCTAGTGGGATGTGGAAAGCTAGAAGAAATTATCCAAACACAAAATAGTATTTGGAAGTGCGTGAATCAAGGGGAAGCTGGAGAGCTCAGGGTTGGTACTTGATTGTGGCTTTTCAGCTGTAGGCCACCATTCTGAATATGGCTCCGACCAGGTGTTTTCAGAAAATCACTCGCAATCGGGCAGCTGGTTGGCCGCTCACGTTGAATGAATTTGTGGTCTCAATTCATGCCCTAGGGTCCACTGTCATGATCCATTGACTATTTTCACACTGCCTTAGAAAATCCATCCTGACAGTCAGCTCTGATTGTTGGCCATCTCAGCAACAGGCATGGTGACTGAATTCCACCTCCCCCTTTTCAGGTCAAGACTGAGGCACATTGGCAGGGCTGGTATGATTGTACTTCCTCTCCCTATGCTGTGCTAGTTCCGTGGACAAGCACTGGTGATCCGTTCTGTCAACCCAGCATGAGGACCATTTTAAAAAAGGATATCAATAGGCCCCCTTCCTTTACCATTGAAGTCAATGGGAAAAGGTTCTGTACCAGAGAAACATTGTGGTAGGGCTACAACAGTACCTTTGTCTCCTACTCTATCTTACAGAGGTGATCCAAAAATTTCCATCAAAACAAAACGTTTTTAAAATATATTTTAGTGAAAATTTTCTTTAAAAATATTTTCTGTTTTCCAATCAGTTCTGAAGTGGATGAGAAACAATTCATTGAGGGGGAAAAAATGGAATGAAAAAACAGGGTGTCTTCAATTTAGTATCTTCTTTTTAGTAGCCATTAAAGTATGAGATAACTTCTAGCCCTTTATTATGAATTTTACATATATATACCAATCCTAGAAGTCTAAATAATAAGATGGGTGAACTAGGGTGCCTCATATTAAATGAGGATGTTGATATAATAGGCATCGCAGAAACTTGGTGGAATGAGGATAATCAATGGGACACAGTAATACCAGGGTACAAAATATATCAGAAGAACAGAACAGGTTGTGCTGGTGTGGGAGGGGCACTGTATGTGAAAGAAAGTGTAGAATCAAATGAAGTAAAAGTCTTAAATGAACTAAACTGTACCATAGAATCTCTGTGGATAGTAATTCCATGCTCGAATAATTAGAATATAGCAATAGGGATATATTACCGACCACCTAACCAGGATGGTGATAGTGACTGTGAAATGCTCAGGGAGATTAGAGAGGCTATATAACTCAATAATAATGGGGGATTTCAACTATCCCCATATTGACTGGGTACATGCCACCTGAGAATGGGATGCGGAGAGAGTTTCTTGACGCCTTAAATGACTGCTTCTTGGAGCAGCTAGCCCTGGAACCCACAAGAGGAGAGGCAAGTCTTGATTTAGTTCTAAGTGCTGCACAGGATCAGGTCCAAGAGGTGAATATAGCTGGACCGCTTAGTAATAGTGACCATAATATAATTACATTTAACATCCCTGTTGCGGGGCAAATACCACAGTGGCCCAACACGGCAGCATTTAATTTCAGAAAGGGGAACGACACAAAAACGAGGAGGTTAGTGAAACAGAAATTAAAAGGTACAGCACCAAAAGCTGCATGGAAACTTTTTAAAGACACCAGAATAGAGGCTCAACTTCAATGTATCCCCCACATTAAAAAACACGGTAAGAGAAGAGCCACCATGGCTAAACAACAAAGTAAGAGAAGCTGTGAGAGGCAAAAAGGCATCCTTTAGAAAGTGGAAGTTAAACCCTAGTGAGGAAAGTAGAAAGGAGCATAAACTCTGGCAAATGAAGTGTAAAAATATAATTAGAAAGGCCAAAAAAGAATTTGGAGAACAGCTAGCCAAAGACTCAAAGAGTAATAGCAAAAACTTTTAAAGTACATCAGAAGCAGGAAGCCTGCTAAACAATCAGTGGGGCCACTGGACGATGGAGATGCTAAAGGAGCACTCAGGGGCGATAAGGCCTTTGCAGAGAAACTAAATGAATTCTTTGCCTCAGTCTTCACGGTTGAGGATGTGAGGGAGATTCCCCAACCTGAGACATACTTTTTAGGTGACAAATCTGAGGAACTGTCCCCAGATTGCAATATCATTAAAGGAGGTTTTGGAACAAATTCATAAACTAAACAGGACTACTAACTCTAGTCTGTAACCTATCATTTAAATCAGCTTCTGTACCAAATGACTGGAGATAGCTAATGTGATGCCAATTTTTAAAAAAGGCTCCAGAGGTGACCCTGGCAATTATAGGTCAGTAAGCCTGACTACAATACCGGGCAAACTGGTTGAAACTATAGTAAGGAACACAATTATCAGACACATAGATTAACATAATTTGTTTGGGAATAGTCAACATAATTTTGTAAAGGGAAATCATGCCTCACCAATCTACTAGAATTCTTTGAGAGGAATCAACAAGCATGTGGACAAGGTGGATCCAGTGGATATAGTGTATTTAGCTTTCCAGAAAGCCTTTGACATGGTCCCTCACCAAAGGCTCTTAAGCAAAGTAAGCTGTCATGGGATAAGAGGGAAGGTCTTCTCATGGATCGGTAACTGTTTAAAAGATAGGAAACAAAGGGTAGGAATAAATGGTCAGTTTTCAAAATGGTGAGGGGTAAATAATGGTGTCCCCCAGGGGTCTGTACTGGGCCCAGTCCTATTCAGCATATTCATAAATTATCTGGAAGAAGGGGTAAACTGTGAGGTGGCAAAATTTGCAGATGATACAAAACTACTCAATATAGTTAAGTCCCAGGCAGACTGTGAAGAGCTACAAAAAGGATCTCTCAAAACTGGGTGACTGGGCAACAAAATGGCAGATGAAATTCCATATTGATAAATGCAAAGTAATACACATTGGAAAACATTAATCCCAACTATATATATCAAATGATGGGGTCTAAATTAGCTTTTACCGCTCAAGAAAGAGATCTTGGAGTCACTGTGGCTAGTTCTCTGAAAACATCCACTTAAAAATGCAGTCAAAAAAGCGAACAGAATGTTCAGAATAATTTAGAAAGGGATAGATAATGCAGAAAATATCATATTGCCTGTATATAAATCCATGGTACACCCACATCTTGAATACTGCATGCAGATACGGTCGCCCCATCTCAAAAAAGATATATTGGAATTGGAAAAGGTTCAGAAAAGGGCAACACAAGTTATTAGGAGTATAGAATGGCAGCCATATGAAGAGAGATTAATAAGACTTGAACTATTCAAGTTGGAAAAGAGATGACTAAGGGGGGTATGATAGAGGTCTATAAAATCATGACTGGTGTGGAGAAGGAAGTGTTATTTACTCCTTCTCATAACACAAGCACCAGGGGTCACCAAATGAAATTAATAGGCAGTAGGTTTAAAACAAACAAAAGGAAGTATTTTTTCACACAATGCACAGTCAATCTGTGGAACTCCTTGCCAGAGGATGGTGTGAAGGCCAAGACTGTAACAGGATTCAAAAAAGAACTAGATAAATTCATGGAGGATAGGTCCATCAATGGCTATAAGCAAAGATGGGCAGGGATGGTGTCCCAAACCTCTGTTTGCCAGAAGCTGGGAACGGGTGACAGGGGATGGATCACTTGATGATCACGTGTTCTGTTCATTTCCCCTGGGGCACCTGGCATTGGCCACTGTCGGAAGACAGGATACTGGGCTAGATGGACCTTTGCTCTGACCCTGTATGGCTGTTGTTATGTACATTGAAGGTTTTAAGGAAAATGTGTTAATTATGGAATGCCTATGTGTACATTAAACGGGTCACCTTTTAAAAAAAATAAAAACCCTCTGGCCAGTTAAGCTTCGGCCTTCAGGTATGATTTTCTTTTCCAAATATATAGTTCCATGCAGAGATTAAATTTAATGCCACTTCTACCCAACTCCTGGGTTCCTAACTCCCTAAAGCTCCTTTTGAAAGGAGCCACAGGGCCTAATCCTGAGAGGAATAGGTCTGTGGAATTTAATAGACTGACAGAAACTTTCTATCGGGTTTTTTAACCATCCCATAGAATTTAATATAAAATTGTATACCTCCTTTAAAATTCTATAGGGACAGTTTGATAAAACCTACCGAGAGGATTTCTTTTTCTGTTACATTTCAGTGGATCTTATAGTTCTATGGAATTGATCTATACGGCTGAGTGTCTGCAACTCCCACTGATCTATGCTTGAAACCAATGGGAGTTGCAAATGTTCCTCCTTTCTCAGGATCATGGGGTTTACAGGGTTAAAAATTTCCAGCTTTTTTGGTACTTGAGTTGCTAGTGGGGTAAATCTTCTTTACCGCACTTTACGTTCAAACTCAATAGAGGAATTTCCTGCCCTTCCTACCGATCCCACCACCAATCACATTGGCTTCCCTTTACTGTCACCCCCTTGTTTACTGGCTCAGCAGGAGAGGTGCTTGCTGACACACACACTCAAGATGAAAAGGCAGAGAGAACACTTTTTGGCATGGGGGAAATACAGCAGCCTACAGCTTTCTCTGAAAAGCTATCTCTGTAATGGCACTATTCCAGCAGCCACTTGGGTTTGCCATCATCGTCCTGGTTTGAGAGAAGCTGCCAGTTGGCAGAAGTTGAAATCACCGAGTTAAGTAATAAAAGATGTCTGACATTTAAAAGTGAAATGTGTTTGCACCTTATCACATTTCTTTCAAATGTTGAGTCCCAGTGTTCTGGGAATTTATGGGCTTTGTGCCCATGAAAATGGCAACATAATAGGTTCAGCAGCAATAGCTAATATCTTGTCTTTCCTTGCCGGGATCCTGCTGGAGGCTCCGTCACTAGTTTTTTCCCTCGTGGACCTTCAGGATTGGGGTCCATTTTCTCTCTTTTTCACACTAAACGGAGTCCATTTTTTGAGTGAGAAAATTCATGAAACATAACTAACTTTGGAGGGTAGAATGGGCCTGTTTTCAAATGTGAAATTAAATGGCAAAAGAAACAGGAAAAAAAGAAGAAGATTTCCCTAGACACATCCTTCATTGTTAATACGTTGTTCACTTTATTTTAAAAGGATTTTGAAGTCCTGTTATGTGACAAGCAGCAGGTCAACTAGTTAGGTCTGAAAAAACAGTGGTTATTGACCTGTTTGTCTGTCAACCCTCTTTAGTCACCACTGTCTCTCTCAAACCTCCTTAGTACCGTGACCCTAAAGAACAGGATTACGGTAACTGTAGCTCCATTGTCAGCAAGTGTCTTGTTCAGCCTGTCCCTAAATTAGAACCAGTGGAGGACTACACTATTCATTGGCTCATTTATTGTGGCTGTGTGCCTGAATTTTCTGCTCTTTCTTTCCTAGCTTGGAGCAGCACATGATCATCCACACTGAGGAGAGGGAGTACAAGTGTGACCAATGTCCAAAGGCTTTCAACTGGAAATCAAACCTGATTCGTCACCAGATGTCACATGACAGTGGCAAACGATTTGAATGTGAAAACTGTGTGAAGGTATGGTTCAGGGCATGATGCAGCGTGGGTTCACAGTGTCATCCAGGAAAAGACCTGGTGAGCTGGAGAAACGACTCAGCGGAAATAATCAAACACAGTGGCAATCGACATGGTTTTACTTTCTTGAGGAATGACGATTGTAACCATAATTCAGAATAAGGTAACATGAGTAACAGGAAGCAAAGAAAAGACTCCTCAGCCTGTGGTTTAACCCAGTCCTGTAAACTTGGATGTGGAACCCAATCTACCTGCAAGCAACCATTCTCATAGCCTTTTCCCAAGCATTGCAAGGTTCTTTAGATTTCAGGTGAGCACTGTGAAGGATGTGTGTTGTCAGGCAGGCAGATTTAGCTATTCAGAAGCAAAACTTTATGTATAAAATTGGATACACCACAAAGGGTGAGATCAGTTGGGTGCCAGCCGGTTAATGTGATACAAGTCAGCACTAATTGTATTGGCTATCTCTTTGCAGTGCAAGGTGAAAATCCTGCACTGCTGAACTCCGAATCTGTTATCTGCAGAACACTTATGACAAACAACAATAGTCAGCCAACCTTCCCGCCTCTGCCACCGCCACGTTTGTTTCTGTCCCCTAAAAGCATTTTCTCTTTTCTCATTTTCTCAGGTGTTTACTGACCCCAGCAACCTCCAGCGGCACATCCGTTCCCAGCACGTTGGCGCACGAGCCCATGCCTGCCCGGACTGCGGCAAAACCTTTGCCACCTCGTCTGGCCTCAAACAACACAAGCACATTCATAGTACTGTCAAACCTTTCATATGTAAGTTGTCACGGCCATCACAGAATCCTGGCTTTCACTATAATTGCACATATCCTGCGGGGGCCCCCCAGCACTGGCTGTACCTCTGTTGAGCAGCCGCTGTAATTTTATAGGTCAGAGCACAAGATGAAATTCCGCAGCGATTTTTTTTTTTTTTTGCATGCTCCTTGTTTTTTCAGTAAACATTCATGGCAGTTTTTGACTTTCTTGACAAGTTAAAAGCTGAGTCTCTCAGCAGTCCCAGCGATGCCATTTTCTCATCTCTTTTCTTTCTCTCTCTTTTTGTAATGGTCCTGTTGGTGACATAAATAAATAGCCTGATAGAAATGTGTTTCTGGGGGGCTTCAAATCGTACAATCAGGGTGAAGAATTTGGGAAAGCAGCATACCAGAAAAAAGGCACTTTTAAAAAGCAGTTTTCTTCTTTATTCCCGAGGACTTTAATCCAGGCAATGCTCTGCAACCATTTAAATTGCAAATTAGCTGCATCCTTGTAGTATTCAGGAGGGCGTTTCCAGAGGGATCATTTACACTGGGAATGCCTGAAAGATCCTCATCTCATTTCTTGTTGCCTTTGGGTTTTTTTTTAAATCTATGTTGTTCTCCTTGCACCATGGTAACTGTGCAGGAAGGTGTATTCTACATCACCAGAAATGTGCACGGGTCCTCTGGTGGCTACCACTCACCATCTCACAAAAAAAGGGTGGTTGTGTAGTTAAAGCACAAAACAGGATCTCTGTTCAGTTCCTGGCTTTGAGGCTGAGGCCCGATGTTCCATCATGCAAGCCACTGAGCTTCTCTGTGCCCCCATTTCCCCAAACGGGAACAGTACACAATGGTAGGTGCGAGGCGAAATTCATTAACGTGCATTGAGCTCATCAGATGGGCGTCAGTGGGGAAATACAAAATCCTGTTGTTACTCATTTGGCTGACTAGAGAGATGATGATGTGATCTTTCACTTAGCAATTCATGCCAGCTGGCACATGAAAAAGGGAGAGAATTTGAATCTCATAATATTTCTACATTGAAATGAACTGTTCCTTCTAACAATCTCTTCACTCTCTTACCAAAGCAATTATGGGCAAAGTGTTCTCCTCATCCATATCAAGGTTTGAACGAGTCTGCCCAGTTCATGTGTAACAAGTGTTAATATTAAATCTGTTAACAACTGGGTAAAAGGTAACAAATGTTGATGGGGCTCTTGGGGACGTGCTGACTATGTTTTAGGGAACCTTGGGCCCAGGGTCCCCTGCAAAACTTTTTCTTTCTGTTTAATAGAAAGTGTTTGCAGTCTTGTGCCTGGATAATAAAGAAAGCTGGTTTTGATGCCTTTATAACTATAAAACCCAGAACAGCAAGTGAGAAGATTCCACGTGGCTTTCCAAAATCATTACACCTCTGGGCTTTTAAACGAGTATTTTTAGGCCCTGCTTGACTTGGAATGATGAAATAAACTCTGGTATCTTTAGCGGCACAAAGATGCCTGTTTGCATAACTCTGAGGGTGTTGCAGGGACTCTTTAGGGCATGGAAGAATGAAAAAAACAATCCCTTTCTTTGGACCAACTTGCTTTGAATATTACCCTTCATCTTTCCATATGTTTTTTCTGCATGAGATGATTATACTTTGCTTGTTTATTTGCATTATTAAACACATTTACCATAGGGATAATGCTAACCCGCAAACCCAATGTTCAGCCAACAAATGTTTACAAAAATTGCATTTTGTTCTGATGTAATTTTCTAAAGTAGATTAGCTATTTATTATGAATTGTTATGTCTCTTCCAAACCACAATATAACATCTTTTGGCACATGCTAAAGGAGACATAGTTAAAATTAGAAAGGGGGTGATTTTCCACTGGAAAGAAAAATATACAAACATCTTTTCAATAAATCCAAAAATGTGACATTTCTCCAAAAATTATTAGTAATTTGAGAGGCAGTTATAAATTCACACACATGGAAACACTTGTGTTCACACAGACTCATATATATGCTCTCTTGAATACATACAAACACTCTGAGGCCTACAGATGCTCTCCTTGCATACACGCAAGCATGCAGGGAGAAACACTCCTGCACACTAGAACTAAAGAGTCAAAGAGATGCAACTGTCAAAGCCGGGAAATTCAGAGATAAGGATGGATGCTCCATCCTTACCTTGGCCTACCTATTGCAGCATTTTGCAGCATATCTCAGCATATTGATTTCACTGTTCTGAGGCTGCCCAATGACAGGCATGTCTCTTGGACTCAGTAAGAATGAGAGTCAGCGGCAGCTGCTGAAACACAGAGCAAGTTCTTGTAACTTCTTTTTTTATGCAGACTCTGGCAGTACCATGTACAAATTCTGGTGTAAATAAAAAAAAAAGTAATTGTTTTCACTTGCCCTAAGTGAAAATAGTTTGGGATTCATTTCCCTTTATGCCTTTTTAAAAGTAATAATAAAAAACAAGGAAATAGTTTAAAAAAAAATAAAGCAAAGCAACAACCAACCAACCCAAAATCCTCCTTTGAAAATCTTAGTTGAAGAATGTATAGAAAAATCATCATACTGTAGACACAAGCACAGACTGCCACAGTTCAAGGTGTAAATACTGGAAATTAGGGATGGACTGAACAAGTTTGATAAAATGATCATCATTTGGCTTTTGAACCTCTTTTGATCCTAAAAGAAAAAAATAGATTGCTGTTTGTCCTTTCAGTTCTGCACTGCCTCTGCACTTCTGAGGGGCATCCAGGGCCAGAAGCGTGAGTGTTGAAATACCATGAGGAGAGACAGTTCTTGTAGTAACGCCACCACAACGAGAACTAGTCTGCGCTTGTGAGATCCTTCTGCATTTTTGGGTGGTCATGTGTACTGAATTGCCAAACTGGTGACATTTCACTGATCATTTCTTGAAATCTCAGTAGAACTGGCTTCCTCGTCAGCTTTCCAAGGATGCTTGGATTTGTCTGGGTTGGAAATATTATTAGAACAGCTCCTCTTGCTGTGTTTTGATACTTCCATTCAAGTACTGATGTAAACCAGGAAGATAATAAATTATAGCAAAGGTGTCACTTCTAACCCAGGCATAAAGGCCTCTACCACAGAAGGAAGTATTGCCTTGTCCTTAAACCACAGGACTGGGTGTCAGGAGATCTGGATTCTATTCTTCTTGGCTACTAACTTGTGTAATTCACTTAATCTTGCTCTGCCTCAGTTTCTCTCTTTGTAAAATGGTGATAACTCTCTTGTAAAGTCAGCAAAAGCCTTAATTCACTAACAGATTAAATTTATCCCTGTGGTAGGGGCCAGCTGAAAGGCTTTGCACCACTTAAGTCCTGTATATGTGAATGGTGGATAAGGCTTGTGCTGGTAATCTGCACAGGGAGTGAATTTCACCTTTGTGCTTCTGAAGTGCTCAGGTAGAAGGTAAAGTAGAGGTGCTAGGCAGTAATATTATGAAGTGCAGAAGGGACATTTGAAAAAGTTAAACTTCTTTGGACTTGTGAAACAGTTTGGGTTGGGTTTTATTCCTCTTTCCTCAGAACCACCATGCCTGGCCCCTCTAGGGCTGAGTCCTTCTAGGTTAAAGTTGTAGCAAGTCACATTCTGAAAGCCTGGTATTAGAAGTCTGTATGGAAAATGCTGACAGAGCATTAACTCTGCCACTGCTGGAGTGCCCCTATTAATTTAACAAACACAAGATCTCGTCTCATTCCTAGCTGAAGCTGAGCCCTGGTTTGAGGAATATTTATAGAATATCCCCGTGGAGCGGTAACTTACTATTAATGGCATTTTAAAAAAAGATAGACTTGATTAAATGAGGCAAAGTTCTTCTCCCTTCAGCCTTGAATACTTCCTGCCCTGCCAGACTACAAGGAAAGCAGACTAGCTAATATAAATAGATATTATGATTAAAGTGCATGATTATCTTCATTTAAAATAATAATAATAAAAATCCTTGAGCTAGAATAGCACATTACATCAGGGTTTCTGAAGATTTGCAGGGGAAAAGCTGCAAGTTGAGAGATTTGCATCCCTTGGAACTTTTTCACAGGGAAATTTGTTGGTTATTATTTATTATAATAATAATTAGGGAGCCTGTTGTGTTTGTACAGCTCCCAGCACACAGTAAGAGACAGACCTTGCCCCCAGAAGCTTATATTCTAAATAGACAAGGCAGCAAAAGGAGAATTATTATCCCCATTTTATAAATGGGAAGCTGACGCTCAAGGATATTAAGTGATTTGCTTAAGGTCCTGCAGGGAGTCTGAGGTAGAACCAGTAGCTGAAGGCAGATCTGACAGACCAGTGGCTTACCCACAAGCCTGCTCCTCCTCATTTGTTTATGGGAAAAGAGGGGTTAGGTGAAGAGGGGGGAGAGAAACACCCATGAAGCTGCTCATCCCAGGATGGAAGCAATTTCATATTAATTTCATATTGTTTTTGTTTTTGGTTTCTGTTGATGCTTTAGGTGAGGTCTGCCACAAATCCTACACGCAGTTCTCCAACCTCTGCCGCCACAAGCGGATGCACGCGGACTGTCGCACCCAAATCAAATGCAAGGACTGCGGCCAGATGTTCAGCACTACCTCCTCTCTCAACAAGCACCGGCGCTTCTGCGAGGGCAAGAACCATTACAACCCAGGGGGGATTTTTGCCCCCGGCCTACCTTTAACGCCCACCTCCATGATGGACAAATCCAAACCCTCACCCAACCTCAACCATGCCAGTCTGGGTTTCAATGATTACTTCCCATCCCGACCTCACCCCGGGGGTATTCCATTCTCGCCTGCTCCCCCAGCATTTCCTGCCCTTTCTCCAGGATTCCCAGGGATTTTTCCTCCCTCTCTATACCCCAGGCCTCCTTTGTTGCCTCCCACCCCGCTGCTCAAAAGTCCCCTCAACCACACCCAAGACGCAAAGCTTCCAAGCCCCCTGGGGAACCCGGCACTGCCTCTGATTTCCGCAGTGAGCAACAGCAACCAATCCATCTCAGGGGAGGAGAAATTCGAAAGCAGCCTGGAAAACTCCTACCTGGACAAGCTAAAAGCCAGGAACAGCGACATGTCTGATGGGAGCGACTTCGAGGATGTCAACACGACCACAGGCACAGACCTCGATACCACCACTGGCACTGGCTCTGACCTGGAGAGCGACGCGGAGAGTGACAGGGACAAAATGAAAGACAAAAGCAAACAGACTGAGAACAAGCCAGATTTTGTCAGCAGTTCTGTGTCCACCAGTTCCACCAACAATGTGAACGAGCTCCCCCTTTTCTATTCTCAGCACTCCTTCTTCCCTCCCCCAGAAGAGCAGCTGCTACCCACAACGGGGGCAGCCAATGACTCTATAAAAGCTATTGCCTCTATTGCAGAGAAATATTTCGGCCCTGGCTTTATGGGAATGCAGGAGAAGAAGATAGGTTCCCTCCCATATCACTCCATGTTCCCATTTCAGTTCCTCCCCAATTTTCCCCATTCACTGTATCCTTTTACGGACCGGACCCTCAATCACAACTTGCTGGTCAAGGCAGAACCAAAGTCACCCAGGGACCTTCACAAAGTGGGGAGCACCAGCTCTGAGTCTCCCTTTGATCTCACCACAAAACCAAAAGAGATTAAGCCAATCTTGCCACCACCCAAGGTCTTGCCAGCCCCATCTTCTGGGGAGGAACAGCCACTGGATCTAAGCATCGGCAACCGCATCCGAGCCAGCCAGAACGGAGGGAGGGAGCCCCGAAAAAACCACATCTATGGGGAAAGGAAACTAATGGCCAGTGAAGTACTACCCAAGATTTCTCAGTCTCAGCTCCATCAGCAGCCATCCCTGCATTATGCTAAGCCATCACCCTTTTTCATGGACCCCATATACAGGTATTAACATACCCTGCCTTAATCGTTTCTTCCAACAGGCTCATTTCAAAGGTGGGGTTCATGACTTAAGGCAGATCATGATGTGGGGGGTTGCTGGAAACAGGGCCGGCTCCAGGCACCAGCCCGGCAAGCAGGTGCTTGGGGCAGCCACTCCGGCTGAGGGGCGGCAGGTCCAGCTATTCGGCGGCAATTCGGCGGACGGTCCCTCACTCCTGCTTGGAGCGAAGGACCTCCCACCGAATTGCCGCCGCAGATCGCGATCGCAGCTTTTTGTTGTTGTTGTTGTTGGTTTTTTTTTGTTTTGTGGCTGCTTGGGGCGGCCAAAACCCTGGAGCCGGCCCTGGCTGGAAAGAAGAGAATAATGATTCAGTAAAAGCATGCTACATTTGATTGTACTTGCCCTCTTTTGTTAAAGCAGTTAGAGATTTGTGAATGAAAAGGGCTGTATAACTGAAAAGAATAATCATTGATGTTATCCAGAGGGATACATTTATGTAGGGAAAGGGACATATTCCTATTTCAACAAGGAGCATGGCCCATTTAAGAAACCTCCTAGCCAACAGTAAGATGGCATCTCATGTTGGGTGAATTCCAAAGAGTTTGATTCAGATAAGAATGGAACAGTTCTGAAGTATGTTAGAACCTTTACTCTCGTGAGTTGAGAATGACTCTGTGTTTCCCACCTCAGTGCCAGCAATGTCCCTGGTATCTTCCTGCTGTACCATGGTACTTCAATCATTGTGGAGTGGCAAATACTAATTTTTAGCACCCGCAGTAAGTTGGTGCATTAGATTTGTGATCTAGGCACCAAATCAGACACTTACAGTTAAAATGGGTATCGGGGCCACCTAAGTGTCCATTTCAGTGTGCAAATGATGGATTTGGGCTTTCAGCTTCCATTTTCCAGATTGGCTCCACGGGTTTAGTAGTTTGTCTCTATATTGCTTCCTGCATGGAAACTGGAGCATCCAATACATGGCTATGTACCTGCACTGGTCCTCCAAGAAGAGGTGGTGAGGAAAACGGAGTCAAGTACTAGCCCAGTCTCAGACCGTTATTGGGCACACTCTTAGAGTTGGAGCTTGGCAACCCTTTTAATGAAAGGGATTCAAAGTTCTGCTGGCATGAGGGTCCCAGAGCACTTTGTCCATGTGCTCAGCGAGGTGCACACAGTAATGGAAGGGTAGCCCAGGCAAACACCTGCTATGCACTGCCTTGCTACTATTGCATGGCTGATAAGTGTGGGAAAAAATGATGTCAATGTCTAACTAGGCCAAAGAGCTGTCAGCTAAGATGAGGATTAGTGAGCCCTCATTGCTTTGCTGTTAAGAAAGCCCCAGTCTCCTTGCCAGCGCTTTCAGGGCTGATACTGCGTTGCTTACTTACATGCTTACTGTCTGGGGTGGAAAGAAGGCTGCTCCACGACCTGGGACATATAATATATTCTGTCTGGCACCTATCATGATCATCCTCCTCCAGAAAAATAAGTGATGATGTAAATAGTCCAGTGTTTATTTTTGTAAAAATATGTCTGGACAATAAATAAAGTGGATTGGGTGGGAGCTGAGAATCAGTTTAGTATTCCACCACCTCTGGGTATTCTCAGAAGGAATGCTAAAATAACAAAGGTTGAAAAAAGCACTTGCCAGTTAAAATAGTAGGCTCGGGAAAACTGTAAAGGACCAGAAGACAGGCGTAAGTGAAGGATGAGGGTGTCATTTGCTGCATTCCATGGGATGCAAATAGTTTTAGTAAGATATTAAAATAGAAAGTCAGTGGTGGAGTCACTTGCAAATCAGACTTCTGATGTAATGAGCTAAACAGCAACGGTTCCAAGTCCTAGCTTGAAAAAATATGGAAATATTTTGTTTCTAAACTTTATCAGACTCTCTCACATCATTTGGCTCCTCTTTTTTCTCCCCCCCTCCCCCCAAGGCAGCTTAAGTCCTTGACATTTTCTCTTGGTGATATAATTTAATGCAGCCAGACAGCCTGAAATCAGTGCAATTTTCAACTCAGCCTTGTTAAGGTAATGTTCTCAGGCACTGGGCTGAAAAGATCAGCGTAATCCTTTAGTCACTGTGGAATTTGGCTCTGACAGGGAGATCTGCCCTTTACTGTGTTCAGTGCTTGGCATTGGAAGGTGCCAGAGCTGAGCAGAGTGTGATATTGCTTCACCCAGGGCCTCATGTGAATGGTTTTTTAAATTTTTTTGATACAGGTTGGGTTGTTTCATGGGAAACCTTCTAGGCAGCTCAAGAAGGTGCTTCCCCGAACGAATACATCATGGCTAATTTCAGCCCTTCATGGAGGAAGGAAGGCTGAGTTGGCTGCACCATTGTTAGTTGCAGTTTAATACATCTGCCATTTTACACTTGATCAATTTGAAATTTACTTCTACAATTTGTCTTGTTTAAGCAAAAATGACTCCGTTCATGATTTTTATGTCCAAATCACTAAAAAATAAATAATAATAGTAATTGGGACTAAGTTTCAGATCCTCTTTTTTCTTTTCCTCTAGAAAGAGTAGCTTCAAATTAAATTAATACACTACCTAGCACTGTGCAAGAACTTTGCCCCTCATTTGGATTAAACTCTGATGGCAATTTAAACTATGTCCCAAGCGGCTGAGATGTAACAGCAGATTTTGTTTTCATTTATACTGGAGAAATGTGATTGAGGTCACGATGATGACGCTGGATTTTCACTGGTGTAACGGAAGTAGAATCTAGTCCAAGGTTTGAAAGATGCAGCTGCATTCCTTGGAGTTATTTTCCATAACATTATTCCCCCAGCAAATGGTCTAGTTCACACGTTTGCTGGATGACTTCACCGCATGGTTTCACTGCAAATCTATGATGCAATGACATTAAGGCCAATGTTTTGAAAAATAGGAGCCTAAAGTTGGGCTCTTAAATCCATATTTAGGTGTTTAAACCTGAGATTTTCAAAAGAGCCTAAGTAACCTCAGTGGGGTTGTGCTCCTAAGTCACTTAGGCATTTTGGAAAACCCAACTCTTAGGCGCCTAAATGTAGATGTAGGGCTTTCTTACATGGGGAAGAAGCCCAAAGTAGTTAGTGCAAGTGGGCATCAGCGACTCTGCATTAACTCCCTGTGTGAACACTCTTATTATGCACGAAGAGCATCTTTGTGTGCATCAGCTTAATGCACTTGGGAAGTATGTTAAGCTAAACTGCCTGAGGGCAGCCTCAGTGAGCGTCCACACAGGGAGTTAGTTCAGAGAAGCTAGTGCTCTTTAAATTCACACCCTAGCTCCCTGCACACGAACTTCCCTGTGTAGATATATTCTTAGGAGCCAACGTTTCAGCTCGAATTTTTGAAAATTTTGGTCATCGGCATTTACCAAACAAAGCCAATGTAAAGTATACCTAAGCTTTGCAGGAGAGGAAATAAATACAAAACACCTAATTATTTCAGCTGGATTTTTGCACGCTTTGGGGCTGCAGAATCAGGCCCAGCATGAACCATAAGATGAAGACAAACTGGGGCAAAGGTTGTTCCTTGCTATGGCTGCCACGGACTCAGTAGCTTCTCTGTCTTGCACTTAGCTATTGCAGCACATGTCGTTTTGAATCAGAACCTTCCACAACAGCGATGACCCTTTTAGGGTACAGGCGGCATATCTGTGCAGCAAAGGCACCAGGACACTCCTGCATGGGCACATCTAACCCTTTTGTTCATCACTAGCACAACAGCTGTGGTGTGTGTTGTAAAGTATCACCCAAAATATAAAGCATGGGCTTAGCCTGTTCTTTCAAAGAACTGCTGTCTGTGTGCTTTATGGGATCCCATTTGTGATTCCCATGTAAAGGGGGTGGTAAGGTGTGTTTATTACCAGAAACAGTCTTTAAATGCATTTCAACTGCTCTACAAATGACTTCTTGTTATTAGCTTTCTTCCCCGTTTACAGCCCTGTAGGGTATGTAACCCTCTGTGTTGTTGTCCAGCAGGGTGGAGAAGCGGAAGGTGACAGACCCAGTGGGTGCCCTAAAGGAGAAGTACTTGCGACCTTCCCCGCTGCTTTTTCACCCGCAGGTAAAACCAGGAGAACCACAATACAGTGTTGATAGGATGCCAAGAAATTAGAGATGGAGATGTGACATTTAAGTCACCTTGTTCGTACCTCCCTGATTGAACCCTACAGTATTTTCTAGCACTCATTTTTAAAGCAAGGTAATTTCATACCCAATTTTAGCATGGTCCTTGCCAAGGTCCAAGTGAGAAAGGGCTGGGCAGCTCGCAAGGCCCGTCTAACCTCTTGCTTCCCTCTCTTCCAAAATGCAGGTCTAATTCTTCATTGCCCTGCACCTTGTGCAGTAGTTTAAACCAGTGCAAAGTGGGAGTAGGAGGCTACAAAGCCAATCAGAATAGTAGCATTGTACAGTGCTCAGTTTACACCCCCATAACTATTGCACCAGTTGCAGGGCAGTGGAGAATCAGGCCTTCCTGATATAGTTAGTTCAAGAAAGTATTTGCTACTAAGAACAAGATTGTGCCCCACCTCCCTTGAGCCCCTGCACAACTATCGGGCACCATTACAGTCCCTGGGCTCCCAAGAGCTCAAAAGGGACTATACTCCTGAGGGAATTCTGCGCCTAAAATTAAAAATTCTGTGCACAATATTTTAAAATTCTGCAAATTTTATTTGTCAAAATCACTCTACATAATCACGCCAGTTTCAATTATTTTGGTAATTTATTTCAAAATACCTGTCAGCAAGTATGTCTGTAATAATACAGACAGACACAAATTTTCCCCCAGGAGTAGAGAGTTAAAGAAACCCTTATGACAACCCAGTTCCTGTTTCTCTGCCCTCTTCCCCACCCAGAGCCCAGCCAGGGGGCCAGACACCCACAACCCCTCCCGCCCAAACCCACCTGCAGAGCCTCCTCCAGCCAATACACCCGGAGCCCCCATGGGGCCCCCCAGCCCAGATACCTGCACCCCTCCCCCCAGAACCCAGCTGTGGGCCCCCATTTCCCAGACACCCAGCCCCCTCCCCCACAAAGCCTAGGGATCCAGAGGGAGAAAAAGCCTGATGCTCAGTCCGGGGCTTGCATGGAGTTTCCCACGTGCCGCCCTCGCCTTCCCTCAGGGCATGCTGGCAACTGCAGCTGCCGGGAACCCCCTAGCTGCCTCTCCACCACACACCCCCGGCAGTATTTTCTATGTGTGCACTGGGTTCTGCCAAGTCCAGCACCCCCTAGTGGTGGCTAGCAGCACTGCCGCTCATTTCTCTAGGGGAAAGGAAATTCTGCGCGCACAATGTTAATTTCTGCAAAATTCTGCATTGCGCAGTGGCGCAGAATTCCCCCAGGAGTAATCTGTGCCTCATTAAGGTGCAAAACATCTCAAATGGAGGGGGAGGAAGGGGGCCAACCCCCCAAGCAGGGGCTAGCAAAGTCAGTCACTTGCGGAACCCTGTGTTGGGTGTAGCAGTGGGCCCTGTGTGCAGAACTGTGCTTACAAGGCATGACTAAGCCTTAACCCCAAAGTGACTGTCAGTGAAAATCAGGCCCATGTAAAACTCATTGGCTAAGTACAAACTAAAACCTCCATCATTTAGCATTGCTCTGATGCTCTGTGTGACTCATTGCTCCTTTAGAGATAATACAATCAACTCTGCCATGCGGCCATACTGTCCTTTTCTATGTGATAGCCACCGGCTCCCCTCATTTGCTCTCTCCAAATGCTCTGTGAGCTGAGCTCTGTGGTCACTATTGTAGTCTCATTTATATTTACGTGCATTGTTCTCTTCTGACAGCATTTCCCACCTTGGATAAATAACCCACGGGTTTGTGAAAGCTGGATACTGGCTGCTTTCACGGCTAAACTTAGTTCCTTCATTGTTTCGCATCAGCCCGAGAGTTTGGTTAATAACTTCCCCTGATTTTTCCTTCAAGCTAGCTGGATAATAGCGACAGGCTGGTCAGGAACATCCTGTGTTTGTGTGAATTAGAATAGTGGGGATATCTGCCTGTAAAGGATCTGATAGCAGGGAGGAGCTACTAAGGCAAAGCCGGGGTCCAGCAAGACGGTGAGAAATTTACAAGCCCCGAATAAGAGCAGGCATTGGGTGGAAGGCTATTAACATTGTTCATGAAGTCCAGACCCCCTCCTCTTCCCATGGAAAAAAAAAAGATATGGAAGGCCTGGTTATCTCTAATAGCTTATTACACAAAATAGTCTAAAACCTAAATATCACTCAGTCTGAAACTTCCTGATAACTACTTTTTAAAAAGTACAATAGGTTCCTGTACAAAGGATATTTAATCTTGAGCTGTAAATTCATTCTGATCGGAATAATTAAATGGTCATACTGTTCCCATGTTATGTAGTTAATCTGATCATATAGATGGAGGCAGAGAGAGAAGACGCTTTTATCTAGAGTTGTGTGGAATTCATCCATAGTGTCCACCCGTTTAATGTCAGGGATGTTGTTTGCCTAAATCCCAACATTAAAGGGTTTTTATATGTCTTTGTCTGTGCTTTTCTTACAGCTCATATTAATCTAAATGCACGTGTGTATTTATTTCAGTATTTCTCTGAACTGGAACCCAACTGAGAAATGAATGGATTTCACTCCTACTGTAGGTCCGGATCCTGCAGCCATTCCGGATGTGAATAGTCCCATTGACCTTTTAGGAAGTTCTGGGTAGTGGAGCCTTTAGAACAGAGCCCTAATCTGTGGTTTACACACTGAACATTCGAAAGGCAGTTCTCCCTTAAAGCCAAATGAACTCCACACAGCTCTAGTTTCTCATCCGGGATTTCTCTGCAGCCCCTCTCCAATGATTTCAGTTAGTCTGACATGGTCTATTTTAAACGAACCTCTAGACAACATAAATAAATGGTATGACTTCATGATTACTTAATGGCAAACCCTTTCCCACCTGTTAACTTTCTTTTCTTCTTCCTTTCTTTTTTATTATCCCAGTCACTTGTTCCCTAAATAACAAAGCACCTCTACCACTAGAGAGGCCATGACCCGTGTTTAGAATTTTAAAATAAGCCCACAGCTGTCATGCTAGCAAACATCTCTGACTAAGTGCCTAAAGAACAGGGCACAACAAAAGATATCTCCAGGTATTCCAGCAAAGGACAAAGTGACATGGCTCTAAAAGATCCGGATAGCATTTTAACATGATGGTTTTGTTACATGACTGGCAGCTAGGGCAGGACTTTTGCTGTAAATGCTCAAGTAACCTTTTCAAATGGCTGATGCTAAGTGTTACTTACTATTTATCATAGGCTGTGAGTCTCCAGCTAACGGGCTGTGGCTCTATTAACGAGAAATGGCTTTATTGTTCCTCTTTTTTTAAGGTTTATGGCTGGTCGTCAAACAATATCTTGGCTCTCATTCCCCCCAACCCAGTTTAATATAGTGTAAACGTGCAAAAGGTCACCCCTTCCTGTACACTAGAGCATCTAGGTCTTGATATATGGCTTCCTACTCCCTTCCGCTCACTCACTGTCTCCCCTGCTCTGCGGCTGGCTCTCCAGCTCACAGGATCCCACTGCCCCCATCACTCACTTTTTCTTTATGATGTAATCTGCAGCGAAGAGGCAGTTTTATTGCTTTCTTGTTTGTTTCACCCAAATTTTCAGTTTGGTGTCTTGAAAGAATCCTCATGAGTGGGGAAACGAATGTTAATAATGTTGGCCAGTTCCTCTACATTGAATTTCTCCCTGGGATTTCCTGCATGAGCGTTTTGATTCTAATGAAAGTAACGACGTTTCATTTTGCTTTTTTCCATATTTATTTCTGCATGTGACTGGATTTATTTGCTGTCCCCTGGGTCTGTTTATCCATCACACTTTGGTCATTTAATCCAATGAATAGGTGCTGGAACTATGCTTGAAGTGGTTTCCATCATACACAGGGTTTACAGTTTGGTTTAATGGCTCTCAGCACCCCACGATACAAATTGTTCCAGTGCCCCGATCCCATTCCTGGATGATCTGACAGCCATTGATGAATCAGCTTCCATAAATCCTAGAAATTACTGGTGATAAAGACCCATTAGTATTGAGCATCCCTGCTCATGCACCTTCTTCATAGAGCAGTGACCATTGCGGGCTGGGAGGGCCCCAGAGCTTGGGCTGCAGCCTGTGCCCAAACGTCTACACTGCAATTAAACCACCCTTTAGCCCGAGCCCTGCAAGCCTGAGACAGTTGGCACAGGCCAGTCACAGATGTCTAATTGCAGTGTAGACATACACTGTGTCATGCCACTGGGACTTTCTGAATCCTCCAACCCTGCATCCCCTCTCCGCACCTCCCCATTCTGTAGGTTTTTAAAACATGTAGTTTATGGCATCTCTAAACCCTCACTCTCTCAACTGCAAGGAGCCCAGAATATTTTGGCTGGAATTCTCTTCCACTCCAGGAAATGGGCCCATATCACACCCACCCTTTCATCGCCTTTACTGGCTTCCTAGCCTTCTTTGTGTCTAATTAAAACATTGCCCTCTTAGCTTTCAAAACTCTCTGGGGACTCACCCCATCCTAGCTCTGACCTCACATCCACCTACTCCCTGTCTGCTCTCTTCACTCCTCCAAGTTCAGCCTCATCTCTGTCCCTTCTCCATGGCTGGCCATCACTCCTTCACTTGTTCTCTTTCCCCCTCCATACATCTAGAATTCTCCTGCCTCCTCCCTGTGAGCCACTTCCAGTCTGAAACCTTCCTTTCCTCTTCACGCGGGGGTTGTCTGTCTCTCCCTCTCCCTCTGAAGTCCTTGGTGAGACTGTACGTGTAGTGGATACCCTGTTAAAAATGAAATGCTGTATTCTACATTCCCAGCCTGTGTTTGGTTTGTGTTTGAGGGAAGTGTTTGCTCTACAACTTCTGCATTCAACACTTTTATCTAGTTTCACCACCACCGCCCTGAGCCTCGTTTAGATAGGGGGAGAGAGAAGCCAAGTGCATTCTGAGGTTGTTATTAGTGCCAAAAGTCAACATATGGGCATAGCAGACGATAGAAATGTGCCTGATACAGCTTCTAAATTCTGATGCTTATTGCACACCCAAGCTTGGCTTTATCAGCTGAATCTTCGTCTGATTTCTCAGAGCCTGGTTAATTATTTCCAAGGGCATTGATTGGGTTTAAGTGAATCTATTTTACTCTGTTGAGCTGGCTTCTGAGGGTGTGAGCTAGAGCCTGCAGTAGCCTCGGAAACACACAGTACAGCTGAGAAATGTGTTCTGTGCCTCCGGTGTTCTTCTTTCAGTGGCTTTTAATAACACGACTTCTCTACTTGTACAAACAGATGTCAGCCATAGAAACTATGACAGAGAAACTGGAGAGTTTTGCGGCCATGAAAGCAGACACCAGCACATCCCTGCAGCCCCTCCCACATCACTCCTTCAACTTCCGGTCCCCGCCCCCTACGCTGTCAGACCCCATCCTGCGCAAGGGCAAGGAGCGCTATACCTGCAGGTAAAGGACAGGCACTGCCAGTAGAACTAACCTGAGATGCTCCGTTTGGGAGTTTGGTTCCATACTTGTTAAGGCAACATCCAATACAGACATGTTATGGGGCACGTGGAGAAAAGATACACAGAACAGAATCTGAGAGGAGGATTCTGGTGACACATTAATTCTAAAACTGTTTGTTTTTGTTTGAAGAAAATTCAGCATCCTCCTTTTACCTATAACCTTAATCTAGCAATTCTCAGGCCAAAGAGAATTTTCTAAAACAAATTTATTTGGGGGGGAGGGGCGGCTAAAATAAGGCTTTATATAATGCAAGCTCATTGTAGCCTCAACAATCCGAAACTTTGCCACTTAAAATGATATTTTATGCAGCAATATGTCAAATGTAGGCATAGCCACAAAAATATTTCTGGATCCATTCCATCGGCAAAACCCCATATCTGAGCATGCATATTGAGTAATAATAATCTGCGTCTACACACCCATATTTTATGTGCAATTACCAATTTTTGTGCTAATTCTCATTGCCTTTTTGGGAGGGTGGATGCATCCATTTTGTCCACAATTGACATCTAGTCTTTAGTCCGAGATTTTACTTAGGTATTCAGAAATCCCGGGATTCTATTATTCCTCATGTAAATCCATGCTGGTTCATGTTCCCCACATGGAAACATTAACTGTCAGGTTTTGCAGTGGCAGAATTTTAAAGCTTTATTTGTTGTTATCATGGTGCATTCTCTGTGTGTAAATATATCCACTCCTCCTTTTGTGTTTATTGTGAAATCCAGTTCCCTTTCTTATTTTCCTGCTTTCTGGTCTCTTACCACTTCCTAAAGCTGAACCACCTGGTTCGAAGCAGATGGTCGCACCTGCAGTAGTTCTTCCAGACAATGGTAATTTATAGTCATGTAATGATGGGTATTTGATCCTGCTTTCCTGTTCATTCTCAGCATTTGAGCATAACCCATTGTCTTTTGCCCTTTTCCTTTTAGTTTGCATCTTAAATACAATTGATTGTACCAGTTTCTCCTGCACTTTAATAGTGTGTTGTTGCACAGGTCATTTGAGAAAGGATAATGTTCTCATTTGGGAATGTTACCAAAATAAGTGACAGAGAGGGATAGAGAGTTAGGGGGTTATGAAGTGGCCTTGTATTGGAGAGCATTAAGGCACTCATGGTTACTTTGATTTTTGCCTTCTTAGGTACTGCGGTAAGATCTTCCCCCGGTCAGCAAATCTGACAAGGCATCTTCGGACACACACAGGAGAACAACCCTACAGGTGATACTCTTGCCCAGATAATATCCCTTCTCTTCATGTTGAGAGCCTGGTTCACCACTATGCCATTCCATTGATTTCAATAACATTAGCCCTGCACAATACAGTAGTACCATTGTATTACACATAGTGATTAACTCTCTCATTAACCATTCTCTTCAATGAGAGCTGAAGACTGTCTCCAACTGTTTTGTAGGGGGTGTCAGTGAGCTAGCTGTTGGGTTTAGCCAGATTCGTTTTCTTTTAATGTTTGCCAGAGATGCCTTGAATAACAGATTATTGAACCTTTTTTGTATATCTTGTTTGAAATCTAAGTAAGTACATAAATATGAACTTCGTCAGTTTGAAAGTATTGGTTATCAAGCAAAGGGCCTGATTTTCACACTTCAGTCTGCACTTGTGTGTGCACAAAATGGCACATGTGCAAACCCACACACACCCTTTTTTATACCTGTTTGCCCCGGCACATTCAAGGGCTAGAAACTTTGTATGCAAAATCCACTTGGTGCAAATGTTTGAAAATTTAGTAGAGCTAATTGGAAAATTAATATTTTTCACTGAAAAATGATGGTGGGAAAATTTGCCAAACTTTTTTTCCTTTCAATTTTCCAATTAGTTTTATTGGTTGCTCACAAAAATTTAGAAAAAAAAATGTTTGTAGGCATATGTACATGTAAAACTGAGCTCACACAAGCGAAGGACAAGTTGTGTCCTCACCAAGGTTTATCATAATATTTATCAGAATTCTCAGAACAAGCCTTGGTTACTGTTATTGAGGCTTATCATTAATATCAACAATTCAGGTAACTTTCATTGTTGTGATGGTGGTTTAGTAATTAATACCAAGGGGTATCTCTACGCTAACTACAGAGACCTGTGATGTTGACCATCTAAAGGCAAACATAAACAATTTTAGGAACAGCAAAAGGCCATCTGGTCAAACATACTGAACATTTTTGGTGGTTTAGCTTAACTTAATGAAGCCACTTTTCCCCCTTATTTAAACCTTTCCAGAAGAGTTAAATTTTGATTGTAAGCATTAAATAAAGAATTATTTGTAAGGCCTCTCTAAAATGGCATATATTTTGTAACCACTCACTTTTCTTCTAATTCTTCAATTTCATTATTTGATACGAAGTGAATGAATACTGATATTCACTCCGCACCCTTGTTTCACCAAAATGCACACTCCCGGTTACGCACAGATTGTGAGTCCAGTTTTCTTCCAAAAAAGGAGACATGCAACCTAACAAAGGTTAGGAAAATAAAGATTTATTTGATCTGGTCTTCTCCCAGAAAATGAGCTCTGTGTGTGTTTTTTTGTAATAGAGGTTTGACTTCTGGACAATGTTGCATTGGAATAGTACTCCTGAGACTTAGTGCTATGTTTACAGAAGACTTTAATTATCATTGATTTTCTTTTGCTCTCTGAGAACTGCGATTTCCAACTTTAGCAACAATAATTGTTTTGAAAGCTTTTTTAGCAAACATTGACTTTGTCTGGGTAAAGGGACCTGGCTGATTCTCAGGATTGTTTTGTTCTTGTTGTTGCAACTTTTCTTTTGACTCTTTAAGCAGTTCCCGTGTTCACACTTGTAATTTGGAAGATTATTCAAACTCACATGTGCACAAACATGAACAAAACCACCTACATGAAACACAGACCCAGAGATACAAATGGACATGCCTGAATACAGAAGCAGTATTGTTAGAGCAGGAATTAGCAAAATGGGAGACGTAGGTTCTGTTACTGACTGCCACTGATAAACTGTCTCACCTTTGGCAAGTCACTTTACCTGTGTGTGTCTTAGTTTCCCCATCTGTAAAATGGAAAAAATACATTACATTATGGGGGTTAATTAACTAAAGTTTGTACAATGTTTTGAAAATTTAAAGTGCTACTTATTTTGTTACTGAGCCACACACACTAATGTACTATACATACGTATTTAAAAGCAAAATGGTTAAAGATGGTTTGACTGTATCATGATGTGTGCACATCTTTGTGATACAGTGGATTTAGGAGGCAGTCTTTCTTATTTACAGTTCTTTTCCCCCATCTAGTCTAAAATTCAACAGTATGTTTCAGAACTCAAGAATAAAACAAAGCAATCAAACTTAACTATTTCAATTTCCTTCAGAGGAGGACAAAATAAGTTTGGCTTGTTGTGAAATAATGTCAGATTTCTCTGGCTACTCAGGTAGTAAAAAACCAGGACTCTGTCATCCTTCTCCATGAACTGCAAAGCAAGATTCAGAAAAGCAGGTTTTTTTAATGACCTCTTACTGTTTAAAACGCAGAAATGCAAGGGTGTTTTGTGGGGGCTTTCCCCCTCCTGCTTTGAAACGACATAAAACCAGAATCAAGAACAAGCAAAGGCCATTTGGTTCAACAAGGCTTATTCCCTCTTTCAAAAGTCCATTCCCTCCAGGATGCCATCTAATTGATTCTTGAATTACACCCAATCCTGGAGCCTTAGCAACCTTGCCTGTTACGCTGTTCCCTAGATCTGTGATTCTTTCTATAAAGATGTGCTTCCTGACGTCTGTTTTGAATTTGTTTTTCTTTAATTTCCTTTTCGGCCCCCATGTCCTGTTGTCTGCACTAAGTTGAAACTAACAACTACAGCTGACATTTACCATGTCATTTAAGATTGCACATAGTTCAATAAAAATCTCTTCTTTCTTGTTTTCTGTTAAAGATCCTGGGCTAAATGCATCCCTGGTGAAACTCCACTCAAGACTAGGAAGTTACATAGGGAAGGAATATGGACCCATATGTTTAAGGGCTTTTACTGTCTTTACAGCTCATGTTATTGAGTCTTCAAATAAATGTAAAGTTTTACAAGTGGAATCATATTACTTATAGAGTAGTAAGAACAAGGCACCATAATATTCTAGTTGTGATTTAATCAGAGTATCTTAGTTCTATGATGACTAGCTCCATTACACAATGTTATACGTCGGTGTTCTAGCTGCCTGTTTCTCTCCAACTGGCTTTTTAAACCCTGTCTCCGTAGTCCTAGAGGTCTTAAAGGTTGTCCACTATTTCTCTGAGATCTTTCTCAAAGTTCCCCAGCTCTGGCTCATTGCTATCCATCATTTGTTCCTGCTTATTATTTTTGAGCCTGCCGGTGTATTATTTTAAATTGTTCAGCAATAAATTTCACTGGCAATTTGTCAGTGAGTTTACAAACCAACTGCAACTCCTTTTGTGTTCTACTTTCCTTCAGCCTCTGCATTTACCTCTTCCCTAAATTTAAAGTTGGTCTCTCTGCCGAGGTAATTTATTTAGATTAAAACCAGCAGAAATCCAAGTTCTGGCCCCTCTGGGACCACATTTAATACAGTACGTCTCCCTCGTCCCCGCACTCACAGACATTAGAAATACCTCCCTTCACATGTCCCTCTGTTTTCTGTTTTTTTAACAAGCTCTTTATCCATTCTCCATATCCTACCCTGGATCCCCATAGCTCATAGTTAAAGCAAGGGCCTGTCAAGCAAAACTTTTCAAAGGCTTCCTGAACATCTAAATAAACTGACAAACATGGGGCCAAATCCTTCTTGCCTTACTCATGCATACTCCCTTTGAAGTCCCTGGAACTGCTCATGTGAGTAATGTGAGCCGGATGTGGCAAGTAGACCTACAATAGTAGCAGCAGCAGTAAACAATTATATTACGGTAGCAGTCAGAGGCCCCAGTGAGGACTGAAGCCCTATTGTGTCAGGCACTGTACAAACACAGATAAGAGGCAGTCACTACCCCAAGTGGCATACAGTCTAAAAGACACAAAGCAGACAGAAGGGATTGGGATATAACATACGAGCAATTGGCACCACTTGGGGGATTACATGTTTGGCTGGGGTTTAATTTTTTAACTGGGGGTAAAGGTAGGGTGAGGAATGGTAGAGTCAGTAAGAGTAAGGGAGTAGGGAAAGGAAGGCCGGGGAAGGAGTCCTCACCAATCTAGTCATGCTCAGCAGGAAGGGTGATGTGGGCAGCATGGTAAAGGGGAGCCCTAAAGAGGGATTTGAGGGAGGAGGAGGAATAGGCTGCATGGGTTTTTATCAAGGAGTATTTCCCATGCACAAGACACTGACTGGTGGACGGAGAAGGCTGGTGACACTGCCGGAGTGAAGGAGGAGATGCTAATGAGAGGTTATTAGAGCGAAGTGGGGCAGGGCTCAGTAGTGAAGAGCCTTGAATGCAAAGACAAGAAGCTTGTGTTTGGTGTGGAGGTGACGGAGCAGCTGGTTAAGGGCTACTGGGAGCGCTGAGGCCAGAGCAGTGGTAGTCCGAGCATGTGGCTGGAGCAATAGCCACAAGGCTAGTCTTGCCAGCATTTGGAGTGGATCTTAGGGGGCAAGTTCACAGAAGTCAAGGCTAGAGAGGTAGAAGTTTCTACATTCAAGAAGCTAAATGACCTGTGTCCATTTCTAGAGATCTGTGTCATCTACAGCATCCCTGTCCCCTTCCTTTTTATATTGCCTGAAGCCTGAAGCCAGGGTAAGGGTTGATGTACCCTTGGAGAGCAACAGGCAGCTAGAACACCGATGTATAACATTGTGTAAAGGAGCTAGTCATCATAGAACTAAGATACTCTGATTAAATCACAACTGGAATATTATGGTGCCTTGTTCTTACTACAAATCAAAACAGGAGCCATCTTGGGGTGTTACTTTCCGGCACTTCCAGTGACGTTTGACCTGCCTGTGTGATCTGTGGTCAGACCCCTTATGGGACTGCCAGAGCAATAGTGTGTGTGCCCCTCCCCTCTCCCAAACGCTCACACCCACAGACAGCTTCCCTTGGAACCCTTGATTTGACAGAGCTTGTGAATTCCTGAGAATTTCTTGATTGTTTTACAGCACATGCATTGTTTGAACTCATTTCTCAGTGCGACGGCCTGTTCTTTGGAAGCTGCAGTTGTCCACTCAGCTAATAGGGAGCTTCTTGGATTGGCTTAACATGCTTTTGGGTTGATTTAATTGTGGGGTTCCTGCCAATTTTAGCATCACCATTGTTTATTTACTGAGTATTTAGCTCTGTGTGTATATACAAAAATATGACATTATAGAGTATCAGGGCTGGAAGGGACCTCAGGAGGTCATCTAGTCCAATCCCCTGCTCAAAGCAGGACCAATCCCCAACTAAATTCCCAAATGGCCCTCTCAAGGATTAAACTCACAACCCTGGGTTTAGTAGGCCAATGCTCAAACCACTGAGCTATCCCTCCCCCCCACTTTGATGAGTCAAAGTGTATACTTTCTTTCATTGTCCCGTATGATGTTCTTACTATAGTTCAAAAGACTAGAAAACAAAGAGGAGGAATCGGTAGCCAGGTATCTATGGAATAATCGGGACATTTTGTTATCTGGACATTTTAATCTTGATGACCAGAAGCGATGGGCAGCCTCATCTTCGGGTGGCCTCAGTAGAAGCTGCAAATGCTCAACATATCTGAAAATCAGACCCTTCAATTTTGGGGAGGGAAAGGGAGCCGTACAAAACTTGTGCATGTTTAGTCATCAGTATATAAAATGATTTCTTTGGCTTTTTTGTTGCCAACAAAAGCAAACGTCCAAAGAGGCATCATGCTCTGTTTTCATCGATGGTTCAGTTTGCATTTTGTAAGAGTTGAGTTAAAAAAGAAATGTATTTGGAAAAGAATTTTGGAGAAAGGCAGTTTGAAAAAATTGTGATAAAGCAAAAGACTATGTGTGTTTCCTAGTGCATTGAGGATGAAGTTACATTATATCTAATGTCTTGATCCTTATTTGTGATTTAACCGTAGGGAACACAGTAGTGGATGTGGAATCCATAAATACTGGGGGGAGAGTTTAATATATATATCTCTGTTACTTCCAACGATAATATGAATATATTTTTAGAGACCAAGTCACAGTCACAGCTGTAGCACATCCAGAAGGGGTGTGTGTGCCACAATAGCATAGATTTTTGACACTTCCACCCCTCCCTCATTTGAGTCTTTTATGTTTTTTTTTAAAAACAACAACATTACGTCTTACTGATGGGCTGAATCTAGATTCAGAGCTAAATGGTACAACAGAGTCCAATCCTGATGGTCTTCCTCACACCCAAGGACTCTCACTGAAGTAAATGGGACTAGGAACATTCATAAAATTAACAAGACTTGGCCAACAGCAGGGTTTAATGTTGTTGTGTTCTGCGGGAAATGGGTTTAATGCGCTAAATTTTGCTCTTGTTTATGCCCGTATCTATCCAGAGCAACTCCCTTTAAAGTAAGTATAGTTACTCAGGATTTATGCTGGTATGAGTGCATTGGTCCAGAAAGTTTAAACGATTTGCAGAAGTCCACAGTGGAGAAATAATTCCACTGTTGTGGATTGTGGTGATGGGACTTGGGGAAAAGAGACTTGATGAGTATTAACTTACTGAGATTCAGACTGATATAAAAAGGACTTAACGTTTGAAATCTTCAATATTGAAACCTTTCCTTATGGCTCAAAGCTGCCCTCTTCAGTAAGTTAGGTACATTCTTGTTCCTCAATACAAGTGAGTGCAGAGGGTTAGGGCTCACGAGGGACCATTGCATTTGCAAAGGCCTGTATACTCCTACTTTGTTTCAAAGACACTGAATATAAAGTGTGTTGGGGGGACATAGTTTGGAAATGAGCTGCTGACACATCAACTGTGGGTTCTGCAGAGACTTATTTGAAAGGGAGCCTCTTTCCCATTCACCCCTTTCTAAATGCTCTCTTCCATGTTTCCTACCAACTACCTTCCCACCAATGGGTAGGTTTTCTCCACCTTTACAAATGCCATTTCTGGTTTGCATGATCATTTGCTAAATAAATCATGGTTTTATTTTTAGATTGCGTATACTCCTCAGGGCAGGGAGTGCATTTCCCTCTATGACTGGAGATTATTTTGCAGATGCTGGGTACTACCACAATATAAATATTAATTATTATTAATTATATGCTAATAGGCCTACACCTTGAGCATCTCTTTGTTCCTTCAGCCCTTTAGAAATTTCACAAAAAATCACTAGAGTCTATTTTATCTCCAAATGACTCTGTCACTTGTGAAGCTACAAGATAATGGGCTTTTCTTTCTCTTCCTTTCTATCTCCTTCTCCCCCTTCTTCTTTCTTTACAAAATAAGAAACCTGAGAGACATAAATTCTCCTTTCGTGTTGGTACATTTATATATGGAAAAGTAATTATTTACTTTTAAGTTCCTATTTGTTTGGACTGGCTAACCTCTTAATTAATCCTAACCCCTTCTTTCCGCATCTTGAATAATAATAATATCAGAATTGTCGGAGATGATTAATGCCCCATGCTTTCCAGGTCCTCAGTCAAGTAAAGATTTATAGAGCGATGTTTGATGGTAGGTTTTTTCCCCCCCTCGGTTGCACTCATTGGCATTTGCTTCTATTTTTCAGGTGTAAATACTGTGACAGGTCATTCAGCATTTCCTCTAACCTCCAGCGGCACGTTCGAAACATCCATAACAAGGAGAAGCCATTCAAATGTCACCTGTGTAACCGATGCTTTGGGCAGCAGACCAACTTGGACCGACACCTTAAGAAGCATGAACATGAGAATGTGCCAGGTAGGGGGTCAACACTGCTGTGTAACTCTGTTAGGGGCACTGGAGAGAGAAATCCCCAATTTAAGTCACTCTGGGTCACATGAGAATCTTCATGGAAATCTCCATTCTTGTATGTGAATATTACTGGGCAGCAAAAGAAAAATATTTATTTTAGATGTTTGCATTTCTAAAATTACAAAGAAGTGTGTGTGTGTGTCTCTCTCTCTCTTTCACACACAAACTTTTTTAAAGCTGAAATAATATATTTTAGATGCTCACATAACGGAAGCAGATAGATTTTTGCTTATGTGAAAAACAACTTAACAAGAAGGAACCTGTGTATTGAAACCCAAAATATGAACTTTCATCTGAGAAGAAATTTCTTGAAAAAGCTACAAGCAAATAGAAACAGATGTTTATAATGGATTCGTCTTCTCCAATGTTTTTATACCGTAAATGCCTGCAATGCTGAAATGTGTCTGTGACAGTACAAACTTGACGTATTATTTAGACCTGCTAACTCCATAGTAACAGAGAGGAAGCGTGGTCCGGTGCTTAGGGTTGAGACTTAGGAGACGTGGATTCAGTTTTCTTGCTCTGCTCCATCCTGCTTATGTAACCTTCGGCAAGTCACTTATTAAAGGTATTGAAGCCCCTTAAGAATTTTCAAAAGTGCCCTGAGCATGTTTGAAAATCTCATTAGGTGCCTACTGCACCTCTTAAAATTCTGGCCCTTCATTTTTCCATGCCTCCGTTCCAGCATATGTCAAATGGGGACCATAACTCTGCCCTGCCTGCCCACAGTGCTGTGAAGATAAATTCATTAAAGCTTGCGAGGTGCTCAGATACTGCAGTAGTGGAGGCAGAGAAGAACCTAGGATAGCCAGATAACAGTACTTAATGATATTTCCCGTCCCTGTAAGATACTAATTATGTCTCCCTGTGCACATTCACTTTTGGAAGATATCAGCTTTTTCTGCCAAGATTTTTGTTTCCTGAAACGTTCTTTCAATGTAAATTCTTACCATGCAGTAAATGCTTTATTGCGCTAATTTTCCTCCTTGTTTTCTATTGAGAGCAGCGTTGGCAATACCTGATTCTTTCTCCTGGTTCTTCTCTTGTCCCTTGTTCCCTGTGCAGTGAGCCAGCACTCTGGAGTCATTACTAACCACCTTGGGACCAGTGCCTCCTCCCCAAACTCGGAGCCAGACAACCATGCACTTTTAGACGAGAAAGAGGACTCGTATTTCTCTGAAATCAGAAATTTTATTGCAAATAGCGAGATGAATCAAGCATCAACTTTAACAGATAAAAGGTAAACAAACAAAGCCACACTAATGGACACTTCTTACCAGACTGTTCAAAGGCTGGCCAGCCATCTCCGTGTTCAGGGCTTGATTTCAAATAGTCTGAAAAGATCAGAGTAATAATGAGAATCCCGCAAGGCACTCAACTTAGACTCCCTATACAGAACGTCCCAATTCTTTCCTGCTTGTGGAAGAAGTTACATAAGAACGACCATACAGGATCAGACCAAACGTCCATCTAGCCCAGTAGCCTGTCTTCCGACCGTGACCAATGCCAAGTGCTTCAGAAGGAATGAACAGAACAGGTAACCATCAAGTGATCCATCAACCTTGCAGAAAAAACTTGGAAAGCTCTGTATAAGGAGTCTAAGTCTCTCAGGAGCCAAAGTCACAGAATGAGCGGTACAGCTCAGACTGGTGTGTAGCGTATGAGGAATGGAAGTGCTGTCTTTGGGAGCGAGTGTCAGGGGAGGACCTTCCCATGAGCACAGAATTCAGTGGGAAAGGGCACTACGGAGGAAGAATCAGGCACTCATCATAAGTCAAGAGGTTCACTTTTCAAAACTCAGCTGTGGTTTAAGAGTCTGGTCACTTGGCATCTCGGGCTCACTGCTGTGTTGGGTCCCCCTTCCCAAGTAGAGCTGGGTGAATAACATCATTTTCAATTATCAGAGGGGTAGCTGTGTTAGTCTGGATCTGTAAAAAGCGACAAAGGGTCCTGTGGCACCTTATAGACTAACAGACGTATTGGAGCATGAGCTTTCGTAGGTGAATACCCACTGTGTCTGACGAAGTGGGTATTCACCCATGAAAGCTTATGTCTGTCTATAAGGTGCCACAGGACCCTTTGTCGCTTTTTACAGAACCAGACTAACACGGCTACCCCTCTGATACTTGACATCATTTTCAATTTAATGGCAATTTCAAAAAGTAAAAAAAAATTGTTTCAGATAGGACAGAAAATGAAAATTTTAGAATTTTCCGGCAAATTGAAAAGTTTAAAAAAATTGCTTTGGGTTGAATGAAACATTTCATTTTGGTTCTTCGTTCTGTTGTTCTTTAACACTTTTGATATTTAAAGTAAAATTAAAAGAAATTTTTCAACGAAGTTGTTTCAAACAAAAAAAAAATTGAAATGTTTCATTAGAAAAAATGTCCAATCATAATGTTTCATTTTTTTCAGATTATTTTTTCCTTATTTGGTGGGAGGGGGAAAGATCCCAAATCGACAATTAGCTGAAACTGACCAGAATTTCCAAAATGTTTAGATGTTGCCAAATGTTTATTTTTTTCCTGGGGGAAAAAAAGTTTGGTCCAAAATGTTTTGCCCAGCTCTATTCCCATGGATCCCTTCATTTTTTCCATCACTCGTGAACCCAGCCCTGGATATTCAGTTGCATTCATAAACAAAGAACAAATTGTGCTAGTGCTGGATGATTACACTGCGTTCAGCGCTTAACTTACCAGCAGGCCAGCCTCGTGTTCATTGCCAATGCTACAATAGTGACGGCCCTTTAGAACTTTACATGTGGAATGCAACACTTCACTTCACCCAGAATGCTTGTAAAAATGTGAAATTTAGACATGTTTTCCATTTCCTTCCCTACTCTATTGCCTTCATCTCAGCCCTGAAAGCAAGATAAAGTAACCCCATCTCAGATACAGACTTCTCACCAGAGTTTTTGTTTAGATTGCACACGTGGAAATAAAACGGGGGGAAAGGTTCGCTGTATTTCCTGAGGGAAATTAGGAATCTTTCAACCTTGCCTGATGTAGACAAAAAAATAGACAAGAGGAGAACTCCTCCGCAGGCTGGTATAATTGATCCAGAGGGAGAATCAAATTTGGGCCTGTACCTTAAAGAAAATCGATCAAAATTCTCTAAAACAAACATGCTGATGATGTGTTTAGACTAAGTGACAAGATCCAGGGCTTGGAAAACATCTGAGTTTCCCCTTAATTTTTTAAACCTTATTTTGACTGAGTGATATTTAATCTACAGGGGAACCAAAAAGGACATTCTGTGTTGTACAAATGTCACTCCGTTCCAGGGCCAGTTGTAATTATGTTCCTGATGCTCTGTTGTTTTTACAAATAACCATTCAATGCTGATACCAAGTTTGAAAGCTTTTTTGTTTTGGTTTAAAAAAAAAAAAGCCAAAAATGTTTGAATGGGACCTCCATGTAATTAGTGTAACCTACATTCGACAAAAGCAACAGGACAATGATGTTCCTGATTTTAATATTAATTTGGTTGTGGAAACTTTCTGGGTGAAGAAGTTGAAATTAAACTTCTATCATTCCATCTAGCAGCATCTCAGACGGTTCCAACTACACATTGTTACCAAATGGGATCTTGTTCTCTTAACCTGGTTTGTTTTAATTTGCTGGCAGCTTACTTCCTCTCATGTCCATATGGGTATAACAAGGGGCAATGGGACAAAGGAAGATGTAGGTTGGCCGTTAGGGAAAGTTTGTAATGAAACTTATCCCAATGTGTAACTTTGTCGCTAGGCGAGTGGTTATTTTGATACTATAAGCACAGAGAAAAACATGGCCCTTGGCCCATAGAAGTTACAGTCCAAAGGGTGAAGATACTTAAAACCAGACTGAACAAAATCTAGTTTTAAGAATGGACAATGTTTGACTCACTCCATTAGCTCTTAGACACTGTAGAGAACAATCTTGCATTGGTGAGGAAGCACAGATTAGATCATCTAATAGGTATTTTCTGTCCCCAGCCATTCTGAACCATAAATAACAAATACATGGTTAAATGCCTGAATCTTGCACCAAAGTGGCAGTGCATTGCTGCTCTCAGCTGACCTCTTGGTTCCTTCCCCGGTGCTCAAACATTCCAGGCCAGAAATCCAAGACATTGATAGCAACTCCCAGTGTCACGGGTTAGCAAATGAGAAAACAGAAGATGTGGATGAGGAGGAGGAAGAATTGGAGGAGGAAGATGACGACAGCCTGACAGGGAAGTCACAGGATGAAACAGTATCACCCACGACGGAGCCCCGAGGAACGTTTGAGGATGAGGAGGATGAAGAGCCCACATCCCTCACCATGAGCTTTGACCATACCCGAAGGTGAGTGAGGCCATTTCCTCTGGGAAGCAGAATGGGGTTAGATTTCTCACCCTGTGTCATTAGCAGCAGGTCATGGGTGGTATCACTTTATTTTTCAAACCATGAATCATACCTCCAGTTTGCCCTAGGAACTTCATTTTCACCATGGTGGGGAGCACAAATAAATAAACCGAAATGCAAAAGTATAAGAAGACAGATACACAAGGCCTGAAAAATGCACAGCGGGAAAGGTAAACAGCACATGAAAAAACCAGCCTCCTCAATGTATCATGAACTCTTCCACCTGACACAATGGCAATGTCTTGATTTGCAAAACCCTGGTCAGTGAAAAGAGAGCTGGTGCAAGGAAATCTAGAGAATGGCAGCTTTCCACTACCCCACCCATTTTATCTGCAACAAAATGGCAGCATCCTTTTGTCTCAGGATGTAAGGCCCTGCGTTAATTTCAGATGAGACGGTGCATCTGGCCTTCGTGTGGGCAGAGTGGATGTGTCCCCAGGCCTTTGTTTGCTTCTTGTGCCCATCCGTGCAGTGCACCCTGGTTCGTAAACCATCAGGAGGACGTTTGCAAGTACAAAAAGGACACTTCTGAAATAGTTAATCGGTACTCTGTTTTACTCAGGTGCCCATCCAGATTGACAATACAAAGCGCCCCAGTGTAAAGCTGTGTAAACCAAGAGAGGCAACTATCTGCCGCAGATGTAGTTTACAGTATGAGGTAGAGCATTAGCGTGAAGGCACCCTAGGATAACTGTACATTAGAAAGTGCAATAAAATATAGCAGTGTTTGATTGTAAAGATATAAACAATGGTGGGAAATGGAATCCACTCCTTCCGTTAGCTCTCTTACCCACTTGCCTTTCACAAAATCTGTTGCATTACAACCAGGAGCTGGCATGCCTTTGTTCATCCAAAGGGTGGTCCAGTAGATAGGGCAGGAAACCAGGCTACTATATGTCACTCTGCCATCGACTCACTATGCGCTCTTGCATTTAAGTCACTTTAAGCCTAAATGTTTGGGAAAAGTCTATTTTTGACTCTCAGTATTTTCAGAGGGGAGGAGCACCTGCAACTCCCACTGACTTCCATTGGGGTCGTTGGTGTTCGGGAAAATCAGGACGTAGGTATCTAAAGTTGGTCCAAAACATCGGGCACTTAACATTAAAGTCCACTATTGAAATCGTAGATCTTAGCCTCTCTTGTGCCACAGGTTTCTATCCACTAATGATGCTTTGATATCTATGGATGAAAAGTGCTATGTCATGCAAAGTGTTATTCTATTCAAAGGGTTTTTTCAGTGTGTCAGCGCTTTCCAATTAAGCCTATTGTAACCCCTGGGGAATATGGTGTAGTGACTCTATTCCCCCAACTTTCAGGAATAGCTAGTAATCAGGCATCTCTGAATCGGAGACCAGAATGAAAACGGTAACCACACCGAACCACAGAACATATGGTAGCACTAATGCTTGAGATGTATGTGCATAACCATGCATTCCACTTTTTCTTTGCTCCTTGCATCATGTGCATTTTTTTGTCCACCTGTCTGTCTGTCTCTTCATGCATGTGGCTTGTGAGAACCCCATGGTATGTGCATGCGGGCACTAACTTAGCAACACACACATTGGTTAGACTGTAAACGGTGAGATGAGCTAACAACAGGTCAACCCCTTCCCCTGGTCATTGGTACAGGTGTATTGAGGAGGAAGAAGCCGGCTTGTTAGATTTGGAGCAGATGCCGAATTTTGGGAAGGGGCTGGATCTTCGCAAAGCAGCCGAGGAAGCATTTGAAGTTAAAGATGTGTTTAATTCCACCTTAGACTCTGAGACAATAAAACAGACTCTGTACAGGCAGGCTAAAAACCAGGTAGGTATATGACAGAACATTTTACCGAGCTTACCTCCAGCATTTAGCATGGTATTATCAAACAGCTGGGTTCCTTTAGCCAGATCTGTGTTCTGTCCATGCTGAACTGGAATTCTGATGGTGAAGACTAACTTGTAAATCACATCTGTTTGCTACCATGTTGCAGTCCAGGAGAAATAGGAGTGGGGAGGGAATTGTTAACTCAAGTTTTATATAATCAGTTCCACGTACCATTATAACCTTGTGGAGTGAGTGCAGGTGTAGAGCTATATAGTGATGTAGGTTCATCTATCTATATCTGACTATAGAAATGTATATAGAAATATGGTAATGCAATAGTTACAAACTTTGGGCCAAATCCTCAGTTGGTATATATTGGAATATATTGGTTTCACTGGAATAATGACAATTTACACCAGTTGAGCATCTGGCCCTTTGAAACAGCAGTAAAATATAATAGGATTTAATAATAAAAACATCAAATCTAATTCAGAATGATAGTTTCTAGACTTGCTTGGAGAACTGCATCATCTTAAGCAAATTTAGAAAATGCCATTGTTTTGTGCATTAAGCTTTAAACCTAACGCGCCTTTAAAATAAAATCCCCCCTTCTTATCAAAAGACATACCAGTTCAGGCACAGCAAAAGCTGATGCAGGCCTTCTTCCAAAACTCGAAACAAAATCCTGAAATTTGAAAGAAGTTGGAAAACTTTTTTTTTTTTAAATTAGCATGGCTGGTTTTGCCATAAGCAGAAATGCCATGAGAGGCTCTGTTCTCATGAAGTTTGCATCCTGGTGCAAATAAAGCAGCAACAGATCTTCTGAGGGAGCCGTTCTGTGAAATGTCCAGCCCCATTACCGGAACAAAGAGGATACATTGAGACAAAATTCAGAGAGAGGGTCTGCAGAAAACCTGCAAACTTTTTGCCATTGACTATCTGTTCTTATCTGCTTCAAAGAGGCCACGTAGTTAAAATGCTTCTTTTAAGAATACTAGTGCAGGTTTGAGTATATTTACCTCTGCTTGGGGTTTTATTGGGGATGAGATCAGCTACTGTACTAGGAGTCGTTCTGTCCTCTAAGCAACAGGAATACATTACAATTTATCTTAAAGACCACCCAAAGGTGCAACTAAATGCAGTTGCCTAATAGAGGTGGGTCTTCAATTAAAGGTCAAAGGGGATTGTGCTGGAAACCCTAAGGCTACTTTATAGTGACTGCTTAAGACTGGGGTCAGGAAGTTGGGGTGGGGGTTGCCTATTGGAAGTGTGGGTATTTTGTACAGATTTGTCTGCACTTAAGGGAGTATTTTGGCTATGAAGATAACACTGAAGTTCTTTTCTAGTGAAAAAAGAGCTCATTTATCCTTTCAACACAAGCCACTTGCATGCCTCTGTCTGTGTCCTTTTACTAATACGCTGAGTGTACTAACTATTTAGGCACAACTTGATTTTTCTTGACTGCAATGTTAGATCTGGCACATGAGTTTTTTTTAAGTAATTTTGTAGTAAGTGAGATCTAAGACCTGTTACATATTGTCAAATATGATATAACTTGGACAATTTAAAATCCTCTGCTCTGCATGTATTACTGCAGGCAATATGGTGGGAAAACAATATTTATCTGGTCAGACCAGCACAGAAATCTTACCTTTCTATCAGTTTTGGCTCACTGTCAGTGTAGTATTGAAATGCACACATCCATGCAAACACCATAAAGCAGAATGCTCTACAGCACATACAGACGAGCATGAGATACAATGGTCAGATTGAGAACTGGATCTGAATTTGAGCTTCCTTGGGGGGAGGGGGAAGTTGTAATTGGAGTTTTGGGGCAGTTTTATTACTATTCTTTATTAAATTTGTGTTGCAGTAGTAGCTCCGGGTGCCATTGTGCTAAGCACCGTACAGACATCTGCAATAAGCGAGCGTCCAATCTAGGGCCCCTATCCGGCAAAGATTTATACATGTACTTAACGTTACACACCGTGGGTAATTCCAGAGATTTTAACTCACAATGTGAAAAGTTCAGCACATGCATAAATCTTTGAAGGATCAGGACCCGGGTTGTGACAAGATGCAAAAAATGGATGAGAGAGACAAAAGTGGAGGCGGGAGAAGGGCTAGGTAGCAGCAAAGCAACCAAATTCCTCTCCAGTAAGCAGTGATCTCTGCTCATTCACGGACTAGGCTTTGCCGGCTGGTAGTGCTGCAATAAACACACACAATTATACCGCACTTACATTGCCAAACTGACACACACAGGCTCCAGCTCCCTCCAGACACAATGGAAATGCTCAGTAAATGAAACAACATGCCATGCGCAAGCTCATCTCCACGGAGTCACTCAGTCCCTTTTGTCCTGCATAGCTGAACCCCCAGTTACAATTCTCCTTTTATGAGTCAGCAATAACTTCTGAAAGCCAAAGTGTCACTGTCTTCCCCAGGTGCACCGCAGTTATCATGCCCAGGTGGGGACCGGGGGGGGGGGGGGGGGAGGGCTCGGCACGATTCACTCAGCAACGCACACTGTTCCATATGCACTTTTGAAAACTATGTGAAAAAAGGCGGCCAGAACTCCCTGGATATGTTCGGTGGGAAGAGTAATGTCCTCTAGGAGAGGGGCCTAGATGCAAGTGTCAGCATTTGTCATGAAGTGCAAGGTGCAAGGAAGGAAGTTAAGGGGGTGTGTTTGAGATGCCCTTCCAAACCCACTGTTGCCTGGTAAAACTCTATGGCAAGGTCCACGTTTTTTTCCTCATGTGTGAACATAAGTATTGATTGGCAGGCAGGACCCCCAGCCCGCACCAAAGTGACTGACACTGACTGTCCTGACTTTCTGGTATGTAAATAGTTAAATGACTCTCAACTTCATGTGGATTATTCCAGGACCCAGGAGTGTGTATTCACCCATTTCCCTTTCTCTGCTTCTTCCCCTCCTTTAGGCTTATGCAATGATGCTGTCCCTTTCTGAGAACGCTCCCCTTCACACTTCTTCCCAGAATTCTCTGGATGCTTGGTTGAACATGGCAGGAGCAGCCTCAGAGTCGGGGACCTTTAATCCCATCAACCATCTCTGACGGGTCGAGAAGGCACTGGTTCAGAGTCGGAGCGAGGAGGTGGTGGTGCTGTGACTGCCCTATCAGAAATTCTAGCACGCAGAAGATGGATCAGAGGGCCTCAGGGAGTCGTCTGGGCTTTTGGCTGGGAGAATAAACCTGTCACGTGACCTGCAATTCCCAGATTTGTATCTATCCACAGTCGTTCGTTTCTAATTTGTTAGAAAGAAACTCTCCAAACTGGATAGCCCTGAAGCAGCCCTAGGATTCCACCATCTCTAAGAATAGTGTAAACCATAAGTGAATTGCAATGGTGCAATCAAATACTGGCCCCTTTACAGTTACAAGACAATATAACTGAGCCAGCTGGTTTCTGCTTATAAACTAAAACTTGAAGTCATTCGACCCCTTGCCCCCCTCACACACCACATTCACTTCAGCTGAATAGCAGTCATAAGGGGGGGAAGAGATCTAGAGCTGATCCATCCCTGGTATCATTCTGATATAGTCACCAGAGTTATACCAAGGAACGGTGAATTTGACCCATTTTTCTTAACATAGCTCTTTGAAAGAGCGTGAAATTCTGCACCCCCCACAACAGCACTCCTCTTTACACTGCAAAGTGTTGTTGTGAGTCTCTGTTGTGGGAAGCCACGCTCCCCGCCGTGCAATGTCCAAGCAGGGCTAGCTTCTGCCAAGAGCACAAATAATTGGTGCAGAAGGAGCATTGCTGGGGCTGCTCATAACGTGCACACAAATACATTAGACAATGCCCCGTAAGCTCGACCCTAGAAAGCTCCTGTGTAGTTTCTCTCCCAGAGGGTCTTTCAAACGCTATCTCTTCAGTGTTGGGGAAGAAACCTCTGCCCTGTGCCCTTGTGTTGGTTTGCTGGTGGTTGCTTATGCCGAGTACCCTGCCATCATTTACCCCATAATTTTGATAATATGACTACAAAAAATCCTTGTTTTTAATACCCTTATGAGTGCAGCTCAGCTCCTCAAGCATGTGGCTAAGGAAATGTATTTTCTCTCTGGATCTACAATTACTTGCAATTTTTTACGGATGATTTTAAATTGCTTTGAAGTCTCAGCTCTTTTGCTGACATAAAGCAGCCTCCAGAAATCCTGTGACATTAGTTTGTGCTATTTCTACATTGTAATAACCACCTGGTGTTCTAGCTGTGATTTTTATAGGTAAACCTGAACATAATTCGGAAAGGGGTTAGAAATATTATAAAGGATAACATTGGCTACTCTGACAACGTTTGTAATGTGTTTGCTGAGAAATGCCTAGATATGCTGTTACAGAATCAGGGTTGTCTGAAGGTAAGACAGGTGCATGCCACCACATGACTTCAAGTTGAATCAGGGGTGCCGCAAACTTGCCCATCTGAGTGCTGCATCAGCAACTCACCTAGGAGCCTCCAGATGCTGTAAGGACCCAATTCTGTATAAACCTGACTCTAAGTTAGCAGGAGTTTTTCCACTGGCTTCAATGGACTTTGGACCAGGCTCCAAACACTTAAAGTGGGTGTACTACTTGTGCTACACCTAGTAGTCAGTGGTTGCAGAGTTGGGTCAATAGCTGACTTCAGAGAAACGTCTCACAGTAGTAAACACATCTACTAGTAAGTGTTTGCGAGATTGGGCCACTAGTTTATATGTGCGGGAACAGACTGCAGCTGCTCTGCTGTTGAATATGAAAGAGGAGGTTCCCGCATGCAATGCTCCATCTGGAAGCAATTGCTCAGATTACAGTGGAGCATTGCATGCTGGGATTGCAGGCCTGATGGGCCACACCTCATACTCCGGACAAAGTCAGCCATGAGACCGCAGCTGGCCCCTGGGGCTGCACCTCCGTTTGCCACTGGGGTAGAGGGAATGAAAGGATAATTAGCAGCATCAAATAATTCTCCATAGTTCACCCAGGGAAAGACGACATCCCTCCTGCTAGTTTCTCCACGTCACCATGTATATGTGCCGAAGGCTCTGAATCCAACAGTGATCTATACCCCCTCAGTTTCAAATGTTTGCACAAAGCTCTTGACTAGGTGTAGCCCAAGAACTGACAATGTCAAAAGAAACCAGTCTCTAAGAGTCAGATGGAACATTCCTTTCCCTGGCACGTCTGCCAATGCTAACATTACAGTACTTGCCATTCACTTGGGCTTTAAATTATTCCCATAGGGGCCAATTTAAAATAATAAAATAATTGTTTTTTTTTCCTAATGGAATTTACCTTAATCTGTATATAACTTGTAATTTTTTTTTCTAATTCTTTTCTTATTTTATTTCTTCCTTAACAGTATTTTTTGCATTGGATATCATTATTGTGAAGAAATAATGTTAATATAAGTATCTAGTGAAGGACCAAAATTGTGTAATTAAGGTTGTATGTTGTATGATTGATAACCAGGGAGTAGATTTTTTTATGTGCCAAATGACCCTAAATAATCCTATTCTTGCTGCCGATTTTTCCGACAATCATGTTTTGTTAAATTTGAGTTTCAATTACATTTGCATGTAGGATGTGTTCTATTTATTTCTTTTATTGTTTGGAAAAAATATCACAACAAGAAAACAAAAACAAAACAAAAAACCCTTCCAACATGCCCTTAATAAAAAACAAAAGAAACAAACTAAAAAAAAGAGAGAGAGAAATAAAGCAACAAAAACTGTAAATAAAAACAACTGTGAAACTCCATATTGTAGCCAGGATGGCATGCAATGCAGATGTGCCATATTTTGCAGGGGAAATCAGTGCTTATTTTTATAAAGGAATGGAAACAAAATCCCATCAGTATAATTTTTGTTAACTATAAGCAATCTATGCCTTGTAAATACACCTCCACCCCAATATAACGCAACCCGATATAACACGAATTCGGATATAACGTGGTAAAACAGCGCTCGGGGGGGGGGGGGCTGTGCACTCTGGTGGATCAAAGCAAGTTCGATATAACGCGGTTTCACCTATAATGCGGGAAGATTTTTGGCTCCCGAGGACAGCATTATACTGGGGTAGAGGTGTACCTGAAATACAAATCTAGCAGTGTAGATGGGTAGCTGCAGGATAACACTGATTCAGTTGGCATTTGTAGCCATTTACAAAAGTAACTGGCATAATTACCAGAACTAAAAGGTTCTTCTAAAAATAAAATGGTATAGTACATAGCGAGGTTGTCAGCAATATTATATCACTAAAATATTCACTCTTTCGAGAAACAAAAGTACCCCCAAAGAACCTGCAAGGTGAAGTTTCATCCTGCAAACATGCTTAATTTTAAAGTAAATCAATGGGACTATGTATGTGTTTGCAGGCTTAAAGCTCAGAGGCCCGCTCCTATCAACACTATCAATGATAGTGCTTACCACACACTACGCCCCACAGCAAGCACTTAAGCACAGTCTTAGTCTTAAGCATAGGATCAAGTCCGTCCCTACTCAGTTAAAACAGGTAAGCCTGTGCTTTGAAGTCAATGGAGCTACTACATGCTTAAAGTTAAGCACATGCTAATGTCTCTTTCTGGATTGGAGCAAGAGTGCTCTGCACCTTGCAAGATCAAGTCCTAAGAGCAGGAGTAGGTGTTTGCACAGGCCGATCCTAAATTTCATCTGTAAGTAGCTGGCATGGGTTTGTGAAGAGTGGGTCAGCTTTGCTTCTCCATGTGTGGGGATAACTTGCCATGGTGACCTCATCTCCAAACCAGGGGCAAAGATCTTTGAAACAGAAATGTTATACAGGCTTTTTTGTCTTCCCTCCAGTCTTTGGACACTGCCCCATTATTTGTTCCATTGTTTCTTCAAAAGAACAATGTGTTAAAAGCTCTTAATTCTGCCTGACAATGAGCAATATCTGTTTACTTTCTAGGGACCAGGTTGTGCCACCATTACGGGGGCTGAGTAGCTGACTGATTTGAACAGGGCTCATTGAGGAGTACGTTACCAACCACCCTGAGTAAGGGTGACACAGTCTAGCCCTATATTAAGAAGATGAAATTTTTTTAAAATCATAAAATGATTTTTTTTCTGTTTCCTGTTACTTAAAAAACAAAAAAGACCACACTTTGTTTCCTTCCTTTTCTTCTAGTCCATTTAAGTATCCAGACTTCTCTAAACCAGCACTGGCTACACGTTTTAAGATTTTTTTCCAAGCAAGATAAGCAAATACAATGCCTAATCAAATTTATGTTTATCCCTTAGCCCCTTCTTTAATTGCACTCAAAATGTTGCGATTTGTAGCTCATATTGTTGGGGTTTTAACAAAAAAAACAATCGCTTATTTTGAAGGATGTCTCTTGAGACTTGCTTATGTCAAGTATAAATAGAGGCAAGAAAGATCCCACAATCAGAACTGAGACTCTCCTTTAGAACTAGCCAGGGGAGGGAGCTGGGGCCTCTGCTGGAGTTATGTAGCTCATGTGCACCCTACACCACTAACATATTATGCTCAGGAACCAATGCTGTTGATGTGGTACATCAAGGGGTGGAGTTAGAGTGATTTCCATAAGGCCTGGTAATTGTTCGAAATCAAGGGTACCATCCCAGAGGTGATTACTAAGAATTTTGTTGGATGGGGGCTATTTATTTTACCTGTTTTCATGTCTGCAGCAGGTAGCCATATTGCCATAATAGCAGGAGGTAAGGAATGGGACCTGCTGTGTTATTTTTCATATCACCAGGTGGATCCAAGGCAGCTATTAGCAGCCTCTGGCTATGCCAAATTGTTCAGTACTGCTGAAATAAAACTATAAGACAGAGGGACCCTTCCTTCTACTGATTGCTACTTTAAATTTTATATATGAGCGAATTATAAAAGCAAAAAAAAACAAAAACCGTTCCTGCTACTCCTTTCTGTTGCTGTCTCAGATACCAGCATTGAAAATAATGCTGTTAATCACTTGGCAGGTACAGAATGTTCAAGGTGCAATGCAACTGCTGTGCTACTGAATGCGCCAGGTCCATCCAGGTAGAATGAACTTGGTTTGTTTTTGGAAGATCCAGGTATGTCCAGGTAGAATGCACCAGATTTGCTGTTAGACATCCTAGGCATGTTCCTGTTGAAGACGCTGGGCTGCTGACCCTCCTGGGGCCTCGTTACAGAATGCATCTACTGCGTTGCTGAACATACCAGCTGGGTCCGACGTGCCATTACGTCACTGGACGATCAGAGCCCAGCCGGCACAGCAGCATGCTAGCAGCAAACCAAACCAAAAGGGTTAAGAGCAAAACATGAGCTGAAACGCTACACTGCATTCCAGGACAAATAACAAAGTTACGATTTTCTGTCTTGCTCAAAACGATTAGTGGAGCCTCTCGATTTCCCCAAAACCAGCACTTAGAAATTCAATAGTTATTGAAAACTGCTTCTCTTTTTCATTTCATACGAAGCATTTATAAAAGCACTTGCACAAGGACATATTAACATGTTTAGACTCTAAGCATCAAAGCACTGGACTGTAAGCCCTCTCTCACCCCTCCAGCCTATTTCAATCTACTGACTTACATTCAATTTTTACGTGCTGTATTTTGTGTGTGTGTGTATGTGTGTGTGGGGGGGAGGGGGAAGCATCATGGTGTCGGAACCTGCACTTTGCTGCCTGTTTAAAAACAAGCAGGGAGTGAAACAACCTGCTCCGATTTGTGTTGGTAACATGAGGGCAAAAGCTCTGCTCCTAGTTGATGGTCAGTAGTGTTTAAAGCCATGAAACTGTTTCTCTGTAGTGTTGAGTGATACTGTGATTAAAATGTTATTGCATTATTCCAATATTTTTTTCTTTATTCTGTCATTGATTCTTATTACCACTTTTGGAAAAGAACGAAAAAGAGAGAAGAAAAAAAAAAGGCAGCTTTGATTTCCGAATGTGCAATTCACGTGTGAACAAAGTAATTCTGAAAATATTTCTCAATGTATTTTACGTTCTCATCACTCTCTTCAAAAGTAAGAGATGTTTTGCCCTGATGTCATTTTCAGCCTGCAGAAGATGTAATTTAAAACATATATATATTATGCTTGCAAAAATCATAAATCTGTGCATCCTATGTCATTCCTTCTCCCATTGTTACAATACAGATTTGATTTAGGGTTTGTTTGTTTTTTTTCCTTTAGAACTGTATAGTGTTTTGTTTTGTTTTTTAAAAAATCAATTGTAAATGTCTGGTTTTCATATGATGTTTAAAAAACATTGAGAAAGAGGATGGTGCTTGTTCCATATCATTCTTGATTGTATATTGCTTCTGTTATGTTTATAAGTAAACTGTGCATGACTTGTGTTTAGCAGTCATTATTGTGTCTGTTTGTGAAATTTTTATCAAAAAGAAAAAAAATTCTGTAGATGCACTTATTGTATATGTGATTAGGTTTTGCGTCCAAGGCTAGAAGCCTTGAACTGCCAAGGAAGAAAAAAAAAAGGTGGCAGTTATTAATTAATATGAAATCGCTTTGTTGGGAGCATAATGAAATAAAAGAGATGAAGTGTAGAAAATAATTAAAAAAAGCGATTTTACAAATTTCATTTTGATGCTTGTGATAAAAGGCAAATGTATTTGTGTAGAGAAAGACCTTTAAAATAATGAATAGGAAAGCTGATTTTGAGGTTAATGCTGTAGAATAGGAATGTATACCAAATGTAATCTTTCCAATGCTACAATGAATTTATACATGAGATTGATATGCAATAAACCTGTGTGCTTTTCTAAGCAATGGCCCTGTGAGCTTTCTTGGCACAAGACAATGTACCACAAAGTGATGCCTGAAAGTGGTCCAGCATTTTCATTTTGACAGTAGAGAAATCATAATAAAGATGTTTGGGTCTAACAAACTCACCAGCAGCCCCACGAGTTTCCGTGGGAATACAGGTTTGAATAAGGGATAGGGCCCAGCTGTTTGGTTTTAGGCGTGGGGAAAGATGGGTTTGTAAAAGTTTGGGTTTGGGACTTTTACATAGTCTCAATTGTGGCAAACAGCATCTTGGATTCCCTCCACCCACCCACTCCATTGTTGTTGCTGTCTTCTAACACAGAGCAGCAACGGCTAGTCAATTCTTCTTTCCACTGTAAGGTACACATCACATGGACCTAGAGACCCAGGAGAGGGTCTCCAATGGCAAGAGGAACTCTAAAGTGCTGACAGTATTTCTTCAGACAAGGCCGAGTACTGCTCTGAGGATGAGGACGAGTCTAAGCAACTCTGTGTGACAGAGCATAGATGGCATGAACTCACTTTTCAATAGTAAAGTACCTGTGGTGACCATTTGAACGGGGTGTACCCCGAGTTGGCAGAATGTTTGCATTGTAAATAAATACTGTAGAATGACCTTAATGAGCGTAACCTTTACACGGCCACATCTGAAATTCAGCAAGAGATCTTTTAAGCATAACTTCTGGAGCTTTTGGAGAAGACAACTAAGGTAAAGTGGGTTCCTGATGCCCTATTTCCTGAGTAGTTCTTCCCAGGTCAAGAAGAGACAGCCAATGCTACTGGGTACCCGAACGTCAGACTAATGGGGTGCTTCTTTCTTAGCAGAAAATTCTTAGTGGCAGGTGAGTCTCTTACATTATAAGAGGGAGGAATTAAAATACGTGGCAAATATTTTCCCTTCAACACGATGAGCAAAGAGTTAGTAAAATATCTAGAGATGGCGGTCAGATGTTTCAGCGGGGGCGCTGGGAACAAAAATGACTTGAAAGCAGGGTCTTTGAACTAACAATGTGCATTACAAAACTGATGAATGGTCCGTGCTTCAAAAAGTCATTCATGGTGCTCAAATGACAGTATCCAGCATACAACATAATAGCACTTTCCTGGAGTTTGCCATATAAGGGTTTCAGTCTCAGACGAACTGAGTTGAAATCCTCTGCATCTCTGTGGCGGCTGGCAACCTCTCTCCTTATTAGCCCTGGAGGGGAGTAAAAAAAAAAAAAAATCTATTGGCTAAGAAAGCTCCGATAATAGAGCGATTGTCAGGCAGGCTTTAGAGAGAGAACAGAGACATTTAAGAGAATATTGCTGACAAGTGGACTTTGTCGTCCAGAAAGCACTTGATTCTCACCATAAACTAGCAAGAAAAAGGCTCCATTTTTAGGGAGGGGGAAAAAATCAACAGGGGAGGAAAAAATGAAGGTCAAGGAAAGATCTGTTCCCAGCAAAATGTGTTATCAATTGTGGGGTGGATACATACAGTATTGCCAAGCAGGGTCAGGTTTGGCTGACTTGCTGTGCCACCTGTCCTGTGTTGATAACCTTATTTTCTTTAACATACAAAACATATCCTAATAATAAATTAAATGATGCAATCAAGGGATTTGAGATCAATATTTTGAGTGTATAGGAGGATTTTACTATTATTATTATTTTTATCGCAGTATCTAAAGGCCCAGCATAGATCAGTGCCCCACTGTGCTAGACACTGAATGGACATAGAGTAAGAGGCTGCCCCTGCCCAGAGAACTTATGATCGAAACAGACAAGACAGATAAAAGGTGGGAGGAAGCCTGGTAGACAGGTATTCAGTTATAGGTATATTTGCCTACAAATGAGGGGTGACTTCCAAAAGCAAGGGCAAGAGTCAAGAAGATTAGAGGAAGGGCGGTCTTGTGATTCAGAGCTCTGGGTTAAATTCCTGCATGACTCTGGGCCCGGCTCTTAGACTTGCAATTCAGTGGGACATGTGCCCTTGCTGTAAACACGAGTAGCATCACGGGGGTCCCAAGTGCTTTGCTCAGTTGGGGCCTTAATCTCCCCATGCTTCAGTTTCCCTCTGTAAAACGAGGATAATATTTTCTTTTTACCCTTTCTGAGTGAATCAAGTGTTGGTGAAAGTCCTCTACTTAGTCACAGTAGTGAAAGTGCAAGCGTTTCTCATACCTGCCTGCTCCCGGGTGCCTACACTCTCCTGTGGAGACAACCAGCACGTTAGAGGGAGGTTAGACTCATTTGATCCTTGGCATGTCTGCTGCAACTGGGCCAGTTGGTGTCCTGTACCATTGCTGACAGAAAACAATGGGGATCTGGGTTCTTTAGGCTTCCCTCCTGCAGGGAGCCAGCACAAAGCCCAGGTACCACTTAGTCTCTCAGAACAGGGCGTAAGTGGCTCAAGTGGGCTGCATGCTGGCCTCTACACAGGCTGCTTTTCACTCTTGGAACGCAAGATACTAATATAACGGTGTGAGCTGGAATCGTCACTAAATCTACAGTCCCACTGCTCACTACAGTGCTAGCTGTCACCTACTTCAGTGGTTCTCAAACTAGGGTGACCAGACAGCAAATGTGAAAAATCGGGACGGGGGTGGGAGGTAATAGAAGTCTATATAAGAAAAAGACCCAAAAATCGGGACTGTCCCTATAAAACCGGGACATCTGGTCACCCTATTCTCAAACTAGGGCCGCCGCTTGTTCAGGGAAAGCCCCTGGTGGGCCGGGCCGGTTTGTTTACCTGCCGCGTCTGCAGGTTCCGCCGATCGCGGCTCCCACTGGCCGCGGTTCACCACTCCAGGCCAATGGGCTGCAGGAAGGGCGACCAGCACATCCCTCGGCCCATGCCACTTCCCGCCGCCCCCATTGGCCTGGAGCGGTGAACCGTGGCCAGTGGGAGCTGCGATCGGCCGAACCTGCGGACGCAGCAGGTAAACAAACCGTCCCAGCCGCCAGGGGCTTTCCCTGAACAAGCGGCGGCCCTAGTTTGAGAAGCACTGGCCTACTTTCCATCGCTGACCTAGCCCAGGGGACAATTTGAAAATCAATCCTTTCGTTTGCCACCTGTTAGTGTGATGGGAGACTCTCTAAAGGTGTCAGACCTTCTCCAAACTATCTAAACTCCATCCAAGGTGCACTCTGTCTTGTGAGATTTCTGGTCCCTTCTTGCTTGTGGCTGGACTGGAAATACTATGGACACAACTTCTCTTGTGTTAGTTCAAGTGCAGAAATTAGATATATGAACAATTAGGCCTGGGCTGAGCCACACTGCCTGAAGGGTGAGCCAAACCCTTCTGAAGTTTGGGATGGTGGGAGCTGTGCTTTTAGTTTGGTCTAGTGTAAAGAAGGGAGCCAGCTGCAAAATTTGGTTCTGGATCAGAATATTTCCGCACTTAAGGCTATTCAGTGCAAGGGATCTGGACTGGGCTCATTTCTAAAAGTATTTTTTTAAGCAACACAAGTTCTAATCAATAGCTTGATCCCCCTTATCCCATGAGTAGCTTGATCGAACCTCCTCCTTGCTTTGACCCTTGACAACAATGGTTCTGGATGCCAGCATCATAGTTCTTCTACTGGTAGAGAGATGGGCTGGAGAACCAGCCTTAGAAATGTGAACAGATGTGCCCTGTTCAGCCATCTCCCTGCCCCCAATCACCATCACCAAACAGAGTGAAGACAAAGTTTCTGCCAACAGCCTTGCTAATAGCTCACTGTATCATGTTAAGGTCACTGCAAAAAAGATTTCCTGGAGAGAGCCCAGCGAGGGAAGATGCCCATATGAACACTGGCGCTACGTAATAGGTCAGGAAAATAATGAAGAAAAAGATCTGCAATGAAAAGCTCAATTGTTGTGGCTACAATAACGCCCACATCAAATTCCATTGCAGTGCCATCCTCAAAGGCAAAGAAAATGCCCCTTATTACATCAGCTTGAGCCCACAGACAGCAGAGTCAAGACCCTCAGATTATTGATGTCAGCAACAAGTGATGGGGGGAACTTCTAAAGATCCTGAAACCTGCATGCTGAGGTGACCCATGCTGGAGATGCTAATGCAAATGTCCCACATCTTGTCAGTGTAGGAACTGGAGTGTATCCTCAGATCTCAGGATTTCCTTCTGGGCAAAATGAGAAGCATGGAGATTTGGGGTTTTTAAAAAAAAAGCTTTAAGTTTTTTGAATAAAAAATAGCTCCTGATTAGGGTTGGGAACAAGTTTGGGGTGAAAGTGCAGCTCAGTTCTTGTATAATCCAGACCAACCAGCTCAGATGCAGAAGAAAGGCGCAGAGAATGCTGAGAAACCAGCGACAGACGACTGCACTTGGAAAGTGTAACTGGGTTTTAGCATTTGCGGTGTTGCTGTAGTGTCCATCCCAGGATATTAGAGAGACAAGGTGGGATCGTATCTTTTATTGGACCAACTTCTGTTGGGGAGAATGACAAGCTTCCGAGCTTCACAGAGCTCTTCCTCAGTGTCAGTGTGGTTTAGAGACACACTCGTGATACAACCGTTATATAGACAGGAGCGATGCGGTTAGGATGGCCCTTGAAGCTAATGACACATGTCCCTGGATAAGCAGGAATTGGTCCTGCTGGACTGTAAGGTTCTCTACCAGACTCAGAAACTGTAGTTAGATCGATGCTTGTTTAAAGCGTGCGCTCACACTAGACACTCTTGTGCCCATTATCCAGTAGCACTGTTTCTTACTAGTGCTAGCAACAGCCCTAGCACTGGAGTATCACGACATGGTGAGAAAACCCCTGGCCAGCACTAGTGTCGCTGTGCTAGTGTTGGAAAAAGAGCCCACGATTTCCCAGCCCGGGCAAGGCCTCTGCTGGGGGCATAAAAGCCAGGGTACTGCTGTGCAAAATGTGCCTCCATGTGCCTGCCTTGCTTCTGAGAGGGGAATTCGTCCCAGACAGCCGGCCCACAGCTATATCACTGTGTGCCACTAGGGAGCAGTTTATCATTACATTTCAGCCTCTCCCTCTGCTCGGGGAGAAGGCATTCCGAATTCTTCATTCGTGTGACAGGGTTTTACTCCGGGGAAGCTCAGAATTAAAGTCTCTTTTCCCCTCGTGGTGATTATAAGATGACCCTGATCAGAGGCAGGGTCCCAGGGCAACAGTGACCTTTTAAGAAGGAAGAGGCCGTGCAGCTGTGACTGGTCAGTTAACTCCCAAAGGAGGCCGCAGAGAGGGCAGCTGGTGTGAGAGGGAGGGAGACGGAGGGAATCAGACACCCAGGTGTGGGTGAGCTGCCTGAGACTCAGGCAGAGACCAGAAGCAACCAGGAAGAGCTGACAGGAGCTGCTTGGGGGAGGGTGGCAGGAGTCCCAATAGAGAGCTGAGTTTGAATGGGAGCTGAAACAGGCCTGTTGGTGAGAACTGTTCAAAGCTGGGGACCCCGGCTGACCAGACGCCTTGGGCAATGGCCTCTGGGAAAAAGTGGAGGATCCACATTGGTTAGGGGAAGCTGAGCCTGGAAGGGAGAGGGCTGCTTGGGAGAGTGGATCCCACTGAGCAGGGGCAGGACTCACAGGCAGGGAGGCCTGGAGGAGAGAAGCACTGCAGGGAACCTTCTGGGCAGAGACCGGAATGAAGGGCGGAGGGACAGAGGGGAGAAGGGGGCAAACCTGGGATTTGGTGCTGATGTCCCTGGAGAGGGGAATGGGGACCCGCTGTGTCTTGGGATGTTTGCTGTGAGAATTGGAGAATGGTTTTACTACAAGGCTTTTGAGGAATTGCTGCACTGGTGGGAAGGAATAAATTATGCCCAGAGATGGGCTTTTATCAGACACTGAGAAACTCTTCCTTTCTGGGTGGAAGAAAGGGGAAACTGAGGCAGGAGCCCCTGTCATGGTACAGCCTACTGCTGGAGGGTAGCCCAGGCAGGATCCATCAGGACAGTTTATAAATATTTTGGGCCATCCACCAGGAGCCAGAAATATAAAATACAGCAACCTACGGGGGTGGGAGAGCACAGTCATTCAGCACACACCACAGAGACTGAGGGATCCAACAGTAGCAGAAAACCTGATAATACTGACAACTCCCTTCCCCAGACAGGCTCACTGAGCCCTGCCAGCTCCCCCCACCTTCATTTTTCACCATGCCTCCCCCCGCACACACACACTCTTCAGGTCCTCTGTAACAACCTGGCTCTACCTGGCCAATGAGGGGCTGATGCAGAGGGATGGAAAGCCCCCTCTTTCTCCAGCTCTGGCCTTTCCCTTAACATCACCACAAAAATCTGTAGGGAAGATCCTTGTCAGGAGTCCCAAGTGGGATTAATGTGCACGCTGCCCGGACAAGTTCCTGGGCATGGCCTGCGTGTTAATTCACTTTACGGTATCCAAACTCCCTTACAGATTATTCCTGCCCTAGCAGGGGAAGGGAGAGCTGAGCATACGGGCATGCAGGAGCACTAGTCCTGCAGCATCTCTGGTGGGGAGGAAGGCATTCTACTTCTGTGTGCCTGTGTCCTAACTGAGCACAGTCATCCAACAGGAGGGAGGGAGAGAGAGAGTGTGTGTGTGTTTTGCTAGCTCACACAGTGGGCCCCTTGACTAGCTCATGCTAACATTAAAGCACATAGTGGGCACAGCCTTCTGGAAAGAGTTCACGTGGGACACTGCCGTGAGAAATTATTAAAAATTAGCTTCAAGGCTATCAAAGGATCCCAAGCAGGAAATGTTAACTTCAGTTAAATGTGTTTCATGGAATCTGTTCCTAACCACTCACCCCCCTTACATGAATGTCCTGGCTACCTGAACCCCAGTTACCTGGTACCAGATAAACCCAAATCCTGCATGAGGATTTACGAGTGCAGATCCCTGCATGTGCGTTGAGTCCCACTGAAATCACTGGGGTCCACCCGGCCCACAAAGAAACCTTTTCTGACTATTTATTTACCCACATTAACATGTTTTTAGTGGCTGATACTAGGATATTGGCTACCTTGAAATATACAAGCACAGCTCTTCTCAGCAAAGGGTTCTAGCCAGCAAAGCAGCTACTCCATTACCTTAGCTGGGAGGCAACCCAGTGCATTCAACTAGCTGCTATTTCACCGTAATGAAGTGTTGGAAATAATTACATGCCTCAAGCATGGGTAGGAGCATAGTATACGACATGTGCCCGTGCGCATATGCATATGCACAGACATGTGACTGTAACAAGCCCGTGCAATGACACCTTTGAAGTACTAGCTCCATTTAGTTCTATTTTACTCCAGACTAAGACCCTGAGCCGGCAAACACAGGGAGTCCACGGGCCTACTCCCATGCTTCAGGTTAATTCGTCCGTAAGGATCAAGGCCCCCAGGTAGGTTCACCAAGAACTTTACCTCACGCCCTGGAGAAACCAAGTGTCAGGACGCTGTAATAAAACTGGGCCGATGGCCTAAATACGCAGCACCTGCGGTCTCTGCAATACAACCCTTGGAACGGCAGAGGGCAGTCTTACACAGCTGCTGCCCGCTGCCTACAGGTACTTTAACCAGCTCTGCCTTGAGACAAAACCCCTGGAATCTGATACTCCCCTGCCCTGCTCCTAGCTTTGTCCTTCAGCTCTGTGCAAAGCAGGGCCTCCCTGCACCCAGATGGGAATTCTCCATTCCCTCCTAGCAGTGCTAATGATTTACACGCACCAGCACACGTGCAGATCAGGGCACTGGGAATCGGGCTCATATAGTACCCTACACCACAGCTGCTAGCGATGAGAGCAAACCTTGATTTAATATCACACACCATTCAATCCCTTTTGCTATTGACATCTGAAGCCTGAACACTGACCCATTTTTTAAATTGCCCAACCCAACGCAAATTTATGCTGCCTTTATGTCCACAAGGGGCAAGGTCGTGTTCTCCCCCCACGCTCACAAGTGGCTTACTTGATTTTGCTGGAATTTCTTCTTCTCTTCTTCCAAAATCATACTTTAGAAACAAATTGCAGAACTTCTTTAGTGAGTGAGCGCTTTGCTCTTCAGCGTGTTCTTGGGTCACTTCAGTAAGCTGCAGCCCTGTTGGGAAGGGAAGCGAAGACAGAGAAGGCCAGTGCTGGCGTAAGAGGCTTGTTCCCTGGATGCTGCCAGGGGTAAACTGTAGAGTCAACCCCAGCCACTCAAAAATCACAAGATTGGCTTAAAATCATGAGATTTTTAAAAATACATTTGTCTTTGCCGTCTGGTTTCTGAGCTTTCAGGGCCCCTTGCTTCACCTTTTCTGGCTTTTTTCAGCCACTGTGAGAGCGAGAGAGTTATTTTGGGGAAAGAAAAAAAAAACCCAAACAAACCTAAAGCTGAGATTCTCTGGTGTCCAGCAGCGCCGGCTATGTTCACCAGCCACCAGCTCTACCAACCCCTCGGCCTCCATCCCCAGCTCATCTCCCTTTCGGTAGCACCCCGGGGCTCCAGTATTCTTGCCAGCAAGTTAAAGAAGTATGAATTGGATGAATGGACTATAAGGTGGATAGAAAGCTGGCTAGATTGTCAGGCTCAACTGGTAGTGACCAAAGGCTCGATGTCTAGTTGGCAGCCAGTATCAAGCGGAGTGCCCCAGGGGTCGATCCTGGGGTCGGTTTTGTTCAATATCTTAATGATCTGGATGATGGGATGGATTTCACCCTCAGCAAGTTCACAGATGACACTAAGCTGGGGGGAGAGGTAGATACATGGGAGGATAGGGATAGGGTCCGGAGTGACCTAGACAAATTGGAGGATGAGGACAAAAGAAATCAGATGAGGTTCAACAAGGATAAGTGGAGAGACTTGCACTTAGGACAGAAGAATCCCATGCACCGCTAGAGGCTGGGAACCGACTGGCTAAGCAGCAGTTCTGCAGAAAAGGACCTGGGGATTACAGTGGACGAGAAGCTGGATATGAGTTAAAAGTGTGCCCTTGTTAGGGTGACCAGATGAGATGAAGAAAATATTGGGACACCAGGGGGCAAAAAACAAAAACAAAAACGAGTGCTGCCACCCGAACAAAATATCCGGACAAACAGCTAAAAATGGGGACGGTTCCGATTTTATCGGGAAGTCTGCTCACCCTAGCCCTTGTGGCCAAGAAGGCTAACGGCATACTGGGCTGTATTAGTAGGGGCATTGCCAGCAGATTGAGGGAAGTGATTATTCCCCTCTATTCAGCACTGGTGAGGCCACATCTGGAGTATTGTGTCAAGTTTTGGACACAATACTACAGAAGGGATGTGTGGACAAATTGGAGAGAGTGCAGCGGAGGGCAATGATTACTGGGCTGGAGCACATGACTTATGAGGCGAGGCTGGGAGAACTGGGCTTATTTAGTCTGCAGAAGAGTGGGGGGGGGGGATTTGATAGTAGTAGCCTTCCCTGAAAGGGAGTTCCAAAGAGGATGGAGCTCGGCTGTTCTCAGTGGTGGCAGATGACAGAACAAGGAGCAATGGACTCAAGTTGCAGTGGGGAAGGTTTAGGTTGGATATTAGGAAACACTATTTCATGAGGAGGGTGGTGAAGCACTGGAATGGGTTACCTAGGGAGATGGTGGAATCTCCATCCTTAGAGGTTTTTAAGGTCAGGCTTGACAAAGCCCTGGCTGGGATGATTTAGTTGGGGATTGATCCTGCTTTGAGCAGGGGTTTGGACTAGATGACCTCCTGAGGTCTCTTCCAACCCTAATCTTCTATGATTCTAGGGCAGGGGTGTGCAAGCTACGGCCTGGGGGCCACATCCAGCCCACCAGATGTTTTAATCCGGCCCTTGAGCTCCAGCCAGGGAGCGGGGTTGGGGGCTTGTCCCGATCCGTGTGGCTCCCAGAAGCAGCGGCATGTCCCCCCTCCGGCTTCTATACATAGGGGCAGCCAAGGGGCTCCACACGCTGCCTACACCTGAAGTGCCGCCCCCGCAGTTCCCATTGGCCGGGAACCGTGACAAATGGGAACTGCAGGCAGGAGCGCTGCCAGCTTTTCTGCCGCCCTTGGCGGTGGAAGGTCCGCCCTGAAATGCCCCCCCCCCCCCCCCCAGAGGCGGCAGAAGGTCCCGCTGCCGAAATACCGCCACGGTTGTCGCCCCCCAAATGGTAGTGCCCTAGTCGACCGCCTAGGTCGCCTAATGGGTTGCGCCGGCCCTGACTGTAGGGGCACTGCCTGCAGACAGGACGGTGTGCCAAGCTGCCTGGCCATGCTGCCGCATAGAAGCCAGAGGGGGGACACGCTGCTGCTGCTTCTGGGAGCTGCTTGAGATAAGCACTCCTCAGAGCCTGCACCCCTGATCTCTGCCTGCACCCCAACCACCTGCCCCAACCCCAATCCCCCTCCTGCCCTCTGAACCCAGCCCAGAGCACCCTCCTGCACCCAACCCCTCATCCCCAGGTTCACCCCATAGCCCTCACCCCCACTGCCCCCTCCCACACCCGGAACTCATTTCTGGCCCCATTCCAGAGCCTTTACCCCCAACTGGAGCCCTCACTGCCTCCCGCACCCCGACCCCCAATTTCATGAACATTCATGGCCTGCCATAGTTTCCAGACCCAGATGTGGCCCTCGGGCCAAAAAGTTCGCCCACCCCTGGTCTAGAGCGATTCACGGGCGCTGAGCGCCCAAGGGAGGAAAGCCAAGGACGCGCAGCGCCGGACACAGGACGGACCCACCTGCCGCGTGACCCCTGGCCAGGGCAATTCCCCGCTGCGCGCTCACGAGCGGCCGGGCCGGGGCTGCCCCAGCGGCGGGGACGGGCCCAGGTGGCCGGCCCCACCCCCGGGACAGGCGGGCCGTGCGGGGGTGGGGCTCGGCGGGGCGGGCGCGTCTCGCTGCCTCCGCCTGCAGCCGGCGGAGCTCGGCCCGGAACACGCACCTGCCCGGCGGCGGGGCGGCGCTGGAGGCTCCCGGCCGCGGCTCCGGGCTCGCTCGCTGCACAGGTAGGCGCTGCCCGCGGCCGCCTCCCCGCGGGGTCCCGCTTCCTCCGCCGCTTCCCTCGCGGGGCTCCCTGTGCGCCCCCCCCCGCCCGGCTGCAGGTACCGAGCCGCGAACACGGGACCCCTCCCCCCCCGGGCCCGGCTGCAGGTACCGAGCCGCGAACACGGGACCTCCCCCCGGGCCCGGCTGCAGGTACCGAGCTGCGAACACGGGACCCCTCCCCCGCCCGGCCGCAAGTACCGAGCCGCGAACACGGGACCCCTTCCCCCCGCCCCCCCCCGGCTGTAGGTACCGAGCCGCGAACACGGGACCCCTTCCCCCCCCCCGGCTGCAGGTACCGAGCCGCGAACACGGGACCCTCCCTCCCTGTTGTCCCGGCGCCTCTGCGCAGAGCCTGCCCCCACCGGCTCCCCCCGCTGCACTGCGCCTTGTCTCCTTCCCCCCCCGCTGCCCGGGCTCCCCCCTGCTTCCCACTCTGGCCGCTGGCCCGGGCTCTGGGGGAGGCGGCAGCCCGGGGCGGGGATGGCACCTTGGCTTCCTCCTGTTGGACGTTTGGGCCAAGACCCGCCGCGGGGTGGGCTCTGCGGGGCTGGGACCTTCGGCCTCCTGGCGCTACTTGTTCTGGCTCCCCTGGGGCTGAGGCCGGCCCCAGCGATGCATTGAAGAGAGGAGCCCCCCCTTCCAGCTCTCCTTCTTGGCTGGTGGCACGGAGCCGTGGCTATGTGGCAGGTGGGGGATGTGGTGCCCGCAGTCAGGTGCGGCTTGTTGGCAGGGCCAGGGGAAGGGGCAGTTTGCCTGGGCACCCCGGTTTGAGTGGGCCCCCAAGCCAAGAGGCATTGTGACCTGGCATGCAGTGGCGCAGCCCCATTCCCTGACATTTAACCCAGCAGCCCCCCAGGCCCAACCTGAGTGATGCTGTGACCCCCTGAAGTGAGAGTGGTTCTGTTGTGCGTAGCGTGGGAAATACATGCCGGGTGCCCCTGCCAGTGGCTAGTGCAGGGGTAGGTAACCTATGGCACGCGTGCCGAAGGCGGCACACGAGCTGATTTTCAGTGGCACTCATACTGCCCGGGTCCTAGCCACTGGTCCGGGGGACTCTGCATTTTAATTTAATTTTAAATGATGCTTCTTAAACATTTTGAAACCTTATTTACTTTACATACGACAATAGTTTAGTTATAGATTATAGACTTATAGAAAGAGACCTTCTAAAAACGTTAAAATGTATTACTGGCATGCGAAACCTTCAATTAGAGTGAATAAATGAAGACTCGGCACACAACTCCTGAAAGGTTGCCGACCCCTGGGCTAGTGCATTGCACTGGGACTCGGGAGACCTGGATTCTATTCCCGGTTCTGCCACTGGTTTGCTGGGTGACCTTAGGCAAGTCCCCATCTGCTTCAGTTTCCCCATCTCTAAAATGGGGATAACAATACTGACGTTAAAGACCGATATGGATAAAAAGTGCTCTATAAGAGGGATTATTATTACTATCTTATCACTTCACCTTATGGTTCATACACAGTATTTGCGCCGAGTCTGAGTCACTCATGGGTGCTGAGAACAGGGATAGCGAGCTTTAGTGACAACCTGAAGGTGTACCTGTTTGGGGTAGCTGATGACTAATGGTCACCAGCAGTTCTCCCATGCTGTCATGTTTTGATTTGAGACTAATTGTGGTCGGCAGCAGTAGTACTTGTATTACCACTGCGTCCCCGCTCTTGAGTTGTACGTGAAGTCTCTGCATCAAACTTGAAAGCCCGTCCTTCCTTATTTGTAGCCACAGAACTGGGAGCGGGTGGGGGAATGGCTGGAGAACCACATGCTAAAATCTTTAGCAAAGCTCTTCGGGTGTTTTTATGGTTGTGTTTTTTGTAGCACGCAGCAGCTCAGATTTTTGCAGAACTCTGCTCAGTAATGGCTTTAACAGTCTCCCATTCTCAGAGTGGCATGTTTCTTGACCTCTGGGAGCAGCAGCATGGAGAGATGCAATGTGACTCTATATTAAGGTGATAGTCTGATCTCTTGACTCCCTTCCTGCGACATCTACTGGTGATGACTAATTTGAGAGAGCTTCAGTTAATTGTTCAGGATGCAGTGATGGTTCGGTGTCTAGACATTTCAGCAGCGTATATGGACTGGAAAGCCTGGTCTATACATGGATTTTTATACCAATAGAACTATTTTGGTTAGGGATGTGAGATTTATTTTTCTAGAGTAGTTACACTGGTCCAACCTCTGTTACGGATGCAGTTCTGTTGGTGTTATGCTCCCCTTCCTGTTTGGGAATAGCTGTAATTGTGTGTCCATGCTCTTCCGACTCTCCTGGTAAAGTTGAAACAGTCCAGCTTGTGTGTAGACAAGCCCCAAGTGTGTGTCTGTGCTTTTGTTGTTGTTGTTGTAAATACAAATGTTGCAACTTGTAGGTGGTTGGGTGTATCACTGACACTGCGTCTGCACTTGGGCAAATCATCCAACATCTTGGTGCCTCACTGCCCCATCTCTAAGTGTGCTACTGCAAGGCTCCCCCACCCATCAGGGATGTTGTGTGGCCAGTAAAACACTGTTGGGGCCTCGAGGAGCTCTAAGTGGTGAGTAGAAACTGCTATTGGAGACTAATTCCTTCTGGTGTTAAGAGCCCAGTTCTGTCTACAGAAGCCATTAAACAGGTGCATAATGCGGAGCTGGGAGTCTCCCAGAGGCCAAGACGTTACTTCTATCACCACTGGGAGCTGAAAGCAGAGTGGATGTGAGAGCCAGGTCAGTTGCTAACCCAGAGTTGGTGGCTGTGATTGGTTTCTTTAAAGAACTGCCCTTCTCGCTTCCCAGCTCCCGTCCAGGGGTGGAGACTGGCACTGCAAACCAGGCCCTGGAGAATGGGACAGTCCTGGTTCCGCTGGCTGTCCTGTAGGTGGGGGACACTTCCTCTGAACGTCTGGCCCTGCTCTCCCGGCTGAGATGGGTTTTGTAACGTTCCCCTTTCGCGGCCTCCACCCTGCCTTGCCAGTGGGGAGAGTGCAGAGTGTCCCCGCTGTGAGGCTGCCCTGGCAGGGCCTAGCCCATGCTTTGTTGTGATGATGTAATAAACCCAGCTCTTTTGTTAATGTCTTTCCAGCAAAGGATCCCAGGAGCACTACAGAGGCATTGAGCTGTGTAGCCTCACAACACCCCTCAGTGTAGGTGTGGTGGGTAGAACACCCACTTTGCAGGTGGGCAAACAGAGGCACAGAGCGCTTGAACAACAGGCCCGAGGTCACTCACAAGTAGAATTTAGGAGTCCTGGCGTCCAGCGTGCCGCTGGAACCACGAGATTCACCATCTCCTTAAGAGTCAGCAAACTGCTCCTAACCGGAGCGCAGCTTTTCCGTAGAGCCCGTGCCTGGCTAATGCTCTCTTGCCTAACAGGTTCCCCCTTGCACTGTGAAACCGAAAACTAACTGTTGGGTTTGCATCCAAAATCAAATCTAAAAATACACACTGAATAAATTGCTGCCCAGCCTTTGGGAAATAAATCCCAGCAGCCAGCACGGCTGCTGAAACCAAGTATGTCAGGGACTTTCTTGGAACGACAAAATAAACAAACAGACTGTCTGACTGGGGGCAGGTTCCAGGGAGAGGAATTGACATAGTTTCCCCCGCCTCAACTGCATTTATTAGACTGTGTAATTGTTCTTGGACAATACCTGTATTTAATTTCTGTGGCCAGTTGGGGCACGTTCAAAAGAGTCTCGCTTTGAGCATTGAAGCAAAATAAATGAAGAAATACATAAGGGCTTGTATATACAATTAATAGCAAGGCAAGAAAGTACGAGGAGCTTTGTGACCCAGGTAGCACTAATCCGAATAGTTATGTGACTTTTTTCCTGGACTGAGAAATAATGGCATAAAGAAGACACTAAGCTATTCCCTCTTAATTTCCCAGTCCCAGCTAAGACCCCATAAAGGGTTCTGGATTTCATAAAGCCTGGAGCACTCTGAAGACTAGGTCCCTTTCAGGTGTCTCAGGCTGGGCACCCAAAATCACTAGTCTCTCTTGCAAATCTTCATCTTGGTCTCTCTTAGCCTGTAAGCTCTTTGGGCAGAGATTGTCTCTGCTTTGTTCTCCTGTACAGCTCCAAGCCCTTGGTTGGAATAAACCACCAATAAGTAAGAATCCTTTTGTACCTTCCATTTGAGGATCTTGGTGTGCTTGCAAATAGTAATGAATTAGGCTCCACAAAAACCCCTGTAAGTTAGACTCGCAATAGCAACAGTGAGACTTGTGCAAGAGGTAAGTTTAAAGCTGGTGCTGTTGATTCATCAGGTGGGGCTACTGCTTGAGAGCCAGTATTGAGCCTGTACTTAGAGTAATGTGCGCTTACTCAGGTGATGCTGGACACAGTCTTCTGGATGAGATCTAAAACTGTAGGTCTTGTATGTGACCTGTGGTCATTAAGAATCGCATGGAATTTTGTGAAAGAGCACAGAGGGCAACCCCAGTATCCTTTCCAGTGTGTAATTGGAGTGATTATGAGCTGCCAGCCGAAAGGGCCCCTGCAGTTTCTGTTCTCTGTTATGTCGCTGCTGCTTTTCAATTAAGAGGTGTCGGCATTTCAGCCACAGGTATATAGATTGAATAAAGCACATTTAAGTTTGTGAAGTACTTGAAGCAACAGATATTAGTCAAATGTGACTTCTTATTGATAAGAATAGTTGAGAGCAGTGTGGTATGAGGCTCTAATTCATGTTGATGGGGTGCTGTGGGGACTCAGAATGGTAGTGGCTATGTAGGAGCAAAGCACTCCTCTGTTTACTGCTATCTTAACTCTGGTACTGCAAAGCAAGCAAAGGAACCTGCCTCTCCCTTTTTGCCTCCCACTGAACAAACTGTTCAGGGAGAGGCAGTCTCCTGGACAGATATTATTGACCTGTGAACTCGCAGCAGGTGTTCACTCCACTCCTAGTGTGACGTGGCATGGTCTGGGCTAATTGCAGATAAAACAATTTCCTCAGCTGTGAAGGACCGTAGCCAATCTGACTGATGGGAGGGATGTGGCAGGGTTAACTCCTGGCTCTGTTGTTAAACTGACCATAGGGGTTGATAATTAGCAGAGTAGCATCTCTGTATCTGCTAGGAGGTTATTGGCAAGGCCAGAAACTGGATTTTTCCACTCCATGCATCTGATGAAGTGGGTTTTAGCCCATGAAAGCTTATGCCCAAATAAATTTTAGTCTCTAAGGTGCCACAAGGACTCCTCGTTGTTTGTGCCAAGAGTTGTTAGTGAATTTCATCTGTCTGGAACCCAGGAATTGCCACACGGATACAGACTAGCTCATCTAGTCTGGTGTCCCATCACTTCCAACTGCGAGACCCTGCAGAAGAGAAAGAAAAGCACCTAATGCTATACAGGGGAGATTTGGGGGCGGATGAAAAAGAAATTCCTTCCTGATCCCTGCTAGCAACCAGCTTATGCCCCAAAGCATAAAGAACAGCATAGTATAGCTGCCAGCAGCAAACATTCCTTCCCCTGTCAATGTCTGATCCTTCTCTTTGTGGCGTATAGTTGCTGCAGAGCGGTTATTGCTTTTCCGTGACAGTCAAGTTTAAAAAACAAAACAAGACCAGCTTTCCCCGGGAGCTTGATCCTAGTTCTGTACCTTGTGTTTTGGTAGGGTGTGGAGCGGGGGGGTTGTTTCTGAGTCACCTTCTGCCCCCACCCTGTGCATATGCAAACATAAAATGAGACTAACCCATGAAATTGGCCTTTCATATGTGTCCAAATCCAGTTAGAGGTGCTGGGTGAGTAGTTCTGGGGGCGTCACATGTAGTGGAGGTAACTGAGTGAGAAGCTGAATGTGGTATGTTGGGATTAGCATCTTTGAGACAGACTCACCCCTGGTCCCCTCTGACAGAGGGCAGAGCTGAGCGACTTCAGAACTAGCCGCTGCCCAGACTGAAAACACCTGATCCAACCGGTGTCGGCATGTTGGAGTCTTTCCCTCTTTATTGCCTTTTCCACAGAAGGGAATGTCAGGTAGAAATGGCATTAAGATCCACCGCCCTGGAGCCACGTTTCCTGTTCTTTCCTGACCAGCTCAGCTGGTCTCAGAAGAAGCTAGATCTAGTTTCTCCCTCCATCCTGACTGTCCAGCCTCCCTGAGCCCGTGTAATATCTGTGCACAGCGCGCACAGCAGTTTTCAGGGGGGAGAGGGGAAGCCTGTAGCTCAGCACTGCAAGGTTGGGAAGAGCCTTCTACTTGGGTCCCAGTGGGAAGACTTCTTCTCTTTGCCCTGAATGAGGCTGGAGAGCCTGGCTCACTTCTTCAGTGCTAGTGACTGGGTAAGAAAAGGGCCTACCTAATGGGTCTGGTACGTGGTAGCTGGTAAGTAGCTGGTGGGTCCGTGTAATCTGACTCGAGCTAAGGTGCTCCTGAATGCATCCCTGTGCAGTGATCCTGCAAACACGTAGGCACGTGCTTAACTTCACGCACACGAGGTGTCCCGCTGACTTCAAAGGGACAGCTCACGTGAATAAGGCACGTACGTAAGCGTCTGCAGGCTGAGAACATACCGAACAGGGCCCTGTCACTTCCTTGTAGATTTCAAAGCAGGGGAGAGAGGGGTTACGGGACTGTTCTATAAAGCACACGCCGAAGCACCCGGTCTAGGAGCTGGTGTTGGAAGCTGGTGTGAAGTTGTACGGTGCACTGTGGGGAGTGAACCCCCTCTAGATCCCTTCCAAATCCATGCTCGCTCCGCTCAGGGAAGGCTCACTATGGTCTGCTGGGCTTTGTCTTCCTCAGTAGGAGCAGATTGTGGAACTTGCTTCTGAGTCATGAGAATAAATTGTGGGGATAACTGGTAATACTGGAGGTGATGAACATGGGGATGGCCAGAGGAGATCAGGTAGCCCAGTAGCCTGTCTCCGGCAGTGGCCTGACCAGATGTTTCAGAGGAAGATGTAAGAACCCTGCTGTAAGCAGATGTGGGGTAATCTGTCACCCACAAAAGCTAAACCAAGATGCTGGGTCCCAACGCCTCCAGACTTGCAGAGGTTCAGAAGCCGCTTTGAATCTGAATATTGCAGCTGACTCTTGTCCCGGTATTGGGTCAGAGCCAACTTCCTCTCCCCCATCCCTCAAACAAGGTGGCCTCATGGCGTGGACTTAGTATTTCTTACTATTTAGTGCTGCTGTTTGCAAATGTCCCTGTTTCCCCTGAGAGATGAAATGACTTGCCAGAGGCCACACAGTGACTCAGTGTCAGATTTGGGATTACAGTTCAGGAGCTCTTGGTTCCGAGGTCTGTGCTCAGAACAGCAGAACCCACCTCTCTTTCCCAGAGCACCTCGAGAGAGCTGCAATGGCTGTAGCTTGGCAAGTAGCTAGAGTTCCTATTTTGCTTTCTCTGTTAGCTGCCTTATTTCCACTGCTGCTAAACAGGGCCCTTCTCTACAGCACCGCCTGTGTCAATGGATGGAGCATGGCGGTTTTACCCTCCTCCCTCCGACAGGATGCTTGGCAGGACACTGGCCGGCACGGGGCATGTATCCCTTGTCCAACCAGATGAAAATGAGCAGCATCTCAATCAAACAGGCCTTTGTAGACCAGGCTGACTTGTCTTTCTGCCAGTTATTGTAAAGAAGAACATGTTTCAAGTCTTGGTCTGTGTTTCCTGTTCGATGGTTGTTGATGGGGAATGGTTCAGCGAGAGCTCGGTACAATGGGACCTCAGTATGGGCAACTTGGAGCATGCTTTTTGTGAAATCATGTAATGGGGAGAAAAGGAGCATGAGTGTAAGTGCATTAATTGTGTGGCACGTCATGTTAGCATTTATCTCCCAGAAAAGCAATATGCAGAGTGGGGTCTTTGAGGTGGCCGCCGCTTGCAAATGGGGTCACCCCAAACTTGTCAGTAAGGACTTTGCACCCTCAAGTATGCTCTCTGCTGTGCACTGGGCACATGCCTGGCTTTCCAAACGGCTCTAGAGACATTTGGAACCTTTGGGGGAGCTGAGGTGCATCCTCTGTAGTGCAGCTGTTGTATCAAGGTGTGGAATCTTCTAGAGAGAGCCCAGGGTGGCAGCAGAGGGCAAGTGTGTAGGGTGACCAGATGTCCCGATTTTATAGGGACAGTCCTGATATTTGGGGCTTTTTCTTATATAGGCTCCTATTTACTCCCCTCCCCTCCCCCTCCCCCCCCCATCCTGATTTTTCACACTTGCTGTCTGGTCACCCTACAAGTGTGCAGGAAGTAGAACAGAGAGCAGTAAGTAAAGGACAAGTGCAGCGGGTGGTGTTTGCACCCTAATCTTCTTCCTGCTCCCAGCTTGGAGCAAAGAACTGGAACTTGCTCTGGTGACATCAGCCCTAGAGCCAAGCAAAGGAAGTGGCAGAGCTTTGAAACCCAGGCACGGTTGCCAAATCTTTCTTTTCCCTCTAGCCAGGGTGTGGTCTGTGTGTGCATTTCTCTCCTTAACTCCTCCTAAGGATGGGAGGAACTCCCCAGTGCTGGCCGGATTTGTGGTGTGTTTGTATTGCAGTAGTGCCCTGGAGGGTCACGCTAGGCGTTGTATAAACACATAGAAAGATAATTTTTTAAAGGAACAGTATACGGTATATTTCTTATCTGCCCTCCCCGTGGGCAGTAGACTGACTTTATCTGTGGACCTACCAGCTGATCAGTGGCACCTTCGTTTGTGTTGTCTTTCAAACCCAATCGCTTCTTGTGAATGTGTCTGCAGTTTTGCACCCTCTATGAATTAGCTGATTGGATTGAGGGTGGGCGGGGGTCATGAAAGAATTGCAGGTGCTGTTACCTTGTGCCCACGTGTAGCTTTATCTGTAGTTACCCACCCCGAGGTGAGGGTTTGCACCTACTTTAATCTGTGAGAGTTCAGCCCCCAAGACCCCCCCACCATAGGGAGGTTATCAATAGAAGGGGGATCCCACGGTGCACAGCAGAGACCACATAGTGCTCGTTCGATAATAATTGCTTTCATTAGCCAACCAAACAGTACATACACTGCAACCTGCTAAGGGGGAGACCAATACAGAATATTGGCGTTACTCACACCAGGCCTTGTGGAAAAACCCTAAGAGCCAGTCTTCATCCTCCTCCTCACTAGTGGTTGTCATCCTGGTGTCTCCCCCCTCTCTGCCCTCCCCCCGACTAACACACGCAGGCCAGGATACGGCTTTTATAATGTGTTACACTGATGCCGCTGGGGTTCAGACATATTTATGAAGGTTTTAACCCCTCCTTATTTGAACTTCCGCACGCCACTACTGTTGGGGTGCCCTGTTTTCATAGGCCAGCTCGTTTCCCTTGTACTCGTTAAAGTTTACGTCACCTTGTCACCATAACATTTCACCCCAGTTACCAATGGGCATCTTGTGGTGGCTGCTGCTCTCTCGTAGACGTTATTATCCAAGGTCAGCAGTTATTTGCAGAACATCAGCATATCACAAACAGATACAAGTTCAGTAGGTTTATTACTAATTTACTTAGCCAAATTAGGCCTTAGGAGAAATTAGCATATGCTATTTTATGGGCCTGGGGCCCTGTGTTACAACATTAATTAATACTTATATTTCACCTCTGTGTCTTAAATATACCTGATACTTTTTATCTGTGGCTACATCATATAAGTGGAGACCTAGTACAAAATTCAAGCCCTGGAATTTCTGGTTGCTGTCCCATCTGGGTGGGAACCAGGGTCCCTTCCTCCGAGACTTTCCTTTCCTTTGAACGATGCAGTATTAAAAGGTGGGGGACTGCTGGATAGAACCTAGGCGTAAAGGATGGTGTGCAGAGCAGTCCCTCCTTGTGCCATCTCCTGGGGCTGTTTGGGGCCAGGAACTTGCCTCCTGTTGAGTGTTTAAGGAGAGGAGATGCAGGAGAAGTAACGATGGGCTGGACAATAACTGCCCGTATGTATTCGGAAGCTCACTGGGGATAATGGATGGGATCTAACATGGGGGGAAGGAGGGGCTGGAGATTCTTGTCTCTGGTTTTTCACAGAGAATGTTTTGATGGGAGAACAAACAGCTCCTTTATGGTCTTTGTTTTTGAAAGACTCCCCAGAGCGGCTGTGGGCTTCTTGGGTCCATGGTGGGGATTCACATTCTTACCTGCGTGAGTCCTGCAGGCCCCTCAGCTCCATAAGCCTGGGTTTCACTTGGGCTGCCAGCTGGCTGTTTGCAAGAGGCTCTGTTTCTTCTCGTAGAACTCAGCCTCAGTCAGTTAGCGTGGGCCTGTCTGATGGCACTCGGGTAAAGTAGACAGCTCTCGGTGTTCATTTTTGAGTCATTTATTCTTGGTGGGCTGATTGCTTACGTGCTGGGCAAGGCCGTGGTACTTTCACTTCGGTTTCTTTTTTTTCCTTTGTTAAACTTCTCTAGCTTAGCTGTTGCTTCCAGATTCCCTTGATGTTCACAACATACAGCTCTGGCGTGGGAGACCGGGTTCTGTTCCCAGCCACTTGCAGGTCAAGTCATGTCACCTGTCTGGGTCTGTTTTCCCCTCCCACTTTTTGTCTTATTTCTTTCGTAGTCTGGGGCAGGGACAGTCTCTCACTGCATGTGTGTGCAAGGCACAACAGGGTCACAATCTCAGTCGGCGCTTCGAGGTGTTATTGAAATATAATAAATGAGATCATGTGACTTCTTTGGTTTTTTTTTTTTCCAAGTCAGCTGTTCTGTGTATTGATTTATTTGCTGGGTGTTTTGTTTTCTTTATTTCTCCCATCACAAAAGTCCTAGACTAGCTCATGCTCTTGTTTGCTGTCAATGCAGAGTAGATTTCATTTTCCAGACTCTCCTGCGCAAACACGAAATGCTGCAAATGCTGGGGGGGAAAGGGAGAGAAAATGTTTGACTCTTTAAAAAAACAAACCAACCAACCAAACCCCATCCAGTCCTAAACCCCTCTGTGCTGGTCCTGGATCTCTTTCATTGACCCCTGTTCCTGGAAGAGGGGCAAGCTCCTTAAGCCTTGTGCCCTTTCTGTTTTCTCTGCAGGGTCCCTGGCTCCCCACAGCGCCAGCATGTCTCACCGGCACTCTGACGGCTCCATGGGTGACAAGGCCCTTCTCCTAGAGCGCAAGTTCCATTCAGAGCTGCGGATAGATGCCGATGTGCCCTTTCCCTCTGGGAAACGCAGCTCCATGGCAGCACTAGACAACGCCCAGCGCTCCCCGTCCCCCACCGAGCCCCACCGTGTCATCCTCAGCACAGAGAGCCCGGCCGCGCTCAAGGTGGGCACCCAGCAGCTGATCCCCAAAAGCTTGGCCGTGTCTACCAAATCCAAGACCCCTGCCCGCCACCAGAGCTTCGCCGTGCCCATGCCGAGTAAAGAGGCAGCTCGCTGCGACCTCAAGCGGATGTCCGCCCCCAGCATTTCCCTGGATGACCTGGACATCGAGATGGATTCTAGCGGGAGCCTCAAGCGCAATCTGAGGAACACGTCGTACCGGGCAGCCATGAAGGGACTCGGAAATGTCGAGGAGCCTGAGCCTTCTAAGGGCGTCGCCACCCTAAAGCCTGTGTCGCAGGACATCAACGCACAAGCAGCACGCAGCCCAGGGAGAAACAAGGTAGGCCCGGTTGTGTGCTTCCAGTCCCTCCTGCTGCTGGAGTGTCACCTGGGGCACGCCAGATCTGCCCTGACCTGAACAAAAGGTTAGTAGTAGTTGTAATACCTTCGCTCCTAAGAGCACTAGTCATGGAGCAGGAGCTCATGGTGCTAGGTGCTGTACAAACACAGAACAAAAAGATGGTCCCTCCCGCCAAGGAGCTTACACTCGAGATAACAAACTCTACCTCTTCTACCACCATTCCTGGCCAGACTCCATCAGTTGAAGCAGCAGCTGCCTGGGTATTCCTGGGGCCAAAGCTTAGACCAGAGTTTTGTTCTCATCTGTACAATTCAGCTGAGCACTGTGGTGTCTCTGGTCACTCAGCCAGTGGGTTCGGTCTGCCTCTTAGTTAAGCCATATATAATCACCTCCCGTAATGGCTGGTTTCCAAATGCGTGTGGAATTGTGTTGTGAAACCAGTTAATCCAGGTTTTGAAGCTCTGCTGTTCCCTAGACTGGTTCTAGTGCACCCATATCTGGCGGTTAGTCACCAGTGTAATACTGGCTGGGGAAAAAGCGGCTGATCCTCGCTGCCTGGGTGGCCTTCTGCTTTCCTTGGGTGCAGGTTGCTAGCGATCACCCTGCTGGTGTGTTTGACGACTTGGACACGCTTTTGAAGAGCAGCTGTACGCAGTGAGCATGTGTGCTGGAAGGACTGCAGGGCCCTTCTTGCTGCCTTAACTCAGTGTCCAGACATTGTGCTCTTTCACAGTCCAACCCCGGGTCCAACACAGCTGAGAGAGTCAGGGTCTGATTTCTATCCCCTTGCTTTCTCTCATGTGAAATTATCATAGCAAATCCACATGCTTCCGGCCCCACCCCTCTCTCCCATTAGCAGATCCAACTTCTGTAACTCCACTCCCTGCAGATGGCATTAATTACTGCAGCTTGACCCCGAGGTATGGCCAGGAGGGGTTGAGAGGCCAAAGCCCAATAAATAAACTAACTCCCAGGCTTCCGGTGGGTCTTATGGGCTGTCTATGGCTATCCACAGCAGCCAGGTCATTACATGTACTTGCTTGAGATTAAATGAAATACACCTTCAGAACTGCTGTGCCTTTCAGAATTAGGGTTTGTGAGGTTGGGGGCGGGGGAGGATTTGAGATCAGTCCAGGTTAAGTTTTAGCAACTAAACTCCCTTGGAAAGGTTGTGGGGGTCAGGGGGCAAGAACAGGCTGTGTCGAGCTGATGTAATCCTCTGGGAAGGATGCGATCCAGCTGTTTAACATCCGCTCATGTTCTGCCTGGCGCCTTCATTCACTCATAATTGCATCTAAGGCTCGTGGCTGGCGGGGGCTGCTTATTTTGAAGTGCTTTTCACAAATGTGCAAGGAACAGCTGGTGGGGAGTGGACTGAGTTTAGATTGCTGTATAGCATTGGTGGTTAAGCACAAAAATGTATTTCAGCATGTGGTACAGCACAGGTGAGTTGCAGTCTGACGCCTGTTGGCAGTGCAGACAGACTCCACTCACAGAAATGGGTGAAGCTGCTCACGTGAGCCAACTTAACCCCATGCGTGTTAACAGGATCAGTTCTCAGATTTGCACCGTGCTGGGGGCTTGTGTTTGTAGAAGAGTGGCGTAATCCCAGAAACAAACAAAACAGGCCCTACCACTGGTTAACCGCAGATATCTTTTGTATGCGTGCTATGACAAGAAGTAGAGCGGCTGCGTCCGGCTGAAAGAAATACTGGGATCACTTTAAGGCTGTTCTGACCCAAAACTCGGTAACGTACGGTGAAAGCTGAGTCACTCACGTGGTTTTTTTATTAAAAGCAAACAAAACTGCAAGCAAGACCAATGGAATTCACGTTTTTCCTGAGGGACAAGGATGGTATTGACTAGGTAACGAGCTGGTTAGGTAACTTCCTTTTTTAAGGAACTAAATTTAAAAACAAAACAAAACTCCACAAGATTGAGAGAACCCCTGGGTTCTGTCCCCAGCCCTGCCACTGATTTGCTGTGTGGCCCTGAGTAAGTCACTTAGCCCAGTATTTGTCAAAGCTGGCCTCTGACCTTTTTTTTTTAATGCTCCCATTCTGGGTAAGTCAGCTTAGGCTCACTGGACTGGATTTCCAGAGATCAGAATTGGGGGGAACTCTGCCAAAGGCAAAGGAGAGACCCTGGCATGAGAGGAGAATCAAGCCCCTTATTTTTGATACAGAGCAGAGTTTTTCTTTCTAGCCTGTGATGTAGGTAAATTGAGGCCTATTCTGGGTGTCTTCCCATAGTAAAAATTGTTCTGACTCTCCTTGTCGTTGATGCCCCTCTGTGGCTGTCCACTTGTGACCTGATGGGACTTTATGTAAGTAAAGGGTTCTGCCATGAGAAACATAGATGCTTAAAGAAAACACCCTTTCTCTCTGCACACACAACCTAATTAGCTAACCTTGCTACAGAGCTCGGTGTTTGTTTGCGTTTCATCCAGACACCAACTGGGATTTTCCTCTTGCATGTTTATAGTTTCCCAGTTGAAGACAAAGGGGGTGGGAAAGAGAGCTGCGCTGTCAGTAAGCCATCAGAGGCTGCTAACAGGCTGCCTGTTCACTTTTAGCCAATGCTGCTAATGGCCAAAAGTTGATACCACTTAAGAGCGGTTTCCTGACCTGTCGGGAAAGGAGTGGAGGGTGGAACCGACTTGCTTGTTCAACTAGCGCATCCCCTGTCAGTGCAGGATTACTCCCTGTTGGACACTTAATCTACTCCAGGGTTGGCAGCTTGTGTGAATGTCTGAAGACTGAACTCCCCAGGGTGTCCCTCTCCAGATCCAGGCTGGGGACATTGAGGGGCCAGGGAAATAGCATGTGTATTGCCGAGGTTGCACAGACACTTGGCTTAGTCTGTGGATAAAGGGCAGACCCAGGGCTGTCAATACAGCATCTCCCGCTCCCTGTAAAATGGACCTAAAGAAATCAGACTCAGCAATGGCTTGTTATTCCAGAGCTGTCAGGATGAGGTTCGATTCTGTCCACCCACGTCTTGTATTGACTCTGTCTTTCCTGCCACTCTTTCAGAGAACACTCGGGAGGAAGCGGATGCAGAGACATGGGGGCTCCTTTAAGGATGGTGAGTTGTTTTTTCGCTCCCGCTGTTCCCAAACTCCTTGGTGTTGCTGGCTTCACCCTCCACCCTCATCCCAGCTCCCGCAGCTGGGTGTCAGGGAGGGTTAGTGAGTCTCTCCCAGCTGAGAGGTGACCCCTATCCTCACAGCCATGGGCAGGTGCCCTCCTGGATCAGCCTGAGAGAACAGCCAGGGTCCTGGTCTGAGCATTCCCGGTGGGAATGAGCCATGCAAACAAGCCCACCCAGCGGATGGGGCTCGCTGCTCCTGGGTTCGAAGCACGAAGGATTGACCCAATCCATGAAGGTTCACGCTTGAGGGGTGGAGGGAATGTAACCACCAAGATGTGTGCACCAGCCCCGGTGTGACTGCATCACCTGACTGTCGTCATGCTTGTCCAACTCATCCCCTTCCTCTGCTTTTGCCTTTAACCATTGACCTAGACTGTAAGCTGGTCTGGGCAGGGAACCTGCCTTTATTTATTCAGTGGACCGCTAGGAATCGCACTGGAAATAATTGAATTACTTGATGCAGAATCTCGTCTGAGACTGCATTGAGCTTGTGTGAGCTTTTCTGAGAGAGGCATGCCCTGAGCCCACACCATGCAGCCAGGCACTCCTGAGCGCTATTGCCATGTTTGACATGAACCGCCTCTGGCCCAGGACAAGCTACCGTCCCTCTCTGCCTTGATTTCCCCACCTGTAAAATGGACTCCACAACATGGCCCTTTCTGCTGAGTGTGATGCGAGGATTAACTCCCTCCATGGCACTCTCTCTAGTATGTTTATGAAGAACTGAGAGCCCAGCTGCTGCTTGTGCTCCTGACCCTGTTTCCTGGGAGCAGGACCAGTCTCTTGCGGTGTGTCCCTGCCTGGATTTCCCTGCAGCTCCAGCTCTGCACAGAGCAATTGCAGGGCCTGTAAATGTCTCCTCTGTAAAAACTCTCCCCTTGTATGTTTTCGCTAAGTGCCTTGAGGCTCCCGATTTGCCAGAGAGGCCCTCTGACCTGGCCATGTTACGTTCAGCACTCGTGCGTCATCCCTCCCTTGCCCCTGTGCCACATCCCAGCCTGGCCATTGATCCTGCCCCAGCTGAGGAGAGTCTGCTCCTGGGGGCCTTCCGGAGGCTGTCGAATGTGGGGTCCCTGTGGGCCTCACAGGAGGCCCTGGTCTCTCCCCGCCCCTCCCTTGTGGAAAGGGCTGTGTGGGAGATGGGCTCTGGGTGGAAGGGAAACGATTTCTCAGAGTCCGTGTGTAATTTCCTGGCTTGCGTCCTCTCTCCAGATCCCCGGCTGTATCAGGAGATCCGTGAGAGAGGGCTGAACTCTATCAACCATGAGTCAGACGATGACTTGCTCGAGGAGGACTCCGTTCCGGAGGAGCATCCCACTCCCAACACCATTGTGGTGAAAAGCTATCGCCCTGCCCAGGTGACCTGGAGCCAGCTACCCGAGGTAGGGAGCAGGAGCCCCGTCTCACGCTCTGTCCTGTCCTCGAATCCTCCCTCTGGCCTGCCAGAGAGAGCCCGCTGCTGCTGCTCCCACTCCCGCTAACTCCAGGCAAACTACCAGAAGGATCTCTATTCCTGGACTCTGGTTTTCCTTCTCTTTCAATCTCCCTCTGCGTGTGCCCCTGCTGCAGGCGGGGCTGGGACTGGGGCTGTGTGGAGCAGGGCTGCGTAGATGGTGTGGGCTCGTACTAATGTGTAGTGAGGAGTCCGATCCGTTGTTGCAGAGGAGTAGATGTATCTGGGTTGAAGGTCGCTGTTTTCTCTCTTTGAGCCAACTTTGGTGCTCACTGCATGCGAGTCTCCCTAGGGGCTGGGGAGGTTTTATGAGCCTTTTTTAAATTTGGCTCAGAGCTGGGTTTGAGTCTGGAAATCTTGCTAAGCCAGGAAATGGATAGGGGGGTAGTGGCTGCTTTTTTTCCCAACCAAACTAAATGGGGTTTTAACGCCACAAGACTGGGGGCTTAAGAGTCAGTGTTCGTGACTGTCACTGGCTTGCTCTGTCACCATGGAGAGTGCCCTAGTGCACCCAGCTGTAGGATGGGGCGGTCGCCTTAGGGTGCGGCTGGCAGGAGGAAAGATTAATGTTCATAAAACCTTCACAGAGGCGGAGCTGATTGAGGGTCAAAGGGTTTAGTAAAGGAAAATCTCTTTCACTCTTTCCTTGCCAAAGCAGGTGAGATCCATATTTGCGTCTGATTGGCTATCAGCCCAGGTCCCTGAGCTGTCATTCCAGATAGACATCAGAATCCAATGTGTGTGTGTCTGTCCGTCCGTCCCAAAAGCTCCCTAAACTCATTTATTTTATATTTGTTTGGTAGAGGAGTCCCATCAGGAGAAAAACAAACGCCTTTTACACTTTCCAATAATAGTAAAGGCTGCCATAGGAGAGTATAAATCTTTATGAAAATCATGATTCATTGCTTAGCCTGGACCAGAATATGACCTCCAAGGGTCATTGCCTCCAAGGCTGCAGGTCTGTTTTCATGGTTCGGTTATTCACCGCCTGTTCCCATCCTATTACAATTATTAAACTTCTCAAGAGGTGCCTCCAAGAAAGTCACGTGTAAGACCCAGTAATGAAGTTTAACACCGGACAGCTGTCCGGCAGGCCAGTTTAGCAACTGCTAGTACCTGCTTCAGTGTTTGCTTTGGCTGAAGGTATTGTGGAGATAGTGACCTGATAACTCTCAAACTACTCTACCCTAGCACCCTGCAAGGTTGGGGTAGCTGTATCTCATGCTCCAGGTGCAATCAGATTATTTGCAAGAGTCAGGAAGAATGTCTCGTGATACAGTTTTTCACCATTGACCACATGCATTGGGAATGATTTTAATCCTCCTTTGAAGCATCTGTTTGCTGCTGGAGGCAAAGTGCCAGGGTAGGTGTCTGACCTGCTATGTCGGCTCTTATGTCCTTAGAGCACAGAGTGCAGGAGGCTGGGGAGAGCTCCTGCCGGATGCCTTGGGCAATGGTGCATCCTCTGATACCTTTCCCAGGCTGCACGTGGGACGCGATCTTTGGTGGTGGGAGCAGTACTGTCCTTCACACCGCGCGTGATCTTTCTCTGTCGTTCAGGTGCAGGAAGCAGGCATCCTAGACAGAATAACCCCAGAGGAACGCAAAAGGCAAGAGGTGAGAGAAACTGTTACGAATACACGAGGGCTCTGTCACAGTCAGCTGGGGTTAGGTTAATGGGAGCCTTGTCCTAGGGGAGACTTCTCGGGTGCACTAGTGAACCTACTGCTGGTGGTGAGCATTGCTACGTTTCAAACACCTGTGACTGAGGTCGCCATGGAACGACACTGTGGCAGTGTAAGCGTCTCTAGCCTCTTCAGTCCAATGTGTGTGTAGTTGTTGCACAGAGCAGGCTGTCATGCTGCTTTGCTCGTTCACGTTGTCTATGGGAATGATTGCTGCTCAGATGTTCCACTCCTCATGGGTATATTGTTGTGTTTTCCCCCCTGTGCTCCCTTGATTAGGCGATCTTTGAGATCATCACCTCTGAGTACTCCTACCTGCACAGCCTGGGTATCCTGGTGTGTCACTTCATGAAATCCGAAGAGCTGAAGGAGACAATGACCCAAACTGAGCACCATCACCTCTTCTCCAACATTGGCGAGATCCTGAGCATCAGCAAAAGGTAAATCTTGGACGGGAGCGCATGGGGAAAATCTACCCAGTAGTGGTGCCTATCGGGGTGCTGGGGAGGAGAAGGGGGGAGCATGCGCACGCACAGTTTTTGCAGCTGACCACAATCACTTTTAAGCAGTGGTCCTGTGCTAAATCAGTACAGCTGCAGCTGGAGTGGTCTGGAGTGTTGCTCTGACTGTGTGGTCCCAACACCACTGAACCTTGGCCTGGCTGCCCTCTACAGCTGGAGGGCGGCTGGGCCGAATGGTGGTGCAACCTGGCTCACCTGTACCTGTCTGTTCCTATACAGTGGAGCACTAGGGAGTCTAAGAACTCAACTCCTGGCGGCAGCAGCTCATGCACCGTATGGGTCAGAGAGAGGGGAGGCTCCCTGGCCACGGGAGACCTGGAGTCCCTGCTGGTGGGGAGTGCAGGGACCAGAATTTGCCCCATCCTCCAAGAAATAGCTGAATTGGCACCAGGACTTGTCACAGATGTTAAGACCAGAGGGGGCCATTATGTTCATCCCGTCTGACCTGCATAGCCCAGGCCAGAGACCCTCACCCTGTGATTCCTGCATCCAGCCCATAACTTCTGCTTAGCTGCCGCTTATGTTTTAGAAAAGCATCGAGTCTTGAGTTAAAGACCCCGAGTGATCGGGAATTCCCGCTGTCCCATGGTTGGCTGCCCTCCCTATTTAAATATGATTCATTTTGTTGAAGGAACAACTGGGGGGCGCTGCTGGGCAACCCATCGGGTTGCATGTAATATGTTGTTAGCAAACGTACCATTTACCCTCCTGCCTCCCCTTCCCCTCTGCTAAGCCCCTGTGCCATGGTGCTGAGCCCACCTGACTGGCATACCTGGGCGCTAGCACCGTGGGTATATTCATGTGGCTAGTGTCTACAGTGTTGTATTCTCTGTGCAGACAGGGAGGAGCGCAAAGTCCCTTCCTCAAACTAGGCAGTCTAAGGCCTCCTGGTGCTGCTGCTCTGCAGGGCTGGGTTGTCTGGCGAAGTTTGTGTGCTTGGGTAAGAAAGTCCTGCTGATAAAGCCGCACTCGAAGCAGCGTAGACTCCACTGGGCTCCCTCGACTGGCTTCAAATTCTCATCCTTGTGCCCTCGAAGAGCCTTGTTGTGTGGGGTGTCTTCTCCCTTCGTCGCTCTGGCCCAGTGACGCAGGCGCAGGGGAATCTCCTGGCAAAGCCCTGGTCGAGTTCAGACATGACATTAGCTGGTAGAGCAGAGGCTGCCTGGGAGCCTTCCCAACCAGCCACTGCTTGTTCTGCCTCAGCTTGTAAAGGGGCTGCTGAAAGCAAAACGGCTACATCTCTAACGCACCAATGCAGGCGTGGCCTCTGCTCTCGAGGAGGGGATGAACCTTGCTGGCCTTGCGCTGAACCGAAAGCTTGTTGGCTGTCGGTGAGCTGGGCTGTGTGAAAAATGAACAAAGGAAAGCACAGGCCAAAGACTCGTCAAGGCCTGGGAGCTTGTGTTGGGGGCGTTCCAGGGGCTCGCGGCCTGTAGCAGATGGGTGCTCCATGGATGTCTGACTTACTGCTTGCTCTGTGTGAGAGCAGGGCCGGACTGGCCTGCAGAGGGTGGAGAGAGTTTTGGCAGGGAGGGAGCAATAAAATTACTCTTAAAACAGCTGACATGAAGAATCTGTTGGGGGAAGGATAAGCCCAGGACTGAGAACCAGGTATTCCGGAGTACTAATCCCAACTTTGCCACTGGTTTGCTCACTTAACCCCTGTGTGCCTTGGGGTCCCCTTCAGTGAAAGGAGGGGTGGGGGGTGTAGCATTGGGCTGATTCGTTTGGCCCTTGGGAGGGGAGAGGACGTGTATCATAAACAATATTGCTATGATTGATTAAAAAATTGTTGCTTCACCTTCCTGAGCAATAACCAGTTAAAACAAAGTAATAAAAGCTAAACAGAATTCTCCGGTGGGTAGATGGGCTAATCTATGCCGCCCTCCCAGACCTCGCTTTCAGGGAGGTCCCTTCCCTTAATACATATGGTGTAGGAGGGATTTCTCGTCTCTCGTATACTGCACTATCTCGCCTGGCTCCTAGCTTGCAGTGCTGAGAGAATAGAGCCCTCATTCTCCTGGAGTAGTGAATCTGCCTCCAGCTACACAGCAATTCTAGGCATTTGCAAAGCTCAGAGCAGACCATACTGCTCCGAGCTGGGTCGCCCAGGGCAGAGGGAAATCCATCATTCTGTCAGTTAGAACCCAGCTTTTTTCCAAGAGCCCTCTGTGTGCGTATGGAAGCTTTTTGCTGGCGCTCTCTCCTCCCCCGAGGTCAGTGCTGACTGACTGACTAATGTGATGCATGGCCCAGGTGCTCTTGGCTTGGGGCTCTTTCTTTTCTGACCTGTTGCAAAGCTCCCCTCTCTGCTATGAGCCCTGGAGTGAGAGCTCATTATAAGGAGCTCCTGGGTCTCTGGAGATCTGAATTAACACATGCGTGCATGCACAGCAGGATAGACTGAGACCTGCCAGGACCTTCCCGTCCTGGGTGGCCAAGTGTCAGACCCGAACCTGGTGATCATGTGAGCAAGAATGGCCCTCGTGAGGCATTGAATCCCAGTTATGTTCCATTAGCATCGGGGGTGATGGCTCATTCCTTTCTAAGTGTGTAACTCATCTGAGGCTCGAACCCAGACCCCAGGCCTGAACCTGGGGGAGCTTCAGATTCAATTCCAGACACTGGGGCTGCGAGCCTGTCTCTGTGTTGAACCGCAGGTATGTGTTCCTGTACTGTCTGTCTGTCTCTCTCTCTGAGCGTGTCTAGGGAATGTCTCTTGTGAGGTGAGGTCTGATATTTAGGACCATGAACTATTCCTGGGAGGAAAGTTCAGATGCTGAAGCTTAAGCCTCTCATCACCTCTCCCTGTTCACATGCTACTGGCTGTGATGTCTGATGGTGCCTGGCAGGCCACGTGGCTGTGCTGAGCTGGCTCTGTGCTTCGGGGCCTCTGAGATTTCCCTTCTCTCCTGGGCCAGGAGTTCTGGATTCCCACTTGGGGAAGCTTCCCTTCTCTGCGCCCTGTGGCAGGTGAGGTGTGTGCAGGAGAGGCAGACTCCAGGGACAGTAGTTCAGCAGGGAAAAGGAGAATTGCGGCTTAGCATGCTTCACGCTCCTCCCCAGCATTCTGCTGTTTCCTTTAAGCCCGTATAAAATCCCCTGTGACTGCACGCACATCCCCGTGTGACACGTCCTCATTCTGCGCGGAGACTTTGTGGGCTTGACGCCCAGGAGCTGCGCCTCCCTGGGGCTGAAACATAGAACGGCGCTTTAGAGTTACACTGTCCTGCTGGCCTCACCACCCGCATGGCTCCCTGCAGGCAGCTTCTAACAGCTCTGCTGGGAGTGGGTGGTTTTAGTTTTTTAAAGTCCCTTCTAAGGAAAGAGTCAATCTTGGTTCCCTAGTAGATTTCCTCCCATGTCTTAAGCGGAGCTTTCAGGCTGTCATGGTAGCGGATCTGCCTTAAAATTTGACACACATAGATGAAGAAATCAGTTCTGGTACAGTAGGCTGGCTGGGGCGTGATGCTTGAGACCAGGTGTGTGTCTGATGGAATGAGAGAAGAGTCATAGCCCTCTCTGGATGTTTATAGCTTGGTCTGCCCAAACTTGCCAGCCCCCCTCTCCCCAGGACACTTTGGCAGCTTGCTGAGAATCTAACAGCCTGGAGACTCTCCCAGCGACACCCACTACCACGAGTTGCCTGTTGGCTGAGTTTGCTAGTCAGTAGGTGGGAACATAGGTGTTTGGGGGGAGCAGACTTGGCTCTGCCTTGGTAGAATTTGGGCTTGTCTGCACAGGGTAACTGACCGGAATAGCTGTGATGGGATAAATGATTCCAGAATAGCGATGCTGGAATAGCTCCCTGTGTGGACCCTCTGTTCCAGAATAGAAGTCACTTTATTCCAGGGTAGTTACTCTGCTTTGGAAGCACACTAACTCTAGTTAAAAAAAAAAAAAAGTGACTTCTGTTCTGGAGCAAAGCGTCCACACGGAGAGCTATTCTACAATAGCTATTTTGGGCAGGTTCTTCATGTAGACAAGCCCTTGCTAGTCTCTGCAGCCTCATGCAGGGTAGTCACAGCCATGTGGGCCCAGCTCCTCCTGTTCTACCAGGTGTTTGTGAATCGCCCACTTAATCAGAAGTGGCCTTGGCTTTTGGACCAGATACTGTAGCCTAGTTAGTTTTTTTTCTTCCTGAGCTGAGCTTTGAGGAGGAGGTGCACTAGGGGAAGAGCTGATAACACTGATAGGAAAAGTCTCTAGACCACAGGACATTGAATAAGGGAGTGAGGTCCATTTACTAGAAAGCCATTGGTATGGGGAGAGGAGAGATCAATCCAGGGATGAGTAAGAAGTCCTATGAGACAAAAGAAGTGGCAAGCCAGCAGAAGGGCACTAGGGATCTTGGCTCATTCTGTCTCTCTTGGTGGGGGAGGGATAGCTCAGTGGTTTGAGCATTGGCCTGCTAAACTCAGGGTTGTGAGTTCAATCCTTGAGGGGGCCATTTAGGGACCTGGGGCAAAAATCTGTCTGGGGATTGGTACTGCTTTGAGCAGGGGGGTGGACTAGATGACCTCCTGAGGTCCCTTCGGACCCTGATATTCTATAAGAGCATCCCTGTACACAAACACACTTAGTCTGCTTCCTGTGACCCCACCGATCACCTGTTGGTGTGTTTGTTCTTGTCAGTTTTTTTGAGGACTTGGAGAAGCGGCACCAGGAAAATATACTGATCCCCGACATCAGCGACATTCTGGAGAATCACGTGTCGAACCGCTTCAACCCTTACGTCGTCTACTGCTCCAACGAAGTCTACCAGCAAAGGACGCTACAGAAGCTGCTGTGAGTGTTGCGGCAAGGCAGGGCTTTGGGGTCTGTAACTAGCCAGTAGTAATCCAGCCCTGGCTGAGCTACGCATGGCGACTTACCGGGGTTTTTGCACACCCGCCTGTGAGTCTCACAAGCTAATTCTCCTGTAGCTCAGATGTCTCCTTTGTCAAGGGAGCCATCTCTCTCCCCAGCCTGCAGTGTGCTCGCTGTTCAATGCTAGCTGTGGGGACGATGCTCTGCTAGTTGGGACAGCGACTGTGGGACCTACCTTCGGTTAGCAATAGCATGATTGTTTTGTGTGGGCAGAGGTGGTGTAACGAGGGGGGAAGAGAGGGAGTCTGAGAATGTCCTCGCTGCTCACAAATTATCGACATCCTGAGGGAAGTGCTCTCGGGGTGGATCTGGAGACTCGCGGATGTGGAGAGGCTCTGACCCCAGCCTGGAAGCGAGGACCTCTCGCTGGGCAGTCTGTGTTTTCCAAACAGTCATGCTTTCTCCGGCTCGTGCCAAGGTCACGTCATCCGTTGCGATGTCAGTACTGATGTAATCACCTGTGGGGAGGACTGGGTGTCTCTGGTGCCTTGCCTTAAGCTCCAAGGGGATTAATCCAGGCATTCTCTGAACCAAGCATGTGTCCCAGTTGCTAATGTTTCCCTGGGTGCTGTAACCAACTGTTAGAAACCCTGGAGAGCCCACGTCATGCCTGGGCCGGTAGCTTCTCTAGCGCATGAAGGGTCTGGAAAGCCCAAGCCTAATGGAGGATCCTTGTGTCCCATTTTAGAAACACGAATGCTATGTTTAAAGAGGCCTTGAAACACATTGAGAGGAAGCCAGAGTGTGGTGGCCTGCCCATGTGCTCCTTCCTCATCCTCCCCATGCAAAGAGTAACACGCCTCCCCCTGCTTATGGACGTAAGTAAGAGCCAGCAAGTGGAATTCCCTGGCACCTTTCAAAGGGGCCGAGTGCGTTGAACCCAGCGCGCCCTGCAGAGTACTTGAGACCCGCCTCCTGGCGGTCTTTGGCTGGCGTTGCATCTGTGCAAGGGAGGTTCAGTTCGGAAACTGACCTGAATCTTTCTCCAGAGCTTGAACTCCAGCCCAGAATGCTGATTGGTCCTATTCCCTACTTCCTTCAATGCACCGTCTGCTATGGAAGGACCCTGTGTGGCTTTTGATGTCTCTCATCCCTGTAGCTCTGCCCTGGTGCCTGCATTACTTTTTTCACAGTCTAATGCTGTTGCCCTGCCCCCGAGGGAGGAGGTGCAAAGGCCTTGGGCAGGAAATGGTCTGCAAAACTGAGACTGTTTAATGCCCCCCAAAGCACAGGGGGTGTGGCATCTAGGCCATGCAGTGGGGAAAGGCAGGAGCTCCCCGGTTTGGGCTAGCAGTGAAGTTCTGGAGAGAGCAGTCTTTGGAAGATTGACCCCATCTGTGCAATCCCTGAATCTAGCAACCCTCAAACGGGGTGCGTGGGGGAGGTGGGGAAGAGCCAGTTTTACTTTGCTCAAAACAGTTGGTTTCTGCAAAGGGACGAGAACCAGTTAATATCCTTGTTTTCTTTATGGCCCCCATGTAGCAGCTACAAGAAACACCAATAGAGGCCAAGTGGAGAAGATGCCTCCAAGTAGCACAATGGTCGCTTCTCCTGGCTTTGTTTATAATTCCCTCAGTGTTGCATGCATCCTGCCCTCCCTCACTTACATGTGCTAGTTATGAGCTCCCAGCTGGGAGAGGACCCGGGGTGTGCCACATCCTAGAACCTGCGCGGGGGAGAGAGCAAAGCAGTTTAAATTGACCTTTGTTTTGGAAGGATCCTCTAATGTTCTCTTCGACTTCTAGACGGTTTGTCAGAAAACCAACGTTTACAGCACAGTCTATGAAGCTGCCACTCAAGCCCTGAAAGCCATCAGCAAGGTGAGGCATCCCCTGCTTTGGAAGGAAGAAGCTGTATGTATTGTCCAATAGTAAACGGCAGGTGCTTTGTCTCGCTGCAAGACGACCCGTAGCGCTTACGTGATACACAGGAGACCTGATTCTTGGGGCTGCGAGGGCTTCACAAGTCAGCCACATGAGTCTTTACCCTTTTGTTGTTCTACACATCAGGAGGCATCTGATCCCCTCTGGCTGTACTTCAACACTATAAATCAAAGAATTAGCCACCTCTCTCCCCCTCTCCTCCTGCCCCAACACAGAATTGTGATCATTCCTGGCATTAGTATTACAGTAGCCTCTTCTGCCCACTGTATTCTGGCCTCTCTGAGCCAGTGATTGGGATGGGGGGACGCACGTGCATGATTTAAACACACTGAAGGGTAGCTGCCAGTGGAAGAGATGCCCCTAGCACTATAGTCTGACGTTACATACTGTCGAGAGGGCATGCTCTCTGCTGTAATTAACAACTCGTATCACATTCCCTATGGTCTATAAAGCAGTCGCCCTCCGAGAGCTACTGAAGCGGGACCTTCCACACACTGCGTCCCGGGATGGCTTTGAAGGGAGATGGACACAGCGCTGAAGTGCTCTGAGACGAGAAGGGGGCACAGCAGACTGCCTTGCTCCTGAACAGCTGATGGTCTCGGATTAAGAAGGATCTGGTGGCTGTGGAGGGACTTACAAGGATGCTCTAAGATATCCTGAAGTCCGATGGCAGTGGGGCCGAGGAGAGGAGGGAATAGTGAGTGGAGGGGGAAAGCGCATGCAGTGGAGAGTTTGACTCCATTGAAAGCATCCTAGTGTTGCTGAATCACATGGGCTGTAGGCTTGGGAGCAGAGGAGTGATCAGTCAAGCACCTGTAGCTGCTAGCTGTCCAGGACAGAGATGAGAGGCCAGCTGATTAGCGGGGATCCTAGTGTGCCGTGATATGACCAAAATTCTCCAATTAAAAAAATAAAAATCTGTTTTCCCGCAGTTAAAATGAAACCCTGAACTTTAGTTTCCCTAGCCACAATATCTATAGGTATTAGTGGAGCACAATGTTTTATTTGATATATTTACAATTTTTAAGCAAATTCTAAGCCTACCAGTGCCATTAGCCATTATACTAAAACGAATAGAATGATCCAGTCCCAGGGCAGCGTTTCTTTACAGTTGTCGATGGCCCTGCTGTTTCAGCCTTTGGTTTTTGTTTTTCATTCAGTTTAAGTTTAGCACTTTCCATGTGTTCTACAATTGTCCGCCTTTGAATGTAATCTACGGCCTGGCTGCATGCAGTACAGAACGGCACATTACCATCAACGTGAAATTTGTCCTTACCAAACTCAGTGACACAGTCGTCAGGGGTGATTTTTAAAGTTTTGGGCATCTTTTCATAACTTTAAATACTCACGTCTGGAGGCTGAAATGAAATTGGAGGTGCATTAAAACACGAACCCCTATTCACCATTGAGGAACCTCTATAGGTCGGAAGCAGTTTATTGGAGTATGTTTAGCTATGTAAATTTAAAGCGCCTTCGGAAATCAATCACAAGAGGGGGCGGTTACGTGCATTGAATAAGTGACATTGATCCTCTCAGTACACTTTAGTTAATGTTATTATTTTTTCACAAAATGCAAAAACTAAAAATTCTCTTTAAAATTGTAAAATCCACATTTTTCCATGGCAAATGGATTTCTAGGATCCCTGTTGATCAGGCATGTTTGCACCGTGAAGGGAGGGGCAGGAAGGGTGGCCAATGCCTGTTGTCACCCTTAAATTAGTTGAGTCCTAGGTAGTGTTGCCAGGAGCTGCGTGTTGAGGGCAGGGGGAGGGAATTGTATTTATTTTGCTTTCCAGACAAAGAGGAAGAAAAGGCTGGAAAATCTTGGTGAGAGTAGGCAAAAATGGCCCAGCACTGCAAGCCTGTCATGGCTCCAGTGGAAAAGAAGGTGCCTTAAAAAGGGGCAAATGAATTCCTCTTCCAAACTTTTAAATCTCTGGTGCCTATCTCCAACCCTCCCTCCTCACTTCATGCTTGAGTTTAGTGGCAGTGAAGAACTCCAGGATGCCCACGAAGTCGGAGGCTTCCCAGGAACAATTGCATCCACTGTGTAGAAAGAATTATCCTGATGCTCAGCTCGTGTTCTCTGTCTTTCTGCTTCCAGCTGGTTAAGAAATGCAATGAGGGAGCCCACACGATGGAGAGGACCGAGCAGATGTACACGCTTCAGAAACAGCTGGAGTTTGGAAAGATCAAGGTGAGGAGTCCTCTGACTTGGAAATGTGCCCTGGACTTCTCTTCTTATGCTTTGTAGTGATGGCAGCTGTTTCAATACTTGCCAGATTGGCAAAGTCATTTAGGCACCTAGCGAGATTTACTAAAATACCTGAGTGAGTTGGGCACCTAACTCATATTGAAAATTCGTCTGTCTCTTAAGAGTTAAATTGTTGCTGTCGTTTAAAACAAGAACTTTGGTTGATTTGAGTGAACAGTCTCCCTCAAAAGCTGTTTATCCAACTGTCTTTTGTACCACCGTTTAAAATGGAAGATGCAAAGTGTTAACGCCCAATATTGGATTTCTGTGCTTTTTGCCAAGAGCACTGTCAACCTAGTGGCACTCCGTACACACTGCCAGTCAGGAGATCAGAACAGAAGGGTGGGACTAATTCCTTTAAGAATTGCTGTGTATTTAAAAGCATTTCTTTTGAGGCCAATCCCCCTGGTGGGAGGAGAAGAGAAAGGAAGAGTTACTGTTGTCACTCTACATGGTCTCTTGTTCTACCAGGAAACTCCTTCAATACTAGCTAACTAGGGGCCAGATTTTCAAAATTGCTCAGTGCCCAAGTTAAGTCCAGTTTTTCCAAAGAGCCCAGCTCTCTGCACCTCCCCCAAATCGTGGCGCTCAACATCTGGCCTTAGAATGGCTGTGTAGTTCTCCATTGACAATGCAATAGGGGACCTTTGGTGATCACGTCACTCTTCTTTTACTGTTGCTATTAGGTCCCAAAATCAACTAAATTTCTTGTTCTGTTGCAGCCTTTCCCACTGATTTCGGCTTCCCGCTGGCTGCTGAAAAGAGGAGAGCTCTCCCTGTCCCATTCAGAAGACGCTAGTATCTTCCGCAAAGGCTTTGGCCGGACTAATTGCTACCTTTTTCTGTTTAATGACGTCCTGATCGTAACCAAGAAGAAAAGGTAAGGGAGGATATTTATGGTCTGTTTCTTGATGAATTCATAGGAAGAGACTTTTTCAGATGGTTTGACATTGACCTTTGCAATTGCCTCACCTGAAGCAGTCAGTAGCACTGAGGGTGCATTACCTAGAGGTAAGTTACTGTCTAATGAATGGCTCTGTGTATTTACAAAGCTAGAACCCTAGTGGACTAGGTGGTTCAGAAGAATGGCAGTGAGATGTGGAGCATTCGCACCTGTCAGCAGTTTGAATCCATTCCATAGTGAGTGCAGTTGGCCGTCTGACTGTGATTTGATGCCTGTGTAGTTAAGCAAGTTGGTGCCCTTGCTCCAGCTCCTACACAACGGGTGTCCTTATTTCAAAAAACTGAAACAAAACAAACCCCTCCCAGTTGGCACTTCCTAGGTGCTGCTGCTGTTAAGCCAGGGACTGAACAGGTCACTTCCCCCTCATGCTGAGATGTTTCCTCCGGGGTTGGGGCCCATTGCGAATAGAGCTGGGCAGATTTTTTTAGGCAAGTCTAAATGTTTCATTTCAGCCAGCTCGAAATACTTTAATGTTTCACTTCAAAACAGCGTTGTGTTTTGAAATTCAGCTAATTTAAAAAACACAAGTGGAAAAGCACCTGAAGACGACCCAAAACAAAAAACTGGGGAGGGGGAAAAATCATTTCAGGTTAAACAAAATGTTTAGTTTGACCTGAGACAAAGCAAATAAACAAAAAAAAAAATCATTTCGGGCCTAATGCAACTGAATATTTTTTTTCTGGATTTTTCAGTTCAGCCCCTGAACCAAAAAAAGTTTCAGAGTAGCGTCCTCCTGTTCTTTTTTTTGAACCAAAAAAAGTGATTCTCTCAGTAGGTTACTGGTTGGGGGTGAGGTGGGTAGAAACTTGTTCCTGTCCAGCTGGGTAAGAAGTGGCTCTACCCTCCAATGCTGTCATTTGAGCCTCTCTGATCAGTGTTAGAGGCAAAAAAGGGCAAGAAACGCACACAGTACAGGAAAGAAGTCATCTCTGTCCTTTTTATTAGTGAGTTAACCAAAGAGGAGGAGGAGGCGGCACATAGCCTTTGTCCAAGACACTCCTTAGCCTGCAGCTATGAAGCTCTCCCGTTAACAGAATGTTTAAAACTTTTGATCTTTGACCAAATCCTTTGCTTACAAGTCATCAAAGAGGAGCAGTTTAGGTACACAAATGAACCCCATTGTGATGGACCTTTTTCTGGAAACTATTGCCTCCAGCTATTCGGGAGCACTAACAATGGGCAGTGAAACCAGCCTGATGGAGCTGGCATCCACTGCTTTTTCTCAGGGGCCAGGTTGAGGAGGGGCTGTGTTGATCTTACTTAAAAAAAACCCTTCTCCCCCAAGATTTGAGCAGTGCATACAATGTCAAGAGTGAGAAAGGAGGAGGAAGACAATAGCCAGCCTTCGGAATTTAAAGTAGAAACCACCAAATCACAGCCCGGCAAAGCTAGTATGAAAACTTACCCGCCTGGGCACACCATTGACTTGGTCTCATGTGATATTTATAATACCGCAGTACCTAGAAGCCCTGGTCGTGGATCAGGACCCCATTCTGCTAGGCACTTTACAGGCACAAGAACAAGATAGTCCTTTCCCCAAAGACGTTACAGTCTAAAAGAAGATGGGGGGGGGGGGGAGGGAATTGAATATTTGGTTTGCCTGACCAAAAAATGGCACTTCCAAGAGAGCCCTCTGCAAGGCTGTATGTTTATCTAGCTATCTATGTCACTTCACAAAGCTCAATTCACCAAACGTAAGCACCTTTTCTCTGGTTGGTTCAGGTGCCATTTGTGCCAGGCTGGCACCACATAAAGAGGAATACCAGCCCTGCAACGTTGCTTCTTAAACAATTTTCTATGATTTGACTCCTTGGTTTCCTCTCACTCCCCCAGTTGGCACAGAGATCTGATTAAATTCTCTGCATCATAGAATATCAGGGTTGGAAGGGACCTCAGGAGGTTATCTTCTAGTCCAACCCCCTGCTCAAAGCAGGACTAATCCCCAGACAGATTTTTGCCCCAGATCCCTAAATGGCCCCCTCAAGGGTTGAACTCACAACCCTGGGTTTAGCAGGACAATGCTCAACCCACTGAGCTATCTCTTTTCCAAGCTGAACAGTTCCCCTGGATGTTTCTGTCTCTCCTGTTTGCTGGCCTTTAAAGTGTTTTGGGGTCCCTTTTGGGAATTGTCTGTTTCCATTTGGAATCCTGTTGCTGCTGTCTGCTGTGGAAAGGTGAGGATTGGATTTATATGGAAATAACACACCACAGTCTGTCGCTAGAGGAGTTAAAGTGAACTGTTGCTCCCAAGTAATTACTAACGTGCACATGCTGAGGAGATGAAATGCGAACTCTCTCTGGGTGGGGATCTCTCTGCAATTCTGCCCATCTCCATGGCTCTTTCAGCTCATTATGGACCATATGCACTCAAATGCTACAGCAGTTCCCATGGTGGCTTGAGAAATTCACCATCCCAGAAAGAGATCATGATTAAATGTTCAGTTGGCTACTGAACTCTGGGTTGCCAATAGCTAAAATCAAACCAGCCCCTGTCTCAAGCACTCTGCTATTGGCTCTAGGACATGGTGGATTGTGATAGTCTGTGTTACTGTAACGTGTCAAGGGCCTGATCCAGACTGGAACTGTACAGACCTAGTAACAGACAGCCACTGCACCAAAGAGATTACAGCCTAAACAAGGCAGAGTGAGAAATAAGTTGGCCCAGGTCATCCAGCAGGTTAGTGCCCTGTGCCCTGGATTATGCTGCCTCTCAACACGTAGGGCTAGTTCTCTGGAAACATCCGCTCAGTATGCAGCGCCAGTCAAAAAAAGCCAAAACAATGTTAGGAAGCTTTAGGAAAGGGAGAGAGAGATCAAATATATCATATTGCCACTGTATAAATCCATTGTACACCCACACCTTGAATACTGCATGCAGTTCTCATCACCCTGTCTCAAAACAGATGTATTAGAACTGGAAAAGGTACAGAAAAGGGCAACAAAAATGATTGGGGGTATGGAACAGCTTCCATGTGAGGAGAGGTTTAAAAAAAAAGGGGGGGGGGAACTGTTCAGCTTGGAAAAGAGATGACTAAGGGGGATAAGATAGAGGTCTGTGATATCATGAATGGTGTGGATAAGGTGGATAAGGAAGTGTTGTTATTTACCCCTTCACATAACACAAGAACCAGGGATCACCCAATGAAATGAACAGGCAGCAGGTTTAAAACAAACAAAAGGAAGTATTTCTTCACACAACGCGCAGTCAACCTGTGGAAGGCATTGCCAGGGGATGTTGTGAAGGCCAAAAGTATAACAGGGTTCAAAAAAGAATGAGAGAGGTTCATGGAGGACAGTTCCATCAATGGCTATTAGCTAAGATGGTCAGGAATGCAACACCTGCCAGACACTGGAAACGGACAACAGGGGTTGGATCATTCACGGATTTCCCTGTTCTGTCCATTCTCTCTGAAGCACCAGGCTCTGGTCACTGTCGGTAGACAGGATACTGGGCTCGATGGAACTTTGGTCTGAGCAAGTGTGGCCGTTCTTATGTTTTGAGGTCCAACCCCAGCCAGTAGCCAAGGTTGGATAGGGGACTGGTATCCGTGCAGCTTTGCTGGCATAATGGCCTCTGCCCTTGAGGCTTCTGCCCGCACAGCTACATTGGTCACGTATCGCACTTCATCAGCCCCTGCTGTGCCAGCAGATGTCTGTAGGGGAGCCCAACGGCTGCACAAACCACTTGGCCTTGATGGCAGGTGAGTTAATGAGCTAAGAAAAGGTCTGATGGAACAAGTAAGCTTTGTGTGTATCCTGGCGTTTGCTGGGCCCTGGTAAACCTTCGGGGAAGCCGCTTTCAAGACCACGTTCCCGTCCCTGGTGAGCGTGGCTCTGGAAGCGAGCAGCACGCCCAGCACTGGGAGGTTCTAACCCCACTGCGCTTTGTTGCCTCTAGTGAGGAGAGCTACACGGTTACAGACTATGCCAAGCTGGATCAGATAATGGTGGAGAAAATTGAAAGCCCCGAGGCTCCCTCGTCTCCCCCCGGGAAGCCAGGGTCAAGTGGCGGAACCCGGAGCCCGTGTAGCAGCCACTCGTTTCGAGTGATCATGAAGAGGAACAGCGAGGGGAAGGAGGAGACGGTTGTGCTGTCGGCGGACTCTCCGTGAGTGTCGCTCTGTGGGCTTCTTCCTAAAAATACAGAGGGGCTGTGAATTTTTTTTCCGGCATTATGGGTGGGTGTTTTAGTATGTGTTACGCCAGTGCCTGATTTTATAGCACATGAATAAATACATTAGAAAGGCCACCAAAACCACTCCTCCCCCATAGCACAGAAATCAGTTTTGCCTTAACTCTTCCCTATTTGTCTTCTGCAAATTGCTGAGCTCTGCAGAGAACGCAGTCGCTCACTCCTTTCCCAAGGTCTTCAGCATTGCTTGCCCCCGCCCCACCCCACCCCAGCCCTTTGGAATCTATAGACCATCAGCTGCCTCCTCCTTTTTGCTTTCTCTTTTATCCTTATCTACCTACCTTTCCCTTTACCCTCTGGCCATAAGTACTTTCCATTTGCTGCTGTTAAATCCTGTTCTGTCTTATGGAGGCTTGTCTTTCTCTTTCACTTCCTGCTGTTCTTAGGTCAAAATGGCTTTCTCTGGGAAGCCCCATTAGCTTGACCAGATCAGCCTTCATCCGTTCTACTTGATCCTGTTTCACAAGAAGTGACAGTTCTTTTGGGGATCCCCAAACTTTTGCCTCTGATCCTGGGTATATATTTCAGCCATCTCCACCATTTTATTGTCTCGCCTGATTTTTTTTCAATAATGTGTGACAAAGTCCTATAGATATAGGGTGACCAGATGTCCTGATTTTATAGGGGGACAGTCCCGATATTTGAGGCTTTTTCTTATATAGAAGCCTATTACCCCCCACCCTCTGTCCCAATTTTTCACACTTGCTGTCTGGTCACCCTATATAGATACTCAGCAAACTTTTATACTGCTTCTGCTTCAAAGCTGCATCTCTCCGTTCCCTCTGGTTTTCAGCCTGCAGAGAAGAAAGTCCAGACCCATTTCATAGAGATGAAATTATTTTGTTTAAAGTTGCGTCTTTCAGATGTTTGGTTCTTTTGGCAGAGGGTTGCTGGAATTTACCATGTGCAGGAGACCAGTATTTTTATCTTATCTACAGCCTGGCAGAACCCTTTGGTTATAATGTAAGGTATTTCCACACTTGTTAACTGCACATAATGAGGTCTTTAACTCTTGACAGGAGTGACCGGGCTCGCTGGATCACTGCTCTGATGCATAGAGAAAACAAAACAGATGACATGGCTAGAAAAGGAGGTAAAGCTTTATTGATAGTCATTAAGGTTTATTTTTAACATGTCTGTAGCTTGCACACTGATGTCTGTTAATTATTGTACGACTCTACGCAGTTAAGGACTGTAAAGATCTCCTTCCAAAGGTCAAAGTGTCTGGTTGGCAAGTTTGACTCCAGGGATTCCCTTGTGCTGTGGACGTGCATGTATTAAATATGAAAGGATCTAATTAATTCTCCTGTTGGGAGACCCATTCTAATCGTTTCGCATGTTCTGCTACCAGCATTTGCCTCCCATGAAGATATCAGACCTTTTACTCAGTAGCCGCAGTTAACTCTAAATCTGTCCCTTTACGATTCTGTCATTGGCTTGTGAGCTCCTTATAAAGGTGGGGCTGGATGCTAAATAAGGGAGAGGAAATGGTTCTAGTTGGAGGAGGAATGCTCTTCCCAATAGAATAAGGCCTTGGCTACACTTACCGGCAAGTTCGACGGCTGGAAATCGAACTTCCGGGTTCGACTTATCGCGTCTAGTCTGGACGCGATAAGTCGAACCCGGAAGTGCTCGCCGTCGACTGCGGTACTCCAGCTCGCCGAGAGGAGTACCGCGGAGTCGACGGGGGAGCCTGCCTGCCGAGTGTGGACCAAGGTAAGTTTCAACTAATTCGAAATAAGGTACTTCGAACTTCAGCTACGTTATTCACATAGCTGAAGTTGCGTACCTTAGTTCGAATTAGGGGGGGTAGTGTAGACCAAGCCTTAGAGACTTTTGCTCCCTCTGCTGGCTCAGCCTTGGCAGCTGCTAACTCGCATGGTCCCGTGACTCCAAAATCAGTTCATGTCTGGGAAGACACCAGGAAGTGAACAAAAATGTCATGTTAATTCCAAGCTCTGCAGAAGTGGAAGAAGGGGGGATAGCTGCCAAATGAACAGCTCAAAGCTGATCAAATAGAAATAAAGCTTTCTCCAACTTCCGTTTAGCCCCAACGACTCTGTGCACTGTCTGTGGAGCTCGTCATCCAGATGGTGGCAATTTAATGTATTTGATTGTTATGAATCTAGCATTGCCAGCCCCAAGTGTTGAAAAGTTATGTCAGGGCCCCAAGCAAATCATGAGACTGTCGTAAAGATCATGGGATTTAAAAAAAATAAATAAATGCTGAGGGCGGGGGGTTTCGCCACTTCTTGGTTTCTGAATTTTTAGTGTTAACTCGGATCCTGTTTTTAGGCTTTTCTCCACAACCACAAGGGCTAATAACTTTTTAAATGAAAACTGAGAGTCTCTGCTAATCACATGACTCCAGGAGCTGGGGCTTTCAGATCCCCCTTCCATCTCCCACCCTCCAGGTATTGCGACACTTGTGATAAAATTGTGAGAGTTGGCAGCATTGCGAATCACCTTCCCAAAGACCCATAGCTCTGAACAGCCTGGGTAACAAACTCTCCACCAGCTCAAATCGAAGAGAAGTCGTGTCCAAAGCTTTGCCAGTAAGAGCAAAGGGTAGGACTAGAGCCACTGGAAATGGATACAATTTTGTTCAGCTGATTTGGTTTGTGCCACCTCCTGCCCACTCTGTTGCTTTGCTTTGAGATTTGTGATCAAATGACCCTAAAACCCAAACTTGCCACGTTTTTGCCTGGTTTGGGGTCAAAACCATCAGGTTCCACAGGGCTCCTCCCCAGTGTTCTGCCTACATCCGCTGTAAGCGTCACAGATATTACTAGGCCTTTCTCTGTAATTGTTTAGCTATAGTGCAGTGGCACCTTCTAGGCGACATCCATGCTTGGAGCTGGTGGTGCGATTTCCCCTGCTTGCGTACCAGCATGCACACCGCTCTCCCCGTGCTCGTGTGAGTCCCACCGGTCAAGGCAGAGCTAGCTAAGCCATGCTGAGTATTTACTCTCCTGAAACCTCTGGGTTTGTACTCGGTGCAGCTCAGCTGTGCCTCTCCTGCCACCGGGGCTGCAGTGCTGACTTCTCCTCCCCTAGCTCGCTGAGAGCTAGCGCCTGTAGGTGGGCAGGGGAATCACCCCCTGGCTCGCAGTGAGACGTGGACCTTGCCCCGAGAGCTTGCAGCCGAGCCCAGACGGCACAGCTCTGGACGGAGAAGTGGGCAGGGCGCAGGTGCAGAGCGGAGTAGGAGGCACTTCTAGCAGGCGTGGGTGTACTCAGGGATTGGAGCAGAGCGTTAGGCTGCCCCAAGGGCTGGGGAACAGTGCAAGGGAGGTTGTGAAGTGGAGACCGGGTTGGGGAGCCCACAGGGAAGGGTGTGTGGGAGGAACAAGAGCAGAGATGTGGGTGTGGTGAGCAGCATCTTGAAGTTGGCACCTGAGTGCTTAGCTTGAGTGGTTGTGGGGCCATCCCTGGAACCTAAATCTGCTCTGGACTTGCACATCTGCCATGGGCCATAATCCCAGTCGCTCGGGTGGCACCTGCATCTCTGCATCGTTTTACAGCTCTCCTTGCATGAGCAAAGGCCATCTGTCTTGGGCCTCCCATCACTTAGAAGCCTGCAGTGATGCAGCAGGGCCTGTCCGGTCTGTGACCTGCCCTCTCCCTTCTGCCTGTGACTGTCGCTCTGAGTGTTTGGCTGTCGGGTTCATCTGGCATTTTGTCCAGTCACGCTGCGCTTTGCATTTCATTCAGTCTCCCCTTTCTCTCTCTCTCCCCCGACTAGAGCTGAGACAGGTGGAGATAATCAGGGCCTACTTGGCTAAACAGACGGATGAGATTTCCCTGCAGCAGGCGGATGTCGTCTTGGTCCTTGGTGAGGAGGATGGTAAGTGATTTGGCGAGACTGAGGTAACGAGCAGAAGGGGGAAGAGTGGTCTGGAAGTTAGAGCAGGGGACTTGGAGCCAGGACTCCTGAGTGCTGGGAAGGGAGTGTGATCTAGGGGGAGATGGGAGCCTAACCTGTGCTCTGAAAAGGTGCCTCCTACTTTTTGGAGCAGGTTTCCCTGGGCTCAGGTCCTGATGCTGCCGTAACACCATTTGACCTTCCCTTCACCACGTCGGTCGCACGGGGAGAATGGCTCCCCCGTGGAGGTGTTGTGGGAAGTGCTTTGAGGGCCAGGGATGGCAGATGCTGCCGAGTTACCCAGTGAATGTGCCAGGACTATATAGGAGCTGTCTGGAGCAGCAGCCTGACGTCCACGTGAATCCATAGCACGCTGTCATTTGGAGTCATGACTAGAGCTGGTCAGAAACTTTCTGATGAAACCGTTTCATTTTGGGTTGGATGCTCTGTGGTGGACGCCCAGGCAGGGCTCTGTTGGACAGCTGGGCAGACTGCTGGGAAGTCCAGGCTCCAGAACTCCAGGGCATCTCCACGTGTGGGGAACTCCAGGGTCCCTGCTATGGGAGCTGGGAGCCTGGAAGCGTGCATCCAGGCCCTGGGCAGTTCATGACTGGCTGGTGTCCTGGAGCAGTGGGGTTGGAGCAGACTGTGTGTGTTCACTGTCTAGGTGTTCTCTTTTCCCGTCTGACCGAAAGCTTCACTCCCTCTCTTAGGCTGGTACTTGGGCGAGAGGCTGCGAGACGGCGAGAGAGGCTGGTTTCCCCAGTCGTGCGCTCAGCCCATCACCAACCGCAATGCTGTGGAGAGCAACGTCCGCCGCATGGAGCGGCTGCGGATAGAGACGGACGTGTGAGTCCCAGGCCCCGGGGGACGTTCTTTCTCTGGAGTGAGCCAGTTAAGGCCACGAGCTGCAGCCCTGCAAGCTGGCTGGACCCATAGACCATTGAGGAGAGTAAAGTCTGTGGTCCGGACCCGCCAATGCCCTCAGTGTGTCTCCCATGCAGCTGATCTTCGGAGCAAACTCCATTTCCCTTCCTTTTGAGAAAACGCTTTCTAGAGGAACAAACTTGACTCAGACCTGAGCGCTTTGTGCAGAGAGAGGCACTGTGTAACCTCTTTGCATGCACTCAGGATGTGTCATCTTCTTGCCAAAGACTTCAGCAATCCTAGGAGCTACTTCACATCGTCTGATCTGCCCCGGCCCCTCATACACAGCTGGATGGTTTTCTAATATCAACTGGAATTTGCTGCAAGGAATTTAAAGCCACGGCTTCTTGCTTTGAGATCCAACCCAGAGACTTCCCTGAAATATTCACATGTGGAGCTGGGACTTTAGTTAGAGATTTCAGTTTGTGTGCTGCTGTCTCCAATTCACCTTTATTCTCTCTCTGCCATCACCTATTGCTATTAGTCCTGGGGCGAGCACTTGTCGGGGATCCTAGCTGAACACGCAGCAGTTCAGTTACAGGGCTTCTTTGCAGCCGCCGTATTGCGGGGAGCATGTCCAGGTGTGGTTTTGATAAATGTGTATCTATAAAATGGATATTTTTCCTTGTTACTGATTTGAATAGTCTGTCCTCGTTTTCAGCAGCCTTTGGCTCTGCGTCGGCTGGCGTGTGGGGGAGGGCTCTGTTGATGAAGTGACCTGAGCCACTGGAAGTCTGAGCTTCATACGAACCAGGGACGGCTGCTTATGTGATTCTGCGCCCATGCAGAGGGTGACTCCTTCACAGCTGGGGGCTTGGGGACGAAGGGGGGTGGGCAGCGAGTGCTCTCCAGCGTTCTTAACACTAACTATAAGCGTAGGAGAAACTACCCAGTGCTCTGTGTGCACCCTGCACAAGAGGTTTGGGATTTGTCCTGCAGGGTGTTTCTAAGTTTGAAAAGGCCGGCTGAGTCTCAGACAGTGCGGCGTGGTCACCAAGACAGCATTGAGTCTCCAGGCTTCACGTTCCTGGGGTCTCGGAGGAGGCTGAGGCTATGCCAATGCCAGGTACGAACCCTGCATGCCAGATTCTTCCCCACGGAAGCGACCTGTTGTCAGGTGGATTTTCAGCCAGCATCAGTCGTGGGCTGGATGTTCCGGGAGGAGGATGCATTTTCCGAGAGTCCAGGAGGCTTCAAGGCCATTTCAGTCAGGCTGCAGCAAGGTTAGAACGAAGAGTGCCCGGAAGCCAGCTTTGTGATCCTTTTTTCAGAGTAGCAGCCGTGTTAGTCTGTATCCGCAAAAAGAAGAACAGGAGTACTTGTGGCACCTTAGAGACTAACAAATTTATTAGAGCATAAGCTTTCGTGGACTTACAGCCCACTTCTTCGGATGCATATAGAATGGAACATATATTGAGGAGATATATATACACACATACAGAGAGCATAAACAGGTGGGAGTTGTCTTACCAACTCTGAGAGGCCAATTAATTAAGAGAGAAAAACCTTTTGAAGTGATAATCAAGATAGCCCAGTACAGACAGTTAAGAAGTGTGAGAATACTTACAAGGGGAGATAGATTCAATGTTTGTAATGGCTCAGCCATTCCCAGTCCTTATTCAAACCGGAGTTGATTGTGTCTAGTTTGCATATCAATTCTAGCTCAGCAGTCTCTCTTTGGAGTCTGTTTTTGAAGTTTTTCTGTTGTAATATAGCCACCCGCAGGTCTGTCACTGAATGACCAGACAGGTTAAAGTGTTCTCCCACTGGTTTTTGAGTATTTTGATTCCTGATGTCATATTTGTGTCCATTAATTCTTTTGCGTAGAGACTGTCCGGTTTGGCCAATGTACATGGCAGAGGGGCATTGCTGGCACATGATGGCATATATCACATTGGTAGATGTGCAGGTGAACGAGCCCCTGATGGTGTGGCTGATGTGATTAGGTCCTATGATGATGTCACTTGAATAGATATGTGGACAGAGTTGGCATCGGGGTTTGTTACAAGGATAGGTTCCTGGGTTAGTGGTTTTGTTCAGTGATGTGTGGTTGCTGGTGAGTATTTGGTTTAGGTTGGGGGGTTGTCTGTAAGCATTCTATATGCATCCAAAGAAGTGGGCTGTAGTCCACGAAAGCTTATGCTCTAATAAATTTGTTAGTCTCTAAGGTGCCACAAGTACTCCTGTTCTTCTTTGTGATCCTGTGACTGCAGGTCAGGCTCGAAGATGTAGGGGCCTTTGGGGTGGATTAATTTTATCCCTTGCAATCTTTCTGGTTCCCTCCCTTTCATCCCAACCCCATCAACTCCCTGAGTAAATGCTAAGGAGAGGGTGACGGGGAAGGAAAGAATTAACGAGTGAGGGAAAAACTGGAACTAGCCAGCGGCCTGGGGACAGGGCAAACAGCTGTAATGGGAATTCCCTCTGGCAAGTGCTGCTGCCCCAGCAAATCTGTCGTAACCTGTAGCTGCTCCGCTTCCCTTCAGAGGTACCAACTTGGCTGTGCGGCCACCAGCGTTTCTCATACTGAGCATGCTGTGAGCCAAGCCCACCAAAGAGCTCTCGAGAGCTGGGAACAGAGGCAGCTTTTCAAACCCACCTGCGGCCTCTGTCTGTGGCTGGGAATGGGTTCATTACTGAGTCAGGCTCACTCAAATTTATTTCTCCCTCTATTTCCACCCCCCCCCCCCCCCCCCCAAAGTGTTTCATGGAAATGTCGTCTCAGCCAGCACTGTGGCTGATCCAGACTGCCTGGAGGATGTGAATAGTTTGGGGTCGCTGGAGGATTGTGCCATGTAATCTTTGTATTTTAGCACCTGGCTTTAATAAGGCCGAGTGCGCAGTATTTACGGCGCTGGTTACTGTGTTCTGTCTGGGAGCCTGGATTCCAGGAAAACCCAGGGCAGGCTTAGAGAGGTGCGAAGGATGCCTGAATTCCCCTTTGAATGCTGCTCTGTGCCTCCCCCCCCCCCCCCCCCCCCCGAGTGCGCCCGGCAGACGGCTTTAATGTGTGAGAAAACAGCCGAGATTCGCTGTGCTCAGAACCGCTGGCCATACGGTATTTCTCCAGGAAGCACAGCGAGGCTATTGGCAGAACAGAGTCCACGAGGGCGTTGGGAACTGAAGCCGATACATTAAGGAAACCTTGACTATTGTGAGGGGCGCTGGCACCTGGGGGGACATTGCAGGGTTAAAAGGTTTTCACCTCCACAGCCCCAGAACTGGAGTCCTTCAGGCTTGGAGTCTGTCACCTAAAGCACCTGGAATCACTATTGCCACCAATGATTAGGATGCATCATTTATACGCTTGGCACTATGTCCTCTCCAAGGTTCCTCTCCTCTCTGTCCGTCCCCTCACAACTCGCCAATGGGAAACAACTTGCAAGTATCAGAGTAGCAGCCGTGTTAGTCTGTATCCGCAAAAAGAACAGGAGTACTTGTGGCACCTTAGAGACTAACAAATTTATTAGAGCATAAGCTTTCGTGGACTACAGCCCCCTTCTTCGGATGCATATCTTTTTGCGGATACAGACTAACACGGCTGCTACTCTGAAACATATCTTGCTTTGTTTTCTAATATGGCTTCTTTTTACAAACACAGCGAAGGGGAGGAAAGGGCTGAGATGCAGGAGTGTCTGAGCCAGTGACCTTTCTTTATAGGTCTGGATGAGGGGCATGGGTTGACCAGGAAGAAACTTGTCCATGACCTCCCGCCCCAGGAACGGCTTTGGGAGTTGGAATTCTTAGGAACGAAAGCCTTTGTAACCAGTTCGTGTAACAGATCGTCCCTAACTCTGCAGAGAGCAGTGAGCATCCCATTGGGCAGCTCACCCTGCTCTGCCATTTCCAGCACTTTTGTTGAGTGAAGCTTTTTACATGAAGGAATCTTCCCCCCCCCCCCCCTCCTCCCCCGATCATCCCCCATGCATCAGTTTTACTTACGGAAAGAATTAAAGCTTTGGCTCCCCCTCTCTTCCTTCCAGTTCTCTGGTCTCCCCAAATGTTTTTTTTTTTCTTGCTTGCTTTAGTAGGAAAATGTGTTTGAAATTACTCTGGCCTCCATGCTGGGGGGAACAGACACGCACTGCAGACAGGACAGTGTTTCACGCCCAGCATGGCTGTGAGCCTGTTCTAATATTCCACGCCATTATAAGTACGGCCTGCTGCTTGGATTTGCTGGCTGGACATAAATGACCTGAATGCCAAGCTCTAAGACTGCTGCCGTGTGTGTGGGGCGGGGGGTAGGGGGGGGAGAGATTGTGTCTGTCGTCTGCTTTGTCCATGAAATGTGCGATGCAGCTGGAGGCTCCAATCTGGAATTCCACCACCTTGAGCCTGTAATTGTTTCTTACCCAGATGACGTGAACACTGCTGTATATTGTATGCAGCAAATATTTAAGCCAATAAACTTCCTGATTTGTTATGAGCGGTGGTCGTGGGGGGGGAGGCGGTTGCTGGTTCTGTGTCACTGGAGCTACTCAGCGGGAAGTCTGGCTGATACAATAAGATAAGTTATCTGGAGGGATTGTGTAGAACATCACACAGTCAAAGGAATATGTAGCCATTCAGGCAAGCTAGACTGGCAGCCTGCATGCATCCTTCAGAAATGTCAAAGGGGGGAAAACTCCAGGCGTGGGTAGTTCTTCCAGAGAGCAATAGAAATGGGAGTTAGAAAACCTGTGCAAAGTGGTTACTTGTCCCCTTTTGGGGGGTTTCCATGCAGCGAAGGAGGCTTTTGCTTTCCAGGTGGGGCAGTCATTGCATTGCTGTGGAGGAGGCCTGGCTTGATGCTGGCAGGAGCAGCTGACTTCCCATGGCAAAGCTGTAAGGTAAGACTTGCTTGTCATTTGTGGGGCTAAACCTGCTGTGTCTTGGGGGTCAGGGTCACGTCAGCTCTTTGTTCAGGTGCAGGCAGAGAGTGACTGTCATTTATGGTGGCTCTGTGGGGAGCGGGCTGCCAGGTGTCCACATCCCAAACACCATGCTCAGCACTGGTGCCTCCCTTCCATGGCAGCCCGGGGACGGAAGTAAGTTTAGCCTGGCACCGCTTGGCTCCTCCACGTCCAAGGTGAGGCGTGTTAGCCGGGCACCGGCACTGCCGCTGCCTCTTCACTCCCTGTTCTGCGGGTCCTCCCTCCTGCTGCTCTCAGGAGTACACCGGCATCCTCGGAGGAGTTGGTGTGGCTGAGCCTGCCAGGTTTCATTCTTTGTCACTCACCTTGCTTTACCCTGCAGCGCGTCTCGTGGCCCCGTCAGCACCTGTCCATGGGCGTCAGTGACTTGGTGGATAACTGTTCTCAGCTACAGGCAGGCTCTGTCGCGTTGCCTGGCTGGAGGGTGAGTTTTAAACCCGTTCCCTAACGAACGCTGCTATTGGTTTTTGTTTTGGTTTCTTTTAAGGTGAAGTCGGATCCCAAAGTGAAAAAGCCTGACTGCTTTAGGAGCGTTCTGCTCAGGCGGGGCCAAAATGGCTCCTTCCCACCACTGCAGTATTGAGTCCGATTTGTTTGCAGTGCTAAGGGTGGGTGATGTGGGTCAGTCCTAAGTCTGTGGAACAGACCAACTCAGGAATACACCTGACCTGTTCTCTGTTTTTCTTGCAGGGACAAATTAGAGACAGACAATGAGAGTGTTGGGGAGACTGTGTTTGTGGTTCGAGTGGGATCTAGGAGATCTGGATTTGATTTGCGGCTCTGCTGCGGATTCCTGCATGACCTGGGGTAAGTCTCCTCAATTTTCTGAGCCTCTGGTTGTCCGTTTGCAAAGTGGGGATGATCCTTACCTCATAGGGAGTTGTGAAGTGCTTTGAGACCCTGAGATAGATAGCGCTATAGAACTGTCCTTCATGCTAAACTCTCCTCCAATTAATATTAGGGCTGTCAATTAATCACAGTTAATGCATGTGGTTAATGCAAAACAAATAATTGATTTTTAAAAATATTTGCACCATAAAAAAGATAAAACAAAAGAAATGTGGGAGGTGAATTGAAAAATACTAAGTCCACTCAGTCCTCCTTATTCAGGCAATCACTAAGCCAAACAAGTTTGTTTACATTTACGGGAGATGATGCTGCCTACTTATTTACAACGTCACCTGAAAGTGAGAACAACCCTTTGCATGGCACTGGTGTAGCCGACGTTGCAAGATATTGACGTGCCAGGTATGCTAACCGTTCCTATGCCCCTTCGCGCTTTGACTTGTAGGTGCTAAAGTTTTACGTTGTTTTGTTTTTGAGTGTAGTTATGTTAAAAAAATTTCTATATTTGTAAATGTCACTTTCACGCTAGAGAGATTGCACGACAGTACTTGTATGAGGGGAATTGAAAAATACTATTTTTTTGTTTTTACAGTGCAAATTTTTGTAATCAAAACCAATAATATAAAGTGAGCACTGTAGTCTGTGTTGTAATGGAAATCAATATATTTGAAAATGTAGAAAAAATCCAAAAATATTTATAATCAAGTAAGATTAAAACTGCGATTAAGCTCAACTATTTTTAAATCTTGTGATTAATTGCAATTATTTTTTTAATCATTGGACAGCCTTAATTAACATGGTCACTAGGTGGCAGCCTAAGCTTCAGAAACGCAAGCGCTTAGTGCTGGATTGCGATGGGAGTTGTTTGAATAAGGCACAGCTCACTGTATTACCGTAGGACCTGGTCATGGAGCAGGACCCCATTGTGCTGGGTGCTGTCCAAAGGTGATTTTATATTTAACAACAGCCGAGCCCTTGAATCAGGAATCTCAGCCATAGGAGTGACAAACCAAGTGTCTGAATTAAGCTTCGTTAGTGATCCAAGACACGCACCCTGGGCATGGGGAATGGACAGTGTGGAGCCACAAAGGGGAGGGCTGCTATTTGAATGCATGGGATCTGTGCTGCTGCTGGCCTCTCAAACTGTCTGAATTCTGCCTTATTCTTTTTGATGTCCCATCCCAACTGGGTCCGTGACTGCGCTTTGATGGTTAGAATTCTATAGCACCATAGAAACGTGGGGCTGGACGGGACCTTGAGAGGTCCTCGAGTCCAGCCCCCTGCACAGAGGCAAGACCAAGTAAACCTCGACCGTCCCTGGCAGGTGTTTATCCAACCTGTTCTTAAAAATCTCCAGGGCTGTTGGGGATTCCACAACCTCCCTTGGAAGTTTTCCCCAATATCTAACCTCAATCTCCCTTGCTGCAGGTTAAGCCTGTTACTTCTGGTCTTACCTTCAGTGGCCATGGCGAACAGTTGATCACTGTCCTCTTTATAAAGGCCCTTACAGTATTGGAAGACTGTTATCAGTCGTCCCCTCCCCCACTTCTGTTTTCTTTTCTCAAGACTAACTCTGCCCCGTTTTTTAACCTTTCCTCAGAGGTCAGGTTTTCAGAGATCACTTTTGTTGCTCTCCTCTGGACTTTCTCCAATTCGTCCCCATCTTTCCTAATGTGTGGGGCCCAGAATTGGACATAGTGCTGCCTCACCAGTGCTACATGTAGAACAGGACAATTGCCTCCCATGTGACACTCCTGTTAATACATCCCCCGAAGATTAGCTTTTGTCACTACTGCATCACCATGTTGACCCACTCTAACCCCAGCTCCTTTTGAGCAGCACTACCACCTCGCCAAGCATTCCCCAGCGTGTCGTTTGCATTTGATTTTTCCCCCCCACTTTTTAAGTGAAGTACTTTGCACTTGTCTTTATTGAATTTCATTTTGTTGATTTCAGATCAATTCTCCAGTTTGTCAAGGTCATTTTGAATTCTAACCCCATCCTCCAAAGTGCTAGTAATCTCTTCCAGCTTGGTGTGGCTTGCCAATTTTATAAGCATCCTCTCCACTCCAAGTCCTTAATGAAAATCCACTAGTGCGGGATGCCCCAGCTTGACAGCAAACCTTTGATAACTACTCTGAGCGGAGTCTTACAATCTCCTGGGCACCTACCTTATCGTAATTCCAGCTCCCCTGTAACTCTAAATGCACCCCTTGCAATGCTGCTGAGCCCGAGAGATGTGTCTAGTCTGTGGTGCTAGCTGGAAGGCAGCTTTGCCTTAGCTAAGCAATGAGAGGTGGGTAAGAGAAGCAGTGGAGATGGATGTGTCATAAACAGCCACTGATTCTCAGTCCTATGCTGAACTGAGAAAATTCTCGTTCCGTCACACAACCTGTGTCCCCGTAGCTCTAGAATCAGGGTAATAGTGACCCATCTTCGTCAAGTGCTGGGTGCTCCACAGCTGAAGTGTTCAGTGTGTGCAAGTTGTGTGCCCGTTATAAAGGGTCAGATCGCCCGTTAAAACTAAATCACAGCAACTCTGTGCTCGAATTGGCATTGTGCACTCACGGAGTGCTTTGGCTTCTGGCAGGTAATGAATACAAGATGTTAAAATAATAGTATTTTGTGGATTTCACATGAAATTCAAAACTCAGCATGCCCGGACTGTTGTTCTGGCACACGATGTATGATGATAGTCTCAGGAACCAAACAAAATAGCTAAGTGTTATCTGCCCTCCAGGTCCACACAACAGCGATACTAACTCCGCACACTGTGCTGAATGGAAGTCAGGAAACAAATGTTTTGCTTCTTGCTAGTTTTGACATAGGACAACAGATTTATCTTTCTCAGGACGGTGAAAGGCTCCAGCTTAGTCTCCCAAGAGAATGGAAAGCTGCAAATCTGATTAAGAAATGGGATATTAAGTTCCTCATTTCCAGTCTAATACAGTTGTCCATTAGTTGTGGCTTGACTCAGAGGATTGACTTTGGTTTTTAACAGTAAAATGCCTCTGGGAGTGGATTAGCTCAGTCTGGTATGAAGTACTGGAGCCAGTGAAGAGTGTCCTTGTCTTAGCAGTGATACCATTTTCTCTTAGTGTGGGCCTGACTCTGCTTTCCCAGAGCTTTGCTTGGAAACAACGTTCAGGTGCATGTCAATCCTCTGCTGCTTAGGCCAGGGCTCTCAACTTTTATTTACACTGTGTCAGTTAGCGACTAGCCCCAAACATTCCAGGAATTGCTGCCTGCTTTTCAAATATTTCAAAACCCCTTTTGAAATAGCGCAACATAAGAATGGCCTCCGTGGGTCAGACCAACGGTCCATCTTGTCCAGTTTCCAGTCTTCCCAGAGGGGCCGATGCCAGCAGTCCCAGCTGCTAGCACTCAGAGGTTTCAGGACCCCTAGACCATGGGTGACTAAGTAGCCATGGATAGACCGATCCTTGATATGCTTTTGCTACACAGTATGTAGTTTAATATTCAATATCTAGTATACCATGAAACATTTTTTTATCTACAGGACAATCACTAGATACCCAGTGATCTTTATGCAACTGCATTGTTACCAGTAACATTACAATAAAGCAGGTCTTTCTAGCAATCTTCCATCAGTTTTGTTAGGTCACTGATTGTTCTTTCAACACATCTAGCTTGTTTTCAGTGTCTGCATTGTCTCTTATGCACCACACCCAATGATTAAACAAGCAGATAGCCCCTTATTGCCCAATATTCAGACTTCATATCCTGGTCCCAAACTACCCGTTCAGTGTTGGGTTCTCAAAGACTTAGCCTCCTCTTTCACAAAAAACAAAAATGGCAGAGTAATTCCACCAGCAGCTTTTTCCCCAGGTTAAATCGTTATTCTTAGTCCTTGGTGTTCTAAGCCTGTAGCAGCCTCTCACTCCCTCAGACAGGCCCATTATCATCTGAGCACCACATTCAGGACTGGTTTTGGCACAGTGGATCATTGGCAGATGGGATCTTATCAATTAACTCCGTCAAATGAAACTGTATTTTTCTCTGCAATGGGTGGGCCTAAGGATGCGCGCACACAAAGGATAAGCTCGCAAGCTTCTCTCTCACCAACAGACATTGGTCCCAAAAAAATAGATATTACCTCACCTACCGTGTTGTTAAGATCTGGCAATAACAGAGCTACACTAGACAGTCTTTTCATGTGAGGATGAGGACATTTGTCCTAGCAGCAGTGTATTTTAAGTTGAAATATCACTACTTTGTGAAGTCATTCAATGGCCACATCTGATATCAAGCTGCCAGGCTCTCTTCACATTCCTGTTTGAGTTTCACAGTCAGGGTGGATTCCTAAGAAAAACTAGAACTGCGCAAAAACAGCAAGGCAACCGCTGTTACCTAACATTTATTTGGGCATAAGTTTTCGTGGGTAAAAAACCCACTGCTTCAGATGAATGGCAGTTTCACTAGTTATTGGAATACAGTACTTTACACCAGTTGTGCTGACTACAGCATTAATATCACGGCTAAGGTTCTGTTTACCCTGCGAACCTGCCATCTCGAACATCCTTGTGTCTATGCTAAGTAGGGGCAGCAGCACTGGGGCAGTGCTATGTTTTGCTCACAGGTGCCTAGTGAAGTCAATGGCAAAGCTCCCATTGATTTTAGTGGTGCCGGACTCCGTCCCTGATGTCAGTTTCTGTAGTATAAACACCACCCACAGGGTGAGGTTAAAAACCCAGATCAGAAGTAGATGGCGGTGTGGGCATTTTCACTCCATGAAAGTTGCATCAGGCCCTTGTGCTCAATTCTAGGCTATGGAATGCTAGGAAATTGAGTGTGCAGAAGGAAATGCACAAACTCCCGCAGTATTGTCAATTAATCACAGCTGTTCAATCAAAGGCAGTGCTAAGACTCCATGAACTTTTCCTGGAGAAGTCCTGTCATAGCACAGCTTGTGAAGAGACATCTGGGGCAGGGGTTTCAAAAGCACGAAATATCAATGGGAGCAGAGTTAAGCCATTTGTTAGAAAATGCTAGTTCATCAAAACCAAAACTTTTTGCAGGAATGGATCAGTTTCAGTGAAGTTTTCTGTTCAGGAAAAAAAAAGTTTGCAACAATTTAGAATCTCCTATTTGGACATTTTGAAAGTTTTTAAAATAAAGTTAAGGAAAAATCTAAACAAAGATTTTTGAAATGATCAAAATTGAAGCATTTCGGTTGACCTAATCTGAATCTTTTTTGTTTACAATTTTGTTTTTAGATTAACTTTTTGGGCCTGATTTGGGAGTGGAAAATTATTTCTCCCCCTCCCCCCAAATCTCTAATGATCAGTACTGTTGAAAATTCTGCCCTTATTATTATCAAAACCACCATTCATATAAACATTTCACTACGTTTGGGAGCTGTCACGAACCCACAGCACACTTGGGCTATTAGGGGTCTGGCTCAGCTGCTCACACGATTCCTATAACACTGGTGATTACGGCTTGTCAGATGATCAAGTTAATGTGTAGAGACCGATCTAGGTCTATAGTAAGACAATGTTTATATTGCCTCTCAAACTAGGGAGATGTGATTCATAGTTACATGAAAGTGCTCAATGCTGTTTAGTGGTAACTTGTAAATAACTTGTAAATAATTAAAATAAAATCGGATACAGTTTACATGCATTATTCAATCACCCTTTTTTGTTTTGCTTTAAGTATCAGATAATTGGTAAATGTAAAAGTCAAAGCTATACTTAAGCTCTCTACCTATGTGCTCTTAGCAGTGATGTGCTATCTTGTGCCCTGTTACTACTGACCTATTTTAGACACCTTTGCCAGTAATGCACATCCTCTTTGAACCTAAACTAAATTGGTTATTCAGTCAAACGGTTCTTAGCTCAGTTGGTCACAGAATGTAGTGTTAGAAGAGAAAGGTGGAACCCTCATCCTCTAACTTGTCAACATGAGGTTCTTGGTGCATTGAGTAGTTGAACAGTCTCATTTTTTAAGTTAATTTGCATGCACTTACACTGTTTCTGTCCAAGATTCCCAGGAAGAAGGTGACATTGGAACTGTGTGCTGACACCATCAAGAACAAATTGAACTGTAGCTGGATCGATGTGGTATAAATTGCACTACAGAGCAAAGCAACAGAGTCCTGTGGCACCTTTAAGACTAACAGATGTATTGGAGCATAAGCTTTTGTGGGTGAATGCCCACTTCGTCGGATGCATGCTACAGAGCAAAACGTTTAGTATTGCTTTTCTCTATGCATTCAGCGTGGGTACACAGCTTGGTCCTGGCTATAAGTGTATTTTGGAGATATTAAGCAATGAAACCATATTCCCTTTAGCTTTTATTATAATCCAAACCAGGTACCACTTTGTTTTTGACATAATACTGTGTTCTAGCAATCATCAGTTCAAAAGGAGTACAAAGTAGAACATATATAAATAAATAACTTTTCATCAAATGAGCAGCTAAATTAATCTTTTAAAGCAACAAAGTTTCTTGTACCCAGCTGTGGCGAGGGAGGGTGTAACATATTAAGTTTGTGCAGTGGAACAGAGTGCAAAACACCTTAAACAAACTTGCCTTTAAACATCTCAAGGATAAACTGGTTAGTATCTCAGCTCTTTGGGTCCTGACCAAGTTTATTTGCAAAGACGCATTGCTCATTTGATGAAAGATGAGGTTACAAATACTGAGTCTGATCTACTATGCTACAACCAACCATTATTTGATATACATACTACTACAAACCAGATTGCGTTTCATGTGATGCTGGAAGAAGCACTCACGTGTAAGTCAAGTCTCATTAGTTTAACAAAGTTTGCACAATGCCCAGAGTCCTTGTCACCCACGAGTATCAAATGCTCCTCTATGGAACCAGGACTTACAGTACATTTTGGAACTTAAATGTGAGTGCTTTTAACTTATCGAATGTTTATTTTATTACAGCACCGTGGCCAATGGTAAACTACAATGAAAGACTGCTCACAAGTTCAAAAATCAAGTGATGCAGCACGTCCACACAGTGGTACCAAGGGATCTTTGGCTACCAAGCATGAAAACACATTTGTACATCTTTACATAAATATGTATTTTGATTAAAATTCCAGGCCCACAATAAAAAAAAATTAGAGGATGAGCCACAGGAGTCCAATAATTGCCCCCTGGTGAAAAACCACATTTGAACGACTGCATCTCTATTATAGAGTAAAAATGAAATGCTTCCCAAAGTTTGTGATCCTCTATTGAGCATGGAATTCCAACAGCATTTCTTCCAGGTGTGTGGCTTTTTACACACTGGTTCACAGTCTGCTTGCAGGGGTGAGCTGTGTACAATAGCCTCAAACCTCTTAGGCCCAGTATTCAGTCACCAAAAGAATTCCTGTGTGGTTAGTGTGAGCTAAGACAGATTCTGCAGAAGGACCAGGGGCTTGTTTACAAGCTGACTCTTGTTTTCCTCCAACAGGGTGGCTGTATGACCTAATGTTTCACAGGCTGGAAAACTCTCCTGGGGGAGAACAGGTAGGATATTCTAGCTGCCACAGCTACAAGAGAAGAGGGAACAATGTGAGATCTTATAGAAGGCTCAGGAGCATAGGTCAAACTGCCCTCTCCACCTCTGCTGTGGGATGCCACCATTGCCCTCCGTTGGACTGATTCATACCTACTCAAATGCTATTGGTTTTCGCCAGGGGTAGGCAGGGTAGAGCTACCCAAGCTAGCTTTAATGGAGCTAGTTGCCTGAGTAAAGCAGGCCCTAGCTAGCACCACACTGCTGTTGGTACCCACACCCTACGTGTCTGAAAGCGAAACCCCTCCATCTGCCCAATGGAAACCCCTTTGGTGAGAGCTTGTCAGGTCCAGGCCGTAGGGCTCCTTTAGCTGATGATCGTGTCTACACTAGGTTGTATTAATCCTGCAAAATTTCAAAACCCAGAGGGCATGACAGTGCTAGGGGGGTGCCCCCACATTAAAAGCACTAAACCACAACCATTTTCATCTTGCCCCACCTTTGCAATCAGTGACTGGTGCAGGGTGACGGGGAACTATGGAAATACCAGCATTGCTGCCTGCGGTTACCTTCTTGACAGGTAGGTCCTATGTACCCATTAATGCAAGTGCACTGGCCATTCTGAGCATTGCAGAAAGAGTTGACAGAGGCACAGTCACAGGTCAGGCTGCAATCTGGGCCAAATTGATCCATGCGGCAGCCTGGAGGGGTAAGAAAGGCAGAGAGATTGTTGGGAGGAGCTGGAATTATTTCAGCGCGTTCGCTTGCAGTTCTGTCCACGCATGGCCTGATACTGAGGTGACAGAACTAAGCACAGGCCTGGTGCAAGGTAAGGGGGCAGTTTGCCCCAGGAGCGGGATGGGACAGGCTCCTCCCAAACTGTACCTTACCCCTGGATTTGTTAGACCACCCCAAGGACCCAGAGCGCAGTTCAGGTTCCATTCAGTTGTTGGCTTCTTGACTCCAGCTAACAATCAGGGCAGAAGAGTGTGTTGTGATGGGCCACCCACCCCCTAAGGGTGAGATGGACCATGGCATTGAGTCACTGCTGGGCGACCTAGAGGTGAACGGCCCCACATCCCACAGGAGCACCTGGAGCCATCCAGTCCTCCACATCAATCATTCCATATAACTTCAGTACTTGTGCCCATTGGCTCTCTAGGTCACATTCATAAAAACACAATTCTCCTCTCGCATTAGGGTAAGGCTGGTGCAAGAAGAACCAGGTCGGCTGCCTTCTGGCTAGGCTGCAAAAATGCCCCTCCCTTTAGTAGTCCCAGCCCCAGACAGGAGAGTGATGATAGTGTGTCAGTCTTAAGATCATCACTTGCACACCTGTTATGGCTGTTGCAAATAATCCACACTCACCCAGGTCACACTTGGTGCCAGTTTTTCCGGGCGGACACAGGCAGCGCCCAGTGACTGGATCACATGGTGCGTTTCCTTCACAGTCACACAACTGCTGGCAACGCTCTCCGTACCGCCCCTCCTCGCAGCCTGTTAGCACAAGAGAAAGGGTGAAGGGCAGCACAAGGATCTCCGGCCCTTCGGTCTGTGCTTTTTCACACAGCCAGTCTTCCCAATTCTGAGCCAATCCTGTGGGACTCCCCGCCCAAGACAAGAGACAGTCGTCTTTACCTGGAAATGATCCCAAGGCACCGGGAAACTCTGCATGTTTCTTCCCTCTGAGGGCAATGCCCTGTTAGTAGGAGGCCTTTGTCACTGGCTTTTGTGACAGAAGCTGATTCTGGTGTGGCGATTGGCCCTGTGCACTCAGTTTAGTAATTATCTCCAGGGGGATGTTGTGCAAAACAGAAAATTTTGGGGGAGAGATAACGAATTGATTGATTATTTATGTATTTTTGTGCCTTTGCTTGTCTAAATTGGAGGCATTCCAACTGGCTCGAGATAGCAGAAAACTGGAGTCTAAGAAATGTTGTCTAGGATCAGAGCAGCGCACCAGGGGTCCATTGCGGTCTCCACCTTCCCTACCTGTGTGAACACCACAGTGGGGCTGGCTGGCACTACTTCCTACCTCAGTGGGTTTGATGTTTGACGAGTGGGTGGCAAGCACTCTGGTTAGTGAATGCTACCTCATAGTTACAGGGCCAGAGCCCTTTTAAGATGATCTTGACACATGTCCTGTTTGCCAGCAGTACCTTCCCCACAATGCCCCGCTGAGTGCCGCTGAGGCCAGCTGGAAGTACATTCACTGATGGCAGTGGGGGCACTATAGATTCGCACACTAGTATAAGAGAGATCAGCAGTGACAACACATCACCTTTTGAGGGGCAATACGCTGAAGTGATCTATACCTGTCTGACAGCGGTCTTTGTGGAAGCCAGCAGGACACAGACACTGACCGGTCACTGGGTCACAAGTTGCTCCATTCTGACAATCACACAACTCCTGACAACGCAGTCCATGGAAACCTGGAGGGCAGGCTGGGAAGGAAGCCAGGTGGAAAGTTCATTAGTAAACACAGATCGCTTCAATGGGGCCTTATTTGCTGGGGGTCCCAGCAGCTCATCCTCCCGCTAACCCGTGGGAGGAAGGTTACACTGGGAAGTTTCAAGATGCAGAGGGACAATCCTGCTCTGTGTTGGGGCGGGGGGGGGGGAGGAGAGGGATTAACCAGTGGCCCACTGCTCTCAGTCTCTCTTTTAGCTCCCTGCTGCACACTGGATCCACAAATAATCATCATTTATTACCAAGGCTTTGGAGCGGAGTCCAGAGCTGGAGCCCGGCGCAGTGGAGCTGCAGCGGAGCACAGCTCCAAAGCCCTGTTTATTACTGGAGTGCCTAGGAGCCCTGGTCACGGAGCAGGCCCCCGTTGTGCCAGGCACTGTACAAACATCGAGCAAAGAGCTTGCAAACTACCCACAGTCAGCTCCTGAAATTCAGGAAGATTGTTGAGTGTAATGTCTTACTCTTTCCACGGATCTCAATAGCAAAAAAGATCTAAGCTCAGAACACAACAACTCCCTCTTCACCCATCTGAACTATTTCACGGACATCCTGGGCTGGCCATGGTAGGCTTTGCCCATGGAAGTTCTCTTCCATTTTAGTGAACAACAGGGGAAGATTTAAGGTGAAAAATGCAAAACGTCGTGTGGGAGACAAGGTGGGTGAGGTGATATCTTTTATTGCACTAACGTCTGTTGGTGAGAGAGAGAAGCTTTTGAGCCACACAGAGCTCTTCCTCAGATTAGGGCAAGGTGCTCTGAGTATCACAGCTAAATGCAAGATGGAACAGGTTGTTTAGCATAAGTAGTAAGCACACGTTCTAAGGGACAATTCAAGGTAGAGTGGCCCATTAACACCTCTGCACTCATAGGACAAAAAGGGTGTGTTGGAGGGTTACAGATCGTAGATGTAAGCCATAAATCCAGTGTCTCTGTTCAGTCTACGAGTGTGTGAAACTACCCAAAGTGTGCCAGTCTTTCCCTTTGATGCAGGTGTGTGGTAGCACTGCCTTTCTCACAATACTGCTAAGGAATCTGGGTTTGTATTTGTCTGACCAGAGCACATGAACGAAACAAAATATTGCTGACATTACAGTAGGGTGACCAGATGTCCCAATTTTATAGGGACAGTCCCGTTTTTTGGGTCTTTTTCTTATATAGGCTCCTATTTACCCCCCACCCCCATCCCGATTTTTCACATTTGCTGTCTGGTCACCCTACATTACAGTAGGGACCATGTTGCTGTTTTTTTGTACTCTGGCTTGTTTTTAAGCAGTTGCTAATGTGGGTCAGGTTATGTGTGCACACGCCAAGCACACACAAAGGACAGGACATTCAAACCAACAGCATCTTTAACTTGACTGATAACCTGCCTGTGGAGTACAGGGCTGCCAGACACACACACCAGTGCAATTTCAACTGGGCTGTGCAATGTTATGACCAACACTAGGTTGACAAGTGTCACGTGTCAGGGCTGAAGGAGCTCACCAGGCTGCTTTGTCCACATGCCTCCTTTTTACCCCTCCCCAGGACAGAGCAGTGGGGAGCTGGCCAGGTGCATTACCAAGAGGTCTTACAGTGTGTGGATGCCTCTGGTTTTGGCCTCTGCCAGAGGCAGGATACTAGACTTGATGGACCTCCTGGCATCCCTCCCCAGCTGCATGTGTGTGTATGGAAGTGATGGTGCCATTGGGCCTCTCACTTGCTGTGATGTTCAAACTGCCCCCATGCGAGTCAGATCCGCCCCTCTGCCTTATGTCCCCTGGTGCCCACATTAAACAGCTTTACAACACGCAGCCGCGGAGGGCAGAAGGAGCAGCCGGTCCGCTGCTTGAACTTACTGTGCTCACACAAGTGCCCATAGTGCCCTCTGCGGCAGTGGCAGGCTCCCGTCACTGGGTCACAAGTCCCATTATTCCGGCATGCACAGTTCAGCTGGCAGTTGGCGCCGTACTTCCCGGGTGGGCATTCTGCGGGGAACATGTTTCAGAGAGAGGAACTGGCGCACGGCTCATACGCGAGCACGTCCTGTGCAGCAGGTGACCTGTGGCCAGGCCAGGCCGCACAGGGTGCCCTGCGAGGGAGGGCACAGGTACGCATGTGGCCGTGGCAAAGAGGGCATCAATTCTAAACACAAACTCAGTTAGTTTAACAGTTGCCAGGCCGGTGCCAGGACAGAACACCTCCAGGGGGTTTACCCAGTTCGCAGAATTTCCCGGTCCGCCCAAGCCCACACGAACAGGAGCCGTCGGCCGCATGACAGATTCCTCCATTCTGGCAGGAACACGTCTGCTTGCAGCCTGCCCCATACCGGTTTTTCTGGCAGACTGAAAAAGACAAAGGAGGAGAGAGTGGGAACTCAAATCCCGATATGATCAAACAGATACTACACCAATGGGGCTGGGGTAGCTTGCCTGTACCCAACCCTACAGCCCTTTCCAAACCACAGTGGTGAAATACCCAAGCTTGGTTAAATGGCACCATGGTGAATGTTTACCGTGTTCACAGCTGGCACCAGTTCTTCCTGCTGGACAAATGCAGATGCCTGTCACATGGTGACAGGTGGCTCCTTCTCCACAGGAACACAGGTGCATGCAGTCCTTGCCATAGCGACCAATAGGGCAGCCTAGGAGAGGGGAGAGGAGAGATGGTGACATTAGCATTCTTAGAAGCAGGCTATGGGCTGAAAAGGAAGGGTTTTGGTTTGGCTTGGAGGGGAATGTGTCTGGTGGTTAGCGCTCTGAGACAAGGAGTCAGGACTCGGGTTCTTTTCAAGGCTCTGCCACTAACGATGTGAGCTTAGGCTTGATTTGGTAGAGAAGAAATGAGCCGTCTAGATCACTTGTGCTGAAGGAGCAAAGCATTTTAACAGAGGCTCCAGAGCCAAGCAATGGAATGGTGCAAGCGTGAACTGCCAGATTAATGCAGCACTTCCACATGTGGCAGACATTATGGTGCAGGAAAAACCCCCAGGAAGAAAGCAATTCCATTTCAATAAAAGCAAGAAATTAAATCAGTTACTTAGGAGCTGTAATAGTGGACAGGCTCTTTGTCCACCAGTCTCTCCTGTGTGATTCAGAGGAAGAAAATGTAGTGCCCACAGCCAATGGTGTAGTGTTGTACCTGTGAAAAAGGCTTATTTCCTGACCCTGCAGATGAGCCACTCATGCCATGAATCATAGGACTGTAAGGGACCTCAAGAGGTCATCTAATCCCAGTCCCCTGCACTCAGGGCAGAACTGAGTATTAACTAGACCATCCCTGACAGGTGTTTGTCCAACCTGCTCTTAAATATCTCCAATGATGGAGATTCCACAACCTCCTTAGGGAGTTTATTTCAGTGCTTAGCCACCCTGACTGTTAGGAAGCATGAAATCATCTCTCTGTCTGCACATCATGACCATCTTAAATGCCTACCTGTTTCTGTAGCTCCCTCTGGTAAAATCCGTTTTGGCAACAGCTTGAATTTTTGCAGCAATTCACTTTCCCTTTGTTTAGCTGATGCATCATTAGAACCATAACAACGCTTGGAGAAAAAACACCCATCCCCAATGAGTAATAAGAAAATTCCCTTCGACAAAGGTATTTTTGGCAGGGTCACTATCGGTCCTGCAGGAGTTTTGACAGAAAACATTTTGCTGGAACCCAAGAGGCAAAAGCTTCATGACTCTGTTCTTAGAAGATGAACCAAAGCTGTCAAGACTTTTCCGCATTAAGGAGTTTATTAGTATTTTGTAGAGGGGGGGGTTATTATTCTCTTTTGTGGCACATTTACTATGTGACTCCCTTCCGCTGCTACTGTCTAAAACCTTTCCAGTGTAAGAAACACCCCAAACTTATGGATTTTTGCTTTTACTGTAATTCTGGACAGTGAATCATCGAAAACAGGAGTCAGAGGAAGGAGGAATGGTCCATGCATTTCAGCAGTAATTGAGAATTCACTCCCAGCACTTCCTCTGCTAGTAGGCAGTGGAAGATACTCGGTGTAATGTTTTGCAAAGCTGGACTTGGAAGGCAAATGTGCTGCTTGAAGTCTGCCTGCAATGTTCTTAGACTGTGGCCCGCATCACAACTCCTGCTCTCTCTTGAAGGGCAGCATCTCATTCATGTGCATGGCGGTAAAGGAAGCTGCACGTGGGCAGCTAATACCAGGATTCACCCCATTGAGATTTAAAGCAGCCTGCTACTCAGTCTCAGACTTCCCCGGGCAATACCCTGCACACTCACCGATACTGCAGTCAGCGCCGACGTACCCAGCGGGACACTGACATGTCCCTGTGGTGGTCTCACAGCGTCCTCCATTCCTGCACTTACACTGCTGCTCACAATTGGGGCCATACGAACCAGCTGAACATCCTGGGGGGGAATTAAAAAAACCCAATGCTTAGAAGAACGGCAAAGCCCAGACACTGATCATGTGGCATGTGCATTGACATTCACAATGCAAGTGTCTCCCCCACCAATCGCTGATGACAAGGCAAGATGATTAGAAATAGATTACCAACATGCTGCGCGCTAAGGGGTCCGCCGATGTACTCATCAACAAACGTTTGTAAAGACATTGTTAACCCTGCTTTACTTGCTTGTAAAACAACAATTGATATTGGTGAGTAAATGTTGTTGGTATGAATATATGCCAGCGAATGACACCATCCAATTCACTTCACTCAGTGAGAGGAGGTGGGAGAAGGTCATTTCCTGTCTGTTTTGAGTGAGAAGCTGCTGATTTCCTGACTAATCCGAACAAAGATCTCCTGGTGAGCCAGAGAAAGCGGCCCAGCTGACACGACATGCACACCAGCAGGATGAAGATTCAGGAAGCCAGGTCTGGTTTTGCCTAATGGACTGCGTGATGGAATGGACTGTTTTGATTAGATACAACCCACATATTGTGACAGAAATAATCAAAGCGCAAGGCCATCCTGGGTTCCTTCATCCTCCTAGCACCTGCGGACATAAAGCACAGCATAAAGAATGGGGAAGTGCTCACAGCTCCTAGGCACTGGCTGCTCATTTTATCTTGCATTAACCAAATCTTAGAGAACTATACAAAATAATCAGCGACATCCCTGTTTTTCAAGTAGGCTCCTAATGGAAAAGCTATTAGTGCCGTGAAAATACATTTTTTAAAACCACCGCATAGAAAACTTTGAACAAAAATGAAATTGGGGGGGATTATTTCAAGAGGGTTGCAATAAGGTGCCCATCAATCCCCGCCCTTCCTCCAGCTGCACCGTCAAAAGGAGGAAGGTGAAAGTGTCTCTCAATAGCCCTCCTTGCTCTTGGCAGAGGGAAACTGATCCAAGGAGTTTTACTCTTAGAGGAAAAGAGCAGGAAAAAGTTCTCTGTTGATCATACTACGTAGCCACCTTGTCCATGGGTTAGATGGGAAATGGCAGCATGTGGCACGTGTGTATATTAAATTGTTTTTGATGGCACAAAATGTAACTCACTGATTAGTAAGAGAATGTGTGTATGGGTGAGAGGGAGCGTGCGTGTGTGGGCGTGGATTGATGGATGGATGTGAGAGGGACATAGGACGGAGGACCAAAGGGAACAGAAAACGCCTGCTTGGGCAGAATCATTTCCCCCATTACAGGCAAGGTTCACAAAGACATAACCTGGGAAATGTTTTAAAAAATCTCAAACTGCACGAGTGAGGGGAAAGGGAAGCACAGTGCGAAGCTGGGATGACAGCCAATCCGAATGCAGGAGGTGCCATATTGGCGCTGTCCCAAGGCTCCTGGAGTTCAGTTCCTGGCCATGACTAATATCCAGTGCTGCAGAGGAAGGTGGAGTCCCCTCTCCTCTGATTAGTTAATTGTGAATGCTACCAGACACTTCCTTCCTGACCCCATCAGCTTATGCCCTGATACATGACCATGGCCTCACCTTGGAACACTCAGCATGAAGAACACAGTCCCTGATTGGCTAGCATCCAGCAGAGACGCTGTAGGTGAAGTCACATGAACCTTGACAACGCGGAAGACAAAGTTTAGCGCAAACTCACTTAGCTGGCAATTTCTTCCATGGTAACCAGGTGCACAGATACACGCCCCAGTGACAGGGTGACAGTCTTGGTTCACTTCTGGACACTGGCAAGCCTGAGCACAGTTCAGCCCAAAGGTCCCTGGTAGACAGGCTGTAGGAAGGAAGGAAGGAAGGAAGATGAAGACACCACAACCTTATTGTAGGGGCTCTTGGTCTCCCCCCCAAACCCCACTCCCTAATGTAGGTCAGATTTAGAACTCCACTATAGAGCAGGACTTATTGGTATCAAAACCCAGAATGGCATTTAGTGCACATGGTGTTCATCCGCCACTCAAAGCCAGGGGAAATGGGAACCAGTCTCGCTGGTGTATCCTGTTGTGAGGACCATGGGGGTAGTTGCTAGGATGCACAAAGGAGTGTGGGATTGAAGAGGATCGGAAGTATTTTCAGATACTAGATGCCCTCTGCAATCATGCATCCACACATGCACGGAGAGCTCTGAAATACATACACTTACAGCACTGCAGAATGTGCTCGCATGCCTCTGTCTTTCCCAGACTTGCTCATATCCACAGGAGCTCGCTCTTACTCTGATTTATTGCTAATCCTTTGGATGGAATATGCTGCTCTGGTTTCCCACTTGGCTCCCTTTGCTCTGTTATGATTCTGTGGGCATGCACCACCTGCCAAAGAGTGAGCTGCTATTTGGAAACGCATTGGGGGTTTTTTTAGTAGTAATGGATTGACCCGTCTAGTTCCCTGGACTCTGCTAGTAACTGTAGAAGGGCTGTTCCCTCCTCCGTACATTGTTCACATCCATGGCCCATAAATCCTGGCGGGCAGCCACACTGGCCAGTGACATGGTTACAAGGCGTTCCTGGGGGGCAGTCGCAGCGGCTGGCACAGTCCTTCCCAAATGAACCAGGCAGGCAGGCTGTGGGAAGGAAACAAGGCGGGGAAAAGAAATCAAGACAAAAGGCTTGCAAATTCTTCCTAGTGCCCAGCACCAGCAGGAATTTGATGCCCCCAAAATCAAGTGTAATTAAAGGGTTAATGCGATATTGCTGTAGCCTTTCTGGAAACGTGAAAGAAATGCCCCACAGAATACCACTGTGCGCTGAAGACGTGTCGTGTCCCAACCGGGCATCGTCTGTCCAAGGAGTTGCTAAGAAGCCGATGTCTCCTTCCTTCCTTTGAGCAAATCTCAAAGTCTGGCTGCTTCCCCCACTCATCCCAATGCCCCCTTTCCTCGACACACTTCTCTTTCTAGTGCATTGAGAGATGCCAGACTGACAGGCTAAGAAAACAGTCCTCTTAGCCGAATAGGTACAGCAGGGCACCAGCCATACAAGCTTCCCCGAAGCTACCTTGGCCTGGAGGGTCTGTGAGAGAGGTGAGTGGGAGTTCAGTTTCTGTGACCCATTTAGTCCTGGGCCTCTGCTGAGATGTCTTGGTGCCTATCAGTGCCAATAATGCTGTGGCTATCTGTCTACTGGGGACTGTACTGGGCTTGAACTCTGACATCAGCCAGCCGGCAGCATTTGTTACAGCAACTGAGGTAAACGCCTCTTTCTATAGCCCATTGCGCCCATCCCCTGAGCCATCTACTCTCACTTTGTCTGTTACTCTAGAGGCTCGTTCCCAAAACATCCAGGCTCCGTGGCTTCATCTGAGGCTGAAACGTAACAAGAACAGCCTGAGCAGCAGAGACGACGTGAGGAGGGGTGTGATTCTCTCACCTTTCTCACAACGCTGGCCCCTCCAGCCCGTGGGGCAGTCGCAGGCGCCAGTGATGTGATGACACGAGACTCCATCCCCACAGGCGCACTGCTCTGCACAGTGCTCTCCGAACGTACCCTCCGGGCAAGCTGCAGAGATTCAAACGTACAGAGAGGTGGGGGTTACAGGGGTGCTACAGAATGAATACGGGCATGGTCTGGTTTCATTACACAGGGCAATTCAAACTATGCTCGCCAGGCACAAAGAACTTCAGACGTTTATTTTATGTCCCTTTCGTTTTCTCATGTCAGGGGGTGAAGTTTTATGTTTCACTTCATGTTTGACAAGTCAGATGGGATCTGTCAGTCTGCAGGGCTGGGCCTAACGAGACTGGGAACAGGATCAAATAGATCAGACTTGTTTCTTTTCTTTGGTGGTGGCGCTAGGTACCAGACTGACAGCTCTGGAGAATGGGGTCCTTCATTCATCCCCAGACGAGGTACACCATGGGCAGCAGCTGGGCAAGCTTCCCAACACTGCTTGGCTGGAGCACTGAAAGGGTCCCTGTACCGCGGCTGCTTTAGGAGCAGGAGAAGAGTTTAATCTCTGTAGCCCAGTCAGTCCTTGGCCTCTCGACTGAGACCATCAACAAGGGAGCCAGTTAGTGCCAACTGTGCTGCTGCTTTACCTGTCAAAGGGGAAACTTGTTGACTGGGAATAAACTCGTGACACTGGCCACTGTCCAGTCACCAGACAATAACGTGTTAATCACCACTGCTATGGGCAACAGCGAATCCGTGAGCGCCGGGGAAAAGGCTCCATCTCCCATTACCCATCGTCTGAAATCGCCAGTCCGCTGGGCAATCCATTGACTCAGCATTTCTTTGCACTCTCCGTAACAATCTTTGCTTGTTTCTAAAAGTGGGATTTTCTGATTCTTCTGTTCATAAAGCGAAGTCATAAGGTCAGTTGGGCCAAATTCAGCCTTGGCCTAAACAGTTCCAACTCCCACGGAAGTCAGCGGAGTTGCACACATCTACGTCAGGGCTGAACTTGGCACTTCCTGTTGGATTTGTGACATCACCATTACCTTTGAGACAACAGACCATGAGGTCAGAAACTTTGGCAGAATTCAGGGCCGGGAGAAAGTGGGTGCTGAGGCGAGGAGAAGAGCTGAGCCAGGCAGAAAGAGGGGAAGAAAGAAAGTTGTGAGCCGACAAACTGCTCTTTGCATAAACATTCTCTTCTTCTTAATTTGGTGTGAAAGTCTCTCTCTCTCTAACAGTGCCAAATGTTTTTGGAAGCATTATTCCTGGCACCATTTAGTGAGAGCTGGTGGCCAGGATAGCATCACCATCAGGGCCATTCTCCTCCTGTCATCTGTGAGGAAGTGAGAGGCTGGTTCTTAAAGCAGATGGAAACCAGAAAAGACAGTCGTTGTCTGAATTTTAGAGAAGTTAGTTGCACAAACTACACAACTAATTGGCAACTAGTCAACAGGACTGAGTGCACAAATTCAGTAACTGCATGTACAAATGACAAAATAGGTGCATTTGCCCATGCACTCACCCAATTTGCACATGCAATTGGGGTAACTGCAAGCATAGATTAGGGACATAGTTGTGCATATACTGTGTGCGCACGTTTGCACACCTAACTTTTCTAAAAAAACAAGCCCTAAAAAGAAGTCAAATAAAGGAGTCTGACTTTTGGTGGGGATGGGGTAAGCTAGCAAGGGATAGGCATTGCTGGGCTTTTTAAATCTTAATGTCAATATAGACAGTGGTCTCAATGTAGTGAAATTCTGCCTACAGTGAGACAGAAAAAGTCCCGAATAGTTTCACTGCAAAGCATCGTTCTGGTTATGACGATCCATTGCTTCAAGCTGCCCTGTGAAAAGCAACGACTTGACTAGAGGAGGGTCATGTGCAAAGAGTTCCATATAACACAGCGACATGGACCTGTGATTTGGTAAAGTGCCTTGAGGCTGACTTGAACACCCAGCCAAGATGATGGTGCCTGCCAGTCCCCAAAGATGGTGGATGGTTAAGTGAGATGTGTGTTTTACGTTACAGTACTTGAGGCTGTACTGAGGGTGTGCCAAGTCTAGTCAAACCTCTTTATGGCATGGATCTCATTATCTGCTTTTCTCCTCAGACAGAAGAACCAGATGGCTAAGGTCCAATGCAAATAAGTGAGGGTAACAAGCAGGGAGGCTATGGAACAGAGCAGATATTTGGAATCTTCCACTGAGCGTTTGCTTCTGTGGGTAATTCTCTCCTGTACTTTCTAATTGGAAGGAGAAACAGAACCGTATCCTGGCATGGCTGGTTGCAATTTGCATCATGACACCACATCCAGGTCTGGAAAACACTAAAATAAATTTCACCGGCACCATCAGACCTCTGCCGTGGCCCCTCATGCACACTGGCCCAAGAAGAGCTCAATGCCACGTAGCAGAACACTCGATATTCTGCTTGGAGAAGGCTCAGAAGCTTCTGAAGGTTCCGTTCAGAGCAGAATCCAAAAATTCAGATACTTTTCTTCTAACCATGAGGTCGGATATCTCACAAGAGCACATCCTGCTTTCATCTGAGTCTGAAATCCCCCAGAGCTGCCTTATACACCTCAATGGAATGCCCATGGTCGGGGGTGAAAAATCAAGCAGAAATAGAAGGGGTTCAGAGAGAGAGAGAGGACAAAAACTACTAGAACCCTGGAACGACCTGTGTGAAGAGAGGCTGAGAGGGAGCGGAACAAGGCTACACATAACGTAACGTGCACACAGCTCCGCCAGAGAGTGCATCAGTGAAAGGGATACTCATGAAAGGGATACTCGGGAAGGAGAAGATTAGGATTTCTCAGCTTTGCAAAGCCTCCAACAGCTCTTGAAACTTGCCTGACCTTCGTCCCACATTAAGAAATGTTCCAGCAACCTCATATTACAGGCCACAGCCTGCTTCCTGCTAATGATCCAGGGAACAAAGCAGCCACACACCCACAATACCTACAAGAGCCCAGAACCAAAACAGTGACACCGTAAACACCTTGTAAATGTCAGGGCTTTTCCTAGCCATGCTGCTGAGGGTGGGAATGGCTGCGGCAGACAACTCACTCACGCCCCTGGCTTCAGCTGATCACCAGCCTCAGACTAATAACCCCCTTCACAGTGGCCTACGCTTGCTGTGGCTGCTGGAACTTCTGGGAGGGGAGGGGCTCCCCTTTGCTGATCTTCTGGGACTTGATCCAGTCCCTGAGGCTCCCCTTTCTCAAGCCAGCCTCCCTTTCAACACTAGCTAATAGCAAAGGGCTCGCCAGGGTACTTAGTGAAGTCTGTAGATAAGATGAATACGAGGGCCGACAGAAGGCAGGCCTAAGAGCTTGCTGGTGCTTAGGACAGAAGCCAGGTATTTCAGGTCTGCACAATGGTGCCAGCAGTGAGTAAGCTCAGAAGCTGGAAAGGGGGAAGAAGGGAAGGAGATCTGGAGCAGCATAAAGCTATTAAAGTCTTGGGTCAGGAGGAGGTCTTCCTATGACATTTCAGCTTCACTCTGTCTTCCATTGCCATCTGCTGCTCAGGGGCAGGCTGTGTATCTGTCTCATTCAGGGTCTGCTCCTGGAGGTTTGCCATTGACTTCGGGGGAGCAGGATGACACGTTAGGATTTCTGGGAAAGGACATGGCCTTTTCGGGACTGTACAGCGCTGCGTTCACGCAGGATAACATTGCTTTTGTTCAGACCTTGAGGGGAGCACAGCGACAGGCAGAACAAGTTTGCAAAGCTAAAACCATGGCATGTTTCTCTTGAGCTGTGCAAGCCAAACGTTGGGCCCTTTATTTACTCAATAATTCCCTGGCACCTAGAACAGATGCACCAAGCAAAGTATCTGCTACCTCCAGCAGAGAGGACTTGTGCTTTTCTCGTTGTATCAAAAGCAGCCTTTTAAAAAAACAAGGTAACTCGACTTCCCTGAACCTCAGGATGGTTCCATCTGAGGGAGGGCTCAGGCCAGCCAACCCCGTTCCCTTGTCCTGGCAGGTAAGCAGGAGCTACAACTATTGGTGGGCTCCTGTGGCTTTCACTTACCGCTTTGGCACTGCTGCCCAGTCCAGCCAGCCCGGCAGATGCAGTGGCCTGTCTGATGGTCACACAGCCCCCTGTTCTGGCAGTCGCAGGCTTGCTTGCAATCCACACCATACCGTCCTTGTGCACATTCTAGGGGAAGCCAGAGAGTTGACTGAAGTGGTTTTAGAAATAGCACCAGAAATACAAACCCACAACTCCTTCTTGAGGACAGAAAGTAAGGATGTGTCTACAGGGCAGCTGGGAGCAGCCCCCCCAGCCTGAGTAGAGAGACTTGCGCTAGCTTTGCTCAAGCAAGCACGCTAAAAATAGCAGTGTGGACACTGAAGCGCCGGTGGAGACGTGGGCTAACTGCCTGAGTTCGAGCCTGCCCAGATCCCTGTGTCTGAGCTTGCGTGGCTGGCCCTCACCTTCATGGGGTCTGCAATGTCCACACTGCTCTTTTTAGCACTCTCGCTCAAGCAGAGCTAGTGCCTGTCTGTCTGCCCATGCTGGGAGCCACATTCCCAGCTGCAGTGTAGACGTACTCTAGAGGGAGAAGGCTAATGACCCTGCTGTTATCACCAGATTGTTCTAAGACTGGCTACTGGAGTTAAGGCTCCACTGACCACTGGTGTTCCTCCCCTTGGGTGCAGACTTGACTGATTGTAGATGAGATTAGAAAGCACATTGTACTCCCCTCCTGGGCACGTGCTGCGCCAGCTCAGACACACTCTGGTTCCAAATGGTTTTGATGCCAAACTCAAAATGTTCTGAAGTTGCATTGCTGTTTTTTGTTGGAAATTTGGTAGCCCCGTTTTTATTACATTTCAATACAAACATGGCCCAAACAATGTTCCCTGAGACTCCACAATGCTCCTCGCTATCCTTCTGCAGCCAAATTACTATTTTCTTGCAATCTTGGGGCATGAAATGACTGAAGTGACATTAGGGAAAACTTCTCGGGAGTGGGTCAAACGTGCAACAAACGTTCTGCAGGTTCCAACGGCCCGCGGTTAACATGGCCAGCTGCTCCACTCCTGGTGCTTACCCAGCTCACAAGCCAATCCAGTCCATCCTCCTAGGCACGTGCAGTGCCCCGTGACGGGGTCACACGTTCCGCCATTCCGACAGAGGCAGTGCTGGTGACAGTTCATGCCATAGAAACCATATGGACACGCTTGGGGGAAAATTAGGACAAAGACCAAAGTCAGAAACCAGCTCTCGACACTGGGTTTAAAATGCAGAGATCAGGCCTGTTGTAATGTAGGGGATGAGGAGGGGGGTTAGGAGTAGACAGAAATGAAATGGAGCTGCTACCACTAGAAATAAGTAACAAGAACACAATGCAGTAATGCCTGGGGGCTGCCTAGCTGGCCCCACAGGAAGGTTCTGCATTTTTACTTGCACATAAGGGGTGTCACGCCACAGGGGACTGGGCTGGGGTGGGGAAGGGAGAGAAACAGCAGAGAGGTGAGGGAGTCACGTGCATGGAAAACCTCGGTACCGTAACCTCTCCCTTCTCTTCCATGCTTTCCCCACCCTCTGCGAGCTTCCCCACAGCTCCCCCTTTAGCCATTTGGTGGTGCCTTGACCTCCTGAGCAGGTGGGCAGCAAAACAAGGTTTGGGAACCTCAGCTCTAGTTATTGATCCCCCCCTCTGGGAAATGGCACATGGAGCCCAGATTGGTGAGTGTGGGGGAATGTATTAGACTCCTGGGTCCCACTGGGGAAGGTCGCAACAAAACGTGGCACAGCGAGTTGGAAGACTGGAGGTTTATAGCCCATTGGAACAAGGAAGGTGGTTTTGGCTCACCAGCTAAACACAGCTTGGCACAAGGCTGCTATACGCTTGGCACAAGGCTGCTATACGCTTGGCTTTTCCAAAGGCCAGATGGGGGGCGGGGAGTGCCTTTCATAACACAGTAAACTTGGAAGAAAAGAGCCTTGATGCTGAACTATGCTTGGCCTGTGTTTTCCTGCAAAAGCTTTGTTGCTAGTGAAGATATTTCTCTGCTCCTTCCTGCCCCTGCAGGGAGGTCCATAACCCCGTGCTTGCCACTTCACCCGCTGCTGCCATAGAAACAAGCTAGGGCGTCACAAATAGAGCCTCACAACATCGCTGCAGGATCCAGTGGAACGTGCTCCTGTTTCTTGGGATGTCTGTGCCTGGCATAAGGAGGCTGGTGGGATCAGTAACTTGATGACATGAAATTTAAGTAACTCAATTGTCCACCAGATGCCTTTGGAGAGTGTTTAGTCCGGAATACACTGAATTATTTTTAAAGGGAGTTGTATGAATTTAGTGCCACAGGTTGGCAGCCAGTGACTTCTGTCTTGGCTTGCAAAACACCCTGCTCTTCCATGTCTGGGCAATGCTACAAAACTTCTCTATCAAAGAACCATAGGATGGACGCAGTCCTTGGTGGAAAAACAACTTCTCTGTCGTTTACTGTAGTAGTCAAGTAAAACAGGTTATATCTGCATTAGCTAAAGTTCCTTTATCTGCATGCTAAACCTCCAGCTGCCAGAAGCAGGGACTGAATGACAGAGGATGGAGCACTCAAAATTGCCCTGTTCTGTTCATTTCCCCTGGGGCACCTGGCACTGGCCCCTGTCGGAAGACAGGATACTGGGCTAGATGGACCATTGGGCTGACCCGTATGGCTGTACTTATGTTCTTGTGTTATGTTAAGCTGCCGTAGGACCCCCGAAAAAGCACGTAATCACATGCTTAACTGTAAGCACATGTCTAGTCCCATTGACTTGGGAGTAAGTGCTTTGCTGGATTAGGGCCAGAATGCTCAGCGGTTTGCAAGACAGAGCCCTCACTGAGAGTTTGCATGTGCAGCACAAGTGGAGATGATTTGAACCATGATCCAGGCTCATCACCACGCCACCAGAGCACAGCTGCGAGGCCAATTCAAACTACAACTCACAGAGACTTGGAATTTTTTTTTCCACTGGCTGATTCTTTCCGCACGTCAAGGAAGAAGACAGTTTGGAATAGGACGTGACCACACGTCGTATTACCTTGCTGGCATGTGGCGCCTGTCCATCCAGCCGCACAGAGACACTGTCCACTAACATGGTCACAGGTGGCATCATTAAAGCAGCTGCATGCCTGACTGCAATTCTCTCCATACCAGTGAGCCTCACAAGCTGCAGGGAAACAGAAGTAGGCACAACAACTAAGGCTGGGTCTACACTACCCACCTGAATCGGCGGGTAGAAATCGACCTCTCGGGGATCGATTTATCGCGTCCCGTCGTGATGCGACAATCAATCCCCGAATCGACGCTCTTACTCCACCAGCGGAGGTGGGAGTAAGCGCCGTCGACGGGAAGCCGCAGAGGTCGATTTTGCCGCCGTCCCTACAGCGGGGTAAGTCGGCTGCGATACGTCGAATTCAGCTACGCTATTCGCATAGCTGAATTTGCGTATCTTAAATCGACACCCCCCCCCGTAGTGTAGATGTAGCCTCAGTAACAGGTATTAGTTACATAGACTTTTACTGCTGATTCAGAAATGCCACTGTTTGGGAGAAGACAAAGGGGATGAACCAGCAACCTCACCAATGAAAATGTTACAAGAAAGTCAGGTTAACTGCCAGCTATGTCTGCTCAAGAAAAGTAAGAGGGAGGGAGGGAGAGAGAGAGAGAGAGAGAGAGAGAGAGAGAGAGAGAGTGTGTGTGTGTGTGTGTGTGTGTGTGTGTGTGTGTGTGTGTGTGTGTGTGTGTGTGTAAAAAATGTGTTTACACTATCATGAGAAAATAACAGTCAGATTGTATATATGGCTGCAGTTCACAAATATGGATGTTATTTTTTCATGATATTTTGAAAGTAATCCATTAGGAAGCCGTTCTCACAGACGCCCCAAACCTCACTACTATCTGCAGTTATGGGCGCAGAGGCTGAGCCATTCAAAACTTTTGGAGGTAAACTGCAAAACAGACAAAATTTGCCCCCCTAATTTCCCTGAGATTGGGAGTCTGTTTCCGATAAATGCTGCACAATTCAGGTCCGGGTCAAAAGTGTCTCTGAACTTCGTTAGTCTATAAAACGGGGCTAGAAATCTTGCAAGAACAGGCTTTCTCTGAGACTTTGGGGATTTCCTGATCATAGTCATGCTAGATGCAGCACAAGAACTGCCCACTCTGGCACTTCCACATCTGGCCCTAGCTGAAATCTGGCAGTAATAGGCAGATGTAAAAATAAGAAAAGCTAACTCAGCATTTCCGAACCTTCCCATGGGCATGGGTTATAGAAAAGGGTTAAGGTCTGGGGGGCCAGGGAGAGGGGGGCTTATTTTTCCAAAGTCAATTCTCCCTCCCTGGCTGGCACAGCTGTTCTCAGCATCCAATAAAGAGCACGACTGAAATGGAGAGAGGAGATCAAAAGTGGAAAAGACCTGTGGAAACAGCACGCATCTGTTGAAGGTGAAAGCCATCAATGGCGCAGGAGACATTGGTGTCTGAAACCTGCCTTCAAACTACATCTGAAACCCCCACCTTTCTACTACTACTACAGAGGCAGCAGTGCTCTGAGAATGAAGGATTTCATTATTGCAAGACTTTAGCAGGTTCTTTGATTATTTTGGCACAAGCAATTGCATTGACTCTTCAGACCAATGTGAAGGCAACAGCAAAGCTGTGTGTGTCACACAGGAAAGAAGCCTTTCCTCCCCCCTCCCTAATGTTTGTTTCACTAGCACAAGCTCTTAAAGAGCGGCTGGCACCTCATGAAAAGCTTTGAAAACTATTCACTAGAGGGACAATTTCATCCTGGACAAAATCCAGGTGGAGTAATTACCTTTAGCCAATCTACGCTGCCACAGCAGTTTCAACTGGATATGGGATTCCTATAAGTAGAGCCAGATCCTCAGCGGGTGCAAATCAGAGCAGGGTCACTGACTTCAGTGAAGTTATGCTGATTTACACCACCTGAGATCTGGCCCAAGGGCTGTACATTACTCGGTGTTCTTCGGGATGGAAGGGTAAAACCCACCTTCAAAGCTGATCCATGTACCCGGTACGTCCCTTTTCAAGGGCTCCCGTTCTCGTAGTATCATCCGACAGGAGTGCCACCCAGGGTTTAACACCTCAATCAGCATCTCCTGCTGCTTACTCCCTACCTGACGTCACACTCCTTTCCGTGTCATGAAAGCAGCAGAGGTGGGAATAAGCAGCAAGAGAGAGGCAAACACCAATCTCTTTGGATCACGTGCCAAGACGGAGAAACCAGGATACTGTATGATCGACTGCAAGCCGTCTCTGACCAAATTCACCTTCAAAGGCACCAGTAGCTTGCAAATGGGAATCCTCTATTGGGATAGATTTTAATGATAGAACCTCAGAACCTACTCTGGTTACAGTGAAGGCCAATCCAGCCGGCGGGACAGATGCAGCGCCCTGTCACATGATCACAGCGGGCTCCATTCAGACATGTGCAGGTTTTCTGACACTCCAGGCCATAAAATCCATCGGGACAGGCTGGGAAAACAGAAAAAGCCCAGAAATGTTTGTCTCAACGTGTGCGCAGAGGGCTGGAAATCTCCCAAGGAGAGAGGGACACTACACAATAGCTCATTCTTCTCATAAAGTGCTTTGCTAGTGGATTTGTAGGAACTTCGCAAAAAAAATTTGTTACACCCTTGCACCATGACAGGATTCAAACTTGGAACTGCAGGGTACCGCAATAGGAGAGCCACAACCCCTGGAAGGCGAGGGCTGGTTATTCGACACACCTGTGTTAATGCCCCAGATTGTCCTATCAAACAAGTTGATTTTTCTATAGTAATAGAACTATACTAACCAATACAGTATCTGAGAATGAAGCGGTATTGGCAGGTTAAAGCAGAGGACCAGGAGTCCAGATTTCCGGGTTTTGTTCCCCACTCTAGCTCACTAACTGCGGGTGAGCCATGCAAAGACTATTACCACTTGTCTTGTTGCGAGGATCTTGTGCTAGCTCTTTGCACAGGGGTGAATTTCACCCTCAGATCTTGGAGAAGTCATTTATCCTCCCTGTGCCTCCATTTCCCCATTGACATACGACGAATACCGTGGGCTTGTCTACACAAACACTTAGTCCACAGCAAGCGGGGATGTGAATCTACCACGCCCTCGCCTGCTGTGCACTAGTGATCTGTGTGGACTCTGCTGATGGGCAAGAACAGTTCCCTAGTGTACTTTATCTACCCCACTTTGCAATGGTGTAGATCAAAGCGCAGGAAGGAACTGTTAGTGTGCATCAGCAGGGTGCACATGGGAATAATGTATGGCAGGCTAGCCCAGGGCAGATTCACACTGCATGTGTTGCAAACTAAGTGTTTGTGTAGACAAGCCCTAATACTTGCTTCATTCATTCATGTTTATAACCTGATTGGAGATCTTTAGTTGGCAGCTGTTAACAATACTGTAAAACTCTATATTGACATATTACAAACTGGGCTGGAAGACTGGCGGAATATTTGTTCCTGCATATTCAGTGCTGTGGTTTATCCCACCTGTGTAGCGAGAACTCACTTCACGGTTCATTGGTGAGATACATTTCCTGTCCCATAAAAACTGTACATATCCTCCTTCAACCTTTCTCCTGTGCATTCATGGCTCTAATCGTGTGAGAACATAGCCAAGCGCTCGTCTCAGGGCCTAATGGTCTCTTCCCTTTGGCTTTGAAATGGGCTCCCCTTGTGCCTTCCAAGGCGGTGTGGCTGCTGGCAGACTCAGTCCCCAAAAAAGCACTCACCTCCTTCCCGTCCCGCACCCCTGGCCTAAATCTGTCGTCAAAGCGGCTGCCAGCTCTTGGTGTTCCCCTTCATAGTGCGAGTGGGCTGTCCTCTAGCCATCGCTAAGGGGGGGGTCTGTTGCAGTATCCACTGTAAAAGCATGGGGCTTAAAGCTGTACAGCAAAAGCCTGCTCTGAACTGAAACGGCCTTTTCAAGGTCTCACTCAGCTCGGGAGGGAGTTTTTTTACTTATTTGGTTTTCATCGTATAAAACACACGTTATTGTGCTTGTTGCAGATGGCTGTTGGCAAGGAGTGAAACCAGGGGCATTCTGGAAAAGCAACACTGGCCCAGGTTTCTGACTAAGAGGTAAAGTGGTGCGTGGGGATTATCTGCACCCTCAGTGATCTTCCTGATTAAGGCTCAGGCCCTTGGGAACAGACAAACATGCTGGTGTCAGTCTGAATCTTTGGCAAATCTCAGAGGACTGTTCAAAACTGCAGATGCTTTTGGTTAGTGAATTGCTTTACAAATACATCGATGGACATTAAGGCTGTGGGGTTTAGCCTCCATAATTAGAAGCTTTGGACCAGTAATGGGCTATTAGTATTGAGGTAGCTTAAAGGCCCTTATCAAGGATGGGGATCTCATTGTACAAGCACATAATGACAAAGATCGTCCCTGCCTCAAGGAACTTACAGCTGAAGATGGGACTCTCCAAACGTTCATCAGCTCGATTTGGATAAATACCCGAAAGCTTGGAGCTTTGCCAAAAGTACCCAACCCGCATGGAGTGGGATACCTTGCTGTGAGATTGCTGGTGTTTCTTGCATCTGACCAGGTTGGAGATAAGGTGAGAGCAGCCTTTTGTTGGTTCTTTCAATCTCAGTGGGAACCAGGAAGTGCAGAGCTACCCTTTTCAAATGCACGCACCATGCAAAATCAGATAGCCTTCATGCTGCCAGAACATACCCACATGCATGTGCCAACAGGGAGGCTCCTTGTTTACATGCACTGTCATTCACTTGTTTGTATGAACCTGCTATCTCCAGAATTAAACTTCGGGGCCAGCTTGGGACAGTGCAATATTCCCCACAGTCCTGCTGGATGCTTCTTGCCAGTAGGAGGTCCTGTACAATTCCCAGTGACATGGAGACTCCATTAGACACGACTGGTTCCTTAGCTCTCCTAAAGGAGCAAAACCAGGGTACTCACCACGCTCACAGAACGTCCCGCTCCAGCCAGGGCTGCAAGTGCACGCCCCACTGACATGGTCACAGACGGCTCCATTGTCGCACTGACACCGGTGTCGGCAGCTTAGCCCAAACCATCCTTCTGGACACTCTGGCAAATACAAGGCAACCAACGTTGACCAGAGCATCCTTCCAATCAGGGTCACTTTAAGGGGCTACGTGGGGCCGCTGGTTCACACCCTGCCAAGTGAGGGCAGCAGTGAATGAAAGTAGCGCTATCTGACGGCTGGTTGTTTGGAGTGGACTGGTGGTCTCTGCTCCAGGACTTAGGGAACAGATCCATGTCACCAAAATACCAATCACAACTGGCACTCATTGGTAATACAGTAGAACCTCAGTGTTACGAACACCTTGGGAATGGAGGTTGTTCATAACTATGAATAAAATGTTATGGTGGTTCTTTCAAAAGTTCACAACTGAACATTGACTTAATACAGCTTTGAAACTTTACTACGCAGAAGAAAAATGCTGCTTTTAACCATCTTAATTTAAATGGAACAAGCACAGACGCAGTTTCCTTATCTTGTCAAATCTTTTTTTTTTAAACTTTCTCCCTCTTTTTTTTTTTAGCAGTTTACATTTAAGAGAGGACTGTACAGTACTTGCTTTTTTCTTTTTGTCTGTGCTGCCTGATCATGTACTTCTGGTTCCAAGTGAGGGATGTGGTTAATTGGTCAGTTCGTAACTCTGGTGTTCTACTGTATCAGCAAAGAGACCGGGCATGGGAAAAGAACCAACCCCACCCCCAACAGATGTGCCATTATGGGGGTAGCTGGCCCGGCTGCTACCTGTGCTTTAACCATTGTGGGTAAGCAGGGGTCTTCACTCAGCAGGGCTGCCAGGCCAGCACCTTTTCCTACCATAAAAGCTAACAGAGTTCAGCTTGGCTAGACCAAAGGTGAGACCAGCCTGCTGACAACACTCACTCTGATCACAATGGAGTCCCGTGGAGCCAGCTTCACAAATGCACTGTCCTGTCCTCATATTGCAGCTGCCGTCACTGTTGCTGCAGTTGCAAGTGTTAGCACAATCGGGGCCCCAGTGGCCAGCGTCACAGGCTGAAACAGAGGAGAGACCTCGCCCTGAGTGGCAGTGCCCTTCGCTCAGCTGGGCAAAGACACAGGGGAGAGGGGGCTTTTCTTCTCTCCGCTGCATGTGCGTGGCTTCTATCAATGGGCACGGCTCATGTGGACAGAGAGAAAGAGGAACGCAGCCAGCACTCCTCAGGCCAGGTCAATGGAAAGAAACTAGGTGATAAGAACAACAAGGAGTCCGGTACCACCTTAAAGACTAACAGGTTTATTTGGCCATCAGCTTTCGTGGGTAAAAAACCCCACTTCTTCAGATGCAACTCCTCGTTGTTTTTGTGGCTACAGACTAACACAGCTACCCCTCTGATAGTAGGTGATAAGGTAACACAGGGTACCACTGCATTTTGTACAGACTGAATCCCCACAAAGAACACGGAAGGGGTGGGGGAAGGCAGGTAGGCAGAGACTGTAAGAGACAGAACGGGGAGACAGATGAAAGCGAACATACACCGAGGAGAGGTGCCCTCTACACCATGTCCATGCCACACAAAGGGTACCGTACCTCTCCTGCAGTTATCCCCAGTCCAGCCAGGAGCACAGCTACATTTCCCTGTCACCGGGTGACAGTGCCCGTCATTCCCACAGCTACATCTCATCTGGCAGCCTGGCCCAAACCAGCCAGCTGGACACACTGCAAGGGAAGAGAGATATTAAGAGCAAACTGCTGCTATAGCAACGGTGCGGTAGTTACATTTTTGATAGGCAGCGTGTGGTGTTACACACCCCGATTTCCAGCATGGCTCTAGAGCAGGGCCATCAGCCACATGCATTTAAAACCCTGCTTGCCTGAGCTCAGATGCTCCCGCCTGGGCTGGCCAGGTCCAGGAACCTACACTGAGGGGCTGCATTCCTTCTGGCATTACTGCTTCCTTCCGTACGTCAGACAAGGAGGAGGATTAAGCCACATACCTGCGAGCAGCTAGACTTTAGCTCCATACCACTGCCAGATCCCAGAGGGACTGTCTGAGCAGAGCACTGGGACCCAGGAACTGACTCGCTGTGTGACTCTGGGCCAGCTGCACCACCTCTTGGTGCCTTGCTTTCCCAGGCCTAGGCTACGTTTAAAATGTAGGTCAACAGAGTGACGGCGGTCAGGCACAGGTGCTGGAACTAAAGGTGCGGTTGGGGAGGGCACTGCTGCACCCCCTGGCTTGAAGTGATTTCCATCATATACGGGGTTTCCACTTTGGTTCAATGGCTCTCAGCCCCCGCCTGTAAAAATGGTCCCAGCGCCCCTGCAGTTAGGGGTGTGAGAAATGCACAGCCCTGGCCGGCGTAGCTATGCTGACCTCACCCCCAGCTCTGTCGATGGAAGCTACCGTCACCTGGGGAGGCGGTGTTCCTACACCAACAGAAAAAACCCTTCTGGTGCTGTAGGCTGTACCTCCACTATGGGGTTACAGCACCACAGCGACGCTGGTATAGTCCCCCTAGCGTAGACATATTCCCTATAAAAGGGACCCGTGGTAGCTCCTAGGAGTTGCGAGGATACCAGCTAATGCACGGCACTCCAGGGTGTACAATGCTAAGCGCCGTTTCTTGTTTAGCCCAGTGGTGACAGATAACCACAGGCTCAGATCACTAAGTAGGATACTCCAGGCCTCGCCTGTAGGAATCCTAGTTATCACTACCCACGCGCATTCACCGAGACAGAACGAACCCAGCCTTCAATGGCCCCACTTACCATCCTGGCAGCGGCCGCCAACATATCCAGGTGGACACAGGCAGGCACCCGTGGCCGGGTCACAGCTGGCGTCGTTCTCACACTCCAGGCAGATCTCCTGGCAGCCCACTCCCCAGCGGCCAGCGGGGCAAGCTGAAGCACAGACAGAGACGGATGCCAGAGGAATTTCCACTCATTATTCCAAAGGGCAGTTAGTGCTGGGGAAAGGTGCCAGCTCCACGGCTCCCTTTATCCACAGAGCCGGTGTGCTAAGGGCAGGGAGAGGGCAAGCTTCTGTGCAGCCAGTGGACACAACCCCACCTTGGAGAGGCCACCCCTTGGTGGGCCCCATTCTGCTGAGAATACTAATAAGGTGGCAATTAGTATCAATGGTAATGCGGACACCGGTCCACTAGAAAGTGGCTGAAGACCACCATGCTGCCCACTCTACACCTTCCTCCCCCTTCTGTTACTGCTGCTCCCACATCAGGGCCTGGGGACAGGAAAAGCAAATACCACGAACAAAAGATGCCGCAAAAAGCACTAACGAGTTTTCAAATCTGTTTTCTCCCCCTTCCACCCCCCCACCCTCGTGCAAATGCTTTCAGAGAGAGTATTCGCCCTATTTACTTTCTCCAGGGAGTTTTATTGTTATTTACTTTGAATTAAGCTTTTTCCCTTACTTTCTGGGTCCCCGGGCCCTACTCCAGGGAAGAGAGGGAAGCTAATGACATTAGAAAGGCAGCACTGAAGTCACATAGTTAAACTTAACAAGCCTTTTCTTCCCCCACCAGGCAATCTTTCCAGGAGTTTGAACAACGTGAATGTAACGCTGAACGAGCTGGGAAATCTGTTTCTTCGATTCAAGAGCATTCTTTCAAATATTACAGCCCTGGGGTGCCTGCAAGCCCTGGGCACCTCGCCACAAAGCCATTTAAAAGGAACTAAAGAGACAGGTTTATTTTATGGTTTCTTTATGACTTAAGTGAGGCTTGTGCTCTCGTGATCTGAATTTCCTCTCTCTCTCTGAAGAAGTGAGGTTCTTACCCACGAAAGCTTATGCTCCCAATACTTCTGTTAGTCTCAAAGGTGCCACAGGACCCTCTGTTGCTTTTTACAGATTCAGACTAACACGGCTACCCCTCTGATACTCTCTCTCTCTGTGGAGCTGCAGGACAGACTGCACGCATCCCAGCTGCTGGGGCCAGTTATCTTTATGACAACACAACAGAGTCTCTACGAATGCCATCATTCTGCACCACTCCGGTCTGTCTGCAATGCTGTTCCCTTACCAGCCAAAAAGTTCTCTCTGTCGCCCCGTTTCATACCGGGAGTGAAATGAGGTACATTGTCTCTACAAACTCAGCAATGCTGCCTCCTCCACAGCAAATGGCTATTCATTCCTGAGCCGGTTTTCTGAATCCACTTTGCTTGTTACATGCATTAGCCAGTTCTGTCTGTTTTCTTTACCTGTTTTGCTTGTTTTTCTTCTGATATTCTAGATGAAAAACGACATTTTGTGTGCACAAGCCACAAGCTTTTCACCAAAGCCACATTGCTGGGAGTTTCAAAGAGGGCTGCTTCAGAAAGAACAATTCATCCAGTGCCTATAGTGATGCAAAATTCCAGCCAGCGATACTAAGGTCGAATAGGCTGAACTACGTTTTCTCTAGCACCTTGGAGTCTCTAGGTATCCCAAAGCATCTGCTGAGTAAGGAGCTGAACACTCACAATGCACTGACTGTGCATGCAGGCCGCTGGTGCAGCTGAAGCACCGCATCAAATGTGCGATGGACATACAGCAAAGCAGGCCAGCCGCTTACGGACACTACAAAAGGGACTGATCCTGCATGACGCTGCTTTCCATCCGTTCTCATTGGATTCAATGGGAACAGATGGTGCTCAGCGCTCCCCACAATGGCATCCTAAAATTGTAAGAGCGAACGAACCACTTGCTTTTGCTGTGCATTGAGATAGGTTTGCTTTCTTGCCTGCTTTATGCAAGCACGTAATTCTTCAACCTGTGCTAGCCCAAGCGCTTTCCAATGTGTTTCTTGCTGCTTGATCTTAAAATTAGTGAGTTCTGACCTGCTCAAGCAGGTGGTCTGCATTCAGGCAAGATGGTTTCACATTGCTAGACAGAGATCTTGCTCCGCATTCCTAAGATTTGCATTTAGTTCCAAAAAGGAGCCAGGAAGCTGAGAAGTGCTAAAGCTGAGTCAAGTCTCCTTGTTAAAGTGATACCAAGCCCCTCCAATGGCTGGGGGGAACTATTAAGTGCCGTACATGTGTGTCTTATATTGCTCAGTCAAGCTATTAGAACGAAGACATTTCAATATGACTAATATCTTCCAGCTGTTGTAGCTAGCTTTTTTATTCAGGGATCTCTGGTCTTCCAGTCATTAAACGGACATGGTGAGGATGATAAAAAAATTTATACATCTGTAAAGAAAAATTCCTTAGACCGCAACAATTGGCAATTCCAATTCATTTCTCATTCCTCACGCCATTTATCACTTGCTTACACTTCATTCAGCTGGACAATGGACCCCAACTAGCTGATTTTATTGTCAGTCTTGTACACAAAAATAATGCTGCCATTTTTTTTTTTTACTTCCACACAATCTATTTGCAGGAGGTTTGTAAAACCTCTTTAATTTAACAAAAGAAAAAGAAAAACCCAAATGGACAGTTTAAGTCCCCCCACCACCATCTCTTGCCTTCTCACCTCGGCCACAGTCAAGTCCTGTTCTACCCGGCAAACAGATGCACTTCCCAGTGAGCCGGTCGCAGGGGGAGCTGCCACAGGAACAGGATTGTAAACAGTTAACTCCAAATGTCCCTTCTGGGCACTCTACGGTTAAAATAATGGAAGAGAAATCACACTTCACTATGACACATTTTCCAAGAGAAGACTTTCAGCCAATCACAGTCACCACGAAGAAGATACCTCTTCCCTGACTCTGTGGGTCACATTATGGCTACTTCCCCGTGCATGTGTCAGAAGGGGAGAGGGAAAATGGCCCCCCTCCAGTGGAAAGGAACATAACTGCACTGTATATTGCTGAGGAGCTGGGGAGGATGGCGTGAACACAGGACCAGACACTGCCGCTCCATGCTATAGAGGGAGTATGTCTTAGTGGGGTGTGCATGTGGCTGCTATTGACCCAAGCCATCATGCCCTCCTCCCCGCTCCAGACCTCACCCTACCCACCATGTCCCCAGGGAGAGGTCCCTGACAAGGAGGCAGCTGAGAAATTTCACAGCACCACACTGTTTTTCTATTTGAAATGAGTGCCTGCCCTTTCACTGGATAGCTCACGTGTTCAGTAACTAGCATTTGAGGCCAAACCGCCCTCCCCTGCTGCCTATGGTTTGTTGCCTGCAAAGTGTCCTTATCATAGGCACACCCAGAGCACGAATATGCTCCATTGTGAAACTGCATTCATCCACAGGCAGAAGCTGCCAGATTTTCGCACCTTTTTTAGTATATTTCCACCAAGACTGGGCATTGTCTGTAAACCAGCCCGCATTCCTTCCTGGCATGGAACAACTAAGGACCTCATGTCAGCGGTTCCCTTGTACTGAAACGCAACTGACCCATTTTCTGGGATCTTGTTTCTGTAATCCGACCAATCAAATGCCTGTCAAATTTATCTATGGCTAAATCTTAATGTTCAGTGAAGCTAAACAAAAAACAAAACAAAAACACTGTAAACTAAGGGAGGGTGGGAAGGGATGTTCACATGGCTAATTTTTCCTGTGTTCCCTTAACAATTAAGGAGGATATTTCTGTTTGGGTCAGGGATTTCATGCCTTAACTGTACAATGTGTAGAGAAGTCGCAACCATTCATTTGTCATGTCAGTCTCTTGCCATCAAAATGATTGCGACGGCCTCCATTCAACATTATGATATTGCTGCAGGATACAATAGGAGGGCAAAGGCCGTGCAAGAAGCTCCCATGCTTAGACTGAGTCACCCATAAAATGGACACATATTGGCACACAGACACCACTGACATCGGTTAACCCCATGCAAGTGCCATGAGGAATAGCCCTAAGAACCTTCGTAACTGCATGCCTCACCCACCTGAGTTACAGGAATGGCTTTCAACACCTCAGCACATCTGACCTCCCATCCACTAGAGGGCAGATGTGCACACACTTACATGCCAGAACACTATTTTCAAATGAGTCAAACCTCTACTCTTCCAAATCATTGCATAACCTGATGTCCAAAAAAACACATCAAAGGCTGAGACCAAAGTTCTCAGACATTACGGAGTCCAATTTTTATGAATCAGCACTGTCGACAATGGATAATTTAATGCAAAGTGAGAGAAAGAATTATCATGCACAAGAGGAACGCACATTTTCATTTCCTTAGCTCACTGTGCGAGGATGATTTGTGAAAGCCAGATTTTGTTTTTTTTGCAGAACGATCTGGTTTAGTAATTAAGTCCCACATAGACCGAGTGCCTCAAAGTTAAAGATCCTTAAATCCTATTTTAATCTCTGAGGAGAGCTCCATGCTTGGAATGTTTTGGTTCATATGCCCCAGCGTTTCATTCGATTCAGGTAGTGAAACACACTGACATTCACAAAAGATGGTGGGGGAAAAAACCCACACCAGTTCAGAGATTTAAAGCAACACTGCGGAGTTTTCTGATGTTTCTCTTCTTTGCTAATTGGTGGCAGATGCTTGTCTTCGCTCTTTAATAGTTTCCAGATCCAAACAAGAGTCAAGAGCCTATTATTTCTATAAAAATATTTGTGTTATTTCCTGTGACTCTTCCCTGAGGACCTTAAGTCCGTTCTTATTCTTTAAAAAAGCATCTCCTGATTGAAATTTCCAACCTCTGAACTAGCTCAATGGCTCCAGAGGCAGCACAGTTCTCTGCCATATGGAAGATCTGAGACTACTAGTGCCCTTAGGAAGGACCCCTGCTTCCCAGGTGATTGGAAGCTAGGAACTCTGTAGTGAAGCACAAACTTTGCAAAGGTTTCCTGCATGTCTTCTGGCACATTCCTGAAACTCTCGTAGATTTGGCAAGGAGGGCAGCATATCGGAGAAAGGGAAAGAACTGCAGGAGAATAATCCCTGATTGGCATGGGAAGAATCTCTAAGAAAAATCAGTTGCATTACCATTTGGTCAGTCCTATGCGCATAACATTGGCCATGATGGGAAACACAAACATGAATCTAACTTTCAGACAGTGTTGGACAATCCTCATAGGCCTCAGCAGTTCAGCACAGATGTGAAACCCAAAGATCAGACTTTTACCACAAAAGGGTGCCAGCTGCAAAGTTTGGATGCGATTTGAGGTGTGCTCATCTCCAGGGTTTATCCCAAGTTTCTGGTCTAGAAATCTGACAAGAATGGGCTTAAGATTTTGAGCACCTCCTGCCTACAGTCAGAGCTAAATTAACCCCACACAAACAACTTTCTCACTGTATTTTGGCACAGCCAATTATACACCTGGATAGTACCAGGAAGCACATGACAATGAAAAAATTTTTGGAAAAAAAAAAAAATCAGGCAAAAGAGTGTGGGGGTTCGGGGTATTTCTTATTTCCCCTGTCTCTTTTTTGCAGCACTGTATTATTCAAACACAAAATTAAGCCACAGATTTTGTTGCTAAGAGCGTTTTCATGTCAGCAGAGAGCATGGGTTGCAGGCACAGAGCCAAAGCTGATCGATATAGATTATTTGCTGTCATTTGCCCCAGGGATGTAGAATAGATATAAAAGCAAACCCTTTGACTTGCTCTACTGGAATATTTTGGTGAAAATCTATAGCTTTCGCCTTCACTGATCAGATGAATGGGCTACTTTTTCTGTGCTGTTATTCAGCATAAGCACATGCTACTAAATGACACTAACATTTGTATCTGCTGAATGGGGTGTGGATGAAGTGCCTGGGCATGAGATCCAAGCCAAACCTAAAACCCATCGGTGGTTACAGTTAGAATTTGGACGCTGAGCAGCAGCAAGTGTTTTTATGCTGTGGGTTTTTTCCTTTCTCTGTCTGAAGATGACAGCACTTGGCTATTTCCTACCGGATCCAAGCAGTTGGCACTAAGGTTAGAGGAGACAAAATGGGGCCCAGATGGGGCCACTCCTCCCCTCAGCATCCCCATGGACCAAGAACTGAGGAATGAACATGTCACATGCTGCTATCACACAGGTCACTGTGTTGGTGTGTTATAGCCCTTCCCCCACCCCGGGTCTGTCTTGTCTGCTCTTACTGAAGCTCTTCAGGGCAGGGACTGTCTGCCACTCTGGGTCTGAACAGCACACTGGGGCCCTTCCCTGGGCTGGCCCATAGGCCCCAATGTCAGAAACACATAATAACAATAATTAATGCGCCACAGAACAAAACAGCCACACAAAAGGAGATGATGCTTTTTGATCCATGGGCCAAATTGGAGGCTGGACCAAAGTGCTATTTTCCAAGTTCTGTTGCAGTCATGTTTCCTGGTTAATCATCCCCTCAAACCTCACCCCAACAGTCCTTTTACTGCCTTTTCACATTAACCTATGCGAGTTTCACTGCAAGAAAATCGAACATGCACATCTGCCGTGAACTAACAAAGCCAGGGAGCTCTTACAGTCTGAGCACTGCACCGCAGTGACCTGGGAGGTTCAGCCATGTATCCCAGTTGCCAGGCTGGCCCTCTTCTCTGAAGAGCAGAAAGCTGATAACAGGATCATATGGGGGCAGTAGGTTAAATTTTAAGACCACTGAAATATAAGATTTTCTTTCCCTCTTGCAGATCAAAAAAAAGCTTTAATGTGGAATAAAATGCAGAAAGGAGACTCTGACTCCATTCTGCCAGGGATGGAATGCCTGAAAATGAACAGATGTCAAAGGAATAAGAAGAAAACGCCGCTAAATATCATCTTCATCTACAAAAGACGAGGCGCCCAAACGGCAGGATAAAGTGAGGCCTTTTCCTCCTGCTCTGATTAAGAATCATTATTAAAAAACGTCTCCCTGCACACTTTAAAAAACTGCCGTGCTTGGATACAGCCCCTGGCTGTTCTTATCATCTAAAGCCATTTCAGTTTCAGCTCATTTGATCTGCTGTAGTGGGGTGGGAAGGCTGGAGGGTTGTAACAGTAGTTCTTGCTGTCCCTTCTTCTGGCTTCGCGACTATAGGGAGAGAAAGCTTAAATTGACCACTACAGATGTTCAGACTCAGCATAGGCAGCAGCTGGCACAGGGCACTGCAGGCACCCGGGAAAGATATTTGGCCTAACAAAGAGAAGTGTGCAAGAAGGTGGTATGTGTGTACTGGAAGTTGGGACACAGAAGAATTTTGTCCCAATTCATTTCTGAACTTCACAAGCCCTTCAGTGGACTTGAGAGGAGATAAATCAGGGCTCATCCTTGGAGAACTAACAGACAAACTGTAGCCACGGCACCGCGCCCAGTCACTGAACAGTCATACGGAGGGCAACATTTTCAAAGGGACTAGTGATTGCGGATGCCCAACTTGAAATATTTGAAAGACGCCAAATCAGGTCCCTTTACAGTGTCCCACATTGGGAATCCAAAACCAGAGGTACCCAATGACACCAGTAGGGGCTTTTGAGAATTTAGGCCAGAAGCCACACAGGAACAGCTTCATTTCAACGAAGTGCCTGCCTAGAAATAAACCATTCACACCAACCCTTGTACGGAGTCCGTGTCCTTTATTTGTCTAATAAGCATTTTACAATGGAATATGCCACCCTCAATGTAAAGTGCTGTAAATGCCTCTGTAAATGTATCAATGTATTAAAACTGGTGTTTTAAATAATTTGGCACTTATTTGGAAGCCAGTTATATTGTACTTCCAATGAGACTTAGGCTTCCAAGTCACTTAGGCACTTTCGAAAAATCTACCCTGTATCTACAGCATGCTTAGAAATTATTATGTGTGTCATTAACGCCTCTGTAACCTTTAGAACAATAGACTAGAGATGTACATATATTGACCCCTAGCACTGCAGTCATGCTATAGCAAGAGGAATCAGCCTTGCAAAGCGTAAAATATCTGGACTCCGCCTGCCCAGTTATTCTTTCTCTCAGTTTTTAGAGCACGTTGGTTGCTGCAGTACCTGGGAAATTTCCTCCTTAGCCCCCTGTGGTTTTGAAACACTATAACAAGCTGAATGGCAGCGTTCAGCCACCATCAGAGGAACCTGCCAGTGAAGCTCACTGAGCTTCTGAAAAGTGGAATATGACACATGCACAATCTGTGCTGGCGCAACACGTGCCCTTCTGCAGCCCAGTTCCACATGCCGTTTTTACCTTGGTCGCAGTTCTCCCCATGGTAACCTTCGGGACACTCTTTCTGACACTCTCCGCTCACGTGGTCACAGGAAACTCCCAGGGGGCAACTACATTTGTTCTTGCAGCCACCACCGTAATAGCCAGAGTCACACTCTGTTAATGACAGTCATTGAAAAGAAAGAGCATTCGGCATTAGCAGACAGACCTGGGAAGAACACGCAGCCCAAACTGAGTATCAGGGATTCGAGGTATCGCAGTGGAGCTTTAACAGACCCCTCACTGATCTAACATATCACACCTAGCTGGACTGCGGACACAAGTTCAGGGAGTTTCCACTGGCATCCAACGTGTGTGGAACTAGACACCCTAACTTAGCTGACCAAGGTTGAAAATTGGGCTTGCTTCTGTTCTAATTAACAGGATGTCCTGGGGGAGGGTCTTAGTGGTTCTTTGTTTTCCCAATAAAATTGATGAGTGGAGGGGGGGAAAGGAAAGCCTAGGGAAATACTCCCCTAAACAGCCCGTGTCACCTAACCACTCACTTGTCTGACACCTTTTGCCATGATAACCAGGTTTGCATCTGCAGGAACCGTCCTTCTTGTCACACTCCTGGGTATTCTGCTGCACACACAGGCATTCTTCGGAGCACCCGGGCCCATAGGCCCACTTCGGGCAGGCTAGATGTGGTGGGAAAGCATCATTAAGTGCTTTGGGAAACCAAACAGCAGAGGATAACCAATAGCATTGTTATCACCCTCTAAAGACCCTGCCCAAAGGGAACTCTTAGAAAGATCGGTCTGATGGTAATGTAACAGTGTTAGAAGGGGTTCATCCTGGCTCTGAAAAGGTTAATGTGGGCCTGAGAGGCTAACTCACTCACCTGGCTGCACCTGGAGGGTGGGAACCAGGCCTAAATAAACATGAAGCCTAGCTGGGTGATGACTATAAAGAAAGGAAGACCAGATTAGAAGGGGGCTGCAGGTAGAGAAGGAGAGAATGTTTCAGTCCGTTGTTGGTTGTAGAGACTGGCAGGGTCAAGGAGGAGGCCCAGGGGGATAGCTGGCCTGGGGGATTCTCCACGGAGTATAGACGCCCGGTCAGATACCGAGAGAGACAAGGAGCAGCTATCGGGGTGGAGCAAGCTGCAGCGGTGAGCCCTGATAAAAGAGCAGGATCTGGACTTCTGAGGAGAGAGCTCTGGGAGGCATTCAACTGAGGAACAGAGAGGGATGAAAGGTCAAGTCCAAGGAGGGCAGAAGTTGGGTTTGTTTGTTGTACTTTTAGTTATGGATTGTGTTGAGGGATTCCAGAGGAGAGCCCTGCTAGTCCCAGCCCCGAGAAAAGGTGAAGCTAGAGAGGTTGTGGGGAGATGGCCTGAAAAAGAGAGAGGAAGAAGTCCAGGCAGGCAGCTGCAAGGAGTCTGCATGAGGCCCCTGATAAGAGGATAAGGATAACTGAAAGCCCTGAGAGAAGGACATGAGGACCCTGGGACCCAGAGAGGGGGTAAGAACATGGAATGGGTGGGACTAAAATGTGACCTGGCTGGAGGGCCAAGTCATGAGAAGAAGCACACCACAGCACGACCATCGGCAGTGGGTACTGGAAGAGGAAAGCTACCTACGCCACGCCCAGCCACCAGGGGGCACACCAGCAGTCAGCCAACCCTTTTACGGCTGGCCAGACTCACCTAAATGGCAGTATCGTCCGTAAAGTCCAGGGTCACACAAACAGGCCCCGTAAATTCGATGGCACCGACCTCTGTTGGCACAGTTGCATTTCTTCCTGCATTGTTTCCCAAAGAATCCCTTAGGGCAGCCTAGAAAGGGGAAAATGTACTCTGGTAAGAACACCCAGCACAGGAGTGTCACATCAGTCAGTGGGGGCTTACAACAGAACTTGGCAAGAACACTCCATTGCAAAAACACTGCCTGTATAGGATAAGAAATTATCACAGTCCTACAGGGCACCTGGATGTGAAAGAAGGAACGGATCATTTTGTCACCAAGAATAATGTCTGCCTCCCTGCAAGGTCAGATCTCAATAAGGGGGTAGTCAAATCATATTCTTCTGGGCATTATCCAATGGCTGCGGGGATCAGAAAGGGTTTGCATCTCTCACCTCATGTACAGGGCTGTTTATTAGGTTAGGTGCATTATGGACTGCTGGGGTGCTCTCAAGGAATCAGCAAATACCACAGACTGGATACTGGACTTGATGGAGAGTGACTTGATCTAGTGTGACAGGATGATGATAAACCCACACTACGGACAGACCTCTACAGACAACTAGAAAACACCAAATTGCCATTGACAGCTCCAGGCCACCTTTCAGTGCAAAGGCTCCCAAAGTGCTTTGCAACCAGAAACGCACAGAAGTCCTGAAATGCAGCCACATCCAGGGCACCAGATGGGAAGCACCAGGTTAGGAATAAAGGCCAGTGGGAAACAAAGACCCTGTGATTTCTGATGACCCCCTAGATCAGACAGGACCTCACCCAGCAAATCACATGGTACTTCCTCCCTCTATGCATCCAAGATACTCCCCAGGGCACCTAGCACCACTGTTTCCACATTGGAAGGACGAAGGGCTGAGTCAAACCTGCTGGCAGCCAAACATGCAGTTCCAGGAAGTCTAGCTTTTTCAGACCTGACACTTAGACCACTAAGCCAGCCCCTGGGAAAAATTACAATCATATTTGAACTGTTAAAGGAATAAAACAGTTGCCATGTTTTTTGTAATGCTGAAGAATTTAATATTAGAAGCCAAATAGATGGCCTCAGCAGAACGTGCCAGCCAACAGAGGTACAGGTAAGCAAAAGCCTTCTCCCATCTGATGATAACATCAGACAGTTTAGGAAGAAGGAAGGCTATCCGGCCCAATTCACCAGCTCTGTATTGTTTATCTGAACCCCACCTTCCTGCTTTTTCACTGTACCCCTCAACTGCCTCCTTCCTAAGGAAAAAAAAGTCTGGGTGTCTCTCGAACTCACATATACTCTGCTTCAATTGTCTTCTCCAGCAATGGATTCCCTCTGCTCCTAACCACTTTCATGAAGTCATTTTGATGGAATTTCTTACTGACTCCCTGTTTTCATGTTTTTAGATTATATCTCCATGATTTTAACCCTTCGGGGTGAGAAATAAATCAATATCTACACAGCTTAACTGATCCCTTTTGTGCAAGAAGATGGGAAGCGATTATTCTCAAATGTCTTCAGTGTCTACTTCCATCTCAGTGACAACCATGACACCTTTCCACAACACTTCTATTTCTTATGACATGATACCATTTTTTTTTTTTGCTGCCTTCCACTGAACTTTCCCCCAGACAATCATCTGCCTAGGAGTCAGTGCCCATCACTGCTCCCTATGTCTCAAGAAGGACGTCACTGATCTGCTAAACTAGGGCTGCCAGGAGCTTGGTGCAGGAATTAGGGAATGACCTAGAAAATGGATTCATGTCAAGTGGATTCTTCAATCATCCTTTTCATATGGAAAAAAAAGTCTTTTTAAACGCAAGACTACGTGATCCAGCAAGTGAGATGGAATCTAGGGATGTGTCAGAGTCTCACACAAAGTGATGTTCCAAGCAAAGGGTTAAAAGATGCCAGGTGCCCTTAAAATACAGGTGTCAGGCAACAGATTAAGGAATATAAACTGAACAATAGAGCACATCCTGTGTAAAGTGCTTCTAAGTTTTAACAGAAGCACAAATGGACTGTGAACGCCCAGCATCATACCTGGCTATGATCTCCATTTATCACTAGAGCAAACACTCCACTATAAAGTATCAATTCAAATAGCAAATGAACTACCCTGTTAGCTCTGGGAACGGAGCTTGTAAGCAGTTAAGAAATATTGTTTTCCTCTTGCTCTGTCCCCAATTTCATTAAAACACATTCTACAGTAAAAAGAGGAGAGCAAGACAATTAGGAAGGTACAACCCCCAGCACCTTGTGCAAGAATTCAGGGCCCAGAATAGCAGAGAGACTGCGCCTATTCTATGCGCATATCTCTCTGTCCTTCCTCCACATGTATTGCACTGATATAATTCTTTCCTTTTTCCAATACTTTATAAACACTAATGAATCATCACAACCCATTGGTGAGGGCAATCAGAGTATCACTGTGCCCTAGGGTGACTCGATCACACAGGTGAAAAATCAGGATGTGGGGGGGGGGCGGGGGCGGAGCAAAAAAAAAAGCTGATCGGCGCAAGCCTGGGAGGGATGGGGGAGGAGGAGGAGGAGGAGGAATGTGGCATGCTTGGGGAAGAGGCGGGGCCAGGGTGGGGATTTGGGGAGGGATCCAATGGGGGAAGAAGGGAGCGGAGTTGGGGTGGGGGTGGGGCGCGAGCCCCCTCTGGGCTCCGCTCCTCCTGTGAGAGGAGGCAAAATATTGGGACAATTTGCGTCCCGACCGAAGGTAGGTTGGGACATGGGACAAACAAGCAAATATCGGGACAGTCCCGATAAAATTGGGACGTCTGGTCACCCTACTGTGCCCATTTTACAAATGGGGAAGCTGAGGTGCAGAGGTTAAATGACGTGCCTAAGGTCACTGAAAGTATCAGGGTCAGAGCTGAGATTGAAGCTCGGGAGTTCCTGGTCCCCAGTCCTGTGCTGACACTTTCTGCTCTCCCCACCCCAGCTCCCACCCTGCTTAATCTGTGCATGAAACATTACTCACAATGATGTGCGTGGCACAGGGAATGCGGCCAGACTGTGCCCTCAGGAGCACAGGGTGGCCCCGCATTTCTATCAGCCTGCTGTCTAACTTCTTAGAATGAAACAAGACTTTCTGCACAGAAGCAGCCTCCCCCACCATCATGTCACTGGGCTAGGGGGAGGAAAGTGGGGAGTCTCATTACTGCATGAAGCAGGAGATTGGGAAGCTTGACCATACCATCCTCACACAGTTCTCCACTGACCCCAGGCGGGCAGCGGCACTTCCCAGTCACTGGATCACACGTGCCTCCATTCTTACAGTGGCAGGTGAAGCTGCAGTTCCTCCCAAAGGTGCCTTCGGGACAGGCTGTGAGGGGACAGAGAGACAGAGGTCAGAAAGGCGATTGTACTGTCACGGCTATTTGTTCATTTCTATTGCCCTAGATCAGTGGTTCTCAAACTTTTTTTTCTGCGGACCACTTGAAAATTGCCGAGGGTCTCAGCGGACCACTTAATGATCTTTCCAAATGTTGTTTGTACCATTAGCTAACGATTGTAAAGAGCTTTGGATAAAAGCGCTATATAAAAAAACCCTTAATAATAAACATTTTTTGTTCTACAAATAAAAGCACACAACTCATATTTTAATATCAGTAGTCTTACCTTTCTAATGCAATGGATGTGCCCTCTCTCACCCGCCGCCCCCGAGCTGGGGCTGGGAAGGAGGGGGGTCTCTCCCTCTCCCCCACCACAGCAGCCCCCAAGGTGGGCATGGGATGGAGGGCCCTCTTCCCCCGGCAGCCATATCCCTGGAGCTGGGGAAAGTAGTCTCTTTTTCTGGCCACCGCAGCCCTGCTGGTCCCAAATTCCCCCCACTCCCTCTTCTCACCCCACTGCTCCCTCCCACCTACCCCCTATTCCCCCCAAGGCTACCACCTCACCTTACATGTGTGTCTTCTCCAGGGTCCAGGCACCTAATTAGTGGAGTCACGCCTGCTTGGCTCCACTAATTAGGTGGGTGGCCCTTCATTCTCTCATATGCGGCCGCCCAGGTGCGCACCTTAGAGGGAAGTATCTGCGGACCACCTGAATGGAGCTCGCAGACCCCTGGTGGTCCATGGACCACAGTTTGAGAACCACTGCCCTAGACTGACAGATTAATCACAATAACATCTGACACTCAGCCCAAAGGGTTTCCAGCAAACTCCCTGCGTGACTTGCAGCAAGCACCTCCTGACATCGCAGTAATTCAAATGGGAGACAGTGAAGCCGAGAAAGGGACATGGGGATGTATGAAACCAATACAGTGCAGTGGGACTATTCTCATGCCTGTTCTGCACCTCTCTACTCCAATGCATCCCAGTGCTGGTGGAGGGCCATAGGAAAGTCAGAGGATGACCAGATAAGGTGCGCTCTAACTGGTGCTTCTGGTCTATGGTGCCAGCTAATGTTCAACCTCTTGACTAAGGCCTCCATGCAGACTATGTTCATTTTTCCTTCTTGCATTTGGCCTGTTATCCCATGCATTGTATTTGTCTGGATTAGACTGTAAACTCTTCAGGACTGGGATCTTGCCTTCTATAGCTCTGTATACATCATTAATGATGGTAGCAGTAAGAATGAACCAAAATGTCAACAGATAAAAACTCACAGCGTACAGAAATTTAGAGAAAGCTGAACAGAATTCGGAGATATGGTTCAGTTTGGATACTTAGTCAAGCCTCTGAAGTTTTCTTCTCCTCTTTCCTACAGCAACCCCACCTGTCATCGCATCCTACACTATGGAAAACACCTTTTTCAGCTTTGCATTTATTTGCTGAAAGGTACATGCCAAAATATTTTTTTAGAAAATAAATTCAGAAATCCAGATGCCAATTTCATTACCATTTAGACAATGTATGTATTCATTTGTATGTACTCTCTTCTGAAATAAACATGGTTAATTTTTCCTAAAATTACTTAATTAAAAAATAGATTTGCCTCGGGATCACGGAGTTCTATTAATATTTACAAGCATGAACCCAGCCAGGAGGTAGGGAAGCTATCCTTTCCCTTTCAACTCATTGCAAATACAGTTCCAAATATTTAAAAGCAAAATAAGGACTCCAGAAAGTACTGGTTGGACAAACCAGATTTGGGGGTTCAAATTCAAATTGAAATTGCAAATATCAGCTAACAACAGCCCGTTCTCTAAAATGGGCATCAACTGCCAATAACGTTTAAACTGAAAGAGGCCCAAGGGGAAAATATTCCTTCATTTAAACTGCCAACAGCTCTGAAGCCAGAAGTTCAGTTGGAAGGAGGAATTAGGAGGACTCCCATTAGCGTCTTAAATAGTTTCTTAGTCTTAAAGAATGTAATATGTCTAATTCACTGCCGATAGGTTTATGTGCACAGTCTGAGAGCTAAGCTCAGATCCAACACCAAATACATACATTTGCAGGTTTGAACTATAGATTCAGACCCTCTGGGATCTATATGGTAACGAGAGTTAGAGAACTTTATTAGGGATTTTGTCTGGTGACTACAACCATGCTGTGCCAACACAAACATGGCAAATGCAGGCAATGGGTAAAGAAAAGCTGGGGTTGTTAGTGCTATTTAGACCGGCTGGGGAGTTGTGCTCACCTCACTCTTCTTTTTGACTGGCCTTTGGAAGGAACACAAAAACTATAAAACCACCCTACCCTTTGCTTACCCCTCTCCCCCTGCCCTTCTCCAACGTAACTCACTCTGATTGCATAGGACTCCACTCCAGCCGTCCGGACAGTCACAGCCAGTCTGGTCCTCATTGCACGTTCCACCATTTCTGCAATCATCACATGTCAGGCTGCAGTCATGACCAAAGGTGTCCTCCAAGCAGACTGGAAGATAAAGAAGCTGCGGATGAGTGGGCTTTCCAAAAGCTCCTTCATTGAGCTGAAGGGTTCAGCTGGGCAGCCAAACCCACACCACTTAGGAACACTGAATCTCCAGCAAATACGCCAGTAACATGTAGAGCAGTGGTAGTGGAGTGGAGTGTCTGGGACGTGTGGGGAATGCATAACGGAGTCTGGAAATGGTCTGCCCTTTGTGACGGTTCATGTCACAAGCAGCAAGACCCTGGAATGGTTGGGGTGACGTCTTGGCTCTGTTGAAATCAATGACAAGACTCCCGTTGACTTAAATGGAGCCAGGATTTCACACTTGGTGTTCAATGAGAGGTAAAATATGAATCCAAACTCACAAGTGAAGAAGGGGCGTGTGAGGGTATTTTCTTCTGTTTGGCAGCAAACTAGTACTCCAAGACAAGATATTGGTTTTAAATAGGTTAAGACCTTAAGAGACAAATTGAGAGCCTTAGTTTACAACTGTGAATGCTCAAGTTTGTGTAATACAACTGATGGTGTCTGTAAAACGGAGGGGCACCACTTTTCCATCTGCAAGTCTCTACTAGCACGCGGAAACTGTAGCTGGGTGCTCAGCTACCCAACCTGCATGTGCTCAATGGATGACAGCTCACCCAATCTGTGCAGTAATGCAGGCTTTGTACATGACAAACTCTGTGGATGCATTGAGTTGCATGTGCAAATTTGGACATGTAAGTTCGCTTCAAGTGTGTTGCTACTACTAAAAACACCAGAGAATTTTCCGCAGGCCCTTGCTACAAAATGCCCACCAAATTTTTCCGAAAGTGTGTGCTCTCCTCTTGCTTCCACCTCTTCCTCCTCCTCCTCATACTCCTCATCAAAGAGCTGGGTGAACTCATCACGCAGGATGGCAACGTGAGGAATAGGGTGTATGATGGGGCGTTGTCCGTCAAGGGCCTCCATGGGGTCATCCAGAGCTAGGAAAATCCATGGGGGAAAAGCAAACATTTCTATCCAAATCACCAATCCAAAGAGGAGAGATTTAAAGAGGAGTGAAATAAGAGAGGAAAAAGAGATTAGTAAAGAGCACAAAAATATGAAATAAAAAGAAGGAAAAGAGAACAAGATCTGACAGTCATTGGTTCTGTACTGATTTAGTGTTTTATAGAGTCTACTCCAGTGACCCACACAACTGTCCCTGGCCACTTTGAGGACTGTGATTCATTCCCTGTCTCTTTCCTTCCCCCACATTCTTTTATTTCTTTCAGTCTAGAATTTTATACCATTCCCATCATGTGAGTATCTGAGTGCCTCCAAAAAAATCGATGTGAAAGGCTTATGTTTTATATTTACAGAGAGATCAGATTTTCCAGGAGATTGTTCTGTCACACCAGCTAGGTCCTCAAGGCCGCCATCTCAAGCTGCCGCAAAGGGACTCTTATCTTGTTTGTTATTTTAGTTTTTATAACCTAAATACGACAGAGCTATCTTGACATTTCCAGTATAAATATTTCTTTCAGAAGCTGAAGTGAAAATTGGTTAAAATTTAAAAAGAGAGCACATGCTAGGGTTTGTTCACCCGTTTCCCGACCTTTCCTGGCTTCTCCACAGCTCTTCAGCTGCTCCCACGAACTGCATCACCATAATTCATCAGAAAACCCCCTGCAGCCTATAACAATCTTAATGGAAGACGTATGCCTAATTCCCCTAGGCTGTTTGGAAGATCTCAACCCTGCCAGGAGGAAAGTCCCTATGAAAGCAGTGGAATAGTTCTGTCTGTGTTGTTGTAGGCTGTAGAGGTATTCCATTTCAGTTATGATAATACAGTTCATAGTAGCAGTTCGTGTCAATAATGGAGCTGTGAAGAAGCCAGCAAAGGTTCAGAAAGGGTTTAATAAATCGTAGCTCTGTCACTCGGCATACTTTCAAAGCAGCCTGGAGGATTTAGACTCAAGCCTTCCATTCCTTAAAAAAAGGTGGGGGAGGGATAGCTCAGTGGTTTGAGCATTGGCCTGCTAAACCCAGGGTTATGAGCTCAATCCTTGAGGGGGCCATCTGGGCAAAAATCAGTCCCTTCCAGCTCCATGAGATAGGTGTAGCTCCATATATTATTATTTTTTTATTTTATGTACATCGAACCCCCCCTAGATTGCTTTGGAACTTTCAGATCTGGCCTCTCTGCAGTGAAAATGATTGGATTATACACAAAGTTGCACAAGGAAACGACACCAAGTGAAAACCGTGTAAGGGAAGGAAAAGGGTATATGAAACCCTTGTTTTCACTTGGTATTGTTTCCTGTTGAAGATTTAATATATAAATATCTTCAACAGGAAATCACACACACACACACACACACACACACACACACACACACACACACACACGATGTTTCTTACGAATACAGCTCCTCCGGTCGTCATCTAGTTTGTATCCAATCTGGCAGCTGCACTGGAAGGACCCCACCAGGTTCTGGCACGTGTGCTCACACTCACCGTTATTTGAGGAGCACTCATCCACATCTAAAAAATATACATGGGACTATATCTACATATGCAGATAAGGGAAGTGTCCAGTATAGGTCAGAGATGCCAAGGCATACATAGAATTCAGAGACTGACAGCAAGCATTACTGTTTCTGCCCAACTTTCTAAAATTCAATTAAATCAATTTTGTGCTGAGGGATGTTGCAGGGCTGATAGAGTCTTCAGGCTGCAGAACTGGGGGGACGGATAGCTCAGTGGTTTGAGCATTGGCCTACTAAACCTAGGGTTGTGAGTTCAATCCTTGAGGGGACCACTGTGGCAAAATCAGTACTTGGTCCTGCTAGTGAAGGCCAGGGGGCTGGACTCAATGACTTTTCAGGGTCCCTTCCAGCTCTAGGAGAGAATACCTATCTCCATATTTTCTTTTCTTATTTTCTGTGGAAGGACCAAGACAGCCACGCCTGTAGCTGTCATAACACAATACTGTAACGCAGAGGAGCTGAGCCAGTGTCTTTCCTCTTTCACCCACCCCAGTCCAGCTCGGCATTGCTGCTTACCATCACACCCACAACCGTCGGTGTTGAGCCTGTATCCAGCATAGCAAACACATTCGTAGCCGCCAGGATAATTGTAACAGTCCTGCTGACAGCAATGAGAACGAGCGTCACAGTCATCGATATCTAAAGATGGAAAACAAAGCGCATCAGCTAGCACAAATCTGAGAGTTTCTGCTTTGCCGAAAGTTGACACGTGCATCCGTCCAGGCCTTTCCACGTCTAATTTGTCTGATGAGCTTCCTTCTCTGGCCTGTGATTTTGTTTAAAGGTAAAGTGCAGAGGTTACAGAAAAAGGTCTGCATCCCAAAAACAGTAGTAAAGACAATATGCCATTTTAGAAATCAGCAATAAACATGTTTTAAAACATAGTATCTGCACATCATTTCCCCTTCCTTTTGCAACAGCTGACAACTTCATACCAACCTAAAATAAAGCAGGCACTGCTGTCTTAGGTGCAACAGCGTGAGCTGCTGTGGGCCACATAGGGAAACCTGAACCCTGGATCCAGCAGATAAGGATGAGAAAGATAGAGTCAACATTTCTTCTAGAGATGTAACTATCCATCTGGATTATTTGTTGGAAATCTCCATGAACTTCATGTTACTCATATAGGTCCCTAAACAGTGTAGGATTTTTTTTTTTAAAAGCATCATTGATGTTTACTTTCCAAGACAGGATGTGAATCAGACTGTACTTGGAAAGTGACTCAATATCCATCATTGTAAGTAAACTGGGGAAGGAGTGGGGTCTAGTGGTCAAGTACAAGGGACAGGGAGTGAAAATTGCTCAGTTCTATTCCCAGCTGTCACTCACTGTGACCTTCAGCAAGTTTGTTAGAGCATGATTTTCAGAAGCGATGAGCACTTGCAGCTCTGTCTAAAGTAAAATGTCAGGTCCTTAATCTCTACGGAACTCAGTTTACCAATCTGTGAAGTGGGCTGAATACCTACATATTTCCCAGGGGGTTCCCTGGTAAAGGGCTTTGCTATCTCCAGATGAAAGCTGGGAGTGCAGATGATTATTATTTTGTTATGAAAACTTGCCAAGGAAGAACCAACTCTATTCAGGCCTATATCAAACAACTTGGGTGAGGCATTTATGAGCCTGCTGTGCAAAGTTTAACTGCCACTTTACCTCTCTTTTATCTTGCACTGTAGTGAGAGAGGTGTTACTATTGTCTCCAGAAACCTCTAAAGAAAGGGTTACTTCTCCAGCTGCTCTTATGAGAGCTTCCTCTTGCTCAGCTATGCGAGAGGCAGAGCTGGTTCTCCTTTCAACTAAATCAGTGATGGCTTGTCCGTTGTGCCTTATTTCAGAAAAAGAGTGAATCTGTTCATTGCAGATGGTGTTGTGAAAGGGAAAGTGATCCCTGAGCCCAAATGAAAAGAAGAAGCACCAGAACCAGATTTGAACCAGATTTGTCTCCTGAGTCATATGATAACTGGGACTTTCCAGTTCCACACAAATAAGTTTTATATGGAATCAGTCATAAGTTATTTCCCTATCATCTGTCATCACCCTGTTGTCTTCCATTTTTGCAGATTGTAGATAACCTTCTTCCATTATCCCATACATTCTTGCATCATTCAGGACACACAGTACCATAAGTATGATTGATTTGACAGAATACATATAGGGTTTCTTACCCTCTCTCTGAAATCACCTGAAGGATCTAGGCATTGACCCAGCCAAGTTCATACTCATCATACCCAGCTGAGATACATCCAAGGTTATCTAAGTTTAAACACTGGACCAGCCCCACAGGAAATACCTGTTTAAATTTATTGACACAGGAAATGCCTGGCTACTGAGCGTTACAATACGTTTCTACTAGGTTAATTGTCAAGTGGCACACGGAACTACATAGTCTGAAGTGAAATGCACACATCAAGATTATGGCATTTATGTACAGAGAGCTCCAGCTGCATTTCCTTCTTACCCAGTGTGTGAATACATCCATCGTACCCAGATGGAGCTGAGTGATAGATTGGTGGCTGGTGGCCGGTCCGTCTCACCCAGTGATACAGTCAGTTGTTTCAGTAGTGTTGCCACTGAAGCAGAGGCTACATTTCCTAGTCCATCCCCTCCAGGGCCAGGTTTAGGGGTACCCAAAATAAATCACAAGGGGACGCCAAGGAGGAAAGTGCATCCCCAGCCACAGGCTAACTTCTTCGTTGCTCCCAAAAAAGGAACGAATCTTCTGTGTCCTTCAGCAGGAAACGCTTTCCAAGGCGTACTAGTTTAGACTAAGCAGGGACTCAGCCACCCATAGGTGCTGCTCTCAGCCACATAGCCCAGTGGGTCTAAAGCATTTTCATCTGGCGGAGCACTCCTTAAAAATCAAGATCCTTTTGTGAGCACTTCCCCTCCCGCAATCCTGATCCTTCACCTTTCCTGCAACAACAGCTATAGTGCTAGGCTAGAGAGAATGGCAGCATTCAGAAAATGTAAAGGGATTGATATGAAAATAGATTCCCATTAATGTGATGGGTGCAGTTGCTTGAGTACAGCCCTACATTGTATTGGTGCTGTTTATGTCCCCTCCCTTGGTGGAGAACAGATTAATATTAGATCTCCCTCTGCCGCCTGCAGCCCTCACTGCTCAGATCTCCTCAGGTTACTTTGCTCCTTAGTTCTGCCCTCCATGGTGTCTGCTGTCTCCTCTCATCCACAAATTGGATTGCAACTGAATTTACAGAGATGCCCAGCAAAGACAGATACACAGGAACTATGCACAGGACAAAGTGCTTGGATTTGTTTGGCCGGAAAAGCCTCAGGAGATAACAATAGCAACACATTACAGCTACGGTTTGAAGTTGGAGGTGCTTCCCCGTTGGAACAGAAGCAGCTCCGTGGACCACAATGTGAGATCCGTGCATCAGCAAGAGTCTCAACTGCTGAGAAAACCGCTACCGTCCACTTCCACTAGAGGCACTGCACTCTGTATAGTACGTAAGGAGGACTGGCCATTCAGATTTGAACTGGTTGAAGAGTCTACATTTTATAATCCCTCCTTGCAAATAAATAATAAAAAGAATTAAAAAACCCCTACTAGATTATCAAGTCCATTGTCCTGCAAGAGCAGGGCACAGACCTCAGATTCAGGCAGTATCCGAGATGAACAGGAATGGGTGGTTACACTGGGGAAGAGAAAGCATTCCGTATTTTACTAGAGTGCTCTTCACTGACCTAAGGTTTTTTTTTAACTATCGATATTTCAGTGCTTTAATATAAATGCATATGGTGTCCTGAGGAAGGCACCATCCCTCTTTGCATAGATTGGAATCTTATTCATAGCTCAGCCAGCACAGATGCTCCCCAATTCAGAGTTGTCTAAAACACAGCAGGACTATATGGACACGCCAGCCCCTGTGGCGCACAATGAAGTCCCCTGAGTTCTAATGGAACAATGTATCACTCGGCACACAACGGAGCCGTCTCCGCAGGACAGACTGCTTCCCTTACCAATGCAGGTTTTCTGGTCCTCATCAAGCTGGTAGCCAAAATTACAGGAGCAGACAGGGCCAGAGCTGGTGTGATGGCATACATGGGAACAGCCACCATTGGCCTCACAGCTATTCACAATCTCCATCTCTATCCCTGGAAAGCAAACAAACATACCGTATGGCTATTTATCGAACATCTTGTAACATTTACAGGATTTTTCCAGGGGATCATGACCGAGCCATCTCTGCCGTACCTGGATTTACAGAGCCACGTTCTGGCAGTCACCCAGCATTTGGGATAACAGACTCCCAGAACAAGCAGGCTTTATTGCATGCACATATTACAGCTGTCTATGCACTGCCCTCAGGAATAAGAAGAGTAGGAACAGTGTGCAGGAGAGAGGGGTTGTGGGTAGCTGTAGTACGTAGAGGCCACTGCTAGGGGAGGAAATGATGCACAAACAGATCACATGCCGTTCACAGCTCCTGATCCCAGGCTATGCCCCATAATATCCCTGCAAAAATCCTGTCCTGGACAAATTGTGGGGCAGCCTCCCTACAACCTTTCAAACGGCCTTGAAAAGGGGCAGACAAAGCCCACTGCTTACTCCTGCTGCTGACTTCGGACATGCTCCAGAGCATGCTGCCAGACAGAATCTGGCGCATCACCTTGCTGGAGGTTCTGCAGTGCACAGAGATTTAATGACAGCTAGAAACTGGAGCAGCAGCGGCGGCACAGAGCTAATTACAGAAATATTCAGATTCTGAGAGCTGGGAGAGTTGGAGCCACTCCTTGTAATGCTGGAAGAAACATGAGTAGCAAACAGATACATGAGTTTTTGCCAAATTATATAAAAAAGGTTTTTAATTGAGCTGATTTATGGCCAATATGAAATTTATTAATTAAATATTTTAAAATCAGGCTAGCTAATTAAAAGCTTTGCAAACACAAAGGAACGTGTCCCCAGAGAGGATTTTGGCTCAGTTCCATATATCGCTTCAAAAGAACAATTTTGATACTTTCATCACAAAATGATGTGATGTTTTTCTTCAGCACTTGTCAAATCCTGGGATGGGAGCATGAAAGCCATGAATGCTGCCCCTGCATCTCTCCTGACATCGGGCAGGGAGCCATGCCCGCGGGTAGAGGGAGAGTGTGTCTTTTACTCAGATCTTAGAACGAAACGAAGATCATTTTATTCTTTTCCCTTTGTTGCCATTGTCAGAGCAGTGAGGGGGTTATGAAAGGCAGCTCTGCTTAGAGATAAAAAATGTTAACCATGCACCCACTAAGGACACTTGAAGGAAATTAACACCACAAACAGCACTAAATTGGGCCCATTGCTGGCAGCCTTAGTAGAGAAGCCAAAGCCTCAAATTGCTGCAGAGACTGAATGAATCTCTCACTTCTAGCAGTGGTCATTTCAGAATGGGGCTGAAGCATGCCAGCAGGAGGCAGTGTGGGTGGGTGAAGCTTGCACTGCCACTGCCAACAGATGTACTGCTTCAGTCTCCAGAGCGGGCAGTCTGGCATCTTGTACCAGTAATATTTACAAACTAGCACCAATGTGAATAAGAAAGCAGCTAGGTGTTGAAAGCGGTCCAGATCTGTCCAGTCACCTGTGTGCCAATTAGCAGCAGAAGCCATGGGAAGACTAGATTCTTGGCTGGGGACACTCACAATGCTAAGAGAAATTAACTGGGCAGATCCACTACTCCCAGACTCGCATTTACCTTTCTCATCTGATACTCCATAAACCTACCTGCTTTAATTTCTTATCCCCATCCAAGAAAGGGAAGGAACATTGCTAATGTAATACAAAACTACTGTGCTAAGGGAAATATCTTTATATGATCTGCCTGTGAGCTGCAAGGAACTATACTAGTGGGGGAAAACCAGTGTTATTTTAATAGATAAATGGGGTACAGCATCAGTCCAGCTCTGCACGTCACTCTCAGACCCCATCAGTCAGATTCCTACTCTTGTAAAGACATTTTAATGTCAATATCTAGATCACAGATAAGTGCAGTAGCAGCAGAAATGACCAGGTGAAGGATGGATCTCATATTGTGTTGCTTCTTATAAGAACCGATAAGCCTGAGGGAACACTACTACCCCCCAGTCCAGTGTATTGCATAGCTGACTAGCAGGATATGGCAGAGAACAGCTAGGGTAAATAAGAACACTGGTAGTGACAAAACCCAACATTAATGCATTTGCTAGGGGATTAATAACAACAAGGACATCCATGGTGGTTCTTTATCACGTCAGTAATGGACAATAGAGCTTTACGTGCCAGTGACTTCTCTTTGGACAATTAGCTACCACTGCTGGTCTTCATTAGCCTGATAAAGAATTTATGTGCTTCATCATTTCATAACCCTGAATGTCTCTTTTCTCCCTGGGAGGGAATTGATGGGGACACATTAGATCAAGTTTTGCCTCAGTTACAATTCTGCAATTTCACCAACTTCGAGTTGGGGAGGACAGAGAGCAGCGGAGTTTGGTCCATTGTTTTTAAACAGCTATTAATACACTATCAAAACCATTGCAGGCAGTTTCATGACACCTTTAAAGACCCGGCACAGCTCTTGTCCTGGTGGGAGAATAAGCAGTCCCATAAACTTCCCTTGAAAGATGCCACTGAAAACGCCTAGGACTCTCGTTGTATCAGCGCACATAGAACAACAACGGACAAAGGTTTGTCAAGGATTACCTCACTGTTTACTTTCCTTTTTTTCCCCCCTGTCAAAACTAAGCTCTCTCCCCTCATTGTCAGTGGGTTAGCGAGCCTAGGCAAGGCGGTCAATACTTACTGTAGCACTGCTTGCCATCTTCCCCCAGCTCATACCCAGGATTGCAAGTGCATTTAAAGGAGCCGCGGGTGTTGAGACAGCTGTGTGCACACACGGCCAGCCCAATCGCACATTCATCTACGTCTGCAAGAGAAAGACAGGCAATTACCAAAACCAAGCAGAGCAGCTCTGGCAGCGGAATGCCCTCCAGAAGGAGCACAGCTCCCTGCCTTTCAGTGTCTTCAAGAGAGGGACGGTTTGTGGGGCTCCTTTCTGAACTGCACACAGCAGACTGGTCTCTTGTCCCTCCTGAGAGATAAAAGCTGGAAACAGTTGCATGATGGAGTTAACTGGAACTTCAGTAGAGTGGAGAGGTGTGTGTGTGTGTGGGGGGGAGATATGGCAAACATCCATTGTTGAATCGGTTGCCACATGTCTTGTGCACAGCTAGGAAAGGCGTATGATTGTCTTTGTATTGCACTACTGCATTTCTGGAAGCAGAGATCACTGGTTCAAAAGCCTACGTTGCGGGGAATAGTGGGTTGTACCCTCTTCTTTGCCAAAACCTCTGCCACAGACTCAAACCAGAGATCAAGCATTTCATTTTTGGTGTTTCTGACTTTTTGGGGGGGGGGGGGGGGGGGATGATTTCTTACATTCCACTGCACCTCCCCACGCACTGGGGTCAGGACCATAAGCAGAGACACCAGCAAACAGAAGAGCTGGAATCAGGAACTATTCATCTGTTCACAGGAGGCTTCCAGCCCCGTTGCTAGATCAGTGAAGTAAGGCTGCTGGCCAGATTTCAACTAATCAACTAATCTTGGATGCTTTCCTGAGCTGAACCTTTGGAAAAGTGTAAGGCTCATTTGTCACTGTGTTAGACACTGACATTAACAATACCTCACAGAGCAAGACAAGGGTTGTCTCTCTCTCCGTGCAAGCTGCATTGTGGGTACTGTACCTTCGCAGGTCTTGCTGTCAGCTGCCAGTCTGTAGCCAGGGTGGCACTCACAGTGCACTGTTCCATGGCGATTTTGGCACTGGTGCATGCAGCCTCCGTTCCTATTGGCACACGGGTTCCTCACTACACAGACAGAGCAGGGGCAAGTAAACATCATTTCAAACAGATCCTCTCTCTTGCTGCCATTAGCCTCGTGGAAGAATAAAGCGCCGTGTTCCTGGATATCCAGGACAGACTGTAGTTCATTTAAAACAATCCATCAATACAAGAGAGAAGCTCCATTCCTGGGAGAAAAGCTCCTCATTTGTTGTAAGGACTGCCCTGGACTTGGCCCAAAACTCAGAGGACTCACCAGAGATGCATTTACCAAGCAGTCCCTAGCAGCGCATGCCTATCCCACAGGCTGTGTGTGCAAACTGTCGGATCTGTCAAACTGTCACAGCATCAGCTGCCCCACAAGATCCCAAAGTACTTTACAAAGTTTGTAAACTCTACCTACATCAAAGTCACTTTCCCGATAAAGCCCAGCAGGGGAGGCAGGACAGCCTTAAATCTGTCGTAGGGCAGGAGAAAAGTGCAGGGGTTTCTGTTCCACTGACATATTGCTGCTCCTTCACTTCCTCAGGAGAGCATGTCCCAATACAATTTCATTTGGGTTGGCCAGGCTCCTTTCTGCTCTTTCTCAGCTTCCAAAATAATTCCCAGAAGATGTCCAAGGCAATATAATAAGCAGAATTGGCACCAGCTTCTACTACAGTGCAACATCCCAATCTGATCTGCTCCACATCTGAGCATGCAGTTGTGGCATCCCCCTGGTTTGTGTCCAGTTAGCTAGTCTCTAAATCATTATTAACCGTTTCACACCTGGTTCCTCTCTAGGAATGTGAGTGGGAACATGGGAATAACAACGTGGAATTCCTACAGCACTGGACTTCCTTTTAAATAAATCTAGCTTGTGATTACAACCTGGGAAAGCAAAGACAAATGAGAAGGAGTGCCTCTGAATTCACAATTCATTCCACGTGCTCAGAGCAGACTCACGGACACAGTGCTTGCCATCCTCCTTCAGGTGGTAATTGTGCCGGCACCGGCACTGATGCTGTGTTAGGGTCAGCTGCACGCAATCGTGTTCGCATCCACCATTGCTGACGGCACAGGTGTTCACAGCTAGGAGAGCAAAGGGTGAAAATGATTAGAGCAGGCTGACAAACAGTATGCAAGCGTCTGCTTTGCAAGAGCCAGGGCAGAATACAGGCACCAATATGCAGATTTACGACTACAGCAGGAACCAGACTGGCTAATAAGAATTCCAAACTCTGGAGCATATTCAGTCCTGGCATAAGTGGGGGCAGTTCCTGGTGAATCTTTAAACTGTGCTATATAAACACTGATTGTGGTTGTCATAAGCATCTATTCTGTATTCAATACACAAGATACATGCTACAATATTGTGCTATGAAGATATCCTGGGCAGTACACCCAGACCCAGGGCACTGTTCTTCAATGATAAGAGCAACTCTATTCAGCAGCGTGAGTCAGCAGCTTTAAAACACTGTTTACTAGAAATAAAGATTTCCCAGTACAGCTCCCAGCTGCTCCTCAGGGAAAGGTACACAGGCCAGAACTTTTCTGGCTTGGATTACATAATCTAAAACTAAATTCAGAAAGCTACATGGGAGGGGAGTTAACAACAAGCATGTTTGCTTTATAAACGCTAATCCCTCCCTAGCAGGTGGCAGTGTCAGAGGACAGGGACTGGGGACTGCTTATTTATAACTGAAACTCTTGCAATTGTGCTCAATGACACTGACTACAGGTTCAATAGCCCAGCTAGTTCAAGTCAATAATTTCTGTTTACAGTGAATGGCCATCGATGGCATATTCAAATGCTTCCTCATGACAAAATGATACAGAAAATTAACTGTAATTGCCAGGATCACTTCTGGAGCCTTTTCTAAAAATTGGCATTATGTTAGTTATCTTCCAGTCCTCTGGTACAGAGGCTAATTTAAGTGATAGGTTACATAGCAGTTCTGCAATTTCATATCTGAGTTCCTTCAGAACTCATGGGTGAATACAATCTGGCCTGGTGACTTATTACTGTTTAATTTATTGATTTGTTCCAAATCCTCCTCTACTGACACCTCAATCAGGGACAGTTCCTCAGATTTGTCACCTAAAAAGACTGACTCAGGTGTGGGAATCTTCCTCACATCCTTTGCAGTGAAGATTAATGCAAAGAATTCATTTAGTTTCTGCACAATGGCCTGGACTTCCTTAGTGCTCCTTCAGTACCTCAATCATCCAGTGGCCCCATCCACTGTTTGGAAGGCTTCCTGCTCCTGATGTACTTAAAAAAAAATTGTGGTTAGTTTTTGTCTTTTGCTAGTTGTTCTTCAAATTCTTTTTTGGCCTGCCGAATTATACTTTTGCACTTGACTGGTCAGAGTTTCTATTTTACTCAGTAGGATTTTACATGCAATTTTTAAAGGACGTTTTTTTTTGTCTCAGTCTCTTTTACTCTATTGTTTAGCCACAGTGGCAATTTTTTGGTTCTCTTATTGTTTATTTTTATTTGGGGGTATACATTTACTTTAGCCTCGATTATGGTGTTTTTAAAAAGTTTTCATGCAGCTTGCAGGCATTTCACTCTTGTAACTGTTCTTTTTAATTTCTCTTTAACTAGCTTCCACATTTTTATGTAGTTCCCCTTTTTGAAGCTAAATGCTACTATAGTGGGTTTCTTTGGCACTTCCTCCCCCCCAAGGACTTTAAATTTAATTCCATTATGATCACTATTATTGAGTTCAGCTATATTTACCTTTTGAACCAGACCCTGTGCTCCACTTAGGACAAAATCAAGAATTGCTTCTACCCTCTTGGGTTCCAGTACTAGCTGCCACAAGAAGCGGTCATTAATAGTGTCTAGAAATTTTATCTCTGCATCTCAGCTTGAGGTGATGTACCCAGTCAATATGGGGAGAGTTGAAATCCCCCATTATTATTGGGTTTTCTGTTGTTGCCTCTCAAATCTCCCTGAGTATTTCACAATCACAGTCAACATCCTGGTCAGGTAGTTGGCAGTATATTCCTACTGCTATACTCTTATTATTCAAGCATGGAATTTCTATCCATAGAGATTTAATATTTTTACTATATTTGACGCTAGGCTTTCTTTCACATATAGTGGCACTCCCCTACCACTCAATCCTTAGCCTCTCCACTGAGATGAACAAGGATACTAACAAATGTTTGACCGGATATGTGAACATTTTATCTGTAATAACTGAATCTGTAATAACTGCTCATTTCATACAGGCCACCAAAAAACTATCCAACCGCACTGACTTTTGGTCACTACACACCCAGGAGAGATTAAAAGAGTGTGTGTGTGTGGGCATTACACATCACACTTTAGAGTTGTGTGTGTGTGTGTGTGTGTGTGTGTGTGGCTGGTCCTAAAAATACAACCTATAATGGAAACACAGAAAGAGCTCCCACCAATCAGTTTGCAGAAGAAATTGCTGTACCAATAGGGAAGAATCTTATGAGGGGACAACCACAGTCCCTAACTAAAAACACGTCTTCACAAACCAGCACTGCTCAGATAATCACAACTTGAGCAACCTCCGAAGTATCGCTAATCAGTCAACCCTGGAAAGCTAAAGCCAATAAAACTCTGCCTGTTTTTCATGGGATCTCTATGTTCCTATAAAGTTCTCTTCTGTAAAAACATATGCTTCTCTGGCAGGCACTGCAAAGTTCCAGCTCACTCATTTTTAAATATTATTATTTTACAATATAATTGCAATAGGACAACATGCAGCAACAATAACACTTAGAATCCCCAGCTCTATTTATCCCGGGATCTCAAAGGGCTTTATAAACATGAATTACCGAAGCCTCTCTATCCCCTTGGTGGTGCACAGAAAAACAAACACGACTAACCCATGAATGGAGTAGGACTCAAATTCTGGCCAGGACTCCAAGTGAACTGAACCTTTGGGAGGTTCAGAAAGTTTGTCTTGCCCTTATTAGGCTGGGGATACTGAATACCTCATTTACTTTGCCTTTGGGTGCTCTACACCAGTGGTTCTCAACCAGGGCCCCGGGGCCCCTGGGGGGCCACAAGCAGGTATCTGGGGGTCCACCAAGCAGGGCCAGCATTAGACTCGCTGCGGCCCAGGGCAGAAAGCCAAAGCCCCTCGCATGGGGTTGAAACCCAGGGCTCTGAACCCCACCACTCGGGACTGAAGCTGAACCCTAAGAAATGCAGCTTCACGGGGGGGCCCTGTAGCAAGTGGCCTCAGGCAACTGCCCTGCTTACTACCCCTAATGCCAGCCCTGGCTTTTATATGCAGAAAAACAGTTGTTGTGACACAGGTGGGCCGTGGACTTTTTATAGCCTGTTGGGGGGGGGGGGGGACTGCTTAGAAAGAAAAAGGTTGAGAACCCCTGCTCTATACCTCCTTAGAAGGTATGCCAAGTGCCCCTCTTAGCCTGAGCTGGGGTGTTGCAGGACGCCTCCCTCATCGGACTGGGGTAGGAGTGTAATAATGCCTCCCTTGGCCTCGGCAGTGGGGGAATTCAGCGCATATTGCAGTTGTAAATTGATTTTTCATTTGTTATTTATAGTTCACTTTGAAACACAAAGACCTTCTCCTATAGAAAGGGTTATGAACAGCTGGAAAGAAGGTTAGAGGACTATGGCCACAAAAAAAAGGCTAAGAAGTTATATCAAATGACAGCTCTTGGCGTTTATAACTTGTAAGTCAAATACAGTACAGCTCTTTAGCTCAGCTATGAAAAATGACCTCTATGGTTGGATGTTTACAGTAAGGAAACAGACCTCTCAGGCTTGTTCAATGCCTTTCATTTTCCCTCCTAATTAAATCCATTTAACCTGCACCTTTTTAACAAACAGTTTCTACTGTAGCAAAGTAGACTGATGAAATACTGAAAGCTATTTGATTAAACCAGTATATTTTTACCAGAATGTAAGCGAAACCCCAATATTATTCACTGTGCAGACATTTAATCCAGGATACACATGGAAAAACCACAAAAATGTTCTGATTTTTCTACAAACAATTCTCCAAACCGAATCTGTTCAAACCAGAGCTCAGGACCTCTCTGATACAGAACACTTTGAACTTCCATTTGCATCAAGGCAAACATGAGTCTCTGATTAACTAAACAACATTTTTGGGAATAAAACTAACTTAATTGGGTCAAAAATGTTGCAGAATGCTGCACGACACTGGAGCAAGAACTATAAGCCTGGGTTAATTTTCCTGATTTTTTTTTATTTGTTCTACTTTGACAGAGACAATAAAAGTAGTTGGCATTACTGAAAAATTATAGTTATATTACTTGAGTTATAACAGAGCTGGGTGGTAGCCATTTTAAATGTTCTGGTATATTAAAATGTTTAATAAAATCATATTCAAAATCTCTATAAATAATGCAGTTATAGTTCTGTTTTTTTAAAAAAAATCATTAAAATAATGCTAAACTCAGCCAGTACATTTCTCCATATGGGAGAAACACAAGGCCAAAGTTTAAAATCCAACACATCTTAAGTCCAAAATAAGCTCACAGTATGAAACTATTCATTAGAGTCTGGGGTCTAAGTTGCCTTCGTGACCCATCAATGCTATACACCAGATTTTTAAAGATTTAAAACCTATAGTCAAAGTTCTCGTTGGCTTTCAAATCAAAAAAGACATCATGCTGTACTGCCAGCCCAGGAGAGGGAAGTCCTCGAAGACAGCCACACAGCAGCAACAGCATGGGCAGGCTTCCCAAAACAGATTTGAAAGGATCACTTCTACAACTAACAAAACCAGGTTTAATCTCCCACGTCCATTTAGTCCCTCGCCTTTCCACGGAGACATACCAACCAGATGCCACGTGCTAGCAATTGTGATCGTGGATTTTTGTGATGGGGACAATCCTCCGTAATGAGGCAGAGTGAAACTTCTAGCATATCACATGTACACCATCCAAGCACTGTCAGATGGCAATGACTATCCATCACGATAAAGCTGGGTTGGACACAAGCAACTAGTGAAAAGATATACATCCCATTACCAAGGGACTGACCAGCAAGTCCTCCTTGACAAAGGTCTTTTAGAAGAAAGCCCTTGTAGGGTGACCAGATGTCCCGATTTTATAGGGACTGTCCTGATATTTGGGGTTTTTTCTTATATAGGTTCCTATTACCCCCCCACCCCTGTCCCGATTTTTCTCACTTGCTGTCTGGTCACCCTAAGCCCTTGGAACGCTGCTACCATGTCTTTGCCATGACTTTCCAGCAACACTGGAACCAAATATGGCGAGACGATGGGCTGTGAAGTGCCTTGACGCCTTACTGCAAAAGCCAACTCAAAATGTTTGAGGAGAACTAATAAACAGAAGCCAAAAGGTGAAGCAGCAGGAATGTTGGGATCTTACAGGTATTTTATTTCCTCTCATTCTCCTCTCCACCTCCCCAAAGTGCAGTACACTGTGTTAGCAAATGTATTGTTAAAGACTAATAATCCCATCTGAACCTCATACATTCTGACAGTGGACATGCTGACTAAGGAACCCTAGTGTTCTATTTGCGTTAACCATGCCGGGTACTTTCCAGCCCAGGACAAGTAATAGGAGCCAAGCGTCATTCTCTGGCAAGAGGCATATGGACAAGACAGTGGTGGTTGGCATCACTGGCTATTCAGCACGAAGTAGTTTGTGGTGGAAAGGATCAAAGCAATAACATTATATTGCTTTTAATATATACCACCCACATTACACTGAACAGCAGCAGTGCTCTCAGATGCCAGCACTAGGAAAAGAAGCAGACTGGTTTAATTTAAGCACAGGGAATGGCAAGAACTAACGAGTAAATAGCTTCCTCTTTTTTCTTCTTCTTAAAGGAAGGGCCATTTAGTCCTGGGCCTCCTTGGGATGCTGTCTCACAGAGCAGTGAGTGAAGGTTAAGACTCATTATTGGTCTTATTTGAATTAGTAATCCCTTTCTTTACAAAGCCACACTAAAACAAATTTCCATTCCCAGATGCTTTCCCTAGCTGACCCTTTCCGTGACAACGCTGCCAAACCCAGTGTCATATTGTGTATCATGTGGATTTGTGTGAGAAAAACTCGACAGATTTTCCACAGATGATATTTCACAGCTTTAAAAGAGACCGAACTACTTCCATCCTCTCTGCTTCGAAAGTGAGTTTTGTGGTTGGGAAAGGTTCTGGGCTGACAGCCCTAGAGTCCGAGGTCCTCGGCTGATCCCGAAACAGATACAGCACGGACAGTGCCAGTGTTTGCCGCACACGGAAAGCCATGTCTAGTCTGATAATAGAATGGACTGAACCAACTGGCAAAGCAGCACACTTCAGGCTCAGGCTTGGCAAATGCATGCATCTGACTCCTTCCTGCAGCTGAAAGTCAACCCAAGCCCTTGTGGTTACAGGCAGCTGTTCTCCTGCAGTCTTGGAAGCGCAGATGCCAATAGAAGCTGTCAGTCGTACATCTCTAAGGTGCCACAAGTACTCCTGTTCTTTTTGCTGATACAGACTAACACGGCTGCTACTCTGAAACGTCTCCCTTGAAGGTCACTCTTCCCTATCTCCCAGGGACCAATTTCAGAACATAGAGGGGGAAGTGAAACATCCACTCCCATTCATCCACTCTCTAGATTACCTGCTTAAACTGCTCTGTACCCCATTTACCAACCCTGATTCAGCTTCGAGTCAACAAAGCACTTAAGCAAGTGCTTAATTTATATGCCTAAAGTTAAGCACACTGTAACAGGGTAGCCGGCCCCTTAAATGCAATCAGGCTCAGCTCTCCTGTTCCAATCCAGGTGCAACCTAGTTTGGTGCAATAAGCAGGGCAGGTCTACCTCTAGGGAGTTATAAATGAGGAACAGCCCAAAGGCATGTGACAATTCAGAGTCCCGAGAGGGAGACAGAAAAGCCAAGGGCTCTAGAGAAGCAGAGAGCTCAGGAAAAGAGCAAAGCTGGGCTGATCGCTGCAGGGAGAGGAGGCCACTGAAGGAGGGAGCGGTGAGAGTTCCCTACTTGGGCTGTGGAACCAGAGATCAAGCTGGTGAAAGCAGAAGGCAGAAAGACAGTGTACAAACTTCCCCAGGCTGGACAGCCATGGCCAGAGAGGGCTGAGAGCAGCAGAGGGAGATGTTTGCTGGCCCTCTGAGCCAGACAGGAGGACCAGACAGAGCTGGAGGCTGGGGAATGATAGAGGGGTGAGCCCAATGATGTCTCTGGGCAAGAGCGAGAACCTGACCCGAGACTGAAAACGGGAGGAGAAGCACCCCTCCTAGAAGGGCTGGAGTGAGGCATGCTGAGAGATGACAGGCCCATACCTGACAGTCTAAAGAGATGCCAAAATCTAAAGCAAGACACGAGAGCTGCACCAGAGCACCTGAGCATGGTAAGAGATGCCATGGCAGTACCTGGTGTGCTGATGGTTTACTGAGACTTGAAAGCTTCCATGTACTGTTGGGATTGTCTTGGGGAATTCCAGACTATGATTGTGGGACTTCTGCAATTAATTAACCCTGCAACAGGCTACTTGTACTTGGAAACTTTGTGGGGAGTTACTGAGGCCACAAGGGAGTGCCATGAAGTTCTTTGCTGAATCGACGCCTAATGTCACATACCTTAGCAAGTTGGTGGCCGAGGCAGAAACAGAATCTGCGGCCTTGACTCAATTTCCCCTGCTCTCACTTCTCTCTCTCTTAGGCACTATTTTGCTTTCAAGTCCAGCTGACTTGCCATCAAAAGTAACAGGAAAATTCTTAAAACACAAATGCAGCCAATCAAAGTTGTCAGTATGGGGGTTCACCCCCTAACGCTGAATACAAAACCTTCAACTCCAAGAAATCCTTAAGTGCTAAACACCACTGTGCAGAGTCAGGGTTAAATTTTCAAGCACATCTGTCTAAGTTGGCCACACAACACACGGGACTGAAAACAAAGCTCTAGGCAATGGCAGCGCATGCACTGTGTGTGCAACTTCAGCAACACACGAAACATCAAAACACAGTTCTTCCATCCAATCAAAAAATCCCTGGTATACTTGATATTTCTTCATCTAACATACTCTTAATGATATAAATAGGGATATATTGTGTAATCTAAGTTCCAACAATCTCCAGAAACACGCTGTGTGCTAATAAGGACCATCTCTGCTTCCCAGGCCAAAGAAAGCAATTGGCTCGAAGTAAATCCCTTGTTTTGCAATGGAGTCCAAAAAAAAAAAAAAAAAAGAGAAACGCTCTGAAACAGTATAAAAGGACTGAAAGATGTTTGCCATCCCCCTCTTCCCATCCATTTCTGAGCCCGGGACAGGAGGTAATTTCAGGATAGTGTGGCGATGTTCTTTCCTTGAGTAGAAATCTCCCCGTTTGTTCTCCCTTCCTTCTGTACCGAAGCCGTGTCACGCTGGGCTGTCATATTTCAGCAGCAGAAAATGTGTACAACGTTCAAGAATTTCTTGCAGCCTTGGTACAGATCAAGCAATGAGTTGTAGGCCAGGGTGAGACTCTGCGCTTTCATGTGCTGTTCTAAGCAGCACACGCACATCACAGCCCCAGGAAAGTGGGGGGGGGGGGAAAGGAGATGGGTTTAACAACTTTTACACCCTCCCAATTCTAGGGTGTTCCATGGCCTCGAGCGACCCTGGCAGAAGTTAGGCAGCCGTCCAGGGGTGACTGTGTCTGCTTATGGGCAGCAGTGTGGCACAGACTCTCCACAGCACTGCCCTCTCACCCTCACTTTAGCACAGCACCTGAGCCAGGGCTTGTAAAGGGGCCTTCGGAAGACACCCTTTGGCTTTCTCTTCCCTGCTTCCCGCACCAGGGGAATTGTCCCCAGGCCGTATCTGGAGCCTTTAGGGCCCCTTTGTCCAGTGGATATGGAGAGAGTGGGAGTTAGCAGCATTTTTCTAGGGGAGGGAGTATGCCTGGTGGAGCAGGGGAGGGAGAGCCGTGAGGCCTGGGTGCTATTGACTCTGCTACAGTCTCACTGTGACACAAATTAATTCATTTACCCTCCCTCTGGGCAATTTACCCATCAGTGTGTAACAGCTACAGGAGGCACAAGGCATGGGAAAGAAAGCAGCTAAATGTTTCACCTGGTTTCTAGTTCCTGCATATCACGAGAGAGGATAGGAATATCCATCACAAACATGTAATAGTAACCCAAACAATGAGCTGGAAGTATTCATCCTCTCCCTGTGCCACCCTATTTGTGGTGTGAGCTCTGCAAGAGCTTTTGAACCTTCAGAGTTAACAGCAAACCAGCCTTATCTAGGGGGGTTTGAAGACAGGATGTGCTTTAGTCAGTACCGTTGATGAATCAACAGCTTTGTGGGTTTTGTGGTGATAGGAAAACATTCAGAGAATTGGATTCATGGGTTGACATATTTTAACTAGAAACTTCATAGCAAGATACTCTTTCTGTCTCCAAAATACTTTCTGGCACTGCATTTCTGCTCACAGTATTGCCAACAGCTTCCTAAAGTTAATATCCATGCTTGACAGGGGTTCTGGACCGCAAGACTCCTGGGTACCTCAGCTCAGAGCTCCATTAGTAACCAATATATGTTCCAGGTTTCCCTCAGCAGAATGGAATATGAGGGAGTCCATTGCATTTATTATTCATTCTTTGTTTCATTACGATCCATTTTCTATAACTGCAGGAATTTTGTGCGTTAGTTGCACTGAGACTTTTCTGTGCTGCAACTGAAAGATATCCCACACTGAAAAGCAGCCCATGCACACCAAGAAGTGACCTGATCCTGCTTACTCTGCACAGTGTGACAGACCCAGACCAGTGGGGTACAGGAGTCTGGTAGAGGGCAAATATACTGGTCACTGGATGAGTAGTTTTCTGTTCCCTGAGTGACCAGAGAAGGGGCTGCACTAGAGTAATCAGGAACCTACTAGAACCAGTTAAGGCAGGCAGGCTAATTAGGACACCTGGAGCCAATTAAGAAGAAGCTGCTAGAATCAATTAAGGCAGGCTAATCAGGGCACCTGGGTTTTAAAAGGAGCTGACTTCAGTTTGTGGTGGGAGTGTGAGGAGCTGGGAGCAAGAGGTGCAAGGAGCTGAGAGTGAGAGGGTGAGCTGCTGGAGGACTGAGGAGCACAGGTGTTATCAGACACCAGGAGGAAGGTCCTGTGGTGAGAATACGGAAGGTGTTTGGAGGAGGCCATGGGGAAGTAGCCCAGGGAGTTGTAGCTGTCATGCAGCTGTTACAGGAGGCACTATAGACAGCTGCAGTCCACAGGGCCCTGGGCTGGAACCTGGAGTAGAGGGCGGGCCTGGGTTCCCCCCAAACCTCCCAATTGACCTGGACTGTGGGTTCTTCCAGAGGGGAAGGTCTCTGGGCTGTTCCCCAACCCACATGGTGAATCTCTGAGGCAAGAAAATCTGCCAATAAGTGCAGGACCCACCAAGATAGAGGAGGAACTTTGAAACAACAGATAAAAATCCCATGAACTCAAGGGGAGTTTTGCCTGGATTAGTACAACACTACTGGGCCCAGGTCATTCAGAACATCACTGCAATGCAACCCAGATCTTCCTGCACCAAAAGCACAAGCTCTTACATATCTGAAATATGGGAGAACTTCCTTCAGCAGCTAGGCAATACAAGGTCTATGGCACACAGCTGAAAAGTTCTGATTCCATCCAGTAGAGTGCAGCAGTACAGACAACATACCCACATATAGTAAGCAGTTCATTACAAAAGGTTTTAACTGTGGTTATTGTTATACAGGACACTGAATGTCTTGGCAGGCAGCAACTAATACAACAACTAGAAAACATTCCCTCACCAGTTAGATGCTCAACTTCCTAATTGCATCTACAAATGTAACTTGCTGTACCCTTCTTTAAATGTGTGTCCACATCTTGGGGTGCAGCTCTGAAACAGATTCCAAATCATGACGTTTGCCTGCCACTGGAAAGGATCCAGCATATGTGACCAAAAGTATAGGGGCGGCTCTATGTATTTTGCCCCCCCAAGCACGGCAGTCAGGCAGCCTTCAGCGGCATGCCTGCGGGTGGTCCGCCAGTCCTGCACCTTCGGCATACCCGCCGCCGAAGCCGTGGGACCGATGGACCTCCCGCAGGCATGCCGCTGAAGGCTGCCTGACTGCTGCCCTCACAGCGACCAGCAGGCTGTCCCCTGCGGCTTGCTGCCCCAGGCACGCGCTTGCTGCGCTGGTGCCTGGAGCCGCCCCTGCAAAAGTGTATCTGCTGGGTTATCACTTAATTTGGTCTTTATGCTCATCTCTTTCACTCAGTCACATAGTTCCTCTACCTTCAGGTACACCTGGCCTTGTAGACTTTCATTTATGCAGGAGAAATTTTCTCTTCCCATATGGCGCTAGAACTGGGGAAGAGTTTGTTAAAGAAGAAAACTAAAGAATAAATTAAGGTTCTTGTTAAGTGAGGCCTCAGGTCTGTTCTGCTGTAGACTACACACTTTCCTACATCCCTCAAAGAGCCAGCCCTGTAATACTTGTCAAGAATGTTGTTTTAATAAAAACCATGTGATTGCAAAGATCAAGTCATAGCAAAGCCTCTGACTTTGCAGGGTAAATATTTATCTAGACTGAGCACTGGCAGAGTGAACCACTTTCATGTACTTGTGAAAACACCACAGAAAGCAGGCACACATTCAAGGATCAGGGATTATTGCAAAGTGACCCACTGAGTGAATACTGGCTTGATTGCTTGCATTTTCCAGACTTCACTGTGTTATCAGTCTAGGTATCGGAATGCGGAGAAGGAACAGGAAACCTCTGCACAGTTCCCTGGAACATACTTTGCCTGATGAATAAATCTTGGGAGAAAGAGTGCCCCATGACCATCTCATGTTCACAATGCGGGGTACTTAATGTGGGTTGGTTTTTTTAATTGAAGGCATGAACTACTGTATGTTTAAGTGACTTCTGCAAACTCAAAACACCTCTCAACACTGCAGCTCAGCGGCTGTTCGTGTCTATTAAAGTGCCATCAGCAACTTGATAGGATACAGCTACTGGTACCAAGAGAACCACAACACAAAGTTGATGGGGTAGAAACCATCCACCAAGCAACAAGCATAGGAATAGACACACTCATTTAGCATGAGCATTCATGGCAGGAGCCAAACGGATGCCTAGGAGTGAAGGGAAGGCAGAGTCAAACACAACCCCATTTACTGCGCATGGAAATAAACCCAACTCCTCTATTCCATTCTGAACTTTGAAAAACTCCCATATTGTCAACTTTGATCCTATTACAAAGTTATAATGAGTGTATTGTACTTTCTTCTATCATGAAAATGTGCAAGAATAAAAATCATCAATCCTAAAATGGGAATGCTGTATCTTTATAGCTGCTCTGGTGGTGGTATTTTTTAGAAACATTAATTTATTAATTATATAGTGTGGAGTTTCTACAAGCTCTCTATTCATATTATAGGTCATATTCTAGATGTACTTTGTCACAGAGGTGCAGGCATGCTTGAATAATGTCAGGTCCTACCAGCCCTGAGCTCCAGAGATCTTAAAAGCTACCCCAATGCCTCCCATAATGGGAGGTCAGGTTTAATGGATGGGGACACCTTAATTCTGGTAGATGAGCTCCAGTACCATGCATCTTATTGCTAATCCCTCCTGGGAAGTTTAATGCAGAGCAGTTTTGCAGCCTGCATAGGCCTGATTGGATTCCCACTGGAATTTTTTTTCATAGATGTTCCATACAAGTAGTAAAGTTTCCTTATAGAAGAAAAGCAAGAAGGTTCATGGAAAATCCGTTTTAGTTAACTGAATGTTTCAGTTAATGATGATCATCCCTCATATCTTTTCTTTTGATTTTGGGGGTCTTTGTGACTAAGAGGTTAATGCTTCCAAATGGGAGGGTTCGCTTTTCACTCTATAGTATTCTTTGTTCAATGAGTTAGAAGAAACAGCAACACTTTAGGTCACAGTAAGGGAATTAAATCCCTCAGGTAACAAATTGTACATTTACACATGTAACCACAGCATATACATACAAATGGATGGTTATTGGTTCAAGTGGTTACAGCAATGGACTGGCAGACACTGGCTTCTTGTCTCTGTCTGCCATCAGGTTTGTCCCTTGCAACATGACACTCCATGAACTGCCAATTTAAATGGATTCCTCCCTGACAATGTTAGAAATATCATGATGTGGTCAGTACATTTGGGGGTGGGGTTTTGGGGTGCACAGTTGTGGATACGATGGGTAGCCTGGGAGGAAGAGTAAGTTAATAAATGTTGTACGTGGGATATGTATAATGGTGCAGCGTAGCATAAAAGATTTATGGTTTGATTTGGGGTTGGCCACATCAGTCATGACTGGCACAGACACACACACACTCTCTCTCTCTCTCTCTCTCTCTCTCTCTCTCTCTCTGACATTAATTTTTTTAGCAGTCTTCGGCCTGACAAGTCTCAGAATCCCCTACACCCAGGAATTTGTTCCACTTATGCGAATATTCACTCAAAGAATTTGCAAAAATGGCAAATAAACAGCATCCAGCAGAAAAAGTGAATTCAAAACAGCAGCGGCAAGAGCAAGAAGGCGGACACCAACCTCAAGGCTGAGCTCAACAGCCAGCAGGGGGAGCCAAGGGGAGAACTGTTAGAAGAAACTGGCCTGGAAACCAACCAAACGCCAGCTATCAGGTCTGAAATACTACATATGCTCAGAAGGTGATGCCTGGATCTGCAGCCGCCAAGTGGCTGCATGACTGGACTCTCAGAGGAAAAGGTAGATGGGGAATTTATTTCACAGCACAGTTCCACTGCTAGATTCCTAGTGCTGCAGATCCAGCATGTTGCCATTGTTCTAAACATGGTTCTTTGTAGCTGCTGGGACAAGAGTGTGTCTGAATACAACTGCAGTGGGTTTCTCAGATTCAAGCGCTGAATAAGGAGCCATTCTTCACGTGATTTGCCGACTCCATTACCCCTCCGGAGCAAAGGCGCTGCACGCTTCCCTTCTTCAGGGAAAAACTATTTTATAATAAGATTAATTATCTCAGAAAACTCCTCAATACAAACCTTTACATCTTCTATTTAAAACCCTGTCTCCTCATTCCTAGTGCATTCCTGAGCTAGCAGCAGGCTGACCTTCAGTGCTGACCCTCCTTCCCCTATCCCAGGAAATGAAAGTTGATCTCTGGCAGGGGGAAGTACTTAAAAAACCCAGGCATCAATAAAAACTGGGGTCCACCAGAAAAGCCCAACCCCTTTACTGCCCTTAAAAATGTGGCCTTTTGTGTTTCCAGGATGTTGATTCTCTCCCCCTCTGCCTCTTTACTGGCGATACACGACAGGGGGAGAGCTTTATGTCTAGCAGGGGAAACCCCTGAGTGCTGTGCACATGCAGGGAAACTCAAGCTCTCTGCATTTAAATTACAGCTACATGGATAAAGTCTCCTATAAAATAAAAGAACGGCAGAATTACATGGGGTGCAGTCTTGGGGCCATTTGCATTTCTAACAGATCATCCCAGATTTTTTTAAATTCACTGAGAATGTGGACTCAACTCTTAGTCCCTGACTGGACACCATTCTGCTCATGTTAACAGTCCATAGAAGAGAAGTCCTGCGTGTAGTTTATGCACAGTTGGGAGTAATATATCCTGTTTACTGCAGAGTGTGCTCTGAAATGCAAAAACCAGGGATGAAAGAAAACCCAACACGAACAGTTGGGATCTAGGTTTGAAAATCATATTGAACTAGGAATTGGATTGGATTAATGAAGCCAAATACATGACACCTTTTAAAGATTTCAGAGCATTAGGGAAGGAGAAAAGTTTCTTTAACTTTTGAAGAACTCTTTAAAAATCTCTACAAATGTTTCACAAAATGTCTAGAACATTTTGGAAAAGATTTAGCGAGAACTATGAAACTCCCTATTTCTCTGGCGCCTTTCATTCTACTGTAAATTTAATGCCATAACTCCAGTCTTCTAACAAAACACACAATTAATTTCAGAATATGGGATAGCAACTTTTGATGTATTCCACGAGTACATGCATGTTATATGCAACTGAAAATGCACCCTGTTCTTTGGGGTCTTAACCAGAGGCTTGTCTTTCTTTGATTAAATCCTAGAGACAAACTAAGAAAAGGAAAAGATAGGGAGGAAAGAAAGAAAAGACCCAACTAGTTCTATCTGACCCAAAAATGGGTACTCAATTTTAAAAAGTATAAATCAATTCAGAATAAACTAGGGATGGAGGATAGAATATGTTAGAAACACTTCTTGTACTAACAACTTCTTTCCCTATTTACTGTAGCTGGCTAATAAAGGCTGATTGTAGGATGCAATAAAAAGTCTTATTTTTCTTGAAGAGCAACACAAAATTCCAACAGATGTTTCTGCTTTTAGATCAATTGTAATTTTATGAAGAAGTTTTCTTTTCTCTTCCAAACAACAGCAGGCACCAGAACTCGAGAGACCTGCTGCTGCTGCTAAGAAATATGCTGGCTGGCCTCACTGCCACACGTCAGGAACTAGCAAGGGAAAAGGATCCAAAAGCAACTAATTTTCCCATTCCCAAAGAGAATCAAAACAAAGTGAATGTTGTGCTTGTTCGTTTGACAGCCCTCCTGAATGTTGAACCTCCACACTTTCTGGGTCTGGGCTGTGTCTGGAAACGGAAGAGCCAGATTACCACACGGCAGGTTGTTTTTGCAAAATTTCCAAACTGAAGGAAGTATCTGAAGTCTCACTAGAAAGACTATTCTGGTGACATCGCCAACCCAGTTGTGTACTCCTGAGATATTCAGCAAAGAGTAGAACCTCCAAACTCTGAGGTTCTCCCATCGCTTTTTTAGATCACATCGGATATGAAAAAAATAAGAACCTCAGTAGCTGTATATTAAACATATTCAGTTAAACTTTCACCCTTTCCACTAACTCTCATCTCTCTGATAAAAAGTATTGTTTAATTGGTCCTATGTGTGTAGATAATCTGAGCCAAATCCTGCAAACCAGACTTCATCCTTAAGCAGGGAAAGCTCTCATTGACTTCAGTGGGAGCTTTGTCTGTGACCATCAGAACTGCAGGATTTCATCCTATAATTTCCCCCAAAGATGGGATATAAATCAAATGCAGCCCAAAAGCCTCACCCGTGAATGGAGAAAGGCACCTCAGATTGTTTCCTTGGCACAACACTCTCCCCTTGTGTCCAGGAACTTACTCCTCCTTGCCAAGAACTCATTAATTCTTGGCTCAGGAAAACTTGCCACAACAGGGAGCACAAAAGCGCCAACATTTTCCACATATGCTCACTTGATAACATCAAGAGAGAAAATTAAGACCCTAAATCAAGGATGGCTCTTCTTTGATGTGCTGCTGTATAATTAATTTGTTACTGGTTTAAAAAATGTATTCACCCACTCAAAGGAGATTTGCTTTTTTCAAAATATAACTAGTCCCTTTTTCACTTTTCAAAACTCCTACTTTAGAAGGCTTTTTGGTCATAGGCTACCTCCCGTTAGCTACTAAATACACTGATGCGTGCTATGAACTCCACCTTCAAAACATTCATAACACATGCAGAATGCAGGAAGGTCAGCTTGTCTATACGTGGTACAGCAATGAGACAGTCCCCTCCCTGTCATCAGTTCAGGGCCCTTGTTGGAAGTGACCAAAGTCGATGCCATCTAATGTCTGATCTGTGGGTCTAATTCCTAGCAGATAACTGTCTGCATCAACTGGCACCCTACAGGCACTCAGCACAGAGGCCAAAGACTGAATGAGCCGTGGGGATCAAACCCTTTCTTGTCCCAGCAAGTGGTCCCTTGACATCAGCAATGTCTGGCTAATAAGTGGGAAAGATGTGAGGCTTTGAGAGCCTCGTGGAAAGGCTTAGAATACTGTTAGTAGACAGATATAAGGAGAGGGGATAGCTCAGTGGTTTGAGCATTGGCCTGCTAAACCCAGGGTTGTGAGTTCAATCCTTGAGGGGGCCATTTAGGGATCTGGGGCAAAAATCTGTCTGGGGATTGGTGCTGCTTTGAGCAGGGGGTTAGACTAGATGACCTCCTGAGGTCCCTGATATTAACCAACCCAACCCTGATATTCTATGATTCTATGTTCATTTCTAGCGAGCAAAAGGTGCAATATGTAGTCAATGTAAGAGACCATCATCGCACTGAACCTCTTATGAAATACTGCTTCACAGATCATGGCTCTGCCTGAGTACAACAGGCTTCTTTTTCCTTTCTCTAAAATGCTTTCTCTGCTGCCAGCTGGATTCATCAGCATCCCAAGCACGAATGGGCCTGCAACTCACAAACGCCTTCTCACTGCACCTGACTTGGCCCCCACATGTTTAGAGTGTTCACTAATATTTGGTTTTCGCTTAGACATCCTTCAGAACAGATTACTGTACGTAATGACTGAGGTCAGCCTCAAACCCAAGCAGGGCACACATGGAGCTAATCTTGTTGGTTCTGAGGTTAGCAGGGCCACAATGACAGCATTAACGAAAACCACACCATCGTGCTTATTAGCCTTGTTCGATACATCTAGGCAACAACAGTGCATTCCATGAAGCAATGGGCAAATCATTTCAAATAAAATAAGGACTAACCTGAACCTTTTACCCAAATTAACTTAACAAGAAACCTTGATGTTTGGGGAGCGGGGTGGTTTGAGATTCAAAATGGTAAATTTTTTGGGTTGGTTGGTTTTGAAAATGTTATGCCTCGTAACCACTGGACCAGAAGCAGAAACAAACACTGTAAGAAATCAGCAATTGATTTCTGTCCTCTCAACATGTCACTGCCTTGCATGGACAATGGAAGCAAGAGGGGTGGGCAGAAGGAAACCATGTTTGTGTTCCATGCAATGCTGCACGGGGGGGAATAAAAAGGAGAATTAGATGCTCTGAAAAGAATGAAAGCCTCAACTTACCAAGGCAGGTCCTGCCATCAGTGTGCAGGCGAAAGCCTGGCTTGCACTCACAGTAATAGGATCCCAGGGTGTTCACACATCTGTGCTGGCAGCCCCCATTGTGAACTTGGCACTCGTCAACATCTGCAGATGGGAAGAGGAACAGAAACCTTAGCAAGTAAGTAGTGCTTTGGAAAAATCTGGGATGGAAGAGCTCAATAATAATAATATTTAATATTCATATGCATTCTTTGCTATGCTTCAGGATGAAAGTGTTTCCCACAATATATACATACAACACCTCTTGGGCTGTGAGCTGCAGCCATGCAGATAACTCACGGAGGGAGAGGGAATGTTGGCCAACATCACATGGACAAATCCCTTCTTTTATGATGGCCTAAATTTTCAAAATTTTATGCACATCTTGTGCACACTTGACTTATCTGCATGACACCCCATGCACACAAGCAAGTCAGGCTGGCATTGGCAAATCTACAACTTGTGTGTGTGCGCATCAGATGTTGCATGAAGGCTTTGGCAAAGTTGAGCTTTAGTGTCCATACAGAGAAGGGAGGACTCTGTTCTGAAGAAGTGAGGTTTTTACCCACAAAAGCTTATGCCCGAATAAATCGGTTAGTCTTTAAGGTGCCACCAGACTCCTTGTTGGTTTTATAGAAACCTTAGCATTTCTCCTGGCTGTTCGCTGACTCCAGAACTGAGGAATGGATGAAGGACAGGAGGGCAGAGTGCCCTATCATCAGGTTTAACCATTCAGGCCATTGTGAAAAATCACAAGGACGGACATGCAAAGAACACCAATGTACATCACAAGTCATTCAAAATAAACCATCCTTCAGACTTGACTCTCCAACAGTGCCATCCCCACTAGGGGATCAGCTATGCTGTGCACCTTTCAGACATCTGAATGTACTCTCAGGATAAAGAGTAGAGATGGACTGAATTACACTACTGGAATACTCCAAGGGAAATCCTATCTCTGAAGCCTAAAGAAGATCTGTACATACTCTAAATCCTCCTTGTTCTCACTCTAAACAGGCTGGGTGATCCCATTTGCTATATACAGATTCAATTATTTATAATAATGACAAGAGTAAACATCTAACATTTACAGACTGTAGCCAAAAAGAATACCTTAAAGCAGCACGTTTTAAATCCCTAGATTCCCTGGAATTACAGGTTGGGATCCTAGCAGGGTTGACTCAGCCCTTCATCTTTTTGAGCCAGATAGCCCAGGTTCCATGCAATTTACTTTGTAATAAAGATGGGGCTGGCTGAAGAACACCTTGAATTGAGCTCTTCCATCCCAAATTTTCCCAAAGCACTTAAATTTCACAAACTACAGGTCTCACTTTGTTGCCATACAGCTAATCCTGGGGTGGAAGGTGACAGATATTTAATCTGTGCTCAGTAATTCTACATGTCATTAGAGGCCAGAAAGCAAAGAAAACTATCCTATCCCACTGAAATTGTGTATAATGGACATGTAGGAGAATTTTTGCACAATATAATGCCATTTGTTTAAGGTCAACTTGACCCCACATATGAAACTCTGAAATGTGTGTTGCAATTTTCTTGTCTGCTCTTTCTAGTTCCTTCTACTGCACATATATCCATGGTATCCTGGCTTTCACACCAAAACAAACTTGGACAAATTGAGGCAAAGATTTCTACAAAGAGAAACCCATTTGGCCAGCATACCTCTCTGTTTCCATTTCCATAATTGAAACTATCTGGGCTTGAATAAAAGCCATTCTCATTGCCAGAACAATCTTGATTTTTTCCTCCAAACAATGAGCATTCTTTCAAGGGTTCAAATGTTAACCAATCCATTATTTCTTGGGCACACATCCTATCCCACCTCATATTTAAGACTATAAAAAAAGTAGACCGTTTGTGTTTAAAAACAAGAAATTCATTCCTGTTCCACGATGACTATGTCATACATAGTTGTGATTAAATACTGTAGAAACAAAGAAGGCAACCACCCCAGGAGCTTCATGCTATCCAGTGCTATCTCAGCTAGACACACACTGAAGGCAATTGCAGGATTCAGAGACACAAGATTCCTTAGGTGAAGAGCAGTTTGTGTTTGAGAATATCAGTTAATTGGCACATATATATAAAACCTTCACACACATACATTTATACACATACTAAGCTATAGATCAGGGATCGGCAACCTTTGGCACGCGGCACGCCAGGGTGGGCCGGGCTGGTTCGTTCACCTGCCGCATCCGCAGGTTTGGCCGATCGCAGCTCCCGCTGGCCGCAGTTCGCCACTCCAGGCCAATGGGGGCTGCAGGAAGCGGCAAGGGACAAGAGTGCTTACCCTGGCGAGCCACGTGCCAAAGGTTGCCGATCCCTGCTATAGATCCATACAGAGAAATTACAAGTCTGGATTTCATTTTTCTTCTGTTTTTGATTCCTCTCCTCCCTTCCTACTAAGAGGCTGAAAGTCAAATTAGTCCAATGTAATTGGAATAGTATAGCAGGAACACCATTCTCTTCTGTGTTAGAGACAGTTGGCTTCTTGGATGAGAGAATAAACCAATATACATTGTTATCATTCAGTTTCTTTTCCATTGCACCAACACTCTTTTCATGACTGTATCGAGGCCCTAAGAAATGAGCCCAGAAATATTTCTCTCAGATTGCAACTGAAATTTGAAAACTACAATGGAAAAGAAAGGCTAGGATAATTAAATGCCCTTCTCTCCTGTCTGTAACAGGAAACAACAATAAGCCTAGGAGACTGTTGAAAATGTGAGACCTTTTGTTAAATCACTTGTTATTCTAATTTATAATAATAGGTTCTCAAACCAAAACAAATTCTTCCTTTAGGTAGACTGGCCTTTCTGGAGTAACACTATTGCATGCTATATGGGAGCCCATAAAGAAGAGAATTACAATAGCCAAGAACTCAGGATGCAGGCGGGAGCAAGATTTTCAATAGAAGAGTGGTTAAGACAGTATCAGGTGACAGAACACGGGGAAAAGCCATTTGGAAATGTACAGAGAAGCAGCAACTACAGTGTAGCTGGCACCACTGAACTGAACAACAAGGAAGATGAGTTACTTCAGCATTGTGCATCCCCAGGCATGAGTTTCACAGAGTACAACTAAGGATAACTTTCCCCTGCAAGCACCTTCATTACCCTCATGCCAGCAACACAGTGAATAACAGAGGTAACTTGGAAGAAAGAGCACGGCAATTACCAAACATGAGGCTGCACGTCCTGTTCTTCAGAGCTGAGTGGGAGGAGGAGGACAAATAACACTTCTACCATAGAGAGTCTAAAATAAATAAACTAAAAAGAAAAGGTCAGATGGTGACAACTGACCAAAGCCAGGACCCTGGCTCATAAGCACTAGGTCCAAGGAGAGTCATGCTGGCTATTAGGAACACAGGCATGTGTTGTTCTAGTTTATGTAGGTGGCTTTGGGTTCATTTAGGGAGATAAACAGTAGCGGCTGCTTGCGTGTGTCGTTAAACCACAATTACAGTCCCTCTGTGGGGAAACATCATACTTCGAGCTTTGTAGTTCAATTTAATTTGAACATGGATTTGCTTCTATCAGAGCCAACTCGCTTTCCCTACTGCACAGACAAGGCACAGAGTACGGGCTCTTCAAAGCCTCTCTTCTTCCTGGCCTATGACACCCAACCCTCCCTCTACTAAGCCTGTCAAACCCACCCTCCTCTCTCAGCCTGAGCCTCCCCGTTCTTAGTCAGTCTCCCAGGAGCTTTTAAAAGGAATATGTGATGAAATAAATAAAGCAGTTAAGGCAGGAATTGAATTTCTGTGCACCGGGCTTATGGACTTGGGAGGTTTCCAGTGTACAGGATTTACAGTACACAAGGGGAGAGCATTCCTGAGAATCCTGCTGTACTGGCCAATACACTGCCATGGCGATCCCCTGATGAATTTATTCAGCGACAGCTACCGTATCTTACCTCACCCTACACAGCGAGCAGCGGCAGAGGGAGCGATTCATTTTGGATACATAAAAGTACAGTGGGGAAGACATCACCGACCCAGCACATAGGTCAAGCCAGCAACAGAGTGATATGGCCTGGCTGCGTGATGAACAAATACACGTCAGCACTGAATACGAACAACACTGAGAAACAATTCCTCAGTTAATCATTCTAGGGTGTTTCCTGTAACTGCTTGTGCCTTTGCATGTAAGCCATTTGCAGGAGCTTGTCCCAGCACAAACTTGAATCATATTTGGAATCCCCTCTACCTGCCAGCATTAGGACCTGCCAGTCCTAACTGTTTTCATTCCTTTCTTGCCCTCTGCTGATTGAGTCAACAGCTGTGACTGTGCAAGAGATCTAATCCGTCTTCATCCTTTCTTTGAAAAGCATGACGAAATAACCCTGGAAGGACAGAGTGCTTCCTAAAACCACAAAAAGAACCTGGTTTGGGCTCCTATGGCTCAGCTACAGAGTATAATAGAAACGCTGTCGCTTCCTTCCAGCACCTTTCACCTGGGGGCTTCAAAGCACCTGAAAAATGTTAATAAACTATGTAGCACCAGACATGTGGCGAAGGTCCCGGTCATTAGTCAGTGGTGGGACGAAGGCCCAGAGAGGTTGAGTGACTTGGCTAAAGTCACAGAGCAGTCAGTGACAATGCCACGGGTAAACACCAAGAGCTCTCACTGCCTAGCCCTGCTCCAACCTCTAAATCACACTCCCCTCCCAGAGTCAGGAAAAGAACCCAGGAGTCCTGACTTCTAGTCTCCAGCTCAAATGGCCGGATAACACTTTCCTCAAGGCTCCCACCACATACGGATTTTCTATTAATATCTTTATATGAACAAGACATACCATGTTGCAGGCTGTAGATTAAAAAAATCACTTTCTCTATTCATAGATTCTAGGACTGGAAGGGACCTCGAGAGGTCGAGTCCAGTCTCCTGCCCGCATGGCAGGACCAAATACTGTCTAGACTATCCCTGATAGACATTTATCTAACCTACTCTTAAATATCTCCAGAGATGGAGATTCCACAACCTCCCTAGGCAATTTATTCCAGTGTTTAACCACCCTGACAGTTAGGAACTTTTTCCTGATGTCCAACCTAGACCTCCCTTGCTGCAGTTTAAGCCCACTGCTTCTTGTTCTATCCTTAGAGGCTAAGGTGAACAAGTTTTCTCCCTCCTCCTTATGATACCCTTTTAGATGCCTGAAAACTGCTATCATGTCCCCTCTCATTCTTCTCTTTTCCAAACTAAACAAACCCAATTCTTTCAGCCTTCCTTCATAGGTCATGTTCTCAAGACCTTTAATCATTTTTGTTGCTCTTCTCTGGACCCTCTCCAATTTCTCCACATCCTTCTTGAAATGTGGTGCCCAGAACTGAGGCCTAACCAGCGCGGAGTAGAGCGGAAGAATGACTTCTCGTGTTTTGCTCACAACACACCTGTTAATACATCCCAGAATCAGGTTTGCTTTTTTTGCAACAGCATCACACTGTTGACTCATATTTAGCTTGTGGTCCACTATAACCCCTAGATCCCTTTCTGCCGTACTCCTTCCTAGACAGTCTCTTCCCATTCTGTATGTGTGAAACTGATTGTTCCTTCCTAAGTGGAGCACTTTGCATTTGTCTTTGTTAAGCTTCATCCTGTTTACCTCAGACCATTTCTCCAATTTGTCCAGATCATTTTGAATTATCACTCTGTCCTCCAAAGCAGTTGCAATCCCTCCCAGTTTGCTATCATCCGCAAACTTAATAAGCGTACTTTCTATGCCAATATCTAAGTCGTTAATGAAGATATTGAACAGAGCCGGTCCCAAAACAGACCCCTGCGGAATCCCACTTGTTATGCCTTTCCAGCAGGATTGGGAACCATTAATAATAACTCTCTGAGTACGGTTATCCAGCCAGTTATGCACCCACCTTATAGTAGCCCCATCTAAATTGTATTTGCCTAGTTTATCGATAAGAATATCATGCGAGACCTTATCAAATGCCTTACTAAAGTCTAGGCATACCACATCCACAGCTTCGCCCTTATCCACAAGACTCTTTATCCTATCAAAGAAAGCTATCAGATTCGTTTGACAAGATTTGTTCTTTACAAATCCATGCTGGCTATTCCCTATCACCTTACCACCTTCCAAGTGTTTGCAGATGATTTCCTTAATTACTTGCTCCATTATCTTCCCTGGCACAGAAGTTAAACTAACTGGTCTGTAGTTTCCTAGGTTGTTTTTATTTCCCTTTTTATAGATGGGCACTATATTTGCCCTTTTCCAGTCTTCTGGAATCTCTCCCGTCTCCCATGATTTTCCAAAGATAATAGCTAGAGGCTCAGATACCTCCTCTATTAGCTCCTTGAGTATTCTAGGATGCATTTCATCAGGCCCTGGTGACTTGCAGGCATCTAACTTTTCTAAGTGATTTTTTATTTTATTGTTCTTTTTTTATTGTATCTGCTAAACCTATCCCCTTCCCATTAGCATTCACTATGTTAGGCATTCCTTCAGACTTCTGAAGTCTGTATTAACAGCTAGTTATTCTCATTAACTCCCAGGAGAAATGTCCATTTCAACAGACACTGTTGACTGAGCGGTGCCATCTTTCGGGGGAAGAAGGCATTTTTAAAAAATAAATAAATAAATAGAGTGATACCTTTTAAAGTAAAAGCAATTTAAAAATTCTGATGCAAAATCTTAGCTCCAATTGGTACCCTCCACACATTTTCTCACATACCAGTATTTCAGAGGAAAGGCTGTGGTGAAAGCCTAAAGTGCCTGCCAAGCCAACCTAGCTCCAGCTAAAACACCGTCCTTCCTAAGTCTTTGCAAGACTTAGCTTCTACAAGGTCCTAAAGCCTGTGATGTATTTACTCTATATGCAGGTTGGATAAACCAGTTTGTTATCTGGAAGGCCTAGCAACAAACCAGCACCATGCTTGCAGCGTGGGATCTGAGAATGACACCTTACTCCCATTGTCCATAGTGGCTGAAGGCATTGCAGAGATAACACAAGGAGTCCTTTGGGGAGGGATGGGTTACCTCACCTTGATGTCAGGTGACCCTCTGATGTAGAAGCTGTGCTGATGAGCTCCACAGAAGGAAGAGCCCAAACTCTTTGGCCAGAAGATCAAGTCCTTTGCATGGAGAATGTGGGGGAAAGGGAGAAACTCCCTGCTCCCCAAAATGAATTAAATATAAATGACATAGAAAAACCTACAGAGAATTCAACAGTTGCCAACCTGTTATTTGTGCTTGTTTCCACTGGCCACGATGGCTGGAAGGAGAGGGGCCTAGCAAACACATTCCTGCTCATGTGGTCCAGGGGCAATATGAGCACAGGCTGGAATTATTAAACAGTCAGAAAATTTCCTCCATCTGACCCATTATTTTAGTGCTTAGCTTGAAGGCCATTGTCCCACTCGCAGAGAGGAAACTAGCAAAGTAAAGAAACATACTACAGTCACCAGCTTCGGAACAGTCCCAGCTGGCACGGTTCAGAAACTTGAAGCATCTTATCCACCTCCAGTGAAAAGCTCGAGGACACCTGAACACTTTCCCTGGTTCGAGGCAGCTGTAGAGTCCCAGAAAACCATTAAGGTGGAATAAGCTCTCACTGATGAAGACAAGGCTGAGAAAAGAGAGGATCTGGTTGAAAGCAGGTTCATTTACTTGTGGTTTTCTGTATGCACCTTTACTATCACTGTTAATTATGAGCTATTTATGGGAGTTTCCCTTCCTTTCGAGCTCAGCTTCTGCCTGTGACACTGCGTTTTGGGGACTGAGATGTCTCACAAGGAGTGAGATTACTGCAGTGAAGTAACACATCAACAGACAGGGCATACGCTGGAGAAGGAGGAAAAACAATTAACACACCAAGAGTCAAATTTGGTGGCTCTCAGTCCAGCTGCCAGTGGACAAGTGTCTTCAAAATAAAAACCACTGTTACAATGGGTACTAAACTGGCACCCCCCCTAGCCCTCTGAAGAGAGGAACCAAAGACTGAGTGGATTTGGATACTGATCTAATCTACATACCCAAGATGATCCTGCCAGGTGCAGGGTGATGCCACGTTGGGGCATCTTGTCTGGAAGCTGCCCATGTCATTCCGATTCTGTGGACAAGCAGCAGATCTCAGTCCCCAGGCTGTCCATCCAGCACCTGCCACCAGCACTGAATTCACATCCTCTCCCTCTCTCACACACACATGGAACTTCGACGATACGCTCCAGTGGCAACAGGGATTGAAGGGAAAGAAGCCATGGGGCCAGACTCTTTGTTCTGCGACAGGCTATTGGTGCTGCTCCACCAGAGCCATGAACCCCGAAGAACCAGCCCCCGAGGAGTTAACGGGTGCATAGGAAATCCCTGGGTGCTACAGAGCTCACCGAGAGGCCTTACACCATGTCACTCCCACCCCCGAGCATAGGGGGCATGGTCAGAATCCGGGTGCAAGCTCCAATACTCTCAGGGCTAGTAGCAAACCACCCCCCTTCCAACCCTTATCCTCATCAGCATAAAGGTGTCTTAAATCTACCTTGCTCTTCCTCCCTGTGCTGAGTTCGGCTGGAATGAAGGAACAGGCCCTTGGTGTTCTACTTCCCTTATTGCAACAATTTTACCCAATGAGCCTTGATACTCCTATAGAGAGACAGGCGAGGTGGGTGAGGTCATATCTTTTATTGGATCAACTTCTGCTGTAGGAGAGAAGTTGAAGAAGAGCTCTGTGCGGCTCGAACACTTGTCTCGCTCACCAACAGATGTTGGTCCAATAAAAGATATTACCTCACCCAACCTGTCCCTCTAATATTCTGGGACTGACACAGCTACAACAGCACTACATACATTCCTGTAACCTGTCCTTTAAGGAATGTTAGCAGGCTCTAAGCGCTGTCAAGGCAGCTCACTGTATTACTAAAGGGATTTGGGTCAATATGGTTTGCATAAAACTACTGCCCATTTGTTTAGCACGTCCCAGAGCCTACATTTCTTTGTCAATATGTACACAGGCTTTGGGAGCTGCAGTTCTCCAATGAGTCAATGTGTCTGAGATCTGCCTGTTCATGTTTGGTTCCCTTAGGTGAAGGTCTCAGTGTGGGAAGGAAGATGGGATTTCTCTGCTTTTAGTTTTGGATTGACGTTGCAAAGGCCAATCCAACAGCTGTGCAAGGAGAACTGGAAAGCCAAGCCCCTACACATTGTAACAGCTGGAGTAAAGATCCCAACCTTCAGATGATTCATACAGTTATGTGAATAATTCACATGCTGAGTGTGATTTTCAAGAGTGCCTAACTCTGCCCCCATGGGAGTCAATGGGAATTTGATCATTGTTTTCAATGGGAGTAGAGTTAGGCCAACACGGAGCACTTTTGAAAATCCCATGTTCTTTTTTTTTTTTTTTAAAGTGAATATGTGCTTGATGAACAGCCCTAGTGAGTGTAGTCGTTTGGCACAAAACAGGTACAACATGGGTGGTAACTCCACTCAACCAATGGCCTTCTGGGGTCAAAGAGTAATTACGGCCCATCCCGTCTGGGCTGTCTAATGAGCCTGCCCACAAGGACACAATACAGTGTGGAGAAATAAAGCACAGAGTTTATGGTGTTAGTAATAAAGCCGTGTGTGTGTTTCAGTGGGGTTTCCAAGTACAGTGTCTTTGTCCAAGCAATGGTGAATAGGAGTGAATGGGGAAGGGCCAAACTAAGAAAACAAGGAAGGAATGAGAAAAGCAGTGAATATTAACAACGGCCGGCGGAAAATCTTGCATGGAGTCAAACACGGGACCCATTTAGACTATATGTACCTCAGGGAAAGCCAAGTGCAGCTGGACCTGTCATAAGATAATGCGTTGCGCAATGTATTTGAAATCACAGAATCTCAGAAATGACTGAGGGAACTAGTGAGTCATCTACATTGTTCCCTCCGGTACATTTGTTAATACATTATCCAGTCTAGATTTAAATATGTCAACTGATGATGCTTCAACCATTTCCCCTGGAGACTATTCCACACCCAAGAGATCTCACCGTTAAGAAATGTTCCTGATGTTCCACCTACATTTATTCTTAATTTCACTCCATTGTCCCTAAGATAGCTTCACCCGAATAGCTCCTCTTCCCCTTCATAATTACACATTTCAAACCTTTGTAAGCATATGCTATCGTACCCCTTCCCACCTTTGCTTTGGAGGGAGGCCAATGCTTCAACACAAGCCCCTCGCAGCTCCAGCAGCAGGAGTATGCAGCACATTTACCACCACACACTTCTCACCTAACCAATCCTCTTCTTTTTCTGCCTCTGGAGTATCTTATCTCCCTCTGTATCAGCAGAGTTGTTTTTCGATATATACTGTATGGCCCAATGAACAAATAAAACTTCTAATCCCTCATACCTCAGATGTGAAGACAACAATTTTATCTCCAAAGGAATCTTCGGTTTTATGACTTTAGAAGGGATGTCATGGTGTAGCTCTGCAAATCAAACAGTTTGCTAATATGGAAAAGGAGAGAGAAGTGGCACCTTCATGCACACTCCAGAGCTGCTGCTGGGGCTAACAGTATACTACACTCTGCAAGATGGTAGGGCTGATCTTAGCTGTGCTATTCTGGAGTCCTGCATTGTCGCTTCTACAGCCACATGAACATCCTCACGCAGACGTGGACAGCAGAGATCGTTTTCTCACAGATCTGTGAAACGGCAGGACATTTTCCATTCTTGCCTTGAATATTTTGCTGAAAAAGGTTCAACATTGTGACCACCGTGACAATAACTTAAATTTAACAGGTAGGCGTCACCTTTGTGGTGCACTGCACTGCATTTGACTGGAGATCTTTCTTCAGAAATGGTGGCAGTGGAGCCTGGAGGATGCAGTGCAGCTTTTAAACCATATATTGGAGCATGATATAATCCAGTGGTTCTTCAACTCCTGCAGGTGGCTTTTCTCTTATCTTCTCCGCACTGCCCTATCATCACTTTTTTCCAGACAATTGAGATTGGAGCCTAGGAGAGGAGCTGTGTAGGGCAGATCTCCATTTTAAGATGAAGTCAACAATATGAAAAAGTTTGAGACCCACTGGCATTAGGTACACAGTGTGTGTGTGAATGCACACGTACCTTGCTGCCATGTAACAGACAGACTCAGATCTACAAGTATTTGGGAATGTCGTGCCATCCATAGGATGGTCTAGGAATAAGCATCATGCTAGTGACAGCTAAAAGGAATGATCCTTTAGTTCAAGCAGTGATGGTCTGCGTACCTGATTCACTGAGCACTCTCCCCAAAATAGGTAAAATTCTCTGATTACCTGTTAATCCTTTATTGGTATAGACAGCTGTTTGTACATATATATTACACTTTCCAAAATGTATCTTCAAATACGGTTTGTAACCAAAGAGGTTATAATCTAACACAGGCAAGACAATAGCTGAAGTAATGGAGGACGTGAGAAGATGGTGGTGAATAATCGCATTACCCTGACTGAGAGTGATTCCCTGTTTGACTTAAACCAAAATATTTCTCTAACAAGAATTCCCTTTCAGAGAGTTTTCTGGAGAGAGGGCAGCAGCAGATTGCAAATTACTGAACGGTTTGCACAGAGGCAGTTTCTCTCCTATGAAAGGCTGAGGAGGCGGAGGAGGAGGAGTGAGAGGAAAAGACAGATCCCAGCTGTAAGCCCAGGCAGTAGATATGCTTTTGGGATTTGCTGTATTTGACTAAACATCCAGTGCCAAGTTTTAATCTCTGTGGTGATTAGCCTGGAATACAAAGCAGAGATGCAGGAGGAAAGGTTAATTAAAATCTCTAAAAAGGAGTGAATGTGGGATTGGGCTACTTTATCTTTTCAGTACCAGTTTGTTAAAGTTGATTACAGCGATTATAGGAAATACTGAGGCTGAAAGGTGGTGGAATCAGCAAAGCAACAAGTTGCAGAATCAGACAGACTGCTAATAGTTCGAAGCAGATCGATTGTCCCACTGTGCAGATTCCCCTTGGAAATCAGTGGCACAGAATGGGACCTGGAGACATTGGAAGAAAAAATAATTGGTCTGTGGTCACTTTTTCCTCATTCTGTTCCCCTCCCACCCACTGGGCAATCTGGAGTTGTTAGGGCTCTGTTATGCCACACATCCATTGTGATAAAGTCCAGGAAAAATACAGCAGTTCCAACAGTGAGAGAATCACCCAGGGGGCAGCAGGTTTTTCATCTTTTTTTTTTTTGTCTCCTCTCTGCAGGAGCTCCCCTCTGCTCATCCCCCTCCCCATTTGGCTCCCATCAACCTCAGGTTTTCCATTTTCTTCCTGTTTAAGACCAAACCATACTTTGCTGCTGATGCTCTCTCCGGTGCTTTGGTCACCAAGACGACACACAGGCAATGAGGGGAAAGGAGAAGCTGCTGTTGCCATGTGCCTGGACAGGCTTAGGCTTTCAGTGTCAAGCCGCAGTGTCCAACCATTACAGCCTGAGGACCTGAAGATGTTGATTCAGAAAGATCAAGGGACCCCAATTAATACTTTGGGGCAGGTCATCTGTCCCACTTGCCTGAGATGGGGCAAATGGAGGGGTAACCACCTGAAAGGCCCCTGCCCAGGATTCTCCCAGAGGGTGTGGAGTCCCCCCGGCCCTAGGGCACACGGCATAAAGGAGAAGTGGCCGCACTTGGGCTGAGTCTGGGGGAGAGTATCAGGGAGTTGTAACCAGCTTTTAGTTGTCAGTTTCTCCCTTCCATTTCCCCTAGGCTGCCCTGGGTGGCAGAGGGGACTCGTCCTTTGCTAGGCACTGCCCCAGGTTCAGGCAGGGCCAGCTGAGCTCCTGTCCTGGGAGGCTCCCAAAGTCCAGCAGGGAAGCAAGAAGGGGAGCAGCCGGAGTTACTCTCTTCTCCCTGCCCTGCAATGCAAGAAGCGGCCAGTGCGGGAGCTGCTGAACAGCTGTGATTGGGCAGAGCAGTTCCTGAAGCGGCAGGGGAGGCAGCAATGGGACTGATGCAGGCACTTCAGTTTACCCTCTGCAGGGTGCTGCTCAGGGGCAATACTTCCAATTCGTGATCAAATACACATTTTCTTCTTAATACGGCGGCCTTTGAAGAGCACCGGTGGGACACCCCTGCTTTAGAGCCTCGCGCCAGCCCAGATCTCTATCCTGACTCTGCTGGGTGGTCTCCTTCACCACGCCTGTCCGATAGCTGGTGCTCTTGAGGAGTGTATGAAAACGAAACAATGCTTTCCACTTCTGCGGCACCTTTCACCCGAGGTTCTCGAAGCCCTTACGCGACGACTGAATCAAGCCTCACACAGGTACTGCTGTCCTCGGGTACAAAGGGATGCAGTGACTGCAAAGAGGCGTTCAGTAGCATGCTGGCTACAGAGGAGAAATCAGTGGCATTACAACCGTGTTGTAAGGACCATTGCTCTCAAGCTGTTGCAAGGAGCTAATCCCATCCTGCCCGGGCCTGGTCTTTACTCATATGAGTAGACCAGTCGTAGCCGATGAGATTATGCACAGGAGTAAGGGCTGTAGAATGTGCTTTCCAGAAATGTGAAGCAAAAGACCACCTTTCCACCATACTGATCATTATCTCATTGTTTCCTCGTGCTCCTCTGTCTGACATTGCCTGGACCCTTGTCTTAAACGTGACTGTCAGCTCTTTGGGGTAGAGACCGTCTTTTTGTTCTGTGTTTGTACAACACCCAGCACAATAGGCTCTTGGTCCATGACTTGGGCTTCTAGGCACTATTAAGGTAATACAAATAATAAACCACAATAACAACAGGAGACTCCCAGCCACCAGCATCCCACCCAATAGTCACAATACAGCCCAGACAGGCTTGCTTTTGGAACAGGATCTTATTTTTTCTCTTCGTAACCCTCTTCCTTCCATTTAGCTCCAGGCCCAGGGAGAAACACCAACGAAACTGGCAGATCCATCGAGGTGAGCAAGCAAGCAAGCCAGCCGTCTCCAGCCCTCGGAGAAATGATGAGAGAGAATTTTGCTTTTCAGTGGAAACACTAAAGCCACCACAGAGCTGGGGTCACTCTGGAGCCCAAACTATTCATGTGACAAAGAGGTCAAAACGGCTCTTCAATCTCTATCCCCATCCTGCAAGAAAACAGCAACACTCGCCTTTGCGGTTTCACAATATTTAATCTGTTTAAATACAAATGCAAAATGGAGTTATTTAACCAAAAGCGGCTCCCAAATTCAGAGTCAAGTCACTTTCTGTGTCCTTAACTCACCTTTGTTTTGCCTCAAAGCAACGCAGTTGGGAGAGTCAGCCCAGCTCTTCCCTGGCTCACATTTCAGTCTAATCAAGGGACTGATGATTTTCATGCATTACTCAGAATGGAACACCGGTGCTCATAACAACAGGCAGACATCAGGCTCTCCTCCCGTTGTAACCCCTCCTCCTCTCAGACCCCTCTCCCCATCGTTACTTTATAGATGTCCTTCACTGTGCTCTGTACCATTTTGACTGTACAGCACGTCAGTGCATGGAACTGGCCTGTAAGGGGCCATGTACACTCCTGGCACCGTATAAATGACGGGAATACACACAGCATTACAAACTGGTGGAAAAGCAGGACGTTGCCCCAAGGAACTTGCAGTCTCATTGAGATCAATCGGTATAAACAAAAACAAACAACTGTGTTATGTATTGTATTGCATTTATGTCTGTTATATGCATTTATGTCAGATCTATCCCTCTGCAAGGTCACAACATAGGTCCCCAAAAGACAACACATTGGATATTAGCATAAGAATAGATACTACAGCTAATCTGTTTGATCTAGTAATGAAAGGATCTCAGAGGGAACCTTTGGTACTGGAAGGCATAACCCTACATTAACACTTGACATAGAAGTAACTTAGCACAGGGCCTGTGTCACCGAATACATTACAGAAGCATTACAGAATACGTTTGCCAGAAGCTACTCAATATATTAAGGTGCCAGCATAGGCATGTACTATATTGAAATGGCTGCTTGCTGCCCTTCAGTAGCTGCATGACGACAGTTCGATATATTTATGGAGAGGTGCATTGCATGGAATCCTAGCACTGAAGCAGGCAAAAAGGTCAGTGCAGCCCAAGTTTAACCAATGCATGTGGCTGCAAAAATAAAGAGATCAAAGAGACAAAAGACAGACCCAGGACCCATGCTATGGTCTATGGACCAAAGGGAAGAAGTGCAGTCAGTGAAGCAGGATCACCAAAAAAAACTAGCATTGTACTGTATCAAACATACCATTATCAATGGACTACTGACCACATGCTCTGCCCTACCATGTGGGAGGACTGGATTTGATTGTGCTTCTAATTCAGTCAGTGCTCTCCTGGAGCTGCAGTAACTCCCTAACAGCAACCCTTTGCACTGCTATCGAGCCTTTCATCCAACAATCTCAAGGTCCTTTGCATGTATGAAGCCAGCCTTGCATCTTCCAGTGGGGTCAGTATCACACAGATTAGGATGTCCATTGGATAGGTGGGTACACAGTAGATGGGTGAGACATTTGGTGGTTGTACTTCGTGTGAACCTTCCTTTAAATCATCTGGTTCAGTTCACACCTTTTGAGATTTTATTTCCATTTTAGGTCCCCAAACTCAAAAACAAATTGAGCCAAAATGATCTGATTTCACAGGGTTTCCATAAATTAGTCCAAACACATTCAAAACTTGTGCTGATGTAGGAAGAAAGCAGCAGCACTGGATGGTTTAACCAATGCATCTTGGAGGATTACAGTTCAGAAATCTAGCTCCTATTCCAGATCCAGGGTCATCTCTTGGGCAGAAAAAGCCTAATTCATGCCAACAAAAATCTGCAGTATCCCTGAGTGATCTTGTCTTCACACCTCCACCAGTATTAAACTCACAACTTTGTCAGAATACCATTCGAATACTTCATGCTGGAGTAGGTCAATAATTCACTTCCCTTTAGAAGGAGCCCAGGGAGAGATTTTTATTTTCTATTCACTACTTCTCTGCTCTTCTTCTTGGAAATCTTCTCTCTTGGATATTTCCCTACTACAAAAGGGTGCCAGACATAATCTGTTCAAAGAAAGAAATCTTTGGCTTCCCTGCTATATTCTGTCCTAAAAGAGAATATGTCTGGCTCTCTAACCCACCCTTTGCCCGGAAGACAACAACAACAACAAAAAGAGCCGCGCAAGAGGGATTTAAGGTTATACCGATGACCATTTTTCAATTGGTTTCTTATATTGTTATATGAACGAGGCTTCTTCTGCAACTGTGGAAGTCTTCACCTGGGGAACAGTAGCCAAAAGGACAGGACTGCTTGGTATCTTGACTGGCAGCTTTGAACTACCTTCCGGAACCTCAGGAGCAGCAGCTCAATTGTGGAGGACCATCAGAGACACTGGGCCAGATTCAGATCTCACACCAATGTAAATCAGGGTAGCTCCACATCCAGAGGGCAACATGTTTGTGAAACTGGGGTAAGTGGGATCAGAATCAGGTAAGGCCCAGCTTGACAAAGCCCTGGCTGGGATGATTTAGTTGGGGTTGGTCCTGCTTGGAGCAGGGGGTTGGACTAGATGACCTCCTGAGGTCTCTTCCAACCCTAATCTTCTGTGATTCTAAGTGATATAATAAAGAAAGGAGCAGGTAAGCCAATTTTTAATTGGATTTTAAGCATCCTGTGAATCCTCCTTATGCTGGAGCCTTGGATTTGGGTGTGAAACTTGACCTCAGGTGCTGCAGACACAACCTTTATCTTTTGAAGGGAGAGTCTGAACTTGTGGAAGCTGATAAACTGATGGAGTGGAATGGAGACATTCCACATGATGTGAGTTTGAAAACAAACAGCTGGTCTATAAATAGAAAGAGTAACACACCCAATTTCTAAAGGTGTGTGGCATCTAGCAAACACGCAAGTATCACCTCCACAAACAGCAGCTTGTGGCCATTATTCATCGGTTTTAGCTTGTGCTGAGATATTGCATTCTTTCCTATTTATATGACTCACAAATGTCAATGGTTACAAGCTTTTGGTGGACTGTGGACTCCACATATTCTCTGTCATTTCCTGAATTTTCAGACAGTCTCAACCTTTATCACCCAGTAAGTCAGCTGAACATACAGTCAGGGAGACATGTGCAGGAGTGCACACACAAATCCCCACATCAATCCAGTCACCCCGGCATGGGAAGCAAGAGTTCTCTCGCTGCTCTCCGATCATTTCACAATTAGAACCAGTACACACACACCAACAGGCATGGGGCCATTTCTGATTAGTGTCCAGTGGAGAATTTTTGAAGAACACAATCATTTCCTAATTATCTCAGCCAAGTGACTAGTCAAATTCAGCTCTGGTGCCAGAATGTGTACCTCTCACTGGCACTGATGTCAGGGCAGAATTGGGTCCTCCATTCCTTGTTAGTCCAGGGGATGGAAACAGGGGGGAGCTAATAATTCGCTTTTGTGCACATCTGGATCTGTGCCCAACACCAGCTGTCAATACTATTTTAGCACTTGCATTACTCAGATCAGCAGAACAGACGACAAAATGTTACATTACAGCAGCAGAATGTTCTTAATGTTTATAACCACATAAGATGTGGTGTGACTCTCAATTGCAACCGCTTGGCTTTGCCAGGAAATATCCACACAGCAGCAGGCTCGAGACAAAGAGGTTAGGAATTTGTTTTTAACAAAGACACTAATAAGTCTGGACCCTTAAATTCAGAGATGTAATCTGCTGTGCTTTCCAGTCTCTGGCTGTCCTCTCAGCACTCACGTGTGTGAAAAGAGCAGCTATGCTCCTTACCTCTTTTCTCTAATTACTGCTAGAAAAATGAAAACTCTAAGAGCATTTCCCATTACATGTAATGACACTGAATAACACAGAGCCGCATAACTGTATATGGTCTCATCGTGCACTAGTCAGACAACACAGACATGCTTGATCAATCTATCAGTCAGAAAGCCAGCATTTTACCATTTCATTTGCTGCCCTGAGTGATACCCCTTTGGAGTTTGCAAAACTCAGATCAGCACAACCCATGACAAAATACTAATTTATTTTAACATGCTTGTTGCACAGCAGCTACATAACTTTATAGCAATTGAAGTAAAAGAAATTCCATAAAGTAAGCCTCTCTGCCAAGAATGACTTTTCAGAATAATAAATCCATTCAAGCAGGAATAGGTCTATAATGCTGAAAATTGACACCAAAACACAATCAGAGGGGCAATCAGGTCACTGATGTGTGATTTCAGTAGTTGTCAGGATGACAGTCGCTCTTTATACTGCAGTCACCCGCCTCCAAGCTCTCAATAAAGAAAAAAACATTTTTACCTCATATAGGTTCATTGTTCAAAAGTGTGCCTGTCAAGAGCATCCCTGTAACTGTGAATATACCAGGGATACATACCTCGCCTCATCTCAACTTCATAACCAGCATGCCCCATATAACAGGGGTAACAGCTTCTCCAGAGATAGCGGTAGTGAACGCCAGCAGCACCTAGGATGCCACCAAAAAGGCCACTGCACCAGAGTACCATCCAAAAAATCCTCTGGTCCTCTGCCATGGTGAAAAGCCAACAAGAATAAAAAGCCAGAAAACAGGATTCCAGAGCAAATTAAAGAGAAAATAATGTCAAGCTACAAAATGGGAGGAAAATCCTTAAATTCAAATAAAACCACCCCAGAACGTGTCTGTCACCTACAGGGCAAGCTGCACACAGAGCCAAGCTGTGTGCCATGGGAATAACAGCTCCTGCTTCCTAACAACAGAGATCGTTTGGGACCAAGCTTTCTTAGGAGCCCTCCCACACCCCTTCCCTTTTATGTTCTCAACTTTCAACCCGCCCCTTGCAGGTAAAGGCCAAACCCAGCAGAAGTGTCTCCACCCTTACATTCATTCGCTCTCTCCTCCCTCCCCTGCTCTGCTTTTTCTTCTTCTGTGCTGAGCCAGAATTTGTGCGTGACATCACATTCCTCCCAAAACCACACAAACTGAAAGAAACCAAAAAATTCCTGGCTGGCAGCTCTGGAGCATTATTGGGAAGCTGGGTTTGGTCCAAGCCGGGATTCTATAATTGGCTACATTAGCAAAAAAAGAAAATAGAAGACTTGGGGCGAAATGCATGTGTGTGGGGGGGGGATGGGCTTTAAATCAACACCACATTTTGGAAAGTCCTGCCTCGACACTACTAGTGACGGTAGAGCAAAATATCCCGAGACACTCCACACTGTGGAACAAGAAGAGCGGTTTCTCTTCTAGGAGCAAAAACCCTGACAAAACAAAACAACATGAGTTCATTTGGATGCCTAAAATAGGCCATCAATTAATATATAATTATGTCCCTGTTGCTGTGGCTTTATGTATGTTAAAATGAAACATCAACCAGACTAGGCAACAGCTGCCCCTATCAAGCAGCCCAACCTCCATAGTCTTAGCCCAAATTCAAGCAAATGCTGGCCAAAAAGAGGAGTCCTGCACATAGCACTGAACTCTGGTCTTGGCAGAAAGTGGGAGGGACTGAATTCCAGAGATGGGGACTCTTCACCCGGAACGTCTTGTCTCCAGTTCTCTATTATCCAGGTCTAGAGACTGGTGTTAGCAGCACTTCAGCTGACATCACGCATCTATACACCTAAAGCAGGTATTTGGGCACCACATGCAAAATTCAGTGTCAGAATTTAGATGTACAGATTATTATGATCATCTGCATATATTGTTAGGGCTTTTCTTCATAGACAATAGGTTCATGACTAGAACTGTGTGAATAGTGCGAAAAAAGATTCTGCCATCAGTGGTTCAAAAATGTTAATGAATTCACTTTGATTGTCTTTGCTTCGTTATGTTTGCTGTTTCCCAGCGGGAACATTCACGGAAAGAAAATGCAAATTGCAGAATATTTTCAGGAAGTGAATGCTGAATTTGTATTCATGAATATTCCACCAGAAAACTGATGCTAAGAAATATAACACATCCAGTTAGGAAACAGAAACATATTAAGTGTCAAATCAAAACATTTTGGGTTAACTTGTTAGTCAAACAGATGCTTGCAAACAAGCTATAAACCTCATTATTTGATGCAAGCATTCAGCAAATAATTTGGAATAATGAATATATTTGAAAAAATTACAATCTGCTTGCAGACAATTCCCAGAGAGGTAAAAAGCAGTGAATTAAATAAACAATTCCTTACAAGTTATTTGGCCCGCTCTGTTCCTGACTGATATACAGGAATATATTTCCTGTTTTTCAAATGAAAAATAAAGAACCACAGAGTGCTGCCTCTGTGAGCAAGAAACACAATTATATACTGTTCAGTACTGGATAACATTACAAATGAAACTTTACATAAAATTAACATTGAAAAGTATTTTAATGGCTCAGAGAATTAAGATTCTGGGCCAGACTGAGAGTTTTGCAAAACCAATTGCTTATGTTTTGGTGGACATCACTTTTGCAGGCAAATATATAACTATGCATGCAAATATGGTAAATTCTCATGCAATGGTCAGTTAATTCAAATGATCATCTCTGTGTACAACTACTGTAATGGCATTTGTAATCCCGATACCATATTTGCACACAGCTTGGGCACACAAATGGACAATTGTGTCTGCAATACTCCAAATTTGTCAGACATAGCCTTTCCCTTCTAGGTCATTGGCACGAATATAGGTCACTAGCAAGCAAAAATTACTATCTTACAACTGTTCCATGACCAGTATGAAATGAACTGGTGGTCTCAGATCAACTCCTAAGCACCTCTAGGTCATGACAGACACTATTTGGTGCTCTTGTCTGAGCAGAGAGGTCAGGAGTTAAATAGGTGTGACGTTATGAGTGTAATATAATATTTCAGTGGAAGGTGACGGGACCAGAAAGGCTGGGTACTTTAAGGGAACTGCATGATTTGGACTTCTGAGTAACCAGTGAGGTACTACAGAAGCTGTATTGTGCTGGCTTGGTAAATCTAAGTATTGGAATATCCACCAGCTTTGGGGATTTGTCTGCCCCATTTTGTTTGCAGTTCATCCTAATTGAGTGACTTCAGCTGGCTCCCACAGACAGCACGGTCACAATAGGTAATAGACTTTACTCTGATCTCTAGAGGCTGTTCCTCCAGTTATGGGATGAAGCACATGGCTGGGGGAGTTGGGAAGCTAAAATTGCCACTACCTGGGCTGTACCCAAGGGTTACACACACTGTCCCAAGTCTGTCATATGACTGGCAAACATTAGTTTTGGCTTTGCTAGCTTACGTTGCGTCACTCCTGTGAACAGTACATTATATAGACCAGTCATATTAGGGGCTGGAGATCACAAAGTTAGGTTTTCAATAAGCATTCAGAATGACTCTCACAAATGGATTATTTATTTTACTCTACACCTAGGAACCCTAGTCATGGATCAGAATCTCATAGTGCTAGAGCGCTGTACAAACACAGCACAAACAGGTGCCCCGCCCCAAGAGCTTACAATCTAACTACAAGACAAGAGATAACAGGTGGATAGAGACAGCCTGACGGGGAGTACAAGGAAAGAACGAGACAAGACTGGTCAACATGATTGGCCACCTAACCATTCTTAAGGTTTGTATCGGCATCACTGCAAAGGAGTGTTTTAAGGAGCGATTTGAAGGAGGATCATCAGGTAGCTTTGAAGGTATTTACAGGTAGCTCCTCCCAGGCATGATGGGCAGCATGGGAGAAAGCACAAAGATGCTTGTTTGAACAAATGCCAACATATTGTGCACCACCCTGTATACAGAGTACCACACCATGAGCCATTTGTCATTCTAAGCTACTCCAGGTGCGAAAGGCATCCCTGGGCATTACTGAAAAGGGCTGTATGCAGACATTGATTGCCTTGGACTGATACACGTGTATGTGTACACACATGCTCACATGGGCATGTGTGTGGTGGGAGCCTGCGTGCATGTGCTTTGTGAGAGGGCATGTGTGTGTGCTATGATCAGCATGTGTTGTGCATGTGTGGCTGTGTGCATTATGAGTTGCATGTACCTTGTGTGGATGTGTGTGTGTGTGTGTGTGTGTGTGTGTGTGTGTGTGTGTGTGTGTGTGTGTGTGTGTGTGTGTGTGTGTGTGTGTGTGTGAGAGAGAGAGAGAGAGAACACGAGGTTCTGTTAAAAACAAACAAACAAAGGTTAGTTCTGCACAAACCTGTCTTTTGAATCTAGATGGCAGCTGAAGAATGAAAAACTTGCAAGCTGATCCCACATAGTACAGTCTTACTAATGAAATAATACAAATATAATTGCTCCTGGAATGCTTAAAAAGCATTAATAATACTTGCAATTCATTTCTGGAAGCCTAGGAATCTGTGCTAATCTCTTCACAGATTTTTTATTTTACAGCAAACAAAACCATTTTTCCCAAATGTTTGTACTGATTGCTTCTGAATAAAGATCACGAAGAAAAAAGACGATCAAAGGCTCATACAAACATGCTATTAATATTAAAAAGAAAATGAGCTTGCATTATTTCATTATGTATGTCATCGGTCTGTTGTTCATGCACAATGCTAAAAGAAGCCCACAAACTACACCCACAGGCTCCTGAGCCAACACTTACAACCCAAGCAAAACCCTTTTGACTGTATTCTTCTTTTTGTTCATGAAAAGGAATACAGCAAGATTTTGACATTAAGGTAATTCCTTAGAGCTTTACACTGTCCTCTGGTATCCCTCTGATGCCAGTGGAAGCTGTATGTCTGAATGTTCGTCCTTATGTGATCGCCGTAACAAACCCGGCACATGCTGACAGACAGGATTCTCTTTTCCAAGAGATGGCTGAATTGATCTGTTACTACTATGCTGTTATAGTTTTTAAGTCTATCTTGTGCTGGTGAAAGGTACCACTATTTAACTGCAGAATAGGTACAACACAGTCAGCCACAAAGCAAGCTTCCAAGCCCTACCACCCCTACCCCCAAAATATGCCTCAGCACATGCCTGGGGGGAACAGTTGGTGAGAGAAGCGTTCAGTCTCCGTGACCCATTAAATCTTTTCATTTATTTACAGGCTTTTCCATGGCACTCCCCGCCATGGCACCTCAGCACCTGGCAAACATGATTTACCCTCACACCGGGGTAGGGCATTATTACTATTCACGTTTTACTAGTGGGGAACTCAGGGACTGAAATGGTGAAGTGACCAACACAAGGTTAAACGGGAAACCAGAAACTAAGCCCCCATCTCCTGAGTACCAGGCCAGATAGTGAACCACAAAACCGTGCTTCTTTCTTGGCCTCTCTGCTCACACCGACATTGAGGGTGCCAGTTAATGCAACAGTGATTCATTTGTTTTGGGGTGTAGGTTGGACTTGCATGGCCAGCAGATAGTTCTCAAACCACATTTTATCTAAAGTGGATTAGAACGGGTGGCTGAGAATCCTGACCCCGGCCAAGGTGTCTGCTGCACCCTAACTGGTACTGCCACGAATCCTCTCAGAGTGGCCTTAAAAGGCCAGCATGACACTGGGGGGGTTTAACTCATGCTTTAAGACTACATAATCCCAAAGATTAAACAGCAAGTAAAGAACACAAGCCAAAGGATACTGACATATCACTCACCTGTAGCCCAGCAGAACTTACCACCACTACACATGACAAGGGAACAGATCCCAGAAATCAGAGCTCCAACCGAATGTGGACTGCAATCTTTAGTGATGAAGTACAAAGCCTCCCAGCCCGTGACTGACATCAAATGAAGAATCCTCCCTTTCCCATCCGACCCCCAACCAGGATCCCTCCCACCCAGTCACCAACGAGTGGTGAAGCCTCCTGCCATCTGACACCAGAATCATTGCCTTATCCCCCCAGGAATGACATAAAATCAACATCCTCTTCCTCCTCTATGGGCTAACCAACTGATGGCTCTCCCATTCTGCAAGTGACACTTGACCAACAGCTCTCAAACCCTGTGACTGAAAACACGGTATGAAAAGGTTGGGGAGACATTCTCCCTATATTAAAAATGAGAGTTCCATATATTGGTTCTTTGCCCTACACGGACTGTCCTAGAGAGCAAAAGCTATGGGAGAACACCCTATATTTGGTGTCTCCAAAGCTTTAGGTCCTCCTGTGACCCAAACTGAAAACAAGAGAGCAGAGAGTGTGGCTAAGAATGGTGTTTCTCTAGCAACCACTAAGGTAAAGAAACTTTACTGGGTCTTTCTTTTTATTAATCTGATGAAATATTTCTAAATTAAGGCACTGCGTTCAAGCCACACCAATTACCCTAAGAAAGTAATAATGTTATCAATTCCTGTGCTATGGAGGATAGAATCTAAATTTTTTTAAAAAATAGAGGGGTAAGCTTAGCTTATTGGATTTTCCAGAGGTCAACTCATAAAACACAATTAGCTTTCTGGAATGTTTCATAACATGGTGTTCATACGAGTGGAGGAGAATAGCAGCTCCTTTTAGTGGTAGTATTTGGCCATAGCAAAATTCCAAATTAAAATTTGTGGTTTAGACTGTAATGAATATCACTCCATGATGAATATGCAACAGAGTGCAATCCAGGAGGAAAATAACAGCCTAATGTGATCACAGCGTACTTTCCAAAGGAAGGTGGACTCTAGTCACTTGAGTTGACTGTTCCAAATGTCAGCAGCTGCCTAACCTTCCATGAACCATTCAGCTCCTGAGAATATTCATTCACTGTAAAACAGTGCACACTTGTCATTCATATTCTGAGTTTAAAAGAAACATTCTAACCCAGGAACTTGGACAGTTACTCTTTCGAAGAAGAATGATCTTTCAGGGAAATACATTAGTTTTTACGAACAGTCTGAACAAAGTCAGCTAAAATTGCTGATGTGATGTAGCATGCTAAGTTGTTACAGCGCACCTCTGATCTCCATGTACACATCTAGAATGTCTATTAAAGTCCTAACTGTCCAACACAATTGGAAGAAGCTTACATGTATGCAATCAATGGAAGTTAGGAGCCCAAATGCATTTGTGGATTTGGGCCTACATCTTTATCACCTTATGCAATGTACAAATAAACAAACACCTACAACCTTAATTGGAATACTTAGCATTTATATAATGCTTTTCACCTGCAACGTGATTTAAAACATTGATGAATTAAACCTCACAACACCCATCTGAGGGACTTTAATGCCCCATTTTATAGACAAGGAAAATGAGGCACATAGAGGTTAGTAAGCTTTCGTTCGAAGGGATCAGAATCAGAGCCAGGATTACAAGTGAGGAGGTCTTGACTCCCAGTCCTGTGTTCAGACCATTCAGAGGGATAGACAAGACAGACATGCACAGTACTTATAAGTGATGCAATAAATATTTTACCAGCTAAATGAATTAACAAAACCCTTGAAGACCCAAGAACCTCGATAGTAAATCTCTACTAAGTAAATGTGAAAGGCAGGGAAGCTAGGACTGTTAACAGAACATCTGTTCTTGGCACTGGGATAGTTAGTCTAATAGACATATCACTGCAAGAATTTCTTTTTAATCTGTTTAGTCACACTTCCCAGTGGAAAGTGAAAATGGCTTTTCTTTTCTTTCCTTTCCCTTTCCCGTTTGAATCCATTGCACCTGACCCTTTTCCCTGGACAAGTTAAGGATGAGGTAAAATAAAAGGCTCATTAATCAACCAGACCAATGATACCAAATTAAGGCGGCTTGTAAACACAGTGAAACTTTAGATCGAACTGGTGAGTTTCAAAGCCTGAGCAGCATGCAATAGCAGGAGATGAAAGGTAGATAAATGCAGGCAATAGATAAAACAATCTAACCAGAAATGCTAAATCAGAGCAGGCTGGTCTGAGAGCAGCAGAAAAAGACCAGGGGTGAGATTAGTTAGCAAATTTCACATGCAATCCCTGCAGAATGTTCTTGTAATATAAGCAAACATTATTCTGGGACGTAACATTGGAATACTGTGTATTTTGTAAGTCCAGGGAGGTTTCTGTATTCCTCAGCCTCAGGATGACCATGGATAGAGTTGTGGGTACAGTTCTGGGAGCCACAAAACAGAAAAAGACCTTGACAAACTGGAGTATCCAAAGAAAAGGTATAAAAATAATTACAAGACTAGAGGATACGACCTGTAAGGAGAGTCTGATGGGAGTGTGCAAGGGAGAAGAGGCAGCCAAGCAGGGAACATGCAAACAATCCAGAAATACCCAAGAGGTACTAACTAAAAGGAAGAGAACGAAGGGGCAGACAAGGGAAATTGACGCCTGATATATGGAGTAAGGTCCATCTAGCAATGGAGTAATCCACTGTGGAAGTCAGAGATGCTCCTTGGCTATGTTCACTCAAAGAATACTGGGTGTCACGTTTAAAGGAGTGGAGTAGAGCTGCTCCTGCATTCGTGAGTGTAGCAGGCATGTTGCATACAGGCATGACACAGAGCAACGGGGCCCCGCGGCTCAAACCCTGCAGGGCTGAAGCCAGGAGTGGGCACAGGGCTGAAGGCAGCGTGGCCCAGCCCCCCCGTCTAAAGCCGGGAGCAGCGTGGGGCTGAAGCCAACGTGCCCCACCCCCCCCAGCCTGAAGCCAGGAGCCCCAGCGCCACCCCACCCCACCCCAAAGCTGGGAGCCACACGGGACTGAAGCCCTGAGCCCTGGGTACCTTGTTTTATGACTCTTGGTCAAAATGTTGCAGGTTATATCGTGATATGCTTTGACAATGCTAGCCCTAGTTGTGTTTGAGACTTTAGACTCTCCAGTTTTTCTGCTGAGATGGAGCTTCTCACTTGAGAATGGATCTAGGAAGCCAGTGCTAGTTAGATTCTGCAGTCACACTTGCAAACCCTGTGCAGTCTCCTTATTGATAACGCTGCCAGTATCAACTGGGTCAGCACTTTGGTCTCGTAGTGTACTAGCTGCAATCAGCTTGATAGATGGATTTATTTGTTATTGAGGTGCAATAGCAATTCCATAATTAAGGCTGCATCCTATTTTTGCCTTTGAGGAGACTTTAAAGCCTCTTATTTATAAGCATATGTGCCCACTGTCTCTACGCCTCTATGTGAAAGGCTCCATCATCTCCAAACTCTGTTCCTCAATAGTCCCATCCCTGAACCTTGAACTCCCGCCTGAATCTGTTTGAGATTCAAACACAACCCCCTCAGCGCAGCTATAGGATTAAACTGACACTATGCTTGAAGTCAGTCAATAGGCAGCCTTTCAGTTCATAGGAGAATGCGGAATAAAGAACTAATAAGTTTCCCAAATAACTCAAAAAAGAGAAAGCTGAGTGGAAACATTTTTCCACACCGCCCACCCAGCCCTGGCTAAAGCTGTGTGTCTCTCTGCCTTACCTCTGTCTGCACTTGTTGGGCAGTCATGGGAAAGATGCCAGGCAGATGACTTACATACCACAATGTCATAAAACAGAAGAACAGGGTACATTAAAAGTATGACAATGAACCTATTGTTCTAGTGGCTGATGTGTTCAGACACATTCCACGATTGCAAATTCTGATTTTTGCTGAAAGTTTCAAAACTTTTGATTGCAGGGGCGTGAATTCACTCCAAACTATTTTTTACACTTTGCTAAAGAAAACAATGGTGCAAGCAAAGGAGAGACACTGGTTTTAAAACCCCAAGACCAGTGTACTTGACAGTAGTAACATTTGTCAAATGATACAAAATGTTTTTTGTTTTGTTTTTTTAAAAGGTGGGAAAAATGGAACTAGAGTAAAATTGTGCTGGACTTTGCTTGTTTAAATTGTAAGTTGTTTTCTGGCAGCCCTGTCCACATTATATCTGCAACTGCACTATTAACTAGAGCTGGGTGAATATTTTGGGCAAATAGTAAGTTCACTGACAAATGCAGTTTCGTGGCAACTGAAATCACTTGCAAATTCAGGTAAAAAATGTCACTTAGAAATTAGGTTCAAAATGATTTGTTCAACTCAAACAAAACGTTTTTTGTTTTTTCATTTGTGTGAGGAAAATCTGGGAAAAAAATCAGTTTCAGTTTGAAACTAAATTTTTTTTCTGTTTTTTTCAGTTCTGCCACCAAACCGAAAAATAAATTATTCACTCAGCTCTGCTACCAATAACATGGTCTATTGCTAGCATGGGGACTTTTAAATATGGTTGTGTGTAGCAGACATTCTGTTAGCAATCCTCACAAGAACTTAGTTTTTCCAACAACCCTTCTAGCTAAAGACCAGAGGTGAAATTCTGGCCCCATTGAGGTCAATGGCAAAACTTAGTCCCATGGACTTCAGTGGGGCCAGGATTTTATCCCACATAGTCAGTTGCACAGCCTGAGTAGAACAGCTCTTAGAAAATTAAACCCAAGGTTGGATGAGAAACCAAGCTAGCACCCTGCTACCTGCTTGTTATCAGCATTGTTTTCACCTGACTACAAAGAGAAGCCTCCTCTAACATGGCTTCATGAAGATTTTTTACTTACCCAGTTTGGGAGCATGTTAGGGCATTTGGCTGCTATTTGAACTGAAAATGGCAATTGATCAGAAAGAGAATTAGAAAATGAAACAGCCACTTTATCTGCTATTACACAACATTATGTAGTGGCAACAGTACCTGTTGATATTGATCCCTCCAAGGGGAACTTGTACTCACTAGAGTCTGCCACATCTCTAAAGAATTGCTGTAAAGAGGCAAGGACTTGTTTTTTTTCCCCCCAAACAATGCAAAAATCTGTGTTAAAGCAACATACAGATGGAGATATTAAATGCTCCAAAGAGTAACCCACCATTCATAGTACATTCAAAAAGGAAATAGAATAATATTTATAGAAATATTTGAAGGCATGATAGAATTATCGTCACCCTATAAGTGAGGTGATGAGTTGCCCTGAACTAGAGTCTGATTAAGCCACATGCAGTAATGAGTCTTTCCTGTTCTAGTCTCAGCCAATCCACAAGCCAGGAGCTGGTCTGCTGACTCTCAGGGCAGGTATATAAGCATCCCAGGAGAGACAGCAGCTCCATCCACCCAACGTCACTTCACAGCTCAGAATTCTCCCCTGCCTGACAGTGGTGATGGATTCCATAGACCTTAGCCTTGTCCAGCTCTACACCTGCCTTGTTCCAGTCCCACTCTTCACTCCTGATTCTGGCTCCAGTTTTCAGCCTGACTGCCACCACACAGACAACTCGGCCCAACTTCCACTGCTTCAACCACAAGGCATGATCAGCCACGTCTCGGTTTCTGCCACTACACGCAACATATTAAGGACACTCCATATCATGTTTACAATACGCACCTAAATAGGTTAGATATTTTTGGTGGGGTGAGATCACTATGGGATTGTTATGACATATAGTTACTCTCAGCATTCGGTCACCAGTTCAAATTCAATTCATGTCCATAGAGGTGAAAGTTGGTACCATGAGTGGTTGTTATTCAACATGAATAATGAAGTAAGTTTGGCAACCTCTGTCTAGTTCATAGTTGGGTACCCACCGCACTATATGGCTCTGTTGTTGCTAGTCTCAGCAGAGGTACCCAGGACTGCATAAGTTATGGCAGCTCTTCTGTCTAGACATGCTCCCTCCAGACCACAGATGAAAACAGTATGGGCACATATGCACCGCTACTGCCTGTTCCGTGGATACGGGGACTTCAGTCCTCAGGGCTGCCAAACCAGACCCAAACACCAGTGGTGAACTCATTTTAAACAGAGACTATTTCTTAACTGTGAAAAAGAAATGCTCTTTCTAATTCAGTCCTCTGATGGGACTGAATCACATGCCAGATGGCAGGAGTTAATTGAAAGATCACGGATCCATGGAAGATGTTGCATGAGATCTTCTCAACTCGTCAATAAGTCAGTCAAACTCTGGGACAGCCAATCACTTCCCAGAAATTCTTACCATTCCTTCTGGGTCAGAGGAAAGCCTGCATCCTTGTTTCTGAGATCCCACCCATTAACCAATCAATCTCCAGCATGGGACGAAAGGAGTGACTTTTTTCTCCTCTTTTTTTTTTTTCTTTTAACTGCATTTTTCATTTTCTACATCTTTTACCATGAGTGACTCAACATAACAAATCCCTCCAATACTAGTTAGCGTGAGGCACGTGTTTCCCCAAGAATTAAATTACATCTGTAACAGGGGCTGCCAAGTCCTCAGAGCAGGTTGTTGGATTCAAGTGTTTTTTGTAAAGTTTCCTACCCTGAACACAAACATCAAGTCCTGGAGTTTTCACCTCTACCCCAAACCCCACTGATGTTATTGTGTGGTTGTTTGTCTAACAGATACATCAAAGGGGAAGACTCCAAAGGGGCCTGCGATTTGGTGTCACCAAAATATCGCAAGGGCCATTAATCAAGTCTCATGATGCAGACAGTAAAACAGCGGCCTTTGCCCCCGTGGCTCATGCTCTCGGGATATTCTCAACAAAGATGCGAATTCCATCTCATCTTTGGGAACCTCTGTGTCCAACGTGGAACCAAGGAGGAGGACAGGATGCTGAGCCCCTCACACTTTGGAGCCCAGATTGTTTTATTCAAAGTCCAACAGGATTTCCAGTAAGAAAAGCAAGTTTCAAACTTTAAATGTTTGTGTCTCTTTGTGTCTCTTGAGCCTTTACTTAAAAACCCCCTACAATAATGGATCTAGGCCTATTAACTCTTCTTTACAGATCCCTTAACAAACAGGGTATTTGAAGGTGATTTCTAGTTCTGATGTACAAATAAGAGTAAATTTAAACTGCTTCAGATAAAGCAGAGTACACCACCCTGCCACAGGAGTAAGAATTTTTGCTGATGAGCTCAACACAAGCACCATTATTCATCACTATTTTGTCCTTCATATAATTATTTATTGTGACCCTCTGAGCCCCTCAATGCCAAGTGGCAAAGGGTTCACTGTTTTGTAAAAATGACTTGTATCAGGCCTGACAAACTCACTACACCTAACACACCGCTTTCATGCTATTTATCCATAAATAGTGTCTTGTAAGATGTCAAATGAAAGCCAGTGACACACTGGTTATAAATATCATTGCAAATGATATGTATGGACACTGTATAAGGAGTTCTATATACATACAATGAAAATGAAACAAAGCAGAGTTCAGAATTGGGTTTTCTGTCAGACAAAGCGTGTCTATTCACCTATCCCTTTCTGTGTCATAAATTAAGCACCATATGCCAGATACAATGGGAGCTACATTTACATTCCAAGTCAACAGAACCCTGTGAAGTCAAAGAGTACAGAGGGGAAAAAAGCAAAGAGGGGGAAGACTTATCTGGTGGTACACTTCAAAAGGACACACTTCAAAAGTTTTCTGGACTATTTCTGTGCGGACAGGGACAGCACCCGGTTATCTATCACTGAGGAAACAAGAAAGAGAACACTTTGTGCATCCATGAATGGTGGATCCCAACCAGGCCGGTTGGTGATGCTGGGAAGTTGCTTGAGATGAGAACTTAATTCAGACAAGGATTTTAGTGTGTTAAAGTTACGTTTAGACTCCAAAAGAGTGTTATCCTTTTGTTTCGTATGTAACCATGCTGTTTCTAATATTCTTACCCACTACTCATTTGAGTCTTTGATTCTCTGTTCTATGTTATTAAACTTGTTCTTGTTTTTATTATAAATACATCTCGGTGCTGTGTTATTAAGCCACGTGTGACTCCTCAGTTGAATCAAACAAGCAAACCTGCTAATTATTGTGAGTGTCCAGCAACGGGAGCTGAACACTGCAGGGAATGCACTTAGACGGGTTCGGGGGCTGGGGTGCACCTTTTGATACCTGCAAGGCAAAGTAAGCGCTGGCAGAACTCTGAGGCTAGTGCTTGAGTGGCAGAGAGGCTGGCGGTGTCCAGGAGCTGACATGCAGAAATACAAAAAAGAGGCAATGAGGTGACTCTCAGTCTTGGGAACCCAGAGGAAGCATCAATATTACACCTGAGCAAAGTGACTGCAAATTTTGTGTAAAACACCATTCAAATCAGAACCCACTTTGAACAGATATAAGTGACCACACAAGGGTCAAAATTTTGGCGAGTCAGTCCCAAAAACTTTGGATGAGGAGATTATTGAAACCACGTTAGAATGGAAATTGGATTGGTAATATCATAAGAGACTTGTGACATTTCCAGCACCTGTCAGTTTAGACAGGACTGGAAATGCCATAGGAATAGACTCGCTCATGAAATGTCTGCCCTTTATGGTCCCCGCTATTTAAAAACAAAACAAAAAGTTTAGTTGAGTCTATGTTTGGGGCAAAGGTTCATGTCAATTTTAATTTTAGCCAAACCATTTTGCCCATCTCTATTGTATAACAGCACCACGTGGTCTGTACTAGAGAGTGTAATTGTGGTTCACTCCCACCAGTATCATGAACCCCTTAATCATCTGAGAAACTAAACCTTGTCCAGGGAATACTGGGGAAACTCAAAATGCCTTAACTTGGCTCAGATAAGGACAAAGCTGTTTACTTCACACATCTTGATAGTGTGTGTAACAAGCCAGGAAATACTTTTCAGCTATTTTAAACAAAACATGACAAATATACCAAACTGGCAAGGGTGCAACATTTTTTCTCAAAAATTCCTCAATGTCCAAATCAATGTTCACTAAGTTGGCTCTCTCCCAGTATGTCAATAATGTTTATTAATTACTTTGAATAGTTTCTGCTTTCTCCCACTAAGCAAATAAGTGCAGTAAACTGATAATTCTACCACAAAACATGTGACAATACTAATATATCAATATCACATGCTGAGTTGGTTGCTTTAACTCTTACTAAAGAAAATATGTTTTCTTTATATTTTTAATGCTGTAAAAACTTGGTAAAGGTGTCCATTTCATACAATTTCAGCTAGTGCTGGGATTGGCATATATTCAGAAAAAAATACAGCTAATTCTTGGCTCTGGTTAGCAAATAATCTCTTGCAATAGTCTGACACTGAGGTCCAGCCATTCCAAACATGCAGAACTAGTATAGCAGATAATTTCCGAGGGGTGGGGGGAGGGGGGGAGTTTAGCTCTAGTAGAAAACTACAGGCTATATAACAGACGTGGGCAAACTATGGCCTGCGGGCCACATCTGGCTCGCGGGACCATCCTGCCCAGCCCTTGAGCTCCCAGCTGGGGAGGCTAGGCCCCGGCCCCTTCCCTGCAGCCACGCTGCCGTGCGGGCAGTTGCGCACTCCTGCCACACAGTGTGGCGGCGTGTCTGGGTCTGGCCAGGCGGTGTGGCTGCCAGACATGCTGCTCTGAGCAGCATGGTAAGGGGGCCGGGGGGGTTGGAAAGGGGCAGGGGGTCCTGGGTGGCAGTCAGGGGACAGGGAGCAGTTGGATGGGGCAGAGGTTCTGGGGGGCGGTCAGGAGACGGGGAGTTGGATAAGCATGGGAGTCTCGGGGGGGCCTGTCAGGGGACAGAGGTGTGGATACGGGTCAGGGGACAGGGAACAGTGGGGGTGGGATAGGCATGGGGTCCCAGGGGGCTGTCAAGGGGCGGGGGGTGTGGACAGGGGTCAGAGAAGTCAGGAGACTGGGAGCAGGGAGGTTGGATGGGGGTGGGGTCCCGGGGGCGGTTAGGGGCGGGGATCCTGGAAGGGGGCGGTTAGGGGACAAGGAGCAGGGGGGGCTGGATGGGTCGGGGAATTCTGAGGGGGGCAGTCAGGGGGCAGGAAGTGGGAGGGGTCGGATGGGGGCGGGGGCCAAGCTGTTTGGGGAGGCACAGCCTTCCCTACCCAGCCCACCATGCAATTTTGCAACCCCAATGTGGCCCTCAGGCCAAGAAGTTTGCCCACCCCTGCTGTATAATGATAATGAATTCAAGCTCTACGGGGGAAATGTCCATATGACTGAGGCTTACTTTGGGGCCTAGACTATTACATTTCACAGTCACCTAATTTTCACTTTACAGAACATACAAATGTGTATCTCTTTGCCTATTTTGTGGAAATAGCAACTTCAAAGTGGAAGATGGGGAACAATGTAAGATAGACGCTTTTGGTGAAATCCCAGCCCTGTTAAGACAATGGCAAAACTCCCGTTGACTTCAATAGGGCCAGGATTCACCTATAAAGCCTGATTTTTCATCCTAGCCTCAAACCAGACAGCCTTTTCCCACCTCTGTGCGTGCAACTGGTATCATTTTAGATGTCCATGCTACTGATTGTGCCCAGAAACTGAGCACTTATGCTGGATGACTGAATGACATCAGGAGTGTGTGGGTAGAGGAAAGAGAGCTTGTCCTTTAAAATCTAGTTGTTAGGACTCTAACTTCTGGCTGGGCTACTCTGTGGGTAAAGTCATGGACCTATCAAACCCTCCTTATAAACATAATGATTCATGCCTAAACCATGGTGTGGACTGGTACTAACACGGTAGAAAATGAGAAAACTAATCCTCTTGGAAGTTGAGCATTACCACCAGGTCTCTGTAGAATTATCTATTAATTCTTCCTACTGGCTATGGAGCTGTCCATTATAGTCACATTCTGTAGTACCCTCAATCACGTGATTAAAACTACTATTCCCAAGATAATTTAAACACAAAAATGTAACATTCCCCTCAGACACAATTTTAGAAGAGATGACAGTACTGATGCTGAACAGAAGGCTACATGACTTTGGACAGACCCTGCCACTCTCTGAGGAGCATTAAAATGACATTCTGTGTCCAGCCAGTCTGAAATGGTTATTAGGAAATGACATGAGACAAGGCATTCCCAGCAGGGGATGGCAAAAGGGGTGTCAGATAGTAGTTTTTAATGGCTTGGACCCTTGCTGAAGGGCATTTTTTAATAGCAACATAAAAACAAGAGCAAATATATGTAGAAAACAGGCAGAAGGGGATGGGACCGGGACTTTGACTGTAGTAAGCAAGCGGAGAGTAAGATGAAATTGGATTTTCTATTCAAGCATTTAGATACCATGGCCGGGTCTATGCTCACATTTTCTTTCTAATTTCCCACAGCTGCACTAGCACCAGTACAGCTTCACCAGTTCAAAGGAAGATAAACTTGACACCTGGACATTAGAAAGGCCAACTTAGCTGGATATTTCCATCTAGGAGCAGCTTTTACACATGAATCCACAACCTTCCATATTTTGGATGCCCCGTCATTTGTCATTCCCATGCCCATTGTCAAGGAGAGTTTCAGTGTTCAAAGGCCAGTGCAAGTTTACCACTGTTTAGATGGAGCCAAGTGGCGTGTCAGTCACGGGGGGAAGGAATAGGCGAGCACTTGTAAGAGGAGCATTTTATGTGGAAGCGGGTAAAAGGAATGGATATTTCAGTCCTGGCACAGAGAAGACTTTTCTTTGGCATCACAGACTCCGTTCTGAGGCCTGTTAACTTACTCTAAAATCTCAAAGGTGCTGGCTGATTTAAGATTGTTTTATTCAAGTCTGGATTTGATGTTGGAAAACTCAAGGCAATTCTGCCTTTCCAGGATGTGTGTTTTAGGTTTCAGCCACCATGCTGTAAATTAGTAGGAAATGGAAAGAAATGGAGAAATATTTCAACAGAGGCTTCTCGCTCACTGATCACCATCCAACCACCCCAGAATGAGGTATCTAATTCTGCCAGATTTCCACTCAAAACCATAAATTTCTCCCCAAAATTAGAAACCCCACCGAAGTTCACTTGAAATCTTTCCAAATTCACATATTTTGCATTGCTCTCTCTCTCACCTAGCTGAAGAGACTCAAGGAAATTTAACAAGCTAAAATAATTAGCAAGTCTGTCTGCCTTATTGCAATAAAAGAAAATGTTCTTTCAGCAATTGTCCCAACTGGTGGTTTGTCAGTACTGCAATATAATTGATAAATTACATTACCAGTGCTAGCTTTCCAACTTGGGAGCATTAGTGCAGAATACTGCAGAGTATTGTTATTTAATAAGAGCAGGCTTCTTTAAACTACAAATATAAACAACCTGTTTTCCGAGCATACTTCCCCTTTCCTTGAATAATCAGAACAAATCTGTCCACTTAAAACCAGCTCAGCACAAAAGTTTTCCAAAACATTGTCAAGAAGCCTAAAATGCTTTGAAACCACAAACAGCCCTTCTCCTCTCACAGACGGGACACAGCTGGGAATGGGCACAAACAGAACCGTTACATTCCTGAAGAGAGAGCTTGCAGCGATTTCACTTCACAAAAGCAAGTTCTATTAGGAGTGAGATAATAACATGTTGTCCGACAGAGAGATATACTAGATGGCCTCTCCCGGCTAATGGCCTTTCATTCCCTTGGAAATCTGGCTGAAATTTAAGATACCATTGCTGCCTCCCAGTAGCCAGAAGAGGCGTTCAAATGGAAGGTACCCTAGGTGAAGGAATAAAAGACATACTGTAATTGAGTGTACAAGTGAAACCAAGCAGTTAAGCTGCAATCAATCATCTATGGAGCATGTAGTTGGTGTCTGTTTTGTATTTGCTCTCCTAGTTACAATTGTTGTCATAAAGGAAAACAAAAGTCCCACACTTGGTCCCATCCAATATACTAAAGCTAAACCTGATTTCCTTCTCATGAGGGGAAGGTGTTGGATGTCAATATAATTGAAATCTTATTTTGCATCCTGAAATTACAAAAAGAGGAAGAATTCTACCAGAGTACGGGATGATCCCAGGGGTCTGGGATCAACTGGGAACAACTATACTGTTCCATGTGCAATCACATACCCCACCCCCAAAATATGCCCAGTCTCTCCTACACACTCCACACAGTACTACTCCAGACCATACACACCTCCCTCACAAACCCCCATCCAACCTCCCTAAACCCTATTATTCCTACCCCCCACCACACACCATCTACACTATTATTTATCTTGCAAGTCATCCTGAGATACAATCTGTGTGGAAGACCGTATTTTAAATACAGCTGGATTGTACAGAAGAAGAGGGGTAAGGGTTCTGAACAGCAGAAGAAGGGCAAACACCACAGACAGACACTTAAAAGCACCCACTACAACAGCTGATTCTTACTCTACAAATCACATGGAGATCCGATCTGTTCTGTAAAAACCTCTAAGCATAACTCTGTTATAAAATTTAGCAGGCCTAGCTTTATAACTTCAGAAGTTCTAAGGCTACAATGCAATTCTTTGTAACATACATGCAGCTGTAGGAGCCAAGGGAATTCATCAAAGCCCCCAATGGCTGGCCCATGCCAGCAGGCTGTCATCCCATTCCTACCTTCACACGCCTTCCCGTCTCCCTTCAGCCTCAGCCCATCGGGGCACTTGCAGTAGAAGCTCCCAATCGTATTGCAGCACTGGGACTCACAACCACCATTGCTGGCTTCGCATTCATTGACATCTGAAAGTGATGAGAAATTGGGGGGAAATGTGAGAGATTTTAGTGGGGAGTCAAACCAGAAGGATGATTAATGTAAGATAAAAGTGTGTATCTGTTCCAAACACATCTCTCTCTTTTATTTTTTAATTAGATATCTAGTGCCAATAGTAAAAAAAATAAAGGGTAAACTCCTGAGTGCATGCTAAGGGATACATTTTAAAGCTTAAAATGTTGCTATGAAATAGGTACTTTCCCCACCGAACATGCACTACACGTGTTTGCATGCACAGAGATATTTACACTCACATATATCCTGTTTCCCCCAGCAATACCCATTTGTGCATGAAAAATTAAAGACTGGGATAATGGGTGCACCTTTGTATTTTGCAAAAGCAATTTATGACTTAAGGTTTGAAAATAGCCTCGTACGTTATTTTTAAAAAGGATCAGATATTTGCATGGGTAAGAAGAGATGCAGGATAAAAACCACAAGGATTCGCAATCCTCGTATTTCAGTTGGTCACCAGTTGAAAGAGCAAGAAACTTCCCATCATGTAATCAGATTTCACAGTTAGCTGCAATGTAGAAGGTTTAAGGCTTTCATTGCAACATTCAGAAATAGCCACAAACACCAGACCTTATGGACCATCAGTCTTGTCCTATGAAACAGTTCTCCTGTTTATTGCCATATTAAGAGAGGATAAAGTGCTATTGTGATGTTGTAATTTATACTTGCAGCTATGACATAACCTAAACAATCGTGAGTTCAAGCCAGAGAGCACTGTTAATAACAGAAAATATCAAAACTATAAGAATTGCAATAATTCCTTAATACCAAAATCCCCTGTTCAAAGAGGTTTCGGTTTCCAGACCTGCCCAAAATGACTAATTTGCTGATACGCATAAAGAAAGGAAGCATTTATGTAGAACTAAGGAAGGATGAGATGTAGCAAAGTAACTGGTTAGCAGGAGTTGGCTACTTCTCAGCCGAACTTGTTAAACACCCACTATCCTCTTATGGAGAAAACTGAACAATATTTTGTATTTTCTGTATTTCTATTTCAACCCCCTTTCCACCCCACCTTTGTTTCTTATTATTCATCTGAGGTTGCAGTTTTCTTCTTGTGACATCATCATGCAGATGACTATGGCATCACAGATAAATCCCTAAGTAACAATGACCCTTTTTGCATACCAGTGTCCAATAGGGCAACAATGACTCTTGGAAGGTCTCAATTTTTTTATGCACCACCGTTTGATGATCTGATGCAGAATCGGTGCTAGGCATAAGCAGACTAAGCCATTGCTTAGGGCCCTGAGCAGCTCAAGGGGGCCCGCTATTCACTTTTTATGTGCTGGGGGAGGCCAAATATTCCTGCTTGGGGCCCCAGTGGGCTAACACTGCCTCTGATCGGATGCCAACTTCTTCATGTGTATATTTCACCAGCACTTCACCAGTGATGCACTCCTTGTGACCAGCAGCTCTCTAGGCCTCCAACAGGCACTCCCAGCTCCTAAAGTTCTAGTTCAAATAGGAATTAACTCTGGGACATCCTATGGCCTGTATTATATGGGTGGGCTGGGGTGGGGCATAGCAAACCAGATGATCACAGTGGTCCCTTCTGGCCTTATGAGCTATGAATCTATGAAAGGCCCAGCAGAGTGAAAGGCACAGGGTAGCATGAAAGCTGAGTCTTCCACATGGAAGAGGAGATCACAGCAGGTAGTCACATGGCTGACCCCACTGGAGTCTTTGAATAGTCTAATGAGCCCATTCAAATGCTCATGCACAACACATCACGGATAATTATTAATGAGGAGACGTGAAGGAAGCAGGAGAAATCCATCGTCAAATGACGCATAGCAGGAACTTTCAAAAACACACATGACAAAGAGTAAAAAATAGCAGAAATCTTTACTGACATGGGAAGCCCAAAGGATAAAATGAATCCATCTCTCACCAACTACTAGGAGTCCAGAGTTTAAAAAAATAAAAAAAGTAAAAGACTAATCATCCCAAATCAAACGGCTGGTTTCCAAGATAATTTTGCACGTTTTGCTCGCATTGTCAAAGAAAACAAGCAAAAAGCCCATCTCAGCCTCTCAGAATCTACCATTTCTGCTTTTATACTCGATACCAATTTTCAGACCTTTAATTCCAGATCAGTTCTGGATGCCATCAAGTTTCATGTGTAGCTTGTTTAATAAGCTTCAGCAGTGTGTGGTATCTCTTACATTGCATTCTGCTCAATTATTTCTTGCTGGCAACCTATAGGGAATAATTTTCACTGAATAGCTGGCAGCTGCTGGTCATTTCAGCAAATACTCCCACAGACAAGGGCGAGTGTCTTTCTGACACCAAATGTCATTACTTACCCAACATAATTTAACTTGTGTGTCAGCTTTTAAAAGCAAACTCTTTAATCCTCTGTTGAAGAAAAGGCAGAACCATTATGATAAATTTGCACCCACAATTCCTGAATGATTACCAACTGAGAGAAGGGGAAAGCAGCATTCTTCTTTTTGGTTCTTCTGTTATCTAAAGACAAGATGACACTATTCTTTAACTGAACTGTGTGGTATAGGCCAATGGCACAGAAGAAACTCTGTGGACATAAAGTAATGCCCAGCTGTCAGAATCAGATTTAAGAATCAGAGCCCCAAATCAGCTAAAGTTTACACATCCCTTTCCCTGAACTTTGAGGCACCATCCTCCCCATAATCCCTCTGGAAGCCATTATCTGGCTGCACATCCCATCCTCTTAAGTAAGTGCCGGAGTTGCTTTCTGTAGTGTAACATTTTCATGGCTCACTGAAATATGTGAAAGTTACTTTAATTACTTCAAACCAACAGACTATCTTCATGAGCTGCCAATGTTCCTAATGTACAACATATAAGACTGCTAGAGAACCTCATATTAAAAGCCATTTCATACTTAAATCTCTCTGCAACCTGCAGCCAACAACTAAGGGACCAGCAAAAATCAACTGCCTAGCAGAAGTGAGAATTTAAGTGAAAATCAAACAAACCATAATGGAAACCTTGAAGATAATTTAACATGGTTGCTTAGATAGAGGGTTACCAAACAGCAATGTGTTCCCTTGTACAGGTGTCACTGCATATATCCTGACCTTCCCATACTATGGGTGCACCCAGGAGTAATACCCCATACCAGTTCAGAGGCACCAAATTCTGCAGCAACCTCTAAAGTGGCTTGTGCAAATAGGCTGCAGGGGAGATTTTTAGGAGACTCCACATCGTGTCTAAAAGAAAACAAATATTCTACCATGGCAATACTGGGACATTTCATATTTTCAGCTACAGAATCCAAACCAAACCCAAATTTGGAGATGTTATGTTCCGATCAGACATCTGAAATGTGTGGGGAGGTTTTAAAGAGATTTATTGATTCACTATGAAATTCTTGACATTTGGCACTTAACAAGACATTCAAAAAATGTATTTGGGTTCAAGCAGCTAGTTCTTTGCTTTGTAAAGAGAATGTGTTACTTAAACCTGTCAGAGAAAAAGGAGACCAGTATGGTTTTTAAGGCATTTGGTCTGGAAGTCAGAATCATGAGCTGCAAACTGTATACTGCACTCTGTACATTTCCTTCGGCTACTGTAGCTAACTCATTTTCCTTCGCACACCCAGAGCTGAGAGCGCATGCTCACCTGCCTGCAGAAGTGGGAATCCCATTTCTAAACACACTGCAGTTCACTTTGATTAATCTGACTCCAAGCTCATCTGTATCAAAAGCCAAAGTAAGGCATAGTTCTTTGACAAGTTACTGGATACAAGTTAAGGCCAGGACCATTATTGCTGGTAGATCAAACACTGTACCTTGGAAGGAAGTCACTCTGTTCTTGCTTTGTAATGTTCATTTAAGAGTAATGCACAGACAGCTGGATGTCCATTGTCAGCATATACCATTCAGACAATAAACGCTAATGAAATCTAAGCTGAGCTAATGATTATATATTATTTTAGACAAGTCACTTGCTCCAAAATAGTTCCACCTGAAATCTCGCTAAAGTCAGCATGTGCCACAGGGAAAAGAAAAGAAGATTAACTGAACTCAGAACCAAGACTTCTCTGCAACCTTCCAGTCTGAGGAATGGAGATGACAGGTGTATTTGTCAATTTAAGGACTTAATCAATCAGCTACTTCTCTCATCTAGTGGCAAGACCCAACTTGGCACTGCTCACATTTCTACAACTGAGTCTTTTAACTTGCATCCTGCAAGTCTGTAGACAGAACCTGCAGCAGCCAAAAGCGAGCCTTCCTTTTGGACAAGCTGGTAGGACTTTGCTGACTCTGTCTCTTCTAAAAGCTGTTCTTTGCAGATCTTAGAATCTTCATAAAAGGCCACAGTTTTGTTTTTCTAGGCAGACATCATGGTACTAGTATATAAGACACAAACTGAGATGCATATAGTATCTTTACAGAGGTAACAGTGAGTAATGAAAAACATTCTTGGTAAAACAATTAGGTTTTCACTTCACCTCTGAACTTGTTTGTTTCACTTTTTTTTTTAAGCAAGGGTCACTGTGACAGGCAGGTGCTTCAGGTCATTTGCCTTGATGGTCACAGACTTGGGGTCCAGTGGGTTACCCAAGAGATGAAGAGTCCAGTAATTGGACTCTTTGACTGAAGAAGCCTGCCTCTGGCCATAAAGTCTTCAAGATTAGAGCCTCTCAGCTGATCTTAACTGCCACAACAGGATTCAGAGCAAGGTGTAAGGTGTAATATAAAGAACAGTTGCAAATTCTGGTAACTAGAATAAAATTCCTGCAATAAGAGTGGGAGTGCATGAGATGTGATGATATTCATCGTGCTGACATCCAGGATGATGCAGGTGTCCAAAAACTGATTCCTCGTCAAGAGAGGTACCAGATGCAAAAGAGTTGCCAACGAAGATTCCAAGGCCAAAATATTGGGAAGCTGAGGGCTTGCACTTAGAATCATAGAATCTCAGGGTTGGAAGGGAGCTCAGGAGGTCATCTAGTCCAACCCCCTGCTCAAAGCAAGACCAATCCCCAGCTAAATCATCCCAGGCAGGGCTTTGTCAAGCCTGACTTAAAAACCTCGAAGGAGGAGATTCCACCACCTCCCTAGGGAACCCATTCCAGTGCTTCACCGCCCTCCTAGTGAAAAAGTTTTTCCTAATATCCAACCTAAACCTCCCCCACTGCAACTTGAGACCATTACTCCTTGTACTGTGATCTGGTACCACTGAGAACAGTCAAGATCCTTCCTCTTTGGAACCCCCTTTCAGGTAGTTGAAAGCAGCTATCAAATACCCCCTCATTCTTCTCTTCTGCAGACTAAATAATCCCAGTTCCCTCAGCCTCTCCACATAAGTCATGTGCTCCAGCCCCCTAATCAATTTTGGTGCCCTCCGCTGGACTCCTTCCAATTTTTCCTCATCCTTCTTGTAGTGTGGGGCCCAAAACTGGACACAGTACTCCAGATAAGGCCTCATCAATGCCTTATCAGACGGATTACATTAGCCATCTGCTGTATGTCAGGAGCAAATCAGAATGTCACCAAATGAGAGCCACGACAAAATGCCAAAGAAAGACGAGTATAAATTTTGGGGTAATACTCAAACCAACTCCTCAGTAACCACATCAAGCACACAGATCATCCTGCAAAGTAAAGGCACTTACCCATAGCACCTTCAATTATTATTATATTTTAACGTTACACCTCTGCTTAAGAAGATTCATGCTACTGTCATTATAGTTGGCTAACCTGTGAGGCATCGCAACCTACAATTCTTTGGGTTGTAGGCTGCAGTTCTTCTCTGGTTAGCAAACTATTGAGGACAGCATTTTTAGGAAAATTAATGAACTGGCAAACCAAGAGCACTGAGCTCCAGTTGGTCCCATTCAGACAAAACCACGAATCACAGTGTCTCAGTAAAAAGCATTCAGAGAGAAGCTTCCACGCACATAATCTTTAGCACCTCTGCAAAGTCAGAAGCTCCAATCTCTCTCCTGTATCTCATCCATGTTGCTTTTTGTTCTTGTAAAATGGATGCCTCCTGGTGGCAGCTTTAAAACAGTGCACAAGTTCTGTTCAGCGCTTATTATTTTAAACTGCTAGTTATTACTGCAATGTGTGGAATCTCTGATGCTTTGGGGAAATTTCTTGCTGTTTGTTATGTACAAACTTCAGCATAAAGATGAAATTCTTATGCACTATTTTAATTTATTACTGTCTTTAATGTAGCCTGCAAATTTTCAAAACCAGGCTTGTGTCGTATACTTCTATAGAGGGGACAAACCCACCACTTTCCACTCCCCTGTCCCCAAATTTGGGTAGTTTGATGAACTGAAACCGAGATTCCAAACCAACCTCTGCTTCTTGATTCTGCAAAAACAAAGTTTGAGTGATGAGGTTGTGCAGAACCAAAACTTGCACTAGGCCTTCTTGGCCCTTCTCCAGTTTAACAACCAGAGGCTAGTCTGGATATTTTCAGCTGGTGGGTAAACTCCGCCCTTTTATCCATGAATTATACTGCAAGAGCTCTGTAAAAAGATACATTCCCAAAGAAATGCTCTGACTGCAGGAAGAAAGGAAGGCTCCGGGCAAAGCATGTCAGGAAGAATATGATCAGTCTCCCGGCCTGAACACTTATCCCATTTTCTAGAATCAAACCAAATGCAATGTTCTTATAGCTCTGTCCTCCCGGCATGTTTCATTCCTGCACTAGCTCTGCATTCCTAGATCTGTGACAAAGGCTGCCGTTGCAGTATTTTTATAATGACAGGCAATACCTGGCATCTTGGGAAGTATCCTATTCTTGTGAGATTTCCAGCCCAAATATGCAGACCCAAATATGCAGACTGAATAATCTTCAACTGGAGCGTCTGCAGCTCCGAGAGCTTAGCCAAACTCACCACAATCCTCCTCAAGTTTGAGATCCCCCATCACTAGAAGAAATGTCATGGCTCCTTCCACATGAATTTACTACATCAGAGCAGTCCAACAGCTGAAACACTGTTAAAACAAAACAACTGCTCCTCCAAAAACGCTGCTTATCCCTAGATGACAAAGTAAGAGCTAGACAAGATGCTCAGATACTGTGGTGATCTGAGCTGTACAGATAAAACAGATGAGACAGGTGACAGAGAGAAAGATGTAGAAACAATCCCCCAGGAAGTGAGACAATGAGCACTTTCAGGAAATGAAAGCACTGCGTTCTCAAAATGATGACTACCGAGGAGCCAGGGTTATGCTGGAAAAGAACACCCTTCTGCTGCGGAGCCAGACATTCCATGTCAACTGTATAAGATGTTACGATGAAGGCAATCACACAAGCTCTGGAAGGACTTTGCAGCAGGCAGGCCAAAGAATAGAAAAAAAGCTAAAGTAAATGGAAGGAAATGAATGTGAAAAGGTGAAAACGCATGCATAAATGTCAGCGTGGAAACAAACACATACATTCCTGCAAAGAGAATTAACCTGGGGCCTGACATAGTATTTCTGGACTGTCCATGAAAAGCTATTCACAAAGACGTTCCTTTGGGTGGCGTTCTTTAGTCAGTATAACATTGGCAGTGGATTGTTTTTATAATAGCAAGAGAAAAAATTCAGATGTCTGTAGTGACCTGACCTGTCATGTTTACCTCTTAAAACCAATGGAGAATTAAGTACATTAAACATGAGGGCTGTGAAAGCCTATAATAAATTAGGTTTGGGGAGTTGGAAAATATAAGTAAGAATAAACGAGAAAAGCTCCAAGTTGTACAGGAAGATTTCAGGGGGTGAGCTGCTCTGAGTAATTTCTGTTTTTTATTATGATGCTGTCCAATTATATTTAATAAATGATGTCTGCAGCTTATATGGAATTGTTATTCTCATCTCAAACATTCCCTATGCATTCTGAACCTTTGACAATTTACAAACTGTGAGACTTACAAATCACTTGGAGTGGGACAACTTGACATTTGTCTTTTGGCTGAAGCTGTGTTGAAATATGGCAGTGTTGGAAAAGGAGACCAAATAAAGTAAAATAAGCAAAGTTCATGCGATCAAAGAGGCCTTCCTTTTACCTCCCTCAGACCCTTCTAATTCAGACCTCAGGAGATTACCAAAGATCATTGTCTGAAAAAGAGAGAGAAAAATCGCAGAACCTGCAGTTTTGTGATTCATTACCTCCCAACTCTAGTGCATGCTACATTTTACTCTACACAGCTGCCAGATTCCAGAGTAGGCTTTCTGAATGCAACTCTATTTGCCCAGATCCTGCATTTACATGTTGGGGCAGCATGAACCACTGTTCTTCCAGCAAAATGATTATAGCGTTTATCAAAACAGGCCAGAAAAAGTGGAGACAATGGTTTCACCTTTGTTTACATATTGAAACTTTTCAAATATGCTATTGTGCACATCATAGCAAGTAAATGGTGCATTCCTTTCAGCGGGAGGCTAATACTTGGGGTGCACAAAAGTTTGTAATGAAACCCCTTCCCAAGCAAATATTTTTCCTGCTTTGGGAATTCAACCAAATTCCCAAACTCAGAGCATCATCACTAAAAGGCACTGAGGATCCCAAACTTGGGCAGGTTGGATTGGCTAGTGGAGGCAGGGGGGCTGTTTTGTTCTGTTCCCCATCTGGTGGTTTGGGATGGTTGGTAAGCGAATGATTATTATTGTGCCTAATGTGATCTGTAGAGGCATATGTTTTATTCTGAATGCATGGAATGTGACCTGTGACCAATGAGTGCAAAATAAATGAGAGCAGCTGTGGTAACAAACATCATATTCCTTGTCATTTTGAGGGGTAGGGAGAAGGGGGGACACAAAGTAACAGAAACTCATAGATGAGGATGGATACACAAAGACCCACCAAACCCATCACTTGCCTCTCAGAAGGAAATCCACATCTCAGCAACATAACAAAATACAGGTACTGGGGATTGATGTGGCTTTACAGTATCAGGTCAAAGAACGTAGCTGTTAGCAGGACATTCTTCCTGAGTTGAAGGAACTTAACTGGATTACCCCCACATCCCCAGATGTCAGTTCAGCCATCTGGAAGTAACTTTTACATTCTCTTCCAGACTTCTAGGCACTTGTGTGACTACTTTATTTTGTGAGTGTATCCAATACCTGTAACTACTTATAGAAAGCAGCTGGAACTCCCATTATGCCAAACGGTGTCAGCATTAATGATATTTTGCACTTCTACAGTCCCTTTCATGTGAAGAGCACAAAGAGCATTGCAGATGCTGACCCTGTGAGATAGGTAACCCGTGCTGGGCAGACAAGTATGATCCCCATTTTACAACAAGTAAATTTAGGCACAAGAGGCGGTCAGTGACTTATTCCGGCTCACACAATGAGTCGGTTGCAGAGGCAAGACTAGAACCCAAGTTTCCTGACGTCCAGTCTTCTCTTCCCACACTAAACCACACACACAAAGACAATATCTTCAGGAGTTAATTAGGGTGTGCTGCTGCTGAAAACATGGTGGGGTTCACTGGTGCATGTAGCTGGTACTTGTGCCACACAGTTTAGCAACCACGTAGAATGCTAAGACACCAAAGCTGCTTCTCCTCTTTTACGGCTCCTCACATTCTAAAGTCGTCATTGCAACGCAGACTCTTGCCAAAAGGAACGCTGAAGCCAAAATGGGCCTTTATTATTCATCACCAGCATTTGATAAGATGGCACATTGCAATGCCTGCAAAGAGCTTCCTGATAAGAACTGAACTGCTGCTTCCAGCATAGCCAGCAGGTGACAACTACCTGAAAGCAACTCAGCTCCTCCTAGCTTAGCATGGGGTAGGCAACATATGGTCCAGATAAGACCAGGTCAGCATGGCTCCTGTGGCTTGACCAGGTGGTAGCGATTTCCAGTGGAGACCAGGTTGTCACAGCTCCTCTGGCTTGGCCAAGGGGAGATTCCCTTTCGCCTCCCCTGGTGCACACGGAATGAGGGGCTGAGCTTTGCCAACAGCTAGGGGCTGGAGCGGCACAGAAGGATCCTGGATGGGGGGCTCTATTAAACAGTTAAATCCACCCCACTGTCTAGCCTGCATCTGACAGAATCAACAGCAAATCAAATCAGACTGCAGCCTGTAGTGAGCCTGGAAGGGTAAAATGATTTGCTCTCCACGAGAGAAAGACACCCCTGTGCTTTGTGGAGCTCATTTTCCACTGTAACAACCTGTGTTATAAACATCACCTCTCAAAGACCTCACTGCAGGTGCAAGATGTTCGGGAAGAAAAGCGATTGCTGCCCTGGGGGGCTAGGGCCCGGAGCATCACATCGTCTCCAGAGGCTGGCAATACATGGAGACGTATTACTTTTAAAAGAACAGCACAACGGCAGTCCAAACTGAGAACCAGCATTTAGGGAGCACTCTCTACATTTGTTTTCATTTCATGTCTACTTTCAGTCATTAACCAATCCCTTTCAAACTCAAGAGATACATGCCTCGCAGTATTTCAACCGACTAGAGCCCTTCTTTCCCCGTCTCTCACCTCCCAAATTCCAGCAAAGAAACCAAAGTGAACGGGCTATGGAGACTGAACAACCCTCTTCTCCTTGGAGCTGTCCCTCCAGATCAGGGGTGAGGCAGAGTGGAGAAGCATGTATCTAACCTCTGGTTAGAAGCCCTCTATCTCCAGGACCATCAGCCTTTCAACCACACTAAATTCACTAAGCACTTTCACTCTGCACCCACAATAGATCAACAAGAGTCAGTGAACTTGATTGTACGTCATGTTTCACTAGCCAAGACAGAAAATCCATCTGCCCAGAAAATGTATGAACTGAAACACTGGACATTTTCTTTGTGGTTATCTATGACTCTCTCAGGGCTCTCCATCCCAGAGCAGCCTCTCATTTGCTCTAGTTGGTCAGATTGTTGTTATGATTTGTATTCAGCAATGCCCAGAGGCCCCAGTGCGCATGGCACTGTACATACACATAATAAGAGATTAGAGGTTACAACCTAACCTGACAAAATGGACAGACTGACTAAGGATGGGAAGAAGGATTGTTCTCCCTAGTTTACAGATAAGGAATTGAGACACACAGAGATTAAGAGTAAAATTAATTAAGAATAAAAATTAAGGGTAAAGTTTTTAGAACTGCCTACATGATTTATGAGCCTAAGTCCCATTAAAAGTCAACAGAATTTGAAAATTATCCCAGATTAAGTGGCTCACCCAAAGGCACATGGAGAGTCTGTAGGAGAGCTGGAAATAAGACCTGAATCTCCTGAGTTCCAGTCCAGTGCCTTACCCACAAGACCATCCCTCCTCTGACAGTGGGTAGGGAGAACATTTGCTCACACAATGCCTTGAAAAACTTAGTCATAGCAGGTGGAACCAGTCCTCGGTTGTGGGGATGAATGGCCAAAGTATCAATTCTGGCATAACTTCTTGTAGGCCCTGAGCCTCTAGGGGAGCTTTGAAGTGCAGTTTGGACCTGCTTGTGTTGACCAGTACTGTTGTGCTGCTGGCCACTGAAGCAGCGGCTGGGTATTTCCTTCCACATTACTTTCATATACATGAATATAAACTCTTTCAGAACTACCAGTGACATAAAGTTACTATATGTATGCCGTGTAGCTAACGAGGAGGGGTGTAAACGGTCTGTAGTTTGGAGATGAGGCAGCACTGAGAAGCCTCCTCCTCTTATTTTGGCCATTTGTTTATATCAAGCAGGGAGCTTAATCTCGTTGGTCCCACAATGTTTAGTTTCCATTAGTTCCACTAGAAATAATTACAGGAACAATATTGGTGATGAATGTGTGTTTAGGAAAACCAGGCACCATCAGAGCAGCACAACTGGCCTTTGTATAGTTAGAAAAATATAATGTGCATTCATTACATCCAAATTGCCAAAAGAAACAAACAACGCTGGCAAAGAATTTTGTTGGAATGGACTAAGAAGAAGATCCCACTGTTCTCAAGAAAAATTCAGTGAAGCAGGCAACAGCATCCTAAAATGGCAGTGCTTTCCAGAGAGGAAATGCCATGCCAACCCTGGTGGGGAAATCAAGCCACCCCCCTAGTTGGGAGAAGTCACAGAATTCCAGAGGTCTCCAAGGAGCACTCTCCTTAGACATCTTTGGAGATGTCTGAATATGTACGTGTGAGTGATGTGTAGGGGTATCTCTGAAGATGCATATGCAAGGGAAATCAGTTGACTTCTCTGTTTTCTTAACGGACAAACAGAGTACCGACCAGGTTAGGATTCCATTCACAGAGATGATATTCTGTTGGAAATTCTGAAGTAATTACCCTGGCTTGACTTTCTCCTGCATCCATGCTCAGTGGTAGCAATGCAGGGCCGCCCAGAGGATTCAGGGGGCCTGGGGCAAAGCAATTTTGGGGTCTCCTTCCATAAAAAAAAAGTTGCAATACTATAGAATACTATATTCTCGTGGGGGCCCCTCTGGGGCCGGGGGCCTGGGGCAAATTGCCCCCCCCCCTCCGGGTGGCCCTGGAGCAATGAGAACAACTGGCACAGGATCAGGCTCTGCTGGCTTTACATGTATCCTTAGGGGTAGTTTGACTTCTATATTTAGGGGGGCAGCTCCTGTCAGACCAATGGGGCCACGCGTGGGGGGGGGGGATTCCATGCCTGCAAGAGACTTGCCCAAACTACGCCCATAAGCTCCCCAGAGTAATTCTCAAATGGCTAGTTATAGCTAGAGGGGATTTAAGAATCTGGCCTACTGTGTGTACGAAGAGCGGAGATGGTGAATGAGAAAGCTGTTGAATAAAGGTGGCTTTGACCTGTGCTTCAGATATGTTTCACACAAAGGGATGAGTGATTTTTCAATCTCGCTTATTCCCTGAAGAACCAGATGATTAGCCTGTAATTAATAACTTCCATCCTCTTTAGCCACTGGGCTGACAAATCTGTCTGGGCTAGAGGTGCCTTTTCTACTTCTGAAGTGTGAGGCTGCACAAGTCTTGTTTTACTTTTTCAAAATCCTAAGGCCTCTTGAAGCTTAACAAAATCCTTCAGGGTTTACATTCATTTAATCCTCTCAATCCAGCAACCTGCCAGGGTTGGGAGACCCCCAGAAGGACAGTTCATTCCAAACAGATCATGGAACAGAGAAAGGCTACTATGGGGTTACAAGGAGCGGTGCATAACTATCGCTCAGAGTTATCCCTACAAATGGATTTCCATTCTACAAGATTAAACAAGAAAAACAACCCACACGTTTTAGTTAAACCTTTTACAATTTAATCTCCTAAACACAGTACCGGTGTACGGAAAGACATGTTATTCTAGAAATTTTTCCAGGGATGTATTTAACCTGGCTCTGGGGAGTAAATACTCGCCTTCCTTGCATTTTCATTAAAGGTCCAATACAGTATATACCGATCACTGGGCAGCTACAAATCTCTTTTGAGGCAAATGCCAGCCCTGGTGGATACAATAGCCAGACACATGGCATATCATGTTTTACATATGATCAGAAAATGGTTCTAAAATGCTGCGAACAGCACTTGCTCACAAGCACAAGGAAGAATTATTTTCCCAGCCTTGTCCACTATTAACATAGCCATAAAGATACATTTGTTAGTCAGTCCAAACAGCATTGACTGTGGATTGGTCAGATATATGCCACCTGGAGGATGAAGGTCTCTGTGAGGGATGTTGAGTTTCACTATGCAACAGGAAGGGAGTTAAGAAATATAACCCTTTGGGATTTTGATACGCTTTGAAAGGCCTTAAGAATTTGAAAACCCAACTGATGTTTTAGAAGTTAAAAGGGCATCTCAAGGCAATGAAGTATCTGTCAGGCTGAGTTAGATATGAAGAGAGTAGTCAAAATGAGTTCAGATTAAAGGAGGATTTTTCATGCTGGGGGTAGCCTGAATAAGATTATTAATAAAGAAAAGAGTTTATGAAGCCAGGGTTTTTCTGTCTTCATTTTGCTCATCCTTAAAATGTTTGATGGTTTAATTAGAAGTTTTCGCCTTTTGCTTCGCCTCTTCTGCCTAAAATCCTAATCCTATGCTTATTATATCAGTCTGTTGTGGAAGAGATTGCAAGGCCACAAATCTGCAGGATCAAATAGCAGCTCTAAAGGGGAAAAATCCTCATTTAACCCCCAAAATAACAAAAGTAATGGGCTCACACTGAACAAAGTCATATAGAATCTGGCAGGTTCACTTTGCAGGAGATCGATTCAACCAGAGGTGGGCAAACTATGGCCCGTGGGCCACATCCAGCCTGCAAGACCCTCCTGCCTAGCCCCTGAGCTCCTGGCCCGGGAGGCTAGCCCCCGGCCCTTCCCTGCTGTTCCCCCTTCCCTGCAGCCTCAGCTCACTGCACTGCCGGCGCAATGCTCTGGGAGGTGGGGCTGCGAGCTCTTGCCGGGCAGCGCAGCTGCAGCTGTGCTGCGCGGTGGCGTGGCAGGAGTCCCCGGGGGGGCAGTCAGGAAGGAGAGGGGGGGTTGGATGGGGCGGCGGGGGGCAGTCAGGGGCAGGGATTCCGGGGGCAGTCAGGGGACAGGGAGAAGGGGTGGTTGGATGGGGCAGAGGTCCTGGGGGGACAGTCAGGAAGAAGAGGAGGTGTTGGATGGGGCAGCAGGGGGCAATCGGGGATGGGGGGGCCCAGGGGTGGTCAGGGTCCAGGGAGGGGTGGATGGGGTAGGAGTCCCTGGGGGGGGGCCCCCATCAGGGGGTGAGAAGCAGTGGGGGTCAGATAGGGGGCAGAGGCCGGGCCACGCCTGGCTGTTTGGGGAGGCACAGCCTCCCCTAACTGGCCCTCCATACAATTTCGGAAACCCGATGTGGCCCTCAGGCCAAAAAGTTTGCCTGCCCCTGGATTAAACTCTTTGTGTTTTAGTTATTTGTATGTTTTATCTCAGAGCTCCTGAGCGTGGTCTTGGGTTTCAGAGTCAAATGAACCTACAATCCCAAAGGGAGATTCAGTCAAAATTGCCATCTTTCACCACATCAGAAGTGAATTTCACATAATTGTGCTCCAAAACCACAAATCAGTCCCAGGATTGCTAGAAAGGTTCATAGTGAATCTTAGTAAATTCTGATGGATCTGGGTGGAGGTACAAATTTGTCAGTAAGCCTGAAACCACATGAATTTCATAAGGTTTGAGGGTTTGTTGTGCAGGATTTGTACAGTCTAGTATATTTGAAACTCCCATAATTTTCTTCAATAGGGAACTCTCTCTTTAAATCATGGATAGATAATCTAAGTAACTCCCACACAATTAATTAAACAAATTCCCACAAGGAGGGAGAGGGAGAGAAGCATTTTTTTTGCATGCATGTTTGGTAAAATCCATAAAGCATTCAGATTCTACAGCGATGAGTGTGATATAAAGAGATTAACACAGATTCCTGAAGCGTGTAGCTCTCAAAGAATACGACCACAGGCTATAAAAGCTCTTTACTCCATCACTGAAACATACTATCCATCTAGAGAGTCAAGATTGCTCAGTCACAAGATGTCACTGGATGATACATCACAATACTTACAACATTCCTCAAAAGTACAGCTGCCTTGTGTATATTTTTCTAATATCATGCTCCCTCCCTTCCCCGTAGTCCTTGGTAGGCGAACTGGCTTTTGTTCTAGCTCCATTTTGATTCTGTCCTGTTCTTTCCATTGTTTTACCCTGAATTTATAACTGAGGTAACGTTATATTTAGCCTCCCAAATGAAGTAATGGAAGCCCCATTGTTTGGTTCATTTAAAATTGAGCAATGCCCTAAGGAATACTGCAGAGAACAATCCTATAGTAGCAAAGGTATTGACAACGGGACCCAACAGCCCTTTGGCATCTCTGTGAGCCTTAATTTGGTTTTTTACCACAAATACATAGGAATTACCCCAATGCCAAAGCCTGTAACTACCTTCCCAATGCTGTTCCAAAACTCACTGAATAAAAATACCATTGTTGTGACTGCGCAGTACCAATAAGAGTAGGAAATGACTCTCAAAGGGATACCAATGATCCATACTTAGTAAAAAAAAGAAGGGACTGAAAGAATGAAACATTTTACCATCAAGGAGTCTGGTGGCACCTTAAAGACTAACAGTTTTATTTGGGCATAAACTTTTGTGGGTAAAATAAACCTCACTTCTTCAGATGCATCAGCTACCTTCTGATATTTTACCATCACGAACTTGGGATCCTCTGGTCATCCTCATGGGCCTACAGCGTTATAGGACTTCTAGGTAAAGAAGGCTACAGAATTCTAATCAACTCCCGAAGTATGGCACTATGAGATTGATTTTGCCTCTGTTGAATGGCCATGAATCAGCTGTCACCAGCAGCCAGGTGTCATGAACAAACAGTGGTAAAGGTTGGTCACTAAATCAAACCAGAATCTACTGAAGTTGAACTAACTAGAAGCAGCTGAGCTGGAGTCAGTCCTAATAGATACTTTGAGTGCTTGGTAAAGGAGATTGTGTATCATTCCCAGGAGGTTATCATGCACCTTTGAAACAATTCATTATGTTTTACAAAAATAAGATTGTTGCTGGCATTCCCTTGTTAAATATGGTTGGTCTAAATTAAAGATTTTATGTAAACCATGTACCACCAAAAATTAAAAGCAGGCACCACCCAAAAACATCAGTGAATTAGGTGTCAAGAACTTAGTTATAGAAATCCTTTTGGGTTTTGAGGAGTTTTCAGTAAATACTTTGAGCTGACATTCCAAATAGCTAATCAGTTATTCTACGCTGATGTAAATCCAGTGCAACTTCCCACTTCATTTAAGTTAAACCATGTTTTCACCAACGTAACTGAGAGCAGAATCTGACCCTGGAACTGTACATTTGTGAAATATCAGAGCTGCAGGAAATTTTTTTTTTTTGGGTTATAAAACCCAATTCTATTCAAAAGTCTCTTGTATTCGTATTTCCGAACAAATTCAAATTCAGTTCAGGTTCACTGAAAGCTCTGAAATCCTTTCAAGTAAACTAGGCCTAAATTTGAGCAAACAAGGGCCAAGTTATTCATTTCATAGAAAACTTGCAGATTCTTCATAGTTCTCATATGAAAACCAGTGAAAGTGTGTGGTTTTAACTACATTTCACACTGAATGTTTGGTCTTGTTCAAACTCCAGAACAAACCTCAAAACGCAGAGGGGTGAATTCCATTTGAGTCTGAACAGGAGAAAAATTTTGCAAGAAACCCCTGAGAGACGGCTCAACAGCTAAACATCAAATTCTGTAAGCAAGGTCAGTAGTGTTTGCTTGGAACAGAAATACAACTAGGATCCAGTCATCCACGAGTGACAACAGTAATAAAATATCTACTTTCTGATTCTCATGCAATTCAGCAAGAATACACATAGCAAGTTAAATATTTCAAAAGGCTAAAGTGATAGGGAAAAAAGTTTGTTAACCGAGAGGCAATTCGTTATCTTGTGACGGCTTCTGAGTTAGTTAAATAATGAAGTCTGCTTAAAGGTTTGGGGGATTAGTAAATCACCATTCAACAAACTGATTTATGATGTTGAATATTTGGCAGCTACAAAAATCTCCTACAACAGAACTTAGTAAGTGGGGCCATGGGCACTGGCAGGCATATGCCATTCATACCACTGCACACAATTTTAATTTCCTGCAGGCAACATTTCTTGAGGTTTTTGGGGAGTTTTACAGGTTTTTCATCCAATCTCAGTATCTAACTGCCATGGTAGTAATCATGTATGTGAGGTCAAGAAGCTGGATACAGTCCATATATTTATTTAGATTGCTGGATACATGGGGGGCCTAGCCATTGATAGTGCTATATGTTACCAGGTGATTAGCTGTATTTAGGGCAGAGATTCAATCCCTCACAAAAAGTCGAAAAGCTCTGCACCATGACTGTGAGGCAAATTGGCTGATGCTATAAACCATGAGGTGCAACCCACTGCGCCCACTTACTGCAGCAGTAGATCTATCCCAATACACACAAACCCAACAATTCAGAACATAGTGCAGGTCTAAGAAATCAAATTCGGAAAAACCTGAAGCCTGGAAACGAATTACAGAACCTTACATAATTTAAGAATTTGAGGGGGTGAGGGGAAGAGTTTGAAAACAATGTTCAATTCCTATCTTTTTCCCAATCCTGACTGACAGCATTTCCCCAGCATGAAGCACAGGACCAAATCTCTAGAAGACCCACAGCTAGGAACTGAGATCCATATGCTAGAGAAAAGAGGACCATGTCCAATAGCAAAGCTGTGCTGTATTGCACAATGGTAAAGACATCTGCTTTCCTATTTTGCCACAAACTTGAAACTTGGGTCAGCTGCATAAATAGATTTCTCTGAGGCTCCCAGACATTGTGGGGAACCTGGGCCAAGGTTTGCATGGCTCTGACCCATTTGTGGCTTTAGGTGGAAAACATTTGACATTCAGAATTTTCCATTGTTTCTACCCAAAACATGACCATTTCTGCTGAGATAAGCTTTGATTTTGGAGTTTCAATCCCCAACCCCATCATTCCACATGACCAGTGACATTAACCTTGATACAGTTTCTTTGCTTCTCCCACAACAGTGTCCCTGTCCTCGTCTGCACCATTCCCTATGCATGGACCATCCTTCACTAACCTGCCTGCATGGGAACTATCTTCTCCACTTCCATGAGTCTTCTGAAGTCTCATCCCTATCCTAGTGCCTACGAGAAATTAACTGACTGATCATGGCAAATCTGGGGGACAACAGAGAAAAGTCTATCTATCCTTCCAAAAAGTGTTTTAGCACAGCACCATATTACTGTGGCAAGATTATGGACCCTACCAGAAATAACTAATAAATGTTAACAATAATAAAAGTAACAAAGTCAGGCCTGGGGCTGGAGGTGGGGAGAACTGAAACAAATTAAAAGGGTTCATATTAACACCCTGCAAACCAAATCACTCAGGATATGCTCAGGTCTATAGATCAGAGAAGATTTGTTTGTCTGAGGATGTCTCTACACTATGAGCTAGGATGATTCCCACTGAGCTAGTACGAGCATAAATAACAGTGTAGCCACAGAAGCATGGATAGTGGCAAGTATGCATATCTGAGCAGGGGACTCATACCCCTAGCTTGTAGTGTAGATATAACCTTTACTATCTTTCTATCACCTAAATCCTTGCAAAATGATTCCCCCCTGACCACACCAGGATTTCCTTTCACTGGCTCTGCTCCAGCTAAAACCTCAGTTTATAAATCAGGTTCAATTTCTGGATAACGGCATTTTCAAGGAACGATTCTGTCTCTAAGGGGCAAATGCCAGAGTCAGTAAAAGCTGGTAATTTGATGCCTATTCTGAGTACAGTGTTTCTTACATTTTTTTAAAGGAATCTGGATTCTTCCAAGCGCCAAAAGTGAGTTGTTCCAAATGGCCACAAATTCACTCTGCAAACAGTCATTTGCTGTGAAAAATCATTCACATGGAACATGGTTATTTCCAATTTATGGTTGTTCATGAGTTCATATATCGGAAGATATATCTACACTACTCTACCATATTATTACATATATGAATGTATTGGATTAATTTAGTGTTGATTAAAAGAGTTGGGTTGACAGCCCCGGATAATGAAACCCTCTAGACACAAACAAAAACAGTACAGGAAGTGGCAGTGCGAGTTACCCAACAATGTACTTCAAACACTCCCTGGAAGAATAATCTCCAAGCATGAGAGGAGAGTTCAGTCCCAGTGGTCCATCCATCTCCTGAGAAACCAAAGCCCAACTTGAAGTACTATTGTGGGTTATCTGGCCCAAGGGGAACAAGTAGAGATGGGAAAGCTGGTTTGGTAAAATGAAACTCTTTTGAACCTGCACTGCAGAACTCCAACAATACTCTCTTTTGGGATTCAGAAATGTACTTTTCTCATGCTCACTCACCCATGAATTAATTTCCAGGTACTGGCTGGTACCATAAGCAGAAATGTCATGGAGAAAACATATATTTGTGAGACTTCCAGAAGAGTTTAGCAGATTCCAGCAAATCCAATGAGATTCAGACCTCTATGTGGTTCTCTACCGTAGACCTCTTAAGGATCACTAAAGGCAGGCAACAGTTGGCAGATTCATGCAAACCTGAACATAGGGTTCATAGCTCCTGAGTTTCATTTTAACTTTTGGGTTTGAATGAACCCAGCAACTCAAAAATTAACTCAGCCGTAACTCAGGGTTGATTTGCTGAATCTAGTCTAACTTTGGGGTTTGTAAGGTGAGTGTTGCCTGATGTTGGATTCAATTATCCAAATTGGTTTTGGCTGTAAATTACTCAGTTCATTCAGAGAATGAAGTTTTTCACTATGAATCAGAAAAATACAAAGGCTTTTCAAAAGGAAAAAACAGTGATTTATAAAAGAATTATAATGATTTTGGGATGGAAGGATACTCTAAGAAAACCCTGCATTTTTTAATTATTGTTTATTAACCAAGTTCACTCCTCCCCTTTTACATTTCAATAATCAAGGACAATTCTAACAGTATTTAATAGCAAATAAAATACTTCCTGTGTTTCTTCTGTAGATTCCCTGCTGACCCTTGAAACCAAGTATGGGTCGCCTAGAATTAATTCAACAGGCTCCACCCATTCTTGATTTCCAAGGTCATATACAGGAAAGTACCCAGGAATTCCAGCAAACCTGTCCCTTGAAAGAAGCTTCCGAGTGTTCTTGGATAAATCAGCATACATCGAACCCACATAGAGTCAACCACACACACACAGAGACACACAGACACACACACACACAGTTATTAAAGTAATGTAAATGGTCTGATGTAAATCTAGACAAATCCAGTACAACAATTACTGTACTTTCCTTAGTAAGTCTTAAATGTACCTCAGTACTGTTCCTAATTAAATGTAAAGAATCTCTTAAAAATTCTTAAAGTTAGATTCTTATACCCATAACTGCCAATTAGTAGCACTTTACTCCACAAGTAATCCCACTGAGTCCAATGGGGCTACTTGTAGAGTAAGCTACTTTCAAAACAAGTAAAGGTAATAGAATCTGACTCTAAATTAGGTAATGCCAATGAATTTGGATTGCTTTTTTGGTGTTGGTGTTCATACAGAAAATAAATTAGTAGTATTTACACAACTTGAGCAGATGCTAGTCTAGATTCCCTCATCCAGCTCTTCCCTCAACCCTGGCCAGCAACACTCCTCCCATTCTAGCCAAACCCACCCTCCCACCCAACTGTGCCAATATACTTCAACCTTGATCTCAAGCACCTCCTGCTGTTCTAGTCCAGAGTCTACTCTGAGCACAGGCCAATTAAGATTTTGAAGCATTTAACTGTTGTACTTTTTTATTTCATTTTCCAAGCAACTTTCTATATTCCTTTGACGTTTCCCAAGCTAGTCTAACATTGTTGCAACGTTCATACCACAAAACTACAATGAATCTGTTGGACGATAAAATGTAGCCCAGGTCTCTGAGGTTCAAACAAACCTGTGAAATGACTGGAATGGGATTTGCCAAGGAATATATTACTATGGTTAACTTTCCAAAACAATCTGTACACTTTTAAGCAGCTTCAGGGACACACACTGAATAAGACTCTGAAGTTCAAACATATCCTGTTGAAAACCATGTTTTATGTAAAACTGAATTAATCTGCTTTGGGAGAGCTTCAGAATTCTTTTCCACTTCCCTTTTATCCCTGCACCTGTGCAGGATTCACTTCAAATTCATTCTCCATATGCAGTTGAATCCACATAAATTTCTCTGCCTCCTTAGAACTGGCAGCAGCTTACCCTCCTAGCCTCTGCTATAGGCCTCTCTTACTGCATTTCATTACCATGTCCTAGAAGTGTGCTATAAACACCACTTAGCTCAACTGCATATTTATTTCTTTTCTGATGTTTCTGAGACTTGTTCCTTGAGACTTGAGACTTGTTCCTGTGGCTACTCAAAAATGTCCATTTACATTTATCCACCCTGCATGTATCTTCTATAGAGCCCCATTATAGATAAGATATAGAAGTGGCCACAATGGAGAGATGAAACAGCCCATTGAGCGTGATGCTTTCAGCACTGTCCAGCCGTCAGTGACGGGTTCAGAAGCCTAATTCAAAGTAGCATCCAAAAGCTGCGCATCTTCTTCAAACGTCCCCAAATTATTTCAGCCGCGGACATCAAGCTGCAATGCTGAACAAGTTCTCTCGCCTCCTAATGACATACTCAGCACAGCCTCACTTCAACGCTGTGACAGTCGCATTACATTCCCTTTTTATAGGCTTGGAAGTCAGAGAACAGCTTTCCTAATATGGTAATGTAACGCCGACAGACCCCAGTCGTCGGCAGGCAGAATCAAACCGGGGACCTCTAGAGCTTAGTGCATGAGACTCTACCGCATGAGCTAAAAGCCAACTGGCTCTTCGCTAAGGCTGTAGAACAGACTCATTTTTTCTCTCTCTCAGTGCTACTAGATGGGACAGAACACCACACCCAGGTGGTGTGTGGGTTATACACTTCCCCTAGCTGAGGAAGCGTGTCCCGAGCTTCATAGACTTCCCAGTTGAAATCCTGGATGAGCTCCACTTGTAACGCCGACAGACCCCAGTCATCAGCAGGCGGGATTGAACCCTGGACCTCTGGAAATTAGTGCATAAGCCTCTACTGCATGAGCTAAAAGCCAACTGGCTCTTAGCTAAGGCTGTAGAGCAAACTCATTTTCTCTCTTTTCTAAGTTGTCACAGTGCCACTAGATGGGATAGAACAACACACCCAGGTGGTGTGTGGGTTACAGTAATATTTCCATTCCTTTACCTAATCAAAAGCAGGAAGTGGAAATGGATAAGGAATTCAAAAACAAAATGTCAAGTGAAGTTTTGTGAAACTCTAAATGCTTTCGAGAGTCAGATTTTGGTTATGTCTACATTTGAGCTAGGAGGTGAGATTCCCAGCTCACATAGACATACCTGCACTAGCTCTGCTCCACCTATTGTTAAGCCCCCCCCCCCCCCCCCCATGCCGCCATAGGCATATTGCTATTTTTAGGTGCTAGCTTGGCACAGCTAGAGTGGATACATTTCCACGAGCTGGGAATCACATCTCCTAGCTCAAATGTAGAGGTACCCTTTTAGTTGTGGGATGAAATCTGGGGCTGGTTTTGTTTTATCTGAACAGGTCAGCCCATCAATAATAATAGGCTGATTGGTTCCCTAACTACTTGCTCTTATAAGACTGAGAAAGACTCCCCCTTTCACTGGGCCTAGTGACTTTTAATATATATCTGTTTAAATTGCTCTGTTTATAAAGTGATGAAATTTCACCTTGGTACAAATGACACACTGTCACCACCTCAACACATTTTATTTTCAGTGTTGAGGGAAGTGTTGCAAAATAATTTGGAGACAGTATTTGATTCAGTGCCATCATTTCATTACAGCTGCACAACCAGGCTTCTGGCTTCAGATGAATAATACGCTCTCTCAAAATCTTAATATGAAAAACATCTGAATAGCCGTAACATTCTTCAGGACAAGTTTGATGGAGGCTTATTTTTAAAATTTCTTTAAGATTTGCCTCATTAATCTCTGATTGTCAGAAAGTTGCTTGAGACGATACCAGCTCCATCAATAAGAATTCCTGTCGCCCAAAAGAAAGAGAATTGGGGGCAGAGAATACAAAGGGATCCAGAAAGGTGGAGGATGAATATTGGGATATTGAGAGCTTTCACCTCTCGGTCACTAGTCCAAACGAAGTGGTCAGTAATGGCCAGACCAAATGTCATTAACAGTAGATAGCTGTTTGGATTCTCTGTGAAACCAATTGGTTGTCTCAGTTCAGTTTCTAGCAGACAAGTGTCCAGATCCCACAAAACACCTCCAGAATTAGCACTTTGTTGGCAGTCCCAGCAGAGAGGCCATAGAGGGAATGGACCATGGATACTGAACTGCCCACTAATCCCTTGGAAGGATACTCTTGAGGTCGGGACACAGCAGCAGGGCAGTATGGCAAAGCTTGCCCCCTTGCTCAGGCTGTAACCACATGGCGGACCTACTCCAGAACCATCAGTCTGACACCTTTTCACCAGCAAACTCACTGAAAGGAAATAGCTAGCAACAAGAAAGATTGCTATACTTAATGAAAATCTCCGAACTATTAAAAAAACAAAATAATTCAAGCACATCTGGTACTTTATTTATGGAGAGAGTCAACGTTCCCAGATGAAAGGAACCCACCAAGTTAAACTGATAACAAAAAATACCCTTACTTTCCCTCTGCCTCTGGGCTAAGAGCCCATTAACATTCACCACCTCTTGTCTATAAGTGACTTTATAGGGTCTTGTGAAAAGGCCTGAAGGAAGCATTAAGAATGAAGGGTCCCAAGTCCATAGCATCTGTCTGGGTCCTGAACAATGGCTGCCCCTTATCAATGTACAGTTTCCCCATTCTAAAACACACACATCAAGCAAATTCTGGGTGACCCTAGGCACTGAGGTGGTAGAGATCAACGAACTCGACCGTCAAGGAAGACAGGAATGTCTTTGTACATTATTCTTACAGGCCAATAAAAAGCAAATGCAATGTAGACCACACATGTCAGGGCACCAGCTGGGTTATTTGTGAGTGTCCCAAAACATGACTCCACTAGAAAGGGGGAGGAGGGAGCAAATCTTGGTTTGCAATACTTGAACAACAACATTAGAAAAGCTGCCTCTGCTCTTGGCTGAAGTTTGTTAACGGAAGCTGTATTCCCTTAGCCCGCAAGTTAGTTGACAGGGTCCCCTCATGAAGGCGAAGGAAGGATGTTGCTGAAGGAGATGATCTATTCTTCAAATGCCTTACTAAAGAAAGAACGTGTATGGACTTGAATTTAGTCGCAGATGAGCAGGCTCGCCGTCACAGCTTGCAAAGCTGCTGGAGCGCTGCAGTGAGGTGTTTCAGGGTGCATGGCATTGTGCACCAACTCCAAGCCCCTGCGTCGGTCAGGACGGTTTTCCTCTGTCACACGGCCTTCCTTGCATTAATTGAGTGAAACTTGTGTCTGTGAAGCCCAAACGGGCATCAGCACTGATGGAGGTTGGATGGTTCAGTGGATGGGTTACAGAAATTTTCACACCTACGTTGCTGGTTCCAAATTCCAGGCGGGGGAGGGATAGCTCAGTGATTTGAGCATCAGCCTGCAAAACCCAGGGTTGTGAGTTCAATCCTTGAGGGGGCCCCTTAGGGATCTGGGGCAAAAATTAGTACTTGGTCCTGCTAGTGAAGGCAGGGGGCTGGACTCAATGACCTGTTGAGGTCCCTTCCAGTTCTATGAGATAGGTATATCTCCATATTTGCAAATTGGCTCAGGCTGGCAGCCCTTGAAAGTCCTTACTATCTGGGTAGCTGCTTGTGACATATATGAAATGGATAACTGCCCGCAGTCTAGTTGCCAGTGGACTGGGATTCACATCAAAAGTGCCACCCAATCTGTCCCTCGGTAGAGAGACTAAGAATTGAATGGGCCCAAAGGCGCTCAACCCTTGGAGGTACTTTATTTAGAAGCAAGTGAGGGACTGCCAGTGCTGGTTAGAGATAGGACTCAAGTATGTCTCGTTAATGGGATTCTGCTTCCCACCACCAGAAATCTCCCTAAAAATTGGAAAAACAATCACATTTTAAACTGTGCATCAAAATCATGGATAGAAGAGGCTTTATATTTGTATCCAGATATTAGGAGAACCTCATAGACCTGCTAATCCCATTGGAATTAATAGCTTTCTGAAAAGATTTATGTTTAATGTGTTCACATCATAATATGTGATATTCTTAAGATGAAGGACTGCACTGAAAAATGTTTTTAAAAAACAGCAGAGCTTTTTCAACTGCATTTGGTTGATGTCCCCAATGAGCAAATAAATACGTACGGCTTACATCACAGGGTAAAGGTTATGGAAAACATTTCAGATACGTGTGAAAAACTCAAATTGGGTTTTGGGGACTATCCCTTTCTCCATCACAAAAGGCCTGGCCTCTTGTTTCCATCTGAAAAGTGTTCATATGTCTGCCCAGGCTCAGATTAACAGTAGGGATGGATGGGCTGTTTCAAATCAAATGAAAGGCAACCAGATTCCTGGAGCAAAACTCAAACAAAGCCCTTGTATGAGGCCTGAAAATGAGTAACTTTGTTGGTGGTGGTTTGCTTTCTCATGCTCCCTGGTCTAGCTGCAAAGGAAAGAGGAAACACCAAACTCCAAGAGAGACGGTTCTTGCCCAGCCCAAACCAGCAAACACTGGCAATCCCAGGAGCCAGTCCCGGTCACTACTCCAGTTCCTACTCCACAGTTTCAGGGCACGTCTTCACTACCCGCCGAATCAGCGGGTAGCAATCGATCTATTGGGGATCGACTTATCGCGTCTAGCGAAGACGCGATAAATTGATCCCCGATGGCTCTTCTGTTGATTCTGGAAATCCACCGCGGCAAAAGGAGGAAGCGGAGTCGACGGCGGCGCGGCAGCGGTCGACTCGCCGTCATCCTCACAGCCAGGTAAGTCGACCTAAAATACGCCACTTCAATTACGCTATTCACGTAGCTGAAGTTGCATATCTTAGGTCGACCCCGCCCTATAGTGTAGACCTAGCCTTAGATGCTTCTTTGAACCCACAGACAGTCTCACCCTTCAGTATTTAATATAGTTCAACATTTCCCACTTTGGCATTGATTCAAATTAGCAACAAAATTGTAGCAAAAAAAGCATTTACAACATCCTCCCACACACATCAGCTGCACTTAGCCAAGAGCTAAGCGCTGACAAGAGGACAACATCTATCGTGAACCAGTTTCATCATGAAGTTTCAGTGTTATACAACATACCTGGAATCTGTGGCAAAACACACATGCAGGGCTGCCTCACATATCTGGGCCCTCCCCACAGCGTTGCCCAAGTTCACGTTCCATTGATGCACAAAGGTTGCTTGCCTGCTGCTCCCCTTCTATGCACGTACTAGCAATTGGAGTGACACATATCTGTGCATTCCCAGAACCACAACCTTTAAAGGGAGAATCTCCCAGACTCTTGATTTCCACAGAAGTGTGATGAGGTGGCAGGACAAAGAAGAGAGTTGCCCCAGTACGGAACATATGCCCTGTCCGTGTGGCACCAATGTACTAAAACCTAAAAGAACAATATCTCATAACACATCATCCTCCAGTTGGCTTGGATATCATGGCATCTCTCCTGAACTAAGAGGCATTCTCACATTAACAGTCTTTGCTATAGCCCAGCCAAAGCACTAACTAACAAGTACTTTTGGCCACTGAACAGCTAACAACCACCTGCCATGCTTTCAGACGTGATCTCCAGCACCATGCGCTACGTTAGGGGACCTTGAAATTTGACTCCATTAAGTAAGCCAAAGTTTTTATATCTTTTCAATATAAAGTAACTTCACAAAGCACTAACTAATCAGCAAACGAACTTGCATGGACATTTGCTATCCAGTCACTGTGCACTGCTCTCATTAGCAGCTATTCTGCTAGACAGCCTGGCTGACTAGATAGCGGATAGCTGTATTTGGATGACTGCCTAATTGTTACACTCCTGACTGAACAGGAACCATTTTGAGGCGGCCCAGAGGTTGGAAAGTACTTACTGTCTCTTGCCACATCGTTGCCTTGTGTGGGCCATACTGGATTTTGAAAAGTCTTAGTTTCCAAATCGGTTGGGAGTGGGGGCAGCATGTTCTAGTCCCTTTGATTAGAGCCAAAGGTGAAAAGAAAGGGCCTGGGGAGGGAGTGCAGCTCACCCTCTTTTGCGGAAAGCAGACTCCTGCATCCTCTGAACTCACTCCAATTTATCAAAATCCTTCTTGAATTGTGGACATCAAACCGGACACAGTATTCCAATAGCAGTCACACCAGTACCAAATACCAAGGTAATATAACCGACCTACTCCTACTCAAGATTCAAGAGGATATTTCCCCATCCTCATTACTGTATAGAATCTGCTATTAGCCCATGACAGCAGTCATTCATACTCCTTGCTTGGTATTGTACCAATCTTGTTCCAATTAAGCAGTAAGTCACTCCAGATTCATATATGAGCCTAATCCAACCTGGAGCCCACCTGCAATAAGGAGACCAGAGGGATAAACAGCACAGAGGGAGAGGAGCCATTTAAGATAAGGGCCATTGTTGGCACATGAGCTAATGGATATAAACTGGCCATCAACAAGTTTAGGTTTGAAATTAGATGAAGTTTCTAACCATCAGAGGAGTGGAGTTCTTGAACAACCTTCCAAGAGGAGCAGTGGGGACAAAAAAAAAAAAAAGTAACTTGTCTTAAGACTGAGCTTGATAAATTTATGGAGGGGATGGTATGATGAGATTGCCTACAATGGCATATCCATGACTGCTACTAGCAAATATCTCCAATGGCTGGAGATGGGACACTAGACAGAGAATTCTTTCCCAGGTGTCTATCTGGTGGGTCTTTCCCACATACACTGATCTTTGGGGTCAGGAAGGAATTTCCCCCCCAGGTGAGATTAGCAGAGATCCTGGGATATGTCACCTTCCTCTGCAGCATGGGGCATGGGTCACTTGCTGGTTTGAACTAGAGTAAATGGTGGATTCTCTGTGACTTGAAGTCTTTAAATCAAGACTTGAGGACTTAAGTAACTCAGCCAGAGGTTATAGGCCTATTACAGGAGTGGGTGGGTGAGGCTCTGTGGCCTGCAATGTGCAGGAGGTCAGACTAGATGATCAAGATGATCCCTTTGGGCCTTAAAGCTATTAGTCTATGAGACATTAGGCAACAGAGCTCCTACAGAAGGTGACCAGTGTTGGATTTACTGCCACAGTTTTGATTTCACTTATGGAGTGAAAGATGTAAGGTGAATTGGACACCAGATGCCTTCTTTAAATTGACAGAAAACTGTTCCTAAAGTTTTCAATCCCCTACTGGACTGCTCCCTTCTGCCTTGTCAAAGCCCTGTCCTGATTCTTCTGAGTCTCACAGTAATCAGCTCTGGGTGAATTCCAAAGGCTGAGCAGTTTGGCTGAGATACTGAGAGTCTGGATATCTATATGCAGCTACTCTGCATTATCTGAATCACCTGTCTCTAGCAGGTTCCCTAACGCTGACTGAAACCACTTGGATTCTTCTTTGAGTTAGAGTCCCATCACAGGCCTTTCCCCCAAGGTCTCCATTCACCAAGCACGAAGCAAAGTAAGAAGCTTGCTTGTCAAATTCTGTTAGGAGCAACATTTCCTTTGCACACTGGGAAAAAACCCAACCTGGACGGACATTGGTACAGGTCACTGTCATTCACACGGTCAGCAGCCAAGACAGACACATCCGTGATTTCATCACGAAAGCTTGTGAATATCATCTGGATGTTTTTATGGGCTGCTTTTCCCCAGCCAGCTGAAGCAGAAGTGCTAAATAAATCACAATGCCAGCCAGCCCCAAAAGCTGCTTCCCAGTTCGTGGGACAGATCTGTGAAACAAGCATCAGCACCACTGACCAGGACCACCATAAAAAGATGAGCTGGCACTGAAAATTATTATTATTAAAGGGACACTGACACAACATCACTTCTCTGCAATTCTGTTCCAATTCAGACAGCACAGGCATGTTTGCAGACCTACTGCTTTATAGTCTGGCCAGTTACGCTGTACAGACAGAATATCCATCAGCCCTCCTCCATTCATCTCAGAGCACATCATGACCTGCAACAAATATATTAATTCAACTTTGGCTAAAGGGTTGTGGCTAAGACATCTGTGAGCCAAGCGCTGACATGAAACCTCAGCGACATCAAAGGCATAACATGGAGAACTGTGAATTCCAACCTTCGCCGATCGTTTTGTTTGTTTTACCAGGCCACAATCTGAACTCCCAGCTCCAAGGCACTGGGCTTCTTTGCTGCTGGCACATGCTGCACATTACTGCAGGCAAGACTCCAGCGGTGAGTCTCATAGTCCAGAGACAGCAGCTGTACTGAGCAGAGAGCCTTTGGGCTCAGCTAGGCCTGTCTCAGGAGAAATTTCAACTCACCTGTAATACAGGAGAAGCTATGCTGAAATGTTTTGGCCCTTTGCTGAGCCTGGTTATGAAAGATCCTATTGAGAATTCCTGAAGGGTTAGGGTGGCTCAGGTCTCCTTCCAATAAAGCAAAAGAGTTTTACGCTTCTACAGGCAAAGAGTCAGACCAGACTACAGCCCACATGGGCACAGACGGGTGACATCCAATTATTTACTGGGTAACAAGTTGCCAACGCCTGCTGCACCTTGGAAGGAAGTTTTTATTTTCTGGAATGTGAAACATGTTGCAATTTCCCTAGGCTGTCTTCAGTAAAAAGAATGACTCCTGGACTGCCTTTCATCCACAAACAGAAAGCAAGAGACAATGATTCCACAAAGCCCAAAGTTTTGAGCGTTCTCCCTCTCTCTCTGATTTTTTGTATCTGTCTCTTTCTTTTTTCTTTCTCTCGCACAGCTTCACTTGATGTGTACAAGCCAAGTATCCATTCACTAACAAAGGCATGCTTTTAAAGTTACTGCAATTTTAATGCAAGCCACCAGGGGGAACCAATTGCTCCCATTCCCTCTTCGGGAACAGCAGAAAAGTTGAATTCTTTTTATCTGGGTGCACAGTGAACATCAAGTGGCTCAGGACTAAACACTTAAACTGCTGTTGTTGTTTTTTTAAATACCACAGTATAAAGTTTTACATTAAATATTTACAAGAATAGTGTAAGAACAGTTAGCGTAGTAGCTTGTATCAAAACTCCAAGGAGGTCAATATCAAGATATCAGATCCAGTGAAATTTTGATGCTGGTGTTGAATTTTTCCTAGTGCTGTTCAGCCACTAACAGCATTCACCAAGGCAAAGAGGATTGGTATATTTCCAGTTCATACTGAGTGTCTGTCTGTCTAGGTTTATAATACCATGCTCATCACTAGAAAACAGAGGGAGTTTGGTTTCAGAACTGTCGCTGACCCCCAAAGAATTGCATCTTTCATGCGCAGTCAGAAACATTGCAAATACAAGCCATTCAAGTGCATGGCTGTCAAAACCCTGAAGCAGATTAGATGAAAATCAGGAGAGAGAAAGACAAATGGCAGTATAATTGAACTAACCAAAGAAGAAATGCTTTGTGCTAGGGAACAATTACTGAGAATAGCTTGGGTTCAGTGTATATACTCCTCCAAAGGTGCGGCTTCTCCAAACTACGCAAACCTCTTGAGCCTGCAAAACTGGATAGGAAATTTCACAAGAATAGTTTTTCCTCTGGAGATTTCTTGCACTTCTGATCCAACCTGAGAAGATGTAACAGGTCCATTAAAAGTGTGGTCCTAGAGAATAGGTGAAAATTCCAGTCAGTTCAGAATTTCCTGAACTGATTCACTGCTCCCTAATTGCAAATATACCTATCTCATAGAACTGGAAGGGACCTTGAGTCCAGCCCCCTGCCTTCACTAGCAGGACCAAGTACTGATTTTTGCCCTAGATTCCTAAGTGGCCTCCTCAAGGATTGAACTCACAACCCTGGGTTTAGCAGGCCGATGCTCAAACCACTGAGCTATCCCTCCTCCCCATTACTTATAAGGTTGAAGTCTACTTTAATTTGTAGGATTTATATAATACTGTTGGATGGAATGCTGCTAAGTTAACCCTTCCAAATGAACCACAGGCCATTGCCCAAAAAGCCAGCAGAATAGGAGAGCATATGTTATATGGGGGAGGGATGGGAAAGTATGAAAGGCTGTGTTCTTAATATGAGGGAGGAATGGGAGGCCAGGGGAGGAAGGAGGTAAATTGCCACCTGCTGTCAGATGGAGATGGCCACAGTCAGTGATTCAGCATCATTCCATTGTTCTCTTTTCAGGTCTAACAACACAATAGAGAAAACAACAGAATACTGAGGAGATCGGACTCTGCATTTTGGTAAGACACTGAACCAAGAACCCTGGATCACTAGTGACAGGTCGAGTCAAATTTCTTACATAACTAAGTAAACCAGACATCACCCTAGCAGCAAAAGGTATTTCCCATTTACATTCATTGGACTCCCTGGGTTCTGTTACTCTTACTTGAGTGTTAGGACATGGGTCTCCAAGTCATTAATTCCAGAGATGCACCAAATACCTACAATAGCTGGCATGTCACACACCAGCTTTCATGGCGTAATCCTACATCAGGTTGCACGTCAGACCCAAAGCCAGAAGGAAGAAGTAATTAACATTTTAATCAGTGAACTTTTGATGTGTGTGAATAATCATTGGGTTTAAAGACATCTGCAGACAGTGCCTGCAAACTGTTACGCGAGGGAGCTTAACTTGCCCTACCTAGCACAAATATGAAAAGAAGCTTCAGGTTTGCTCTGGATGGGGCGGGTGGGGGGAGAGATTGAATTGCTGCTCCTAGCATTCCCAGACCAGGGTGGGACTGCACCGAGACTCTCCTGAGAGAGCCTCAGGTCCTCAGATAGCCAGTCCTGGAGGGCCAAGACAGTCAGAGAAGAAACTGAACTTCTGCACTCTCATCAGAACTGAATCACTGAGGTTCTCCCTTGCCATGCTTACATATGGCACTTGATTGCCTCTTCATGCAATAGAATTCTTTCCCACCCTTCCCAACTCTAATGCAAAAGGTCATTAATGAAGGCTAAACTATGCTCAACAGATAAAGCTTTGCCCTTACAGAGCCTCATTTAGCCAAGAAAACCAAAGTGCTTAAAAACAAACATTAGACAAGTCCTACAGTTCCCTCTCCACCGCCACCATACCCTGAGGTACGTAAGCATTATGTCCATTTTACAGAAAGCGAGAGTAAGGAAACAAAGATAAAGTGGCTCGCCCAATATCACACAGGGACTGTCTTTTGTTCTGTGTTTGTATAGTGCTTGGCACAATGGAGTCCTAGTCAATAACCAGGGCTCCGAGGCACTATGATTACACAAAGAAATAACAGCAACAACATCAAAAGCAAGTCAGTGCAAGAGCTGGGAATAGAACCCAGAAGTCCTGACTGCCAGTCTCCTGCTCTAACCACTAGAACACACTACCATTCTTACTGTTTGACTGTGCTAATCAATTCGGATTCTTTTTAGCTGTAGTGAGAAAAAGCATGGTGACATCTGATCATTTGGACCCATTGTCTCCATTGATCTATGAGAAGGCAAATTGCATTTTTCAGCAATGCTGCCAAAATGTATGGAGATCCCTCTCGCTGCTGAGATTCCTTTTCCTCCATAACCCACACACGACTATTTCACTGACTCTTTTCTCCTGTCACTGCTAACTGCACCACCCCTGCTGTACGTCACAGCATCCAACCCACTAACCATAACGCCGCTGTGTACGCGGACCGCTAATTGCTGGCGGCTCTGGTCCAGGTCTCTCTCTGTGTCTAGCTATATAAATATAGATTTAAACGCATCCTTTATCATAACACAAGAGTAGATTTCTGAGATGTGCTGCAGTTGCTGACTGAGTCCGCTGAATGCCATTCAGCAAGAAGAACGAAAAACAATCTTTCCTGGGAAAACTGGATACTTAAACATAGCACATAAAGTGCCCATCAGCAGCTCACTCAGTCCCAGCAGCTTCCCGAAGACAATGTACCAATATTGGCAAAGCAAATAATCTGGCAAGACATTGGACAAACTACCACATCTGCTGGCCACCTCTGTCCTGTCCGCAAAACTTCCCTGTGGCCCAGGTCTCGCGCTTGTTGTAAGTGACTTTTGTTTTAGAAGAGATGGCACTTTCTATCCTTGTCCCGTAAACACGAGAACAAGATGGTCATTCTGATCAAAGTAATGGCTGGTAACATTTAGAATCAAAGGAAATATAAATATTACTTCACACGACAGAGTCAGCCTGAGGATTCTTGGTCACAAACACTGTATCTAGATTTTTATAAAGGGGGATTAATTGTCATGGTTACAGGACGAGCTATGCCTCAGGCCCCTTTTCAGGCCCCCTTCAGTGCCCCCCTCTGGTGACAGTCTTTGCTTCCTTTGCCTGTCTCTACTTCAACCATTCTCAGACTGGATCTCTGGGTTGCAGCCCCCCGTTTCCCAACCAGGTTAACATGAGAGGCCCAACTGTATTTAGCTGCTGCCAGAAACTTCACTTTGGAAGCCTGTGACCGTCTGCTGATCAAGGTGACTCGGAACAGCTTCTTCAAAACAAACACATGGTGTATTCACCCAAAGGTATAGAGCAATCACAAAATAGGGTTAACACATCAAAAGGCCTTACCTAAAGCTGAGCATTTGCCTCATAGCTTGGGCAAGCTTAGCTAATTCACACCCTTCCTGCATGGCCTCTGACATAGTCTGTCTGCTTGCCACAAACGGCCTCTGATGACTAAACTCCCTCTCCCTCTTTACAAGAAGAAGGTGGCTCTGCATCTGGTGGGACAGGGATAGACCCCACAGTAGCATCCCTGAACGTGTTCTGATGGACGTGTTCTGACTGGGAGAGACAAAGTGTTTGCCAAACATGCTAGTAAGGGGGAAGTTGAGACTTGGAGTTTGGTTTCTGATCCTGAAGAGAAGCTGATAAGGAGAAGGAGCTTGGCAGATAACATGAACAGCTAGAGTGCCTCAGTTGTTGTCTCTAGCTCCTGTTTTGATTCAATAGTGCAGGTTTAAACTTGGTGGCAAAAACAGACAGCCCAGTCATTGGATTTGGGAAGAACATCCACCTTCTTTAGGATCTATTTTGTTTCTGGATGAAGCTCCCCTCCCTGCCCAGTCTCCATGAGGCCTATTACTCTCATTTCTGTTAAATCCTTAGTCTTTCTTAAATGAACCTACTTTTGATTTATTATAAGTGCTCACAGCTGCTGTGTGGTTTACAGGAGTGGTGGCTTAATGTAAAACTGGTAAATTGGGATTACACTGCACCTTTGGGGGCAGAGGATCTGGAATTTCTGTGAGTGCCCAGTGTCAGGGGCTGGATATTACAGGGGAACAATTCAAAGGGACTCATGGGTTGGGGTGCACGTACTGCTAACCTGCAAGGTGAAGTTAGGGTTGCCATAGCCCAGAGGAGAGCGCCCAAGTGGCTGAAAGGCTGGCGGTGTTATGAAGCGGACACCCAGATACCACAAGAAAGGCTCCTTCTTGCTGGAGGCAGAGGGTAACAAGGACCCACAGTCCTACATCCCCCAATAACCTTCACATAGGGTGAAAGATTTATTTACGCAAGAACACGCTGTAACATCAAGAGTTACCTTCCCTTGAGAAGCATGCTGAGGTCTGTGGATGAAAAGTACCTATATAAGAGGTAGGTGCCCAGCTTCCATCGAGATGGGAGTGGTATAAGCAGCTGAACACAACAGAGAATGGAATGAACGGTAATGTAATCTCTGTTTTTAATAATAAACAAGAGTGCAATAAGCTGCAAAAGATCAATCTAATAAAAGGAAATAGATCAGCTTCCTGCTCAACAAGGGTGAAATCTTGGCCCCATTAAGTTAATGGGAGTTTTCTATAGACTTCAATGGAGTCAGGATTATCCCCACATGTGCGCGCACGCACACGCACACACAAGCTGCACCTCACACACACTCAGCTTGAATATGTGAAGATGTCTATAAATACGGGCTCATCTGCAAAGGTGATAAATCTTCAGCTGCAGCTGTCTAGCTCCATAGGACAGACCTGGGTCCAGCACAAAACATTTTTCTGCTTTAGGAAACAAGAGTCCAGAGATAGGATCACCTCCATAACTAGGTATGAGATTTGGAATGAATTATTCTCCATGTATTTCTGTGACCCGTATCCCTGGAGAGATTCAGTGAGTAACTTCAACCACTAACTTTCAAATCAATGCTTGACTCCTACCTGTAACTCATGGGCAAAGTAGGGAGCAGACTGACTCAAACAGAGCAGGGGCAGCATGCTGGGAAAAGCCAGGAAACCTGCCTAAAAAAGGCACAGCCTGCAAAAGAGATGACTGGTTAATGAACCTTTACACTGCATACACCAACATACATGTTATTTCTATGTTTCCCAAAAAGGCTTTAAAATGGCATTTTATTTCATATAAGTAATCTTTAGTAAAAAGTAGTTGCTTTGTTACATTAGAAAAAGACGTTGAAAAAGCAGACAAAGAAAATTACGGGCTATTAAAAATGCAGCATTTTAACACACACACGTTAAGTAATAGCTAGTACGGCTTTTGTTAGGTTATTGTCAGCAAAGCTACAAGTTGGAGATTCGAAATCACAGAAAACAAAACTGAAGCAAGTTTCACACAAACCTCTTGGAAGTCAGACAGGAAATAAGGCATACATTTTTGATGAGGGTAATTAACCATTGGAACAATTTATCAAGGGTCATGGTGGAATCTCCGTCACTGATAACTTTTAAATGAAGGTTGGTTGTTTTTCTAAAAGCTCTGTTCTAGGAATTATTTTGGGAAGTTCTCTGGCCTGTGTTATACAGGAGGTCAGACCAGATGATAACAATGGTCCCTTCTGGCCTTAGAATCTATGAACTCAAATTATCAAGTTTATTTTATTGTCCCAGTTATTCTACTTCATAGTGTTTCCATAATATTCACATAAAATAACTACAAAATGAACGGTCCCAGGGTCCAGTTTTGGTGTTTTTTCCCAAGTCTCTCTGGGAACTTGCCAGAGCTGGCTCTCTCATAGGACTGTAATTCTTCACTGTTTGTTCCAGCCAGAACCAGGAAGTGCAGAGGTGTGTGAACACTTAACATTAAAGAATTGTATGCTATTAACTCTTGTGGCGTCCTCTACGTATTCATGTACAAAACTGATCTCTGGATGTTTCTGGGGCAGGAGTCTAAGGCTTGGTCTACACTAAACCCCCAAATCGAACTAAGGTACGCAACTTCAGCTACGTGAATAACGTAGCTGAAGTCGACGTACCTTAGTTCGAACTTACCGCAGTCCAGACGCGGCAGGCAGGCTCCCCCGTCGACTCCGCGTACTCCTCGCAGCGAGCAGGATTACCGGAGTCGACGGGGAGCACTTCTGAGTTCGATTTATCGCGTCCAGACAAGACGCGATAAATCGAACCCAGAAGTTCGATTGCCTGCCGCCGAACCAGCGCGTAAGTATAGACAAGCCCTAAGTTTCAGACTGTGTTAATGGAGATGCTCTTTTCCCTCCTTTTTTGTGGACTGCAGGCCTGGTTCAAATTATTATTATTTTTATTACAGTAGTGCCTAGAGATCCCAACTGAGATCAGGGCTTGGTTGTGCTAGGGACTGTACATACCAGAGCAAAAGGCAGTCCCTGCCCCCAAAGAGCTTACCATTTAAACAGACAAGACAGTCAAAGAATGGGAGAAAGGAAGTATTAAATATCTCCATTTCATAGATGAGGAACTGAGACCTTACCCTCATTCCCGTACAGTGCCTCTATCCTTCCACTTCTTCATCCCAACTCACTCATCCTCAGTGTTACACAGGTGTAACTCCACTCACTCCAATTGTGTTGCTTTTGATTTATACTGTTATAAGCAAGGAGAACTGGACCCTACGTGTGTACTAGTACCAGAGACAACGCTCCTGCCAAATCCTACTGATTTATGCAGCATCCCATGGCATGCCCTAAACAGAGGATGCAATGATAATCAATGTGCTGTATTCCTATGAAATAGTCCCTTTACTTGTTTATAAGTGTTTGCATTACATGACAATATGATAAAGGGAGACAGAGAAAACACATTCAACTAAGACAGACCGTCGTTTCTAGATAACCCAGACAGTTTCTGCTGAGAACATAATCCTGCAATATCTCTTTGCATTTAATGAGATGCCGGCCTGAGACCAGGTCAGACGAGGAAATGGCAGAGAGCCACGATCCACCTGCAGAAGCAGAAACACCTGCACTGACCTGCCTGCTGCTTCCTGCTGCAGACAAGAAACAGCAAGACAGTATCCTTTCCCCATGCTTCACCCATGAAATCATGTCAGTTAAACAAATCAACTAAATACTAAACCCAACTGAATCATAGCACATCACTGAGACGTGCTAAAAGTGCTACCAGGCACAGAGGTCAACTAGCTCGTGTGACGTGGGAGCAGCCATGTGCCAGATTAATCCTACAGACAGAAGGTTCTTAGGAGCATGAGCCTGGCCACAATGGAAAAGGCCATCATTCAGTCACAGTTCCATCTTTTAAATTCATAGTAAAGGTCTGTCTCTTCTTACGCGGGGGTTCCATTCCGCGGTTAGCGTGTAAAGCGAAAACCGCGTATAGACAAAACCCCATTGAGTTCAATGTGGGCGAAATCGCCCGCACTACAGGTATAGTATTAAAACTGTTTTTCTCTTTTTTTTGTTTTGTTTTTTTTGTTTTTGTCGACTGCGTAAAGTTGAAATCGCGCATGTTAAATGCGTGTAAGATGCGACAGCCCTGTAAGTGAACTGCCACCCTAAGATCTTTCATTACCACCTGCAGCAGATTAATTATTTGCTGCATACAAACTACTTTCTATACCCACTGTAAAGATCTGACCTTTTAATTTCCCTGTAGGAATCATTTGCTGCTAGTGGTAATATTCAAACCTGCTAGGACTGGACACACGGCTCACAAAGGATAAGGAAAAAGTAGTTATGCAAATTAGGTAACACTTCTATTTACAGGCTAGAAATACAGAAAACTTAGTTCTAGTGCTCTACTAAATGTATTACACTGCTAATAAAAAAAAAACCCATGATTATTTAACATACTCAAGTCAATTTAATCAATGTAGTAACTATAAACATGCAAGAATGTCTGAAACATAGTAGTCCAACCCCAATTAACTTTTTAATGCTCAACTGCTGTGTAATTAATAACATTGCTGAATGATACCTCTGTGTTCTGGCAAACTGTAGGAAGAGATCATATCTCGCTGAATGACAGTTTCAAGGAGTGCTGTTTTTTGGAGATTTATGATGTAACAGGATTAACGTGACCAAATGCTGGTTCATGATCTATGTTCATGTGAACGGGGTAGGGAGTCTCACAACACAATCCCCGCACCTCAGAAGTCTTGCATCTGATGAAGTGGGCATTCACCCACGAAAGCTTATGCTCTAATACTTCTGTTAGTCTTAAAGGTGCCACAGGACCCTCTGTTGCTTTTTACAGATTCAGACTAACACGGCTACCCCTCTGTTAGGTGCGGTATGTGATTCAAAATGGGAATCAACCCTCAAGGTCTAGTTTCTCAAGCAGAACAGAGAGTGATTTCCCTCTGCCTTTAAATAATAATGAATTTATCAAAGTAATTATGCTGTTTTAGTGCTAATGAACTGAATTAATTTAATTCTAAGATGAAATATTGCATAATTATTTTCTAAAACTCAAATTACTACAGCATATCTCTATGAAAACAGATGCACTGGAGAGAAGCTGCAGTGTCTTGAGAATTAGAGCTACTATCCTTTACTGTATATCTAGTCTATATGGGCACTTTGTTCATTTTTTTATAATATGATTCCAATGAAAAGCAGTTGTGATAATCTTAAAAAAAAAAAAAAAAAAAGTAAAAGCTGATGCCTTTTATGCCAAAGTGCCTGGGGTTAACTTTTGCCCTAATGTAATTGCATTGGTGCTGGAGGCATTTACACAGGGTTGGATTTGGTGCATGCACTCCGAGAAGGGAAGAGAGAAGATATTTTCGAGTCCTTGAAAACTTTGAAAAACTGATCAGCCAAGGGCGTGCTGCTCCATAGTACTATAGTTCTGCTGATTCTTCTCTAGACCTGTATGAAAAGTTTGCCACCCAACTAGAAACTACACAAATGTCTCCATTAAGGGTTTCTTTACCCATTTGAATCTTAGGCTGATTTGATTGATAGGTATTCCTAATATTCAAAAAATGTATCCCGAGTGATCCCAGGGACAATTGACTGGCTGCCCTAGACACCAGGCAATGATTGTGGTTTTACCTAGATTTAAAGGAGATAAATCAGAGTGGGTTTGAAAACTTTGGGGTGTGAAGCCATAGGATTCTCTCCTCCATCATTATGGCCCTTTTACGCTATTGCAAAATAACACGTCCACTAGGGCCTTGGATCTAGCCAGGACAGAATTCCCCCTGGTGCAAGCTTTGTGTAAGGTAGTGTATGCTGTCCTCTGAGGCCCCGGGTACAAGCCCCATCACAGGGGGTGTCCTGCTGGGAGGAGTGTATCAAAAGGTAAGGAGGGCAGGGACATGGCCCATACATAACACTGAAGGGATGCTGGGTGGTGCTACTGCCCACAGACAGCTGGGGACAGCCAAGAGAATGCTTAGCTCCCGTCTTCCTGGGCTGAGTTTGGTGCTGCCCCATTTAGAGGCACAGCAACAGTCTCACTCTCTGAGGTCGGCGGAGTTTTACCCTCACGCGGTTCCTTCTTTGGGCTCTCATAAACCAGCTTTAAAAGGACGCCGGCAACCTGACTTTTTAAAAGTGCATAATTTCAAAATATTCCAGTTTGTAATCAAGAGCCCTTGAAATGGCATGTCCGGAAATGTATTCATTTTTATATTCCTATTTTTAAAAATGGTAAAGGTTTAGTCTACATCTTTACAGATGTTTAAAATGGACTCTCCCTTGCTAAATGTCCATATAGAAATGTACAAAGTAAACACCCTGAAAATAATGTATGTATTGCTATTCCCACCCCCAGTTTAGGGATTTTGGATAACAAGTGTAAATATAACAGATACACAAGGATCTATCTGGAAGTTTGGTATTTCCTTTTCACAGTACTGGATGGTCTTTTTTTAAATAAATGGAGATGGGATGAGACAATTGTTAAGGAAACTGTTTTTAGGCCAAAGCGTATTATAAAAAGAATCCATTGTAGTATGAATGCGGCAGACAAAACTATTGCGCAGTTAAGCTCTGTCTGGATAACTTCATCAGGATATGACCAGATATGTTTACATGATAAATGTGATTTTATTTTTACCCTTTCAAGCTTACCATTTCCCCCCTTTCAAATGCTCTTATCAGGCTAAACATTTATAACTCGCTGCCTTTCCAGGGACTACACCAAGTACACAGACAAACCCAGCCTGCCTCCCTCTAACCTGCAAACAACAGAGACTCAACAAAACATCCATCCCATGCAGCACCTCCCAGAAGTTTCTAAGAAAAATCATGGGCCTTGACGAGAATATACTTAGATGAGCTCGATCATGGTCTGTGTGGTACAGAATGCCATTGAAAATGCTGTAGCTTCCTGGAATGGTCAGATAGAGTGTATCCAATGCATGTGCTGATATGGCAAGATATTGCATCTCATGTTGACCTTATTTCATAAAATCCCTCTCTGTTCTGTTGTCCTTGGCTCCTCCTGTTTTTATGCCATCATATTTCTATGGCAGACAGAAAGACTGAACTAGCCCACAGAGAAGTCTTTGGAGAGCATCTTGCTTCTTCAGGTTCTCTTTGCCAAAGGAAATCAAGATATTTTATAGATAAAATGGTCCCACAGCTGCTGCAGTGAAAGACTAAACATTTCCATGCCAAAACTACTTTTCTTACTTCTCTGTGGGCAGTGACCCCTTATTACTGATATAACACAGTAGTAGCACCTAGAGGCCTGGATTGGGGTCATTATGCTAGGAACTGTACAGACACAGAATAAAGGCAGTCCATGCCCTCAGAAGCCTACAGTCTAAACAGATGAGCCAGAGAAATGACCAGACAAAAGTAACAGCCAAACATCATAGACAAACTCTGAAAATGTTTTGAACATCCACTTCAGCCCCTGCTGTGATTGACCTTAAACAGCATATTCACCGGCAGAGACTCAATACAAACGCGTCTCTTAACCTTAACAGGAACCACCGTTAAAGAAAACTACTTTAAAGGGGGCTCCCGCTTGGCTTCTATGCCAAGTGACACTTGTGTATTGTTCTGGTGTACACAACAGTGCCTTTCCACCAACCCTGTCTGCTCTTGTAATAGAGCAGGGTACTGACATATTCAAGGGTTTTGAACAACATGCAGCATGGCCTGGATTTCCTTGCTTAAAAGTTATGGAAATGGTCAATTTTGCTAAGAGGATGTGCACAAAAGGAATAGACAAAACAGGGGAAGAATGGTCTTGTGGTTAAGGCAAAAGAATAGGAGAACCAGCAGATGTGAATTCTAGTCTTGCCTCTGCTATACATGTGATGTGACTTTGCTGTGTCATGTCACCTCAGTTTCCCCCACTACTAAATGGGGGTGATAGCACTTATCTACTTCACAGCTGCTGCCAGGTTTTATTATTATTATATTAATTTTAACCACCTGAGGATTCTTGGGTAGAAAGCAAAGTATTGTTGGTACTTGGACACAACAGTGATTGTCACACTAGAAATGTGACAGACAGGCTGACAGACCTAAATTACACTGAAAATATCTCCAAAGACCTCAACAGCAATAACTCCTGCTCCAAGAGTCAGCGTCACAAAAGGGAATGAAATTCACCCTGGGAACACATTAGAAGTCCATTGTTTACAAAATACCATCCCCATGTTCTTAGAGACGCTGCAGATCCTCTCACCCTAATCCCCACATCTAATCCTTCATTTGGGGGTTTTCTAGCAGACACATCATTGGGCTTATGATAGCCAGCTGCTATTTACCAAAAATGGATCAAAGGGATTATGATGAAGGAGAAATGAGAAAAGTCCAAATATCTCAGAGGTGTTTGAAAAGCTACTCAAATGTGACCTGGAAAGGTAAAGTTTGATGTCAGACTGGAAGGAAAATCATGACAGAAATTAGAGATACACAAACTGTCTTGGAATTGGAAAAAAACTAACAGACCTGAACTTCTGCCCAAAACCCTGATTGATGTTTAAACCTTTCCCGATGCTGGAAAAGTTAGGTTAACTTCCAAATTTCACGATTCAGACTAGGACCAAGGATACAAATGCTATGAAGAAGTTTATCCTCTTGGCATTTCCAATGTGTCTGAACATGGGAAGTACTGGTGCAATATTTCTAAGCCAAAGATCTTCAGATAAACATCTGAAGTTTTGGATGGAAACCAAACAGGGCCAAAGCATTCAGCATTTTAGATCCTCCTATCTTGGATGGAAAGAAGACTGTTTCCAGAGTGCATGGACTGAGTTTGCTGCCTTGTTCCTAGTGAGGACTTTGGAGCATCTGATATCAGCAGTGGATAGTAAATAAGTTTAGCAGACAATTATTTTTAAAAGAGATTTCAAATAGTCAGAGAATGTGGAAAGACAGATTAAACGCCACCCTTTTGGGGCATAACAAGCGAATATGCTGTCATGCGGTTGCCAGAGACAGGAATGATAAATTACCAGTTGCTCCTGTAAAGCAGCAATCACGGATGATGTGAAGGTTTTGGGAGGAGAGGAGCAGAAAACGGAGATCATGATTAATAAAGACAGTTATCAAAATAGACATGTTTTTCCCCCCCTCTCCTTTTTAGCCCAACATTCAGGAGTACAAAGTAAAACACCCAGCATCATTGTGTTTGTGCCTGATGTTATTCCCTAATGATCAGTTCATCCAAGCTTAACTAATTAAGTATATAAACAACACTGCAGATTTAAGATATACTGGTGACGTCTGCAAAGAGAGGAAGAGACACAGAATGAACACACAGGCTGTACCAGGCAGTACGCCAGGCTATGCTCATTAAAAAGCAGCAGGATAAACTAGCTTCACAACTCGAATGCCAGCAGACATTCCCAGCGCCAAACTCTGTGCTCAAAAATTCCATGCAGATCTTTCCCCCTGACTGTAGAAGCTGTGACTGTTACTAATTACACTAATTGTAACCCTTTTGCTGTCACTTTGTGCTCCCCGTCTGTTTCTTGTATCCACCTGTTGTCTCTTATAACCTTGCTGAAGCTGGGAGCATCAATTCATTATGTGTGTGTACAGCGCCTAGCACAAAGGGGCCTTGATCTCCAGGCGGGTCCTCTATGTGCTTCTAAAATACAAATACGAATAAGCTGTAACTATAAGTAACAGGACAAACCCTAAAGTTGTTACTCAGGCAATCTTCCATTGAATCTACTGAGTGGGCTAAGGAATTTTGCCTCAGTAAGGATTTCAGTATTTGTCCCAATAAAGACTGAATAAGCATTAGGGACAGCAGTAGTTTAGCATCCAAACTACTGTGCAGTAAGTTTGTTTTTCAATTCCCTGCTTGCTGTTGGAATTTTGAATCAGATTCCAAGAGACTGTCAGACTAGGAATCAAAGATGAATAAATAACATCTTTTAAAGATGGGGAAAAATTGAGTGGGCATAAACAGAGGGGGGAGGGCAGATGCAGTGTGACCTCATCAGTTTACCTGAAATCTGACTGACAACATCTCAACTCCACTGTCCCCGTGCTTGAAGAAATAGCGGCCAAGGGATCAACTCTACTCAAATTGCAATTGCTATGGGCCCTATTGATTCATATAATCAATTTATAGACACTCACTTTATATGCATTTCTAAATCTCATAACAGTTTAGAATAGTTGGTGAACTAACCCTAAACACCAAGCCCCTCCTGAAAAGTGGGGATGAAAAGTTAGTGGCCTGAATTTCAGGGGTGCTGAACACACACAGCTACAACTGGAGTCTGAGTCAGAGCTGTGGGTGCTCAGCACCTCTGAATATCAATCCCCAAATGATTTTGGTCATAAAATAAGACCAAAATTTTCAGAAGTGACCACTGACTTTGGGTGTCCAGCTTAAGGCACCCTGAGGCTGATTTTCAGAGATGCTGATTACCTAGAGCTCCCATTGTCGTCAGCTGAAGTTACGGGTGCTCAGTACTTCTGAAAAATCAAGCCCAAATTCAGCCTCCCCTTCCCCCCCTCCCTGCTCTGAAAATGAGACATGCAAAGTCAGTGGCCACTTTTGAAAATTTTGGGCTCAGTGTACAGCAGAGATGGAACAGAATCCAGATCACCTGACGCCTTGTATAATCATCCTACTTCCTCTGTTAGCTGTGTGTGTGTCCAAATATCATGATCAGAGAGAAAAAAATTATAATTAGATCACTGTAGAAATTTATCTTATGCTTATGCTAATTCAATAATGTTGGGATTTTATGGTTCCATATCTCAGAAACTTTCCTGATTAAGTAAGTATTTTGTATCTCATTGGAAAGGAAGATTCCTGACTTTCTAATGGTTAAAAAAAAATCCCATTTTTAGCCTGCAGGGAAAAAACTTTGTTCTTAAATGTTTAACTGGTGCAGGACTGAATGCTGTTCACCCTAAGAGTCAGACCAGAGTAGTGTTTCAGGGGGAAGGGAAATTCTATATTTGGGAGGGAAAAAGAAGCATTTTTCTGGCAGGCTGATTAAAAAAAAAAAAGTACGGCATCTGTTTGAATCTGCTCAGAGTTCTGGAATGTTAGAAAAAGTCCCAGTGGAGCTGGATTAGTGTGCAGAGTTCAGGTATGGTGGTCAAAGTTGAGTAATAAATTCAGTTTATCACATGGATATAATCTCCACACATACTGGATATATATCCTGGAGATTTTATTTATTTATTTATATATATATATATATATATATATATATATATATATATATATCGAGAGAGAGAGAGAGAGAGCGCTTTTCTGAAAAGAATGAATTACCATTTTTGGCTTCTGTTAAATTTCCCTACAAATGTAAATATTCAATACAGCCAAATTATACTTAAGCAGTATCACAGAACAAGTTTATAGGGATTACTGTTTCTGAATTTACTAGACTGATTCAGGAAAATTGTAGGTTTAACACATTGCAGAGTTTTTCAGGAAAAGTATATACGGTGGTATCAGCTCTCAAATTAACCTTCAATTTGTATGACTCCAGTCTCAAAGAAGTGATTTGCCCCATACTAGCCATAAGCTTCCCATGCCTCCTTAACTCTGCTCCTGGAGGTTGTACACTATGCTGTGAAGACAGAAATTTTAAAGAGGCCAAACATTCTCTTCTAAATGCTCTCAGGGAGAGTGTGAAGTCTGAGTCTTTTTTTGGTTTTAAAGGAGATAGATATTCAGGTGACCCAAATAAACTCCAGTATCCTTGGGTGGTTGGGGGGGTGTGTGTGTGTGTGTGTGTGTGTGTGTGTGTGTGTCTTCCACTGCCCTCCCAAAGGAGCCATTTATGTGTCTGAAATAATATGAAATCTAGAAATTCCATATTCTCTACCAAAGAGAAAAAATATCATCAGATCAGATCCCCTGTTGTTTTGGAACCACAAATGGCTCCCTGTGCATTTGAAAAGCTCAGAACACACAGACAAATAGCACAAAGAGTGGAAATGCAAATACAAATACCAGAATCTGAGCACATTCCAAAAGTAGGCCCTTTCCAGCACTATTCTCAAGAGCCTATTAATTGTTTACCCTCTGCCTGGGAAGCCTACTACTTGAACGTTTCAACAGACCTCTTTAGTACTGCAACATTTCACATTAGATATTGTCTATCTATTTTCACCATTCATGCGGGTGACTCAAGGATCATTTTGGTCCTCAAGTTCCCCAGCTGGACTGTTTCTTCTATGACAATACAATTATGGTTTCAATGAGGCTATGGCCAGGTGCTTTGCAGAGGCTTCCTGGCTTAGTAGAGATTCAAAATAATGTCTGTGACCTCTTCTTAAATCCTAAAAGCAGGTTCATCTCATCTGGCTCTTTCCTGCAGCCTCGGAGCATGAAGAACCCTTCACTGCTTCCAGAAACATCTGCTCAAGGGAGGAAATAATTAACAGAGGAACAAAAAAATGTCCTCCTAATCAACCTCAGCAACAATTAGTGACCAAGAAACCCATCTCCCAGTGACAGGGAGCAGCAGTTTTACTAGTCCCTACGAAAGAGAAAGGCAAAGGAAGAAGCTAAAGGCTGTTTGGAATCCCTCCTTCACCACTGGGATGTATGTAAGTACCTGTCCAGACTAGCACGAGTTATTTGGTTTAGATTGTGCGAAGGCTCTGGGAGAAGACACATCTGTCAGAGAGAAAGTAGTTACACAGAGCTTGAAAATGCTTCCATACAAATAACTCCAAGCTGCTGAAGATCTTCTATTAAGGGATGAGAGAATGGGGTTGACAAAGATGCTCATGAAATGTTCTTGCTCTATGCAGGACAAATGTATTCATAACATCTGCAATTTATTGATGTCATGTCACCCTCCAGTGGCTTAGTTTCCCATCAGTCACCAGCACCATCCACGACTTCCCATTCATCCCTTCCCTACCCTACATAATCACTACTGACTTTCTATTATTTCTATCACAGTTTTCCTACCCATTCCTACCTATATTCTGTCACCGACCTCCTATTCATGCCCCCATCACTATGACAGGTGAACTATCCTTCTACAAGTTAAATCTGAAAACTGGCTTCCTGATTTCCATGGACTTGCTCCAGTTTCTCTGTCTCTCATATTTCTCTCCTTGTCCCACAAACCTGCTTCCCTCCCCCAGTCATGGCACCCTCCCACCTCCAAAGATTCTGATCTGGCATGCAAGAGGGGCATGCTCACCCAGTCCGGGATTCACACAGAAACATACCTGAAAAAGAACCTTGGTTACAAGTACAAAATTTGTTCTTTACACAAAGGAATATATGGAGATATATGTATCTCATAAAACTGGAAGGGACCTCGAAAGGTCATCAAGTCCAGCCCCCTGCCTTCACTAGCAGGACCAAGTACTGATTTTGCCCCAGATCCTTAGGTAGCCCCCTCAAGGATTAAACTCACAACGCTGGGTTTAGCAGGCCAATGCTCAAACCACTGAGCTATCCCTCCCCCCTAGAGACATTTAAAGTATTTAGTCCAGACACCCATCTGCAAATGGTGCCCAAATTGTCTCTCAAACCTCCAATTTGTTCAAGTGACCAAAAAGCAACTTTCCCATTCTTTGCTTGTCTAACATAAAGCCATGACCTGGAGGTTGGCTGCTCACTTAACAATTCCAATTCATAATCTAATAGGCAATGGCAGCAAACGGAACATAGTCCTACATGTGCACTCAGATGCATTAACAAGCCTCTTGGATGAGTAGAGTGCAGTACTCTGCCAAGAAAAGGGAAGGATTTTTCGATGCACTAGACAGGGCTGCTTTGCTCAGAGTGGTTTCATACATTGCCACAGCTGTCGAGAGAATGAATGGTTTATAAATGACCCCACAGGAGGGAGACCGAGGAGTGCTGCTGTACACCAGTGCCCTAGATCATTAGTAGCATACTGCTTGTACCACATGTTCAGAGGCAAGCACCGTCAGCACTAGATCCTTCAGGCCCAGATCTTCCCATTTATCCTTCTCCAGGTTTTGCTCAATACTTTCCAGTTCTAGGGAAAGCGGAATCAGACTTCACACACAGGAATACACGTAACACCTCAAGACTCAGTCTCACCTGGTGAACCATGCTTCTTCCTTTGAGTAGCTGTAAACAAGCCACCCTTAAATAAAAATCCTTCTAGGTTCATCCTTAAATTTGGAAGTGTAACAGGTCTAGGCAATTCCTACCTAGATATTAACTGGCTGCTTCTCAGCTCTCCCTTCCTGGCCTATCACAAACAACGCTGGCAAACGTTCCACAGTGGGATGCTGTGGAAATATCACATTTCTTCAGTGCAGTCAAAACATCCCACTATGCTATTTATAACACCTCAAAAAAATACAACTAATCTGCCCTGTGGATGAGACATAAATCTGAGACCCTGACTATTCCTGGTCATTATAGACCACGGGGCACATGAAAGCAGAGGGGTGATAATCGCAGTGAACCGACCAATTTCCAACCTAAATTCCATCTCTGAGTACAGCCTGTTGCATCAATGGTGAATGAAGTGAAAACTTGATATGTAAAATTTCCAATGTACTTGGGGATATGGGGCGATAAGAAGCACTTTGAAAGATGTAAGATCTCATTAACAGTACTACAGACCATCAGAGTCAGTTAGATCTATCCTTCATGAGCAGTTATGCCCTTACACCCTCATTCCTTACCGTGGTTTTCACACCATATATGCTTTTCAAGATACAACTGTGGAAAGCTTGCCCCCATTCAACTGTAAGCAGGGGCTGACTGAATTCTTCCCTGACAGCTAGCTGGGTGGGGGAGAGACTGGGTTTGTTGATGTAACTACAGTTTGCTCCTGCTCGGCTTAGATATCCAGCAGATAGAGCGTGCTTTGCTCACAGTACTCAACTTTGGCTGGTGTTGGGTTACAAATCACTAATACTGAATGCAGGGGTAGTGAAATGCTGTTACCGATGTTGTAATTATTGTAGGAAAACAGGGAAGCAGGACTGTGCTTAACCTGTCCCAAACGAGGGGGTCACCCTCAGTTGAAAGAACCTCGTTAAGCCAGAGGCTCGAATGCCAGAGCCCTGTGAAAGTAAGAGGGGTGGGAACAGGTATCCCAGCCGGGAGTTGTGGACCCTCCCTGACGGGTCCTCCCTGGACTGGTTTAACCTGTCTTCCGCACACACGCTGTTCAAAGAATGAGCTAAATAGGCTTCTTTAGGAGCCTCTTCATTATTTTAAATGCTCAATCAGAGCAGAAACCAGTTGTGGTAGGACTATGTTTCTGTCCTGCCTGTTAAGACCTAAAAAAAAATCACTGAGAGCTGAAATCGCTTGAAATGGGACAGTGTTTTTGCTCAGCCTGCAAAGCACTGAAAATGATTAAGAGACTGATGTGCTGCGGTCAGAGCAGAGAGGCAGGTGGCAGCAGAAGGTGACTGACAGTCAGCTGGCGAACGAGTGGCTAGTGAGGTGGAGAGGCAGGGCAGCTGGTGGAGAGGCGCGGCGGGAGTGGCCAGCAGGGTGACCGGTGGGATCAGCTGGCTGAAAGACGTGGCCATCCGCTGGCAGGGTGGCTGGCAGAGGGGGCGGCGAGCGAATGCCTGAGCAGTGGAGAGAGTACGGTGCCTCTTTGCCCTTCCCCCTCCATCCAGGGTGAGAGGTGAACGCTGCAGATGCACTTCTGAACCCTGGGTCTGCACTGACAAAGGACAGCAACTGTGAGTGGGGTGCAGAGACGGGTTGTGGATGTGAAAGGGACTTTGGGGTTGCTGGACTTAAGAACCTGAGGGGAAAAGGACACTGCCCAACTTACATAGGGGTGGGTCTTTTGCTCATGGTTTATGTTTATGAACCCTGTTTGTGGTGTTTTCCCAAATTAACGACAAGTTACTTCCCTCCTTTTATTAAAAAGTTTCTTTTCTATACTCAGACTCTGTGCTTGCACGTGGGGAAGTATTGCCTCTCCAAGGCACCCAGAGGTGGTGTGTAATTTTCCCAGGTTACTGGGTGGGGGCTTGAGACAGTTCTGTGTTGTATCAATGGAAAGGAACCCGTCCCTGGCTGCTGCCGGCTCCACCTGGCAGAAGGGTTACACAACCTTCAGGCCCAGAAGTTTGGTGTTCGACCACCTCAAAAAAGCAAATCACTCTGGTTTTCACAAGGAATCATAGGGAAGTTTCACAGGTAATTTTAACTAAAACCAGGAAGGAATATAAAAAACCTGCTTCTGCAAATCTATTCAAACTGGGAAGAAGAGCCTTTCTAAAACAGCAACAATGCCACAAACCTGGTGACACTAAACATTGCTGTAGAAGGTATATATAGCAGGCAACTCCCTCCCCACCCCCATTTAAGCTTCATGAACCCAAACAAACAGAGGGACATTTCTTTTACATTTTGAAAAACTGGTTCACTCACCCCGCTCCCTTTCACTCACCCCGAGCCCTTGTAAAGAAGTCTGCAGTGCACATGTAGCAAGCTCTGAACTATGTGATTAGAGAAAGAATCACAATACCTGCCCTAAAATCTAGTGGAACACAAGTGACAGCCTCAACATTACCTCCGGACAGACTGTGTTTTTTCCACAGACTACAGAGATGGGGCTTCTTTGGCAGTGTCTGTCAGTAACAAAAATGTTATAGGGCCTCCCCTCCCCCCCAGGCCTGCCTAAGTCTTGTTCATCCTCTTCCCTCTAATAAGATCTGACCATTCAATTAGCCCTCACTTCAAAAGGCTATTCTGCTGTCTTCAGCAAAGAGAAAGGCTCATCAGAGAAGGAAAGAGAGGCAGCAAAACGGGCTGCTCAGGTCTAGGCAGTTGCTTCATGCCCATATTGAAAATTTTGCCCTAGGTGTCCGGGGAGCAGGAAAAAGATAATGAGGCACTGAATTAAACAGCAGAGAATTAGTACATTTTGGTCAGGTAAGGGGTGGGACTATTGTTTCAAATAAAACCATCCTTCAGCCTTCTTTGCTTTGCAATTCAAGCAGTTTGGGACCAGAAGTGCCAAAACACCCTGGGAGGAAGTGTGTTCCTGTGGCATTTCTGGCACAACTAAAAGTAGTCAATGCTGGAAATCTTTGAGAGAACAAGTTCTTGGGAGATTTCCAGTGCAATTTTGCAATCCCGAGGCTTTGGGAGAAGCATCTAAACCTACAAGTTCTTATCCAAATTGAAGAGGACCTCTCAATTTTGAGATTCACTTGTCATAACAAAACCCCAAGAAGTTTCAGAAAGAACTAACTCATTGACTTCCAGTGCAAGTTTGTTCCCTGTCTAGGGGCTTATCCAGTTTAGTTTTAAAATTGTTGAAGTACGGTGCTTCCTCTGCTTCTCTTCATGGATTATCCCAGGTCTTAACAGCGCACAGTCACGGGAAGGTTTTCCCAATATCCTGCCAAAAAAATTTCCTTCTTAACTAGGTCTAATTTTGAGTTAAACATGCTTCTGCAGAAGAGGCTCCTGTGACATTAAATCCTCCACCAAGTTTTCAGAATCATTGCTACATCTTTCTTCTCCTTGTTCTGAAGCTAGATGTGCTATTGACTGACCAAACTACATTGTTAATAACAAAGAGAAAAGTAGTAAAAAGAACGTCCAAGAAGATAAAAGAGGAGCTAACTCTCTCTGGTCCAAGCTGACTTACCCATTTTAACTCAAGTGATACTTTTAAAGCTGAATCAAAGTTGCAGCTGGACAGAGCAGCCAAACCAGGAAATTCTGGTGCCAGGCTCAGAGCTCTTTGCATTTATCTGCCCATTTTTTATGAAGATTCTTCAGCCGCATTTCGCCATCAAAATGTAATACAATAAATAGAGCTGGTCAGAGGACAACTACCGGTACTCTGTTTTGTGACAGCTTTCACAATTTGTTTTTGTTTCTCACTGGAATAAACTCTGAGCCTTGGAATGTGTTCACAAAATAGATGTGTGTTGAAATGTCCATTTTTAAGATCTCTCTCTGGACCTCAGAAACCTTCCCATCGAAATCTCCGCAAAGATGACATTTTGTTGAAAATGTTCCGACAGCTCAAAAATAAACTATTTGGCAATGGGACCCAGTTGGGCCCCCTGTTTGGAAAGAAGACAAACCAGTTAAGTGAGGGTCAGCATTCTCATTATTTTTATAGTCTGCACTGACAAAAGCAAAACAGAGAATTGTGCCAATTCTGGCAGGGCAGCCCTGATCCTGCGCCAATGAAGGCAATGGGAGTTTTGCCATTGATGTCAGGGAGAGTAGGATGAGAACCCAAATGAATCTAGATGGCAGGTTCATGGAGAAATATTAAAAACACTGTCATAGGATGCCAGTCTTCAGGGTTCAAATACTACTTTGCAAAAGTTTCAGCTGAGTTATTTCATCTGAACCAATTCACTCATTTCCAATATCACAGTAACAGCATCAAATGGCTAAAACCCAAGACTGTGATGCAAAAGATCTGGATTCCGGATTCACCATAGATTTGTTGTGTTATTTGGGCAAATCATTTAACCTCTCTGCTTCAATTTCTCCATTTGCAAAATGATATCAAAAGACTTGCCTGCTTCACAGCTTAAAGGCCTTCTGGTTGTGAGGCTCAATTCATTAGCATTTGTAAACTGTTTTGAGATCTTCAGATTGAATGTTGCTATACAAATGCAAAGCATTATTATTACTGATCTGTGAAAATCACTGTTACAGAATATTAGGCACCAATTCTAGTTTTGTCAAGATAATTTCAGTTAAACAAACTGAAGTCAACCCAAGATAAAAGAACCAAAGTGCCTGATTCTCCTCTCACTTTCACGCAGGTAACTTTATTGACTCCACAGTAATTAGTGCTAAGCGTGAGAGTGGAACCAGTTGCAAAATATTCAGAAGAAAAAGAATACATACATGTTTACCAATATACACACATACACACACACACACCCCAGAGAGAAGAGGACAGATTTTTTTTAAAATTGCCGTTTCCCATGCAAGTTGCTGAAATACACTGATCAAAAAATACTGAAGATTCAACTTTTTTTTTTTTAAGTGACCAAATACTTTTCATTCTACACGTTTTGAAAAGGAATATGTTTTTACTAAAAGTTTAGTGGCTGGTTTTTTTTTTCACCTTCTTTTGTCACTCTGGAGGGAGGAGACAAAGTAGGGGAGGGGACGAAGGAAAAAATGAAAAGCCACAAATCTTTTGGCTTCAGTTTTTATTTAAAGGGAAAAAAAATAACAATCACCAACAAAGAATTTAAAAATATCCCATTGTAAGGCAGGGAACTGTGCAGCCTCTCTAGCCCTGATCAGAAGGGAGTGGGACAAGGTTCCCTGCCCAGAGAGAGGTGACGGCTGGAGATCTGAGACCAGACTGGGCACTCCAGGAGTGGAGTGGGGTGGGGGACGCGCAAGGGAGGGGATGTGGCAGGGTTGCCCCCCACCCCACCCCCGATATGCTGCTTGGCTTGTACTGACCATGCTCACATGGCCTGAGCATGCTCAGTAACACTGCTGAAGCCCCTGCCCTCACTCCGCCCCCACCCCTACCCCACTACCGGCAGGCACGGGTCGCCTTTTAGTACAAGATGGTTGTCGTCTTCCCACCTGCAGGCAGCATGAACTTACGACATGTCATGTGCAAAGACTCCAGTGAGTTCGACGTGCAAACATTCTGACAGGCACCTGCTGAAACCTCAGACAAGAGTATGGGGACCTAACTCTGGAGAGCCAGAGTCAAGAACAGAAGGCACTGGCAGGTCAAATCATTATCATGAAGGCTCCCTAGAAAGGTCCTAGTACACAGCACTTGCCTTTCATTAAAGAATATGAGTCTATGGGTATGTCCACCCAGTAGCTGGGAGGTGTGATTCCCAGTGCGGGTAGACAGCCATGCGCTAGCTCTGCTCGAGCTAGTATGCTAAACGTAGAAGTGTAGCCATGGTAGGAAAGGCGGTGGCTGGGGCTGACCCCATCGGTACATATTTACACTGCTAGCCAGAGCCACTGCCCACATTGCTGCAGCCACACTGTTCTTTTCAGCGCACTGGCTTGAGTAGATGTCTACCCTCGCTGTTAATCGTTCCTCCCAGCTTCTGTGTAGACGTACGCTACAACGGTATCTCAGTTATTGGGTTTAGCTTTCCCCCCAAGAGAAGGCACTTACACATATTTTGTTTAACTATCTATGAATCTCTACATACCTCTAAGAATGTGAACAGCAAAAACCCTTTGCTTTTTGTTTAAAAACAAAAGCAAACTCACACCCACAACCCTCCAGGGAATGTTTGATACAGAAATATATCTTGTGGTTGGGGTTTTTAATGGATTATATCTACATAAACAAACTTTGCAAATAACTTGTGAAGGGCAATGGAGTTTTGGACAAGAAAGCTAACTCCTGGCCTCCCTTTTTAAAACAATGGATGTATTTTTCTGCAACCCTGTACAATACAAACTTGTCATCTCGTACCTGTAAGAGCCAGCAAACCATTTTGTTTCTCAGGGTGACAGACAAGATCAATAGAAGAGTACACCAGTTAAACACCAGAGCAGAACTGATTGGCCATAATGAAGCCCTTCACTTGTTTCTCTTTTTCTTTGATCCTGTACATAAACACCCATTAAAAGCCCATTTGCCGAACCTTCTTTTCTTGATAATTTACAGCTGCTTCTTGCCCAATCCCTGTCAAGCCAGAATCAATGAGCTGACAGATTCCCTGATAGCAGTTTACAGTGACTAAACAATGTATTCTCAAGAAGTAGATATATTAAGCTCCTCCAGGTATACATGTTTGAGCTTTCTAGATTGGGACTTTCAAAGGGGGTCTATGGAAGTTAAACACCCTATTCCCATGCCAGTAAGAATATGATATTTTCTCAGCTCTGAGCTTTAAATGGAGGCTCTAGTGCATGGCCCTGGGTAATAAAGACCTGACAACATAGTCGCAAGTAATCACAATAACAAAAATTAAGCACAAATGGGACCTGAATTCTTTTAGTAGTAATCTTTCTGTGATACTTACCCAAAAAATTAAGGCTGTACTGACTGAAAGAATAAGATTGATAGTTTAAAAGTTTTTCTGGGATGGGTCAAAACTCATACATAAGAAACGACATGAACAATGCCCATTTTTTGAAAGGAACTTACCAAAACCATTTTAAGGTTCTGAAATGTTTGGCCATAGGCTGTTTCCCCATCCCTACCCCCAACAAACCTATAGTTCTATTTTCTGACTGAGAACAGAACAAGAAGTGCTGAAATATCGAGAGAAAGACTAACTAAAACTTACAAGTGGCAAGGAAAGGGCCAGACAGCTCAAGGATGCCAGATTTCCAACCCAAGAAGACTAGAAGGTCTAACAGTCTAGAAAGTTTGGAGAAGCAGCACAACTTTGGGGTGTTTATTCAAAGTAAATCCAAACACTGCATCTTTTTAGGTTTGCATGCCACCTCAAGGAGCACACTGTTCATTTGAATGATTGGTATGTTCCTAGATAATCATGGTTTCCTTCCAGTCTCTTTGTCTACGATATAATTGAGTTCAACATTACCGAAACCCCAAAAGGGGAAATATCCGGTGAGACTCTGAGTAAAACAAACAAAAACAAAAAACTAAACAACTTTCCCCCCCCCCGTGAAAATAAATGGAAACAGTTGCAAAAGCAAATGACTTGTTTGTACAATAACTTGTATTAGGCAATTAACAGTGGGATGAAACATTGCATTGCTACTGAAAAACAACAATATTGTTTAAAAAACATTTTATGGGCGCGTTTTATGTTGTCCTCAGCAAATTTATTGCCAAGCTACAAAAGGCATTTATACACCCTTCCTTTTCCCTCTGATGAAAGGGTCATTGCTACTTAAAAAAAAGAAAAACAAGTGAAAGAACAAAGTTCCATCCTGCTGAATGCACTTTAAACTTCAGATTTTCCAATTCAAATTGTGAAAAACTTAAACAGCTGAAATTAAGTGCAAATATATTAGTTACATGGAGGCAGCTCACAGCACTTTACAAGTGACTGTAATACCACAGGGATGACTAAAACACATCCTTGCAAGGTAACTAAGGGCATGGCTACGCTTGCAGATGTAGAGCGCTGTGAGTTAAACCAGCCTTCATAGAGCGCAGTAGGGAAAGCCCTGCAGTCTGTCCACACTGACAGCTTCAAGCGCACTGGCGTGGCCACATTTGCAACACTTGTAGCGGCATTGGGAGTGGTGCATTATGGGCAGCTATCCCAGCATGCAAGTGACTGCAATGTGCTTTTCAAATGTAGGGGTGGGGTGGAGTGTGACAGAGAGTGTGTTGTGTGTATGTGGGGGGAGAGAGAGTGGGTTTTTGGGGTGCTGAGAGTGTGTCAGCATGCTGTCTTGTAAGTTCAGACCCTCCTCTTCCCCCCCCACCCCGCCTCTCTCTCACTCACTCAAAGCAAACAGTAAATGTTTACTTTTCTGAGAGCTGATAAGCAGCCAGCTTCTTCGAAACGGAGCTTTGAAAGGGCATTTCCGCATTCCTGCAGCCGATTTCACAACAATGTCAAGAGTGGCCACTTGACTTAAGGGGATTATGGGACATTTCCGGAGGCTGATCACAGCGCAGTAACGCAACACCTCGTTCACACTGGCACCGTGGCGCTCCAGCGGGGGCGCAGCAAACGTTATTCCACTCGCCGTTGCTGCGGAGTCAGAGCGCTCTACGTGCCTTGCCAGTGTGGACGAGGAGCGAGCTAGGGCACCTGGGGCTGCTTTATTGTGCTGTAACTCGCAAGTGTAGCCGAGGCCTAATCACTTTCTGATAAGTCAGTCACGGAGTGCCACTAGGATCTATTGTATAGGCTTCAATGTGCAGACTGCTGTGTATACTTGATGTGTCAAGTCCCTGAATATTAAAACAAAGTTATATATCAAAGCAACTAGAAAAGATGAAAGGAAACAATAGCTTTTCTTTCTAGAGCAGTTCCTATACTGTGCGGTGCAAGGGCGGCTCTCCAAAGCATGACGACGGGGACAGAGGAGAAGGTGGACAGTGCCCCCCGGCTGTAAAATCAGATAAATTATCTTCACCCACTGGCTCTGAGGAGCCGTTATAGGTCAGTTTTGCCTCCCCACTTTAAATGTCACCAGCTGCAACTGGGATTCTTTTACTAGTAAGGTCCTCTGTCAATTACTGCTCTACACAGCAGACATGAAACAGCGATCACTGAAGAGCTGCTTGCCACTCCTTTTATTTATGAGCCAATCATTGGTGCCAGAGAGCAAGGAATGAACCAACTGTTTCCATATAGTGCAGCCGGAAGATAAAACGAGTGTTAAAAGCTATCTCAGATCCATTCTCCCCTTAGATGCTATATATTTACCATGGTAACAGAGACTTCAGCTATCACAGACTGGGACCAGCTTTACAAACCCAGATGCCTAACTGAAAATCTGGCCCTGGGTGTCAGGCAAAACATCTCACTTTTGTTCTCAGCCTTCTAGGAACTTTTAAAGGGAACACTGGCTGAGTGCACGCCTTGCACAGGTTAGAACTAGGGATGGGCAAACTCCAGAGAAAATCGGAAGCTCTGCAAACTTTCTCCCAACTCTCAAACTGATCCAGAACCGGATCTTCTTGGGAGCATTTAAAAATGTATATACCTTAAAAATTATTTTTCGCATCTCCCCATACAGAAACAAAAACTGAAGAGCCAAAATACTCTGAGAAAAGGTGTTTTTATCCTGAAAGAATACAAGCAATACCCACCCTGTCCCTCGAAAGCCTGTCCTCTGGAATTACAGCATCCATTCTGGAGACGCAAAAGGTTTGGGTAGTTTGGACAAGCATACATGGCTAGATTCTCAGACAGTATAAATCTGCATAGCTCCACTGAGTTAGTGAGGCCAACTTACACCAGCTGAGGATTTGTCCGACAAGCTGTCCCAAAATAACTCAAATTCCACTTGGGGGGGGGAGGGGTTCACACAACACTAAAAAAAATACTGGGAAGAGAAAGATCCCTCTTAGCTGACTACCTGGGGCAAATGGGTTAGGAGTTGGTGCCGATGTGATATTAGCTTGAACAGACATGTATTTATGCATAGGAATAATATACAGGTCTGTCACATCTTACGCACATTTAACATGCACGATTTCAGCTTTACGCAGTCAGCAAAAACAAAAACAAACAAAAAAAGAGGAAACTAACAATTTTAATACTGTACCTGTAGTGCAGGCGATTCCGCCCGCCATTGAACTCAATGTAATTTTGACTCTATGCGGTTTTCGCTTTACGCGCTAACCGCGGAACAGAACCCCAGCGTAAGATGAGACAGACCTGTAATGTAGCCTTGTGGAGCATACCAGTAATGCATTCAAATGTTAGAAACCTCGTTCCAGTGCAGCTGTTACAGGACCTGCCAAAACTGCAGTATCTGTGGAGTGATGGATTATATGCTTTATTGTGTGTTTTTATTGTGTGCTTTGCTATAGATTTTTATGTTGTACATAAGCTGTAATAATCAAAAGCTGAAGCAACGAAGCGTGAGTGACTAAGAGATGTTGCAAGGTGTATTTCTGAGCAGACTTATCTCTGGGAAACTATTCCAGATTTGTTTCAGGGATGGTCCCTAAACCAGGATAAGGAAATTGCTGCAGTGAGTGACAGGAAATCAGTTACACACATCAGCACAGCAATCTGCAGCCCAACAGTCCCACCCTCAGTCTCTGGGGAAAGGAAGAAACTGGCATCACAGACTAACCACATGTTCAGAGGGACAGACTGCAATACTGCTGTGAGGGCCACTCAGTGCTGGAAGGGAATTTTGTTTTGGCTCTCTGCCACGGACCCTGTCACTGTGTAAGTGAGGGTGGTGAAAGAACAAATGCTGTGGCTGGGCGGAAAAGACAGTGTCACAAGTGACAAGGGATTAGCAAGCTTGATAGTGCTGTCACTTGCATATATGAGACATGACCCAGAGGCTGATCTGTAGTTACAAAATGTTCTTATGAGCTCATCATCTCTGTGGCATAAGCTAAACACACTAGTGACTTTTACCATTTTAGTGTATTAACTGGAAGTCAGCCGGTCACACAAATATTGTTATTACATTTAGTCCACATGGAAGCTAAAGAAGGGGACAACCCTGATAAGCCAAGTGGCCATTTCCTGTCCAGCAATTCCATGTGTCCTTTTGGAAAAGCATTTCAACACACTTGAAACTCAAGACTTTAAATTTAATGTTAAATAAAGTTCTCCACAGACCTGCAGTACTTGAACCTTGGGTGGAAAAGAACATAAAGAGTGGAATGCAGCATGAGATAATTGGAGCAATGACATAAACTAGATATACTATTCCACAGAATATTAGCATGAATGGAACCCTAGGAGTCCTTCCAGTTCTTAGGAGACCATCTGAGAGAGCAGAAGTGATGGTACCAGCACATACCTTATGTGCATGACAAGACTGGCTTTTCTCACAATGCACCTGAAAAGATTTCCAATGCTGTTTTACAGTCCATGTAGTGACAAGGAAAGGCGCCACATTTCCAACCCTTGAAACTAAAGCAAGCTTTCCTGAGCACCGGCCTTCTAAGAGAGTATCTACAGAATACGGTTTTCCCCTCTTTGCAGCTTTGCCACGGCAGCAATGGTAGGAGCACCAAGTTAGACAGGGCTCCAGGCGGCTTCCAGTGTTTTAAGCACGGGGTTGCCTACTCACACCAGATCTACAAAAGACGGTGATTGTAATACCAAGCAGCTTCCAGTACTGTGTCGCTACAATAGTGTCCCCATTAGTAGAGATGCACTGGTGTTAGCAACAATGGAGAATTTCAGAGATAAGCCTAAGGCAGACAAGGCCTAATACACTTCCACTGGCAGGACCAACCACTAGATGTGACAGGGAAATTCAGCTTCCCTGATCAATTTATTCCCTGACCCCTCTGCTGAGCCTGCCAACAAGGCGACCAGATAGAGGTTAATAGCAAAGCTCATATAAGCCACCAAACAAGTGTCACTCCTAACAACTTCTAGGCAAAATAACCCAGGGCTAATTCACCCTACTAAGTCACCCATGACATAAAAGGAACCATATCTCAGAGTCACCTGGGCCATTCGCAATGTGATTTGTATCATAAAATATACAGCGACATCATAGGCAGCTAAAAAGACAATTTATAATGTACCGGAACGGACATGGCCGCAATAGCAAATATACAGTTTAGAAAGTGACAGACAATTGCGAGTCAGTAGAAAAGTGATCTTCTAATTATACCCACGTGGCGTCCATTACCTCAGCACGTGCTGCACTGAATCCCAATGCAGCTCACAGAACACAATGGCATTCTGAGGGCAAGGGCAGTAACTGGAGGCTGCACTTTAACCGCTCAGGATCCTCCCTTTCCCTTTATCCATTGCTCATTGTTTTGTTCAAACAGCAAAAGGGCCGAGCACAGCACTTGCCCGTCACCCTTATTATACAGCATTGTGGTACGTTGGCACTTGGATCTCTGCTGATTACAGGACTGGATCCAGGGTTTTCGCCGCGCCAAGCGGTGGGGAAAAAAAAAAAAAAAGCCGCGATCGCAATTGCGATTGGCGGCACTCCGGCGGCAGCTCCACCGCGCCGCTTTCTTCTTTGGTGGGAATTCGGCAGCAGGTGCTTCCCTCCAAGAGGGACCCCCCCGCCGAATTGCACCAAACAGCCCGACGTGCCGCCCCTTCCCCTTGGCCGCCCCAAGCACCTGCTTGCTGGGGTGGTGCCTGTAGCCGGCCCTGGCTGATTAGAGTAGGAGTCAGAATGGTCATGCTAATTTGCGCAAGCCACTTAAATATCAGGGCCTCAGTTTCCCCATCTATAAAATGCGAGACTTACTACTTCCTTATCTCGAATCCATGTTGTAAGGCTTAATCCAGCAGTGCACTTTGAGAATCTTGGATTGAAGGCAACAGAGAAAGGCAGAATTTTATTACTATTGGTTTTAAAAATGCAAACACACAGTAGGGTGGAGAGCATGAAAAGGGCACTTCACTCAGGGAAAAGCTGAAACCCAGTTAAGGTTACACAAGCAAACATTTACTGGACCTGCCTGCCCAGAGATCCGGACTGACATTATTTGTTTCTTGTATTACCACAGCGCCAGGAGCCCTCCTCATGGAGCAGGATCCCATTGTACAGCTAGGTGCTGTACAAAACGACTGTCCCTGCCCCCAAAGAGCTTACAAGCTAAGCACCAGACAAGAGACAAGTGAAAGATACAGAGAGACTGATGAGGGAGCACAAGGAAACAATGAGACAATATTGGTCAGCATGATGGGCAGTGGTATCAGAGCACCAGTGGCCTACCCATGGTCAAGTTTTATAGCATGGGGAGGCAACTTATGGCACATGTGCCAAAGGCGGCACACAAGCTGATTTTCAGTGGCCCTCACACTGCCCGGGTCCTTGCCACCGGTCTGGGGGGGCTCTGCATTTTAATTTAATTTTAAATTAAGCTTCTTAAACTTTTTAAAAACCTTATTTACTTTACATACAACAATAGTTTAGTTATATATAACAGACTTATAGAAAGAGACCTTCTAAAACGTTAAAATGTATTACTGGCATGTGAAACCTTAAATCAGAGTGAATAAATGAAGACTCGGCACACCACTTCTGAAAGGTTGTCGACCCCTGTTCTATAGGCATCCCGGCAAAGGAGTATTTCAAGGAGGGATTTGAAGGCGGTAGCTTTGCAGATGTTTATGGAGAGCTCCTCCCCTGTGGGGGGGGGCAGCACGGGAGAATGCGTAAAGGGGCATATTTGAACATTTAAGAAGTGGGAGGTGGAGGCTGACATCATGGGCTGATCAGAGGTAGGCGCTGACCTCTCAACAGAGAAAACAGGTGGGACCGGGATAGTTCATGAAGGGCCTTGAAAGCGGAGACAAGCAGTGTGTGTGCGATGCGATAGAGAAGGGGGAGCCAATAGAGGGATGAAAAGAGAGGGGTGCCACAGTAAAATGACAGGCTCAGGAAATTATTTTTGCAGCAGCATTCTGAATGGACCTGAGCAGGGCAACATTGCATTTGTCAAGGCCAGAGAAAAGGATATCGTAGTAATCGAGAGACAAGATGAGTTTTAGGTGGGTTGATTGATAGGAAAAGCCACATCTTAAAAAGATTATGCAGAAAAATCTGCAAGGACTTATAGCACTGACTTGAAGACCTAGAAAGAATTGAAGATGACATCCAGGTTACAGGCCTGAGCAACAGACAGCAACACAGGAGAACTGATAGGCAAAGCCAGCTGCTATAAAAGCCTTGAGCTATTTGTTCCAAAACAAAAGGGATGTAAAGCAAAAATGTATTTTTAAGGCAATTACTGAAGGAGAGCAGCACAGGAATCTAATCCATAGGTCTGTCAGAGTCGGAAGAGGGCCTTATTTTGATTTCTTGGCATTCATGCACAGTGCAGCTTGCTGTTCTGGTGTCAAATGGAGAGTTTCCAGATCTCAGTTTTGTTTTTATTTGCCCCGGAGATGGAAAGAAAGCCAGTTTCTGAGCATTCCCATAAATCAGAAACACCTGTTGGCATTCAAAACAGTTCCTTGGCTGGCTTTTGCCAACTGAGAGCCTAGCAGGTGTCACTGCAGCCAATGGGAATAACTAAAGTGGGTTCAGAGGCCCCACAAATGTTAAACTACGCAAAGAAAAAAGTCTGCATAATTGCATGCAGTTCATGTGCACGTGTGTGTACGTCAGACCACAAGAAACAGTGGTCCCATAAAGTTAAGCATGCAGTTGGATGTCTGGGAGGAAATTAATGCAGCTGAGACTGAAAAACCTCACCCCATAAATAGCAAATGCTGATTGGATACGCTATTCAATCTCTAACTGTTTCTGCTGGCGAAAATGCTGGGCGCACCTCCTTTTGTCTTGCTAGCATTCTGACTCCACTCCTCAGCCAGGTGAAAAAAAACCATGACTCCAGCCACCCCCACCATATAGCCTATTGCAGAGATTTGACCTAGTTTCCTAAGGATTCTATTATTCTTTGAGGCATGGGCACTAATGGCCAGCATTATAAAGAAGAATTAACAAACCCACCCTGAAATTAGCTCCACAAAGCACTAATTCTGTGAGGCGGCATGGGATAGAGGACGGGGAATCAAGATGCCTGATGTTCTGCCATTAACTCATTGTCCAATTTGGGGCCTCAGCTTTGTCTATTGTCATCATGTGCACTTCTAGGGCTAGATAGATAAATCATATGAAATTATATAGGCCCTTGTAATGGGGAGACTGGCTGAACAGCAATTAATTTTCACATTTCCATTGAGGTAAAATGTGGTACACGCTTTCTCTAAGGCTAGATATGACCTTCGGCCAATCCATCCAAGGTCATCAAAAGGCATCAGTCTTTCTTATCCAATGTCAAACATTCCAGTCTCATTTGCAGTGGTAAACCTGACATTTGGTAGACTTACTCATTATAGACCACTGGCTATCGCAAAAGAAATCCGAAATCCCACATTTCAATCAAATCACCAAAACATTCTCAATCTAATAATGTACAGAATGTCTTACTATTTTCTGTGATCCAGTTGGGTTGGGTTTGAGGTCTCCAGTTTGGGGAAATTAAGTTTGCCTGGGGTCAGCAGTTCTATCTGATGAATTTTAGCCAGGCTAATTGGTGAAGATGAGTGCATGCTCCACAGGTACTGCTGCTTACAGGCAGGTCCCTCCTCAGAATGGACTGCTGTCAACTAATCAATAACACTCGCTGTGTATCACTTTAGCCATCTGTAATACTGATGTAATGATAGCCACCTTTAAGCGATGCTGCTAGTAGTTTTGGGTAAATCTGAAAAGGTTCAATTTCAATAATTACCATCTGAATCTCCTCCAACTCCAAAATTAGCCAGACACCCTCCCTAGAACACAGAGAAAAGGACAGTTACCTGTTCCGTAACTGCCGTTCTCCGATAGGTGTTGCTCAGGTGTATTCCACAGTAGGTGTGCGTGTTCACCATGTGCACCAGTGCCGGAAGTTTTTCCCTTAGCAGTACCCATAGTGGGGGAGCCCCGCTGTGACCCCTGGAGTGGCACCTCTATATCACGCTATAAGGGGCGCTGCGCGCTCCCCCCACCCTCAGTTCCTTCTTGCCGCCAGTGAAGGTAGTCGGAACTTTGTGCTCCAGCCTTGCTGTAGCTCTCTAGCCTTAGTAGTACGATTCTTCGACTGTAGTTAGTTTCTCTAGTTAGCGGCCTGGCTCGGGGCATGCCCCATACCCCAGGCTTCAAGTCATGCGACTCCTGTCGCAATTCCATGCCCAGAAGCGATCCACACTCTCCGTGTCTTCGCTGTCTGGGCGAGACTCACGAAAGTGAGCATTGCAAAATCTGCAAATCGTTCAAGCCTCGGACGAAGCGTGAACGAGATATCCGTTTCCGGGCTCTACTCATGGAGTCAGCATTGGCCCCGGCACCGGTGTGCCGACCTGACCCGGCGCCAGGCATCGCGTCCTCGGTGTGGAGCGAGGGCCCATTGACCAGTCGACACCGCTACCCCGCTAAGAAGCAAGGGAAGACCCAGCGGCACCGAGACAAGGATAGGGGTGAGCCGGACCCAAGTTGGGCAGCCCACAATCCCCATCGGGACCTAGACCTCCAACTCGCGCGGAGCGGAGTAGTCCGGTCCTGTCCGCGCATGCCTCTCCTCTGGTAAGGATACCTTCAATGCCAGAGGCAGTACAGGCAGTGTGTGACATCCTTGTCCTTCCGGTGCCGGGCGCACCGCCCAAGTTGGGCCCCTGGTCCCGAGGGAAACCGCCATTGGGTGCTCACCAACCATCTCCACCCCACTACGGGTACTGCTAAGGGAAAAACTTCCGGCACCGGTGCACGTGGTGAGCACGCACACCTACTATGGAATACACATGAGCAATCACTCGAAGAACAACAACTTCTGGTTAGGTCAGCTTCCAGACCCAACCGGAGATCCTGCAAGAACAGTCTTTTGGGGGATATTATAACACTTTCATCTCCTGTCTCAGCATGAAACTGGAAGTGAAAATACAAACTACTGGAACACTGCAGAACTTCAGTCAAGGTTGATTTTTGAGTTTGGTTTTAAAAGAAAAGGCAAAGGCGTGGATTAGAAGGGCGAGTCTATGGTTTTTTGGTTTTGGTTTTACCCAGACTGATTCACCCATCTATTCCTGTGAGGCTTTACATTAATTAATTAATGTTGTGAAACCAACAGCTGTTGGAAAGCCCCCACAAAGAAAAGAGACGTACAAGGGCAAATTCATAACACTAGCTTGAACCTCACATTTGAACTTGATGTAATGATACCAGAATAAGCAGGATTCCTGTTTCCTGAGAGATCATTTTTCATTGGCATTTGGTAACAGATGTTACGCAATAAAAAAATGATTGTAACAAATTGTTTTTCTTTCTGGCTGGTGCCAGCTGTTGATCTGGTTACGATGGTTGCCAGAGAAAGCTTCTGCTCCTTCTCTGAAGGAGTTGTTATCAAACAACTCAGTCTGGCTTGATATTGCACAGAATAGCAAGGCTCCTCTGCAGTAAAGGAATTCCAGAGCGCCACTGGAATGCACAGAGCTGCCAAGCACTTGAATTCGATTCAAGGATATGGAGAAATTGTTCTATTTTCTCATATGCCCCTCATCACTTATACCACTGGAAACTGGAATCTTCGATGTCTCTTCCCGGAACACACAGCATCTCAAAGATATTTTGATATTCCCAATTATTAGTTTCTTGAATTATTATATTAGTTGCTTTAAAATAAATGTTAAATTATTCTATTCATTTGATGCTCCTTTAATGCTGGGAGCATGGGAGGAGAGAAGAAAATGCGTTAGGATTAAACGCAATGAAAAATAATAGAGATGAAGCTGATTGATTGTTTCAGAAACAGAATTAAAAGGGGATATGAACTGGCACAAAATCACCTTCTAATTGGGTGCCTTAAAAACCGCAACGCGCTCCTGAGGAAAAAAGCAGTATTAGACTATCCATCTCTGCAAAAACATTAGCTGTAATACTTTCTTTTGTGACATTTGGACCAGTGCATAAATCATCCTTAAACATGGCAATTCTGACCATTTCCACAAAGCGTGTGCTAACATTTACCCTTTTTTCATTCAATCTTCTTTCCTAATTTCACTAAGAAAAGGGTCTATTTTCAGTGGAATGGGTCACATTTTCCAATTTGAATCAAAAGGCAAAAAAAAAAAACGCTTAAATTTTGAGTAGTTTTGAATTTCGTTATGTTTTGCTGACCTATGAATCCTAATGCAACATTATCACAACTTTGACCAAGCTCCGCTATAGGGTTAATACTAATATGAGTTTGAGATGATCTGGGGCTTGTCATAAGTCTCTTGAAGATAACTCCCAATTAAAGGTCATGAGAAATAAACTCTCTCAAGACACTTTTTTTCTATAATGTAAAAAGGCTGAGAGACTTGAAAATTCTCAGCGGGGTACAGAACAAAAACAACTCAACAACAACAGGGATCAATCAGAAAGCAGGGGAACTGTTAGGGACAGACATCTGAAGGCGGAATTTGCTTGACATTCCCAAAGCAACTAGATAAGCTCTTCTAGGAAACTGAAGTGAAAAGTCTACTCTGGTTTATTATTTCATCCCCAGCCTGCACAATGGTCCCAGCATACCTCAGAAGACACAAAAGACATCAGTTAAACATTTTGAGTAACATTATTTATCTAATTTGTGTATCTGCTGCCAAAACAAATATATGTTCACCTGTCCACTATGAACTGGACTCTAAGGCTAAAGCCTCATTTCAGAGCTCCCAGCGAAAATCTTTTTAGAACATATCTCTTGTATTTGTTTTGGCAGCAGGTACATGAATTAGATAAATAACAGTCACCACCATAAATGACACTAATTGGTCTCCTTGTTGTGAAGATCTGCTAAAGACAAAGTGGGAATGGAGTCTAAGCTACACTGCAGGTCAGAGATGAAGGGATGCTCTGGAGAAAGGGCTGGTCTGGCATAATTGGTAGGGGATGCTCTGGAGAAAGCTTACATTGCCATTGCCCATGCTGAATCTGCTCTGGGGCTAGAGGGGTTCAGTCTCAAGGCTGTCAGTCCAATACCATTTCTGAGCATTAAATCGTTTTTTTTTTAAATGAAAGAAGTGCATTTTATTTTATCTACATAATCCAGAGAGACAAGAAATTTTGAAGATCAAAACCCTTCCAATTCTTGCATGCTAGAAACAAACACAATGTACTTATCGTTAGTATTATTTCAAAAGAGGATAAAAATAGACTCTTCCACAAACCTTAACAACTAACATACTTTGCAGACTTGCTACTAGCCAGTGAGGTTAAATCAAGAAATGTATTAAGTGTCCTGACTCCTGACAATAGTACCAAGTACTAGCAGTACCTCACTTATATCTCTGGAGGGTGATAGAAACTACTAAAGTTAGACATTTTTAAATCAGTAGGTCCAGATAACTTGCATCCAAGAGTATTCAAAGAGCTGGCTGATGAGCTCACTGGACTATTGATTTTCAATAAGACTGAAAGAAAGATAATGTTGCCCAACTTTTTAAAAGGATAAACTGGATGACAGGTAATTATAGGCCTGTCAGCCTGACATCAGTCCTGGGCAATATAATGGAGCGACTGATACAGGACTTAAAGGAGGGTAATGTAATTAATGCAAATCAATTTATGGAAAATAGATCCTGTCAAACTAACCTATTTTTTTTTTTTAGGAGATTACAAGTTTGGTTGATAAAGGTAATAGTGTTGATGTGATATAATTAGACTTCTGTGAGGCATTTGACTTGGCACTGCATGATATTTCGATTAAAAAACTAGAATGGTATAAAATTAATATGGCACGAGTTAAATGGATTAAAATTGGCTAACTGATAGGACTCAAAATGTAATTGTAAACAGGGAAACATCAAATGGGTGTGTTTCCAGTGGGGTCCCACAGGGATTGGTTCTTGTCCCATGCTATGTAACATTATCATCAATGACCTGGAAAAAACATAAAAACCTTCACTTATAAAGTTTGAGGATGATACCTAAATTAGGGGAGGGATAAATAATGAAGACGACAAGTCACCGATTCAGAGCGATCTAGATCTTTTTGGTAATCCAGGCGCAAGTGAACAATATGTGCTTTAATATGGCTAAATTTAAATCTGGGAACAAAGAATGTAGGCCACACTTACAGGGCAGGGGACTCCATCCTGGGAAGCAGTGACTCTGAAAAAGATTTGGAGATCACAGTGGATAATCGGCTAAACGTGAGCTTCCAATAATATGCTGTGGTCAAAAAAGCTAACGAAATCCTGGGATGTGTAAATAAGGAAATCTCAAGGAGCAGTACGGTGGTTACTTTACCTCAGTATTTCGGACTGGTGTGACAACCGCTGGAGTGCTGTGTCCAATTCTCATGTCCACAATTCAAGAAGGATGTTGATAAATTGGAGAGAATTCAGAGAAGAACCATGAGAATGATTAAAGGATTAGAAAACATGCCTTGTAGTGACAGACTCAAAGAGCTCAATCTATTTAGCTTAACAAAGAGAAGATAAGGGGTGACTTGATTACAGTCTGTAAGTATCTACATGGTGAACAAATATTTAACAATGGGCTCTTCGATCTAGCAGAGAAAGGTCTAACATGATCTAGTGGCTGGAAGTTGAAGCTAGACAAATTCAAGACTGGAAATAAGGTGTAAATTTTTGACAGTGAGGGTAATTAGCCATTGTAAGTTTACCAAGGATCATGGTGGATTCCCCATCCAACAATAGATGTTTTTCTAAAAGATCTGCTCTAGGAATTATTTCGGGAAGTTCTATGATCACAATGGTCCCTTCTGATCTTTGTATTTATGAATCTATGAAACCATGAAGGGCTGCACAAAGCTACAGCTGGCAGATTCACCTCTGGAGATTAGAGCCTTTAACTGGCCTGGTTCAAGCCCATATACATTAGTGGAAAGGCTCTCACTGACCTCAGTGGGCTTCAGAGCTTTTTGCCTGTATTGCAATCCCACCTGGTGGACCTTTTGCTGTCCCCAATTTTAAGTCTCAGATTTGTCACAGACAAATTCCGTCCTCTGTTTTGCAACAAACACACTGTTCTCATGAAAATATCTGCTCTCTAAAGAGAGGCAGAAGCAAGCCCCAAAATTCCTATTAGCTTTAAAAAAAAAAAAGACGACACAACCCAGCTGCTCAAGTCATCCTGGCCTGCCTGTGCTGCTCATTCTGATCACGAGGAGATTATTACAGAATGTTTCAGGTAACATGAAGGTCAAACTCTCAGCTCCCAAAGCATCAGAATCCTTATGAGCCTGGGTACCTCACTCCCCATCCCTAATTGTCATCACTATCCAGCCATTGGTGAATCTCAATAGAGTCTGGGTTCAAATCTGATAAGCACCCAGAAGTTTGGATACTCACCCAAACTACCTGAACCTCTAGGAGCTAAAAGAAATGAAATAAATAATAAACGTTAACCAAATGTTTTAGACCTTCCTGGGGTTTGATTTGGATTTACTTCCAAACATAAACAAAGGTTTGATGAGTTTTATTTTTTCCTCTGAAACAATTCATCTAAAGCTTGATCCCCACCAATAATCATGCGATTCCATTGATACAGACACTGTTTCAGACACAACCCCAGAGCTGATTATTCTGTCCAAACTGTACTGAATCCTTTTATTTTTTAATGTATATAGTATTATTTTGTTAATTACCTGCTGTTCAGGTAAGCCAGCTTGGTGTATCAGTGTTTGTGATTTTCTAGTGGCCTTTGACTTCCTGACTTTGGGAGCCGTCGCATTCTCCATGTAATGGTTCAAGGACTCAAGACTAATTCTCTTCATTTGGCATTCATGCATCAAGTTCTCCTTAGTACCAATTACACTAAGAGACCCCAGGAGGTCCATTTTCAGACTTTATTATATTTTCATTGCTTGGAAAATGACCTGCTCTCTCCATACAAATATCATTCGACTCACCTCCGTGCGTACATTCTGGCTTTCAACAGATGGTTTATGGGAGCAAAATGTTTAGGTTGAACACACAGCTCACAAACCACAAACAAAAGAGAAACCATTATAAATGCCCTCTGGATCCCAATCTAAATTTTCCAAAGTCATTAAGGTTTTGCACACCAAAAAAACACTCTTTCAATTGGTCACAGCTGAGTGTAATCATCCGCTTTAAATCCTTGTGGGGAAGATTAGAGCTGGGACTGACAGTCAGCTATTGTACTGGTGCTGTAATGATTAAGGACCTGACCATGTGAGGCACTCAGCGTCCTCCGTTCCCCCTGGAGTCAATGGGAGCTGAGGACATGCGGCACCATGAAGGGGACGTTCAGCACTTCACATGATTGGGCCTAAAGTTAGAATGGCTAGTAACAAAGCTTAGACACTGTGGCATAACCAGGCAGTTTCTCCCACATCTCTCTTTTATTAGTGTCAGATCTTAAGCTAACAGGCTACTAACCCCATCTCCCTGCAAAACTCAAACTCAGTCATTTTTCTCTGGACTAAGAGATGTAGGATTCCTCCCAGCTGTACCACTCAAATACAACTGCTGTCTGCAAGGGAAACTTGAGCCTTTATCACCCAGTGACAGAAACTTGTTTGTGTTTCTTTTCTAACCATATTCCTGGTGGGTTGTCAGAGTACTTTGGAAATATTCAGAACAACATTAAATACCTACTTGGGAACGAAAGGCACCTTTTTATGTGCACCTGGAATTTGCTGGGGATAGTAGGAACGGTATAAAACACCAACACTGAAGGACAGTTATTAGTGAGGATTATGCTGCAGAAGCTTGGGTAATCCACACACCGCTTGTTCTTAAAGACAGCCAGGGCCGGCTCCAGGCACCAGCCTGGCAAGCAGGTGCTTGGGGCGGCCGCTCCAGAGAGGGGCAGCACGTCCAGGTATTCGGCGGCAATTTGGCGGACGGTCCCTCACTCCCGCTGGGAGCAAAGGACCTTCCGCCGAATTGCCGCCGCAGATCGCGATCGTGGCTTTTTTTTTTTCTTTTTTTTTTTGGCTGCTTGGGGCGGCCAAAACCCTGGAGCCGACCCTGAAGACAGCAAAACCAGTTAGAAAAAATAAGAACTTTCTCCTCTACATGCTGCCAGACCTCTGCCCGCTCCAGAAATGAATCTGAACAGAACTTTATGTTTCTAAAATGTTTGGTTACATTTTTCCATTCTGTTACATTTTCACACACTTCTGTGCTTTCTGTCTGGGACCAGACCCCTTAGTACTGCAATACCAGGCTGTTTGCACAATATTTCTGGCCTGCCTATAAACATGATAAGAGAACCAGCTCCCATGAGATTTCCAGGCTGGTTATGCAGGCTCTAGAAGTTTGCATGACTATTAAAATCCTGACTTTTCACATTATAGACACGTTTGACAACAGCTTTAAAAATCTGCTCAAGAGCCAAAATAATTAACAGAACCCTCGTGAGGACATGAAATTTGCAAAAAATTCAACTTGATATATGCTGATTGACTAACTTCTGTTTCCCTCTCTGTGAAATGCAGAGAATATGCACAACACTTCCATGATTCAGGTGGCATTAAACAGTGGAAGTCTGTATGACGATTTTGAACCTATTAAGAACTAAATATTATTATTTGCAAATCGGTTCTTCCTTCATTTATCTACCAAGGACTGAGTAAAAACAGCAACACTGCATTTTCTTTTATCTGATGTAATCAACTCTTTCGAGAGGAAAGACAAAATCTTGAATCTTGACTCTTGTCTGGTAAATAAGGGCTTGATTCAACCCAAGAGAAATTTGAAGTGAATGGAAAGATTCCTGCTGAATTCTAGGGGAGATAGGCTAGGCCCTAAAAAGTCAACTGCTTTCCACTACTGCAAGTGTTTTCAAAACAAAAATGGTCTGGTGGTAATTTTAAGCCTCTGAATCCATGATGTTACTGATCTGGGACATTGTAAATAAATTAACACAGAGAAGTTGTCCAAAGGCTTTTCAGTTAACCTTTAGAAACTCAAAAGCATGTAAATAATTACATTATTTATAGACTAACGCCCCAATACTTGCATCGAAATTATTTAAAAAACACTTCACATCTCCAGACACATCCCATCAGAAACCTGAAGCGGCATGCTGAATGGTGTTTTTGACATGAAACGTGTTATTCACGGGTTCTGATCTCAAACACACATCAGGAAAGGGACAGAAGGAAAATGTGGCTTCAGACATGTTTGCTTTTCCCCTTAAAACTTATTTACCAAAATCTCCTTTTGAAATAAATACACCCACATGTGCCTTTGGCTTATTTTCCTCTTACTAGCTTCTTCAAAGAGTGCAGAGCTACCTGTTTGCCAACTACTAAATATTTAATATTTGACTGATGGACAAGCAGATAGCGCAGAATGAAGCAGAGCTTCGCACAAGTTGCCCTTGTTCCTTTACCTGTCAGAGCCAAAAAGAACAAGAAAGGAAAAGCCTCGCCAAGCACAATCACAGAGCAAACCCAGCAGGCGACCCACTATGGGTTTATGCACTCCTCTGCTCCCCCCGCCTCCAGCAGGATTATAAAAAGCCACACTCTGTAGGTTGTTTGTCAATACGAGCATTGTAACTTCTTGGCTGCTGGAGGAAAAAAGGTTCTGCTTTATTTAGCAGTGGTATTATTAACAGTGGAAACTATCCAGTACTCTGATGAGAGCTCAACAACAATTGCTGCTACTTAGGCTTGGTCTACACTACCCCCCCTAATTCGAACTAAGGTACGCAACTTCAGCTACGTGAATAACGTAGCTGAAGTTCGAAGTACCTTATTTCGAATTAGTTGAAACTTACCTTGGTCCACACTCGGCAGGCAGGCTCCCCCGTCGACTCCGCGGTACTCCTCTCGGCGAGCTGGAGTACCGCAGTCGACGGCGAGCACTTACGGGTTCGACTTATCGCGTCCAGACTAGACGCGATAAGTCGAACCCAGAAGTTCGATTTCCAGCCGTCGAACTTGCCGGTAAGTGTAGCCAAGGCCTTAGTTCCACAAACATATTTTAAACCAGCCTTGTGAACTGTAAAACCATGAAACATTAAGCACAATATCCTGTTACTGTCAAACCAGTGAACCTTTGTGGGGGTTCAGTGGATTTGGACAAGAACAGCTACCTGAGTTGAATTCAATGTCTTATTATTACACACACACACACACACACACACACACACACACACAATACAGCCCCAAGTTTCGTTCTGATGCTGGAACAATGATTCTGGCTGCTCCACTCAGAAGAGCTCTACAAGGGATTTTCCTTTGCTTCCAAAGGCGGGGGGAAGCAAAACCTTTTCAGGTTTGTCTGTAATGCTTTGAAAGTATTTTACAGTTTCGTGTTTTTTGTTGCTTTTTTCGCCAACAATCACCTCTGCTAACAACTCTACAGTAAATCCATCTCTCCAGCCCCTGCACTCCTCACCACTCAGCAGTCCATGCAGAAACACTCCAGAGCACTTCCAGCTGAACAATTTGAAGGGATTAGTGAGAGGAACAGCGTTATTAGTCAATCAAGCAACACTGAGGGCCAGTCAAACATTTGTATAAATGAGGACAGCAAAACAAAGGAAAGAAACAGTGATGTCCTAAAGGAGAGGAAAAAAACTCTTAGCTGGCTTTGAAAAAGAGGACACTAATAACAGGGCCTTCTTCTCTTAGTTGGCCAACTTCTTCTTTATGTGGCTAAAGAAGGCTTGGTTTGGTCTGGCTGACCACTCAAAACACAGCCACCCTAATTAGAAGGGTCAATCTCTAAAGCACTGCGAAGTTAGAATATAAAAGCCCTCCGAAACTCAGTGTGGTTGAAACTGTCCATTGTACAACGAAATATTTAGTAAACAAACATGAAGCCAAGGCAATTAACTTGCTGTGAAATCCAGCCAAGTAGCTGATTTACAGCATAAAACAAAAATAACAGCCTTTGCTGCTTTCATCCCATATCACAAAAGTTCACAGAAAAACACGATGCACAGGGACTGGCGCTATGCTGTAGAAATGCATCAAGGTATTGCAAGTGGTTCTCAGTGCCACGACAATCTACTGAAAATGGAACGTCAGCGATGTGGGAGAGAGAACCGATTACATTCAGCAGCATCTTCAGTAGGTATTCCCCAGGTGTACCTGATACATTCAGCCACGCAGCAGGGGCAGGCAAATGGGAAACGGCTAAACCGAGGTTTGAAATAGCTGTCCTTCCACTGGGTTCTCTCTGAATCAATGCCACATGCAAAACTGACTGGTGAAAAGGCGGCTGAGCAGTCCCACTGCCAGGAGTATAACAGCGCTGCTGTTGCTGCCAGGAGAGGAGAGAGTGAGCAGCAGGAAATGCCCTGGAGCCTCTCAGGACTGAAAAGACACACTGTTTCTCTCTCATTTGGAACCACCGCTATTTTCTACGGAGGAAATCCCACAAATAATACAATGATACTAAAATAATTTTGCCCATCACTAACACCTTCCATTCACGTGTCTCAAAGCTATTTACAAACAAACCAGAATTCAACCCATTTTATCAATGGGGAAATAGAGGAACCGCAAGGTTAAGAGACATGCCCAAGGCGACAGGAAGTCTGTAGCAGAACCAGGAACAGAATGCAAGTCTTCTGACCACTCCTCTCCCCTGTCCCATGCCTTACCCAAAAGATCATCCATGTTCCAGCCAACGGAATTTAATTCTAAGCCTACATGTATGAATGATCCAGCCCTGAGACCTCCACCACTAGAATACTATAGCCAGATGGCTGTACTTCTTCACCCACTGTAGAGTGTCACTATAAGAAGTAATCACTGTATTGCTGAAGCATCTTTAAACCAGGCACTCAGCAATTCTGAGGAAATACAGAGGGCTGTATTATCATCCATTCCTCCCATAGATACAAGTATACGTTAAAGGCTAGATGTCAAACATTAAGTGTAGGCAGCACTGCCATGTTGTGAGGGGAAATTGGAAGACAAGCTTTGACCAGATGCAGAGGGTGTTGTGATTGGCACTGGACTGAGGTCCCTAGAATCAAAGTGATCTATCCACCGGAATCACCTGCCTTGCTTTATCTGCCAATAGCTAAATATTATACTTAAAAAAACCAAAGCCTTCCAGTCAATGGATTATGGTCATCCTTTTGGCCCAATATATCTATATGTCAGAGTTGTAGGTTACTTTTGACTCGATAAACAATGGCTTATATTCCACTCAGGAAGAGGAGCACTCTGGGTATGAACGGGCATGGTTTACACCAGTTCTTCAAGAGACATCAACTATGCTGGGGAAAGCACTTTTATGCCGATATTAGCATGTCCACACGGCAGCTTGTACTGGCATAGCTAGGTCATTTAAAAAAAAAAAATCACACCCCTTACCACTATGTCTAGGCCGGTGTAAGTTTTAAGTGTAGACTAGGCCTAGTTAATTCCACAGAGACTCCTTTTAAGGCAGTTGAAAAGAGACAGATTACCCAGAGAACCCACACCAGTTTAACTAGAGATATAATGTTGAACAGGTTCATTTAAACCAGTGCAATGTTATGAGCAGAAACTCATACACTGGTGTAACCCTGGCAGACATTGCTTTAGCTTGCCCCTGAAATTTAGCATACAATTTAGCATCAGTTTAGTTAAAGTAGTTTAACATCACACCTTCAGTTAATCCAGTGCAACTGTGTGTGTAGACCACTGGAAAGAATGTGGAGCTGAGACAAGACAAGACTTCACAAGTGACAAGAAAAGGCATTTACAGCTGCCAATCCAATCCTCTTGACTTTAGGACACAGGGATTAGAAAGGAAGCAGAATGGTAGGTTAACTTTGCAACTGGATCTTCCAGCATTTTTAATCAGCGCTGATCTGCTTGTTCTCTCTGGCAGCCAATAGAACCAATTAAGGATTTTGGCTTTGGGAAAGCATTAGGAGTCATGGAAAGGCATCACAAGTTGGAGACACCAATCTGAGAAGCATCTATTTGCTGAGAGCAATCACTAAAGCAATATTTGCCACTGATGTTTATTTATTTTATTTTTTTGTTTTGTGCCTTTCAGGAATCAAGAGCTGTACCTAGCACAACATGTTTTTCAAAGCTGGGCTGGCTGGAAACAGAATTTAAAAGGAAAGTTTGGGGACTGGGGAAAGTTGCATGAAAATGCTCTGGCAAAATAAATACAAAGTCTCCAATCTACTTTGTCTATATATCATTTTCCTCATCTGTAGCTAACACGAAATGCTTCACTTGTGTCATCTGTTTGCAGAATAGGAAACCTATATCAATATGTAACAAAGCCTGATGATTTTTGGGTTACGTGAGCACAAACTATTTAGTCACTTAACAGACAAAAAATTAGACAATTGTCAGATAAGGAGAGAAAAAGCAACTCACCAAGATATGTTTAGCACCCACCAAGTGAATATTTTATCACCACTAAAATATTACAGGAACATGAAACCTATGCTCACTGTTTCCCCCCCAAACACCTTCCCCAGCAATCCTCCTAACTAGAGCTAGGTGAAATTTTGCTACATTAAATTTTCTCAGTAAAAAATGCAGATACAGGTTGACTAAAACATTTCACCAGTTTGTGTCGAATTCAGTGAATTAATTTCAGTCAAAAAACTTTTAAAAAATTCCAAAAAAGAACAAGAACATAAGAACGGCCATACTGGGTCAGACCAAAGGTCCATCCAGCCCAGTATCCTGTCTGCCGACTGTGGCCAATGCCGGGTGTCCCAGAGGGAGTGAACCTAACAGGTAATGATCAAGTGATCTCTCTCCTGCCATCCATCTCCACCCTCTGACAAACAGAGGCTAGGGACACCATTCCTTACCCATCCTAGCTAATAGCCATTAATGGACTTAACCCCCATGAATTTATCTAGTTCTCTTTTAAACCCTGTTATAGTCCTAGCCTTCACAACCTCCTCAGGCAAGGAGTTCCACAGGTTGCGCGCTGTGTGAAGAAGAACTTCCTTTTATTTGTTTTAAACCAGCTGCCCATTAATTTCATTTGGTGGCCCCTAGTTCTTATATTATGGAACAAGTAAATAACTTTTCCTTATTCACTTTCTCCACACCACTCATGATTTTATATACCTCTATCATATCCCCCCTTAGTCTTCTCTTTTCCAAGCTGAAAAGCCCTAGCCTCTTTAATCTCTCCACACATGGGACCTGTTCCAAACCCCTAATCATTTTAGTTTCCCTTCTCTGAACCTTTTCTAATGCCAGTATATCTTTTTTGAGATGAGGAGACCACATCTGTATGCAGTATCCAAGATGTGGGCATACCATGTATTTATATAAGGGCAATAAGATATTCTCCGTCTAAACATCTAAAAAGTCTAAACATTTCTTTTGACATTTTCAAAACAAAACATTTCGACTTTGCGGTTTGAAACAACTTTTTGTTTTGAAATTACTTTTAGTTTCATTTTTTATAAAAAAAATTTTTAAAAGGCTCGCAATCAAAATGTACCCTTTAATTTTTGGTACAATGAAAATGTCATTCCACCGAAAGCAATTTCTGCCCCCCAATTTTCAATTAATCAAAAATTTTAAAAAAAATTGTTTTTGGTCAACCTGAAATGATTTTGCTTTCAATTTTTTGGAATTGTCAGCACACTAAAAACTCAGCGATTCACACAGTTCTACTCCTAAAATACTCAGTGCTCTGAGGAAGCAAAGTAATATCTAGTTTTGCCCCTTCTTTTGCTTTCCAGCCTCACCACCATTGTTTTTATGATAGTAAATCAGTTAGTTCACCTGCTCCTAATAAAACCAGAAGATTCAAAACTCACCAGCCACTGTCTGCATTGGGAAATAAACAAAAGAAGCGGGCACCTGACTGGGGCTTAGTAAACTGTTTCCTTTATAAACACATTGAGTACAGGTGCTCTCACAGTAAGATACTCTAAGATCCTCTCTGTGTGCTCTGCCCTCCATTCAGAGCCTGAATCCAGTTCAGCTGACTCAGAATAGGACACCCGCAGTTTTTCTTTAACAGGGATTACCCTCACTACAGATGAGCTCCATTTATCACAACATGACGATCCCAGAGCAGGTGCCATTCTAACTGCACGTAGCAAATGGAGTTAAACTTCTCATGCAGGCAGCTCTGCAGAGAGCTATATGAACCAAAAGGCAGAAGGAGAGAGAGTAATTCCTACATCTACATTCCTACATCTGAAGATGAGTGATCCAAACCGTACCATTTTCAGGAATGGCAGTGGGCCAAACTGTCTCTGAGACCCCAGAAATATGGAAATGGGGAGCATCCTGCAGATCCCAGGAAGAGGGGGGAAAGGCAAAGTATCTTTAAGATATTCTAGGGTATCTTGGAGCAAGGGAAGGGAGAGGAAAATTCTGATGTGAAGCAGGGGGAAATCCAGGAATGCTGGGGGAAGGTGCAAGAGAATATGATTCCAAACAAGTGATGCTCAGACTCTGGGATCTGAATATTATCCAAATATTAGAACCGCCAAATCCAAGGAATGGCCTAAAATTACCACTCTCTAAAATTCAGGTAATTAGAACAAGCCAGGACCACAGCTTGGGATACAGGGTATGTCTACACTGGCAGAGTTACAGCTCCGCTCAGAGAGCGCTGAAGGGAAACCGCTGTTGTGTGTTTACACTGTCAGCTGCCTGTGCAATAGCGTGTTCACATTTGCGGCACTTGCAGCAGTATTCGGAGCGGTGCACTCCAGGCAGCTATCCCACAGAGCATCTCTTCCTCTTCTGCCGCTAATTGTTGTGGGAAGGCGGAGGTGGTCGCGGGGCATTCTGGGTCCTGTCCCAATGCCCCGCTGATGCATTGCTTCGCATCCCAGCAATCCCTGTGCTTTTGTCTGCATTTGGCGCCATCTTTCAACAGTTTGCGTACTGCGCGCTCTGCCTCTTCGGCCTGCAGGAATGGATCCCACATTGTTGACCAGTATGCTGCTCGCTCGGATTAACACGTCACGCGTGGCAGTGGAGTTATTCCTTAAACTACAAAGGCAAGAGGAGTGTGACGTTGATCTCACCATGCGTAGTAGCTACGACACAAGATTGCTTGAGCCTTTCACAGAGGTGCTGACCACAGTGAGTGGTGCTGTAACTCTGCCAGTGTAGACATACCCTTAAGTAAGGAGCAATCACAAAATCTTTTACACCTCAAACCTGGCATTACAAGAACTGATCTACACCTTGCCATTTCAGGAATGCAGCTTGCTGTCAACACATGATGAGCTGGTGTTTAAGGGTTTCAAACGGGCACTTTAGTTCCTATCCATTAGTTACCTTTCACATGAGTGTATTTCCTCTTCGCCTCAGGCAGCCTTGCAGCAAGATTATCTACTGTTAGAGTGGAACACTTGAGCACCATTTGAGACAGAAGAGCCAGTTGGGATAAAGTAAAAACAAGGCCGAAACTTTACTTAAAATGTGAATCAAGCTTTAACGCTTTTTAATAGTTGATAAAATTGAGGTAACTTTAAAACAGACGATCAACCTGGCTTCATACAGTGCCTGCCTGTCCTGGGTTTATCTTACTTCAGGCTCATAGTGCCTTTTCCCTTCACGCAATAAACCTACGTAACTTAAAACAAGAACGTGTGTGTGCCTTTTTTTGAGCTTCCTGATTTTGGCTCTGAAATGGAAATATGCTGTGAAAAGCAGTTTATCTTTTTGTTTGACCCCGTTGCTGAAAAGCTCACGAGAGTCGGTTCTCAGGAGATTTCCAGCCCCAAATAGTTTCTTTTGGGTCCTTATCCCGCTTGAACCTCAGAATCCTTTGATGTTAACATAACACTATGGGCCTGATTCAATGAGGTACTGAGGATCCTTAACTTCCCAACAAAATGGAGGGAGCTCAGTATCTGTCAGGAAACACTTTCACCTTGCACTATTGAGACCTATGTTGTTACCATTTATTCGTGCAAACTCCTCCAGGGTCTTGGAATTTCACAGGTTCACCCTCTAGTCCTTTTCTTAGAATTCCCTCAGGATCCAAATTCAGCACTGGTTACCTTACATCTTCCGCTACTTGAACATAAGAACAGGGAAACAATAGAAGTCATAAACAATGCAGCATTTCCTGTTTAGGTCTGAGCTTTCAAAAGTCCTGCCACTTCCTCCGAACCCTTGACGTGAGCAGACATTCGTGTCAGGATGGATTCCCTGTAAGGAGCAGGATGACTGTGCCTTTGGAAAGTTTATGAACCATAGGACTAACAAACAGTACACAGCTATCTTGGCAGAATGGGATGTTAGGAGGTTGCTCCTGCCATGCGCTTTGAGACACGCTTCACTTGGGAATTAAAATAATTTGAGGAAGCAAACAAAAAACAATCCACTCAATTCAATTGGGTTCTGCTGTTTTACAAAGGAAATTAAAAATGAATGTTCTATAGACAGAGTAAGAGCCATGAAGAATGATTTACCCACCATACTCCACATTCTCCTCTCCACTTTTCTTTAATTGGCTTATTCCAAAGTAACAGGTTTTGTCTCTCGTTAATTTCAGTGAAGGATCGCTTTGGGGATGCAGCACTTTGCCTTTTGCACATTCTGGGCCACTTCCTCAGCAGGTATAACTCAGCCTCCCTCTGTGGACATCAGTGAAGCTATGCTGCAATAATACACCAGCCCAGGAGCTGACTACCTAGTATTTTGCATTTTGTAGAGTTATTTAAAATTTAACAACATAATTACAGACGAGTGAATTCTCTGAACTGCCATTCAAAGCACAATCTGAAGCAAACCATTTGGAAGGTTCAACAGAAAAGCTTGGGTAACATTTTTCCGTTTTTTTTTTTTGTTTTTGTGATTGCTTCTTTGCTTTCTGGTTCTGTCCAGAAATAAATCTGGAACTGCCACCAGAAAGACTGTTCTCCCAGGGTACTCAACCTGACAGAGAGCTGGACAGGAAATCTTGTCAAATTGGCCTGTTTCTGCAAGATTTCCCACCCAATTTTGCACTCCTTAGCAGCTCAGACACTTGGGAGAGGCATTTTTATTCAGAGTGCTTTGTCCGAACTGGCCCTTTGGAGGTTGACCCAGCACTAGCGTTTAATGGGTGACCATAATTTCCACTCCCACTCACTAATGGCCGCTCGTTATTTGGGTGAGACGTGCCCCTTTCCAGCAGATGCTTCTGCTTGCCTGCAAATGGGTTACGATCATGGGGAAACTAAAACTAAACTGGTTTAACTGGGATGATAAGTGATTTACGGTTCGATTGCTCTGTGCTGTTTTTCCTCCTTTGTAAAGGTCATTGTTTCTTCCCTGACCAGCCCCAATAGAAGTGTCTGAATAAGGCACAGGGTGTTGAGTGTGCCACTAACACAAGCTACTATTGTCTTTCCCTTTCTGTCTCCTGCTGTTCCTGCAAAAGCTTTACATAGAAGGAAAATAAAGGCTAATCTCCAGCACTACAAAGTTTGACCTTTTAAAGCCTAAAGCATTGACTTCAGGCCCTTTCTTCAAGGGGGGTATGTTAGTGGAATTTACAGATGTATTTTCTCTCTCTCCAAAATAAACCAATCATTTCCCCCTTTTCGTCAGACAATACTATTTTGGGGGACCAGAAAATATGCTGTTTATTTTTAAAGCTGCAATCAATTATAATGTAGGCATTTGTTAAACATTTACAAATGTGGCAATGCTTGATATTTCCCAGGTTCTATATGGGAAGGCTCCCTGCGTTTATTTTTATTATTTTGTGTGAGGGAAGATATGAAAAAAAAAATTGCAAATGACTCTTTAAGGAATGTTTACTTCCAAAGGAAACTAATCTCTCTTTCACACACACATACCAAAGCAGTCTGTCGTGAGTATATCACCTGTGAATTAGCTCTCTTCTGATACCTCCTCGTGTAGAGAATGAGAGATAAACAGAAAGGTTAACAAGTGGATTGGAATGGTAGATGTTAAAGAATAACTGCATGCACAGATTATTCCCTGGGGCTATATCATTATAAAAAAAAATTTACTGTTGGGTATTTTGGAAATATGCGTTAGCTTCAAAAACAAAAACAGCAACGTAGATTGTAAATGATTTGTACACCAAACCCTTTTTCTTCTTACACTAAAATTTGGATTTAATCTTGACCCTGCCCCAGAATGTTAAGTGATCAACAGGTTAAAACTGGAATACTGAGTTTCCTGCAGGCAAATACAGGAAGGGAGAAGCTGTGACAATCAAGTTCTGTACCAGCTTTGTCAGCAGAATTTGGAGTGGCTATAAAAAAAATTTCCACATCTGCCCGAATGCAACATGAAACAAAAAACATGGCTCAAGAAAATTCACACCGTCCTGTACTCTATCCACGCTATGAAACATATGACAGCCCCCTGCAGGATTATATTCAAAACAGCACGCAAGAGCAGATGTTAAATTACCAGCATCATGTTGCTAACAGCCCATGAAATGAAGTGTCTCTCTATGATAGGAGGACTTTAAGAAAAAGAAAAACTACAACAGGATAGACCACCCTGTGTGCTTTCATCTGTCACTACTGCCTGATGATTTCTTTGAAAATGTGTTAGATAGAAGGACGATGAATCTGGGGGTGATGTCATGCGCCACGCTAGAACATTTGTCTTGCTGTGGCTTTGCAGTGAAAGTGCAGTGGTGACATGTAAGAACTGGTGTGGGAAACAAATCCTTTCCCCTGTACAGAAAAACAAGGTGCAAAGTATGGGACACTCTAAAGTAGTGATTTCATGCCTCAGTGTGGGTCAAGAGTAAGGTCTGCCACCCTTACTCCCACTAAGTACTACTACTCTTCAGGCCAGTAGTCCAATTTAAGCTCATAGGTGGCAAAATGTGCCCTTGTGTGATCAGTGCAGCATGGTGCTAGTGGTTAATGCCCTGCTCTGCCATGCAGGAGACCAGATGTGTGTGTGATCTCAGTCACTATAGATCAGAGCACTGTGCATGTCTCTTGTAGAGAAGACATACACAACTGAAATCTAGTACCTCACAAAATCCATGTGCTCTGGAGTGTTACTTCACACACAAAACTCAGCCTCGCCTTTGTTTTGAATGGTTCCTAGCCATACCATTAGGTGAGGTTAGAAAGCATGGCTAGGCTGCTGGACTCTGGATCATAGCTCCCTTTTGCCTTGCTAGTCAATAAGCCAAACTTGGCTTCAACAACAGTTAAAGCTTTTGCACTGAACTATGTGCAGAGTCATACTGTACGTCTAAATATACTTTGTGACATTTCCAACTGGCATGCAGCTCATTATTAAAATGAACTTTCAGCTAGGATTGACAAAACAGATGAAAAGATGTCATGTTCTGACTAGAAACTCTGGCCTCTTTGGGAAAAACTTGATACCTTTGCCCTTTCAACTTACGCTACCCAGTGCTTATCTTCATGTGAGATGTAATCTCAAAGTTTCATTCAGGGCATGCAGTGTATGGTGCAGAGAGGCTTGGCATAGGCTCTCCATCAGCCCTAGGTCATGTGAATGCAGCCAGGGCTAAAAGGGTCTGGGTAACCAAAACTGCAAACTCTTCAACAGCATCAAGAAGATCAATAAGGGGGAAAAAAGAGACTTAAAACCAAGGACTGGATGTCTAAGATGAATTGGTAATGGGAGACAGAATCTTTATTCTGTAGTGAATGAGAGTCATTGCCATTTTAAAGGACTACGTGAAATTAGCTAGTGGACGCAGTCTACCGCCTAACCGAGGAGTGTCTGCATCACGAGTAGCAGTGTAATCGGTACTCTCCGGGCACAGCCTCAACAGTATCCTTACAGATTTCATGAAGCACAGACTGAATTTTTATCAACAGTAAATACAGTCAGATCAGTGGCAGAACAGCACGAGAGAGGTTTGCACCACTGCTGGCTGTGCTAAACCTAGGCTACAAGCTAGAGCAATGAAGAACCCGGAAGTGAAATTCTGCCTCCACTGAAGTCAATGGGAGTTTTGCTCTTGACTTCAGTGGGGCCAGAATTTCACCCCGGCTCAGCAGGCTGTTCATATGGCACCTTTCACGCCGTTGTTTTTAAAAGGCTTGATTCACACACGTTTCCTAGTTGGTTAAACTTCTGTTAGTACATTTCCACAAACAGTATCCCCACTTTGTATTGTGCCAATGCCTTTGATTCTTCTGTACTCTACTGTTAAAAATCAGCTCATCAGAAACGTCACGAACAAGTTGGAGCAGTTCTGTTCTCTTCCACCAGGGCATAGGAAGTGAGCATCTTGTTGCTTTATTTTCTCTGCCGAGGGGGTAAGGCTGTTCAGTCAGCTTCCAGCATCCCCATGCACATAATGAAACACAGGAGGATGTATCTGTGTTGGGCACAGTATTCCAGCAGCACCGCCCTAAGCCCGCTACTGACTCTGCCGCCAGTCCGTCAGCAACAGAGCCCTGGGCTCCAGGGTCAAGAGGCCATTTGTTCCCAAATGAAGTCTCCATTTCAGAAAATAATTCAGGCTGGGATGCCCGTCAGCAAAATAGCAGAAGCAAAGGGTTGCTGCCGGCACACCTGGGCCTTTGAAGAAATTCCTATTTCAATTACCAAGGAACTTGGCTCTCCCCCTATGTGGGTATTTTACACCAGGCAAATGGGGTGGCCATCAGATAACGGATCACATGCCAACTCAACATGCACTGGCTGTTCCACAGTCCAGTCAAGCCCAAAGGAAGGCTCAGATTCTCTGATGGAAAACACTCCCACTCCTCCTGACTGCCCAGGATGGATACAGAGCCAGCTGAAAACACAATCTAATGTTGACAACAAACCCTTAAAGCAGCAAAGAGTTTCTTGATTAACCTGAAATTGCATTTCTCAATGAGAGCAAACCAGGGTTTTTTTTCTTTAACAGGATTATCTGAATGAGACTTAAAGCCTTTTACGCACTTCTTAATTGATACCTGTAACAATAATTAAAGTTCCTTACAATAGATGTGGCATGAAAAATCGGCTCTAACATGCTGACCCAGCAGCTGAAACCTCGCTGGCCACCATACCAGGTAATTAGGTGCTTTCTGGCGCACCAGAATGGTGGGAACTTGTCACCTTGCCCTCTTCAAAGTGCAGCATTAAGCTGCTTATTTATTCTGCAGCAACAGAACTAGTACAACAATTTAGGAATGTAGCAAACTGCCCTGTTTCCCCAGTCCTCTTCTATGCATTCCGGCCACAAAGGCTGAAGCGTAACTGTGTCCTCCCAACCCCAGATCTTCCCTCATGTCCAGCCCTTCTTAAATGGCTGATCAGCCCTTCTCAGTAGGCTAAGACCAACCCTTTACCATGGCTAATCAACAATCTGGGGTAGAGAGACCAAACTCTTCCCCCCGCCCAATGGTTCTAAAACAGGAAGGAAATAATACTTACTTGAATTTTCCACCTTCCTTAAATTCATCAAAGAAAGAAAAATATAGCAGAACTCCTTCACTTAGAGTACGTCCACACTGGAATCCCAGGGCGTGACTGCAGCTCGTGTACAGTTTTAATACAACTAGGGAATGAACAGCAGCAAAGTCATTGTAGCACAGACTTCAGGGCAGGCTGTACAAGCCCACCTAGAACTCTGGGTAATTACGCAAGCAGCTAACCCAGGGGTGGGCAAACTTTTTGGCCTGAGGGCCACAGCAGGGTTCCAAAACTGTACAGAGGGCTGGGTAGGGAAGGCTGTGCCTCCCCAAACAGCCTGGCCCCCTTCCCCCTATCCAACCGCCCCTGATTCCTATCCCGACTGCCCCACCCCCTATCCCCGCCCCCTGACAGGCCCCCCCCAGGGACTCCCACGCCCTATCCAACCCCCCCTGCTCCTCGTCCAGACCACTCCCCCCCCCCCCCCAAACCTCTGCCCCATCCAATCGCCCACTGCTCCCTGTTCCCTGACTGCCTCCTGGGACCCTCTGCCCCTTATCCAACCCCCCCGCTCCCCACCCCCTTACCATACCGCTCAGAGCGCCAGGACTGGCGGCCGTGTCGCCAGGCCAGAGCCAGCACTGCCCGGCAGGAGCTCGCAGCCCCGCTGCCCAGAGCACTGGCGGCATGGCAATCTGAGGCTGCGGGGAAGGGGGGATAGCAGGGGAGGGGCCGGGGACTAGCCTCCCCGGCTGGGAGCTCAAGGGCTGGACAGGACGATCCCATAGGCCGGATGTGGCCGGCAGGCCGTAGTTTGCCCACCTCTGAGCTAACCTGCACTGATGCCTGTGCTACCATGACTCCACTGATGGATTAAAGCTAGCTTGTGTATTTCTATACACGCCGCAATCTGAGATTGCGGGTTACATATGCCCTGAGTCCCAACTGTCTACTACAGTACGCTCGGACAGTGAGCTATGCCAAATACTTCAGAGGAAGGTGCACAAAACCCATTAGTGGGCAATTATCAAATAACCTGCCCACAGAGGAAACTTCTTCCTTTCAAATAATGATTGGCTTATACACTGACACACAAAAGTTTCTATTCCTATCTGCTGTAATTGAGGATTATCTAATTATTCATATAAATGTCCAATCCCATTTTGACTACTACTAAGGTCTTGGCCACAGTGATATCTAATGGCCATGAATTGCACAATGAATTATGCATTGTGAAAAAAATACACTTATTATTGGTTTTTAATTTGTTGTAAAAGATTTGCAATGCACTGTGATTAATCGTTATATCATGGCACATTTTCCAGACTGCCAACCAAATAAATGTGTTGATTGATTGGACGTTATGGATGGACATTCCCAAGACCCCTTAGGAATAATACAATGTACATTGTTCTTACACGTTTGTTTTGTATAAATTAGGTCTAAAGTAGTGCTCAGAGTTTTTGGCCTGCTCTCCAGCTGCAACTTGCTACCGAATAGCATATCAGCCAACAAGAAGATTCTGAATTGCATAACATAAGAAGTTCAATAACCTTCACAAGAGAGAATGTGTGTATTGTGTTAGGAGCTAATTACACAAAGTTTAACAGTTCAAAACCAATAAGACCTGACAGAAGACATAACAGCTCTAGCTAGTCCTTTCTGATGTAGACTCTGTAAATGTTTAAACAACATCTACATGTGAAAACATGTACTGACACCCTTGCTAGAAATAGCTTAACCATTGCTGTCCCCTCCTACTGCTGGGCTCCCTCTGGCTTTTGTCCAATGGCTAAAGGTTCAGTTCACAGGAAACGACCCCAGGGTTGCTTTGTTCAACCCAACTTTAATCAGCTTCCTTCTCTGATTCCAACAAACCACTTCTGCTGGTGGTGGCCAGGAATAAAGGCCATCGTACTTTATATTATGGAGAGATAGGGCTGTATTCACAGCAAGTCATGACAAGCACTTCCTTCCCAAACATCCCATTCTCAAAACATAACAAACAGGAGCCAGAATATGTGTAGAGCAAATTAATGGAGCTGTGCAGATAAAACTGCAGCTTGCAAAGATAAAGGATGCTGGGGTCAGGAAGCAAACATCAGGGAAAACATCCTTCATCGCCTGCTCCCTCGGCTTTAAATTCAGAATATGTAGGAGGAAGGTTTAAGGTAAGGGTCTGGAAAGGCTACTTACCATACTGACAGCGGGGTCCCTGGAAACCAGAAGGGCAGCGACAGAGCTGAGAAGATCCTTCCATGCAGTTTCCTCCATTGAAACAAACTCCATAATTGCAGACAGCTGAAGGGGAGGGAAGAAGGAACAACATGAGATCATAATTGTACACACATTAAATTAACTTCAACGTCCATTCATCATGAAGGCTCCCAGAGCCCATTATAAACGTAAATAGATATACAACCAATACACAACCAACCGCAAAATGCATCCCCCTGTGGATTAAATCAGAGCAGCAGTTTAATAGCACACAAAAAAAGTCCCCAGAAATCCAGGACAGGAGAGAAAGAATATCTGACCTTGTGACCATGTTTGCATTCAAAGCATTTACCCAAACTGAAACATGGAGGGGTGGGGGGGGGGGTACTGAGGTTTTAAACTCCAGTCTTACAAAGCACCAAGGGGTCTTTAATGACTGTTTTATGCCTCATCTGAAAGGTGATTTATCCAGCACCAGTGATTTCCTTATATCCAATCTGGGGCATTAATTCCTAACTGAATCAGAAGAAACAATGCCACTTACTGAATCATCAACATCACTTTCTACAGTGCCTACAGATGGGTGTTCCTTGGAGGTACCCCATCTCAATGCTGACCTAGAATAACCCTACTTAGCTTGTAGAATACAAGGGGATCCAGAGGAAAGAATATGTGCCGTAGTTTACAACAACTGGGTTCAGTTAAAAGTGGGATCATTAGGATGAAGAAGGTGGCACTGCCCTGATTCTTCCTCTGCTAGGCAAGCTCCACTTTAGAAAAGGATTTCTAGAAAGCGGCAATAATTCCAGGGATGGAGAGAGGCTGGAATCTTATAAATGAGAAAAATCTCAAGCATCAGTTTTTTTTCTTTCAATTAATCAGTGTTTAACCTGTCCACGATCCCCAATCACGGAACACAAATGAACATTTTAAAATTATACATTTTTCAAACACATTCTTTGAACAATATTTCCCTGATTTATTTATCTGCCAAAAATGAGAGTCCAGGGTTCTGTTCCGTGTTGCTCCTGCAACAATGGCTGACATCACTAATGCCAAAAGCAGCAGGCAGAAACTACATTCCTTGCATTCCTTACCCTAGTGACTTCAACAGAAAACCTTATACTTGTCACAGTTAAAAAGCCTTTCAGTTCCCTTCAAAGCGAGGGCTGCCCACAAAGAGAGAAACAAGCACTTAGTATCATCTCTCAAGTGCATTTGATTCATATCGGCATTTGTGGGAGATTAAGCTCCAGTGTAGAGCACATATACTAAAATTGGAACGATACAGAGAAGATTAGCATGAGGCTTGGAATGAGAAAAGTTCTACTCCTGGCTCTGTCATTGGGCAAGTTACTTCATCTCTCAGAACTTTAGTTTCTCTATCTGGAAAACGAAGACAATACTACTGACCCATCTCACACAGGTTTCGAGAGGCACCGCTCATTAGGTCACTTGTAAAATGCTTTGAGATACTTGGATGAAAGATACTAGGAAAGTGCAAAGTATTACTCTTTAGATAAAGTTTGTAAGGGACAAATTCTGGGAGGGGCTGAGCATCCACAACTTGCAGATCCTAAGCACCTCTCCAGATCTGGCTACACATGAATTAAGTGTATTCTGTGGAACAAGCTTACGGAAAGTAACATATCATATGGCATAATCACATAACCAACATTTTGTTTCTAAAAGGACCATTAAAATCAGCTTGGTCTGAAACACGTTTTGCTCAAAGTTGTAGCTCATCCAATGTAATTACAGTAAAATAGTGAGAATCCAAAGGGGCATTTTTATGAAGGCCCGGGGTTTATAAAAGCCAGTTGTTTCCCTGGACGAGGTCCATCTGCACAGTACCAGAAACCATTGCACTGAACACAGAGTCGATGACAGCAAGTAGCTCTCTCTATCTTTTGTAAACTTCCTGTATTCTGTGCATAACAGCAGGCTGGCAGATTTCAGCCAGCTAAATGGCTTTGGGGCATTCTGCAGTGGAGCTTAAGGTCAAATGAATGAGACATGTACAGCCCTCCAAAAGTACTGCTATTCTGCAACTCCTCCCAAGCAGAAGAGCATGACCCTTATTCAGCGCTGCCTGCACCTTCACTATTAAAAACTCAGCATCCTGGCCAAAACCCCAGCTCAGGTATAAATACACTCTGCCCCTGAAATGCCTCATGCAGTTTCAGTTGGATATGATTTTCTTCTTCACTTCCTCTTCTAAACACCTCCAGAGTGTTGCTGTGTGCTAACTGCTGCCTTCCAGCCTAGAGTTAGCTGTGTCTCAGCAGTGAGTGAAGTGATCTTCATGTATTTCTGACCTACTTCACTGTGATGGTATGTGGCTTAATAAGTGCTTTGAGACTGTCAAATGAAAGGAACAATAGAAATGCAGAGTTCTTATTTTTCAGATAGCACCTTGGTGTGCGTGGCGCTAAACAGAAATAAAACTAGGTTCTTGCCCCTAGGATCTTACACTTTAAAGTAGACGAGACATTAGATTTATGATGTTCATAATCATTTCTATACTATGCAAATTATGTGCATTAGCAAGTTGTTTACGTGGCACTTGCCATTGTGAGGCTTGGGCCAGGCTTTAGGGCCACCACAGAGTGGTAACCTGAGAGCCCTGAGGCTGCTGCTACAGTGTGAGAAGTGGATGCCACCACAGCTCTGCCAACAGAACAGGCTTGGGTTAACATTTACAAAAACCCATACATGACTTAGGACCCTACGTCCCATTATCAAAAATGACTGAGGCACTTAGGTTTCCAAGTGCCTCATTCACTTCTGAAAATAGGATTTAGGTGCTTTTGAAAATTTTACCCTTGCAACCATCTGTGTCTGTGTGCCTGGACTTCTCCCCCAACCAGACAGTGCGATACTGCGGGAAGAACCACCCCCTTTGCTAAGGCAAAAGTTATAACTGCGCTTTCTTTTCTTTCAAGCTGAAGAACTTGGGGACGCAGCATGTTTGTTCTCATCCATGTGCCATTGGAAAAACACTTTCCCGTATGAAAATATCCATCAGTGGTAACTGCAACATATTGCACTTTTTGGCTTGCAAAGAATATTCCAGCCCCAATGTCCTCCAGAGCTGCTTCAGAGACCCAGACATTTTATAATACAGGTTCCAGCTACGCTTAAAATGCTACGCAGCAGCTGCGCTGCAGTTATGCATCAGTGACTCTCTTCTCATTGTAGTAAACCCGCCTCTGCAAGAGGTGGTAGCCCAGTCTTTGGTTTGCCCCTCCCCCCAACTTTTCATAGCTCCTCCCCAGTCCGTGCTGCAGTGTTCACTGCAGGGCAGAACGGGGCTCCTAATCACAGCATTGTCAGAGCCTCCCCGCTCCCCAACAGCCGACAAGAAGCAGCAGCCGTGGCCTGGGACAAGCTTATCATGGAGTGAACCGGACCCTGATCCCTGCCCTGGGACAGCCATCAGTGAGACACCCCCCAGCCCACCACCCCACTCCCTGGGATAGGCCTGGCCCGCTAACCCCAATAAGCAGCTGCAGCCTCAACAGGGAGACAGAAGCGAGGATGCTGCACAACTTTGCCTGCCCCCCTCCAGAATTTTTCTAACATGATATCCTTGGTGCCATTCCTTGTGCATTCAGCCTTCCTTGATGGAAGTGATGATACTTCTCTAAATACCCCCACATTCCTGCTCCCTCTGTGCCTTCAATAGCAAATTCTTTGCTTTACGGTTCAATTAGGAGCTCATTTCATACATTTTTAGAGATGTATCATCTGATTGCTGGTCCAGTTCCAAATTTCAGAGCAAAGTGATCTCATGGCTCCATCACACTGCTCTGCTGACACATGTGCAGCTCAGCACAGAGAGAGGCAGCATGTGTTCCTGTTTGAAATGTGTCCCGTCAAATCTTCAGAGAGATCCTTTCATTGATTAAACAGGTGTTGAACTGGAACCCATGGGAAAACTAAACAATGAGTAACTTCACAGGTACTCTGGAAACTACTCTACAACGGATACTTAAACAGATGATGCTCTGAGATTTGGGGCTTATAATAAGTAAAATGTTAATCTCCACTGTCTAGAACTTTCAAGGTCTGGAATTCTGTATTATATGTAAAAAAAAAAATTCTTTTTTTACATAACTAAAAAAAGGTGAGATTTGAAAGTCAGCCCTAGTTTTAATAATGCCTCACAGCCACTAAAAAGCTGTGGGAACACAAAGTCTTGCAATCTACTTGGGCTGGATGAACTCTTCATAACAATTTGTTCAACAACTTTAGCAATGTTTTCTCTCCATGAATTATCTGCAAACAGCCAGATTCATGTAATGGTTTGAAGTTTTCCAACAAAGAAGTATCATTCCTTACAGATTACTTACACCAAGACTATTGCTTTGGGTATTCATTATTCCATCAGATGTATATATGCAGCATCCGTATCTGTATAACACCACCAATAGGTATCCATACTACAAAACTGTTTGTGCGGCCATCCTGAAAGCTCTTCATGATTTGGGGAGTCATTCAATCAGAGAGCAGAAACATTACCATATTACGCAGGTGACCAATCACACAGTACAAAGAGCGAATACTCTAAGCAGTAGTCACAGCAAACGGTTCATGAGAAATCCATAGGCAAAATATAGTCACTTAATCCTTTTTGCTGGAAATCTTAAATAAACACTTATACAAATCTGTCCATTTGCTGATAACTTATGAACAGAAAATATTACTGAATTTGGTGAACTGTTTGTTATGAATAGCAATTTTATATTTTACTGCAATGATGCTGCATCTTTTTTGTTAGCAGAGTCTGGTAAAAAGGAGGACCCATTTAAGTAATGAAGATAAGTATGGTTTTCATGATGATTTGACTAACTCCACAGTACTGATTAGGAATAATTATATACAAGTACATTAGCTCTCTAATGCACCTTAAAATGCAACGCAATATGTTTCATTTATGACTTTTTGATTAGTTCTTTGTACAATTCTCCATCAACTCTTTCCTAAAGCAAAGGTAAATTTGTATCCACAGCTGCTTTTCCTGGCAATTCTTTGCTGCTTTCCCTCCAAAAAAATGCATTAGAATTGTTAGGTGTGATCTACCTTTTGAGAATCCATCATAATGAAATGCTAACATTCCAGGTGCTCCGTTAGCCTGTGTCTGATCAGCGTATCCAGTATGGTTCCCAAGCAGACTCCCAGCACTTCCTCTACACACTTTTGACAATGCATTGAGTGGTTACAATGAGTCTGGAAAGGAGGGAGTGTATCTCCCCTGTTTCCTGTCTTGCACTGGGGCTTTTTCTGGTTAGTCTTCATATGGTCTCATTTTCTGATTCCATCTTTCAATAAAATCTTAATTTCCTTTTGCATTTCTTTTTATTGTTATTGGGAACGTATGTCCACTTCTGGAATCTGTCCCCCATATTTCTGGTGGAATGAATCCATATGCAATCATTATTTTTGTTCATTTGTTTTAACGTAAACAACAGCTATTTCCTCTACTAGTGAATTACCTTGGTTATTTACTCTCAGAACTAGCCCTGTCCTTGAGGGAACGCCTCTAGGGAGTAACTGGATATATTCATCTTCATGGACCATTCACTCCCTGGCCCTTTCTGTTGAAAGTGCCAACAAACAAGAGGTGGGGATCACCTAATTGTTAACTGCAATGTGAACACCTATAGATTGGCAACTGGACTGACTTCACCAGTTCACACAGATCAGACATTAGATGGCAAAAACTTTCAGTCACTACCAGCTAGGGAATCATTTGAACCAGAGACCGAGAGCTGAAAAGCTGCATTTCCCTTCCCAGCCCCTGCAGCCAGCTAGTTTCTGGGTGAAAAGCGTTGCTGAAAAATAACTGGTTAACAAATCAAGAAAATTATACTCCCCCAAAACATCAAACCGTCCCCGAGTGGGATGCGTGAAAGACCAATTACATCAGAGCGGATGGACTCCTGCATCTTGCAGCAGGAAGACTGCTATATAATAACTATTAAACCTTCTCTTTCAAGGCTCAAGATATTTTGTCCCTGAGAACCAGAGATTAAATATGCAATTAATTCTCTGTTTCTCCAACTTCTTCTTTTGGAATTCCAATGGAACCCTGTTCTCAACTTGCTGCTTTCCACTGACAAACCCAGTGTGTTTAACTCTCATTGCAAATTCTTTGCTCAAAATAATGCATAAACAGCAGAGCTAGTGTTAGTGTTTATTGAGCAAATACTGAGTGTTTAGAGAAATGCAGATACTCCTAACTGCTTTGCTGGCTGGGTGATAGAAAACATGGCACCAATGATATCATCTACTTGCTTGTGGGTTAATATGACTGGACAGAGTCAAAATTAAAAGAAGATTTGATCCTGTCTCTATTAGTCCTCTGGGGATGAACTAAACTGCCGAGGTTATTCCCCACAGTTAGGCAAAATAGCCAGAACTATGACTGTACAGGATAGTATAGCACTAAGGGTCTTAACTATTTCGTAAGTAGGCATTGTCAAGAATTTGGAGGGTTTGGTTTTTATTTAAATCAGCAGAAACTACTTTCTACTGGACAGTCACAACATCACCATTCTAGCAGGTGAGAAAATGAAACTGAGCATAAACAAAAAGTAAAACTGAGCAGTCAAGTTTCATTGTTCTAGCCAAGTCAAGTGCAAAAATATACACAGACGGTGAGCATTCAAACAAGTTTTTGAAATCCCTTCTTTTTCATAATCTAAATTATTGTTAACACCATAGTTAGGGGAAACATTTTTAAATATGGAAGGTTCTTTCCCCATTAAATGTCTGATTCCTAGGATTTACCTAAGCACAAAATAATTAGTTAATACCTCCCACTAGGATAAAATTAATCTGGACAGAATTGTGTAAAATAAGAAAACAGACAGCCTTTGTCTCTTTCTTTCTTTAAGTCCATACAAAGATTTGGACTATAAAATTGTCTAACTGGGGGTCTTACAATGCTGTCAATCTCTGTAGCAGTGGACTGTCTCCTCCCAAGAGATCATATCCAGAATCACAACTCTTCTGAGCAGGACATAACAATGGTTTGGGGCGGGTGTTTCCCTTCCGGCTCTCCTGTCTTACTACTACTTCGGTCTCCTTCTCTCCGTCACCTCATAACCACTTCTTGCACTGACTAAACAAATTCTGTAACAGAGTCCAAAAATACGCTTTATAACGGAAGTGGATACTAATACATTTCACAAGGGCAATCACAAGCCAGATAATTATTAACACAGGGCAGGTGGGGGGGGAAAGTGTACATGTATCTGTACATTGTACTGTATGTCTAGATGAGTGAGAAAGTTTGCAGCTTTGTGCATCTGAAACAGACCTCTACATAGTTCCTGATCCAACAGTTCTCACTCAGTCTTTAACTCCAATAGGACTTTTGCTTGAGTAAGGAGTGCATCCTGGACAAGACTGGGGCAAAAGCAAGAGTGCGAAATGATGTATTACAGCTTATGCATTCCAGAGAGGAATGTACTGCAACCGCCAATTCTGTCGTGATCATCCATTTTAGGGGCCCTCCTGTCCCATTGATCCAATTTATGAGTCCAGAGACCATAATTATTCAAGTAGTTGAAATTACAAGAGACAGGGCTGGTGATCCAAAAATTATTGGCTCAGAAACATTAATTTACTAGAACTAGCAGAGAAAGCAAGTGACCCTGACAAACATTAACGGTTCAATGAAAGCCAAATGCAGCTTAGATTGGGGTTTGGTTCAGATTGTACTGGACTCCTTTGACTAACATGGGCTGCTGTCCTGCATAATCACTGAGTGAAGCTTGACTGCCAGCAAAAAGTGTCACCTCGCAGACATATCGTGAATCTTTATCAGACCAAAATCCTGGTCCCAAGGAAGCAAACAGGAATCTTGCCACTGACTTCAGTGGAAGCAGGGCTGGGCTGAGAGAGAGAGACAGAGAAGCCTTGTCTATACTTCTCTTTAAGAAAGTTACCTGCTGCTGTCATCACGTCATTCATGGCTGCAGCTGAGCCAGTGCTGAATACAGTTTAACTACAACTGTAGCTATGGACAAAGCACACTAAGCACCTTTCCAGACACTATCCTCAAAGCTTGCTCAGAGCAGGCATATATCGGGTTCTGTCTGTGCTGGAAAGTTAGAACTCTCCTTCATCTTTTGGACTGAAAATATAATTGTTCCTCTGTCATTCACCTCCCTCTCCTAATTCCTGACAATATCACAGTTTGTTTGCAGTGTAGCTGTAGCCCTTTTGGTCCCAGGATATTAGAGAGACAAGATGGGGGAGGTGATATCTTTTATTGGACCAACTTCAGTTAGGGAAAGAAACAAGTTTTTGAGCTACACAGAGCTCTTCTTCAGACCTACCCTGAGGAAGAGCTCTGGGTAGGTCACAAACTCGTCTCTTTCACCAACAGAAGTTGGTCCAATAAAAGATATCACCTCCCCCACCTGGTCTCTCTAATATCACAGTTTGACATTCTAACTCAGTGATGATTTAGATACCTGGTTTAATGTTATTCTATTTAATCTTAGTTGTTCCTCAAATCCATCAATGAGTCCAGGTGACATAGAGGTGGTACTGAGGAAAGCAACATCTGATGCCGACAGACTTTATTGTTGGCTTTTGTTTAAGTATATAACACTTTCCCTCTCTTGGGAGCACTCCTTTTGCTTCACAGTTTGGGACTGATGCTTTCTTAGGGTGCATCTAAATACACTAAGACTTGTGGAGAGCACGGGGTTATTTTTTGGTTTGTTTTAGTTTTGTCTAGCACTAGTATGGCTATCAGCAGGACTACCTACACAAAACCATGAGAAAAATACCTGAACTTACCATTACCAGCACCAATAGTGCAAAAAGTCCTACTGTAATGAGGCTTTAATTACAGTTTCAAAATTTCATCTTTGAAGGTTCTGCTCCACTAGGAATTATTGATATTGCCGAATGCTGTTCTCTGTTAAACAATCATCATCATCATTGGATTCCCAGTTTGAAACTTTTGTGATCACCAGCTTGTCCCTCTTCCAAATGTACTAACTTTAGTGTCCTGGACTCAGGTTAAAGAGAAACTTCAAGTTTTTCATTTGCCAACATGCAGCACCTTACTTCACGAAGAAATGGTTGAGGAACGCACCGATTGTGAACCTATTTATGATATAGAGTGTCCTCCTCCATCTCTTTGCCCCTGGGAAATTTCATGCTGACCCAGAAGTTTCTTGTGTGTTTACGGCCACCCCTTGTAAAGTGTCTGTGATTCTACATTAATACTAACTGAGACAATAGCAGCAGCACCTGCTGTCATCATCTGTGCTCCTCAATGCAATACAAACATTTGTGGAAAGGCAATTCTTTCTCATCTAAGCTTGCAGTACTGCTGGCTCTGTATTTATGACTTACCATAAAGGAAAATGCTGGAGAATTAAATACATCTCCAGCATGGCTTCATACACTTTGGTAACTGATCGTCTTCAGCTATTTAACGATGTTTGTAAGGCTCTGAAGGGACGATGGTGACACCTGCTGGCATGATGTACTGGGCTCAGCCATGGGCACCAGCACATGGAAGAACTCCACAGCAGACAAGCACTAAAGCCAATTCAAGCCCTAAGACGGAATTGGTGCACTGCCCTTCTTCACTGTCAGTGACCAGGCACACAAAAGTGGGTGGTTAAAACACAGGCAAATATCCTAACACCTGGGGTCCGCTGAAGAGCAATAATCACCCAATAACTGTGTAGGTGGAATAGCTCCTAACCCCATCCCTCCCACCCACCACTTCTCTAATTCAGCAGGAACCTCTCTAGTTCCTATCTGGTTTCAAGGATTCTGATGCGCAGTTCCTGGGAGGTCCTATTCTTCACACATTCACTCCCAAGATTCAAATTACTAGGACAAATCAAAGCAGTACACTGAGTGTGCATTACTCCCTCCTGGCAACATAGCAATATCCAGTCTGTGCGTTCCCCCTTTCCCCGTCACCCAAACTAACAATAGTCACTATTAAAATAGCAGGCTAATGGCTCTCCAATTCACATCCATTTGTGCCATATTATAGTTAGCAGGGATGCTCCAAAAATGTCCCCATAATTCTTGCAGATACAATCATTTATATACAAAAAATAAAGTATTTGCACGTGGAAAATGTGCAGTTAAGAGCATGAATACTTATTTTGCACATGCCAGCAAGAGGCTTTGCACACACAAATGGATGAAAATACTGTAGTCAATGCAATTTCAGAAACCCTTTGAAAATTTGCTTTTAAAGACACACTCATTTTAAGACAGCATTGTGCACCACTAGGACACAGGAAACCAAAACCACACAGGTATCAACATGCCAGGTGTGGAACAATATCTCTTCTCTAGCTCACAGCACTGCTAATACTTGCACAGATAGGAATGTGACCTGTATGGTAGCAATACGACATGTGACCAGAGAGAGGTGTTTGCTTGGGCACTACGGGTCCTCTTCCTTTCCCTCCTTGCCCCATTCCTCCTCCGAACTCCTGTGTCCATCCTATGGAATGAACACAGGGAATCTAACACAATGTGGCCTTTGTCTCATTAACTGGTGCCATCACTCCCCCGTACACACACACCCACACTAAAAAATTCAGAACGTTGAAAAGTTTCTTAAATTGTACAGAGCTCATTGTCAGCTCACTTCAGATTCGCTGAAATATGCTGCTTCTTGAAGTTGGACTGGAGAGATATAAATCTAGACTGTGACAGGGCCTGATGCTGGGAAGAAATGTAATTATGTCACCTGGAGCAACACAAAAGGAACATCTCTGAGTCCTGGCAAAGCAGATCTAGGTCAAGGGACGGGGATGTGCAATGGCACTCTGCAGAGTCACCTGGCTCCAAGGAGCAGTTCACAGGGCCTTTTAACTTCTTGGCAAGATGGTAACTAGCAGATCTGACATAGGAGCTTTTGAGAATCAATCAATCAATGGTGTAAAGGAGATCAAAGCATTTTTTATGTGAGCCCACAACCAGAGAGTAAAAGGACAGAACAAAAACTCCAGCCTGTGGTGAAGACATATTTCTGCAACAGAGAAGGAGTGGGAGGGGGGAAGGAAGAGAGAGGCCATGTGTCAGATAAGCACCTGAAAGGAGTACATGGAATCTACATGCTAAAATTCTGTATCTAGGCTGCAAATGTTAAAAATAAAGAACAGGAGTACTTGTGGCACCTTAGAGACTAACAAATGTATTTGAGCATAAGCTTTCGTGGACTACAGCCCACTTCTTCGGATGCATAGACTGGAACATACGGCAAGAAGATATTTATACATACAGAGAACATGAAAGGATGGAAGTAGCCATACCAACTGTAAGAGGCCAATCAATTGAGATGAGCGATCTATCATCAGCAGGAGAAAAAAAAACTTTACTTTTTACTTTTTTTTTTTTTTTTGCAGCTTGACCCAAAAAATCAAGGAATCTAAGGAACAAAGCCAGTACTTTCATTTACGTCCTTAAGAAGCAATGTACTAGAAGAGAAATAATGTTAATTAACAAGGTGACTGATATACAGCAGATGACATCATTGAAAATTCAGAAGCATTTCTGCCCTAGGTTTTCAGGATTTGTATTTTTATTATACAACTAGGAATATTTATTGTAAATACATACATACATTAAAGTTCAATGGTTCCTGCTGCTTACTACTCAACCAAAATCATAATCCATTCTTTGTGATATCATAATGTTCACCACAGCAATTGCCTGTGATGTTCAAAAGAAAGAAAAGAAAAAAAATGAGGATTTCAGGTGGGGATTAAGCAGCAGGATTGGGTGAAGTCTCAAGGAACAAAGAGCCTGTTTTCATGCACATGTCCTTAGCGGGGGGAGGGACAGACACTATACCAGAAAAGACAGAATTGTGTTTAACTAAACTGTGCTTCATGGAAACTTTGGGAGCAAACAGCTCTTGAAATCACAGTTACCTGATTGTTAACTCTTATTATCACTCTGACTTGTTGGCCTTGTCTCCCACAGAGACCCACAGGATTAGACTTTATAACTCACTCAGGTATGTAAAATGTAACCAGCTGGAGATTTCCAAGGCCCAGGGGATACTGGCTGTGTCTACAATGAGCTTTTTTCCACAAAGCCTCCCAGCATGGCTATAAGACCAGTCCAGCTCCACCGGTGGAAGCAGCAGCAGCAAGAGTGCTGGGGTCAGCCAGCTGCTCTGCATCCATCCCTTCTTAAAAATATACTTTTCAACACTAATCAACCAACAAAATACATCTGCTACCAGTCTAGGACCGACTCTTTGCTGGTCAACCAGTGTATTAAGTGTCTGAATTATATTTGTCTGAGAAAACCCTAAAATAGATGGATCTATCTGTATTTTCTGTATAATTAAGGGCTGGATTCTGAGCGTATATTTCACTCTCACTAAAGTAAATAGTAACTTAAGACGCTAAGGGCCAGATTTGTAAAGGTATTTAGGTGTTTAGTGAGGTTTTCAGAAGCACATAGGTGTCTACAACTCCTTGATTTCAATAGGTGTTTGGTGCCTAGGCACTTCTGAAAATCCCACTAGGTGCCTAAATACCTTTAAAAATCTTTAAGGCCCCAATTTCTGAGAGCATTTGGGTTTTGCTCTGTTCAGCTTTGCAAGGCCTAAGTGACTTCATCTGTTAAGTCCCATTTTCAGAAGTGACTTAGGCACTTAGGAGCATAAAGTTCGCTGCTTGTCAAGTTTAGACATTTTTCTGAAAGATATGCTCTAGTTCAAACAGGAATTAATTCAGGAAGATCCCTGGCCTGTGTTATGCATTGGTCAGACCACATGATCACAGTGGCCCCTTCTGCCTTTATAAGCTATGAATCTATGAAGGCTGAGCAGAGCAAAGCCTAAATACCTTTCAAAAGCTGGGCCTAAGCATCTTGTATAATTGAGTCTTGAAACTGTAAGACCCAGGAGGAGGCACCACTTCTTCCTCTACCCAAATTACAGTACCAAGCACAACGATGATACTGCACGAACATCATCTCCATATTCTCCCAAAGGACCCTAAAGCATTACACAAATTATATAGCTGCACCACCACTGATATGCAACCACCTCGAAAATGGAGCTTGGCAACTTGACAGACTACCCGCACATTTGATCTGCTTACAACACTTCTGACTAAAAAAGGCAGCGTGCATCTAAAATGCATCATCATCACGCAGAGGAGACTTGTTCCCTGCTGTCTTAGACATGCCAAATCTCCTGAAGCTCTGCTCTCCATAAAACATCCCTCTATTTTCCATATTGGAAAGCAGGCTGTATTTGTATCGTGGAGGAGGGGGTACGTACCCCATCGGCATCATCCCAGCCCATCCACTATAACTATAATAAGCTGCATTGTCACTCACTGCATCCAGGGCTGGAATAGTGCTGTGGGTTCTTGTAATGCTCAGGGCTGGAATGTTAATAGGCAGAAACAGGAGAAAGTAGTGACTTATTGGCCACCCAGTGTAAATCTTATCCTAGCTCCAGATCAGCGGGAGAGCGAGAACTGGCATCCTGTTATGCACTGAACTACCACACTTTAGTTTCTGTATTATGGTTGTTTCCAAAGAGAAACTAGAAAGGGAGTTTATGGGGGTTGTAGCACCAGTCAGTTAGTTAAAATAAAGCAGTGGCGAGAGAAAGAAAGACACGACGCCAGACACTTCGATGCATGTGAGAGATCACTACCTCTTACTGGGAGTTATAAAAAAAAAATAGACCATGCTTGCCCTCCCCCCATTCACCATGTCCCAATGAATACCACGCAGTCCTTGGCAGTCTCAGGGCAGCAATGCTTTAAGAAACAATGACAACTATGTGGTGAGCCACAATCCCTATTTCCCAATTATGTTTCTAGTCTCTCACTTGGCACTTCTAGGAACCTTTTATTGGAGGATCTCCAGGCACTTTACAAATACTAATTAACTAAGCCTCAGAGTGCTCCAATGAAGTATATATTATCATCCTCCTCACGTGTACAGATGAGCAAACAAAGGGGCAAAGAGATTACATGACTTGCACAAGGTCAGTCAGTGGCAAAGTTGGAGGCAAGACCTCAAGAGTCCTGACTCCAAGGCCCACTTTCTCTAACCATTCGATACAGTAATTCTCACTTAATTCCCTAGACTGCTCCCCATTATCCCTCAATATTCTGGTCAATATATTGTGTTCCCACTGGAACTATACCTACGTTGTATAACTGCAGTGCTACTGACTATCGGTATATAATCAATACGAGATTTGAGGGCCTCTCACAAGAAATTAGCTATCATGTGTCACAACAACATTACCCCAGGCAAGCATACAAGAGATTTATATTTAACAGCACAGTAAGAGGCGCCATAACTATTCTGTAATCTCTGTAGGGTGACCAGATGTCCCAATTTTATAGGGACAGTCCTGATTTTGGTTTTTTTTTCTTATATTGGCTCCTATTACCCTCCACCCCGTCCCGATTTCGCACACTTGCTGTCTGGTCACCCTAAATCTCGGACTGCAGTAGATCCAGTTGCCCAGACTCATCAATGCTCCCTTAGCTCAGGATTACTCTTGGAGAGGTTAGGATGCACTCCCCAAGACCACATAGGACAGTTTAGCCATAGAGGCATTTTGCAACATCAAGGCTGGGAGTCAATTGATGAGCTTTTTGGAGTAGTGACAGTGTAATGGATACAGCTGGGAAATGTCAGGGTTGCTTGGAATTAAGATGAAAATGCAAGTATAAAATCAAAGGACCTAAGGATGAGCCCTTAGCAGAAAGGTAGAGGGAAGGGAGCTCTGAGCAGATAATTTCCATTGATATGGAAAGAGGTATCAACCATAAACAGGAGGAGATTATTCCAGTTCTGTGTAATGGCTTAGTGAGGCTATAATAGGGACACATCTTAGCGGCCAATCCTTCAAATTACATTCTTTGTCATGTTTGATTATAATTCTCTTATCGTGGTGTTTTATCAGACTGCAGTCAATTATGATCCACTACAAAATGGAGAACTAATTTCCCCATTACTAAGTTTCCTGCTATTCTCTTTTTACCACTGATAGCTACATGCATTAAATATTGACTCCGATTTTCCTACTGAAACACAATTGGCTTCCTAAATTCCCACTGTATGCTAGGTCCTGACATTGTCCTTTATCATGCTTTTCCTCCACGGCGTAAATTCCTCCTGTTTCACCATCTACACACACACACACACACACACACACACACACACACACACACACACACACACACACACACACACCTACCCCTGACACAAAGAAATAACTTCATCTATGTTAACTGCTTGCATTTTTTCTCTTCTCCTACTAATTCCCTATGGGTTCAGTTCTCTACTCAAAGGGTTATTACATAAGTGAATAGAAGGCAATAAATGCTGAATATCAAGAAACAATTCCTGAGAGTTAGATTATTAGATTGCTGGAGTAGTATCACAAGGAAATGGTGGATACCAGTTCACCCCTTCTTGTCATACAGGAAAGACATACACCTGGGTCCATCCTTAAATGGAGCTTGGTGTGCAATCTCAAAATAAGTGAAAGCACAAAAATCTCACAACAAAGATCAGGACAGACTGACCTCTCCATCACAATGACTAAAGGTTGAATCTGTTGAAGAGGGAGAGGGAGAGATGACCACCCAGGTAATTCAACCCCAACCAACCCAGCAAAGAAGATCAGGAGTACCTGGAGAGGAATAATTTAGTTTTGTGATGCTGGTTTGTTTCTTGGAGATGTGCTCTGAGTGTCACATCTTTAACTCTATGTTACAGGAATCAGTAATAACTACTACAGTTCCCCTTTCTTTCAAAGGCGCTAAATCAGCTATATCTTGGTGTCTCTGGAGACTCTCTTTAAAATGACCATCAACTGGTCAACTGAGTCCAGCAGAATTCCAATTTTTCTTAAAGACACAGTGTCATTATTTAGTTACACTTCACAGCACTATAAATGTCACAATTTGTCCCGCCTCTGTACCTGCTTCAGGTTCAAAGGGCTCAGGCAGTTAACTCTGAGAGGCAAACATTCCCTTGTCATGGAGCGGAGTAGATCATGACTGGCAAAGCTGAGCTGTATCTTTACCTTGATTTAAATCCCATTCTGACCCATGTCTGAACCCCCACCTTAGACCTTAGAGACATTATAGCTGAAATACTTAGCCCGGGTGCTAGTTCTTGTTTTAGAGTTTAAGTATTTGACCACTTTTTATTTTCTCCCCAAAAGACTGCTTAATAATACAAAAGGTAGCATTGAAGTTAAAATACCCCTATACCCAGACTAATGAGACTGTGATGAAATGCTGCCTCAGAAATCCATCAATCTTCTTAGCTAACGTTTAAGTCACTTTTTATGACTATGTAGCCTTGGGTGTCATTACAAACCCATACATTTTACCTGTGGAGAAGCTCAGAAACCCACTCATAAAAATCAAGTTCTAGTGGCTCCCCTTACAAATGTCAATTTTTATATATTCCTTCCAAATGCACAGGTCTTTTCCCCCCCCCAAATATAAAGACAAACTGACCAAGTATCTATAGATATTTTCCTTGGGATTTCCTATCACGGATATATTCCATGCTGCATCTTTAGTAAAGCCCCACAACCTTAAAATATCACTAGTACTCTAGTCCTACAGGAAGAGAGCATCTTTTATTAAGAGGACGTCAATATTATTCAATGGAATTCTCTCTGCACGCAGGAAATAACCTTCAGGCCCGGTGGAACGTTAAGGCTCTTTGGGTTTCATTCTCTGATCCTGTGAGATCTCATAAGCTAGATAGAGTCAGGTTGGCTCAGTGTTTGGCTGTGCCTCCACAAGGAACCTCTAGATGCTGCATGGAGTGGTACTGACAGTGCAGTAAGTGATGCTCTTCCCTACAAGTCAGTACAAGGAAGGCCCACCGCATGGTTCTAGGGGATACTGGAAATACGTGACTAGATATGCGTTCTACTCCTGACCAGGCTCCAAACTTCCTCTGAGGCTTGGACAAGTACCTTCACCTTTCTGTTCCTCCTTTTCCCCAACTGTAAAGTGGAAATAATAATAATATCCTATTCCATAAGGGGCCTAAAAGTTTTAATTCACTAACGCTTGTAAAGAGATCCTCAGACAGAAGATGCAACATATGGTTTTCCACTGTTACACAGTGCAGCTCTTTACTGTTAAACAGTTCCTACATTTCATCCCAGGCATGGCTGCTATTTAATGGATGAAATGATTGTTGTGTATAGACTACAAAGGTTAATTAGAATCTTTCATAAAAGATGGTATACAACTTTCATATTGTATTACACTATGAAATGGACAATAGCTACCATATAGAAATACTTGCTTTTATCAGGGTTATGTCTGACCCTGGGGGTGAGATGGGAGGGGGAAATCACTATTCTCTGGCTCATTTCTTGGCAATGTTATTTATATTTAGGCAAGACGATGAGCCGCAGGCCCTGGGGGAGGCCACCCCATTGCTGAGCAGCTCCTGCCCAGAGACAGCCCTCACAATTCCAGCTGGTGAGTAAGGGCACAGGGCTGCAGAGAGCTGCCTGGAGGCTGCAGGGGTAAAATAACAAATCCCTGCAGGCGCAAAGTGCAGCAAAGCCTGCGCTCACCAGCTACTATCAATGGATTGTTTTGTTGTTGATTTGTGTGTGTGTGTGTGTGTGTGTGTGTGTGTGTGTGTGTGTGTCAGGTGACATCGAAGTTTACAGACTACTACTTATTTAAATGCAACCCTGCCAAGCCCACCTATTACTGTTTCAAAAGACAAGGGGTAGAGGCTTACAGGAACATAGTAGAATAGGTCTCCTGGAAAGTCAAATACAATAGAATAAAGTTAACTGAAAAAAGCATTTTCCATACACTGTACCACAACATACATGTTCATATGAGTTAAATATGGAAGAGATCATCCAGGACAGAAGACAGCTTTTCAAAAGAGGATACATCAGATCTTTAACCAAAATTATATTTGATCCTAAGCAAAAGGCTCACCCCACAGTATTCTTGCCAGCAAGTTAAAGAAGTATGGATTGGTTGAATGCACTATAAGAGGAACAGAAAGCTGGCTAGATCGTCGGACTCAACCGGTAGTGATCAACAGCTCGATGTCTAGTTTGCAGCTGGTATCAAGCAGAGTGTGCCAGAAGTTGGTCCTGGCACTGGTTTTGTTCAACATCTTCATTAATGATCTGTATGATGGGATGGGTTGCACCCTCAGAAAGTTCGTGGATGACACTAAGCTGGGGGGAGTGGTAGATACGATGTAGGGTAGGGATAGGGTCCAGAGTGACCTAGACAAATTGGAGGATTGGGCTAAAAGAAATCTGATGAGGTTCAACAAGGACAAGTGCAGAGTCCTGCACTTAGGACGGAAGAATCCCATGCACTGCTATAGGCTGGGGACCAACTGGCTAAGCAGCAGTTCTGCAGAAAAGGAACTGGGGATTACAGTGGACGAGAAGCTGGATATGAGTCAACAGTGTGCCCTTGTTGCCAAGATGGCATTCATAGGAGCACCGCCAGCAGATCAAGGGCAGTCATTATTCCCCTCTATTTGGCACTGGTGAGGCCACATCTGGAGTATTGCGTCCAGTTTTGGGTCCCCCATTACAGAAAGGATGAGGACAAATTGGAGAGAGTCCAGTGGAGGGCAATGAAAGTGATTACAGGGCTGGGGCACATGACTTACGAGGAAAGGTTGAGGGAACTGAGCTTATTTAGTCTACAGAAGAGACAAGTGAAGGGGGCTTTGAAAGCAGCCTTCAACTATCTAAAGGGAGTTCCAAAGAGGATGGAGCTAGGCTGTTCTCAGTAGTGGCAGACGACAGAACAAGGAGCAATGGTCTCAAGTTGCAGTGGGGGAGGTCTAGGTTGGATATTACGAAAAACTATTTCACTAGGAGGGTGGTGAAGCACTGGAATGGGTTACTTAGGAAAGTGGTGGAATCTCCATCCTTAGAGGTTTTTAAGGTCAGGCTTGACAAAGCCCTGGCTGGGATGATTTAGTTGGGGTTGGTCCTGCTTTGAACAGGGGGTTGAACTAGATGACCTCCTGAGGTCTCTTCCAACCCTAATCTTCTATGATTCTATGAACAGAAATACAATTTAGCCCTCTGAACTGACAAAACAATAAGCTTCCAGGAGCCAAGGGACAAAGTACACATGAAAGTCAACCTATTAAGGAAATTAAGTTGTTATATGAACATATTTGCTGTGGACCAAACCAACACACCTTACAAAATAATCAAGCCTTCCCTCGTGAAGACCTGGTACAAGATTTTTTCGGAGGGTTGTGCAGCCCATGGTTATGCACCAAGCAGAGTTCTGACATATTTGCAGAATAAAAACCAACAGCTGAGCGTGGCTGCCAGAGTAGGTCCTGCTGAGCGCTGTTTAACTGCTCACTAGATGATATGCTAAAGCTAAACAGAGCTGGCAGTGTGATATGTAGTTCAGTGCAGGGTAACTCACTTTGGAGTCTTTAATAGGCCATTTGTGACTAATAAAAGCTCCCCTCTTAATAAGGCGATTAGAATTTGGCTGCTTTCTATGCACCCCTTGGGGATGCTCAAAGTGCTCTTTCAACCCACCTCAGTCTGATAACCCCCCCCACACCAGACTTAACATTTTATTCTCCCTCTTTAGCCACAATCAAGCCTGTGCCTCAGAACCTGGAAGACAAACAAGAGTCATTAATAGCACAAGAAATGCTGGCACTGAGACTGGCTTGTACCCATCAAAACGTCATAAAGTACTGAATCACCCACTAAATCTTTCTTCCTGTTCCTCCTCGTTTTCCCTCCTTTTCGCCATCCTCAATTCCTCTCCATCCTACAGTTTCATTCTCTGAAATGGAAGGAGTTAGCAGGGGTGCCCAGACACAGTGTCTGTTACTGAACTCCAATCATTCCATTCAGGTTAAGAGCTACCAATTGTACAGACTTGACGAGACCCAACTTTTCAGCATCCTGGAACTAACAGTAGACATCGTGAGGCTACCCAGACACACAGGCCTTGTATTGCACAGCAAGGACCTTAACTACACTATTCAACCCATGTGGAATTTATGTGACATCTCAGATGTCATCTGAAACTAATAGTTTTAGCTCAAAAGTCAATCTTATCAGTTATCATTAAGGAAAGGAATCTGATACCATACTATGAGTGAAAAAGGCTGTCATGACTTCTGACCTTTTCCCTCTCTAAACTGGGCTGTGCGGATGAATGGCCCAGGACAAAGGTGGGTGAAAATGCAATAAGGAATGACATGGTAACAGAGCTGCAGCGAAGCAGCATGGTTCGACTTAAGTCAAAGTGATTTAAATCACATTTTAATCATGATTTAAATCATCAAGCAGGAAACTTCGATTTAAATAATCAATTTTCATCTTGTTTTGCAACCGTATTTTTTAATTATTTTCCTAAAGAAAGTTTCTAACCAATGAGACTCAATCTATTTAAAAATATGTTCATTTACAAATAAACATAGCCCTTTACACAAAGTTTGGTACTTTTTCCTAACCATATGAACACAGTATATCTATACATATTTAAACAATTACATAGCTTAACACACATTTATTCAGATTATTGTTTACATATTTCATTATATTAGAAAATGGTGAATAATGCACTTATTATGTGATCATTTTTACTTGTGATTTGTATCAAGCTCTATTTGGGTAGAAATTGGCATTCAATTAAAAGTGTATAAAAACAACATTGTAAAACTGGTATATTAGTTAAATAAAAAACATTTTAAATGTGCTAGACAAGAAAAAAAGCAAGTTTATTGAGTCATTCTGCATTTAAAACTGATTTATTAAACAAAAGGAAGTATCTGTAATTAGTAAATTGAGCTGATTGTTTCTGGTGACCATGTCCTTCAAGACTTTAGAACTAGTAGATCTCATTCTCTCACACCTAGTTTTTCTCATAGACTGGACAAGCTTGCCTTTCAACTCTTGATGGTTTCTTAACTTTGACTGAACTAGTCATTCAACTGAACTAGCAGAATAAACTGAAATGAAAAAAGGCTAGTGGTGTCAAAAGCTGGTAAAAGGAATTCAACACTCTCTGGTTCCAGGTGCTTAGCCAGTGACTGCCACTAGTTCAGAGGTTTGACTTTTAAAGAACTTCTGCAGCAAACATGTACACCTTAATTTTTATTTATTTACTTTTTATTTTATTTAAATGTAGTTTAATTACAAGTAGTTTAGGCCTTATCATAATTTCAAATTTTAATTTTAAGTAGATTTATCTTAAAAAAGAAAAATGGATTAAAGTAAAATAATCCAATTCAAATTTTAAAAAATCTGATTTTTTTAATCAATCATCACTTGTTTTCCACTGTGAGCAGAAGGGAGGAGAAAAAGCAGGTAATCCACAAGGGAATTGAGCACTACACATTTATAAGGTGAGATCTGACAACTCCTGGGAAAGTTATAAGTCCAGCAGACAATTGCAAATGGCACAGGGGGAGGGGAATAGCACGGAAATCAAATATTCCTCAAGAAATTTTCAAATCTCTGCGGAGCATTAATTCTTTAGACCTCTTCCTTAAGTGACATTTTACAGGGTGTTTCTATGAAACTTTCCATCCATTTCCTAATTATTCATTCCCAGCAGAGATGCTGAACTCTGTGGGTCGTTAAGCAGGTCCCAGCCTGATGGTACTGCATAGGCCATTCTCACACCTCTAAATACTTGGACAAGCACATTTAGGAGGCTGGAATAAGCCCTCAGTGTTTCAAGTCAGCTGTAAGCCTGCTAAACAAGGAAGAGGCAGAGTGTGGTCTCAGTTGCCTAGGCAAAGCACTCTCCTGCCAGGCAGGTAATACAGCCCTGGGGGAAGCACACTCTTCAGGGTTGGGTTAATAACCAGGCAGATACCGGGGCCTTGGTCTCCCATAATATTATTTAGCAGATCCTATCGTACATCAGATACTACCTCATGACTATGAAAGAGGGAAACTACAGGCATGGCTAAGCTATGGGCACGAGTATAAGAACACAAGGAGTATAAGAACAAAGTTACGGTAATAGAGCATCATGCGCTTCTGCTTTTAGACAGACGGAGGGGTTAGCTCACAAAAGCAAGCGAAGAGATTTGTAAAGGAGCATTCAAATGCCTGGAGGAACAAGCATACTGCGGTGAAGAAATGTTAAGTCAAATCGGAAGACAGAAAAAGATGTTCTTGTTGGCTTGATTCTGCCTTATAGTTCTAATTATATTTTTTACCACTGATGGCCTTGCCCACATGTCTGCATGGAGCAGGAACAAGATCTATTACATCTCTGAGAACAGACACTCAACTAAAATAATTTGGCATAGCTCCATTACTTCAACAGAACTACACCAATTGACACCAGCTGAGGACCAGGCCCTGAGCCTTCCGTGTTACATGAGGTAGTTTCCACAGCAAATCTTGCAGAATTCACAGGTTACTGGGCACACTTCTCTGTCAAAGTAGTTCTTCATTCATACAGTTTATTCAACTCATTTCCTCTCTCCATCCTGACCCCTCCCCTTCTGATTAAAGGATCCATACAAGTCTCAACAAGAACCAAAAAAAAAACAAAAAGTTCACACTAGAGAACGGGGGGACTGGGCAAAAAAGTAATTACACCCATGCAAGCCAAAAAGCTGGAGATGCTACAGGGCACCCTCAGGACAGAATATTTTGATACATGAAAGAACAACAGACTTATACATCAATCACAATATGTTGCTGATTGAAGCAGAAAGTCTGGATACAAGTCACTTGCCATCCCACAGAGCAGTGTTGAATGGTGGGTAGATAGAACATTTAGGATAAACAACAGCAGCTCTTTCCTATTGTGGTTGACAGTGGTGTGCCAACTTTAGCCACCAGGCTTAAGCACTCTGTTGTTGCTTCACCGGGTTCTAACAAAGTTTGATCAGACAGCGCAGACTGGACCAAACCATGTTATAACTGGGGCCAAAAACCTAGTCTATAGTCCTTGTCTAATGCAGTCATGGTTACAACACAGCTGTCTCCTAACACAGTTAAAGCACAGCTCTCCCTTGAAGTACTATTGGGACCTCAGTGCGTGCCATATCATTAAATACCACTATAAAGCCTCACAAGCGAGAAATATGCTATGGGCGTATTGAATATGGAACGTAGGAGATGGAGCATCTATATTTTCACTTTGCTAGGGGTATAAACACAGTTTTAAGCTCAAAAGAAACTGAAGATAAAAAATAAAGAAGGCTGAATGTAAGATCCAGAAAGGTGCTTGGAAACCCAGTGCACATTTTCATGTGAGCCCATGCCAGATGTGATCAGTGAAAAAACATTTGACTTCGGAAACTGAAACCCTTCTGCCACAAACTAAACAACAGCTCCACATTATTAAGCCAGCCCTTTTGCATTCTAGATTCTCCAATTCTGCCAGAATTTCTACTGAAGTGGGTTTGGGCCAGCAACGACCCTCCCAAAAGCCTTCCTTTTCTAAAGCATCAGACAGGTCCTTGTTCTTGTCATCCACAAATCAAAGTTCATCCCTCACCTTAATTTCTGGTAACAATTTGGCATCTCCCTCTTTTTTTATTTTTCTGGAGTAGCAACAGCCTCATTTTCCTTTAGTCAGGACTCAACCTGAGTTCCTGCCCATATTGGCTCCACCTGCAGTGACACCCAGGACTAACCAAGCTGACCCTGGGAGCTGTTAAAAAGGAGATAAAATAAATGAGCTGCCTGTGACAGGGATACTCTAAGTGCTCAGGGTTAGCCAAACACAGAGGCAGCCAGCAGTGGAATTGCTGGAGTTATAGGGAGTCAAGAACTTAAACAGCCAAAGCAGAGATGCAGGAGTGGACTTGCAGAGTTAACCAAGACAACAGGATGGTATGGTAGAGCGCGTTGCAGCCACAAGCCTCCTATTTTTTCACATTTACCCCCCTTCCCACCAAAATATTAATTTAACTGGTTACCTGAATCACCTTCCCCCCTCCCCCCCTTGAAATCTCAAGGCTAGTGAACAGGAAGCAAGAGAAAATCATTGACTTTGAAGTCTGCTTTTCAGCCTCCATTGCAGGCACAAAGCAAAAACTTCTAGCTTTGTTCCTCCCAGGAATCATAAGCAAAAATACCCAAACAAACAAAACTTGAAAGGGAACAACAGGATCTATTGACTTATGCATAATAAGAAAGTAAATGGCATTTGTTCTCCTATCATGTCAGGAACAGGCACATGATGAATATTTAAATAGCCCAATGCCTTTGTTCTCAGAAGGTCCAGACATACTTCATTCTTTATGAGAGTCCAGCATCATCCATGCCCTCTGCTTAGCATCCCCTGAATCAATTCTTCTACAAACAGTACAGTGCAGTTAGAGATTATTCCAACACCTTTGACTTTCAGTACATATAGCTGGGATGACAAGTTAAGAGGTTTCTCTAGGCAGCTCTCTTTCCTTTCCTCTTACTCCCTTCCTGGATAGAATTATTCACTTCCTCTATAGGAAATTCATTACAGTAGTCACTTTTCTGAGTTCAGCTGAGAGTATTATCTGCCTGCTGCCATTGGGTTATTAAGTAGCCACAGAGTTTCCTTTGACACAATGGGCTTAGTCGCCTATATTATCATCCTTTAAATCAGAAAAATAAAAATTTGCTTCTTGAAGTGAGGGTGAAAGAGTAAGATGTGTCTAGCAAGCCAAGTGCAAGAAAAGGGGTCTGCAAGCCCCTCTGGAGAACAAAAGAGGACTAGCTGTAGGAGACATTTTCCAACGCCCCAGGTCAATTACAATCAAAATCATTTTTAAAATGGATATGAAAACTGTTGGCTTTCCTTCTTTTGATGCCAAGACAGCCAAGCACGCACCCCTTTTGTTAGTTCACCGGCCTGTCACCTCTAATGAAAGCTAAATTTTAATGACGTTGGTAGGAAATGCATCTCCCAATGCTAATTAAGAAAGGAGCTGATGATTTTATTCAGTTACTGAGCATGAAATTAATAATATAATCATGAAGAATATACGTGATACTCCCTCACTAGTGACTTTTATTTCTATGTATGTGCTTGGCTAGATCGGTGTGAGATCCAAGAGAATATTTCCTTTTTTCAAGTTATCCAAATATACCATTTTAATCAACCATGTTCCATAATAAAAGCACAGCAAATACTACTAATAATTTGCACCTTCATAGCATGAGCCATCAAAAGATTTTAATACATTTTAAAAACCATTAAAGGAGCCTTGCAACACTTATGAAGTAGGTACTTTTATACCCATTTTACATATGGTTAAACTGAGGCAAAGAGTGATTTGCCATAAGTCTTAAAGCACAGCAGTGGAAGAGCTGGGACTAGAACCCAGCAGTCCTGACTTCAAGTCCCTCACTCTAAACCACTAGAGATATCACAACCCCAGCTTATTCATACTGGGCAGTTAACTTCCTGTTCTGAGAATGTGACACCAACACCTTCTGTCGAGGTCCTGACAGTACTAAACGCCAGCAGTTTAAGAAGTCCCAACGTCCTTTATAAGGGGAGATCAGCCAAAAAGAAAGGGGTAGGGAGAGCCCCAAGTTCAGCCAGCTGAATTCCAAGCATGAAAAACCCTAAAATAGAACCAAAAATCATTTGACCCATTTGATCCTTTTCAAGATAGTCTGAGAGACACGTCCCCTTATATGTTCATTCATGAATGAACCTCTCTCTCTCTCTCTCTCTCTCATTTGTAAGTGCAGGGAGGGGCAAACAAAACAGGAAGCACACACAGCTGAGTGTCCATCAATTTCCAGCCGAATCTCACAGGGCTCCTGAAACAAAGTAGTGAAGCACGTTTTGGTATCTGAACGGTTCAAGGGCTTCATTTGTTCAAGGCCTCCTCCTAGGACAAAGAGGTGAGAAGCAGCTCCAGAGAATGCTGAGCAAGAGGAATTGGTGGGCAAATTAGCTATCACTGGCATGTTCACTTACATAACCAGCAATTAATGTTGTGCTCAATGATAACTCCACTCAGATTACAGCTTTCTGCAGCTTCTGCCAGTGGGACAGTTTCTATCACCAGATTGTGAGATGTTTTAAAATGTTAGTAGCGTTTGGCAACTGGGTAACTGAATAATGTGACCCTGAACATCTTTGTGTGTTAGAATGAGGAAGTGCTATACAAAACAGAAAGTGGCTCACACCACTTCACAGGAGTCCAGAGAGAAACTTTCCCTCCCATTAAAAGAAAGTATTCTTCTAAAACAGGGGTTTATAGCATCTGCTGCAGTGCACAGGCCATGAAATAAGCATGCAAAGACAATTGGAATGAGAAGAAAACCTCACTGGTGTGCAGTGGTACTTACAGTAAAGACAGCCGGCATCCCCTCCAAGCTGGGACCATCCTGGGCAGCACTTGTACACAGTCTGGTATTCCATGCTGTACACCTGCCTGTAGTCTGTGTAATAGGCTGTTCTAAAACACAAAACACAACCACCATTAACCCTTGGAGGAGGAGGATTTAGTAGGAAAGTGGAGTGCACAGAAGAATCAATTCTGACAGTAGAACCTAAATAAAAAGAATTTAATTTCAAATACTTTGCATATTTTCCACGTAGTCTAATAACAATCATGGATCTTAACATAATGCTTTTCAATCCATGTTAATCAGGGAAGAGAGAGCCCAGGGGGAGTGGGCTCCAGAACAAGCCTAGCACTTCTCTTCTTTTCCAAGTTGCGTATTTCATTAATTCTTTTGCAGTTTTGTGTGATCGCTTCCCCCCTAATTTAAACCGCTGTTTGTCAAAGGAAAGTCAATTTCTAAAAGCCACAGGTATTTTATCTAGTATTGGTGAGCGAGTCACACCAAGGGGCTGGTGAGAGCTCAAAAACTATTTGGCTTATGATGAAGGAATAAAAAAAAAAAAAAATCATGCTAGCATCCAACTGGGAAACGTCAAGCTATTCCATGCACAGACGGCTCCTAATGCAGTTGTGAATTAAACAACAAGCTACTCACAGGCAAAGCTGTGGGGAAGTTTCCAGTCTCCTCAATTCTCTTGCTCCCCTTTACCAACCATGACTAACACTCAACCCTACACCACTGCACATAGGACTGGAAGGCACCTCCTGGCTCATCAAGTCTAGTCCCCGATATAGCAGTCAATACAGTCATATAATCCCATTCATAAATGCATCAAGATCTTCTCGGGGCTCCTGCCTCTCCTTGCCCCTTCCAGAACTGTCCTATTTATATAAAATAAAACTGGCTTCATGACTGACAGCTATGGCCACTAAAGGAGTGCCAGGAGCATGGAGTGCCACACGCAACACTGCTTTTCACATGTCCCCAGTACTGGGCTCTGTGTAAAAGTACCCACCATCCAGCCCAGGTTCTTCAAAGGGTCCCTGAGGACTGCAAACCTTCACAGCAATCCTGGGCCAAGTTTCTAGTGAACCTGCTCCTCTCCCAAGGAGGGATTATTAATCTTACATTCAAATTAGGCGGTGTGGTGCATTTCAGGGTCTGTCTGAACTGGAATCATAGAATCATAGGACTGGAAGGGACCTCGAGAGATCATCTAGTCCAGTCCCCTGCACTCATGGCAGGACTAAGTATTATCTAGACCATCCCTGACAGGTGTTTGTCTAACCTGCTCTTAAAAATCTCCAATGATGGAGATTCCACAACCTCCCTAGGCAATTTATTCCAGTGCTTAACCACCCTGACAGTTAGGACGTTTTTCCTAATGTCCAACCTAAACCTCCATTGCTGCAATTTAAGCCCATTGTTTCTTGTCCTATTCTCAGAGGTTAAGAAGAACAATTCTTCTCCCTCCTCTTTGTAACAACCTTTTATGTACTTGAAAACTGTTATGTCCGCTCTCAGTCTTCTCTTTTCCAGACTAAACAAACCCAGTTTTTTCAATCTTCCCCATAGGTCATGTTTTCTAGAACTTTAAACGTTTTTGTTGCTCTTCTCTGAACTTTCTCCAATTTGTCCACATCCTTCCTGAAATATGGCACCCAGAACTGGACACAATACTCCAGTTGAGGCCTAATCAGTGCAGAGTAGAGAATTACATCTCGTGTCTTGCGTACGACACTCCTGCTAATGCATCCCAGAATGATGTTCGCTTATTTTTGCAACAGTGTTACCAGTTACTCATATTTAGTTTGTGGTCCACTATGACCCCCAGATCCCCTTCCGCAGTACTCCTTCTTAGGCAGTCATTGTATGTGTGCAACGGATTGTTCCTTCCTAAGTAAAGCACTTTGCATTTGTCCTCATTGAATTTCATCCTATTTACTTCACCCCATTTCTCCAGTTTGTCCAGATCATTTTGAATTATAATCCTATCCTCCAAAGCACTTACAACCCCTCCCAGCTTGGTATCATCCACAAACTTAATGGCATAGAGAATACACTTATAATCTAAATCATTGATGAAGATATTGAACAGAACCAGACCCAGAACTGATCCCTGCAGGACCCCACTCGTTATGCCCTTCCAGCATGACTGTGAAGCACTGATAACTACTCTCCGGGAACAGTTTTCCAATCAGTTATGGACCCACCTTATAGTAGCTCCATCTAGGTTGCATATCCCTAGTTTGTTTATGAGAAGGTCATGCGAGACAGTATCAAAAGCTTTACTAAAGTCAAGATATACCACGTCTACCGCTTCCCCCTATCCACGAAGCTTGTTACCCTGTCAAAGAAAGCTATGAGGTTGGTTTGACATGATTTGTTCTTGACAAATCCATGCTGACTGTTACTTATCACCTTATTATTTTCTAGATGTTTGCAAATTGATTGCTTAATTATTTGCTCCATTATCTTTCCGGGTATAGAAGTTAAGCTGACTGGTGTGTAATTCTCTGGGAAATAACGCTTTTTACAGATTGGAAAAAGGGCAAATATGGTGACAGTCTTCTAGAATCTCTCCTGTCTTCCATGACTTTTCAAAGATAATTGCTAATGGCTCAGATATCTCCTCAGTCAGCTCCTTGAGTTTTCTAGGATGCATTTCATCAGGCCCTGGTGACTTGAAGAGATTTATCTCAAATCCAAACTCAGGGGTGTTCTCTGGAAGGGCAACCCAAAAGGCAGAAAGAGCCCGTGCAATCCTCACAGATCTAATTCCTGGGTCACATGTTCTGGGGACGAATGGAACATTTAATCCTCAGCGAGTCGGATCTGGGACATTTTCAGGCCCAAGATGTTTCTCAATAACAAACTAGAAGGCCAAATGTAGCTCACATTCTCTCTGGCCTCCCTGAAGGGTGAGCACCATTCATGGCCCCATCAGACCCCAGGCTTCTTGGAGACTTCTTCCTCAGCATCTGTATTGAACTCCCTCCCATTCTGGACCACCATGACCCCTCAACTCTGAAAGATAAGCCCCCAGTGACAAGTGCCCTGATCTAATGTGCCCCCCGCATAACACCATCTGTTAAAACCCTTCCCAGCTCCCAATTAACAGCCACCCCAATATCCCACCCAACCAAATCCTGAAAAAAAAAACCCCACCAACTGCCATCACAAATCTGTTGCACAGGGTAAATAACAATGATACCTAACTCATAGATCTCAAAGCCCTTCAAAAAGGAGGTCAGTAACATCATCCCCATTTCACAGGTGGTAAAACTGACACACAAAGAGGGAAGTACTAGCCTGAGGTCACCCAGCAGGCTAGTAGCAGAGTCAGTAATAGAACCTATGTCTGCTGAGTTCCAGTCCTGTGCTCTATCCGCTAAGTCACACCACAGGTCTTGCAGCGGCTGAAGCTCAAGTACTTCTGAGGGCCCAATAGGATCATTATGCTTATTTTTGGTAATGCCCATGGCCCTGAGCAGGAATGGGGCTCTGTTACCACAGACATTGTACTAAGGCAGAAACTGAAGATCTTTTAATGACTTCTGCTCATGACTTACAGGGTGGGATGTCAGTCTGGCAAACAGAAGTTGAGTTAAAACATAAATAAATGTGACTTTTTCCCCTCGGAAATTTAGTGCTCTGTGTATCTGAAAATCAAAACAGAGATAAAACTTTTGAAGCTTTTTTTAAAAATCCTACTTCAGCAGAACATGAAACTGCTCACCCAAAGCACAATGGACAAACAACAACAACAAATATTTGGTACAGTTGAAAGTGTTGTATGCATCCACTGAAAATATTTATCCTAACTAATCCTGGTTGTTTGACTTTGTCTACATAACTCTACAAAGAAACTAAATAATGGTGCACAATCCCAATTAATTCCCATGAAGGAAATCTTCAACTACACTTCATTGCCAATGAGTATGTGACCTCACAGCTGACAAAAATAAAAGCAGTTACCCATTTTCTGGACAAGCTGCTAGCAAATTGTGAAGGAAGTAACCTGGGTCCACATACAGCTAAGAATGGAATTTACAATCTTTCAGGCACTAAAGATATTTAGCAATCAGGCTGAAATCTATCTGGTTCTCTTGGTCCCACCACCCAACGCCTTATGTTCCAAACAAATATTGCTTTTAATGTAATGCAATGTGCATTACAATGTGCAAAGTTAATGCCAGGGATGTGGTATGTAACTAAACCCAAAAGCATTCAGTGTAGAAATGAATAATATTACCCACCAATGAGTGGGGAACGCAAACATTTCTATGCATTGTGGTGACAGGAAAAGATCTTTTTCCCAGGCAGGTTCATGGAGACATTGCTGGATTGTACTACAACAGACAGTGTGTTTTTCTTTTAGGCTGCATAGACTCATACACGGAAGGCAAGCTGCTCCAAGGAAAATCAAAGGACAGTAGGAAAAACTTGATAGACTGTATTCTGCCCTTGGACATTCATGTGCAGCTCCTACTTAGGTCAAAGGGGAGTGGAGGAAGCAGTGCTCAAGCCTAAAACTCTCTAAGATATTATGACAGGCTACCTATGGATGCAGTGGAACGGAGATGACAGTGGCTAAGAACTACGGGAGAGGAGTTGAAGATATGGAAAAGTCCTACCATGTGCAAAACTTTACCAAGAAAAATGGGATCCAATATAACATCCTACAACAAATGAAGCACTAAATATTCCAACTGATCCAGACACTGAAAACTAGACTGGAGAAAACACAGCTCTGGGAACCACTCTCCACTCTTGTTGGGGTGACTCAATAACTTAGGTGTTTTTGCATCCCTAATTTGAATGATTCTCTGATCTTTTTGTTTCACTGAGCACTGGTCCAACTTCCTTCATGAGTTGGTATTTTTTATATGGAGATATACCTATCTCATAGAACTGGAAGGGACCTTGAAAGGTCATTGAGTCCAGTCCCCTGCCTTCACAGCAGGACCACATACTGTCCCTGACAGATTTTTGCCCCAGATCCCTAAATAGTCCCCTCAAGGATTGAACTCACAACCCTGGGTTTAGTAGGCCAATGCTCAAACCACTGAGCTATCCCTGTTAGGATGGAGAGCTACTCTTGCTACCTAACAGAGCATCCAGAGATGTTGCGCAGAAAGAAATGGAAAAATGCAGTTAGTGGGACCCAAAACAATCAACATTCCCCAACACGGGATAAAATACCAGCTTGGCAGCAAACCGTTAATCTCAGACAAGAGATAACGGCTATGAAAAGCATTCATTCTGATGGCAAAGCAAAGCCACCAGCTAGTGCAGCAACCCAATGTCAATCTGTCTCTTTTCTTGCCCTCCTTTACAATCAATAAAACCTAATAATGCAGGAGATTCTGCACAGAGCCTGGGTTCCATTCTGCCCTCAACAGATTTCTAAATGTCTAGTTGAGCTGTGAGTGAACATTGGCCCATCTCCAATTCACTTTATGAGTCAAGCCCGAGGTGAACACATTTACTGAATCTTGAACCCAAGGCTTAGTTCAAGTAGATTTAAAATGTGATGCAAACATTTTGCACAGTCCCAGTTGCTGGTGCCTCTATGGCTGTCACAAATTATAAAGAAAGTGGAAGGTGGAATAGGGAGGTGTGGAAAGAACTGTTAAAGGAGATTATTTATCTTAGCTTTTGTTTTCTCTTTCAGAGTTTCTGGCCCAGAGTTATTCAGAACAGCGAGAGCTAATGGAACTCTAGCTTAGAAAAATACTGTCGTGTCCTGCTGATGAAAGATCCATTTGCAGACCCTTGAGTACACTGCATACATGCATCAGCGTGTGATTACTGAAGGCTGTGTCAAACTAAACTCTGTTGTTAAAACAGACAAAAATAGTACCAAAAATATTACATTTCCAGGAGCAGCTAGCTACACAACCCCTTGGATGTTTAGTTTAGCCAATACAAAACAATTCTTCACACTCTAAATCAGCAACCACCATGTCTTGAGGTCCCACATATTAATACACCAGCAGAACCACAGAATCACAGAAGTGGTAGTTGGACAAGACCTATTAGATAATCTAGTCCACCACCACTAATGCCCCGGACAATGAAGGACTGTTCCCTACAGTAGATTTTCTAGCATAAAGTATTATTTAGTTTTATAAAATGTGGTAATCCCAATAATCTGGGCCCATGTACAAATTTTATAAAAACAATCACTATCACTTATAGCAATACCCCCCTCCCCTCCCCCAAAAAATCCCAACTGACTCTTGGACAATCAGTGTCCAGACACCCCAAGGGGAGAACAGAAGGGGGGATAGCTCAGTGGTTTGAGCATTAGCCTGCTAAACCCACAATTGTGAGCTCAATCCTTGAGGGGGCCAGTTAAGGATCTGGGGCAAAATCAGTACTTGGTCCTGCTAGTGAAGGCAGGGGGTTGGACTCAGTGACCTTTCAGGGACCCTTCCAGTTCTATGAAATAGGTATATCTCCATATATTAAGGTTTAAACCCTCAAAAATAAGCAATTAACCCAACTGATTGCATACTGTGTTATTTTATTGTAAGAGTACATCGAGTAAGATCTTTTATGAAAGCTTGTAATGCACTGGACAGTCACTCTGAGATAGGCACACAGGTTATGGTTTTGAATGTAGGTGTTTGTATATATAGACAATTGTAATTGTAACTGTGGTGCAACTTCAGCTCTCCATTGCCCCACCCAGCTACTCACCCCACCCCCCCCAGAAAAAGCCTGGAAAAAAATGAAACAATGGATTTGTTAGTGGACTCTGACCCACACAAAATTCATCCATTTTAGCAGGCCTGCTAAGGGTTTAGGCTCCGAATGATATGACTTTACCGGTATCTGCAGTGCCACAAGAACATTCACAGGGACATTAGGGGTTATCGATAATTACCACTAATGTTTACTGAATTATTCTCAACTCAGCCTTACAGACAGCTGCTCGTCATTAAGCAGGTGAAACTACACAGAAGCACTAGGGAGAGCAGGTGCTGTATTTTCCTAGTCACGTCCATTAACTCAGATAAGTTGCAGCCAAGTTCAGATCAGCCTTCTGTGTGTCAGATCCTGAGCCTGTTAATATGTTTCCTGAACCCAGTGTTGTTGGAGCACGGTCCAACTGGAGCAGCTCCAGTGGGTGAAACGGAGGCTGCATAATGTTCACATGGATGTCGTAACCGAGCACTTCAGCTGCACGGCACAAGAGAGTTTGGCATCAGATCGCCATTCTAATGGGATGTATTGCTGCTGGAATGGAAACTTCCAGCAGGAAGGTCAGAGGGAAGAGAACAGCAGACATAGCCTGATTAAAGGATTTTTAAAGTTCCTTTTATATCACTTACTTTTCAAATTCGACAGGTAAATTCTGCTCCCAGTTACATGGGGGCAGCCCCATGGTTTTTGGCAGAAACTAAATCCCAGCATTGGAACATACAAGCTGTCATCAACCCTGGAATTGTGAAACACCATTTGCCCCAGCCCACTAGTTGGCCACCTCTGAGGGCTCTGATTTCCACCCTCAGACAAGGTGATGTCTCTTTCCAAGACAGCTCTCAGGGCTGGGTCTGTGCAACTCTGTAAATTAGCTAACCAAACTATGAAGTTATCTTGGTGGGCCTCTGCTCAGTTCCTAGCAGACAGGGGTCCACTCCAAAAAAACCCTATCCACACAAATCTTGTTTGGAGTCTTAATCCTGAAGCTAAGGTCTGAATGGGCCTGGATAATGCACCCCTCTCTTTCTCTTAGGAATGGTCAGTCCACTTCAGGGCTGATGTACCTCGGCAGACAGAATGGGGAATCAGGCTGCAGCTGCCTACATTGTGTCTGTTGTGGACAAACAGAGACCTTTGGTCTATGGGGCTGCCAAGTCAGCACATTTCACCAGCACCACATTCACTAAAAAGTGCATAAACCAAACCAAGAACAAATTGAAACAAATACACAGAATCATTGTTTTCCACCAAAAAAGGCAATAATAATACCTGGTTAGCTCGAACCTCTACCTTCATCCTGTGTACAAGGCAACTTCTGTTCACCAGTAGACAGATGTTCCCAATGGAAAATTATGTTGTTTTTAGTTCCTTGATTTACAATGTCAAAGAACATGCATTAGAGACCTGAAGCAGACATTTGTGACTGGAGAACTGCCAACCTTTGAAGTAGGAGCAGACAAGGCACCTATCATTTCAAAGTGCTCTCTCAAACACAGTCAGAGAGACAGACTCTGTGACTGAAAATAAGAGGGTTTGTTTGCTGCTTTATTACCATTACATAGATATTATCGCCAAGATAATTACTGACAGTTATAGGTTAAGAGCAATTCCTTAAACCCAACACTTAAAAGCGGTCTCCAGTCCAAGATACCGCCTTAGAATTAGTTTCCTGATGCGGCTTTATAAAAAAGGATTATAACTGTTCAAGGGGACGGGGAAACAGAAAAGGGGGCAGAAAGCAATATAATGCAAAAGAGGTCTGTGCTTGGCCTTGACCTACTTTAGCCAGGGCTGCAGCCAGAGAAGGAAAGATCCAGAATTCAGCATTTGCAGTGTCCTTCCTTCACAACCCACTTCTCCAGCTTTCAATAGCCTCTATGCTCCCAAATTAGGCTCACCTGCTACTTATCTGATAGGAAGCTAAACACCTGCAATCACTTTCAGTTCAGATCACTGCACTTCAACTACTAAAGGCCAACTTCATCCCTGATACAGGCAAGTGTAATTCACCTGACTTGAGTATAGTTGTACCAGCTTATATCAGGGCTAAATTTGGTCCTACTTATCTCTATCACCCATTTTTAAGGAAGCCCTATAGTGCATCAAAGCAAGCATCAAGTCATCTGCTTCATGACAGCAGTTATCATAGTGAATCTCCCCAACAGCCAGGGCCGGCTCCAGGCACCAGCCCAGCAAGCAGGTGCTTGGGGCGGCCCCTGGAAGGGGGCAGCACATCCGGCTCTTCGGTGGCAATTCGGCGGCGGGTCCCTCAGTCTGTGTCAGAGGGAAGAACCGGCCACCGAATTGCCGCCGAAGAATGAAGCGGCGGCGTTAGAGTTCCCGATCACGATAGCAGCTTTTTTTTTTTTTTTTTTGCTTTTTTGCTTGGGGCGGCAAAAACTATGGAGCCGACCCTGCCAACAGCCACCACCTCTCAGAGCAGACATTATAGCTCTTCTGGCAGTGCCAGCCCATTGCTCCTCACTGATTTCATCCACAGCCTAGCATGCTGCCTCATTCAGTGGTGCTCCAAGGTTACAGAGATGATCACTGATGCGTATCTGCTGTTAACAAACTCCACATCACAGAGCCAACAGCAGCTGAAGACCACAGCTGAGCTGCTGACAGCATCCTGCACTAATTTAATCTTTTTCCAGCAAATCTGATATTCATATTGCCCAGTGCCGGCTGGAAGGGAGCTCATGGATGGCAGCATGTTATTCTAAGATTCACAGATTCTAAAGCCAGAAGGGACCATTATGATCATCTAGTCTGACCTCCTGTATAACATGGCCCAGAGAACTTTACCTAGTGAGTCTTTAATCAAGCCTAGAAGAACTCCACCGCTAAATGCAGCATAAGCAGTTTCAGCCTGTAGACCTTTATCTTTTCAGATTTTTAGCTCTGTACAGCCAGAGAAGCCAATGAGCCTCCGTTAAACATTTCAATGACTAAGGACCAGAATCCTACTTCCACATAAGTCAATGAGACGTTTTTGCCATTGATTTCTGAAAGACTAATATTAGGCCCTAATTAGGCCAGGAAACAGTGCGCAGTGAATGTGCATATATCCACTATGCTGACAAACAAACCTAAATGTGAGTCAGCATATTCACTGGCAATCTGACTGTCTGGGAATCAGTCACTTCAGCCCAGACCACTGTACAGTCATATCTCAGAGGCAGCGTGAGTACCGCACTGTATCTTTTTTAAACAACAGCCTCTCTGGAGAACCAACAAATCATAATTTGAAGTAAAATCCGAATCTAACATGGTCAAGGCCCATGCACGGAATCTGATATAATGTAAAAGGGATGTGCGTCAGTGTCTTAGTTTCAAGACCTGTTCTATCCTGGAACAGAGCCAGTCCTTAAATCTCTGCCTAAAACTTTTTTCCGTTAGAGTCAGGAGAAGAGTTTTGTCACTGTTAAAAATCAGAGCATGTCCCTCAATTGAATTTTCATGGCTTGGGTTGATTCTCTGTACTTTCATATAGTAACTGCTCCAGGCAATCCTATTATTCTTCTGATTACTGAGCAGTCTTTGCTCTGATGAGATTAAAAGAAAAAGGGAATATATTAATATTCTTAACCCCCCCAAAAAAAGATGGGTTATCCAGCTCAAACTGATCCCTAGTATTGTCAGTTTAAAATGTGTCCATGGTCCCCAAACGATTCTCCCACAACGTATCTGCTCCCAGTCCAGCACCAGACTGGATTACTGCATTGCAGACACAACCAAAGCTGTGCAGATAATTGATTTTTAGTTCAGTGCCAAACCTGAAAAGAAAAAAAGTTCATTTCAGGTCAAGGAAAGGTTTCATTGGACCTGAAACAAAACAGTCTGACAGGCCCAAATCTCCATTTTTCAGCAAAAATAGTTTCAGCTGAAAAATTTCACCCAGCCCTAGATACAACTACAGTAAAGATCAAGTGGAAAACTCAGCTATTGAAGAATGTAGATTCCCACATGGAGCACATTACAACTGTGCTTCACAGAAAGCACTGATCTGCAGTTCTGTGTGTTGGTTTAATCTATAAAGCCCTTTAATGGTTTGGGTTATGTGTTCCTTAGAGACTGGGCTCTCTCCTGTTAAACCACGGCAGTTGAGATCAGCTGGCACACTCAGTCTCTCAGTTCCTAGATTGGTTAGGATCTGGGGGCAGGATGGTTCAGTGTGAAGAGTCCTTGACTCTGGAACTCGCTTCCTCACATTGGTCTGTCAGTGTCTGAATTTGTTGACCTCTCTATTTATGTATGTTTAGTGGAGGGTGAATGGGAAGGGAGGGCAGAGCTTGTGTTTGTAGGGGGGTGAGAAGCATTTAATGTTTTGTTAGTGTTGTTTCATCAGATTTATTGTGTGATGTGCTCTTTGCTGATTTCCCATGGGCGTAAAGTCTTGGGATAGGGAGAGTATAAAAATCAAACAAGCAAATATCTGCTTATTTTAATTACAAAAGGAAAGATTTTGTTCCCGTGCTTTAGTAGCAAGATAGGAACAAATACAGATCAGGGTAGTGAGACAGACTCCACCATCATCCACAAAACAGTAAGATACATTCTGACACATCCCTGGTGAGGCGAGAAGCAGAAAGAACTCAGCTAGCTTGTAAGGCCCCAGGATGAGTCTGTGGTGCCAGCACCTGAAACCGGTGAAGGGGGGAATCATTTCTGCAACCCTGTTAACACTCTGAATCCGGTTCCAGGAACATAACCCCACATTGTCAGATGGTTACAGAAAATAAAATGTCCCTTCAGTCTTTAAGACTCCCAGTTTCTCTCCAGAACTCACCATCATATGGACATCCAGTTCTTCTTGATCGTCTTTATATGTCAGTGTTTCTGGTTCAATCCCTTTAAAAGAGGCTGCTGCCTTGGTCAGTGCAGTTTGGAAGAGGGCAGGTTTGGGACTTCTATTTTAATGAGAACAACTTGGGACAGCTGTTGGGGGACAGGACCTCATTCCTTTCTCTTTGCCTAGCTTTCGAAAGATCCACTTGAATAACTGCTTCCCCCTTCCTGGAATATGTATACGTCATTTGGAGCTTTTTAGCAGATGAACACTTCACTTTTAGCTTTCATACTGGAATTCTTTCGTGTGTGGAAGAGACATTAGAGGAGACTTATAAAGTGCTGGCATTGCAGAGCATGGTACCAGGTGGCAGAGAATGGGATATGAAAAGTAAACATTGAATTTTTACACAGCATTAAACCTTTTTCTTAATAGCTGCTAGAGCAATAAATAAGAAAAACGACGTTTACAATATTCTATAAAATAAGGTAGTCTGGATGTATTCTGCACTGTTCTATTGCCCAAGTAACATGTTTATTCATGTTCTATTGCCCAAGTAACACTTTGTGATATATTAACATATGTCAGTTCCTACTAACAATCACAAGGAGTTCTTACTCTTCACTGTTTACTTGGCATCACTTAAAATACTTATGGGAGGAACTGGTAAACTAATGTGGGACCCCCTAGGTCGGCAGAAGTTGGGAAGGCTGTGGACACAGTGCAAGCAACTCCAGTGAGGAGAGCACCCCTTGTTACATATGAAATGCTGGTAACAGGCTCTGGAAGAAGCAACCTCCAGCTCCCTTCAGCCGGGGGGAGGATGGTCACAATTGAAGTGTCAAGGTGGGATGTGAGTAAAGAGGGGAGAATATAAGAGGGTCTCAGATGATCCTATCCACACAAAACAGCCTTGCTATTACTAAACATTATAATCGCGGAGTGGCAACCAGCATGGGGCCCCACTGGGATGGGTGCCATACAAACATGTAGTAAAATCCAGTCCCTGCCCCAAAGAGCTTACAGTCTAAAGAACAAGCCTTAGCAGGTGGGTGAGACAAACAAGTGGACTGGGTGGAGGCTCAAGAAGACAGGGTCCTAAAAGCTAACAGAATGCAGGCAGTTCTTAACCAATCAGAGACTGTAACCACAACTCATCACCTGCCTAGCTTTTAATCAGCTTGCAATTTCCTACATGTATCGAGTAACAGGCAAGTTCTGAGAAAGGAATTGAAGGACCGAAAGGTCCGATTTTGACTGGGAGCTTTTTCCACTTGTAAGGGGCAGCGTGGGAAAAAGTGTTTCTTGGGGAAGCAGATTATCAAGGCTGATATCGCTGGCAGAGCTAGGGCAGGGGTCGACCTTGCAATACAAAACAAGCCTTACACATAGGACCAAGTTTTCAGACAACTGGCACTTACAATACACCTGTAAAAACTGTGCATACAAAAGGAGGGCTTTCATGGGAGCAATTCTGCCACCACTATTTGAAAATGTGGCCAGTACACTCCAACCCCATGAACACCAAAACGTGCAAAGCAGGTTGAATGTTAATTCAGCTACATTACACTGGCAAACAGAGCCCAATGTAATAGGAGAACAATGTGTGTTAATGAGAACAAGTGCTGCTCACTTAATTCTCCATGAATCCCATGCAACTTGCTCCCTGGTAACTGAAAAGTTGCCTGGAAAATCTGCACCAATGCCATTAGGTTCTTGTCTACATTGCAAAATTTTACCACATGTACCAGGATGTGAAGAATTGAGTTGCTGACACAGTGCTAACTGGTCAGAGCAGGCCAGGCAAATCACATCCAGCAACTAATCATGATTAAATCCTGCTGGGTTTTTTAACAGAGAATTTTTTTTGTCAGCAAAAATGTATGTCTGTTTTCCAACCAGTTTATTAACACACAATAAACTTAATTCACAATAAGTGATCAGTTTGAGAAGCCCTGACCTTTAAAACTTTATAGTGACTTTATCTATACCTTCCTGCTGTGAAGCCAACACAACTGAAAGCTGCTGGGATAATACAGATGATGCACTTAATTAATGTAATTAACATGGTATGATCATGGCAAACAGATGCAATATGGGTTAAGATATCTGGAAACAAATACAATGGTTTCCCTGCTCCAAAAACAAACGAAGAATCTACATCGGGGTCGGCAACATTCGGCACGCAGCTCATCAGGGTAAGCACCCTGGCGGGCCGGGCCAGTTTTATAGTAAAAAAAAGTAAGTAATTAAAGTAAAAGACGGTTACTCACCGTTGTAACTGTTGTTCTTCGAGATGTGTTGCTCATATCCATTCCATTAGGTGTGTGCGCGCCGCGTGCACGATCGTCGGAAGATTTTTACCCTAGCAACACCGGCGGGTCGGCTGTGGAGCCCCCTAGAGTGGCGCCTTCATGGCGCTGAATATATACCCCAGCCGACCCGGCGCCCCCTCAGTTCCTTCTTGCCGGCTACTCCGACAGTGGGGACGGGGGGCGGGTTTGGAATGGATATGAGCAACACATCTCGAAGAACAACAGTTACAACGGTGAGTAACCGTCTTTTCTTCTTCGAGTGCTTGCTCATATCCATTCCATTAGGTGACTCCCAAGCCCAACTTAGGTGGTGGGGTCGGAGTGAGACATTGCTGTGTGCAAAACTGCTGATCCGAAGGCAGCATCGTCCCTGGACTGCTGCACTAGTGCATAGTGTTCTGTAAACGTGTGGACTGACGACCAAACCGCAGCTCTACAAATGTCCTGGATCGGAACTTGCGCCAGGAAAGCCGTCGAGGAAGCTTGGGCCCTCGTGGAGTGAGCGGTGAGGTGTGGTACTGAGACACCTGCCAGGTCGTAGCAAGTCCGGATGCAAGACGTAATCCAGGAGGATAGGCGTTGTGATGAGACCGGTGAGCCTTTCATTCGGTCGGCCACTGCAACGAAGAGTTGCGTCGTCTTTCTAAAGTGCCTTGTGCGGTCAATATAGAAGGCCAGGGCCCTGCGTACGTCCAGAGAATGCAAACGTTGATCCTGGCGAGTAGCATGTGGTTTAGGATGAAAGACCGGGAGAAATATATCCTGGTTGATATGAAATGGAGAAACCACCTTAGGGAGAAAGGCAGGATGTGGGCGGAGCTGCACTTTATCCTTATGGAAAACTGTGTAAGGGGGCTCGGATGTAAGCGCCCTGAGTTCAGAAACGCGCCTTGCTGAGGTGATGGCTACGAGGAAGGCTGTCTTCCAGGATAGGTACAAAAGTGAACAGGTGGCCAGTGGCTCGAATGGAGGACCTGTGAGCTTGGAGAGAACCAGGTTGAGGTCCCACGTTGGAACGGGCTGACGTTGTTGTGGGTACATCCGGTCTAAGCCCTTGATCCGTGTTGAGGGCTTCCTACTGCTCAGCAGAATCTGTTGGACAGAGTGCGAGCACTGCTGCTCTGCCTGGGTGAACCATGGAGCAGCCACGCCGTGAGGTGGAGTGATTGCAGGTCGGGGTGACGCAGGCGGCCGTGGTCCTGAGAGATGAGATCCGGGCATGATGGAAGCGGGATCGGTGTCTGAACCGAGAGCTCCAACAGCGTGGTGTACCAATGTTGTCTCGGCCACGCTGGGGCGATCAGAATCACCTGTGCCTGGTCTCTGCGCAATTTGAGCAGTACCTTGTGGACCAGCGGAAATGGAGGGAAGGCATAAAACAGGTGGTCTTTCCAGGGAAGGAGAAACGCATCCGAGAGGGAGCCCGGAGCTCGACCTTGCAGGGAGCAGAACACGTGGCACTTCCTGTTGTCTTGAGATGCAAACAGGTCTATCTGGGGAAACCCCCACTTCTGGAAAACGGAATGTATGATGTCCGGACGGATAGACCACTCGTGTGTTTGAAAGGACCTGCTGAGTCGGTCCGCCAGAGTGTTCTGGACTCCAGGGAGGAACGATGCCGTGAGATGGATTGAGTGGGCGATGCAGAAGCCCCACAGGCGAATGGCCTCTTGGCATAGAATTGACGAACGTGCTCCTCCTTGCTTGTTGATGTAAAACATGGCCGTGGTGTTGTCGATGAGAACTAACACACAGCGGCCACGTAGGAGGTTGAGAAATGCCTGGCACGCCAGGCGCACCGCCATCAGTTCCCGAACATTGATGTGCAGGGCTATCTGGGGTGCAGTCCACAGGCCCTGGGTATGGTGTTCGCTGAGATGGGCGCCCTAACCCAGGGATGAAGCGTCTGTGACCAGGTGCAGAGAGGGTTGTGGGGCGTGAAACGGCATCCCCTCGCAAACCACCTTGTGGTCTAGCCACCATGTGAGGGAGGTCAGGACCGAGTTTGGGACCGTGACCACCATGTTCAGGCTGTCCCGATGTGGGCGGTATATTGATGACACCCAGGTCTGGAGTGGGCGAAGCCGAAGTCTGGCATGCCTGGTTACGTACGTGCAGGAAGCCATGTGACCCAGCAGGGTAAGGCACGACCTCACCGTGGTAGTAGGGAAGGCCTTGAGTCCTTGAATGAGGCTCGTGATGGTGCAAAAGCGATTGTCTGGCAGGATGGCTTGTGCACGTCTGGAGTCTAGAACCGCGCCGATGAATTCTATTCTCTGGGTAGGTTCCAGAGTGGATTTGTCCTTGTTGAGTGGGATACCCAACTTGTTGAATGTGTGCACTATTATGTGGACGTGATCTCGAACTTGTTCTTTGGTGCGACCGCGTACCAGCCAGTCGTCTAGGTACGGGAACACCTGTATCCCTTGCCGACGAAGGTACGCTGCCACGACAGCCATACATTTCGTGAACACCCTTGGGGCCGAGGATAGGCCGAAGGGAAGGACTGCAAATTGGTAGTGCACCTTGCTTACCACGAACCGCAGGAAGCGTCTGTGAGGCGGGTAAATTGCTATGTGAAAGTATGCATCTTTCATGTCGAGGGCGGCGAACCAGTCTCCAGGATCGAGGGAAGGGATAATGGTCCCCAAAGAGACCATGCGGAACTTCAACTTTACTATGAATTTGTTGAGTCCGCGCAAGTCCAAGATGGGTCGCAGACCTCCTTTGGACTTGGGAATGAGGAAGTAACGGGAATAGAATCCCCTGCCCCTTAACTCCACTGGAACCTCCTCTATGACCCCCATAGCAAGGAGCATGGAAACTTCCTGTGTAAGAAGTTGCTCGTGAGAAGGGTCCCTGAAGAGGGACGGGGAATGGGGGGAGGAGGGGGGAATTGAGGAAAACTGGATAGCATATCCCCTGTCCACCGTGCGAAGGACCCAACGGTCCGAGGTTATAAGGGACCAGGCATGGTGGAAATGGGAAAGGCGATCCCGAAAGGATGGGGCTGGATCCTGTGGGATGACTGGGGCGCCGTCCTCGACCGCACCTTCAAAAGTTCTGCCTGGGGCCTGAAGGTGGTCTAGGTGGCCCCTGGTTCTGACCAGGTTGAGGGCCGGTCCACCTTCTTCTACCACCTCATCCTCGCCTCCGGGTCGAGTCCTGTCTCTGACGAGGCGGGGGGGGGGGTAGAAGCGCTGAGGCTGCGGTCTAAATGGCCTGCGCTGAGGGCCCACAACATGCATCCCCAAGGAACGCATGATCGTCCTGGAGTCCTTGAGGCTCTGCAGGCGAGAGTCCGTCTTTTCTGAAAACAACCCTTGTCCTTCAAAGGGCAGATCCTGCAGGGTTTGCTGCAGTTCCTGAGGCAGACCCGAAACCTGGAGCCAGGAGATCCTCCGCATAGCGATACCTGAGGCCAGGGTTCTCGCAGCAGAGTCCGCTATGTCTAAGGAGGCCTGTAAGGAGGACCGAGCCACCTTCTTACCCTCCTCCACCAGGGCTCCAAACTCCTCCCTGGACTCTTGGGGAACCAACTCTTTGAACTTCCCCATAGAGTTCCAGGAGTTAAAGCTATAGCGGCTCAAGAGCGCCTGTTGATTAGCCGCTCTAAGTTGCAGCCCTCCGGCTGAGTAAACTTTACGGCCGAATAAATCGAGGCGCTTAGCCTCCTTCGATTTGGGCGCTGCGGCCTGCTGACCGTGGCGCTCCCTTGCGTTCACTGATGCCACCACCAGTGAACACGGCTGGGGGTGGGTATACAAGTACCCGTAGTCTTTAGACGGGACAAAGTATTTCCTTTCCACCCCTCTCGCTGTGGGTGGGATAGAGGCAGGAGTCTGCCATATCGTAGATACATTGGCTTGTATCGTGCGGATCAGGGGTAACGCCACCCTCAATGGGGCATCCGCTCCGAGGATATTCACGATGGGGTCGTGCACCTCCACTATCTCCTCCGCCTGCAGGTCCATATTACGGGCCATCCGACGCAGAAGATCTTGGTGAGCCCGAAGATCTATTGGAGGTGGACCTGTGCACGATGTGCCCGCCACTGCCTCATCCGGAGAGGAAGAGGAAGATGCCTCCGGTGGAACAGGATCCAAGGGAGGGTCCTGGTCTCCCTGCTCCTGGGCCGGAGCATCACCTGCGCTTGAGTCCAGGGCGTCAGGTGGTGCGGACACGGAAGCCTCCATGCCCCCTGGCGGAGGCCGAGAGATGGTGGACTCCGGGGCCCTTCTAACAGAGTGACCGGAGCGAGAGGTCGAAGCAACTGGAGCCCCTTGCGCCTGATGGTACGCCCACGGGGTCCAAAACGACCAGTGAGATGGGCCATGAGAATGGTCCTCTGTTATGTTCTGCCAATGGCCCAAGTCCTGTTCCTCGGCTTGCCCCTGAGGGGGGTATGCCGATCTCGAGAGGTCCTCCGAGGAGCGAGACCCCGATCTCGATGGCCATGGCGGTGCCGAGAGCGTCGAGACGATTCCCGTGGGCTGCGGTGCCGCACGGTGCCGGTCTGGAGATGATCTATCTCCACGCGGCGCCGGCGATCGGTGCCGGGACCGCGACCGGTGCCGATGACCTCGTCGGTGCCGGGAGTCGGATCTGGACCTCGACGAGGACCTGGAGTATGCCCGGTACCGGGAGCGGCCTCTCGACGTCGAGCGGCGACCGTAGCGGTGCCGAGAACTACGTCTCGACGTTGATCGGTGCCGACGATCATAGCGGTGCCGAGACGTAGAGCGGTGCCGCGAAGAAGATCTTGGCCGCGAGTACGACCGGTGCCGAGGTGATATTCGGTGCCGGGACTGCGAGCGGCGTGGGGACCTGCTTCGGGACCTGGATCGGTGCCGAGGTTCCAGCCCTTGCGATGGAGGGCGCATCAAGGCAGGTTTCCCCCTCGACTGGACCGGGCGAGGCAACGGTGCCGTCGGTGCCGGTGGTTGAGGCGGTGCCGGCTCCGTGAGAGCTATTAAGTCTCTCGCCGCCGCGAAGGTCTCTGGCGTCGACGGGAGGCACTGTATCACCGCCGGCCTCGGTGGAGACGCCGTCTGCACCGGACTCAACGGCCTCGGCGCCGGAGTCGACGGTGCTGGAGGCACCTGTTTCCGGTGCTCCACCGGCGTACGCGGCTCTACCCCCGGCACTGGGGGAGCCAGCGTCTTCGGCACGGAGGTCCCCGTCTTATGGGCTTTCTTATGCCCTGGGGATAATGACCGGCGCCGAGGCACTTGCTGTGCTTGCGGTGCCGACGAGGTCCGGTGCCGGGAAGGCTCATCTGACGCCACTCGCGTGGTCGTCATGGCCGGTGCCGCCGGGGCATTGCGCACCGAGGCGCTAGGTGCCGGGGCCTGACTTGTAGATGGAGCGTCCGGACTAAGTGCCGCCTCCATCAGGAGTTGCCGGAGCCGAAAGTCCCGCTCCTTCTTGGTCCTTGGTCTGAAGGCCTTACAGATCTTGCACTTATCTGTTTGATGGGACTCTCCCAGGCACTTCAGACAGGAGTCGTGCGGGTCGCTCGTGGGCATAGGCTTAGCGCAGGAGGCGCACAGCTTGAAGCCGGGAGCGTTGGGCATGAGCCCGGCCCCGCGGCCGGGGGAGAAAGGGGGAGACGACCCCCTTAATCCCCTGAACTATTATAACAACTAGACAACTTTTAAAACTATTGAACTATTTAACTATAAACACTAGGACTATAACTATAACTATAACTGCGAATAACGAACTAAGCTAGGGAGAGTGGAGAACAGCTAAGCAGCGCTCCACAGTTCCAACGACCGTCAGGGGCGGTAAGAAGGAACTGAGGGGGCGCCGGGTCGGCTGGGGTATATATTCAGCGCCATGAAGGCGCCACTCTAGGGGGCTCCACAGCCGACCCGCCGGTGTTGCTAGGGTAAAAATCTTCCGACGATCGTGCACGCGGCGCGCACACACCTAATGGAATGGATATGAGCAAGCACTCGAAGAAGAATATTTTGTTATAGTAGTTGTATTATGCTGGCACCCACAGACACCAGCTGGAATCATGGTCCATTGCACTGGATGCTGTGCAAACACATAGGAACACACAGTCCCTGTCCCGTGATTGTGTTCAAAGGTTCACAAAATCCTCTGGGATTCCCCTATTTCTAGCCAGACCCTGGTATAATTAAATAGCTGCACTATTGATGGCTAATCTATGGCTTTGAGCCACATGTTTCTCTGCACATGTCTCCCTTCGTGGGTTTGAGTCAGCCACTACATGAATTCTTTATGTTATCCTAATAAAAACTGCAACCTGAAATCAATATAAATCAGAGAGCCAAGGCACATACACAGTAGTAACTAGCATTCTCCAAACTGGTGACTGAATTTAATGCCAGATCCTTCTGCGAGCCCTAATACCAAGTCGATGGTGACTTTGTTAGCTGTTATTGTTAGGCGTGTTGCTTTATAATGCACCTTTTATATTCTTTGCATTGCCCACTCCTTCCCTCTCTGAGCTGAAGGGCGGAGCAGGGGAGCACCTGTATTGTCCACTCCCCTTTGTACACTAGAATACACCACTTATACCCCCCCTTCCCCACAGCACTCATTATAACTGCACCAAGCCTCTTCTAAGACCGCTTTCAATGCTATTCTGTGGCTCGTCCATTGAGGAAGGTAGAAAGGTGAAGGGCAGCCTGGTTTGCCTGGCCGTTCACCTTTACAACAATCCCCACCTCCTCCAGTCCAGAATCTGAATAAACTTGAAGTCAAACTTTCAGTCTAGTAACATGCATCTTTGTGTGTCTCTCTTGCTGTCATACATGCACATACTTGTGCATGCACACACACGCGCACACACACACACGCTTAAGGAAAGCGAATTTGGTTAGCATTTCCACTCAGAAGAAACCATCTATTTTCATCCGACAAGGGAGAAAAGAAGCACCAGAAAGCAGCACTTACCTCCGTTCATAGCCTGTGCACCACAGCTGTCCTCCACAGCCCTGTTTCCACACTTTGACCATCCGAGTGAACGCTTGGACACACGGCTGCCTGTGCCCCACTATCACCAGCTCTTGCTCCGCACAAACGTTTGGCCTGTCGAACGGAGAGAAGCAGGCATATTTATATTACCATCAACACTTTGGAGTGACCTAGTACAGGGCTTTGACAGCTTGAGAATGAACAGGGTGCGGATAAGCTATGCTTTTTCTGAGACAGAGTCTCACAAGATATTCTATACAATATTTATCTACTCATTTAATTTACACGGGAGGAAATGGAAGAGACATAGCCTCTCAGCTAAGCAGGTCCAAAGCCCTTTGGGGCCTTGTACATCACCCAACACCTTAAACTTCTTCTGGGAGCCCCCAAGGAGACAGTTCAGATCACGGAGCACTGGTTTAATATGCTTATGGTGAGACAGTCTATTTACCGAGCAGCCCACCACTGTTGGCACTAGCTTCAGTACAAATAATATAATAAAATAACACCAGCACCTCCACTTCAAGAGTGTCTCACTGGAGGACCAAAGGCCTTCAAGGATCAGTTAAGTCTCACCACACCCCATCAGGTAATTATCAGCCTCCAACATGGTAAAGGTGGACGGACTGGGGTGGGGTATGAAATGAGGAATTCAGTGCTTCCTGGAGCTGCTTGAGATAAGTGCCACCAGAGCCTGCATCCCTGAGCCTCTCCCCATGCCCCAACCCCCTACCCCAGCCCAGAGCCCCCTCCTGCACCCCAAACCTCTCATCCCCAGCCCCACCCCAGAGCCCACACCCCCAGGTGGAACCTACACTCCTTCCCCACCCCAACCCGCTACCCCAGCCCTGATCCCCCTCCCGCCCTCTGAACCCCTCAATCCCAGAGCACCCTCCTACACCCCAAACTCCTCATCCCCAACCCCACCCCAGAGCCCATACCCCCAGCTGGAGCCCTCACCCCGCCACACACCCCACTACCCTGCCCCAGCCCGGAGCCCTCTCCCGGACCCTGAACTCCTCATTTCATACCCCACCCCAGAGCTCACACCCCCAACTACAGCCCTCACCCCTCTCCCCAATTTGGTGAGCATACAATTTCTATTCCCAGATGTCGCCCTCGGGCCAAAAAGTTTACCCACCCCTGTTTTATAGCATTTGGAACACGTAAAATTAATCAGCAGCTTCAAAAACTGATGAAACAGATCAAACATATCAAGAACTCGTGCGTACTGCAAACTTCATTGTTTTAGTGCTTTGCAACCAAATTATTAAAAGATTAAAATATTTTGGCTTTCCAAATGCTAATAAATAATAAGCTGTGTAATCTCTTTCCAAGTATCAGAGGCCCAGAGTTTAAAATTTCTAATCAATTTGATTTCTATTTGCTTTTGCCTCTCCACACAAAATAAAATGTTTGTTTGTTGCTAAATTCATTTTAAATTTTCCAAAATGCCCTCCCACTGAACGGAAGTGATTGGGGTTGATTCCTGGAAAGAAACAGGCTTACGGGATTTGCCATAGTAGACCAAACCTTTGCTTCATCAAACAGAGACTTTATATGCTGCTGTTCATTGAAGCTACAATAGCATTGACTAGCAAAATGGCTAAATTGAGGTGGTTATGCAATTATTACCCTGTAGTAAAAAAGGCATTTTCCCCCAATACATAATAAAGTGGAGAACCTTTTGGAAGTCAGTCTTAGTTGCCACTGCGAACTTGATCATGGATAGTATAAGACAGGGGTCGGCAACCTGTCAGAAGTGATGTGCCAAGTCTTCATTTATTCACTCTAATTTAAGGTTTTGTGTGACAGTAATACATTTGAACGTTTTTAGAAGGTCTCTTTCTATAAGTCTATAATATATAACTAAACTATTGTTGTATGTAAAGTAAATAAGGGTTTTTAAATGTTTAAGAAGCTTCATTTAAAATTAAATTAAAATGCAGAGCCCCCCGGACCAATGGCCAGGACCCGGGCAGTGTGAGTGCCACTGAAAATCAGCTCGTGTGCCACCTTTGGCATGAGTGCCATAGGTTGCCTACCCCAGTATAAGAGAGATTTTGAAATCACAAGTTTTGGACAGTGAAGAGCTGAGAATGTGTTTGCTGATCCATAAATAAGCTACAGCTGCATTACTGTATTATAGCCTCGACAGGGCTGCTACAGCGGGAGTTCCGCATTTCAGAAAGAGGATTTTTGTTTTGTGTTGGTGTTCTTAACATTTTCTTAGAAATGTTGATCCTGTATTTGGCATTCTTGCTTGCCAGACTGGTTAAACCTGAGTTCATGTTAGGAATGAGTTACTTCATACCCTGTTTACAAAGGCCACGTCTACACTACCCGCCGGATTGGCGGATAGTAATCGATCCCCTTGTTATATATGCCATCATATGCCAGCAATGCCCCTCTGCTATGTACATTGGCCAAACTGGACAGTCACTACTCAAGAGGATAAATGGACACAAGTCAGATATCAGGAATGGCAATATACAAAAACCTGTAGGAGAACACTTCAACCTCCCTGGCCACACAATAGCAGATGTAAAGGTAGCCATCTTACAGCAAAAAAACTTCAGGACCAGACTCCAAAGAGAAACTGCTGAGCTCCAGTTCATTTGCAAATTTGACACCATCAGATCAGGATTAAACAAAGACTGTGAATGGCTATCCAACTACAGAAGCAGTTTCTCCTCCCTTGGTGTTCACACCTCAACTGCTAGCAGAGCACCTCACCCTTCCTGATTGAACTAACCTCGTTATCTCCATACTGATTTATACCTACCTCTGGAAATTTCCATTACTTGCATCTGAAGAAGTGAGGTTCTTACCCACGAAAGCTTATGCTCCCAATACTTCTGTTAGTCTTAAAGGTGCCACAGGACCCTCTGTTGCTTTTTACAGATTCAGACTAACACGGCTACCCCTCTGATACTTGATCCCCAAATCGACGCCCGTACTCCACCTCAGCAGGAGAAGTAAGCAGAGTCGACGGGGGAGCCGCGGCAGTTGACTTGCCGCCGTGAGGACGGACAGGTAAGTCGAACTAAGATACTTCGACTACACGAATAGCGTAGCTGCGTATCTTAGATCGATCCCCTCCCCTAGTGTAGACCAGCCCAAAGATAGGTCTCTCTCCCCTCTTGTAGCACCCTCTGCTGGCCAGCTACAGGATTGTATTATAACCAATTTTCAAAACAATGACTGTGAAGCCAGCAGAGTGGGTTCCTAACCTAATTCTGACCACATATGGCACAATGAATATAGATTTAAAAAGTCACAAATTACTATGCACTGCAGCATTTTTTTATGTTTTAGCAATGAAACAATGAAAATACTTCAGGGATATCAGTACAAAAATTGTATGATCTGGGGTCACAGGAGTAAACATTGAGTGACTTGTGGGTCTCAGGAGGAAAAAAAACTGAGAAGTCCTGCTCTGGTTCACTCTCACCCTTCCCTGCCCTGCTTTCTACAATGGGAATTAAAGTCACGTATTATATCCTGTACAGCTCCCACCTTTTAAAGTAAATACTAATGTCACCCAACTTCTGACTGATAGGAATTCTCTTAACGGGTCCCAACTGGTTCTTACCATTGAAAAGATTTAATTGTACACTAGTCTAGTTGTACACACGCACTCTCTTTATTCTGAATATTTCTGGGTGGTGGTGGTGGGTGTTGTTCTGTTTTGAAGCGGTTGTTTTGTTTTGTTTAACTCCCGCTTCAATCAGGTTTCCTCCACAATTAGGAATACAAGAACGGCGATATGGAATCAGAGCACTGGTACACCTAGTCCAGTCTCTTACAAGGTTCAGCACCAAATACTTCAGAGGTAAAGGTCCAAAACGTCCATACCGGACAACAATGCAACGCCTACGGAAGAAATCTCTTTCTGACTCCAGTGGGAATTAATGGTTTATATCCGCTATGATTTTTATTCTCTCTGTAACTGTATATTCATATTATCCATATAAACGTCTATGTTGTTTTTAGATCCTGCTAAGCTCTTCGCTTCAGAAACATCTTGTGGCAGTAGGTTCCACATGCCAACTATGCATTACGTAGAGCATCTGTTTTCACTTTCCTCCATTTTAAATGGGTTACTTTTGTGGGTTTTAAACTGATGTTCCCTTGCTCTCTTATCGTAAGAAAGAGGATAGACCTTTATCATGCCCCCGTTGTCATTAACAAGATCTGAAGCAACAGTAGGTTTATTCATAGCCAAAGCTAGTCATTGCCCTGACCCTTTTCCTGAATTAGAGTAACCGCAGTTACTCTTACATGAAAGATGCATTTTTCAGTGGTCCTCAACCCTATGACTAAGGGTCCGTGAAAGGTTGTTGTTACCATACAACAGTGGTTTACAACCTGTGGTCTGCAGGGGGGTCCGCAGACTATGTCTAAGATTTCAAAAGGGATCAGCACCTCCATTTGAAATTTTGTAGGGGTCTGCAAATGAAAAAACCACTGCATTAGATCACTAGGGCTATCCGCTTTACAAGAGCAGGCTCCAGTTTCCCCAAAAGAGGATGCATTCATATTATTATAAACTGACTGGACATCTGATTTTGGCCAAAAAGAGTGCCAGGGTTTGCAAGAGAAGAGCCACCCAGGTCAGTTTGCCTCTTCTCTGAAGCCCATTAAAGTTACACTTAGAGGAAAGGAAAGTGATCAGGAACAGTCAGCATGGATTCACCAAGGGCAAGTCACGCCTGACTAACCTAATTGCCTTCTATGAGGAAATAACTGGGTCTGTGAATGAGGGGAAAGCAGTGGATGTGTTATTCCTTGACTTTAGCAAAGCTTTTGATACCGTCTCCCACAGTATTCTTGCCAGCAAGTTAAAGAAGTATGGGCTGGATGAATGGACTATAAGGTGGATGGAAAACTGGCTAGATTGTCGGGCTCAACGGTAGTGATCAACAGCTCCATGTCTAGTTGGCAGCCGGTATCAAGCGGAGTGCCCCAAGGGTCGGTCCTGGGGCCGGTTTTGTTCAATATCTTCATTAATGATCTGGAGGATGGCGTGGACTGCACTCTCAGCAAGTTTGCAGATGACACTAAACTGGGAGGAGTGGTAGATACGCTGGAGGGTAGGGATAGGATACAGAGGGACCTAGACAAATTAGAGGATTGGGCCAAAATAAATCTGATGAGGTTCAACAAGGACAAGTGCAGAGTCCTGCACTTAGGACGGAAGAATCCCATTCACTGTTACAGACTAGGGACCAAGTGGCGAGGCAGCAGTTCTGCAGAAAAGGACCTAGGGGTTACAGTGGACAAGAAGCTGGATATGAGTCAACAGTGTGCCCTTATTGCCAAAAAGGCTAACAGCATTTTGGGCTGTATAAGTAGGGGCATTGCCAGCAGATCGAGGGACGTGATCGTTCCCCTCTATTCGACATTGGTGAGGCCTCATCTGGAGTAATGTGTCCAGTTTTGGGCTCCACACTACAAGAAGGATATGGAAAAATTGGAAAGAGTCCAGTGGAGGGCAACAAAAATGATTAGGGGGCTGGAGCACATGAGTTATGAGGAGAGGCTGAGGGAATTGGGATTGTTTAGTCTGCAGAAGAGAAGAATGAGGGGGGATTTGATAGCTGCTTTCAACTACCTGAAAGGGGGTTCCAAAGAGGATGGATCTAGACTGTTCTCAGTGGTACCTGATGACAGAACAAGGAGTAATGGTCTCAAGTTGCAGTGGGGGAGGTTTAGGTTGGATATTAGGAAAAACTTTTTCACTAGGAGGATGGTGAAGCACTGGAATGGGTTACCTACAGAGGTGGTGGAATCTCCTTCCTTAGAGGTTTTTAAGGTCAGGCTTGACAAAGCCCTGGCTGGGATGATTTAGTTGGGATTAGGTCCTGCTTTGAGCAAGGGGTTGGACTAGATGATCTCCTGAGGTTCCTCCCAACCCTGATATTCTATGATTCTACATCTTAAAGAACTAATAGTAATGGTCTTTTTCACAGGAACTGCATTTAGGAAAAAAAGGGAAGTTTGAATTTTTTCATCTGTTTTTTTTCAGACAAGGCTCTATAAGCCTTTTCAGTAAATATCTAGTCTGACTGTGCTCTCTGCTTGGAGTGTGAAAAATAATTTAAAATCATAAAGCAAATAAACGTGTTCAGAATAGCAATTATTCACATCTGTCTCCCTAGGAGAAGCTTACCTCATAGCTATTAACACTCTTCACATGCACTGAACCTCTAGGCAAGGTGAACTGGAAAGCCTCTATGAAAGCTCCAACAACTACTTGTCCACTGATCCCCAACAGGTATATTTTTCTTTTAGGGACTTTTAAGAAAGAGCACCTTAAGAAAGAGCAAGAGTCAAAGAGGAGGCAATTTTCTTGTGGGTCTGGATTTCAAAATGTATGGTAGGATCCATGTTCATCCACTCTCAATTATTCCAGAATATATGAGCTTTATTTACAGGTTAACAGATTATTTTTCTAATGGCCATCCTCACAAACCCCACCTGAGATCCTTCTGCCTCTGACCCAATCACCAGAAGTAATGAGTCTGCCACTGGACTTTCACGTGGATTGTGTTGATGCTGCAAAGAGAGCTCACTATCTCCTAGATGCACTGATGCTGACAGGGCTGAGAGGTGTACATGCTTCCTTTAGTAAGGTGAGCAATTCTGACTGAGTTAGGAAGCAGGTCTATTGAGTATGTGCCATTTTTGCCTAACTGCTTTTCTGACTAACTGGGCTTCAAGGAATATGAATCTGTTGTTTTAATTTTAGAAGGTGTAGCAAACATTAGTCTGTGAATTAATGAGATTTAGGAGCAATCTGTTGGGGGGGTTTCCACTTCTGGTGGTTACAGTTCCCCAAAAGAGCTTATGCATTAAAAAAAAAAAAAAAAAAAAAAACCCTTTCTATAGCAACAGACTAACTCAATAATTCAGAATGGAGAAGTATAGCAATTCCAGCTGGCACCTTACTGCTCCAAGACATTCAATAAGGATACTGTTACAGAAAGCCTGAAAATACCTTTTGGATTAATGACATGTTTCCCCATAGCTTTGCCTTAAAATCCTGGCCTGTTGTTCTCACATGTGGCCACTGAAGAGCTATTCAGTTAGCCAAGCCTCATACACATCAGTTCACCAGACCCAAGTCCCAGATGGACGGAGGCCGGGGAAGCAGTTGTTATTTTGCTAGTATCTCCTTTTCCAAAAGACAACAAATCCATCTATATAATAACTATCAAAGGGCAATCTACAGAATGCCCTGTATATCCTTTGCTATTTACTTACAAATGCCTCACCCCTTAGCTGTCTGCACATCCAAAAAGGAAGAACTAAAAAGAACCACAAGAATGCGGTTGGCAGCAGCAATGTTTCTGGAGTAATTTATTGCAGTGAAGGAGAGTTTTTGTGTGCACCAAACAGTGGTTTTGTGTCTAAAGAGTATTGTCAGCAGTGCTCTATTGGGAATTAAGTTGCTAAATTAAATTCAGCACTTCCCATTCCCTGGCATTTTCTTTTCTTGAATACACTGGCACACATCTCATTTCCAGTATCTGATCCAACAATCCCTAACAGGCACTGCTTGGGAGATAATATGAAATTCTTTACATAAGCAAGAAAGATATCTTTGCAATAATTTTCCAAAACACATCCACTGAACAGGAGTGCCTCCATCCCCAGTAACCAAGTTACTGATGTAAGACAAAGATGGTTTGGATTTACTTCATTGCACAATACTAGTTTCATTTACAAAGAAAAGCAGAGAGATCCCCCTGCATGGAGAGATCTTCTCCTGGCAGAATACCAAACTTGTAAGGAAGTTTTCCCAAAGGATCCACACAGTTAATGCCAAACTAAAGCTATAACATTTCATTAAAAAATACAGGGCTAAGTGCCTCTAGATTAAGAGCAGGAGGAAAAAAGGTGACTATAAAGAAGAATGTGATAGAGAAGAGAGAAATAGAAAAGAGGATAATATAAAAGCAGCAGTCATAGTAAAACAGTCTTCAAACTATATAATTACATTTCATGCTCACACACTACCTACATCTCAATGAAAAAAATCCAAGCATCTCCTACAGGCAAAGGGAAGCATCCATACTTTTCAAATCCCTGTTTGCCTTTGTTCTATGCACACTTGTGACCAGGGAAAACAAAAAACAAAACAAAACAAAAAGAACCTTTTTTAAAAATTGCATATAACAGCTTCTCCCTTAAATATTTGCTGACCTGATCTGACCAACGCTGGTGATTCTCTTTGCTGAGTACTTACATAAGGGGCTGTAGTTTGTTCCTATAGGTGAACGAAGGCACTGGCAGGGTCAGAATGAATGATAGCACCAACACGTGTAGCTCCATTGCTGCTGCTCCTTTCCCTTCCCAGGGTGGCTCTGATGGGTGCCTAGAAAGTTTTACAGCCTTCCCAAGTGAGAGGCTGGCAAGCGTCTCTTCCTCAAAGAAAAATGCTCATGATTACTTCCTGACTTTGCCAGTTTCTCCTTTGCTGACAAAGAACAACACTATGGGAACACACGATGATTCTTGCTGGGGTTCGCTGGAAGAGCAGATTTATCACTCTTGGACTTTTCCTCCTACAGGCAGTTTCCCTGTATCTTCAATCCAAGGGAAGTGATTACAATGCCAGTGGTCACAGAGCTTTTCCAAAACCCAAACCTGGCTCCTTAGTTTCTCTTATTAGTATTAAAGTATGCTGAGGTGGCTTTTCCTTCTGGCATTTGCTTTCTAATGAGATCAAAAGTGCCAGTGGCTACAAAATCTGGGTGCAGTCCAGCAGCGAAGTCCCATGTAGGTTTGATTGGTTTGGTGTCCTGATCCACTTCACAAGGCAATATATAACCCAACTCTGAGGATGGGAGCTCCCACAGAGAAGTCCACCTCCCTGAGGACCCACAAAATTCCCAGCCCCTTTCAGCAATGAGCAGAGATTTCCATTAACCCTCACTGCACACTCTAAGTCATCCTCCCTCCATCAATCTCCACCTTTATCCTGGCAGGACTCTCTTACACACACTTGCTTCGAAAGCAGCAGCTCTTCTATCCCCTGCACTACAGACCAACAAAACTTTCTTCTTGCCTTTCCCAGGTCTGCCTTTCATTCACATGCTCTCTTGTTTCTTTCTTGCTGACAGTCAGAAATCCCTCCCACCAGCCGTGCCCAACTGTGAGGAGAGGAAGGGGAGGGGGGAACTCAGCAGAAGAGTAGCAGGAATAATTTCATTTTGCTGATCAAAAGACAATTCTTTTGCAGGACCCACTGCCAAATCCCAAAGCTATGCAATCCCTCCAGCCCCCTAAAAGATTCACAGAGATCCAAGCTTTCCTGCACATCTAGGACAGATAAGGCAGTTCACAACTCTTCCAAGAGAAATTCTGATGTGTGTGTGTGAAGGCTGATAGGGACAGGCAGGAAGAACACTTTGATGGCTGGAGGGTTAATAGGTATGCAAGTGCCTTGCTCACAAATCCTGTTATTTAGTGCATTGTTTACTGAAGTGCATATTGGGTGTGGGGCAAGATTAAAACTATAATTAAAATAATACATAAACCTGGATCCAAGGGAAAAAAATCATTCCAAAATAACTGGGCAAAGTGGGGGAGAGAAGGGATAAGACTAATTAGTTATTTGCCCTCTCCTAGTTAATTGCCCTCCTGCAAAAGAAAACTAAATGAGCAGTGGGGTTAGATCTGCGTGGGAGAGGGAAGCTGTGTTTTATTGGGGGCTGACCTCTGCTGGGGTAAGGCTGTTATTTAATTTAATTTTTGTCCTTGTAACTTGTGTCTGGGGTGCCTAGAGGTCCCGTTTTATTATTGTATAAATCCAAATAAACAAACACAGCGGCCTTCTGCTGTCCCTGTTCAGCGTGCTTCTCACTACCTCACATTCTCATTTTCCTCAAACATTGCTCTATGGCCAAGCAGTCTTTCGAACTTTTATTTTAGTTCATACTTGGCAAGTGGAAAACATACCCCACCTGCACTAGACATTTTGGTTTGGCCCGAATATGAAGTTTAACTCAAAGTCACAAGCGCATTTTATCTATTTAGTCTGGAATGGTTTTGAGAGTAGGACTCGCTCAGGAAATGGCGTATTAACACTGACTTGTAGTTCGTTGATTCCCACCAAACGCAGCTCACTAGGGACTAAATTGTGTTGCCATCCAATGACTGTTAACTAGCCAGTGTGAAATAAGTTGGTAGGTCTCAGTACAATTCCTAATTGGACTAGTGTTACTCCCCACCCCATCCAAAAAAAAAAAAGCATCACAAGTGGCATTAATTGCCCTGTTGTTGTCAGTCTCAGGAGATGGGCTGAGGATTAAATGGGCTAAAAAGACTGAACTCCCTGCTTGCCCCTAGAGATGGTTCCACCAGATGGGGCTGAGGTGCATTGGCTGGTACAAGAGGAGGTGGGGAGAGCAGACAAGAAGTGTGAAAGCGCTGCAGTAACAAACACCCAAGGGAGGAGCTGGCTGACAAAAGCTGCCTTTCAAAAAGGGGCGGGGAATCAGTGAGGGAGAGGGAGGTGAACAGACTGGTCCCCAGCAAAGGACTGGCCTTCTGCACGAGAGAGAGAGAGAGAGAGAGAGAGAGAGCAATGAGGAGTGCAGGAAGACAGAGGGAGAGTCTGTTCCAGTGAGACTTCCAGCCCCAGCTGGTTCAGCAGTGCATCCAGGAATGTGCGTGACTACAGGGAGGGTGCAAGGATGTTTCGCGCCCTAGGCGAAACTTCCACCTTGCGCCCCCCCACCCCTCCCCGAGCCCTGTGGCAGCTCTCCGCCCTAAGGCGCCCCTCCTCCCCCCCACGGCAGCTCCCCCCCCCCCGCCCTGAGATGCTCCCCCCCACGGCAGCTCCCCCCGGCCCAGGCTGCCGTGCAGCAGCTCCCCACCCCAGCTCACCTCTGCTCCGCCTCCTCCCCGAGCACGCCGTCGCCGCTCCACTTCTCCTGCCTCCCAGACTTGTGACGCCAATCAGCTGTTTGGCGCCGCAAGCCTGGGAGGGAGAGAAGCAGAGCGGGGCGGCGTGCTATGGGAAGGAGGCGGAGCAGAGGTGAGCTGGGGCGGGGAGCAGTTCCCCTGCATGCCGCCCCCCCCTTACTTGCTGCAGGCGGCCCTCCCCGCATCCCCCTGCCACAGCTCCCTCCGCCTAAATGCCGATGACAACGACCAGGGCGGCTGAAGATCCGGCCGCCGCGGTCGCCGCCAAAGGACTCGAAATGCTGCCCTCCCAAATGCTAGCGCCCTAGGCGACCGCCTAATGGGTTGCACTGGCCCTGCGTGACTAGGTGAAAGAAACCAGACTTTGGAATTAATGCACCCAGAGGAAGACTGGAACTCCACTAGGCCAGGTGCTGAACACACTGTAAGAGACAGTCCCTGCCCCAAAGAGTTTATGGAAATGTGATGTGAGATGAGTTTATATTTGCTGGATTGAACTCACACCAAAACCAGCTTCACTAGACACTGCCCACCACCCACCTATACTTCTCCAGAGAAACAACGGGTTACCCAGCTCTTTCAGTAAAGATAGAGAGAATCTTTTTGTGAGCAAGTGGGCAGAAGCTTCTGAATGACCCTGACACTCAAACTCTCTAGTGCATGGTGTGTGAATTCCAGTGTACAGCTATGGTAAGAAAATGGGGGCCCATGGGAAATGCTCCTCGCCCTAATTATGTCTTTGAGGAATGCAACTTGCATTTGTTGTATACGTGGTCTTGTTATTACTGCTCTTCTAGGCATAAAGCTTGCAGTGGCACTTAGAAAATAAAAATATGCAGGGCTCCTGCCTCAGGAAGAGCAAGGTGATGACATGTGGCACTGCACATGTTGCTGAATTTGGAGAAACATATCAATAGTCTAGGGGCAAGTTAGAAAAATAACAATTGCTTTTGTTAACAGCTAAATGTATCCAGTTGAAGAAGATAGAAAAGGAACAACTTCTGCAAATGGCTGGCTTTACACATGAACCCTTTCATAAGTGTCCCATGTACCACCTTTACAGCTATGTGTGTAACATTCTCCCTTAGGAACTAAGAAGCTGTCTGGCCCAGCAGCTGGGACGTTGATATTTTCTGTTTTAAAAAAGGGTCATGGCTATGTAAAAATTCTATTGTTAAAACTTCAGAGTGTAAGTCAGAGCAATAAGGAAATTCAAGCACTCGTTTTCTTCTCAGCACCCTGAAGCCTTGAGTGAAATTACATTGATTTCTTGAAATAAAGGGAAATTGTAAAACTATTTAGATCCTAAAATTGCTTCTTGTAAGCAGCAGGTAAATTCTACTATCTTTTGTAAATTATCTTCATATTTAATTTCTGAAGTGTTGTTCAAATCTGAAAAATAACTTTGTTAAAATGGCACTGTGGAATTCTGCATTGGTCTTACAAGGACTCCAGATCAAATTTGCTCAATTTACAAGAAGAAAGATGTTCCAAATCTCAAAGCCAATAACCTCAACCTGGGATCTGAAATTCATATCAGTTCCTTCTGGCTCATGCATCACCAGTATAATAGATTCTTCATGAAAAATCTTCCCTGAGTTACACCTCTGCATCACCAATAAGAACATAAGATTGGCCAAACTGGGTCAGGCCAATGGTCCATCTGGCCCAGTATAGAATCATAGAACTGGAAGGGACCTCGAGAGGTCATCTAGTCCAGTCCCCTGCACTCATGGCAGGACTAAGTATTATCTGGACCATCCCTGACCGGTGTTTGTCTACCCTGCTCTTAAAAAGTATCCTGCCTTCTGACAGTTGCTGGTGGCAAATGCTTGAAAGGGAATAAACAGAACACGCCAATTAGCAAGTGATCCATCCCCTGTCATCCAGTCCCAGATTCTGGCAGTCAGAGGCTTAGGGATACACAGAGCATGGGGTTGCATCCCTGATCATCTTGGCTAATAGCCAATGATGGGCCTATTCTCCATTAATTTATCTAATTATTTTTTAACCCAATTATACTTTTGGCCTTCACAACATCCCCTGGCAATGAGTTCCTCAGGGTGACTGTGCGTTGTGTGAAGAAGTACTCCCTTATGTTTGTTTTAAACCTGCTGCCTATTAATTTCATTAGGTGATCCCTAGTTCTTGTTATGTGAAAGGGTAAATAACACTTCCTTACTCACTTTCTCCAAACCACTCATGATTTTATAGTCATCTATCATATCCCCACTTAGTCATCTCTTTTCTAAGTTGAACATTCCCAGTCTTTTTAATCTCTCCTCCTAAGGAAGCTGTTCCATACCCCTAATCATTGTTATTGTCCTTCGCTGTACTTTTTCCAATTCTAATATATCTTTTCTGAAATGGGGTGACCAGAACTGTACACAGTATTCAAGGTGTGGACATAAAATGGATTTATATATATATTTTCTGTCTTCTGATTTTCTATCAATGCTGACATAGCCTGTGCTCAGTTAAACCTTTGCTGCCAAACTGTCTTTACTAAGGTCCCATTTAAAGGTGTTTAATTTTATTACCATGGGTAGTCCAACTGTTTGCAGAATCAGGGCCTATGAGTGAATGAGCACAAATTAGACCATTATGAAACTGCACCTGGTTAGGGCATCACAGTCCTGCAACTGGTGCTTAGTAAACAATTCTGGTGATGATGCACAAAAACCAGACTTCAGCTCACTCTCACCTGTGCTGTTCTGCAGGTTTAAAGGGAGTTGAAAGCAATGAAGCCTTATTTTAGTCACGGAAGAGAGCAGCTCTGATTCTGAATACAAACAAGACAGATCTGAGGAGCAGAAGGTGCCTGCACACTACTTGGTTAACTCACTAGCTCAGGAAGGATCAATGCCACTTCAGAGTCTCTTTTCAGGCCCTTGCCTCAGGGCACAATTTATTGGTTAAAGAGAAAACATAAACAAAAACACCAAAATAAAGTAGTTTCCCCTGTCCAACATGGGCTATAGTTCCTAAAGGCTTTTCCCACACCCCTTTCAGTCCTTCTAGGACCTTGCCCTGTCATAGGGACTCCAGTTCTCACTCTTCAGGCCTTCTACCTGCGAGTCACTTAATAGCTGAGTTCTTTCACCTATGGCTCTCTAGCTCAACTGATCCCTTGCTAGCCTTTATACAGACTAGGGCCCTGGTTTTTAAAGGTATTTAGACATTGCTGTGCTCAGCACTGCAATGCTTAACTGATTTAAGAGCCTAAATCTCATTTTCAAAAGGGATTTAGGTGCTTAGGAGCATAAATCACACTGACTTTATAACTCGGAGCATGGTACTCTTCAAGCTATCACATGACACCTACCCCACAACCTCAACTGGAAGGCAACTGATCAGTTACAGGTGGGGCTGGACCCATAAGCCCTTAAAGAGGCCAGCCACTCTGTGCAAGCGCCATTTTTACAAAGTCACTTTTTTGGAGTTGAATCACACTTCAATGGTTAACAAAAAACATTGGCTGGATATTCTACAACCTAATGAAGTCTGAACTTTACTCCCTCCGCTTTGCCATGGGTCCCATCCCTTCATGAGCCTGGAAAGAATTGCATTGTCCTTTTGACTAAGGAAAGACATTCAAAGCTTTGGAGAACATGAGGTACAAGAAATGTTTTACTCCTAGGGTTGTGAAAAATGAAGAGAGACAGCAATTGCAACGCTCAAAACCAATTTACCCTCTAACCCAATATAAAAATATGGAGACAAAGTTCTGTTTGTGGACTATATACTTTTTAGTGGGTAGCTCCCTCTTGTGTATTTGGAAGGTACATGCAGCTTATAAGAATGGAGTCATTTCTTTAGGGAGTCAGTTATTTCCACCAAACATGAAAAAGGAACAGTGGCCCCCAGTGGACAGACACAAGGGCAGAGGAGAGGAGAGGAAGAACCAAAAGAGAAATTATTCTAGCTGCAAGTTTATCTTCCCAACTCAGACATCAAGTAACTGGTGCAGTCTGAATAGCCTCTAGACTGATTTTCGTAGATGCCAGGTAGTGTACATAGGTTGATGGTTAAGGTTATCACACAGTGTGGCTACCCTGTAGGGTTGTCTGAGAAGAGAAGGTGACACTACGATGGAGAAAGCCCTGGTTTAAACACCCAAGGTTTGGGCAGTTAATGTTATTGAACATGAAGCCAATTCTACAAACCTTACGTTAGTAGCCTATGACTACATAGCGAAGACTGTTGGGGTACTTCCATAAATAAAGAGTTGAGTAAGGATTTCAAGAATGGACTTAACCTAGGAAACACGTGTGAAAGATGAATGTCTGAAATCCAATACATTGTATGTCAAGTCTCTTGAATATGTTTTCAGTTTTTACTGTCTTCTAGCACAATTGTCTGCTAAAAATAGCCTCTTCTGGCACCAAGTATAGTAACTCTGGAAAGTGGTAACAGAGTTACAATATGGGGTGATAAACAGTATATATAGAATCTGCAAAAAGGGAACTGAAAAAAAATCTACTTGCTTTGATACCCAGCTATTTAATCTTGACTATCAAACAGAGGAAATATGGTACAGTGTACAGCATGCTAGACTTTAAACTCTACTAGTGACTCATTATGTGACCTTGGGCAAATCACTTATTCTGTCTGTGTTTACTCGTTGGTAAAATGAGAACAGTGAGACTTACCCACCTTTGTAAATCTCTTTAAGATGTATAGATGAAGCATGCTATATAAACGGTAAGCATTATTCCCATGTTCTTGTCTCCTGGAATATTTATACTTATGGTCATTTGATAATTGCTCAGTTTGTTATGCTTTTCCCTCCAGTTTTGACTCAACATATATTGTATGACTTAACTTATATCTGCTTATTAACGGATACATATCTGATTGCTTATTAACAAGATTGATAAAATAAATAAGCACTGGAGCACAGTAAGTAGTGTAATCTCACAGTGTTACTTACAGAAAAGCAGGGTTTGGTTTGGCCTGGCCAAGGAATCCAGCATTTCCAGGATGGTTGTGATGATTTATACCGCCATCTGCTGATAGAAATGTGATCAACTTTAACAAAGCTTGGAAAAACTGGTCCCATATGTTCAAACAGGATGAGAATTTTTTGTATCTTTATAAATGTTTATTAAAACAAATTTAAAGGAAAAGCCTATTCTTATTTTATTTCAAAAACAATTCTGAGTGAATTTAGTGCTTTCAGGGGGCTCCAGAGAGCCATTATTAAAAATTATACAGGCTGGAAAAAAAACAAGATGGGCAATTTCTCCCCCATAATAACCTGATACTAGTGTCAGTTTGTCTCAATCCTGATCCCTCTAAATTCTGTCTCCACGACTTTCTCCCCTGCAGCTCCTGCCATGTGGAACCACCTTCATGGATCTGACTCATCAGCTTTCCAACGCTTCAAATCTCATCTGAAAACATTATTTACTCCCCTCCTTTAGACTTTTCATTTCTCCTTCTCCCTCTATTATTATATTTTATTCAACTCAATAATGTGTTTTGAGATGAAGTGTAAATTTTTCAAAAGCACCTATGTGATCTGGAAGCCTATGTCCCATTTTCAAGAGACAGATGCTCAGGAGCCTAAGTCAGAGTGCCTTAAGCACTTAAGAAAATGTTACCCAAAAATCTACATAAATGATCCAACATAATATAAAATTGCATTGTACTGTATATGCCAGTATGATTCATACATAGCTACGGGCTGTAAATTTTAGACCTGGGCCCAGATTCCCAAAAATATTTAGAAGTCAGGAGCCAAAATACCTAGGATCTGGGCCTTGGTCTCTAGATGTCAGCAATATTCTGTAATCACACCCTGCAAATATGCCCCAGGAATTTGATCACGTCAGCCTAAATCTTTCTTAGCTTTGTGTTTTAAACAACACTTTTTATTATACCAGGAACATAAGAACGGCCATACTGGGTCAGACCAAAGGTCCATCTAGCCCAGTATCCTGTCTTCTGACAGTGGCCAATGCCAGGTGCTCCAGAGAGAATAAACAAAACAGGTAATCATCAAGTGATCCATCCCCTGTCACCCATTCTGGGCGACCATCCCTGCCCATCCTGGCTAATAGCTATTGATGGACAAATCCTCCATGAACTTATCTAGTTCTTTTTTGAATCCTGTTATCGTCTTGGTCTTCACAACATCCTCTGGCAAGGAGTTCCACAGGTTGACTGTGCGTTATGTGAAAATAGATAAGAACACTGGGAAATGTGCCAGTAAAAATTGACCCAGCTATTGCTTTAAAAAATATATCATGTGCCTGGCACTGAGTCAAAAGCAGTTTTCCCGATATGCTTTTCCAGTCCCTACATGTAGAGTTTGTTTATTGCTTTTATGACACTTAATGTTTTCTCAACAGTTGTTTGTTTTCCAAACAGGTTACAATACCTCCTCTCCCAGCCTAACCCACAGCACTGACTGATAGACCCCATTATGAGGAGACAGAGAAAAGGGACAAATCCTAGATTTGAGACCCAAACCCCTTTACATCCACAGACATTTGGGATACCTTTTATTCCCATACTTTGGGTGCCCACATTCTGTGCAGACAAGAGACTCATTGGCAACTTGTTAAGAGCCCAAAGACCAAATTCAAGTACATTAAATGGAACCGGTCAAAATCACCCTGATCTGAGCCAGCCCATTTCATACTGCCGAGTCGGTTGGGCTACACAGGTGTATTAAAGAAGGCGGGGCAATTACTGAACTCCCCAGACCACACTCTGGGACGGTCTCCATTGTAAATTACTGACACCAGAAACACAGGTCCATGACATGGAGGTGGCAGAACACTGTTGTTGGCTAGATAGGGAAACATGCCTGGGAAAATTCTTTCCCATTTTCAATTGAGATTTCATGGAGCTGGACATTCTCCACCCAGCTCCATTGACTACACTACTGAGGCAGGTAGTACTGAGCCCCCAACCCCCCCTTTCTGCGCTCCCCAGCGCGGCGCCGGAAGCGGAAGCGGCCTGCGGGCGGGGCGGAAGCGGGCTGCCGGCGGGGCGGAAGGCGGCGCCGGGCTGTGGCACTCGGGCAGCCGGAGCCCGCGGGCGATGCTGCAGCTGCGGGACGCGGAGGAGGGGGACCCGGACGGGGGCCCCGCCGGGGCGGCGGCGCTGCTGGTGCCGGCCGAAGCCGACGTGCCCTTCAGCCCGCCCGGGGACTCGCTGCCGCCCCGCCAGACCCTGCGGCCCCTCAGCGTCCGCAACCCGACCCGGGGCGGCCGCCTCAAGGAGTACTTCGTGTTCCGGGTGCGGGCCGGGGGCAGCCGGGCCCGGGCCTAGAGCCGGGCGCCCTGCCCCGGCTGAGGCCTTCGAGGGGTTGGGGGAGCGGGGGCAAAACGAGGAGCCCGCTCGCTTGTCGGCCCAGCAGCGCTGGGCTTTGAGCGCCTCCCCCGGGGCCGGCCGCCGCCTCTGGGCTTTGAGCGCCTCCCCCGGGGCCGGCCGCCGCCTCTGGGCTTTGAGCGCCTCCCCCGGGGCCGGCCGGCCGCCGCCGCCTCTGGGCTTTGTGCGCCTCCCCCGGGGCCGGCCGCCGCCGCCGCCTCTGGGCTTTGTGCGCCTCCCCCGGGGCCGGCCGCCGCCGCCGCCTCTGGGCTTTGTGCGCCTCCCCCGGGGCCGGCCGCCGCCGCCGCCTCTGGGCTTTGTGCGTCTCCCCCGGGGCCGGCCCCCGCCGCCGCCTCTGGGCTTTGTGTGTCTCCCCCGGGGCCGGCCCCCGCCGCCGCCTCTGGGCTTTGAGCGCCTCCCCCGGGGCCGGCCGCCGCCGCCTCTGGGGACAGACGCAGCCGGGGAGGAGTTTACTGCACTCAGTGATGTTTGTTTAGAACACCCCGTTCGGTTTCACTGAGAACAACCAGCCCCCGGCCCCTGCTGTTCGCCTCTGCGGAGAGGCCGGGGGAAGGGCCCGGAACGTTTCAGTACCTGGGCTCCTTTTCTCCTCCACGGTTCCTCGTGCTGTAAATTATGCTCGTCTATTTCTTCTCCATCCCACTCCAGCAATCGGAGCCCTTGTTCCCAAGAGTGACTGCAGTGATCTGCTTTCATGCCATAGCTTTCTCCAGAGTGTGCAAATCATGCACTGGGCTCTTAAGGAATTAGAGAAAGTAGTTACTTTCTCATCTTCCTAATTCCCAGAGCCCCCTGCCAGAGTTTAGCCCAATCTCTGAGAACAGGGTTTGGGAACCCAGACCACAAAAAGAAAGGTAAATGTAGCATTTGTTCTGTTGACAGGGGCAAAAAGTGGTCATCCCAGACTGGTTAGTGAGAGGCCAGTTAGAATATCAAATAATCCTTTAAAGGCAGTGGTGGAGGTCCTATTGCTTGAGATACAGAGAGGCCAGGCGGAGACAATAGGGAGCACCCACCTGACCCCCACTAGATGATTACAATAATCTGTTGGGGCTTTGCCTCTCAGATCTGTAATGCTGGTCCTGGTAGATAGGAGCTATAGAGTAAAATGACTCTGTCAAGCAGTTTCAAACATTAATATGTAAATAGAGAAATATAAAACCTGATTCTCTCTTTGATTTAGCCTGGAACTATAGAGCAGGCAGTAAATGAGATTCGTGTTGTTGTGATGCCCACTGAAGATGGAGAGGTACAAAGTGTGTGGTTGCTAACTGAGTAAGTAACAGTACTAATAGACAAATGGAACTTTTCTCAGCTTTTCAGGATAAGATTTTTCTCCTGGATCTGCACACTTATTAAAAATGCTCTTGCTAGCTGTGTGAAACCTCACAAGTAATTGGAGTAAAGCTTTCTTGTGAAATCTGACAAAATCATGTCTTTAGTATACAGTTGATCCAGCAACATTTTTCTTAAAACCAAGTTCTTTTTACTGCATGTTTTATATATTGATGTATTGACTGTTTGTAAAATGCTTTTACAAATCACTTAAAATCCCATGTTCGCCAGTATATCCAGAACTCTCCTCAGTTAGTCCACCATCTGATTTATTTATAAATACAATTGCTTCATTTATCCGCTTGCTTTTTTTGATCAGTTTAAACCTGGTAAATGTCTTAGTTCTGGAATGCTGTATAGTTGTACCCAATAAAAGATATTAGCTCACCCACCTTGTGTCTTAGTACTGGAATAGAATATATAATAGACTTGGCTTTATCAAAAGCCCAAGCCATTAATTGTTTGAATGAAAGGGACTCTCAATCTTGGTAAGACTCCAAAATTAGCCCCATATCCTATTAAACAAATTATTGCAGCCTATATTTTAATATCCCATATTGCTCCTAAACTCTGTTGGGAGGGACCAAAACATAGCTCTGTGCTCAGCTCCAGGCACTTCACAGAGCAAGGAAAGTTGTCAATTTCAATCCTGTGACTGCTAGTAAGATCTGAACTGGCAGAAGGTAAGATGTAAGTAGCTGCAGTTCAGGCATGCTTTGGTTGGCTACTCAGCCTATGAATTAGGTCTGTTTCTTTTAATTTTTTTATTTAAATTTTTTTTTAAAGGGGAGCAGTTTTGGTCTAGTCAGCTTTACTTTAACAGTGCCTCTTTTTAAAGCATCATACAAAATTTTGTTTTCTCTGAAAATAACACGAACTCTACCATCTATTAAAGCTGCATTTTAATGCACTGTTTTGAATCCTCTAAAGAGTCAGTGCCCCCTCAGTGGCGATTAAGGGTGAAAGCCATAGGGTACATCTACACTACAGAGGGGAGTCGATTTAAGATACGCAAATTCAGCTACGTGAATAGCGTAGCTGAATTCGACGTATCGCAGCAGACTTACCCCGTTGTGAGGACGGCGGCAAAATCGACTTCTGCGGCTTTTTGTCGGCGGCGCTTACTACCACCTCCGCTGGTCGATTTCTACCCGCCGATTCAGGCGGGTAGTATAGACCTAGCCATAGTCTACTTGAGACTGCTACAATAGTTAAGTACTAAAGAGCCAGAAATGGAGAGGCACTGATGTACTGGAGGCAATTGTTTCCCCTATGCATATAGAAACATGGCCTACGGTCACTGGTATTTCCAGCAAAACAGTAAGCTGCATTAGAATTTGTTGGCCTTCTTTGTAAAGGTGTAGATTTGTGCTACTTCTTGATTTGTGTAAGCATTAAAACATTACAAACTGATTAAGGAAAAAGCTTCAGATGAATATATAATCTTTAAAACTGTTGGTAGTTTCCTATATTCTGTGTATTTGAAACATGCTTTCAGATGGTCAATCCTATATAAAAATAGGAATGAATGGGAAATACAGCATCACCATTATTTTAATTTTCTACAGAACAATACTGCTGTTGCTTAAATAATTCTCAGTTGCTACTGTATTAGTCAAACTACTACATGTTTTAGTCCAGGGGTCGGCAACCTTTCAGAAGTGGTGTGCTGAGTCTTCATTTATTCACTCTAATTTAAGGTTTCGCATGCCAGGAATACATTTTAGTGTTTTTAGAAGGTCTCTTTCTACAAGTCTATAATATATAACTAAACTATTGCATGTAAAGTAAATAAGGTTTTTAAAATGTTTAAGAAGCTTCATTTAAAAATTAAATTAAAATGCAGAGCTCCCCGGACTGGTGGCCAAGATCCGGGCAGCGTGAGTGCCACTGAAAATCAGCTCATGTGCCTCCTTCGGCACACGAGCCATAGGTTGCCTACCCCTGTTTTAGTCAAACTACTACAAGAAGGGTAGAAGATTACCAGTGTTTACTGTTTGTCTTACCAGAGTTGACCACTGGAACAATGAGAAGGAGCGTCTGGTTCTTATCACTGACTGGTCCCTTCTGATCTGTAAATATGACTTCATCAGCTTGCAGTGCCAGCAGGTTACTAGAATATCACTCAGTGCAATTGACACCATTTCTGTTGGAGAATTTGAGTTCCCACCTAAATCACTGAATAAGTAAGTTTTGATTTTTATTTTTTAGTGTCTAATGATACTGCTAATGTTAAGGCTATTAGTCTATCATTAGCCATATCAAGTTTGATAGCCTTTCCATTTATTTGTATTAGTAAAGGTTTTTGATTTTGCTGTAATTAAAGAATGGTTGATCAGCAGGGAAGCAAAATTTTTAAAACAGTTACCATTTATACTGAAAACAGTTTACTCCTGAAATATTTTTTCCTAACATGGACTATACTTTATTTTGGGGAATGTCTTTGTAAGCAGTCCAGTAATTTTATTTTACTTGTTCAGTGTTAGCATTTATATTAGAAACTTGTAAGTAAATCTGATTATGTGGAGTATTAGTCTCACCCTAGACCATATACTAGGATGTATTCGGCTGCATGAATATAAATGTGGAAGACTCTTATGTTTAATTTTAATAAACTTAATCTTTCATACAAACTTGTCATTTAAACAATCTTTACTTAATTTGGGAGCTGGTATAAATAACTGATTTTCAAGGTGTTTATTGTAAACTATGCTGATATTTTTGAGAGAGACTACTTATTACTATCTAAGAAACAAACGTTAAAATTCTAAAATGGACTTTAGTTTTCATTAAGGTGTTCAGAAATGTTTCCAAAAAAGCAAATTAATCTGCTCTGTAAAGAGCTTCAAGGCCTACCTTATCAAATATGTGGTGTCTTCAAATTTGGTAGGCGAGAAGGCATTGGTATTCGAATTCAATGGGATAAGCAAAGCCGTGCATCCTTCATAAACCGATGGAATCCATGGTCCACAAATGTGCCCTATGCTACTTTTACGGAACATCCAATGGCAAATGCTGATGAGAAGATTGCATCCCTTTGCCAAGTAAGGAAGTTTTCTATAATGTTAGATATACAGATTTATATCTAATAGATTTCCATACTGTATTAGGTATAAATCACATCGATGATTTAAGCTGGATTCAGTTCTTAAGAATTTTACCTTTTTTTGAAAATGACTTTGATGGAAGCAGAGAATAAATGTAAGGAGACTGGCCAAGCTTTTTCTATGCTCTCCATCTATTTCAGCAGGGTTGTGCTGCTTGCCTGTTGCTAGAAGTCAGGCAAGTCTTGTTGACTCTTCAAATCATGTTCATATAGTGAAAGAGGTTGCAATGATTTCCAAATTTCAAAAAAACCTGAAGCTGAAAGAGGAAAACATTTCCTTAAACAGGTAGTTTTATCAACCTTCTTTCCTGGGAAGAGGTCTAGGCTTTACCTAGAGTATTTGTACTTTGCAATTCTAGAAGAATCCTAATAAATTATGTGTAGTTACAAAATATATACCCCTCCTATGCACACACGTATTTCAGTGGCTTTTTTTTTTTTTTTTTTTTTAAGAGCCCTTCAGGTGAAAGTTTATTTACCCTAAGACAATCGGCTGTGGACACAATTGTAGAGCTAAGCATTTAATATTATAAAAATTACTGTTATAGCTGATCTTTATGCAAACATCTCATTTAGGAAAGCATGTTCTCATTTGAAACTGCACCTCTACCCCGATATAACGCGACTTGATATAACACATTCGGATATAATGCGGTAAAGCAGTGCTCCGGGAGGACGGGGCCGCGCACTCCGGCGGATCAAAGCAAGTTCGATATAATGCGGTTTTGGCTCCTGAGGACAGCGTTATATAGGGGTAGAGGTGTACTTGCATCAGTAAATGCTAGCATGTGGAATTTATTATAGGTGTATGTAGTCTTATGTATAACAATTATAACTTTATATACATGTCTGTAATCTTCTATTTCAGCAGCAGTAGCTCTTATGTATAATTTTGCCTTTGTAAGCAAACTAGCAACAGCTTTTCAAATAATGGGAAAACATTAAGTTGATTGTCAAAAGTAGAGCAGGTCTATTTAAAATGTTTTTTTCCCCCCTTAGTTGGAAAACTTTAAGACTCAATTAATCCAAGCTGTGAAGAAGGCCCATAAAGAGTGTCCGTTGCCAGGGAGGGCCAATGGAGTACTAGTGCTGGAGCGTCCTCTTCTTATTGAAACTTACGTGGGATTGATGTCTTTCATCAACAATGAGGCCAAGCTTGGCTACTCGATGACAAGAGGCAAAATTGGATTTTAAATTAATTGTAATCAATCCACTTAAAGGGAAAGTGATTTGAGATTAGTATCATGGGGAAAGAGTTGGGAGAACTCAGTACATGGCAGAAAAGAACAAAAATGAATAAAATGTCAGATAAAAGGGATTTGTTAGTTGCAGAATGAATGACTTCCACAGAACAGTCATTACTGTTATGAAGCTCATAGATGGCTAAGTCAGGTATTGAGTTCAGGTGGTCACAGGGTAGTTGCTTTCTTAGAGTACCTGGATTTAACTTACACTGTCACTATTTGTATGCAAGTCTAGTGAGCAATGATATTTCCTCTTACATTTCTAGCTAAAGGTCTTTCCTTACTAAGTGTGACTTATCTGTGACAAATATTCTATATCAATATCCACTGTAGATACGGTGCATGTTCATGCCTTATAGCTATATTTACATAAGGATTCAATTGCAATGAAATTATTTCATGTGCAGTTGAGACTGATTTTATATTGGCTAAGAAGGTACTAATGTCTAGACTACGGTAATCTCAGGAATTTAATTCAGTGTTATGAATTTTTAAAGAACTGTCATTCTTTAGCAAAGTCAGCTAATTCGGTCAAAACTAGAGTGTTATGCCTTCTCCTAACCAGTGGAATTGAACAATTACTTTGTAAGTTGAAGTGTTTGAGTAATGTTACTGGTCTCTTTTAAATAGCTATCAAACCTGAATCTGTATAATTTGCAGGTTTACCTTATTTAAGGCTTCTCTTTGCAGCCATCTATTAAAGAAATATCTTAAAATAGAATAGCCAAAAATTTCAGACAATTAAAGGATATCTTTGCCTTCCTATGAAGTTACTTTTAATGCAACATGGGAATGGTAGTTTTATAATTAAAGGGAATTCTACTTTGAGTAGCTTTATATTTCCTTAGCAAAAGTGTATTTTGTGTTGTGTTTTCATTTAGTAATACATAGACCAGATTAGAATAGCACCAATGTAAGGTTTTTGTAACCTATGTGGCCATGTAGTTGTTGGAGAGAGGGGAAGCTTTAGTCATAGTATTGTTCAGTCTTATGTAATCTTCCACTTAAGTTTGTAGAAAGTAAATTCAGTAGTACAGCTAACTTTAAATGCAGCAGTATACAAAGATACTGAACAGAACTACAGCATGAGATTACTGTGACAAGTTTCACTGTAGATGAATCCTTTACACAGCCCATCTTAATATATAACTTTAGCAGAAGCATTTCTCTGCCCCTCAACATGTTAGTGATATGCTGTGCAGCAGTGGAAGTGGTATGTTAAAATATTTTTTACCTTTTAACTTGAAATAAACTGTATGTATGTTCTTTTTGAATGTCTCTGGAATGCAACCAGGTGCATGTTCTTGTCAATATGGGCTCTTTTCTAAGACACCAGTGTCTAGCATTTGTTAATCTTGCAGTAAAGATAAGTTTAACCATCTTTGTTCTCTGGTTTTTAGTTGGTAGAACACTAGATGTTGTAAAAGAAAGAATATAAACCAAGCATAAACTCAAAGAGTAGAAAAAAAATCTGTAGTAATTAATTTATTGGGGCATCTATTGTACCTTCCTTTGAAGCATTTGGTGTTGACCAAGATGGATTACCTCTTCTTCCCCAATCGTTATGGAATTATTACACATACACCTTCCATTCCATCCAATTTGATACTCCATATTAAGTCTCTTTAAAACAGCTTATGTGAATCCTCTCCCCTATGCTGGTCTCTTCCCACAACTAAAGCAGGTGTGAGTGAGGAGGAGACGGTCATGGGGTAAGAATCTCATCTCTCCTTTTTTCAAATGCTATTCTACACAATCCTCTAATTTAGAGGAAGACTGTTCAGGCGCTGATATGATACCAGCTTAACATTTTAGTTGGTAAAGAAAACTGGTTCTCACACAGTTGCATTTGATGACTTCAACACTTATTCATGGCTAAAATGATAATAAAATAACTGCTTTGTCAGAACTGCAGTTACTGATTCCTTCCAAGTATTCAGGGTCTAACAACTATATGCATTTTATTCCATATTTAATTCTAATAGAATAGGTCACTGACTGTATTGAGTGACCTAAATGCAAAGACTGATCTATGAATTTGTACACTACTCCATGAAAATAGAATAAAAGGCAATTTTCTAGCTTTCTTGAACCCTGTGTCCTTGGGGTATGAGGACTGATGTACAATGGTATGCAGTTAGTCACTGTCCACTTGAATCAGGGTAACAGCAACAGTGATATGTACATGTGCATTTCAAACTTCAGTTCCAGCTCAGAATATGAATGTAGAGGATTCTACACTTTAGGATAGTGCCAGGTTGATAGATTGTAGCCACACTAGCAGAAGCTATCAAAATGTTTATTGACATTTATACAAATTAAATAACTTCTATACACTATTTACAAACATACCATTTTAGAAAATATTTTGACAGAAGTTCAAAATAAGGTTTAACTCTTTGAACCCTTAAACTTCATAAAATCCAGACTGCTAGTTTCCATAATTTTAGTTGCAAAATCAAAGAGCTCTTTCTAAATTGCTTTGTCGAACACACTTCATTCAAGTAACTATCACAGTACTTCACCCAAGGGAGTCTTCTTACACTCCCCCAAACATAAGATTTGCTATTAGTACAAAATCTCTTCCTATTGAACAATGAGGCCCTGCCCATTCTTATCTGTTCCATATAGATATAGCAGCACTTTTTCCACAAAGATCTATTTGCAAAGTAGGCTTTTCTAGCCTTAGGGGCAGAGGGAGGGGTTCCTTTATCTACTCTTATTTTACCTCTTCTCTTTCCAAGTAGCACATGCAAAAATTATCCTTAGTCAAAAGTGCCATAGAGTCCCCACTAGAGTGCCAGCAAAGCGAGAGGACCTGGAAGTCACCTGCAGATACAAATTAAAGAAATAAGTAGCAAGAAAGCAAGAGTTAAAATAATTCTGTTCCAGAAATCTTTTCTTAGTTGGAGTAGCTTAGTAGTTTCATCAGTAAGAGATAAGAGGCTTGAGTGAACAGAATTTTGTACTGTACATAGCATTGTAGTTGAGCTTAACCATATTATTTTAATGCAAGTAAATATCACAAAATTTATCACTGTTGCAAAGATCTGCAACCAGACACTGCAGGTAGTAATTCTTCCATGGAAGAAAATGTTAAGCCAAGAAGCATGCAAAAGGTTATATTTACTATAATACTGAACTTGCAAGCAGAAAAGATATTTGTAAAGCAATTAGCCAGCTAATATTACAGTCCACTGAAAGATCTTACTGTGTACCTGCATATTGGAATAGAGGAAAGGATAGACAGGAACCTTAACTCTACCTTTTTGGAGTAGATTTAAGATTCAGATTTCATGTTACTTTTTGTGGTGCTTTTGGAATTTTAAAGTACCCAAAAATATAGTAGGCACTATACAGTTCTTATTTTGGCATATCAGACAGCTACAGCGTCCATATAAAATTAATTGATATGAAAGCAAAACCTTAACATATTTCTATTTACATGTCAAATTACCATGCTAGGGCAATAACTGAATTACCTTAGATGTAAGCTTTGTGCCATTCTTCCCTACATTCAAGAGATTATGAGAATGTGACTAAGTACCCAAAATGTTTGATCACTTCAAGCAGTCAAAACATCGCTATTTATCATTAACAGTACAATAATTTATTTATATTAATTAAACAAACTACTGATTCTGACTTGCAGCAGTAGTTTTAGGCGGCCTTACCTTCCATTGGTACCTGCACTGACACGCACCCTGCTGGGGACCACAGGTACACTTTGCTATTCCCAGTGCATATGGCAAGTCGAGGTTGACGTGGATCCCACTGGAACAACTGAACAGCATACAACTGCTCCAAGACTACAAACAGTTTCAGCTTTTGAACATCCCAGATCCAGATGGCATTAGGAATGTTATCTGTTAGAATAGTGTAAGGAACACAACACTATATGCAATGTCTTTGCAATCTCTCACATTAAATGAGCTTCACTACCAACAGCTTATCTAAATTACTGCTTGCAGCACTGGTGCAGAAAAGTCTGGGCAACTAGCACTGATGATTCATAACCTTACAAGACACTTAACTCATTATCCCTTTAAGAAATGGTGAAAGGTGACATCACTCGGAATGTGTGCAGAGGGCTTGGAGTCTTAAGTACAGGACAGCAGTACTCTGGCAGTGCGCCTTCCTTGGGGAAATTGCCACTACGACAAAAAGTAATTCAATCTATAGAATTTCCCTTCACTGGCTTTTCTAAAACTACATAGAGATGCCATTATTGGTGGGTTTTATCATGTGAACATTTCTCAGCTAGGAACTGGATTAAGACCCCACCCTTCCACCAGTTTCATAAGATTTTTTTTTCCTTTGATAACACCTTAGCACCAGAGAATGCTATATCCTGATATACAGAGCTCCAGATCTACAAGGGAAAAGGTTACATAAAGTCCAGACCTCCCACAGTTCTTGCTAATGTAAAATTAATGACTAATATTTTGAAAAATTCTGAAAATGACTTTTGTGCAGGGAGGGGAGAAGAGATGGATTTTGGCCAAGATTATGTATACAGGATAGTGAGCTAAGGGAAATATGAAGGGAGATAATTTAGCACATGGTATTTAAAGCCAAGGCTATGAGTTCATGCAGCAAATAATAGCTGGTCCCACAGCTTAGTGGTTTATGCTAAAGGTTGAAGTCCCTCTGTGTACAGTGCTAGCCTCAATCCCAACTGGGGCCTCTAGCTGCAGCCAGAATACAAATAGTTCACAATTAAGTAATTTACTTGTTTATTTCTAGCAGAAACAACAAAATCTAGATAATACCAAAAGGGTTTCTCCTTTAAAATATAGCCCACTAGGTACTAACCATTTTTCGTTGCCAGGAAACAGTTATCTGGACTAAATGCCAGCATTCCAATTCCTATTCTGGGATTTGCCCGATCAGCAACCGGTTTGATATACTGTAAAGAAACTGGTACCTGGGAAATGTCATCTGAAATTTGAAATAAAAGCACTTTAATAAGCAAGTCCATATGGACTTGGCAGTAATATTTCTAACTTAAAACAGTTATCTCTGTAATGATAGGAAAATAGTAATATACTGCAGATCTTTACAAACTTTGTCTCAACATACCTGTCAGATAGTATTTCTCCTTTCTATAGAAGGAAAAACAGGTACACAAGAGTCTGAGGCAAAGCTATGAATACAATCAAGATCTCCTAACTTTGACTCATGTTTTATAACATCTCACATATTAACACCCATGTAAGGCAAGGGATTAATGAAGTTGAACTAGTTAATGATTCAAATATCGGTAGTATTAAAGAGATCAGGGACTGTTGTCTGAAAAAGTAAAGGTGTTGAATTTTTTAATAATTCTAATTTAAGTTCAGAACTTGTTAGAGAAAAGTAATGTACCCTTCCTTATGTAGCCACCCGTTTCTCCACCTGACCATACAAAAAGGCAGGGTTTCTATCCTCAATACAGGCAGCTAGAGAGGCTTTAGGTTGCCATATCTTCTGAATTTTTTTTTTTTTAAGTGTGGCAATTCCCATTGATTGAAGCCTCCTAGAATAAGATGACTATCTACTCTGCATTATCTGCAGCAGTTAATACAATTCTAGACAAGAAATAACACTGTTGCAGAGACTTAAACCAGCCAAAAATCACCCTGTTCTGAGGCACATTTTGCACAAATAAAACAACATTAGGAAGGGGTGGGGGTTGTCTATCACGTCTACCCACACTCACCCCCAAAGTTTGCCATGCCTCTCCTGGAGCCCTTCATTGCCCTTAAGTTAAGATCTTCACCCTTAGCCCCGTTCTGCAACCACCATCCTTTCTAGCTGAGGAAAACACATCCTTTGAGGTCTTGCATTTAATTGAATGGGCTTCCCCTTAGCAACCTAAGTTTTGCCCCTGCCTTCAGAGGCAAAGTGTGATATAATGTTGCTTTACAAGGCTTAAATATTTTACACCACAGATATTCTAAAGTGGTTCATTTTAGTTTGCTTACATTTACTCTGTGTGCTGAAGAGAGCACTGGCTTGTGCTCTGGCTGGAGGGAAGGCAAGGCTCTCTGTTTCAACTCTTGGGGATTTCTCCATTTCCTTATATACAATCTGCACAGAAGGAGAAGACAGTTTCACAAAAGGGCCTAGCAAGATTTGAACCTAGTGTGTTGAGTCCTCCACATCCCGTGCTGAAAATGAGCATTAAGGCACATTCATTTTAAATTTACAGTGTTTCTCAATGCTCTTTGCTATTGTACACTGGGAGCAGGCAGATTTGGGCATGGAAATAGTGAATTTTGAGACCTGATGGTGTCCATATTTGAAAATTGGGCCCACAATCAGAAAAAGCAATTGTGTACTACAGAAATGGACAGTGTATGGAACTTTAAATAATCCAATTGTTGTCATTGGAGAGTCTATGTAAAATGAGTCAAACAGAATGCACCTTCCTAACCCTTACCAACTGAAAGTGAATTTGGGAATAACTGCTATCTTTAGTACAGCAGGACAGTTTTTTTTCTGATAACACATGCAATATTTCATTCCATGCCATTGAAAACCACTGCAAACAAGCAATGTTAATGGGATAATACTAAAGGAAACAGTGATGAAATGCTAACAATGTGACTAAATTGGAGCTCCCAATCTAACTATCAGCAGGAGCTCTCGTCTTTCCAATGGAAAGGGAAAGAACTATTTCATTTGTTTCTCATTCTACCTCTCAAGTAGAGATTTTTATTCTTAATTCTGAATTTGAAGGATAGCTAATACATTTGGGTGCTGCAACACTTAGTCTGGCAACCAGATTTATATCTAGAATGCTTGAGTCACGTTGACCAGAAGAGAAAATAAAGAGCAATAATGAAGACAGCTACCACAGAACCAGAACTGTTTTCTAGCAAGGAGACATTTTACTTAAGCATATTCTGCCTGTCAGACTCCTTGATAAGCAACAATGATAAATTTAAAAAAAATAAATCTAAGTCTGCACACCACAAACACTGATCCTTAATAGAACATATTATGTCAGACTTGTTCTGTCCCCTCCGTTGGGCATGTAATATTACAACCAATGGAGATTCTACCTCAAAAAGGGTGAGGACAGAGAGCCTGTGATTTTGAAGTAGAATATGCAGTTATCTCCCTGCTGTGAACTGTAAAAACTGTGGCCACAGACTTCACATGTGCAAGGATAAAAAACCAGATTGTGACAAACATTTACAGAAAATGCTCATTAAGTGAGCTGGATTTGCCTATACAAATGAGATTAGGTGTGATCATAAATCACACACTTCAAATCAAATCCAACACTATTCACATACTGCAAATTGTATAGTGCCAATATACACAAAATTCTCATTCACGTTCAGCTTCTGAGCACGTGGGTACACCACCACATGCAAACCCAGTCTGTATACACAGCCACCACCTCTATCCGAAGATATTAGTACTTAGCAATAATTATCCATGACTCCCTTACATAGAGAAAAGTGGGATGGAGGGGAAAAGAAAAGAGAATTCACTGAAAAAGTCAACTAAAAATGATTAATCTATTTTCCTTACTTCAACATTTTCATTCAATTTCCTTAGCAGCATTTGCAGATCAGCAGGAAAGCAGGACTTCAGTCAAAGTAAAAAAGCTTTTGCCAAAGATATCAAACAAACTGCTGCTAATGATCCAATGGGTCCCCATTCTATACTTACTATCTTTGGGTTAGCGATGGTCGCAGGGTGTTCAAACTCTGTAATCTTCTTCCAAGTCACATGGTTCAGGATACGCACCTATTTCAAGGAAAGTGTAGTAAGAGGGGATTGCTATGACAACATTTTGCAACTGACCTGAATAGGTTTAAATTCCTTTTTTACCTTTTCATCATAGCTACCAATCGCCAAGAACTGACTGCTGGGGCTCCAGGCAACTGATTTAATACCCAGTGACCATTCATATGCACTATATGTGGACAGCAGACGGCCATCAAGGGAGTACAGCAAGATTTTATACTGTAACACAAATTGATTTGATTTAAAGACTAGTGACACTGTTAAAAACTAATAGAGACTAAGTGACTCCTTTTTCAAACCATCCCCATCTCAAATGCACAGATGTTCAAAATGGAGTTTCCCTTTTCTATATCTTATAAACTAATTCTGCAGTTAGTTATTTGCATAGTTGCTAGAATCTTCTGCAATTTTTAAAAGCAAGTTGGTAAATTAATTTTTTTTTAAAAGATACTTAAATTATGGGAAAATATAAGTAGGATAATTTGGTAACAATGACTTTATATGGAGATTTAAGCAACAGTTTTTGACACCCATCACCAATACCCAAGTACAATATTACAAATTGTTTCTTAAAGCCCCTGGTTTTTTGGTTTTTTTTTTTGTTTTTAAATAAAGGGACTGCATTCTATATAGCAGCCAGAAAAGTCGACTTAATATCTTCAGGAGCCCTTAATTAAATGTTCAAGATCTTCAGAAATAATCTGTATTTTCTCATACCTCCAGACAGGTATCCCACACTGCCAACACACAGCCATTAGGAGCCCATTCAATCCCAGATAGGTCTTGAGTTTCAGTGTCAAAATGCTTCCCAAAAGCAGAGAAAACAAAACAACGAATCAGTTTTAAAAACTGTACTTAAAATGTATGGGTGCACCTGACTTTAAAAGTAAAATCCTAAATTAGTATATTAACTTTTTTTTTTTTTTTAAATGTCTAAAGGTAACATCCTTTTATATGTCTGACTGTATAAAATAGAAACATTTCCTTTCCTTTTATTATAATACACTACATTCACCGCTTCCTTAGGCCAGGTCTACACTAACCCCCTAATTCGAACTAAGGTACGGAACTTCAGCTACGTGAATAACGTAGCTGAAGTTCGAAGTACCTTAGTTCGAACTTACCTTGGTCCACACTCGGCAGGCAGGCTCCCCCGTCGACTCCGCGGTACTCCTCTCGCCGAGCTGGAGTACCGCAGTCGACGGCGAGCACTTCCGGGTTCGACTTATCGCGTCCAGACTAGACGCGATAAGTCGAACCCAGAAGTTCGATTGCCAGCCGCCGAACTAGCGGGTAAGTGTAGCCAAGGCCTTATTTTCTCCTACCAAATTATACAAAATCAAGATCTTTTGAAACAAAGTGCACTTTCTAATAAAAAGACCACATTCTCTTATGTTGTAACTTGTTGTTCAGATCATCATTTTGGCAAAAGCAAGGTCTGATCATGGTGCTTCTGCAATGTATTTTACTGTCAATATGATTACTCAGATTTAAGCCAGAACATTTGAATGCTTCTCACAATAAAAAAAAAAAAAAATGTAGTGCCTTATCATTACTGTATGTGGCATCTGAAACAGAATTTTTCTGCCTTCCCACACACCTGCAGGCCAATGAAGGAGACATCAGAAGAAATGCCAAGTCTAACATGGAGCATTAGAGTTGTTTAATAATTTAGTTATACTCTACACTATGCAGCGTACACTTTATATCTGTGCAACAGCAGTGGAAGGCAAGGACATATCTTACCCTCAGCAGTTGCCAGTCACTGCATACAAAGAGGCTAATGAAGTCTTTGCAGTCACGCCTCTCTGCTAACGCCATATAGCGACCATCCTTCGTGAAGGCTATTCCTGCCAGAGAGATTAGAAAATACAGTCCGGACCAGTAATACATATACTTGTGAAACTGGCCCTATTAAAGCACCAAAGCTGAAAACAATTATGAGCCAGATCAGCTGGAAGAAAGAATTTATTCAGAAAAATGTGAATGATGATTGGAAATCATTTTTGAATACCTATTAGATGCCCAAAAAGCGTGTTAGGCACTTCACTGAGACTCAAGCAAACAAAATCCTTGTCCCGCAGAGTCTATAATCTAAAAAACCGAACAGATGGAGTTCCCACCCTTCTCTGAAGAGGATATACTGTACATAGGCCATTCTTACCCCCTTCCTCCGTTTTGACCTTCATGGTAATACAACAAGTTTCAGTCTCAGATCTCCCTTACCAAGCTTGGTTGTACCCAGTATTTTCCCTAAAGAATTTCCTCTGTTCCCACCTTAGTTCCCTTTGCTTCTATGAGAGGGATATTTCAGCCTCTCTTCCATCCTGCCTTCAGGTAACAAAATACACCTGCTACTGACTCAGCAGTAAATACTCTGAATCTTCCTACGTGGTTCAAGCACCTGACATTAAGATGACTCTGAGGAGCCTTGAGTCTCTGTGCAGGATCCTAGAATCGGTCACCCTGTTACATACATGTATATGAGGACTGAATACAGTTGCGTAACAAAAAAGATGAGCAATTGAGAGGGGATACTTATACTCCCTATTTTTTGTTCTGGGTTTGTGTCACAATCCAGTCTCTAACTACACTAGCTACAGAAAATACTAGATTACTGATTTCTAGCAGACTTGGCAATGGTTTTGTTCAGTATCTTTTCTTTTTCACTGGTGTTTGGAAGTTGGACAGGTGCATAAACTAAATGTAATATTTACTTCTCATTCCTAGTAAGACTACGATGACTGCAGATTAGCTCCCAGGGTTCACACAAACAGTAATGGTAGTGCACTGGTACTGAGCTCACTAAGACCTCGTCTATATTTGTGGGGACATGTAGGGTACACGTAGCTACACATCCCAGCGTAAGGCAGGCTGTGTCCACACCTCTCTCTCGGGGAGCTGCTGGAGCCTTTCCCCTCTGCCTCCTCCCTACTAGAGCCTTTCAAATGAGTTGGAGAAAGCTCTGGCAGCTGGACATTAATTGCTAAAAAACAGCAGTGTAGATGTGGAAGGCACTGCTTGGGCACGTAGAGAGACATGTAGATATATACCCTAGGGTTCAGGTGTGTAGCTCACTCTACTTGCCTACGCTGGGTCTCCCTGTCTACAGTGCTATTTATACCCATGCTAGCTGGGCGTGCAGCGTCTGTATGTGCGGACGTACCTTAAATAAGATGTGCGTGTCCCTCCAGGCTGATCTACAAGCATCAGTGGGAAGGTATTTGAATACACCCTGACCATAAACATATGCTTGATCATCATATGTAAATTCCATTTTCCTTTATTGCCATATTAAGAATACTCTTCCTATATTAGGTCTGATATACTCACCGTGCTGACAAGCTTTGGGATACTTGATATAAGACACAGATTTTGTACACAAGGACCAGACAGTTATCCGCAGCTGTTGGAAAGAGAAAGAGACAGGGAAGTATTTGTTTATCTTTGCAGATAAAAAAAAAAAAAAAAAAAAGTGTACAGAGAATCTAATTCAACACTAAACTTTTTGTACTGGGAGGGTCTCACATTAAAACAGACTGGAACATGGAACCAGAAACTTTTCTTAACAAAACTGTTCCACTTAAATCTTAGTGTCTCTATGTTAGATTGCACTTGAGGTTTTATTAAAAAACCCCTTTTCCTAACAAATGTATAACCCTTCTGTAATGCCCTTCACATATTAGATATTGTAATAATTGATCAAGTTAAAAACAGCTTCAAACTTAAATAAAACAGGATAGCTGTATATCTGTTAGTTCTGTAAATTGTTTTCAGGTGGAGTTTATATAGAAGTCATTATAAAATAATCAAGTTGTGTTGTACTGTAGTATACAGAATTATCCAGGACACATGGAGATTGGCACTCCTGTTTGCCCAAAGGCTGGAGATTCCAACAAAACAACATACCCAGCCCTCTTCCAGACATATATCTAATATGCCATTTTACAGATAGCCCAGGGTTCTGTTGCCAGAGTTCTGGACCAGGTTGGGTACTATGTCTCCTTTTAAAACAAAACTAAAAAGCTTCAAGGTAGAGTGCTTAATAAGAGATCAGGTTATTAAAAATGCAAGTGAACTTGGGAGCTACAACAAGCTAGATCCCCAGTACTACACTTTGGAAGTATGGCCCAGATTCCCAAATGTATTTTAAGATCCTTGCTTCTGCTGAAATCGACCCTTTGAGGATCCGGACCAGTGTAACTAACCTTAATGTGCAAGCCTCTATACAAAACTGAACATACATGTGTGCTGTAACATTTAGGCACAATGAGAGGAGTTAGTCAACTACAGATTAGCTTTATCCTTTCATTTCCTTATTTCTGTGGATTTAACTAAGGAAGTTTGTGAGCTTTGATTGCTAGGAATGTTAGGTTCCCGCAAACAAAACCCCATCCCTACTTTTCAGTCAATGATATTTATTCCAATTTAGTAATGGAAGCACATAGCAATACAGTGTTGATGAGATGTATAAAAGAAGCAGGAAGTTAATAGGGCCAACAATACTTTATTAAAATTTACATTAAGAATTATTAAATGCTGATAGTAGTGTAAGAGCTAGCATCATGACTGCCAGCATGTATTAGGAAATCATTTTTGTACAGATTTGTGCGATTTCTAAACCATCTCAGGAATCTGGAAGAATGTGAAATACATAGGCTGGCAAGAGGTGAGAAATTCTTCTTGTATTTAGGTCCTTAGTGAATGATATGAGAATAGGAAACAGCAATGTCAACTTAAAAGTGACATGCTGCATCTCTTGGGATGAGATTACTAATTACTGACTCTTCACTGTATTTTTCAGTTTCAAAAAAATCAAGACCTGCGCTAACCAATTTTCATTTTAATTTCCCCTTTCTCAACCACACAAACAGCAAAGTGACATGTTATGCAATTATTGGAAGGACTTGATTTTCAAAAGAATCCATATGAACCATTTACATAGTGTTTGGGGTATTTGTGGAGACTCATGCACCTGAAGAATTTGGGAACCATAGAAAGAGCAGTCAGCTGCAAAACAGGCCTCTCCACCACAGGCCAAGGTCACAGCCTGTATTATATAGAAGCTCTGCATTACCATCTGCAGATTATTCAATTAAAAACAAATACTTACTCTACCATAGCAACGGCAGCAACACCAGACACGTGTCATCAGTGTCTCATGTGAACCTTTTCATTTATATTTGGAGAGAGGAATGTTTTCCAATATAATTTTTTTCTAGCTTTTTCAATATTTTGTTATAACAAGGGGATACTACAAGAAAGTGACAGGTACAGTACAGTGGGACACCAAGAAATCTTTTCTGAAACTATTGCAGCACCACCAAATCTTACGAACAATAGCAAAGTAGGCCTAGTACAGTGTTTAACTCTATGTATTGATTTTAACCCTTCCACCGAGCAAAGGGGAAAAAAATAAAACCTAGAATATTTACGGCTATATCTACAGTTACATTGGTTGATCTATAACAATTCTGAAGATAGAGGAAGTCTCTCCCTTTGAGGTATAAACCAACCACTGCCAGACGGGGAGGAACTTCCACCATGGTTAGTTTACTTTACAGTTGTCCATGATAGGAATTCTTGCAACTTCCTCTGAAGCAACTGGTACTGAACACCATTGGAGATGGGATTCCAAGCTGAATGGACCACTAGTCTGATCAGCTGTGGCATTTATGTTTCTACAGCAATTTTTATAGACTTCTCTCATTTTACTAGAATGCATTTTCTTGCCACCAAGTAAGATCCTGGCTGCACTTGATCACCTGGTTGTGGGCACTCTCACACCCAATACCTGGAGCAAACTAAAGTCTAGTGCTGCCCCCATGTCCTAACTGAAATACTTAAATTCCACTTCAAAGAATCCTGCTAAATGTCACCTCTACAGAGAAGCATCAGGAGAGGCCCAAGGCAAAAGGACTAACACTTTATTTTTTTAATACACCAGCTTCTACATAGAGCATCACAAGAATAAATTTAAAAAGAGCAAGGAAGCTTGTAAAGAGATTTAAAGACATTGCTTAGAAGTTGAATCAGGGTTTCTAGATAGCAGGAAAGAAAAAACCAATTGGGCCCCCAAGCCTCTTTCATGTCAAGCAAAAAGAAAGAAAAAAGTGCAGGAGGGAGCAGAGGACATGTGTTTAACTGCTCCTATCACTCCTATTTAGGGTCTTATGAACTAAGAATCAATGATCCAGGGCCATTCCTAGGGAGGTGCGGGGCCTGGGGCGGAAGTGACATTGCTAATGGGACCAACCGCGTCGGGAGTGGGTAGGGGAGGCGGTGCCTCCCCAAACAGCCAGGTGTGGCCCTGCCCACACTCCACCACCCCTCTCCCCCCCGGGCCTCGCTTTGGCAGCGCTGCTGGGCTCCAGGGGGCTAGAGCCACGTTGCTCTCCCTCCCGGCACTCCAGGGCTGGGGGCAGCTGCAGCGGTGCCGCCGTGCACTCTCCCTCCCAGCACTCCGGGGTGCATGCACTCCCTCGGGTGGAAGGGGTGGGGCTGGGAGTAGCCTCCCCGAGCCAGCAGGTTTGGCCGGCGCCGCATGGGCGTCGGGTAATCACACTGACCTGCAGGGCTCCCCCAAAGCACGGGGCCTGGAACGTCCCCTAGACAGCTCTGCAAGGGCCTATAGTGTTAGCTTTAAGAGTATGTAATATATTAATTCAACAAAAATCCACTAGACCAGCGGTTCTCAAACTGTGGGTCGGGATCCCAAAGTGGGTCCCAACCACATAGTAATGAGGTCACCAGGGCTGGCTTAGACTTGCTGGGGCCCAGGACCGAAGCTGCAGTCCGAGGGCTTTAGCCCTGGGCGTCGAGACTCAAATTACAGGCCCCTGCCTGGGACAGAAGTCCTTGGGCTTCAGCTTTAGCCCCCACTGCCCCAGTCTTGGGCTGGCTCAGGCTTCGGTCCCCCATCCTGGGGTCATGCAGTAATTTTTATTGTCCAAACGGGGTTGCGGGTGCAATGAAGTTTGAGAATCCCTGCACTAGGCTGACCTTTGATAATCAAGTTTTATATCACCGCAACTGTTGACTTCCGGACACACAAAAATACACCATTAGGCTGTTCTTGATACAAGATTTACTTTAAAAATACCAACACCATGCCTGCTCACATTCTTCTACAGCAACTGCAACAGTGACATCCTGCTTACTCCTATTAATTGCACCGTTAACTGTACTTGCCTGTTTCTCCCTTAATCCAATCCACACACACACATGCCTTGAATGTTAAGTTCTGGGTTATAGTCAAGCATCCAAGTTTTATTGTTGGAACACTGACTTGGCCTCCTGACCAAGTACCTACTGGCTATGGAAGTGTCATTCAGTTTAAGACCAGAAGGGGCCACCAGATCTAGTCTGACCTCCTGTATGTCTCAGGTGACCAACACCAACCCACAGCTGCACACTAAACCCAACAACTGAAATTAGACCAAAGCATTACAGCCCACAGGAGACTCAGGAGGAGTATGTGCCACAGGAAGAGAATAGGCAGAACAGAGTGCCAGTGTCCAAATCCCCAGCATGATGCCCTCCTGCCCTGCCCCTGCATAAACAGTCTTGGCCCTCCAGTATTGGGCAAATCCCTGCTGTTTGAGTCAACCCAAGCAAGCCTCCCCACAGGCTGTAGAGGCACTCTAACTTCTTTGTTTCAGCCTCCACTCCATGAGGGAAATGAGGTGGTAGAGGAGCCACCTGCCCTATCTCTGCTCTGCCCTTTACAGCAGTGCAGAATGAACCCCACATCGGTGCCCAACAGCCTGTCTTCTCATACAGCAGGACCACACTAGTTCCACTGCACAGGAAGGGATGGACTGCACCTCTAGCTAACTTTGCTCAGACACCAGATGAGAATACTCAGTTTGGAATAAATAAGCAAATTATGTATACAATATATTATTCTAACCAAGAACTTTATTGGCTTTTGTGCTGTTTGGTAGCTTCTAAGCTTAAATAAATACATGTATATGAAAGCACAAAACTCAAAGGTATATACAGATACAGTATGGTTACAGACAGGAAAAGTGATTAAAATAAAACTATTACATTTTTAATCAGAGCGTTCTGAAAACACCTATGAAGCATATATAGCCCAAAAAAGGGTACCATTTTTGCAGTCAATATTTTCTCAAAGACATTTACTGTTCACTATTGCAGAGAAACCTAGACAAGAGATCATAATCTTTATTATGCAATTCCAATCTTAAAACAGCTCCAAAATATCCTCGACTGTACCAGGTACAATTCTTTATCCCCCCTCATTCTGTCAGTCCCTGGAGAAGCCATTTATGACAAATTTCACTGTAAAGTTCTATTAAATATGTGTTTTATTACAATAGCATGTGCTCACATGGACACTCAGAGCACGTTTTAATATTACTGCACATATTTCTACATGCATCTTAACTGTATGTTACTTCATTTATAATGAATAAATAAAATGGTCATTATGATATTGAGGGTTTGACAGGTTCAGACTGCACACCCAGTACATTACACGAGTCACAAGTCTGTAACTAACTGTTACAAAGAGATATTTCTTTTAGAGAAGAAATACCAGACTAAATGAAGGTCTTATAGTGGGCACACAGGCTTCTTGAGTAGGCAAAGCACATATCTTCAGTCTCTTAATGCACCTTTGGAGTACAGGTACACATAAAAACCCATAGGCTCTCCTGTCCAGCTCAGATATGTCACTTGAGGACCAGCTATGGTCTAGTACAATAAGCATATAATTGGGAGTCACGAGAACTGAGATTCATTGATACCTTAAACAAGTCACAGACCAACATTTTCAAACGTTGGTGCCTAACATCAGGCACTTGAAAAATTAGGCCACTTAAAGTGCCTAAACTCTGGTACCCAAGTTTGAAGATATTGCTCTTACTCTCTGCAACTCAATTATCCCATCTGTTAGGAAGATTGTTTCCCAAACTTTGAGAAGTACTTTGAAATCTATGGATGAAATGCAGAGTATAATTGTACTGTGTACATTTCATTGTCAACTTGCAACTAGTCCCATTGACAAGAGAGCCTTCATATCCCCAATGGTAACAGCCACATTTATCCACATACTTGCCCTAAACCTCTATGCAAACTAGCACAAGAAAGATTGTCTCTGCTATCAATGAAACAAAGAAGGGAGGGAAGAGAGTATAGTGCTCACGGCATGTGAAAACAGGTAAAGCAGCCATCTAAAATTTAACAAGAGTTTTCTGTGAAAAAAAGACAATTTCTGCTGCAGGGAAAAACTGATTTGATCAGCTGCAAGCATTTCTTTACTGACCATCCCAAGACATCCTCTCTTTAGTGTAGATGACTGGACTAAGTGAAATGTCAAACTCAAATCCTAATGGTAATGGTGTCCAGGAAGTTTTCAGCTGTTGTTTTGCAGTGGAAAAACAAACCAAAAGCAGCAGCATTTTTAAAATAGCCTAAAAACAGCTGAGAATAACAAAGTATTTAGATGGTAACGTGATAAACAGTCTCCAGTGCTGGGGTAGAGATTTCATCTCAACTTTGACAGCTTTAGGCAGGTGTAAGACTGGCGATTTTCACTAGACAAAAAACACAATTTTAAACAAACTTGCATCTCAAGTGACTGTCAACTTTTGTCCCAGACTTGACTGGGTCACAAGGCCTCCTTACATAGCTGTGTCTGTCAGCACAGGATTTCAGAGGATTATTCAGGGCACATTCCTTGACAGAAAGTATTTTTCAACCAATACAGCCATTTACAATTACTAAGGATTAGCTCTAATATGCACAGAAAGCACACTTTTTAAAACTGTGGCTGTAATTTACAATAGGTTCATTGGTGTTTTAACTCCCTGACTGAGCTAAAAAACGCAGAAATATGCAGTTCATAAAATATGATTCCTAATGAAATATTGGATGAATTGATGTTACTGATTGTTGTTTTGTACTTTGGTAAACATGGGAGTCACAATGAAAAAGTGGAAACCTAAAGCCTCCATCTCCTATCAATCAGGGGAGTGAATTATCTACAATAATTTATAGGGGAGAAATGAACTTATCAAATTGGCATAAATTGCAGGATGGGTGGGATGTGACAATATCCTATAGTCACACACGAACAATCTGCATTATATAGCTAATTACAAACGTCTCCTTTCCCCCTCCTTACATTCTAGCGGAGTTCTCTTCAAGATACATAGACTCCCACATTGTGAAACATGCAGACAGACGAACTAATGATTCCCAACATTGTTAGCTTTTTTGACTGCTTGATCACTTCACATTGAACAGATTTTTCAGAGAACTATCCATAATGACTTCAAGATCTTTCTTGAGTGGTGACAGCTAATTAGGACTCCATCATTTTATGTGTGTAGTTGGAATTATTTCCCAATGGGCATTACTTTGCATTTATCAACATTGAATTTCATCTGCCATTTTGTTACCCAGTCACCCAGTTTTGTGAGCTCCTTTTGTAGCTCTTCGCAGTCTGCTTTTGACTTAACTATCTTGAATAGTTTTGTATCCTCTGCAAATTTTTGCACCTCACTGTTTACCCATTTTTCCAGATCATTTACGAATATGTTGAACAGTACTGGTCCCAGTACAGACCCCTGGGGGACACCACTATTTACCTCTCTCCATTCTGAAAACCAACCCTTAATTCCTACCCCTTGTTTCCTATCTTTTAACCTGTTACTGATCCACGAGAGGACTTTCCCTCTTATCCCATGACAGCTTACTTTGCTTAAGAGCCTTTGGTGAGGGACCTTGTCAAAGGCATTCTGAAAAACTAAGTACACTATATCCACTGGCTCCCCGTTGTCCACATGCTTATTGAACCCCTCAAAGAATTCTAGTAGATTGGTGAGGTTTCCCTTTACAAAAACCATGTTGACTCTTCCCCAATAAATAGTGTTCATCTAGGTGTCTGATAATTCTGTTCTTTACTATAGTTTCAACCAATTTGCCTTGTACTGAAGTTAGACTTACCGGCCTATAATTGCTGGGATCGCCTCTGGAGCATTTTAAAAAAAATTGGTGTCACAGTAGCTATCCTCCAGTCATCTGGTACAGAAGCTGATTTAAATGATAGGTTACGTACCACAGTTAGTAGTTCTGCAATTTCATATTTGAGTTCCTTCAGAACTCTTGGGTGAATACTATCTGGTCCATGTAACTTATTACTGTTTTAATTTATCAATTTGTTTCAAACCCTCCTCTAATGACACGTCAATCTGGACAGTTTCTCAGATTTGTCACCCAAAAAGAATGGCTCAGGTTGGGGAATCTCCCTCACATCCTCAGTCATGAAGACCGACACAAAGAATTCATTTAGTTTCTCCGCTATAGCCTCATCTTCCTAGAGTGCTCCTTTAGCATCTCAATCGCCAGGGGCCTCACTGATTGTTTAGCAGGCTTCCTGCTTCTGATGTACTTAATTTTTTTTACTGTTACTTTGAGTCTTTGGCTAGCTGTTCTTCAAATTCTTTCTTGGCCTTCCCAATTATATTTTTACACTTCATTTGCCAGAGTTTATGCTCCTTTCTATTTTCCTCAATAGGATTTAACTTCCACTCTCTAAAGGATGCCTTTTTACCTCTAACTACTTCTTTTACTTTGTTGTTTAGCCACGGTGGCACTTTTTTGGTTCTCTTACTATGTTTTTTAATTTGGGTTATACATGTAAGTTGAGCCTCTATTATGATATCTTTAAAAAGTTTCCATGAAAACTTGCAGGGATTTCATGTTTGGCACTGTACCTTTTAATTTCTGTTTAACTAACCTCCTCATTTTTGTGTAGTTCCCCTTTCTCAAATTAAATGCTACCGTGGTGGGCTGTTTTGGCGTCCCCACCCCCTCCCTCCTCCTAGGGATGTTAAATGACTGCTTCTTGGAGCAGCTAGTCCTGGAGTCCACAAGAGGAGAGGCAATTCATGATTTAGTTTTAAGTGGAGCACAGGATCTCGACCAAGAGGTGAATATAGTTGAACTGCTTGGTAATATTGACCATAACATAATAAAATTTAAGGTGTCAAAAAACCTTATCTCTGCATCTTGTCCTGAGGTGACCTGTACCCAGTAAATATGGGGATAGTTGACATTCCCCATTATTACTGAGTTTATTTTTATTGCCTCTCTAATCTCCCTGAGCATTTCACTGTCACTATCAGCATCCTGGTCAGGTGGTCGGCAAGATTTTTAACTTCATTTGATTCTACGCCTTCTTCCACATATAGTGCCACTCCCCCCATCAGTACAACTTATTCTGTACTTTTTTGATTATCCTCATTCCACCAAGTTTCTCTGATGTCAGTTATATCAATATCCTCATTTAATCCACGGCACTCAAGTTCACCCCTCTTCATATTTAGACATTTAGTATTTGTATTTAAGCACTTAAAAAAAACCTGTCTGCCTGCCATTATGTGATGTAATTGTATGGGACTCTTTCATTAAATTAAATATTACCATTTGTTATCCCTAATATAGCTGGTTCTTTACAAATGGTACATAAAATGATCTCTCTTGTTAACACATTCCTTATTTATTAAAAATAGTACTCAATGTTTTCTAATCCTAATTATCTTACTTTTTCACACCATTCAAAAACTGAAAACAGTGCTTATAGTTTATTGCTTAAAACCAAGAGCCTATAATTTTATTTAAATATTTGCTATCAAATGCTACTTTTAGATGTTTGATGGAGAGGGTCTCTTTTTTATTTTTGCGATCTGTAATGAGTTATAGTGGCTGATGCTGGATTCAATGGACCAAATTCAACGTTCAAAAAGTTGCTGACGACTGATTAATATTTTTGAAGAGATTTAATCAATAAAGTGTGGGCTAACTACAATTAAAGATTAGGCAGCAAAACAAGGAGAAGACCCACAAAAGAAAATATATAGTTTTTAAGTGTATGTAAGTTAAGGATTTGTGCTGAGCTTAGTTTAAACTCAATATACCATAACTACCAATACAAATGACAATGCTGGGCAGTACTCAGCAAAAAATAAAATAAGGAAAAGTACAGCACTTTTCTATACTCTATTTCCAGCAAGACCGTGTCACTGAGTTGAACTATGTACCATTCTGCATGTTTCGATTGCATCATTCATGTGAAGTGTTAGAATCTCCATCACTGGAGATTTTTAAGAGCAGGTTAGACAAACACCTGTCAGGGACGGTCTAGATAATACTTAGTCCTGCCTTCAGTGCAGGGGTCTGGACTAGATGACCTCTCGAGGTCCCTTCCAGTCCTACAATTCCATCTACCTGTAGCATTTTGTATTCCTGGATGTTATGCCATAATGTTTGGAGATATAGGATTGTCATTTGCAATAAAACAAGTTTAAACTGAAACGTTTTCAGATTTGCATTGATCTTAGATACATACAACATAATGCTGTCTCTCTCAAAAGGTATCCACTACTGAGTTTGCACACCATGAGCGGTGAATGGACTTTGAAGTATTCATGGAAAAGTTTTCAATTTATTTTAAGTTAAATGTTGATTTCCTGTATGCAAATCAGATCAGAAAAAAAAAAAATCAGTGTTATGAACTATACTTTGTTTCAGAGTAGCAGCCGTGTTAGTCTGTATCCGCAAAAAGAACAGGAGTACTTGTGGCACCTTGGAGACTAACAAATTTAACTTGTGTCAGACAGCATATATGCATCTGAAGAAGTGGGCTGTAGTCCACGAAAAATTTATTAGAGCATAAGTTGTTAGTCTCTAAGGTGCCACAAGTACTCCTGTTCTTTATACTTTGTTTATAATTCATATACCATACAAAGCACCCACTATGAAAATAATGCATATGCAGTTTAGTTATAGAAAGTTATAACTAGTACAGGTAGCTAGAAACAAATTATCAACCACTTTTTTTTTTTTTTTTTTAAACACACACACACACACACACTTTGTAGTGAGAGTATAAAAAGATATTAGTTAACCCATTTTGGAGCTTACATATTGACCTGAAGAATTACAAGTCTGAGTCATAATTAGTTGGTGCTATATGAAAATGTCAAACTACCAAATCTGAGCAGTATGAGTTAAAACAGAACCTTTAAAGCCGTCAAATGATCCCTGAACTTGATAATGTACATAATACGATGATATTAAGTATCATGACAGTTCCTGTCTCAAACACTGTCTGTCCAGTAGAGACTATGGATATACTGTACTAGAGAGTAAACACAACACAGACACCGGCATAACCCAAGCAGCTGTCTAACACAAGTTAATTTAGCAACCTGTTTACAGCTGGAGAGAAAACCTATCCCAGCACAGATGCCAACTTGGCAAAGGCTTAAATGAAATCCTGTAGGGTCAAACTGAGTTCTGATAGGTCGTAAAAAAAATACTCACTAGTCCACCCCCGCATGCACGTGCCATTATGAGCCTACTTGTAGCATGCAGCAGCAGGAGCCGCCCACAGTTTTGGTTCTCAAAATACAACAATCCTGCCTGTTAGACATATGTCTGTCTTTAGTTTGAACAACTGGACTCATTTTTATCCCCACCAAGGACAATCAAAACTGGGAAACTCTTTCCTGGATTCATCACCATGGTCACCACAGTCCCCTGGAAAAAGAAAGGAAGTGCTGATGTATAGTCAGAAAACTGTTCTCTCCCTACACCTCACACCAAATGAGTTTCCCATGTGAAACTCAGTTAAAAATCCCAGTGTGTGGGTCATGAAATATTTTCTGGTTGTATTCAATTTCACTCTCACACTCACTTAGAAATGTTAGCATTCAAGGCTTGCATTAACTCTCTACAGTCCACACACAGAACAAAATCTTCCTCTCATTCACAGCAAAGATACCAACTCTGATATTCTGCTCTCCCTGCTGACACAGGCTTCTCCCATTGATGATAATAGGAATTTCACACATGTAAAAAGAGCAGGCTATAGGAATCAAGGTCCACTGTGTAGAATGAAGAAGTGAATTTTCCTCTCAAGTCATTTCCTCACCTTTACCTCTAAAACGATGCTCAGATCCAGCCAGGTGAAATCTCCATAAGCATTAAAGAATTCCGCAGCACACAGATACTATTAATTTGTTGAATTAAAAAGTGAATTTAGTGCTGGTGAAAGTTGCTGGTGTAACAGCCCTGGTGTATCAAGTCCTATGAATATTCACAGAGAATAGATACAGTGGCAAGACAAAATTTACTGTATTTAGTTCTTAGCTTCTTTTCACTATTACCGTTACTGCTCTGAGCCCTGATCAAATCAGATCGTTCTGAAAACACGTATGAAACCCCTCCCACTGTTTTCAATGAGCTTTGAACCAGGCTCATACTGACCAAACTCCTAGTGTCATATCTTGGCTAGGATTCCAGACTAAGGCCCTTATTCTGCAAGCACTAATACATGTTTAATTTCAGTCCTGCAAGAAGTTCTACTGAAATCAATAAGATTAATCACATGAGTAAAGTTAGGCATATGTGGAACTTTCTGCAGGTCAGGTTCTAAGTCTCCGAAATAATTTATCTAAACAGCATTGCCTTATTTTTATTTAAAAGGGCACTCTTACTTAAAAAGTATGCTATAAACCTATATTACTCAGATCACATTAAATTACTTGAACTACATTTTTAAAAAATTCTGCTTATGTATTACTTTTCATGCTTATGCTTACTTTTTGCATCCCTCAGCTTAGATGATGAAAATCAGTTAGATTACTATCACTTTCAGACTCTTAATGCCTTAGGGGAGGAAATCTGTTTAAAAATAACTGTTCCTGTTAGAGTTTTAGAAACATTTCTATTCATAGATTTTGGAAAAGTTTGTACATGTATGTTTGTTTTTTGCCCAAATTTGAATTTTGGGTCACATTTGCCAGTTCTGAATCATCTTTTTTTAAATGCATAATTTCATTTTGAAAGACACAAGTGTTCAGTAGTCCACCTTTTCATCAAAAAATCAGAAAGCAAACTTAAAAGAACCAAGCAGTAATTAAATCAGAATTGATCTAAAATGAGAAAAAATGTGCATTTACATTGATTAATAGAACACTACAGCTTTAAGAGCTCTGGGCTATTTTAGAAGCGGTGTGCAGACAGTAATATGATACTCTACAGAACAATCATGACTTCACGCTTACGTAAAACTCGGTTGTATTGAGAATATGACGACCATCCGGACTCCAGCACGAAGCCACCAATCCTGCTGACCCCTCATCAATCTTGCAGTGCCAGTCTGGCTGCTCCAAGGACCAGACCTAGGTCAGAGAGACTAGTCAGTGCAGCAAACTGAATAGCACATCAAAACCTCCTCTCCTCACAGAGCCGCGCTACAGCTAAGAAAGAAAATTCCATCAACACATACCAAGGGGTCAGGAAACCTTTGAAAGCCTTTGGCCATGAAGGACTGGCGCTGGATCCCATTACAAAAGTAAGCCGCACATCTCTGTGCATTAACACAAGTCATAAAGCATATTTTCTTCTGTCATGTTTTCTGAATACCCATCCTTTTTAAAGTTTTTGCTCCCTTTAATAAGAGTCTGCATGTATTCATTTCCTTCTGAAATAATAGATGTATGAGATACTTGGTAGCAGCTTTTGTTTTTAAACATTTGCTCCAAGTGTTTTTATTCTGATGTTATTTGTCTTCAAACTAACAAATAACCTTTAATCAAGGTTTTGACAAACAGCAGCAACCTCCGCTTTCTTCAAACCATGTGTTATTGATCAGAGTGTCAGTTACTTTGGCAAAGACACTCACTTAGTGCTTGACATTAGAAGTTCTCAATTTAGCAGTTAGTAAATTCTAGACAGAAACAATACGCCATGCTGTATCTGTACTTACCTGAACAATCCCTCGTTTATACATGGCACATAATATAAAGAGAGAGTCCGATGACCATTCTATGTACTGGATCTGATCCAGACAAGTGTACAGCTGAAGGATCTGGAGGTTGTTCACATCTCGAACTATCAAACGGTACTGCACACACGAAGCCTGAATGCAAACAAAAATAAACTGCTTAACTGACGCACCCATATCAGAGTTATTAACTGAGACTTAAGAGTGCCAGGGCTTGTGCTGCATCATTCGCACTCTACCACACTGATCTAGAGTTTATATGTTTTGGATGCACCAGAGTTTATACTTTTGGATTTGTAGGTTTGTATGAACTACACAATCATTTGCAAAAGAAGGCAAAAAGAGATTAATCCAAAGCAAATGTTACATTAAAACCATCTATTTTTTAAGAGTTTACAAAACTCACCTATGTCTTCGAGGCTGAAGGATGGAAATGTTTGGGTTTCAGGCCAATTTTTTATTTTAAAAAGGTACTAAATTTGTTTTACATTTAAAGTACAAAAACATTTTCAAACATTTGTATCACAAAAACAGTTTGTGTTTAAGCTGATACAAGCAACTTGAATCTAGTCAATTTCAAAAATGAATTAAAGTAGCTTCAAATATTGCACATGTCCCTGACTCTTCCCCAGCCAATTTTTGTGGCTTTTGAGTCAATTTTATTATTTTAAAATGTTTATTTTTTCTCTCTCTCTCTCCTTTTGCTATGCCCTTAAAAACAAAGGAAACTGACTATACAGAAAGCATCATCAAATGCATAAAGTAAACAAAGAGAAAAAAGGGGTGGGTTATTATAATGACACTAGTCATAAAAGTTAAGCAGCTGCTTAAGTATTTTCGGGACTAAGGCCTATATAAGTAAGCGAAAATATCTATTTGCTTTTATATACTATTCAATTGCATCTTCTTTTCAAAACTATTTTTCTTCCATTTCATGTTTTCCTTTTAATGAAAAATTGGCTAAGGCCTTATTCTGGAGTAAGTGAACAACAAGCAAGTGAAGTAACACACATGTAAGCAATTGCACAACTGACAACTCATAGCAGGATCAGTGCCTCAAGATTTTAAAAAGTGTCTTGTTCAAACAATACAGACAATGGGTCTAAACTTTAGAATTTTTTGTGTTTTGACTCATAACTTTAAAATTGACTGAACCATTGCGTTAGAACCAGTGCATTAGAAATATTTGCAATTTATAGCTAACTGGGAACAAGCCTGACCCTGAAAATTCAATTTCTGGGCTGAGATCTTGTCTGACAGTCAGTCAGTTCAAAGTGAAGTTTTATGCAATGAAGAAACTAATGTACAGTAACTGCAAGTAATGAAGAAACTGATCACCAGTAGGTGTCACTACAATACTTAATACCAAGTGACCTTCTCCGTTGGATCATATGAACTGGAACCATAAACTCCCTAAACATTAAATCTCACCAAATGAGGGTCAATCCATCCTCATCATCATATCCATTCATTATACTCCACACCCAAACACAATCACTCTATGAACTTCATACCCTCATATCTCAATGTCTGTACTTTGACACACCAATCTTTTACCCCCAATCGGGGATATTGCAGATTATGTATTCCTCATGCCACCTGATCTTAAGCCAAACTTTGCACCCTCGATAATCTGTATGTTATTCCCTGATAACCAGAAACTTCTATGCTCAAACTCTGTTCACAATTTTTTTTTTTAACATCTTAATAAAATTTTAAAATCTGTATGACATTATCTTTAGTCATTAAAGTGAAAGAAGTTAAAATTTAGAGGTTATATATTGTAACTTGACTGTTCACACTAAATTATTTTGCTAAAACTATTTTTTTTTAATTACTCATGCTTTTTTTAATCACCTGCAGTATAGAAAACAGCTCACAAAGTACGAGGATTTGATTGCAAAAGACTAAGTGATCTGCTATTTGTCTCTCCCTCAAGTTCACTATTATGGTAGCACCCAGAGGCCCCAACTGAGATAGGGATCCTGTTATGCTAGGCAATGTACAGCAGTCCCTACATACCAAAGAGCTTACAATCTATCTAGACAAGGCAGAAAGGGCAGGAGAGGAAACACAGGCAGAGAGGTGAAGTGACTTGCCCAATGTCACCCAGCAAATCAGTGGCAGAGCTGGGAACAGAACACAGGCCTCCTGACTCGGTGCAGTGCCGTAGCTGCAGGATCATGATACCTTTGCCTGTAGCTTTGGGGGGGGGGGGGGGGGGGCGGGAAATCAGTAAAATGGTGGCATGTAACATTTATTTGAATACATTTATAGATTCCTACTGCTAAACTTACAGCTAATTCTTACACAAAGCAAAACAAGGGAGTATGTCATCCCGTCCCCAATAATTATTGCCTCTCAAAACAAAAGTCAGTTTCTTCAAAAAGCACCAAGGCCAATAACTACAGATGTTATTTATATATATATATATATATATTTTTTTTTTTTTTTTAAACAGCTGCTATTACTCACAATGAAAAAAATATTGTAAAGTATGTGAAGGATCATTTTTCATTAACTAAATCCACACAGTATAAATGGCTATAATCATACTCTCCCGCACCCCCATCCATTTTTGTTGTTGTTGGTTTGTTTGTATGTAATGAAATATCTAGAGTTGAGGAACATTAAAACAGTTTAATCTTAATGACTAATTTTCTATACAATACTTTGATTACATATTTAAAATGTTATCAAAGTTAGTTGCATGTCTGTTGTTGTTGTTCTGTTATATACACTGGGTATAGGAACGGATGATAAATGCAAATTTTACTAACTATTGAAATACTTTTATTAGGAAACTAAAAAAGTTGGTAAAGCCTTATAATAAATAAGTGGTTATCAGGAATATAAAATTTCCCAGGAAGATTAAATTGAGTTTTTGCTAGTAAAATCTTGAATGTTGTGATCAATATTAACATTGCTTTTGAATTTATGTAATGAGCCTCAACAATTATACTAATTATGTGTTATTTCCATATGTAATTTTCACACAAAAAAATTTATATCAAAAATGTATCACTGGTTAGGAACATCACTACAAGATCATTATCTTCAAAATAAAAGTGTGTTCATTAAAATAAAATGTTATATTTTAAAAGACATTTACTATTTGATATAACAATTACATCTGACATTGCAAGACCCCTGTTGACTGTTTTCTGCCCAGATGAGACACACTCTAGACACCAGTCATTCTCGTATCAGAGGGGTAGCCATGTTAGTCTGGATCTGTAAAAAGCAACAGAGAGTCCTGTGGCACCTTTAAGACTAACAGATGTATTGGAGCATAAGCTTTCATGGGTGCATCTGACGAAGTGGGTATTCACCCACGAAAGCTTATGCTCCAATACATCTGTTAGTCTTAAAAGGTGCCACAGGACTCTGTTGCTTTTTACAGTCATTCTCGGTTTCACTTGTACTTTGTTTTAGATTAATGTTTAGAAAGAGTCACATATTTGCAGTGAATACCTTTTGGCTAGAGGTTTACTACCCTCATACATCTACAAATCTTCTCTCACTTCAGTTATACATTTCCTGTCAATTCAACTGGTTCTCCCTGAGGCTCTAATGCAGTGGTTCTCAAACTTTTGTACTGGTGACCCCTTTCACCTAGCAAGCCCCCGAGGGCAACTCCCTTATGAATTGAAAACACTTGTTATATATTTAACACCATTATAAATGCTGGAGGCAAGGGGGGTTTGGGGTGGAGGCTGACAGCTCGCGCCCCCTATGTAATAACCTCCCGACCCCCAGTTTGAGACCCCGATAACGGGGGAGGTTCCTTGGGTGGCTGGGACACGCAGAGTGCCGGTTTCCTGGCACTGCAGCCCCCAGAACACAAGGCACTGCCTGAAACCCACCCCCCAGCTGCCCGAGAACTAGAAGCGCTGGGGGGCAGCCTGCCCTGGGTGCTTGTTCGGGTGCGCTCTGGAGGAGCCAGGCCCCGCAAAAGCCAGACCAGTCCCTGCAGAGCCCGGGCTGCACCAGCCCCCGCCCGACTGCGGGTCTCGGGCCCGTCGCAGAGCCGGGCCGGGCCGGGCCACTCACCAGGTACCTCCCGTCGGGCGAGAACTTGCACAGCAGGCTGGAGAGCTTGAACACCTCCGAGAAATTCATGGCGGGCCCCGACAGCAGCCGCCGGGTGTTCCCGGCACGGGCCCCCGGGGAGGCGGTTCCAGTGCCCGGGGCAGCGGCCAGCCGGTGTCACCCCAGGCCCCAGCGCGGCCTGCCCCGTTCCCCCGGCAACGCGGCCTCCCCCAGAACCGCCGCCGGGGGCCCGAGCCAGGCCGCGACTCTGGGGGTGGAGGGGGGTGAACCCACAGCCCGATTCAAACCCGCCCGCTCCCCGCCGGCTCCAACCGCCTTCCCGGGCCGGAAGCGAGCAGGAGGGTGCTGGGAACCCGGGCGGCTTATCGGGGCCGGGCCCGCCCCGGGGCATCCTGGGAGTTGTAGTCCGGGGTGTGGGGGGGAAACAGGTACCACTGCATTGAGTGGGGGTGCGACAGACAGACAGGAGCATCTGTGGGACAGACAGACAGGGGCGTGCGTGGGGCAGACGGAGAGACAGACCCAGGGGTACCAGACAGACAGCGGGGGGAGGCATTGTATAGACCAGACAGACAGACATGTTACGTGTGGGACAGAGAGACACGGGTATGTGTGGGACAGACAGACAGACAGGGTATGTATGGGCTAGAGAGAGACACGGGTATGGGTGGGACAGACAGAGGGGGTATGTGTGGGACAGACAGACAGAGACAAATAGAGGAGGTATGCATGGGATAGAGACACAGGTATGCAGGGACAGAGAGACAGACAGGGTATCTGTGGGACAGACAGACAGACAGGATATGTGTGGGACAGACAGACAGAGGGGGCGGGTATGTGTGGGATAGAGAGAGACACAGGTATGTAGGGACAGAGAGACAGAGCGGGTATCTGTGGGACAGACAGACAGACAGGGTATCTGTGGGACAGACAAGGCGAGGGCAGGCCGGGCTGGAGGCAGATTGCTGCGGGCTGTTTCCGGACACACAGGGACTGGACTGTCAGTGCATCTGTCTGTAGGGAGGCCCCACCTGAATTAGTATCGAGCTCCTGGCGCTGGCGAGGGGCCGGAGGGGAGGTCCCGTACTGTGCATGGGGAGCTGCCTGGGGAGCGCTCCAGAGCGAGGTGTCTCCTGGGCATCCTCCTCGAGTCGCATCACTGCGGGACGCTGCTGGTGCAGAATAACGCCGGGAAAATGCCTCGCAGAGTCTCAGCGTTAATCTGGTCACGCAGCTGTTAATCCATTTACAGGTGCCCCCTGCAGCTACTTGGATCCTGTACATGCGGGATAACGTCTGTTTGCTGCCAGCCCACCTGTCTGTACCTTCGCAGGTTGAAACCAACTCCTCCCTGTGAATTTACGCCTGGGAATTGTCTTTGGCATTAGTTATTTACACATGTGCTCACACAATACATACAAGCAAGGGACAGAAATCTCACGTTTTGGTTCTGCTCCTAAAGCTTTTAATTTGTTTCCATTAATTTTCGGTGAATTTTTCCAATGTTACCTTTCAATTTTCCCTCCCTCCGGCAATACCATAATCCCGAACCCTTTTCTCTAGCTGCTTTCCTGAAATATTTTAAATATCAGATTTTAAATAATTTTCTTCTCACCCTTTTTAGCTATCAGAAATAAATTATGAAATAGCGAATGTTACAATTCAGACCTGATTTTTTTTCTTGGCACTTCTCTGCTTTCTGTTTTGTTTACAATCCGATTAGAAGCGTCCACCTGTAAATACATTGTTATATACAATCACATCCGTTTTTTTAACGAATGCATCATAGATTCATAGATTTAGGACTGGAAGGGACCTCCAGAGGTCATCGAGTCCAGTCCCCTGCCCTCGTGGCAGGACCAAATACTGTCTAGACCATCCCTGATAGACATTTATCTAACCTACTCTTAAATCTCTCCAGAGATGGAGATTCCATCACTAGACCTTTCGGAATGTTTTTGTCAACCAAAAGCTGTTTACAATAACTAAATAACGTACTGGGACCAAACAATAAGTGCGGTCACTGTTTAAAAGAATGCGATGATTTTCTGCTTATGAATGTACAAAATAAAAATAATCATGTTTCTTATGACAACATGTTATTTAAAAAGACTTTCGGTGATGACAAATCATTCAGTGAAATTTAGTTAACAATAGAGGGAAATTGTTTGTGTATTTACTTTATACGACTGCCATCTGACCAAACCCTGCCGAAGGTGTTTACATCGCACGGAAAGGGGGTAGGACGAAGTATTTCTGCTAGCTTTATACTGTACTATAAAAAGCCCTTTCAGCAAAACTTGTATAGGCAACTGGACGTTTCAAGGGCTTCATCCTGGGGAGTTTTGCCTAAATAAAGACTGCAGGCTAGGCCCCATATTAATTATTATAGTTCATTATTGCCAGTGGCTCTACGGAACCATCTCTGGTGTTAAATAAGGAATAGCATCGCCTACCTTTGCAGTAAGAATATTTAGAATCTGCAAATTATCCGTTGAACAATGTCGGATTAAAAGCAAACGGATTCCTCTCGTAGCAGATGAATGGGGCCATTGTTCCAGAGACAAAATATGTGTTAATAATTCTCTCCTGCTTTTAATTTGTTATTTGTTTGAATTTCTGTAGCAATGGGTTTTATTCTCTCTGTTTCTCCAGCCTCTATTTATTTGCAAAAAGAAGAACAGGAGGACTTGTGGCACCTTAGAGACTAACAAATTTATTAGAGCATAAGCTTTCGTGGACTACAGCCCACTTCTTCGGATGCATATGTTTATTTGCAGTGTCTGCCCTAGACACTCCTGGATGGCATTAATTTGATACCAGAATTGGGTGCCAGTACCGACATATGTTTTCTCCATTTGATTTCCTGGAAATAGGTTTAGAAAATAAAAAATAAATTTAAAAACGACTTAACGGTCACATACACATAACAGGAGAAAATACGAATGCGTCTCTTGCAGGAAAACCGTGATGCTTCCTTGGAATGATCGTTTCGTTCCATGTTATTGCATTTCGGGAGGTGTAAATACTAGCGCCCGCGCCCGTTGTTCGGTCTGCGCGTGACTGATTTGCAGTATTTCTAACTGCTTTAATTATATATTCTCAGTTGTTCGGGAACCTCAATTCCAGGGTTGTGTTTAAAAATCCCAGGGAGAGGTTTAAAATAAAATCCTTCCTGGGAACAGATCAGACATATCTGAAATCTCCCTTTAAAGATCAGTCTCAAATCCCCTCTCTTGTCTTGTCCTTTTAAAACTATATGAGTTGGGGTAGGAGAGGGGGTGTGTGTTGCGCCTGGATCCTCTTTAAAAGGACATTTTAGTGCTGGAGAGCTGGGGGTCAGAGTGGCGGTGAATATGTAACTCGTAGCTCGAGGAAAAGTGATGATATCAGGGATGTGCCGCCTGGAAGACAATGGTGGGGCTTCAGTTTCAGGGGACACAGGGAAGGGTTGATACTGTGTGTGGCTAGGCAGAGAGGATATCTGTGCTGGCATCTTTCTCTTTTACTGATCTCTCTCTATAGACAGGTTTCAGAGTAGCAGTGTTAGTCTGTATCTATAGACACCCACCCACTCACACACACAAACACGGCATACTGGTCAGCCAAAGAGCCCCTGCAGTCAGCTCCTCTGTCTCCCTGGCCCGCAGGTGGGGTAGGGGTGTGTGCTGGAACCCAGGAGCTTCGGCTCCTGTCTGGACCCGGCTGGGAACCACCTAGCCGGGCTGCTGCCCTCCTTCCTTTTGCCTTGCCCCGAAGCTGCCCCAGCCCCTGTCTTCGCACAGCTCACCCCTTCCCTCCTCCTCCTCCCTGCCCCGGGCCCTTCCCGCCGGCACAGCGCGGAAAGGCGGCTACACGCCCCCAGCTGTCAGCCAGCCAGCCGCCTCCCGGGCCCCGGCTGCCGCGCGGGCAGGAAGGGGTTAAGCAGGCCCCGTGCACGGGCCCCGGGGAGCCGGCGGGGTGGTTGGGCTCCGGCAGCGGCGGAGGAGGCGGTGACACGAGCCCCAGCCCGGGGAGAGGGCGGCGAGGGGTCCCGCGCAGCCCGGCTCCTGCCCTGCCAGTGGCACCGATGCGCACAGACCGCCGCCGCCGCCGCAGCAGCCAGGTAGGGCGGCCCCCGCACGTGGGCCCGGCTGCGGGGCCCAGCCGGGGCAGCCCGGGCTCCCTGCCCGGCGGGGGCCGGGGGGCTGCCCGAGGGGCCGGGGCAGCGTCAGGCCACTGGTCTGAGGGGGGCTTCCCGGCGCTCAGCCGGGGCAGGCTGGGCTCTGCTCTCCCCCTCGCGTCCCGTCCCTCTGCATTGCCCGGCTGCGCCGGAGCCCTCCAGCCCGGGATCCTGGGACCAGGGAGGGGGGGTTCGGGGGGAAACACTCAGGATACTAGTGAAAAGTCCTGGGTTAACCAGCTCTCCCTCCCCTCCCCCGGGCAGAGCCTGGATGATTCTTCAAACTTCACTCTCAGTAGAACAGTGTTCAGGCTGATCTCCGCCACGGCTTTTCATTTCGCCTGTCCTTTGCCAGGCCAGCTCGGGGGGGGGGGAGGAGGGGGGGAGCTCAAGAAAAATGGAACATTAATCGCACTAAGTGTCCGGGTCTGCATCTATTTCTACACAACGGTTTCCAAACCAATGAGTAAGACAAATGCAGACAATCTGCAAACCTGTGTGGAGTGATTCCTTGTTCTCCCAGGGATTGAGAGCTGATGTCTGATGTGTAGTAGCCTCTGGTCACTGATCTGAGCATTGTGTGTTTCAGTCAAACTGTCTCTCAAACTGGAGAGGGTGAAAGAAGAGATTGAACAGTAGGACGTTTGCACCAACTTCCCTGGGGCTGTTGTTTGCAAGATGATGTTTTGGAAATTGGTGACTATGAAATCAGTAACTATGACGTTGATTCGCCCTCACGCTGGAATTACTTCATTGAAGTCAGTGGAGATATATGGCAGTGTCAAACTGGTGAAAGCAAGAGGAGAATCAGGCCCTGTTTCTAGTTGTATATGCGGTGTGAGAACCCTGTCTGAGAATGGTCTGGGATCCCTGGTTCTTTTGGCCTGGGGTCACTGTGAAGATTTCACTCTCATTGTAGGGGTGCAGGGAGGAGTGGGGAGTGGGGAAGCATCCATTCCTCATGGCTTCCCCCAACAGCTGGTCTCAGAATGGCAGTCTCCAAGGTCAGAGCCAAGGTGATGTCTTGAATCTGTTGCAGGATGGGGATTTACACATCAGAATCTCCTGGGGGGTAAACCTATAATTATGTTGCAAGCTTTCAGAGTGGCTGATTTCTAGCAGACACATTTTATATAAAGGATCTGTCTGAAGGGGGTGGGTGGGAAAGACTGTTTTGTGAAATAAGGAAAATAATGCTCCTTGCCCAAAAAGATGTTCTGGTCAAAGCAGGACAGACTTATAACAGTACTAGCCCAAATTCTGCTCTCATTCACTGTGGTATAAATTTGGAGTATCCTTATCTACCTAGGTATTTTAATGGTCATCATCACCGCAGTATCTGAGCATAGTACTTTACCCTGCTGAAGTCAAAATAAATCCAATAGACTGAAGAAAATCAAATTAATCAGAATTTACACCAGTATAAATGACAGCAAAATTTGGCCTGGCCCACTGACTACCAAGGAGTTTCTTCTGATTAATATTGGTGTAACTCAGGGCAGAATTTAACCCACTGACTTAACTGGAGTTACACACTAGATTTACCCCACTCTAACTGAGAGAAGAATGTAGTCCACAGTGTGTATTCCAGATCCAATCACTTTAATCCTGAGAGAGCACGTTAATGACCCTGCAGGAGTGAACTGTATTCTGTTACTATGGTTGTTACCATGGATGCCAATATAACCAACTAGGAACATTACACAGGTGAGGAAGCCAAGCTACAAAATTTAACAGAACTTTTAAAACAAAGATAGAGAAGTGTTCTCTGGAGAATTAGCAGAACATGAGAGGTGACAAAGGTTAGGCTAGTGCTGCCTAGGTTTCAATTTTATTTTGCAATGGAGAATTCCATCAGCGGTTGCATCACTTAGAAACACCACCATACCTTTTCCTAACTCTGAGATGTTACTTGATTTTATTTGTGTATCCTTGGTCAGTCAAAGGTGGGAACTTCTGCTTCTCCTCCTCACGGGATAGGTGTATGACTTTTCCTTATCACAAATAATGTTTATATTTCAGCTTGGCAGAATTTGATTTTTAATATCATTTTGATGGATAATATAAATGTTTATTTTGAAGCTATTTACATTTTTTATTTATTTAAATTTTCACAGTAATGGAAAATTAAGGGTGCAAGCATTTTTTCAATGTTTATTGATTTAAATTTTCATAGTTGCCGGAGATTCTGGAGGGGGGTCCAGATAATAAGGGATTAAACAATTATCTAATTACAGTAGACATTGCGATTCAAAAAGTTAAATATTGATAAGCATTAAAACACAAATTGTCAACTTCACATGTCAAAATATAAAATAAATATCCTTAAATCAAACTCTAATAAGTTCTCAAGCAGAATTTTTCTTATTTTGCGTAACTGTAAAATTTGATTATTATAAATGGAAATATTTTGGTTTATGTGTATGGTGGAATCAACATTTACTGACATTCACAGATAAAAATCTAATCCTTACAAACCTATTTATATTTTGGGTTTCTTTAACAAACAAAAAATGAACTGAAATGGCATTATTCCAATTCAACAATATGTTTGCAGAAATTATTAAAAATAGAGAGATTTGGCAGACAGGGAAGCATTTTAAGATGTATTTGATAGGAGTGTTTAGTTCTTTGTTTGTTTTTACTTTGTTGTTTTCTTAAAAGATCACAGAGCAGAACAGTAAAGTTCAGAGTTTCAGTAAGAGCTCTAGAGGAGACAGATTATCCACCTTCATAAATTTTCTCTCCCTGGAAGAACAACGAGGAGTCCGGTGGCACCTTAAAGACTAACAAATTTATTTGGGCATAAGGTTTTGTGGGTAAAAACCCCACTTCTTCAGATGCAAAAAACCCCACTTCCTCCAGCTTCCATCCAGGACATATCACACATCTCCCTAGAAGGACTGAATATACAATGTCCTCATTCCTCATTCAAAGGAGGGAGGAAAAGAAGTGTATCTTAGCGGGCAGGATAATGTTGCTAGTCCATTCTACTGTAGACTTTGTCCCCCAAAGCAGCTGGTGAATGGGATTGGTTCTAAACCAAGAACAAGGACAAACCAGAAGGAAAGACTAGGTGAAAACTCTACAAAGCCAATGGGGCAGGCCTAATATAATAGTCACTTGGCCTTATGTTCCATAGCTGACAGATAAACCTTTCCATCCAAGCAGAGGCTAATACTGTATAATACTTTCCTAATTCCTATTTCTCAGAGCAAGACTCCTGGTTTCTGTTATCAGTCTTGATTTTGATATGCTGATATTGGGCCAGTCACCAGAATTACCTGTGTGTTAATTTACCCATATGTAGAATGGGTATAATGAGTGCTTGAGAGTCTTAATGTTTGTAAAATGCTTTGAGATCCTTAGATGAAAGGTGCTATAGAAAAGAAAATTGTTAATAACTGATGTCCCTAGGGAAAATATCTTTCTTAAATGAATATTCTGCCCCTAGGTTAGGTGGAGCCAGAATAATAACCACTCCAATGTCATTGTTATTTGCACCTGGGCATAAATTAGAAGTTCATTGCTGCTAAGAAGACTACAGTCAATTCAGAGCAGGATGTATGCACAGTATCCACAGAATGTATAATGACTTAGAAGTTTCTCCGCCTTGTCTGAGGTGTTTTCCCCCTTTGCAATCTGAACGTATTCTCAGCATCTGAGAACAACATGTTTTGTGCCAAGTGCCATCTGGAGATTCAATTCACTTTATTACCTTTGCTGTGATTAATTTCCCGCCTGCTGTTTCTGGCTGCAGTGGGCTCTCCTGGGAGAGACTCTCTGGGGGAACCTCTCTATGTAATCAGGAAGCCGTTCTTACATTTAGAGTTACAGCCAGTGTTTCCGTCACCTGTGATGTTGGCCCAGCAGAGACTAGCCCTGCCTCAACTTCCTCAAAACCAAACTCTTCTTAGGCCTGGTTTACACACGGGTTAGCATGTGACTCTTCACCAAAATAATAAAAGTGGTACAATCCCTAGTGTGGATGCCATTATACCAATATGAAGGTGCCTTACGCCAGTGTGAGAATAGCAATACCAGTATAAAGACATCCACACTAGAGGGTTGTAGCTCTTTAATTATACCAGTTAGAGGTAAAACTTCCTAGTGTCAAATTTAAATGTCTCAAGGGCCTAAGTTCCACTGATTTAGGACCCTAAGGGCCAGATTTTTAAAGGTATTTAGGCACTGAAAGATGCAGATAGGCACCTATTGAGATTTTCAAAAGCTCCTAGGGCCACATTTTGAAAGGCATCTTTAGGTATCTAAATACCTTTAAAGATCCAGCCAGAAGAGACTTGGTCCAGGTCAGCAGAAAGTCAGGGGCAGAGCTTGGAAGAGAACCCAGCTCTCTTAAATCCTAGTCCAATGTTTTAGCCGCAAAACTATTCTTCCTTTCCACTTAACCTCAACATCCAAAGGAGAATATCATTATCTAAACAAACTTCCATCTGGTATATAAAATACAGTTATTTGAATAATAAAGAAATGGGAGATAGACAGCTATTGAACGTATATTGCTTTTAGCAACAATTTATATGTGAAGTCTGATAATCAAATGATAAAGAACAGAGATTAAACTAATAATTATTATGCAAATAGAATAAGCAATCAGCACACTATTTAATAAAATGTGATATGCTACACCATGATTAGACACCAATTTTCTCATTCCTCCTTTCACATTCCTCATTCACTACAGTCCACAAATGTCAACAAAACTGCCTCATAATTAGAAGTGTCCCATATATATATCAATATATTTTAAGAAAGCATGTTCCAACTTGCTTCCTGATTCTTAATTTCTGATCATGAGCAGCCTCCTCCTGACTAATTATTGGCAGTAATGAGAGAAGAGACATCAACTTGTGAAAGTTTCCCTTGGTTTTTATAGTGAGACTGCAAATTAAAAGTGAAATATATTGGTAAACAAAAATTGGATAAAAAGGGAAATTCATAAGATTCTGAGAAAAATGCAAAGTGGATTTGAGTTTAAATAAAGTGAGGGAAGACTGGCTACTCTATGTTAAAATCAGTGTTAAAGGTGTAAGTCATGCTTAATTTCAGTTTAACAGTTAATTAAATTGCATCCTTGTTTTATAACAGTTTAATTTGCATGCTGTTTGTAACATCCCTGGGGTCACACCAGGGATGAATTTGATCCACTATCTTTCAAAGAAATATTTAATGGATAATTCAGGTTGAAACTGTACCTGCCTTATTGGCCTGATACTATGTCCACTGACTTCAAATAGCGCAAGATAGTGTCCTCTCTATCTTTCTTTCTGGGTCACTCAAGATCTCAGTTAGATTGTTATTCTGAATTAGTGAGGTAATATGTGAAGTCTTTTTTGAACCTGACTGTTGCATAAAAACAAATTCCCATTGGCTTCTTTCTTTCTTTGCCCCAGTGTGGTTAAAAGTACCATTCATTCTGAGTCTCTTAGGAGGAAGTATTTATATTGCACTGAAGTTACAACAGCTTCTAGCCTGGCTGTCGATCACAGTCTAGAGCCAATATCTAGAGCCCACTGCCCTACCTCCTGCTGAAGAGCAGCCAATCAGAGAGAGTTCCCTCCAGGAAGGGCTGATATTAGCTGGAGGTTCTCCTATCACTAGAGTGGCCCCTGCCCTGGCTGCACTGGTGCAACCTCCAGCTCCCTGCCCTGCCCTCTCTGCACCTCCGGCATCCAGGGTGGACCTCTCCTCCCCTCCCTTGCCAGGCCCAGCACAGCCACATTCCCCCCTGCATCTTTGCCAGCTCACCCCTCATGCAGCCCAAGCATACTTCCTGGCCACCCCTTTGCATCCTCCTCCCCGTCACCTAGACACTGCCTTCTATGCTTCCCCACCACCCCCTACCTGAAACAGTCTCTCTCTCTTCCCATGTGTCATGTGACTTCCTGCACCTTCTTCACATCCCTCCCCAGAGCTCACTCCACCCAGCAGAGACCACTGTGAGGCCCTTGCACAGCCCCCGGTGTGCTTGTGGGTCTGAACTGCTCCTACTCGGGCTGGACTGTGGAGTGTCGGCTCCTTGGGGCAGGGACAACAGCTTCCCCAGTGCAGTTCTGCACTGTTCATACAAACCTCTCAGACTCTGAAACTGAAATCACATTGCTTCCGTAGGCCAAGCTGTACAGCCAGCCACTGAGAGAGAGCAGAGTATTAAGCTGCTGCCTGTCATGTGTGGCCAGCACAGGGGGTATTAAAGAGATTCCTCTGCCTACAGCACCAAATGGGCACTCTGAAAATAACGCAAATCACAGTAGTGCCAAGGGCCGCAATCTTAGAGCAGGGCCGCATTGTGCTAAGCACTGTACAAACATCTATCCAAAGAGACAGTCCTTGTCCAGAGGAGCTTGCAATCTACACAGAAAGCACAATATAAACAAATTTCACACGAGGTTAAGAATATGTGCAAATATATTCCATCAAAAGGCATTGCTCTCATAATCTATTGCAGCCGAGTGGGGCCTTTGAAAATGAAGCATGTTTTTCACCTGTGACAATAAACGCAAGGATTTTATGTTCATCTCAGGCAATATGAACATGTTGTCAACGCTAATGCGTTCAGACCCTTGTAAATGTCAACCTATAATGAATAGATCAGATCATCTAGTTCGCACCTGACTATATATGTGGGAATAAAAGATCTGACTATTTTAACAACAGAAAGAAGTCTGTCCCATTAAGTATGCTTTGGGGATGCCTAAGTACAGACTTTTGGTTATTGGTAGACACTGAGTGGGGATAAGCAAACAAGTTCAAATGATGTTTTTAAAATAATGAATACACTTCAGCTTCCTTTTTCAAGTGTTTGAATGGGGTTAAGCACATAAACATCAGCAAAACTGATAACTCAGGGACAAGAGACATAAGAAGTTATTCAACAATTTTGTAATGCAAAGATAATTAGCGTCTTAGTTGGAGGTTCTGCAGTGCTTTCCAGGTGGACATTGCCTGTTGTTTTCAATCAGAAATGGAGTGGTCTTTACTGGTGACTGCTCTAGGCACAGCTTAGCAGGTCAGTTTTTCCCACCAGCATTCAGATGTCACCGGAGTCCACGTGCCTGTGATTAATTATACTATTCAACAACTGTCTGAAGAGAGAGAGAAAACTCCTCGGCTTCTGAGCGTGAGCTTATCGCCTTGTGATAACAGCCTCATTCTCACAGTATTTGATTAAACACTAATAAAACAGAGACTCTCCTTTCATGGGTATATTTACTATGAGGGCAGTGCACTCTGCTGCTCAACGGTACTGAATGGCTGGGCATTTCTGGAGCCCTAGATGAGCCAACCTTGCTTGGCCTAAGTGACCATCTTAATTCCCAGGCACAGTTGGCTGAGCGTTCCCCACCCCCTTGTAACTCCCTTGTGTTCCAGGAAGGAGAGCGCAAGCCCTTGCCACACTTTTCACATAGCTTTCAACAGCTCCAATGTCATCGCCTAGGCGACCGGGACGCTACTTGCTTGTAGTGCAGCAAATAACGTAGATTCACAATACCAGGCCGCCCCTGTCTGCTGGAGACCTCCGGGGGGACTCAAAACTCTCAGGGCTACAGAGCAGGTAGGGGGCCTTTTGTGTGTGTGTGTGTGTGTGTGTGTGTGTGTGTGTGTGTGTGTGTGTGTGATTTATTTAGCACAGTCTCTCTCTGGATTTCTCAGTATGGCATCTGGAGGATGATTTGTGGCTGCTTTGCTCCCTAGAGTAGTTATATGACATTAAACATCTTGGATACTTTGATCCAATGCGTCTTTGATCCAAAGTTATAGCACTGGTGGAGAAAAATAGCAACAAAGACTCAGATAAAAATCCTGTGCTGTGGATAGATAGATGCCCGGTGCCATGTCACCTACATGGTGACAGAGGGAAGTTATGTCATGCCAGAGCTACAATAGTAGACTTCAGTGGATTCACATTTATACTCAGAGGTGGAATTTAGCTGCCAGACCTAAGGAAGGGGGGAGTTACTTTAATTTAGTTTGCTCTCCCATCACAAAACTCCCGGAGATTCCTTCTCTTTCTGCTTCTCTATGTACCAGTCCATCTTCCCATTTCACCTATCTAATCTCGTTTGTGGATTCATCACCGTGGTGGCTGTTTTCTGAATAATTGGGGCTACTTTAATTTCTTCTGTTCTCCCATCACAAGAGGAATAATTCCTCCTCTGTAGGAGGCATCATGGGTTAGCCAGTGCTCAGTGCCTGAAAGAGGAACATCATCTACTCCCTTATGATACTGCATGGCTGACCTGTTTGACAATTGTTATAAACTGGACACAGCACAGGATCCGTAAAGTACAGTACGTATTGTGCCTGTCTTAGGAGGTGGCCGTGCATGAGTAAAACCTGAGAACAGCAAGCCAAGGAACAGCATTACCTCGGGCTGAGGAGACAGCTAGAAAAAACATGAAAAAGGCCCTGCGGTTCATGGTAGCGAAGCACACTGACAGGCAAATTGCTTCTGTCCTCATGGGCACTAACAGAGAATTTGAGACTCAAGTGTGCTTTAGTGAAGCTTAGTATCTCTTGTCAATTCATACAAGCTCCATGTTCCAGATATGAATTGAATAGCATATGATTAATTATAATAGTCATGAATTATCACCTGAGGATCTCAAAGCACTTTGCCAATGTTAATTCATTCTCTCAACCACCGCTGGTTCAGGTGAGCATCATTGTTCCCATTTACAGATGGGAAGAGGGAGGTACAAAGAGATTCACATGACATCAAGGCCACACAGCAGGTCAGTGGGAGAGCTGGAAATAGAACCCAGGAGTCCAGACCCCAATCCTTTGTTCTAACCACTAGACAGACAGCACTCCCTTTTCAGAAATGTGGCTGCCCAATTCTCTCTTACTAGTTGCCCCAGTGGTGCTGATATACCTAGGGCATACAGTCTGTTTGTGCATGGGCCTTTTCCTCTCAGGGCATGCCTGAAGGCTGTTGGGTAATGGGAATTGAATGTGGTCTTCCCCCTGTGGCCTTCCACCTTGCACAGTCGCTTACACCAGTGCACAATGGGTGTAGAATGTCACCGGATCAGAATGGTAGCATTTCGTATTCATTGTGCACTCACCTGGCACTGTTACAAACGATGGAGCAGGGCAGTGGAGAGCCAAGCCTCCGTGAGGTCTCAGAACCATGCTGTTTTAGAATGCTGATAGCAGTGGAGTTTTCTCATTACATATAAAAAGTAAGTCTGTGTGGAACAAGGATATATGTGGTGGTAAAATTGAAGGTTTCCTTTGCACAGAAGGATAATGGAGGAGTTAGAACACTACGGCAAATATCTCTGAGAGACACCTACTATGGCCTGGCCCTTGGGTAGCGTTGTAATACGAATAGATGCCAGAACAACTCCATTGCTATGGTATTAGATCTGAACCAGACTTACAGCCAAAATCATACCAACCGGAGAGAACATTATCCTTTATGTTCTGTACATTGTTAAACAAAGGAATTTAAAATTTTTAACAATAGCAACTACAAAAAGATACTCAGTGATTATGCCGTGGGGTACAACACACAGGTTCTGCTAACAATAAGGTACTGAAAATTAAGACTGCTTCTCCATCATGCAGGCAGAGGGAAGTGTGCACCGAGTATCAGCCCTAGCTCAGAATTGCATGGTTTCCATTGGTTGAAGTCATCCTCTAAGTAAAATCTGTTTTTAAATTCGAATTAATCATGGCTGTGGCTTTCCAGTTTCAGCTATTGTATTTTCCTGAAGTACCACTTCTTTCTCCTCCAAAGACATCAGTGACTCCTGGGGCATGTTGTTGATTCACTTTCTTTGGGCTACACTGGCATGAGAGGTCATTTCGGTGGAAAATATTAATCAGATTTACTTGGAATGTACAATACAACCAAAGTTACACCAGAGGGGGTTCTTCAAGGAGACTGAGTGTTTCTAAACATGTCTAAAGGACTTCTTTAGAAACCATTTGTGCAGGCAATTCACATGGATGATAAATCCACAGAACAAATCAAGCCAATTGGAACAAACCAAAGTCTTTCCACAAACTTTAAAGTCCAAAAGTCCAGTGCCTCCGTGTGAGAAGGGCAGCCCTGGATATTTACCAGTCACGGGACCATGTTGAATTGAGACAAACTAAAGCAAGATTTGCTTTTGCCCCAGCTATTTCTAATCTTCTCGACTCAGGGGATTTCCTATAAGGCATTGACTAGCGTCAGAGGAAAGCAGCAGCAGCTGCAGGGGTGGGGTTAGTTTGAGAAGGGGGTTCTGGTGTGGAAGCCTCCATTTTGAATGAAAACACAAGCACAAATGCACCAGTAACCTTGGATTAAAGCAGCCAAAGAAACCAAATATGCATGTTAAATTCTGTGCCCTTTTAAATGCCTGAGACAAATTTGCCACGTGCCCTGCTCTGCAGAATATCTCCCATCCCCCACAGTGTGCAGAGGGGACAACTGCAGCCAGCAATGTCCGTTCATCAGCCACATTTAGCTGGTAGACAGTTAAGGGCGTTCAAATCAGTTGCATGTCTAGTAAAACTCTTCACTTTCCCTGCAATTTGCATGGTGCACAGACATGCAGAAGGCAGAGGATCCCCTGCTGCAGCATTCCCCAGGCAAAGACACGTTCATTACTGGGCTTTCAAAGGCACAGTTTGGCTCTGGGTCTAAATGCCCCCTAAATTCAAGGGTCTTCAATTTGGTTTTTTTTGCCAGAGCGCTCTCCCTTGCAGAAAGCTTCTCAGTACTGGCCATCCAAACACCAGCCCTACCTAGAGACTTTATCCTTAGCTGACAAAGTGACTTCAGTGCTGCTAACAGGTGCTGGGCTGATGGCTTTGGTGATTTGGTCTATGGTGTTTAGTCATAGATCACACACCCAGCAGGGGCAGAGGTAATGTGAGGGTTCTTCTGCCGAGAAACCTCATCCTAATCAAGAGGGACCATGTTAAAGAATGAGAGAGGAGTTTAATCTCCATGGCTTATTTGGTGTCTTTTGAGATTGTCAGCAAAGGGCCAGTTGCATGGTAGTTTCCTGGTGTGGACATTAACTGGGCAGGGACGGACAAGGTAGCCCACCAGCCAGCCATCAGGTGGTAACAATGTTTGGCCATTCCTGCCCACCTGGGTGTACTCAACCCAGTGAGTTAGGCATGAAAATCTCTACAGCCCATAATCAGTCCTCTGGGACTTCATCTGACACTGAAAACTCCAGAGAGGATCAACCAGTGAATCTAGAGACCTGGTTTCAGTGAAATCCTAAATAAAACATGTAACTAGCGAGATGCCTATTGTCAATGAACACTAACTCTCCCACACTATATTACTATCCTGCCTCAGACTTAGCTGCCTTAATGGAGCCGCTGATATCTGCTCCCTTCCCCATCATTGAGTATCAAGTGCATTATAATACAGCCGCAGTGTTCATACAGTATCAGGAGAAAAAAACACATCAACTTCATTATGTAATCCCAGGTATCGTGTGAACTAATGACATGGGCACGGGACTGGGAATCAGGATAATTGTGTTCTGTTCCTTGCTCTGACACTGACTGTGTGTGTAGCCTTGATTTAGTCACTTCTTGCCTCAGAGCTTCATCTGGGAAATGGGGATACTACTCCTTACTTCCCCACCTCACAGTGCTGTAACCATAGCACTCCAGAAAGAAGGGAGGAAAATGACCTGTTAGATTATCTAGCCCACTCCTCTTTAGCAATACAGGATTATTCTCTAGGGCTCTTCCCAGTTCACTTTTAATTAATTTAAGTGATCATCACCAATTTGCATTGGGACACTTTCCCCTTCCAATGGATCTCACTGCAAGGACATGTTTAAATCTTGTGTTACAGACATTCCCCCAAGCCTAAATAATTTTGTCATTAATTAGAAATAATGGTGTAAAATTATATCTCATTTTAGAGCAGCGTTTCTCATACTGGGGAGTCCTGACCCAAAAGGGGGTCGCAAGCCTATTGTAGGGGGGGTCACGGTATTGCCACCCTTACTTCTGCACTGCTTTTAGAGCTGGGAGGCCGGAGAGCAGCGAATGGGCACCCAGCTCTGAAGGCAGCGCAGCCGCCAGCAGCAGTGCAGAAGTAAGGGTGGCATAGCATGGGGAGTGGGGTCATCACTTTTTGGGGGGGATCATCACATATTTTCAAAGGGGTCCCAGCAAAAAGAGTTTGAGACCCCCTGTTTTAGAGGATGCTGTACTGCCATTAATATTGCTGAAGACTTCTGGAGTTACTAATAGTTGTACAGCACTTTGCAGTTCTCTGCCTTTCATTCCAGGCTGTCAAAGTATTATTATTACTACTCAGCCACACTCTGTCCTGGTTTCTACCACTTCTTTTACAGCAAATGAATAGGCAAATGCACCGACGAGTGTAGTAACAATATTAATAGCCCAAGCCTCTGTTTATACCATAGAGTTTATACCATGGAGTTTTAGTGGGAGCTCTGAGCTGTACAGAGACACTAGCGTGGCTTTGCAAACACAGATGAGGCTTCTGAACTCCAAAAACGCCCTTAAAATATTCAGATTTTTTTTTTTCATCTGAAAATGACTCGAACCACGTGGTTAGAAACCGTGTCACCCATTATGACCACATTGTAGTGGGTGCTGCTGCTGTGCTCTCCCTGCTGACAGAGAACGTGCAGCTCAGTCCTGAGATTGCTCATTCCTGGGACGGAGAAAGGCAGCATGGAGCCAGGGTAAGGTTGCTAAGAAAAGCCCTACTGCAGCTCAGAATGGTTCTACGCTTTCTCTTAAAGCTGCAGCCCATGTTCCTTTCTTGCACAAAGTTTCTTTCTCTTATGAAAATGGAGCGGGGGGATATGGGACTTCAACAAATAGAATCCTACTGTGGCTAAATTCGTAGAAAAAGAGTCCACTGTTGCTTTGGAAAAGCCCTCCGGATAATAATGTGTGGACATTGTATGCCACAGACAAGACACAAAGGTAATAGAACCCCAGGGTCTAGGATCAGCTGAAAGAGAATACTCGGGCTGCTTTCATTTTTAACTTACAATGTGATATTTTCAGTCATTTTTTTAATCCTTTAAATTTCAAGTTGACTCAGGGCAAGCACAGAGAGAAAGGGGACGACCAGAGGAATCCCTGAGCCAGAAGGGGTACCTCTGTACTAAGAACAATAGCTCACTTGGTTAGAAAGCTGCTGCTTCCAGATTCTGCAGTTTGAGATCGAAACACAGGAAGTTTTTAGGTTCTTAGTCCTAGATGATAATACGAAGGTGCTATAAGGTGGTAATACTGGCCTTCTGCCTGAAAGAGGTTACCCAACGTTCCTGGGATGGGGATATGTCACTAACTGGATATAAATGGGGTCCAGTGTCCCTGGAGGGGAAAGGCAAGGAAGTGAAACTGAATGATTCTGCAGCATGGCTCCATGCAGTGTAAGGCAGCAGAGTCCAAGATGGCTGCAGCCTAGTGGCTCCAGGAAATGCTGGCGTCTTTCTGATGGATTTAAGGGAGATGAATCCATGGGGCACAGTGATCGAGCCTGTGCTCCCTGAACATTTATGTCTGGATTTGGAAATGGCCATGAAAATATAGATTTACAGGGTGTGACGTTGGATCACTACCTCCTGCTCACAGCATGAGAGAGACTTATCTGTGCCCACCACGGGAAATCCTTCCAACTCTGCCGGCCGCTGGCGGCACAAGTGCTCCAGGCTCTGCGAGCCCCGCTCATTCCTCGCACACACCACCTTGTTACACTCGAGTGCCCAGGCCTTCATTTTCTGGACACCTGCAAGGCAGGCACACAGATTCATTGCCCCCTTGGAAGCAGTGTACCCCCGTCCATCAGCCTCCCCTCAGTTCAGTGCTCTCTTCAGCGCAAGGCACTGGGTCATGTCCACTGTAAAACCAGACAGAAGTTTATTTAGCACAGCTTAAGATAAAGATCCAAAATGGATGCAAGTAAAAGGACTGGAACCACCAGGTTACAGTGTTACATAAAATATAAAATGCAGTCGAGAGCCTGTACTTATTAACCAGTTCCCTTCCAGTCTAATAAAGTATTTCTCACCCAGTGGTCAGTCCTAACAGCACTGGTCCAGTCCAGAGAGGTGGGATCCACTTTTCATGGGATGCGCACACTGGCAGATTGTCACCTCCGTAACGAATAACATCTTGTGCCCTTTCTTCTTCTTCTTCTTCTTCTTCTTCTTCTTCTATGCAGCCCCAGACTTTTTGTCTCTTTTCATAATCAGGGCCTTTCATTAACTTCAGCTCAGCCCTGAGGGCCCCTAGTCAGTGTCTTTTCTTGGTCTTTGTCAATGCTCAGGCCTGCATCTGGTCCAGACTGTAAACTCAGGGCTGGGCTGAGTTGAAAGATATTGATTGTTCTCACTTATTGAGTTAGCTGAGACCCACCTGGCCTTAGGTGACAGGTGTCATCTCCAACAATTTTGGAACATAATATTCTACACAGCTCTTAATATATTACCCATACAAACCTCTCACAATAACCATGACGATTAGCTATTCTTAGCTTTTGCCAGAGAGCACACACCACCCCCACTTTGGTGAAGTATTGAGAACCTGGTCAGACATAGGTGTAATAAGCCTGCCTGGACATGTCTGGGCAGGTCTAGGCATGCCTATGTCACATAGCGGCTCGTAGTGACTTGCAGCAAATCCAAGGGTGCTGTCAAAGGCTACCATTGGAATCATGCCAGGCCCCACCAGAGCTGAGTTTCTCTACTCACCCTGGCTGACAATCCAGATTGCCAGAGTTCTGGCAGCTGATCCCCAACATGTTGTCGAAAGTGGTCCAATGTTGAAACTAATAAGGAAGATCTCTTTGGTGGATTGCCTACTTTCTAATAGCATCCCATTGTCTGAAACAGTTGAGATTTGCCTATATGCTCACAGATCTATAATTTGCAAAGCAGGGCCTAATTTTTCACTGTAAGGTCTGTGAGAGCACATGGGAAAATATAACTGTATGTATACAATGAGTACTGCACACTCTGATACTTGTGCGGGTGTGTATTTATTTTGCAGTCACAAATGTGCATTTTTATGTGCACATTTACCAGTCACTGCATGTATGCACAGAATCTCCAGGTGAAGATTGAGCCCCCTGTTTGAAAATTTGGTACAAACTATCTAAGTGTTTAATCAAGATCGGTTTAGAGTTTTTTAATCTGCAGGCATTTTGGTGGGTGCTGAGTATTATGGACATGGGGAGTGAGGGAATTACTTCAGACTGATCACCATATTTTGTTAAACTACAAAGAAAACCACAGTGTAAAATAAATCCTGACACTTAATTTCAGCCCCATTTCTTGGCCATACGATGAAACTGTTAGTGGTCTTAGGACAGTTTTTTTCTCCACCCAATAAACCCTGCTGTGTTTTGTCTGTTGTACTTCTGGGCATGTTTACATGGTACTTTAATCCACACCAGAGGGGTGTACATTTTTGTCCGCACTAGCATGTCGCACACTAACTGGTCCACGTGGACCCAACGTTATTACGTTAAAAGTACTAGGGACTTCAGTGCATGCCAGTAGACTACATGTGGGCCAGGTAGTGTGGGACATGCTAGTGCAGACTAAAATTTACACTGATAAGGACTAAAGTGCCGTATCGACACGTTCTCTTTCTCTTCCTGAGCCGTTACCCTCTGCTTCCTTTCAGGCCTATAAACTCTTTGTCTTTCCTCTTTCGAATCCTTGGCTTTGGCGGAAAACTCTGGGGGCGTATTGAGTCCATCATTTCCATGAGGGCAGCTGAAGAAAAATACCAGTGTGCCTCCTGGTTTCATTACGTTCCTGACCTTGCAATGTCGCCTAGGAGTCTCCTACTTGGCACTAGTTTCCATGTAAGCCCCTAGGCTTTACACAAACTGACTCTGGGTCATGGTCCTTTCCTAAGCGGACACTAGTCCCATGGTAAGACTAGTGACTTCGATGATCCTCGCAGAGAATAGCATGAGGCCACTGGCAGTCACCTTCTGCTTGCTGGAAGCGCTGGAAAACACAGGATTGATAAATGCACCTGCCCCACACATCCCACAAATGGGCTGCTTAGAAGATGAGGTCTGTCAACAACTACCTGCGAGAAAATGTTCTCTGGAGGAGGGAGCAAGGCGCTCAGCCTGGGCCTGAGGGTGGTGAAGTAGAGATAAGAATACTCACACGGAGATTATAATGTGATACATTTATTCATATTTGTGAGGTGCATAGGTGTTGGGTGGAAGAGGCATAGAAATACCTTGACAAATAAAACTCCAGACATCTGGGTTCTGGCTTTACCGCTCGCTTATATTGTGAGGGTAGCAGAGTTATTTTTCTTCTCTGTGCCTCAGTTTACCCATCTGTATATTGGGTATAATAAACTTTACCTTCTTGACAGGAGAGTTATGAGGCTAAATTAATGCTGGCAGAACACTTGGTAATCCCAAGTGAGTGGTGCTATAGAAGGATTAATATTAATGGAGAAAAGCTTTGGATAAAAGTGCTTCCTAAGAATGTTTTTATTATAGCTTATTGCTGTTGAACAGTGTCTAATAAAGAACAATACATTCTGCTCCTGCTAGTTAAGGTTAATAACAATCTGATACAAGTTTGGAGATGTTCCTTTGAATGAGCATCTTAGTATTAGAATTGCAGGAGCATTTGGAGATCAAACTGCTTTTGATAATATTTTTGGCTTAACACATGTGCACTTTTGTAGAGGGCTGCATGAGGACGGGGCTGGCTTTCAAAGTGATATTAATATTGTCATGTTACATTTGCTATGACTCACAGGTAGTAACTCCCATAGTCATATATACAAAATATTGTCTAGTTTAAGGAGAGCTTTGTAAACTCTGGACTCCTGTGGTTACCCCCAAACCCAGACATGTCACGGTGGGGTCAGAGCCTGTGTTCAAACCAGAGAGCCCAGATTCAAAGAGCTGTGATGTGAGATTGTGTCTGATTCCATTGTGTTTTATTGCACTTGCTGATCAGTGCAAACATTATTAATTAATATTTGTTTGAATTTGAAAGGGAAATTTGAAGGCAATGACATTTGTGACTCAGGTTGGGTAAATAATAATTATGAGAAAAATGCAACAAATATTCAGTGAATATGTTTGCAAATGATATTCCCAACTGTAAGTGGTCTTTAATGGAAATGAGTAGTCAGACGGTTAGGGCTGAGGTGAATACTAGGAATAATTGTCTACAGAGCACACCGTTGGCTAAAGAGGGCTGCCTGAAGCAACAGTTGACACTTTAATAAAGTTTATTGTAACCTTCTCAAATGGGAGTCATGGAGCCAGTATTTATTAGAGATGGGTTGGAATCCAAGCACCCACTGTACATCAGTCCCTTCCAAGTTTTCGGTATATTTAGAAGCATACAGAATGGTGATGACATCTCCGGAAATATAGCACAGTTGGGAAAGCCCCAGCAGCCAGAGGGCTGCCGAAGGAACATTTCCATTGCTTCACTGCTCTCTCGCTCTCTCTTTAAAACCGGAAGTTGATTTTGTGGTCATGAAAGGAGACAAGCTGACAACCCGGGAGACTGGCGATCTCTTTCTCTAGAGATCAGGTATGGCATGGGCGGAGGTAGAGCAACCTCCCCATCATATCGTCACCACAGAGCCTCAACCCCGCTCTGGACCACGCAGGGGTAAGGCAGTCAGGGTCTGACCCAGAGCCCATTCAAATCAGTGGGAGTTTTTCCATTGATTTCAGTTGACTTTGTATCAGGCCCTCAGTCTCCCTGGCTCATCCAATCCTTGGCTTCTCTGTTGAGACTGTCAGTGAGGGAGCCAATTAGTGTCAATGATGATGAGTTCATTGGGAACTCTACTATGGCCTCAGTTTATTTCCTATTGTAGGCTGCTGAAGGGCCGGCAGATGGTAACTAATTATATTAATTTCTAGTTGCGGCATAGGGCCCCCATGCACGGAATCTCTAATATAAACGCTTTGGAGAGTCCCTGTCTGTAAATTATTGGCTGTGTTTTGTTATCGTTTTCAACCCAGCAAAACACATTTGATTCATCAGTTAGTGCTGAGCTTTTCAGAGTTGTTTGTTTGTTTCTTAAAGTGACAGTAAAATTGGTTTATATGGAATCATTGGCACAGCTCATCCTTTCCTTTCTATTGCTGGTAATGATCAATTCTGTTCTTCTCTGGTTCTTATGCTGTGCCCATCACTGGTATCTGTGGGCTTTGGTATTCTACTGAGAGAAAGCAAGGCATTGCTGATTGCAACTCGTTGTCCTAGTAGAGTAGAGCCTGCCTAAAAATATACAATTATGGTACAACCCTTTGAGATCTGGCACCTCCATATGACTGACCATGTGCGGCATTAATTTAAAAACACAAGGATAGTTTCAAGCAGAGGTTTGAGAATAGCATCTCATCAGCCTGGTTTCACATTTCATGCCCTAACGCTATTTATTTTAGCTTTATCAGAAAGCCCCACTGAAGGGCGTAGCTCCATGAATCCGCTTAGCTCCATTGACTTCAGTGAAGCTATGTCGATTTACGCTAGCTGAGGCTCTAGCTCCAAGAAGAGAAAGAATTTCCTGTCTTTTAGAATTTCCAACCCCTCACTCCTGGGGGGGGGGGGGGGTTTGAATGTCTTGGCTCTTTGAAATGACATCTAGATGAATGAAAGATTCACAGACACAGAGCCAGATTTTGCTCTCAGACTTTACTAGCAGTCATTTAGGAGAGGGGATGCCATCTTTCTCAGGTTGAGATAGAACACTGCATGCTGGAACCTCTAGTCTTTGCTCTCAATACTTCACTATTCAGCATGAAGGTGGATGCAATCTCCTCTTTACTGTGCAAACTGCCTCTGGATTAAAGCATGGCCGCCCTCAGATGGGTAAAGTTTGGGTGCCCCCATTGCAAGCAATTAATTATCTCCGGCCAGTGCTGTAGCCAAGTCCTGCTGCCTTGTACTCAAGTACTAAATCATAACAAAGCAGCGTTCCTGTGATAGAGCCGCCTCAGGTCGGTACTACTGTGGAGTACGTAGTGAAACCCTCCATTCAGAAACCTCCTGAGAGTCTCACATGATCTTGCTGAATAAGGACCCAAAGGCTGGATGAAGTGACAGATTGCTTCTCTCTCCTCCCCCCTTCTCTTGGTGACCCATACTGAACAGGCCTGGGCTTGTAGGACTTGGCGGTGCCAAACGAATGGGAAAGGCAGCTACTAATTCTTTCTTTCACACGCTGACGACCTCTGGAGGCCTGAGCTCTGCCAGATTTGGGACTAGATTACAATGCTGGCAGGAGAGGAAGTGGCAACATTTCAATGTAATGAGTCCTATGGAGCTCTGGTTCCAAGTGCAACGTCACTGGGGAGCTACATGTGAGCTCCCCGGACGCGTCTGAGAGTGCTGTACTCCACCAGGGGCTGTGGCAGAGCAAATTGGGAGCCAGTGAGAAAACCGAGGGTGGGGGATTTTCAGCAATGGGTTATATCCAGTGGGATCCTCCATTTCACCCCCTAAAATTAGAGCCCACTGTTATCCACATGCTGTGATGTAATGGCTCAATATGGGACTTTCAATCTACTTTATCTTAAACTGAGTTTATTGTATCTTGATTTTATTATACATGAGCTTCACCGTGCAGGCCCTGGAAATAAAGAAATGGAAAAGAACCATTTGATCGTCTATTCCACCCCCCTGCATGCTCAGAGCACACCCCGTATATACACTTTGTAAAGCACTTAGAGAACCTCTGTCTGAAAAGTGCTGTGTAAGTACAGGCTGTTATGATTATATGCATTGTGGCAACACTAATGATGCTGTTTTTCTTTGGGCCCAGAGTGATTTATCCTCTGTCAGACTCCCCCACTGTGAAGATGTCCCAGTCTTCTCCAGCTGATGAAGGAACGACGTTTGAACATCTCTGGAGCACACTGTAAGTGCTACTTGACCGTTGTGCTAAAACTTGTTCTGGGAAATAATTGGTCCATCATTGTTTAATGCTTAGTGACTCATATTGTTGAGGAGGACTTAAAAGGGAAACATTTTTATAGGTACTTCTACCCAGTCTCTTAAGCTGCAAGCCCAGTTTTGCATGCCCATATTTTCATGCATGAATTTTTCATGTTCAGATTTTTGCTTGCAAAACAGCTTAGATTTGTCTGCTCAGACTACCTTTTACCAGCCCAATCTCCTTGCATCAGTGGAGGTCCTGATATAAGACAACTCAGTGAGAGCAGAGATTGTGGAACATCTTGAACGAGAAACCACCCATCACTTCACAGGATCTGGTCCATAACTTGCACATGCAAAAACCTGGGCACCCAAAATTTGGCCTCTTGTTTTAGTGGCTGCTTTTGAACCTACCCCCACCCCACCAGCGCTAATGCTCTAGATCTGCACCACAAATGCAAGGATGCGTTTCAAAATGCTGCAAAAAATAACTGCAGCAAAGCTCGAATTTGGTCTCCCCCTTGCTGATTGAAGGTCAACGCCCAGGCACTTCCTTTTGCTGTAGCAAACGTTACTGTTTGGAGGGGACTATTTGGAAGTGCTCATTGAAAGTCAAAAGAAACTAGGAAGATGTGACGGCCAAAGGGACTTAAGTTCTGCTGAGATGGAAGCAGCCAAGCTTGTGCCCAGCTTTGTTCTCCTGCCTGCCTCTACTCATCGAGTCTTACCAGCCTGTTTCAGCCCTTTGTAGGGTTCACACACACTCCACTGGCCCACGTACTGGACTGCAGAGAATTAAAGCAGGGCTGGTTCACACAGTGCTGCCGCGGGAAGCTGGCTTAGGCTAGTTTGGGTTGTTCTAGCTGACATGGCTGCTTGGAGAGTTTGCCCGTCTTCACAAGGGATTGTGCTCTCTACACATGGCTCTCCCCGCTCAGCTCTCTCTGCAGCATTGTCCCTCCACTCAAGACCCTGGAGTCCTCCCTGTGTGGTCCAGACTCCACATTGGGGCAAGTGGGTGGAGACTGGCAGGGCAAGAGGGATACACATTGTCCGCCTCTAGTCCCACACAGGTTAGGCAGACAAGAGCGTCCTGTCCTGGGCTGCATTATCTTTCCTTCATAGCCCCACTTGGGGGCCCTGGGTGCAGCTGCTGCCGTGAGGCGTCCCGGTTCATGTGGCTCCAATGGAGTCGTGTTGCCACAGTGCCCTGGACGATACTGCACAGGGCTCCAATGCCGATGGGAAGGTTTTCCACTAGCGTTAATGGGCTTTGGATCAAGCCCCTGCTTAGTGGGAGAGGTGGATGTGACGGACAGGCCCGTGGGTATGTGCCCTCTGCTGGATGGATCAGGTAAGACCCACTCCTATTGTAGTGGTTCTCTCTCTGGCCTTACACCACTCAGGGTCTGCCTGATTAAGAAACGAGCATTCCAAAGTTAAATACACAGCATTTTCTAACGGCACCACGGCTTTTGCAACCTGCTATACTTAGCATCCTGATCAAATAGGGAAGGAGGACTGGTTCCATTTCATTTTCTCCTCCAAGCGGTTCTATAACTTAAAGCCATTCCCGGAAGGAAGAAATGCCTTGCCTGGCTAATCGATCGCTATTGAGTGACAACTTCTAAGTCCTCTGAGTCTTATGCTTTGTTTGTCCATCAATTTGTCTAAGTGAAATGTGCTCAAGGGGGCAGCCCTGTCTTGGGAAAACAAAAGGCTGAAGGGGGTCAAAGTTCAAGGGAAAGCCAAGCTATTGGGTGGGACTGATGAAAGCTGCATGGGGGAGCTGAAGACATGTCATCTCCTTTTCTCAGGGAACCAGACAGCACCTATTTTGATCTCCCTCCATCCAGTCATTCAGGAAGCAGTGAGGTGTCTAACCAAACCGAGGTCACAATGGATGTCTTCCAGATGAGGAGTATGAATGAATCAGTCATGGTGAGTGCATTCAGGTTACAAGAAATATAGTAACTTTAAATAAGAGGTTGTTTCCCTCCTGGGGGACTGGATGGCTCAAGGGGCTACTAGTGGGATATGGAGGCATTTATTTCTGTGTTACTGGCTCATAAGCCAAACAAAGTCAGTGCTGGCCAAAAGCCATTGTATGGGTGAATGGAATTGTACCGCATTATGCAGCCACCTCATACAATGGCCAGGAAAATAGCAGTCCCTTAGTAATAAGTTTCACTGGATTGTCCAACGAGGTGCCTGTTTCAGAACAGCACGTGGGTTAGTGTCCTGGTAAGACATGGAGTAGAGACCACCTCAGTACAGCATCTGTCGGCTTGACCACGGGGTGGCTCTCTTTTGTGTCACCTGGCAAAGGTGCTTTCCACAGACCATGGTGGTCCCTGTTTGATTCTGGTCTGTAGAAACATCCGGCTAAAACACAGAGCAACTCTGGCCACTTGATGACGGCCTCCCCCCATCCATATACTCAGCAGGAGCAGCTATTGTTATTGCCCCATGCCCCAAAGTATCCCCCGTGGGAGCAACATGCTAAAATCAAACCCCTGAGACAAGCAGGTAGCAGAGCACAGAGGGAGGTGCTATTGGAGCTGGAACAGTTTAAAGCACTTCAGTCATAGTAGCTGCACTGAGACACTTGCTTCGTGCCTCTGCTTGCTTGAACTCGCAAGACACAGGCTCCCGGATATAATGAAGGTGGAGAGCTGTGCAAGTACCATTTAACAACATAAATAACCTATAATTGCTCAAGTATAAACACGCTGCGTGGTAAAAGTCATTTGTAAGATATTCTACAGGCATAACTCAGTGAGGGCCCACTCCTGCTCCCACTGCAGTCAAGAGGAGCTTTGCCATGGCTGGGATGATTTAGTTGGCGTTGGTCCTCCTTTGAGCAGGGGATGGGACTAGATGACCTCCTGAGGTCTCTTCCAACCCTAATCTTCTATGATTCTGTGGCTCTGAGTGGAGGCAAGATTGGGTTCTTAGTACTTTTGTCTGCACAGTCTCTCGGTTAGGGCTAGGAAAAGAGATGCCACGTCCATCAAGGAGAAAGGGTTTTAAGCATTTATTGGATGTGATTGATTCTAAGTGGGGAGAGAGCAAAATAAAACCGAAGCTCCCTAGACTGAGGTGGGCTTTGCTCTCTGATTTTCTTGCTGTTTCAGACTATGGCAGTTTGCAGGGAATTTTTCCATGCTCACCAAAATTAAGGCCCAAGACGGCGTATCTTTATTCATGTGAGCTCAGCCTAACTCATGCGAGTAGCTGGTGAAGTTACTCACGTGAGTAAGGTTTTTGTAAGATCAGACCCTTCATTTTGTTATTAGGAACCTTCACAACAATGGCTATAATAAAGTAAATTAATTTGTTGAGTAGAGGTTTAAAAAGCACCAACTCTGTATTCTCAGCAAGTTCCTCTCATAAAGTTGCCAGCATCACTGATCCATAATATGCAATTTTTATGTTACTCTTTTACAAAATGCACCAGAGCCAGCTGTCCTAGTATATGCAGGGAATGCCGGCCCTGGGCCTCAGACTGTCCCCAGATCATACTTCATGGGCTAATGCAGACACAGAGGCTTGTGCAGTCCAGTTTATCTAGTGGTTGAAACCTGTATAGTCTGGGCAATGTGTTCTTTCTAACATTTGGATCCACTGCCTTGATATTGATCGCTCACTAGGTCTGTTTTCCTCCACACTGTCCATTAATCCATGTACTGATCTGCAGAGAATGAAAGCAGGGCTGGTTCAGGCAAACCTGCACTCACAACCCCCCCCCTCCCCGCTAGTGTTAATGAGATGGTCACATGTTCCGCTGCTGCGGGAAGTGAACATGAGCTGCTTCCCACTGGCTGAGCGCTCCAGAGGCAGGGCCGGCTCCAGGCACCAGCTTAACAAGCAGGTGCTTGGGGCGGCCAAGGGAGAGGGGCGGCACATGCGGCAATTCGGGGGCAGCAGGTCCCTCACTCCCTCTAGGAGCGAAGGACCTGCCGCTGAACTGCCGCCGCCGATCGCGGCTTTTTTTTTTTTTGCTTGGGGTGGCAGAAATGCTGGAGCCGGCCCTGTCCAGAGGGATCAGAATGTTTCCCTCTTTATTGTCATGGCCCTCGCTGGGACACATCACAGGCTCTCCTGCCCTCCTCTGGAACAGGAACCTCCACCCACTATTCCCCTAACTCTTTGCACAGACAGTGAGACACACACATGGTTCCGGATACTTTACTTATGCTCTTCGCACCTCAGCCCTGCTTTAGGAGGAGAGGAGATCTGAGTCCTGTGCACGTTCTTGACCAAGTCACTTCCCCTCTCTGTGCCTGAGTCCCTGCATCTGTCAGCCCGAATGGCAGGCCCCCCATGTCCTCACAGAAGTGTTGAGAAGCGCAAAGCATTATTATTCATAGAAAACACACACAGGATCTCTCTGACCTGTCTAGATTAGAACTGTTCGCTCCATATGTCTGTGCCGCTCTGATGCGCGGTTTGCAGAGATTAGTGTGTCAAAACTTCCCTGTCAAACAGGTTTGGTCTCCTGGGAACGTCCCCTCTTTAACGGCAAGCACACAGACAAGTGCTCAGAACTCCTGCCCATTTATTAAATCTCCCTCCTCAAACCTCCTGCTTCCCTCCTAAAAGTCCTGAGAGTCTCCTTCCGTCTGTACTTTTCCCTCCTCTGTGGGCCTCTTTCCCTCTTCTCCGCAGCCTTTGTCTGCCTGGCAGACGGATCAGGTGGACAGCGAAATGCTAATTGTGGTGCTGCCCCAGCCTTTTGGCCTGGCCTCCCTTCTCGTTATTCCAGCTGTAACATAAGCCGGGCTGGGCCAAGTGTGAATTCCATGCAACCGGTTATTGCTGCTGAGGGGGGGCATCCTACTGCCCACATCATACTGCAGGACACATGCCATGGGCTGATGAGCATGCAGGATTCCTAACGTCCTGGCTTAGAACAGGGGAGCATGTGCAGAGGGTGTAGCTAACTGCCAGTGCATGTTAGCACTAGTTTGATATCATGAGCTGTTAGTAAACATTTATACTGGCCCAGCTTTGGGACTGTACATTATATTGCTTAGCTCAGGATGCGATGAGTCCAGCTGGTACTATCTGTCACCACTAGAATGTGTAGCAGGCTCACAAGTATAAAAATAAAGGCACAGACACATGATCCCGTTGGCCTGAAATAAAAGTGGCCTATGTGTTGAGTAAAGGAGGTGGCTGTTAGTTCTTTTTTCTGAGGCAAAGTGCTCATGAGGTTTAGAGAGATTTCTAAGGGAAGCAGTATAGTTTTGTGGTTACTGGATTCCAGGGTTCTACGCCCAGCTCTGCCACTGATTTGCTTTGTGACCCGTGGCAGGTCACTTAAACTCTCTGAGCCCTGGCCTAAGCATCTGCAAAAGAGGGAGAATGGTGCTTCTTTACTTCATGACCTGGGGGTTGTGCTGCTCAGTTCACCAGACTTCGTAAAGCATTCCTCCGGTGGAAGGCGCTGTTATTAGAGATGTGACATGAATTCTAGCCCACCGCTACTAGTTTGTTGGAGAACCACAGAGAGCAAATCCATAAAGCGGGCGGTGCATAGTGTCCAGATGACATGTCAGGTCATCTGATAAATACCACACTGTACAGGCTCCTGCCCTTGCCCTCGCAAGAGAGACAAGGTGGGGGAGGTCATGTCTTTTATTAGGCCAGCTTCTGTGGGCGTGAGAGACAAGCTGCCGAACTTCCACAGAGCTCTTCTTCGAGTCAAACTTGCAAGCTTGTCTCTCTTACCAACAGAAGTTGTTCCAATAAAAGATATGACCTCACCCATCTTGTCCCTCTGATATCCTGGGACTGACACCGCTACAACACCACTGTATTCTTACCCTTACAATTCAAATGACAGTTCCCACGTCCGGAAGGTGCCAGGCAACCAGAGCTGCATTTTCTTTAGTTTTTATCCTGACTAAAGACATCTTTAAGCCACCTCTCCTATCACTCACCTAAAGCTTTTCATCTCTCTCTGAAGGAGACAGTGTCACAGAAGTTTTGTCGGGAATACTGGGTTATTGGTCTACAAGATTAAGGGGTATCTGGTGTTGAAATTATTATTATCATTATTGGGTTGAGTCCTAGTAGTTCAAGAAGGATCCCGTCTCCTCCCATGACAAGAGGCCAGACAGTGTGTGTGTGCCTGGCTGTTGAGGGTTTTCATTCAAACATGGTACTTACCTGCCAGGTCTGTAATTGTACCTGCTGTTTTAGCAAGTAGATTGTATATTCTTTTCAATGCGGAGGGCCACCTTGTTTGTACCTTAATGAGAAGAAACATTGCATGCTGCCTTCTGTGGTGACACACAAGCCCCCTTGGTGCCCACAGAAACTGGCAGATGCAAACCAAGGGGCTTATTTTAAATAGAAAATATTGGGCCATGTTTTCGATTGAGCCTGCGGTCAAGGCACAGCAAAATACTTGTACTGTGCACTATTTCCTGCAACTGTCCATAATGGTGCATGGAAACAGAAGTTTTCATATTGAGATCAGATAATTGCACATGCAAGGGCAGTTACAACAGGAGAACCGTTCTCTGATCGGTGCAGACACATACACACCCACTAGGGTTTTGGAGATGCACCCGTTGTGCCAGCTTTTGAAAATCTGATCCACCATGTATTAAAAATTCCCATCCATTCAGAAAACCGCACAAAACAATCTGTCTCAAACCAAGGGACAACTCCACTGATATGGGGCTTGTGGGCTGTGGCTTTCTTTCTACCCCGTGTTCCTGATGGGATTGAGAAGCCTCCAAGGATATTGAGATATAGCTCCATTATGAAGTCTAGCCAGGCGTAAAGTGCATCTCATGAAGGTGTCTCCTGGGCATCTGGCTCAGAGCGCCAGGCACTCCCATCTCTCAGGAGGAGAGCAGGCTAATTCTGGAGCTACTGCACATCTGAAAAAGATCGTGTAAGCGGGTGTTTGTGGCAGACCTGCCAGTGACTAGCTTTCCAGTGTTTAATTGTATGCACAGCAAAGATTCCTTGCAATTTATGACATTGTTAGACTTTTGGTTTGTGCACGGGTTTGCAAAAGGCTAGACGGAGCTACATAAAGCACCAAAGACTTTTGAATATGAAATTAAGAAATGCTAAACAAGTTTGGAAATGGTCTGTATTTCCCCGATAGGTACAACTACTGCAATGCATGGCTTGTCTACAGTAAAAGTCTAAAGGCTTGAAAGTTGACTCTGCATAAGCCTCAAAGCATTTGGATATTTCTCTGCTTTTCTGTGGCCTAGAAATGTCCTGGGAACAGGCATGTCAGGAAATGTCTCACATCCTGGGTGCAGCCAGATCAGAAGTGCCACCAGGGTGGCCTTTCCCATACGGATGTGCTGTTTCTGATTCCAGTCCTGACTGAACTGAGGACCTGAGGCAGGGTTGTGTTGTTGAGGGAGGGGAATTATCCACCATTCTGCAAATCTGCACACAGATTTGGTTCAGGTTTGTTTCTAGTATGGGATGAAGTTTCTGGTAAAGTTCTCACTTTATCCAGACCAATTTGTCTCACCCTGGGCTGTCACTGACACTCCTGGATCCTGCACAGTTCCCCTGACTTTGATGATGTTCCACCCAGAAGCAGTTTTTAGCATCCAGGATTCCTACAGCATCTCTCTCGAATTCTGCCAGTGCTTGGTATTGTACTGCACAGCGCTGTGCACTTGGATCTCTAGCGTAGACGTTAGTCAGGCGCCAGCAGGTGGGAAAAAGCAGGTTTTCTTTGTGATCACAGCAATATTATGGTGGGTTTAAAATCACTCAAAGCTGATGTCACAGGAATCGTTAGCTAGCAGGAAAAGAGAATGAATTACTGGATGAAAACAGAAAAGACACGGGGCCTCTTTGGCCACAGCATCGATTTCCTGCAATTATTCAGAGCTGTTGGGTGACTCTTGCTCTGCCCCAATACCTGTGTGTGTGTGAGGCTGATAGTACACCTGGGATTGCTGGTTAACAAGAGCACTTATTTTTAAAGGCGGAGTTTCATGTTTAAAAAGTCCATGAGCTACCAGGCAAAAGATACAAATCTTCTTAGTGTGAAGAGATGCCGGATTAGGCCACGTGAGTGGTGTGGCATAGAGTTAAATGCTATAGCTGGATTAAGAGCTGGACAATATTATGACCTATGCACATCTGTGGCTGTACATGCTAAGAGACAGGTCGTCGGATCTCACGCTTCAGGCTGTAAGCTGATCACCTGGGTCCCCCGGGCAGAATTGCCAAATATATTGTGAGTTTTTCACCTCCTTCTGAAGCACCAGGTAGAGGTCACTGCTGCAGGCAGGATGCCAGAGCTGATGGGCCAGTGATCCGATGTGCTGCATCAAATCCTATTCACCTGTCAAGTGACTTTCACAGTGGAGAGCGGACCTTCACCTTCCTTTAAGGGAGGTACATTCAGGGAACATTAAAGAAGCTTATCACTGTCTCCCAAATGTAATGTTTGCAGAGATAATGGAGCAGACACAATCTATTCAAGGAACCAGCACCATTGTTCTGCACTCTGCTAGGGTCACTAATCAGACTCTGACATCCTTGCTGTGGACAGTTACACTATCCGTCTGCCTGTGTCCACTTCCACTCTCCTCCTCTCCAGCTAATAATCCCCTCCCCCACTCCCACCATTTGCTTCTATGTTATTGGCATCTGGCTCTGATGAGCTGTTCCTGGACCATACTGTCAATTGAATTCTCTTGATCCAGACCTAACAGCACCTTTGAAGCCCCTCTCTACCAGCAGGGATTTTCATCAGTCCTCAGAAATTGGAAACTCCAGAGTCACAACCCCAAGGTAGGGGAGAGATCTGTCAGATCCAAAACATGGCTCAGATAGTGAATGTCACTGAATTTGCCTCCAGCCAAATAGTTGTTTGTGCCTAAGATTATTTTTTAAATGTATTTTCTGGGAGGTTGGTAGGTGAGTGAGACTGTTGTCATCATGATCATTCACAAGCTGCATTTGATGTAAAGGAATCTTATAGTCTGATTTCATGTTGGAAGAGGATTGATTAACAGTGTTGCAATGCAGCTGAGTAAAGGGAAGTCTTGGTGTTTTTCAGGCTTGTTAAGGATAGGTAGATCATCTCGTCTTGAAAAGAGGCAATCCAATGACGTAAGAACATTGAATGACATAAGAATGACATTGGTTATTGGTGGGGAGAAAACCCAGGAAATCAGCCACCCATCAACTAGCTGTTCTGTGGCTCTGAACTGTCAAGAACTTCCCAACTAGTGAATCATGTGTTCATTTTTCCTCTCAATATTTTCTTGTAGTTTACTGTTTGGTTAGTGGATCATGAGTTGCTATTTAGTTGGATTGCAGCATGGGGACATTTGTGTGACTACACTCTGGGAACTTCTCTACTGATTCACTAAAGGCAATCTGCTCTTTTATGTGTAAGAGATAATGATGTCATCCCACTTTATTCCTTCGGAGATGTTTTCCTAGACATGGTGAACAGTAACCCTGTGAGCTGAGCGTGCCTCTTTCTGCATTGTACTCGTTATCAACTCCAGTCCTTCAGGAGCAAAAGAAGGAAACCCTGTTGATGTCATATGGATAACAGACCTTAGGAGGAAACTAAAAACAACCCCTGCCATATATCAGAATCATGGGATAGATAGATAGATAGATAGATAGATAGATAGATAGATAGATAGATAGATAGATTGAATAAAGGCCAATGTCTACATGTGCCCAGCTCCAGAAACACAGTATTTGAGTTATCCCAAAGTCACTTCATGCACTCATCAGTGCAAATCTGTTTGCCTTATTCTACTGATAAAAGGTGCAGTTCAAATGGCTTTTAGCTCCATTGATCCTCTACAAGCAGCTTTTTGGAATTAAATCCAGCTGAATTTAATTATGGAGAAGGACCCTCAGACTCCCCCTTGGTAGGGACATTTGGTACAATCCAATACATCATTGGGCAAGCCTCAGCCTGCCCTGTGTTTTAATGAATAGTCATGAGGGAGAGAAAGGGGTGGGCCTGAGTTTTGTTGTTAGATGCAGATGACAGAACTAAGGGAGATGGAAAAAGCGAGAAAGCCAACAAACTGCAGACAGGTAGCCAGCCCAGCATCCCCGGCGCTGCCTCTCCCTAGTCACTTGCCCTTTTCTTTACGTTCCATTATCGTATGTCGATTAATACCCTCTTTATTTTTTCCATCCTCCCCTGACCCCATGACTCCTGTGGCGGGAAAGTTCCTAGTTGTTTTTAAATTCCAAGAAGACTAAAATGCTGTATATTAGCGACCCAATGCAGCATTACACCACGGTAGGTGCTACCTTTTCTGAACAGCATTTGATTTATTATTTTTCTTCCAAAGGGAATGTCCTCTCCCCCAAGGCAAAAGGCTCTGCAGAATATTGCGCTCTCATTCTGTTTTCTTGAGTTCTGCGCCTGTTGCTATATGAGAAATGCCACGCGTGAGATTCAGTCCTCATTCAGGCAGGGTGGCCCAGTGCAAGAAGGGGCTGATGTAGAACGGAAGTTGGATGGATGCTTGCTTATGTACTCTTCTGCACATGCAACAGATCATGTTGTTTTAGCACCAGGAGGCACTCATCTGTTCTGACCATCAGGCAGGTTGCAACTTTATGGGCAACTCCAAAGTGTTGCAAGAGGAAATTTCACCAGATTCTACTTCAGGATGGGGTGGTTAAAATGTTGTCTACTTAGTTGGCATGTCTCTGGTGCACTCTCTGTATATCTAAGATGTGTGTTGTGCTTTGCAAAGTCTTCAATGCGATTTAAATCTCCGGCTGAGGTAGCTGTTTGAATCTCCTGAGTCCCACATGAATACATCTGTACAAGCCTCTATACCCTGCATTGTGGTTTCTCCCGTATCTTTAACTAACTACAGCTCTGAGCTACAGTTTAAAGAAACAGTCGGTCTTCAAACTTCTTAGCTGCTCAGCAGCACCAAGGCACTGGTGCATCCTTCATTTGGGACTTGCTCATTTGCAGAAACCACGGGAACACTTGCATCTCTGTAATGCTGTGTGTGTGTGCGCGCACGTGTGTGTTTGTGTCCCCAAATAGGTTTCCTTCTGCAGATTAAAGGTGCTGGGAGATTATGACAATTAGCACTGGACATAGATTCTCACATATACATTTTCAGCATGGTCTATAAACAATATGATGCTGTTTTAGTGTACAGATTTTGTTTTTGCTGTTCTGGTATTCAGGATATTTGAGGCAAGAGCGTCCTTAATGAATATACAAGGTGAAGGAAAGACATCTATCCCCAAATGCATTTCCTTTTTAAATAACAAAGAATTTTTTTCTGAGGGCAGTTTTCTTTTTGTATTTATTGATGCATAATTATACATATAGAGTAAAACAGTGTTGCAATTCTTGGTTGAAATTATTGAATTGCTTGTTTCTGTTTCCACATGTGGTGGCTTGGTTTCGCATTGTAATTCAGTTACTCTGTGTGCCATTATTACAGTGATATTTCTATTTAATGTTTACTTATGGATTTTTCTTTTAAAGGGACACCACCAACTTGCAATCTAATCATTCTCAAAAAAGGAGTTGAAGTCATTTTGGGTACGACAGCTGCCCCTGAAGCCCACTGCTGACATTTGGGGATTTACAACCACAGTTTCCTATTTTTAAAAATAATCTTGTTTCTTTTGCCTGTTGCTTTGTGACAAGTTCACACAATCGCCAGGGGAAATCAACTATACTGGGAAACAGGGAAACTGACCGTACCCAAAGTGCTTTTAAACGCACAGAGAAAACATAGTGGGGGAAAAAAGGGGTGAGGGTAATACTTTTGACTAATCTCTATGGACTATGTTTTGGCACCTTTGCTCACTCTGCGTGTAATTTGACTTTGTATTGATTTAATTAATTTAATTTACTTATGTCATCTTATAGGAGTGCTAAAAAGAGAAATTAAAAATACACCTCTACCCCGATATAACGCGACCCGATATAACATGAATTTGGATATAACGCAGTAAAGCAGCGCTCCGGGGTGGCGGGGCTGCATGCTCTGGTGGATCAAAGCAAGTTCGATATAATCCGGTTTCACCTATAACGTGGTAAGATTTTTTGGCCCCCGAGGACAGCGTTATATCGGGGTAGAGGTGTATAGCCTAAGTGCATCAATTTAAAATAGCTTATCACAATCCCCATCTCTCAAACAATTCCCAACCCCAACAATTACAATTGTAAATAGTTTCACAGATTAGAGGCAGAATCCAGCCCTTCGTTCTGTAATCTGCGATGTTTCTGTAACAATGATAGGGAACACATTTTTGGGTAGAAATGTGAATTTGAAATGGATGGTGTGTCCCGTTCAATGTACAAATGATCACTTAGGTTGCTAGACATGAAGCTCTTGTTCTCACAAATAGAGTGGTTTACTTTTATCAGAGGTGTTGTCTTTTGAAAAGAAGAGTGTCTCTCACACTCTGAGAATCCGTGCTCGTGGCAGTGGGTCACTTCTGATTTATCTGCACGTTGTACATTGTTCTTGCACACAGGCGCTGCACACGCTAGGACAGCTGGCTGGAGTGGATGTTGTACTGTAAATAGTTGCACATTATTGTTAACAGTTGCATATAATGAATCTAAAGGGGCAGCAAACATCCTTCTGAAAGCACTTATAGAGCATACAGAGCAGGTGCTTTTCAAGTTCAATATCTTACCCCTCGTTGTGGGGTATTTTGAAACCCCAACAGGAATTTTGTTGCGTATCTATCTCTTGCAAAATGTCATGGCCCGAGAAAAACTCATCCTAGACCAGGAAGCCTCTGTTTCATTGTGCTCTTATTTAGAACCGATCACACCTACTACACTAAAATTGTGTGGGAACATTCACACTGGTAGACACTGGGTCCTTTCTCCTGGCAATGATTCGTGCAAGGGACTTGTGTTTAGCTCTAAGTGCTACAGGTCAATGCTTTGCACACTGATGGGAGCGTAGCGTGCTTGCAGGTAGTGACTGACTCAGAGAGTACTTATGCTGACATTGTGAACTCGAGGGTGAAGGGACTGTCTTTTTGCAATGTGTTTGTGACCAATCAGGCATATGACTGATCTTAGAACTATGGAAAGGCAAAGAATAAATAATAATAAACACAAATAAAATATTGCCCAATGGAAAAATGATTCCCGAGAGCATGGTGTATGGCCCAAAGCTGAAAGCCTTTATTCAGATACTACTGTGATGGGGGTGGATGGCTAGAAAGGATTCCCTCTCCTATGCATTTCATTCCAATAGCTCACAAGTCCTCTGGGGTGCAGGGTACCTGGTGCCGGGGTGGCAGCCTTCGTAGAAGCAAGACGGGCAGTATCTTTGAGAGAGAGGGAGCAGAATGTGAGGCCCCTCCCTACAGGAGCAGCCCTGAGAGTAGAGAGGGGAGGTATAGGGTTGTCTTTTCTCTTCCTCCACCCTCGCTCCCTCACCTGCAGGATGCTCAGGAAGTTGGTCCGAAGTCACCCCCGGCACAGGAGAGGTCAGGTCAGCTGGCTGTGTCCATGGTGGGTGAAATGTGGGCTTGGCTTTCCCCGAGGGGGACGTATGGGTTGGGGGAGCTATAGGCTGTGGTAGCTTGGAGCTGCTCCCCCATTCCCATACTGGACCTTTTACTTACGGGTAAAGTGAGGCTCAGTAAGGCTCTGTCACACAGTCACATGGCGAATTGGTGGTAGGGCTGGATATCCTCAGCCCAGGGGTCCTGACTCTAACCAGGGTAAACGTGCAACATCGTTTAAGAACTCTTCCTAGTTTTGTAGAATTTTGCAGCAAACATTTCCAACAGACCTCTGGTTTCTGGATTTCTGCAGTCTGCAGAGCTCTTGACTCCGTGGAAATAGAAATTGCCGAGACGGGAAATGTTTCATGTTTATTTCCCACTATTCAGGATATAACTACTGAACCAACACACACTTTATTCTTTATCCCTGACTATCAGAACACACATTGCTGTTATTTTTGAAGGATGAATATTTATGTACAGAATGAGAACCCAAAAAATCAGTATGTTGGATCATCAATGTAAACCAGTTACTTTCTGTTTGTTCCTGAGAAAATAGATTTGATTTTCTTGTTTGACGATGAATGATTTTGGCAGGATGTTATCTTGGAGTTCATTTTATTACTCCAAGAGTAGTAAGAAAACAGCAGCTCTGTGCTTAGCTGGCTGAACATGCCATCATGGGCTCTGTGGACTGTTTTCCAGATATATTTTGATATCAGTTTAGATGAAGTTTCTTGTGATTGTTTCTGGAATTATGGATAGTTCATGAGGTTCTTGTTTATCTTAGGCAAACTATACAGCAGGAGACGTAGTCAGAGGGTTTAATACACATATTTAAGGGGAGAAGAGAGATGTATTTGCAAATGCAAGTTAGATCTTGTTTGACATTCCATCAGTTAGTCACAGAATCCTGACGATCTTGTGGGAGATGTAGAGAACTGGAGGTCTTACTTGGAAAAGCTTGATAGCTTTTTTTTTTTTTAAAGCGATTATACTGTAAACCAGTAACTTTCCTTTGGGTGAGGTTAGGCTCCCAAGTTAAAACATGTCTCTTAAGTCTGAAATCTGGTTAGTTGCAAGCATTTCAGACTGACTTCGTTTGGGGGGAGGAGGAGTGTGAAGAGCTGTGCCCATTTGTCACGAGAAATCATGCTTTTACAAACAATACATTTAATGACTTGTCGTTTAACACATATACATTTCCAAGTGCGATTATATACTCTGAGCCATGATGTGTTACAGCAGGGACAGTCCTTCCGCCCAGAGCAAAGGGGTTGGTTTGAGAACAGCTCGCAATGGCCTCAGCAATGGAAGACTGGATGGTTCAGGGTAAAGCCAGATGGTGATTTGCACATCTGGATTGCTGGGTGAGGTCCAGCTGAGGCTGGGAGTGAGTGACAATAATTACCTGTCTGAGGGCAGTTTGGTGGCCTCTGTGCTCTGAGTTCAGATAGCAGCAGACTGCCTGAGCAGAAATACCGAAGGATGGATGGCCGAGGAGACAGACTTGGCTGGGACAAGGTGAAAGGAGTGAATGTAGGGAGACTGAAATAGAGTCTGTTCCCTGGACATGGTTCCCTCAGAGGTGTCTTGGAACACATGTGCAGGACGCTATCTGGAGGAGACTTGCACGGCTTGTGCTGTTCCTGTTGTATGGATGAGCTCAGGCTTTGCAGTAGACACTTTTTGGATCATTATATTCACCTAAAAGAGACCCTGTGAAATTGAACAAGGCCCCGAGGCTGGTAGGAGTTATTACAAATACTCTCTTGGCTGTTCATGGTCTTAGTACAGTTGACAAGAATATGTGAGAAGTTGCCATAAGAGAACACGTGAAAAAGCCTATAGAATAATGGGTAAAAAATGTATAACTCTTTCCATTAAACATCATAGGGGGGAAACGGTGGGAAAATTCTGTAAAGATTCTTCATGAGCAAATCTCAGATGAATTCAGTGCTTTAATTCAATGGATGTGTCTCATAGCCACTTTGCTAGAATGTTCAGCCATAGAATGCGAAAGTCCTTAGCTTCTCCAAAGACTAGGTTCTACATGTAATAGATCAAACTTCTCTCAGATCAAAATGATAATCTCATGAGAACAGGCTTTTTCATTTGTGAGATTTCCAGAGTGTTCTGACTGCATCTGAATAGGAAACACCAGAGGAGCAATGCTTGAGGTGGAGAATTGAGGTATTTCTCCTCTGATCCCAGGTGACACCAAACAATATGCTAAATTTTTTTTTTTTAAAGTTCACATTTTTGGAATTGGTTTTTTTTCAACCTCAGAAAAAGGCTGGATTTTGGTCTGAGTTTTGGATGTAGAATTAGTCAGTTATTGTTTTTCCCGGAGTGGTTCTGCCACACTTACATGGTATTTAAGGCCATAGGATTTACCAAATAGAGGAGAACAAATTCCATCTTGTGCCGTTGTGACACGGGCATGCCCAAACATGCCCTAACATGCCCAGGCAAGCATATTACACCTATGTCTGACCAGCTTCATGATACTTCACCAAAGTGGGGGAAAACTAAGAACTAGCTGATCGCCATGGTTGTTGTGAGAGGTTTGTATGGCAAATATTTTAAGAGTTACGTAAAATGTAGAATACTGTGGTCCCAAACTGTTGGAGATGAAACGTCACCTGAGGTGGGGAGGGTCTCAGGTAACTCAGTCAAGAGTGAGAATAATCAACATCTTTGGACCCAGCCCAGCCTGGTGTTCACAGTCTGGACCAGATGCAGGCCTGAGCATCTACAAAGACAAAAACAAACAAACAAAAAAACTCCAACAAAAGATTCTGAACAGGGGACCCTCAAGGGCTGAGCTGAAGTAAATGAACTGATTATGAAAAGAGACAAAAAGTCTGGGGCTGCATAGAAGAAGAAGAAGAAGAAGAAGAAATGGCACAAGATGTTATTCGTTACGGAGGTGACAATCTGCCAGTGTGCGCATCCCATGAAAAGTGGATCCCACCTCTCTGGACTGGACCAGTGCTGTTAGGACTGACCACTGGGTGAGAAATACTTTATTAGACTGGAAGGGAACTGGTTAATAAGTACAGGCTCTCGACTGCATTTTATATTTTATGTAACACTGTAACCTGGTGGTTCCAGTCCTTTTACTTGCATCTATTTTGGATCTTTATCTTCAGCTGTGCTAAATAAACTTCTGTCTGGTTTTACAGTGGACACGACCCAGTGCCTTGCACTGAAGAGAGCGCTGACGTGAGAGGAGGCTGGTGGATGGGGTTGCACTGCTTCCATGGAGGCAGCAGATCAGTGTACATTGAGGGTGTCCAGAAGATGAGGGACTGGGCACTCGAGTGTAACGAGGTGGCATGTGCTAATTGCTAGCCTGCAGGGGGAACGAGCGGGGAGGGGCTTGCAGAGCCGGGAGCAGAGCACGGGAGGATTTTCCCCTTTGGGCACAGATAAGGCTCTCTCATGCTGTGAGCAGGTGATAGTGATTCACACTGGATACCTTGGTAACCCCAGAAGTGTCACAGACATCAGCTGTTAATGGAAATATTTGACAATGGAAATTCAGAACAGAGGCCGAAAACCAGCTTTATAAGAAGGCAGGACCTGGCCCAGTACATACAAAACAAGCCGGGGTAAATCTGGCCAATTATCTTATTTTCACTCTGCATCAAAGCTGTGCGTTTGAGCGTCTCCCAAACCGTGGACTGCATTATTGCAAACTGCTAACAGACAACATCACTTGTGTAAAATGAATTGTACAGCCTGCCTTTGAAAGGTGATTGCAACGTTAATCCACTCTCACAAACCTAAATAGGGAAACTGCGTAGGTGTGTGCATGAGTGGGTGTGAAGGGGTGAATGGATGGATATGGGTGTGCATGTGTAAAGTGAGAAATAGGCCCTATTTGCAACAATGCGATCATCTTATCGGCAGGTATGTTAATGACACGGGGGTGTGTGTGTGCTCTGTGGGCTGTATGTACCAAGTTCACCACCAAGTAATTCAGGTGCTGTTTGTGGTATTCAAGACATCCCATGCAGGGGAATGTTTGCTTGCTCCAGAGTGGAGGCCTTGTCAAGGATTCATTTACAGAGTCTGGCAGTACCACTTTGTATGGACAGAGGGCACTCTAATGACTCTTATGAGTATCTCGAACAAACTTTGCCGCTGTGTCCCTCAGTAAATTGCAACTTTTACCAGATAAAATTCCAACCCTTCCCAGGGCGTCAGTCTCATAACTTTCTACGACATTTGCCTTGGAGGAAATGCCCCTACTCACCCAAAGCAAACAGCACTTTGTAACTGAAAAGCAGCCTTAAGTCCATGAAAAATCTGAGAGAGGAACAAAAAATGGCTGTGAGACGGGGGTTGCTCCATAGTTTAACCAGTGGGCTGGTGGGGCAGGCATGGGGTGTTTTCTCCAGCCCCCCCCCCCCCCCTTGATATTTTTATATTTAGGAGTATTACTTTCTTTTTCAGTGTGATCCCACAAACAGAGCCAGTGCATCCAACTTCTCCCTGATTCTGAGGGTTTCCTGTCCCATGGATGCATGCATGCATCTCCTAACAGAGAAAGAGGAGATCTCATTTAAGAGAAGGATCCTTTGTCCTGTTCTGGTGTGAAATATTGTGCAACTCTCTCCCCTTTTTCATCCCTGTGAAATCAACAGGAGTTTGCCACTGACTTCAGGAGCAGGATCTATTGATATATCTGCTGAAACACCCCTATTTTCATAGTTTCTGAGCACCTGGGGGCTATGATGAGGTTTGGTTGGTGACATCTGAGCCATAAAGCCCATTTGGTGGTCTGGATTGGCAGACGTAACAGTTGTGTTCTGCCTTGATTTCCTGGTCCTTATTCTTTGGACAGTCAGACCTAGATTTCTCCAGTTTGCAGCTCTAACCCATTCAGAATCACTTAGGTTTTAGTGTATGTTTCTGGGAGATAGCAGAGGGGGCTGCTTTTCAGACAATCAGTGGGAGATGATCTCTCTTGCTAAACTTGATTACATGACCGGAAAGCTTTGTATGAGCGCAGGGTAGATAAAGAATTTCAGTTTGTCGTTAAGTCCAAGATTTTCAACAGGGACCAGTGATTTTGAGTCCTCACGTTGAGACATCTTAAAGGGCCTGATTTCCAGAAAGTGCCAAGCAAGCATCCCCCTCTGAAAATCAGGTCCCTTTAACTCAGGCATCCACAATCAGTAGTCGCTTTGAAAATAATATGTAGGGTGAAAGTTAAATCAGGAGGCAAACTGGTGTCTGTAGTGTCCCTTCAATGGGAGTTAGTCCAAAAACAGAGATGTGAAATGTCACTCTGGGGCCTGGCAGTGGGCATCACTGACATAATAGGGTCATGACAGGCCAAGAGCGAGGTTAATTACCAAAGAGGGAGAATGTGTGTGTGCGTGTGCCGTCTGGGTTAACAAGCAGCATCAGACCCACATTTTCACAAGCTCAGAAGTGCCCCTAAGCAAGACACACAGTAATTTCTGTTAGCAAATGATTATTAAATGTCACGTTTAACAAAGGGACCTCATCTTGCGGCTGATCCATTGAGGGAATGACTGACCTACAGCTATAAGCTAGAGGAGTCCTTTAGAACAAGTGGTAGACATGGTGCTGGAGGTCCTCAGTTCAATCCCCAAAGATGATTCACGACGGTGCCCGCTGCGAACGAACCTCCAGCAAACCCCACCTTTGTTTCACTGCTATGATGAGGCCTTGCCATTGGCCAGCAATTGCATCTTTGTGCAGAAAGTCCCACCTACCAATGTGAGTCGTTTTGTCCAATATATTTGATTCGGTCGGCCTTATGGAACTGAATGCAGCAGCCAATTGCATCTCCCCCCTCCCCCCCGGTGTCATGGAGGGCAGACAGGACATGGTGCAGGATGCCTAGGAAAGGTGCGCCCTTTGAAAGGTCGGGCAATAGGTGCCCAAAGGCCAAGTGGCTGGGAAACTGGTGCTTAGAAGTCCGCCTCCCCCTGGTGCTTAGAAGTCCCAGAGCTGTCCGTGCAATATATCATTACTCGGTGCATTCCCCCCCAGGGAAATGCATTCTGTCCCACTTTGGTACAGTGGTGACCTTTGCTCAAGCCTACCCTTGACTTTGTTATTGGGCTGTCTGCCAAGGATTCCCTGGGCTGAGCCCAGAAGCTGTGTTTTGCAGCATGTATGTACATGTACACACATCGCTGTCTGGTTCTGGGCACGCTGCAATTACCAGGAGATAGAGACTTTTCAAAGTTATTTTCTCCTAAATTTCTTACAGCTCCCGAGTGGTCTTTGTTGCTTTGGGGGCAGCGGAATCATGGTTGTGGGTTTCATCCACAGGTTATTCCAAAGGGACTAGAGTCAGAGTTTGACGATTCTTTATGGGCTGCTGCGATCCCTCAGTATCGTCTGCATGGGCTACGGCTGGGCTTTTGGCATTAAATGCTGTCGGTGGTGTTAGACTAACTGGGGGGAGCACAATCAGCCTGCGATGTGATGGCAAGCGGAGGAAAGAGACACATGAGGAAGAGTTTGTCTAATCGGTGTCACTTTCCTGATGGGAAGAATTGGGAACAGCTAGAAAAAAATGAGGAAAGTTAAATAGATCTGGGAGGGGAAATGAAGAAGGAAAAGTGCACGAAGGAGGAGTAAAGCTGGAAGAGAAAGGAGGGAATGAAAGAAGAAATAAGGTGTATTCCAGTAGTTTGGATAATGATATGAACTAAACATGATCCGCAATTGCTAACCAAGCAGATGTGACAGGTGAGATACGTGTAACTAACGGGCAGGCCCCACTTATTTGCTGATGTGTCTATGTTCAGCATAACCCAGCACAGCTAGTTTATGGACAGGAATCAAGCCCCGGAGTCCTGACTCCAGCCCTGTACCCTGGTCACCAGACCATCCTACTTCCCTCTGTTATCACTTCGATATGTCTCCACAGTGCATCTGCATAGAAGGCAGATTGCCACAGCACAGCCTTGCTTCCCAGAGCTGATAACAATGAATCCACTTGGTGGGTCAGAGCTTGAAGGCAGCTCTTTGCAGCGGAGTGGATCCTTTTAAAACCCTGTGCTGGCTCCGAGTGATACCACTGCTAACGGAGTGCAGCGTGTGCATGGAGACTGGAGCCGTGGGCTCCGCCCTCACATTCCAGCCACCAGTGTAATTCATTCAAGGTGACTCTTCTGGAGCGAAGTGGGGAGCAGGGAGCATTTTCCTCCACACACGTGAGCGGTTTTTTCCTGAGTACTGGGCATGCATGTGTTTTAAGGACTCTCCTCTCTCTTCCAGCCTGGCTCTGTCTCCCGATGGAGTCTGCAGTGAAGGCACAACCCTGCACTTGTGGCATCTCACTGCTTTGCTATGAGAATAAAGTCACATACGCACAGGCATCACGGTGGGATCTGATGGGAGGGTAGATGGGTAGTGACTGGGGGGTGGAAGCCCCTGTGTTTACACAGAGGCATCTCAAGCAATGAACAAACCCTGGGAAGAAAGATAATCAGAAAGGCTGGAAGGTAAATTCAAGGCATCAGCATCAGTCTCTCTTCAGAACTGATTCTTTTGTTTTCAGTTTACTAATAGATCTTCCTTCCTTCCTTCCTTCCTTCCTTCCTTCCTTCCTTCCTTCCTTCCTTCCTTCCTTCTATGAAATAGTGTAAAGTCTGGCTACTGCTGAGCATCTGGGATGGGGCTTCTCTACAGCTAAGGTGGGCCCAACCTACAAAAGAGATCCAGAGTTCAAACCCCACAAAACTTAGGTTGGCTGGACTCTGGGGGTTTGGTTCAGCCCCTTAGAAAGACAGGAGCCATTTGCAAAGTTTGGCTCCTGGCCTGGGTTCCTGTGTGAAGTTTGGGAGTGTTTGGCTCAGGGGTGGGGGTTGGTTTGGTCCCACATGAACTGAAAGTCCTGCCATTTGAAATGGAAGTGAATGAGCCCTTACAGAAAGGTCCCTGATGGAACCAACGGGGATCTATAGAAATCCCTCTGAACATTTCCAGAACTTAACAGAGGATGAGAGCCTTTCCATCACACTTGTTCTGGCATCCTATGGAGTTCTGTAGTATTGGTGTATTTTGTAGGGTGAGCTCTAAGATCATTATCATTTTCTAGTCAATAGGCCATTCCCATAAGGGGAGTAGCAGAAAACAGCAAATATATATCTCTTCCTAGCGACGCGGTGATTTCCCTGCTAGCGAAAGAGGTGGTTTTACACTGTAAAGTGCACTGGCAATCCAGGAATCTTGGCACCTGGCTGCCTCCATTATGGATGAAGCTGACAAAAGGGGGGTGATGTCAATGTGTCAGGTTTTATCCCTTTCACAAGTGGTGACCTGTTTTAAAAACAAACCAACCCAGAGGAGGTATTTCAGCTAATGTTCCAGTGCGCTGGCCCTTTAAGGAGGCTGTAACAGGACACCTGAAGTCCTGGAGAAGTGTAGCTGAGATTTCATTGTCTCTAAACTGGCTGGTGTTTTCTTTTTTTTCCCCTCCTCCCCTTTTCCCTTCCTCCAGTCCCAGTTTAATTTGCTGAACAGCAGCATGGATCAGAGCATCGGCAGCAGAGCGGCTTCCACCAGCCCTTACAACTCTGAGCACCCCTCCAATGTCCCAACGCATTCTCCCTACTCGCAGCCCAGCTCTACCTTTGATGCCATGTCCCCAGCTCCTGTCATCCCCTCCAACGCTGACTACCCTGGGCCCCACCACTTCGAGGTGACGTTCCAGCAATCCAGCACAGCCAAGTCTGCCACTTGGACAGTAAGTTGCATGAGTTCGTCTTGACTTCAGTAGAGAGATGCATGTGTGTCTGTAGAAATGTTCGCAATGAATCTGTATCAAACCCTTTACTGTCTCTGTATCATTTCGCAGAAGGAGACACAGTGCATGTTTATATACCGCGGACATTGCAATGTCAGCTGCAACATGTATAGTTATTCGATAGTCAGCAGAGGGTATTTTGGTTGCCACCTTTAGAGGTAGCAAATATAACTCAAGCCTGACAAGCAAAACTTTGGGAAATAGCGGGGTTTGTTTTCAGGATTTATTTCCAGACACTGTAGATCCCTAGATTTCTCATATGTTTTTATTTCTGTTGATTTGTAATAGCAAATGAATCACTCAAGCTCTAGGAGCCCTGATGAGAATTAAACTTGCAGCCACAAAAATATCATTCAGCAACATCACACAATAAGAAAAATTAACAGAGCAGCCAGTGGATAACACAGTTGCATAGACCTGTCCCTACAAGTACACCAAAAGCCAGCCACTCAGCCCATGGCTTTCACAGCATGTCTTGAGGTCTATGAAAAGCGTCATCTCAGCAGAGCAAGGGACAGGGAAATGACTGAGAGAAGAAGGGTGCTGCTTTTCTCATCAGCGGTTAGGTCCTAAATTCATGTCATAGGGGCTTTTGCATAAGCATGGCCCATAAAGAAAAAAAAAATATTGACACTTATTTATTTTTAAAACATTTCTGTCCTAGACATTTCTCTGGAAACAAAGTATTCACAAAAAAACTCCCAGTGCAACTAAAACACCCACTCAGCTCCCACCCACCAAGAAACGCCTGGGAAAATAGATGCATCTTATAGACAGAATTCCTTTCCCTGGGGGAATGCCTGCCAGGGTATAAAGACTGAGGTGAGACAGCTGACACAGAAAGGGAGCAAAGGGGTTTCCTGTAGGATTATGGTTTGACCGTGCTACCAAACCAGCACAACAGATCATGAGCAACATGTATCAGCCCTACGTGTGACAATGACTTATTTTTGGAAGCTGATGTGTTTAATTACTGTGAAAGGCCTTTTAATGATGGACAAAAAGTTGTCTTCCGGCTGCTTAATGTATGGGCTAAGAGCGTTGACACCCCAAATAGCTGCAGCTCCTATTCTGTTCTTGTCAGTCCAATACATGCCACCCCTCTAGCTGCTGCGTGTGGGAATGGAAAGTGCACTCGAAATATTGCCTAGTGGGAGCGTGGCGGGGAAGGGGTTAAAAGGGTGATTTATAACAGCTGTCTCCCAGCAGTTTGTTTTGTAATTCTAGACAGCCAAGCTGCCCCGTGACAATGAATAGGGAGAGCAGTGAGGGGTCACCTCCGCGGGGCTCCCAGGTGAGCAGGCAAGGGAGATGAACGGGACTGCTGAATTCTAAGCATTCCCAGCACAGCGCTGAAGTAGGGAACTCCTATCCCGGTGCCCTCAGCACACAACGAGCTCTCGTCGGTATGATCTCCCGGCAATTCTACGCCAAAATATACTGGATCCTGGTATCGGCAAAGAATAAGGAGCCATTGTGGTGTAAAATAAAGCAAATGCAAGGTCAATCCGTACGGCGTAGCACTGACCACTCAGTCTTCAGCAGCGGCTCTAAGACAGCAACAGAGCTACCTAGGGAGGTGGTGGAGTCTCCTTCCTTGGAGGTTTTTAAGGCCCGGCTTGACAAAGCCCTGGCTGGGATGATTTAGCTGGGAATTGGTCCTGCTTTGAGCAGGGGGTTGGACTAGATGACCTCTTGAGGTCCCTTCCAACTCTGATATTCTATGATTCTATGATTCTATGATTCTAAAGCAAACCAAAAATAAATCTGGTTTTCAAGGGATCATCGCTTACTTCATGGCTTGGCGTAAAGGACCAGATGCTCTGGTGTAAATAGCTGAGGAGCCGGCCCAAACATTTTATGGGGAATCTGTACCTGGCCAGCATTCTAGTTAAGAGGACAGGGTGTCTGGATGGCAGTGTATCCCCTGCCCCTCTCTGGGTCTGTGATGTGTAGATTAACAATGGGGTATCTCCCTGGGTTAGGTCTGGGATTAACATTAGGCCCTGAGGGTAAGAAACAACCCTAGCCTGTTCGTCTTCCCTTGGGGGGAAAGTTCCCTCGGTGAAATGTGAAGGTCAGTAGGAATTGCCCAGCTAGTGGAGGGACTCAGGCCTGTGATAGGAGCCAGGTAAGAACCTAGGTAAATCGGTAGGGCCAGATTTGGATGAAAGATGGAATTTTCTGCCCAAACCCTGGTTCTTTGATGGGGCTGTTCAAAAGGAAGGGATGCCAAATGGAAAACAAATGTAGGCTACTGTGATGGGTCTCATCTCTGAGATTCCTCCCTCCTTGGGCACTCCCGTGAGCTGGGAGCCACCACATGGATCGGGGGTAGCATGGTGGTCATCGAACATGGTTTGGTCAGATACAAAAGGCAGGGCTGCTTTAATCGTGAGGCCTGCACTTTGACATCCCATCCCCTGACAGTGCAGGTGAGATACTAATAATCAGCCTGGCGGCAAACAGCAAAGAAAATAAACTCAGCATTTCCCAGGGGGATTCAGTAGCCTACTTGGTCTGGTATTTCCCACCAGTGATGCAAGCGGAGTGTATCAGCTACAAACTCCTGAAAGACAATGAAAAGCCAGAGACAGTGCAGCCTGTGCTAGCCAGCTGGCTTCACTGGGACAGGAACAGATCCCGGATAGCAGAGAATGCCCTCCTGGATTCTTACAATACTCCTGACATTAATACACACAGACACAGAGCTGTGGACAGGAGCTGTTCAGTACATGTGAATCAAGGGAAAGCACCTGCTGAAGGAGCACCCACTGATCACAGTTGAATGAACCATTAGGAAAATGCCCTTTTCCTGCTCTCAAATGCTCACTGATCATAGGATTTGTGCCTGGAATACACACACTGTGTATATACCCAATGCCACATCATTCCCACAATAGCAGCAGCTAGGGTGACCAGATGTCCCGATTTTATAGGGACTGTCCTGATTTTGGGGTCTTTTTCTTATATAGGCTCCTATTACCCCCCACCCCCGTCCCGATTTTTCACACTTGCTGTCTGGTCACACTAGCAGCAGCAACAGTTAAGGACAGAGCAGCACAGAAACAAGTGCGTTGGGCTCATCCCGTACGGGACGCAGCCACTGACTGCATCACAGCCCTCGTTCTGTTTCAGTGCCATTGTTCTATCGCTTTCAGCTTTGTTGGTGTCCCAGGTTAGTGGAACCTCTGTTTTTGGGACTGGCGAGTGTGTTCTCTGTCACTAGAGATCCGGGCATGCTCAGCTTCACTGATGATGTCTCCACTGCATGGGCATCCACACAGCACTGATTATACTACCAACATCCTCTGCCGTCATGCACTGGGCTCCACATAAAAGCGAGGGTAGATACTTTTGCGGGATATTCAGTTCTACAATTATTACAGAGCCCTGCTCAAGAAGCTGGGATCTTCCCAGGACCTTGCACTAACGCAGGACAAATGATCGAGATCAGGATATTCTTATCTCACGGGAAGCACAGTGGAACCTGCTTTGCATTTCATTCAGAGTCAGTAGAATTCCGCTTAGAATGAAGTAGAACGAAAGTCCCAGATTGTTTCAACATAGCACACTGTGGTAGCTGCAACCCTGGTTTATTGTATCCTTACACTTGGAATGAAGCTGATCTGTGCGGGGGGGAGGAAATGACTAACATGAGAGGCTAGTTTTCATGTTTGGAACCCCAAATTATCATCCCCAGCCATGCATTCAAGTGCCCAGATCAGCTTTAACACCTGAACGAGGCATGTAAGCCCACATGGCTCAAATATACTTTTGAAAATTAGCCTCCAGGTAGTTGTAGGCACTTCGATACCACAGTAAAAGAATGAATATGTGGAATGAATGTGTGAGATAGATAAAAATTGGATTCTGCTCTCATATACTCCACTGCAAGTCAATTTGGAGTAACTCCACTAAAGTCTGTATAGTTACAACATGTAAAACCTGTGCGAGATCAGAATCAGGCCTATCATTTCCCTGTATTTTGGACAGTGAAAATTGTGTCAGATGCTTGGTTCCAAACATCAGCTGTGTTGCTGGAGGGAGCATAAGTTCCCATGTGACTCTGCAGTGACCATTGTAATATCTTCTCTTTTAACAAATACTGGTCATGCTGGATTGGCAGCGAAACTCATCCCTGATTGACAAAGTGTCTGAACTTTGTAATTTTGTATTTTCTGTTAAAAGAAAGAGATTATTTTCCAGGTCTGTTTTCTCTCCACTAGACTGCATGCTTTATTTCCCCACTGGATACAAGACTGGAGAATGAGTATTTGTGCAAAGAAAATGATTACAATTGAATCAAGTGATCACAGTCTAATTTCGCTTGCTATATGCAAACAGCAGACAGTCTCGACCAAAGAAGTACTAATCAGCGGTTAGGAAATACAGACAATTGATAAGGGAAGCTAAAGGTATCAATGAAAACTCTATGGCCAGTGGGGTTGAGGACAGCATGAAAGAGTTCTTTAAATATATCAGGAACAAATGAAATCCTAGTACTGCTATAATTCTGATACTAAATAAAGATGGCAAAATTATTAATCATGATGCAGAAAGTAGTAGTCCACAAGTATTTCTGTTCTGTGTTCAGAAAGAAAAAAAGATGTTTTCATATCTTATAGAGATACAGAAATGTTTTCTATTCCATCAGTACTAGGAAGGATTGTAAACAACAACTATTAAACATTTTAAAATCAACAGGACCATATAAATTGCTCCCATGAGCATTAAAAGAATTGGCCAAAGAGCTCTCTGAACCACTAGTGTTAAATAAAACTTGGAGCACTGGATTGGAGAGAAAAAAGAAAAAGCCAGTGGATGATCAAAGACCCGCTTGGCCAGTTAGCCTGATAATGATCCAAGGCATAATCATGGGTAGGCTGATAGGTGGGTACAATCAGTAAAGAATTAAAAGGGGCTAGCATAATGAATACCAGTCAATATGGATTTATGGAAAATAGGTCTTGTCAATAGGTCTTTGATGTTGTGTTTCGATGAGGACACAAGTTTGGTTGATAAAGGTAAGTGTGTTGACATAATATACTTAAACTTCTGTAAGGCATTTGACTGAGAGCATCTCTACACAGAGGAATAGTGCACAGCAAGCCTGGCTTTAAATCTGCAGTGACCAGCTTGCCACGCACTAAGTGGCTATGTGGATCCTGGTACCACACACTGAAAGTTGCATAGTGTGCTTTGACATACTGCTATTCCAAGTACTTGCATGGGAAAAGATTTCTGGTAGTACGGGGCTCTTTAGTCTAGAATTAAAAAGTATAATGCGATCCAATGCTTGGAAGCTGAAGCTAGACAAATTCAGACTAGAAATAAGGCGCAAATCTTTAACAGTGAGAATAACTATCCGTAAGAACAACTTACCAAAGGTTGTATTTCTCCAACACTTGAAGCATCTCAATTAAGGCTGGATATCTTTCTAAAGAGAAGGTCTAGCTCAAGCATCAATTATGGGCTCAGCGCAGGAATTACTGGCAAGGTTCCCTGGCCTGTGCTAGGAGGGAGGTCAGACAAAATCGTAATTCAGCCCTTAAAATCTGTGACTTTATGAATCTATGAAAGGGAATAACAGAGAAAGGGACCGAGGCTTCAGTTGCAAATTGAGGGCTTATGTGGGTCAGAGAATGTTTCTTTAGGGCTTCTCCATGGGAATCTCCTGCAGAAGATGCATGTGACTCGGGAGTGCCTGTCCTGTGCACTGACCGTCAGACCAAACCTGTCTCTCAGCAAAGCGTTAGTGGTTTCTGTCTCTTAGCACAATCCTTTGGAAATAAAGCCGTTGTTGTATTTTATGCAAAACCTTGGAGCCAGGTTGTTTTTTCTAACAATCTCTTTGTTAGAAAAGGCCATGAGGTGGGCCAGACCCTGAAAATGAGATTTTTTCTGTGCCTTGGAAGGTCCCTCTGGTGGCTTGTTTCCTGGGGTGGGAGGAAGGGAGTGGATCTGTAGTAGTACAAGACAGGGCATGCAGGGCGCCTACCTGCTTGTTGGAAGCTGTCAGGACTCTCCGTTGCCTGGAGCTGTCTGTACATGCTAGAGCTGGGAGCCGATCTCGGCTGTTTTCTCACATTCAGCCCCCTTGCCACGCCAGCCAGCTGGTAACTGATAGATAATTAGTATTTTTCTCAAGTACAATTTCAGACTGACTGCTGCTTCCCTCCCCTCTAAAAACATTATCGTCCTCACCAAAGCCAGCAGAACCGTTAATAGGGTCTTTGGCCTCCCGCGGCCTCACTGAAAAAGAGCCCTAGGAATCAAGCTACCCTCCTCCTTCAGATCAGGACTTGTCCCTGCATTCCCTGATGACCCAGAACAGATGAAGGGTCCATCCAGTCCAGCATTGTGGGCCTGAGTCTCCATTGCCTGGCCTTGCTAATGGTTTACACTAGCACTTTGCACTCTCTTCGCTCAGGTGGATATGACTGCACGTGGTGCCGGCAATAGAGAATCAGACCCCAGCTCTGCCACAGAAGGTGTAACTCTCCATCATGGTCCTGGTGAGGATGTTGTTCTTGGAGGAAGGAGACAATGTTCACCCCAGACCTCAGCTGCTGACCAAGCTCGCACGCTGAAGCTAGAAACTGGATAGTCCTCAAAATGAAGTGGAGCAGTGCCGGACTGAAATCTTGACATAGGCCTGGGGTGGATTTAGTGCCCAGTTCACTTACATTGTTTCAACCACACTCCAGAGAATGGAACCAAGCTGCTAAGGGAGACTGTGACCATCTCCATGACTGGAGAGATTGAAGGCTGGGACTAGAGATCAGCCTGTCAGGGATATGAATAGTTCTGGACCAGGTGACCCAATCCAAACCAGGTCCAACCCAGAGCTAAGTCAGTTAGATACTACAGTGATGGGCATGTTATAGGAGCCTAATTAGATTGATTCTCCAATTTCACAGCTTGATTTCTTACTGCATAAATGTTAGGGCCAGGGGCTGGGATGGGGAGAGCAGGGAAGGGAGAGGATGACTGAACAATGTATCCCAAAAGTTGGTTGCGCCTGCTACAGTCATCATCTAAAATACCCTGTAAACGAACAATGGCAAAAATCTGTCTCCCTCTAGCAGCAGCAGTAGGAAATAACTAACTCTTGGCACCGCTCCTTAATAATGTGGAACGCTCAACAGTCTGCTGAATGTCCCTTAATAAGGGCCGTGGCCGTAAGTCAGATCACACTCTGCCTCTGAGCTCTGCACACTTGTGCTTGTCTCCAAGCAGCTGAAAAGAAATCTGAGTGGGTGAAAGAGGTGGAATGGCAGAAATAGGAAAGCATCCGCAGCGGTCTGATCCAGAGACCACTGAAGTCACTGGGAGTCTTTCCCTTGGCTCCAGCTGGGCATGGCTCACGCTCCTAAGTCCCCGCTACAGTGGGATTGCGGAGAAAGGCCCGGGGCAGTGTTCGTGAGAGCTATTTTCGGCAGGCCCTGGGAAGACGCTGGAGCAGTCGGCTGTTCCAACATGACCGTGGTATCAGTTACATTATCTCAGAAGTTTATGGAACGCACTGATTGATGTGAGGCCTTTTGCTCTTTAGCATGAAGAGCGAATTCTCCCTCCTTGGTGCTGCCAGCAGAGCCCAGTTAGACAGTTAGGGCCCCTGTAAATTAGCAGCACTGCATCAAAATATTCCTGGGCCCCTGCAAGCTCCATTCACCCCTGCGTGACACCTCTGAGGTCCTCTAAAGTCAGTGAGGCCCAGCTGAGTTACGTCACCGGAGGGACCGGACCTTGTTACCTATGTGGTAACAACAGAAAGTCCCATGTGGTGAGAATCAGTCTCCTTCAGGAGCCATGAGCAGTGGTCACGGAAAGCATTCTTCCAGGCCTGATTTCCATGGCTCTGAGTATGCACGTACATGCACCGAAACGCGGGAGCAATTTGCATGCTTAGCCAGGTACATGTTTTCCATGCACATTTTGGTGCTTGTGAAAATCTCTCCCTATGTTTCTGTCTCTGAACCAATGGAAAATAGACCTGAGCCTGGGGACTAGGGGAAGAGGGACTTGACGCCAGACCTGGTAGCTACGGGCACCCAGTCTGAGTTCAGTGAGCTGTGTGAGGAGTGGGTGGCTCTGATGCCTAGGTGTGCCCAGGCCTGAACCTCACACATTATTTTGAGGGGGGTTTTCTTGCCATTTTAAACACATTTGTAATTACAAATAAATAAAGGCATGTTTTGTGCTCGCCACGGGAAGCCGGTGCTGCCCTGCACTGAGGACAGACGCGCACTCCCCCCACCCCCTGTATAGTCAGAGGCCACTCAAGGCAACCTGCTGCCCAAGGCAACACTTGAGTATGATGCCCCCCACCTCTCAGATTTTGCCCACCCACCTGTCGTGTTATGACAGAGGGGCAGTTGAGCCAAGTTTAAGTGAGTGGCGTTGAAACCTGGCTCCTGGGGGTCGCAGGTTTGGCCCTATCCGTGCTCATGATGGAGGGGTGGCCAGGCCAAATCTGCTGCCTTTCGCCAGTGTGAGCCATGGTCACCAAATCGCTCTTTTCACTGGCCTTTTCCCTCTCTAGCCCCGTCTGCTCCTCTTTTCACACTGTCCCCTGCATGGACCAGGAGCCCAATAATGCCCAAACCTCAGCCACACTTTCACACTCCCAGTGTTTGAGTGGCGGTGAAATTAGACAAAATTCCAGCCCAGATTGATTGGCCTTGTTACCCAGATCACAATAGCTGCAGCACAGTTGGTGCTAACTGCCCCCCGGCTGGCTATCTTTCCAAAGAGTCCTTGGACTGCATGGGCTGTGAAGGGTGAATTTCCTTCTCCTCCCGTCCTCTGGGCTGCCCCGGATGAAGTACCCAGCTGCAGAGCTTGCACTGATACAGCCTACACCGCACCTATTCTGTGCATAAAGAAAGGCCTTGATTCTCCCAGGCTGTCTGTCGGGCACCTCTCACAACTGGCCGATTCACTTGAAAAGAGGAAAACGGAATGCCGGGTCCTTTACAGAATCGCTACCAGGCACTGCTGGGGGTGGGGGAGGGAAGTCGGACAGCCCACCTGATTGTAGCAGTCCTCGTTCAGCAGGGTTTGTTCTCTAAAGAGGGGCATGTTGATCTCATCTGGAAGGCTGTTTGCCTGCTGTATTTTCTCCTGCTACGTGGGGAGGATTAGGTTTTTTCCTCTTCTGTATTAGAGCAGATTAGTGACATTCTCATACCCTCCAGTGGATTCTAGTGATGGATTCAGGGGCGGGGGCAATGTACCTGTGCGTTGCCATCCTCAGCGGCTTGGAGAGAGGATGGTCTTGTGGTTAAGGGATTAGAGATCTGAGCCAGTTCCCAGCTCTGCCACAGACTTGGTCTTGCCACTTGTCTTTCTGGGTCTCAGTTCCCCATCTGTAGAATGGGGATAAAAATCACTTCTTTTCCTGCCATTTGTCTGTCTTGTCTATTTAAATTGTAAGCTCTTTGGGGCAGGGACTGTATCTTACTATGTTGCCCCATGTACTTAGGGGGCATGTGGCAGGAAGCTGACATCTGCTATGCAAATGATTGAATGCCTGTTCTCAATGTTTTACTTGCCAAAGCAAAATCATCTTAAATCTTGTTTATTAACTAGGCTCCTTGGATTTACACCTTGTTCCAGTGATTGAAATGCAGAAATTTTCTGGGCCATTCGCTCACCTCTGTCTCTCTCCTATATCAGCCAATTCATTTAGGGCCTGACCCTGACTTCAAACACAAACTTCAGACAGTTTCCAGTGGTGTCAGACTGAGACCTCTCTATTTACATGACAGCCTGCAGCTGATCAGCCTCTCTCCCACACTCCAAATTCTGCAGCATTATCAAGCAGCAGAGAAGTTCAGGGACACCTGTTTCCTGCTGAGGTTTGAAATCACCTGGAGAGTCAGGCGGGAAGATACAAAAGGAAGTCGTCGGATGTCAGAAGCTGCAGAGGGGAGGTCTCTGGCTCCAACCATGGTGAGCAGGGACACAGAGGAGGCCGACGTCGTATATGCGGAGGGAGAAGGAGGCTGGTATATTTATGCTCCAGTTATCCTCATCTCGGTGTTAGGGATTTGGGGTTCTTGTTGCTGATAGGGAAACTGTACCTATAAACTGGGAATTTGGTGCAATTACAAAAGGAACAAAAAGCACATTGGACATAGTAACCAAATTTACAAAATACAGCTCTGAGGAAAAGCCACTTCGAAAACCTCTCAAGTCAGCAGCACAACTCTGGTATGCACGAGCCTTTCCCTAATCCCAACTGTGCTACAGAACAGAGCAAAACAGCCCTCACAAGAGTCGTCTCCTCCACTGGTGTAGAAAAAGGGTATTAGCCAACGTTTGCTCCATGCTATGCCCTGTAAAGCTTGAGACGTAGCATGACTCCTTTATGGTTCCTGAGTAGCCTGACCAAGTAAAGATAAATACACAGCCTGGAATTCAGTAATAACATGTATGTGTCCAGTATAGGATAATGCAAGAGCACTTGATCTCATGTTTAGGCACATAGGATGCGCCATCCTGGATCAGAGCGTCCATCCCTTAGCTCCAGTGGGGACCCACAGCTGAGGTTATACTGGGGGGCAAACAAAATGAACCATAGTGCACCTGCCCCTTTGTGCAATGCCGTTAGGGGAATACTCCTTCCTGACCCCTGGAGTGATCAGCGGGTGTCCCGAAGCATGAGCTTGGATGCCTTTTTTTAAGCCTGCATAGGTGCAAATCCAGCCTTGTACAAAGTCAACCTACAGCATCTCCAGCAAGAAGTTCCACAGTTTGAATACATGCTGTGTGAAGAAGTGTTTCCTTTCATTGGTCCTAAATGTACCTGCCATTAATATCACTTCGTGTGTCACCACCAGGCAGATCTTGGGGGAGAGGTGTACTGGAGGGCTGGAGAATTGGTCTTGCTCAGCAAATAGCTCCAATCTCAATGCTTTGCAAGCCAGAATTTCATTTCAGAAGGGCTGCTCTGTACTCAGCCTGTAGACCTCTCTTGTGCATGAGGAACAAGGAAACTCCTTGTGAATGATTCTAGAATGGGGGCCATTACTTGAACCCAGAAGTTTCATTCTTAGCTAAAAGGACATCCCAATAATTCTCTGTATGGCTTTCAAGTGCCTTTCTGAATCCAAACTGGAAAATACTAAGTGCTCATGGAAACCACCATGCAATAGAGACGGGGGCACTTCCCAGCGATGCAGGGAATGCGCTGAAGCCCCGATTGCCCACTCAGGCTCTTTCACCACCCTGGAGCCTCACAGCTTGCGAACGACGGGAAGGTGGTGTCAGTGCTGAGCTGATAGTGTCAGAATGCACCAAGGAGAGCTGCTCTGAGTTCCCGGCTGTGCCACAGACTCCCTGGGGAACCTTGGAAAATCTCTCTGCACCTTAGTTTCCCCATCAGTAAAACGGGGTAATAATAAATTAAATAATAATAATACTTCCTCCTCTCTCTATTTAGATTGTGAAGTCTTTGGGCAAAGGCTCTCTGTGACAATGCACCGTGGGGCCTGTTCAGGGAATGCTAGCTGCTAAAGATTAATTAGGATTCGACTCCAGGTCAGATTCTATTGCCCTGTGTTTTTGCACCAGCGTGTTCAGCTAGATTCCCCCAACCATATTTCTTCACTCTTTACCCCCACGAGTTCCCCGACACATCCCAAAACAACTGCATTGCTGGGTTTTCTGCTTGTTTCTTAGTGGCACTTGGCCTCTGTGCAGACTTGGTCACGTGGTCAAAGTAGCCAGACGGAGAGCGAGTCAGATGTACTGGAAAGATTTGAAAAGAACTAAGTATGTGTGGCTCGGCCAAGCAATGAGTAAGAGAGGATATGAGCCCAGTCGACAGGTATTTTAAAGGTGTAAATGTCAGGGAGGGAGGGAAATCAATTAGGGTGAACCATGGGACTGTAATTAGGAGTAATGGCAGGATAGTAAGCACAGAAAAATGCAGGCTGAAGAACAAGAAATCTATTCATTTGTGGTCCTGCTAATAGATCTGGGGTGCAGCAGGTGGGTGCAGCCTTGGGGAGTCTCTGGTAACAGCCTCAATGAGAGCTGGGTTTGGCGGTCACAGGTCCTCCTGCAGATCCCCCAGGTGTGGAGTGAGCCCTTGGGCAGAGCAAAGCCCACCCTCTGAAGGGATGAGGTGAGCTGATCTCGGCATGGGGATCCTTGCGAGTCTCCCTGCTCACCTTGTGTTTGTTCGGAGCAGAGCCTTCTTCTGCATAAGGAGCTTTTGGCTAGGCAAACAACTGCAGTATCCATAGAGGAGACCAAGGGTCCTGCCGCGTTGGGAAGAGCCCACAGCAAGCCTTTCAAAGCTAGGATGCTATGCACACCTTTGTGTCCCTGTGTCCATGAAGCCTTCCGGGTGAAGAGGCAATTTTATGACAATCTGTTTATTGCGAGAGCTACGTTACATTCGAGTTAAAGGTGGGGCTAGCAATGCCCACCGCTGGGTGGAACCTCTACCCACTGTATAACTGCAGCCAGGGGAGATTTTGGGAAGACGTATGATCCTCAGGAGTCCTGGGTTCCACTCCCGGCTCTGCTGGGTGGCCTTGGGGCAAGTCACTGCCCTTCTTCATGCCTCAGTTTCCCCATTCCATAAAATGGGGATAATGCTACTGACCTCCTTTTGTACAGAGCTCTGAGCCTATGGAGGAAAACACTGTATAGGAGCTCGGTATTGTTACATCCCCTTTATATTCCCAACCTTTTACTGTCCTGCTCGTTTAAACATTCACTTGCAGCCATCCTGTGATCACCACTGTCCAGAACCAAGCAGCTCAGTGTGAAAGAACTGAAATTGTTCTCTTCAACTTGATCATTAACGGCCACTAACTCCACTTCTTTTCTTCTGGAGGGCGGGACGAAGTGGATGGGAAGTGGGGTCAGATGGGACTGGGACTTTCTAGTTGTATAGACAGTCCGTGTAATGCTTGTGTACATCTCCCGATGCAGTGCACATGATGCCCTGGACACATCCACATCCTTCCTCACGCTAAAAGGGAAACAAAGTAACTTGTGATGGAATTTCCAGCTCAGTGAGAAATTATAAAGACCAATGATTAAAAAATGGTTATTAAAAAAATTAGAAAGAAAAAAGCCCTGCAGTCGGCATGTCTTCCAGGATCTGTTGTAACAGATTCGTCCGAGCCAGTTAACGGTATTTGCGGTTTGCAAGATCCTACATGTCTGAGTAAAATGACAGACACATTATTATCACCTCTCTGCTGTGATCTGTCCAAACCTGTCCTGGGATGCAGCTCCACAGCTGCTTGCTAGGGAGTACAAGGAAATTAGCAGCCTGAGGCAGCACTTTTCTTCTCTCTCTCCCTCTTGCCAGTCTAGTGGCTTTATTGGGATCCATTGACTGCAGTCCCGGACACGTCTTGAGTAGGACTAATGAGGAGACTGGAATGTAAGGAGGAGGAGGAGGAGGGGGTTGCAGGGGGAGATAGTGGGGGAAAAAGTAATTGTTGGGCAAATCATTTCCTTCAAGGAAGAAAGAAGCAGCACTCGGATCCAAGCCTCCTGAAGTAGACAAGTCTAGACGCTTCTGTGTCAACAGCTGAAGATAAATAAGATTTTTATCAGTTCAGAATCTGTTGGGACACATCCGCCTAGCGGTTCTGCAGAACAGGGAGAACTGGGGGGGAGGGGATGTTTCGATTAGGCCTTTTCACACAGAATGTTTAGATTAGATTTTGGTTTTAGGCTCTCAAAGCGCTATGGGAAAATGCTTCTCTTTTCTCCTGTCCCCGTCACAGGAAGCAGCGCCAGTAGATATAAGCAATGAAGTAGCTTTGTCCTTAGTGGGGTTTGGAATTCTGTTCCCCTGCTGAGGATGCAGGGCAGTAAATGGTAAAACTCGGTGCAGTTTGACACTGCAGACAAGCTCAGACTTCACTGGGTTTGCGGGGAGTATTCGAATGGGATTTCGACCATGTCTCTGTAAAACCCTTCCTTGGACCTAAGCTCTAGATGATAAATATCAGCCTCAGGATGGATGTTATTAAAGAGTCTTATCACAAGAGCAGATTACATCCCCAGTCACTGGTGCACAATGGCTGCTCTGGCCCGCCCCAGAAATGGCTGCATTTCAGAAGATAGGGGAAGTGACCTCTATCCCATGACACACTGGGATTCTTGGGTGTGAAAGGCCCTGGAAAAATGCATGGGATTAACTCAGAGATGTGCTTGAATAGTGAAAGGCTGTCAGTGTTTCAATATTTTGGCTCCTCCAATAAGTCCTACGACTCTGGAATGTACTTGGACTTAAAGAAAGGAGGTTGCAGTAGCAGAGAAGAAACATCTAAGCAGGTTGATTAGGTCTGATTTTCATTGCAACAAATGAAAAAATTCTGGCATTAGAAATTGCATCAATAGGGCAAAAATTGGATTAAAACACATTTCAGATAGAACAAGCTCAGTTTACATCAGATTGGTGCTACTACCATTATTTGCTATTAATTATCACAGTAGCTCCTAGAAGCCCCAGCTAGGCTGAGGCCCTATTATGCTCATTCCTATACAAACGCAGCGTAAGACAGTCTCTGCCTTCGTTCAGTGAGGGAAATGACTTTAATAATACAGCGAGTGGGAAGGAAGAGGCTAAAGGTCTATAAATACCCAAAGGGTACAGTAGGGACCAAAAATAAAGGGTAGGAATAATATGGAGGTGACAGAACAGGGAACACATTTAAGATCTAGTCTCTATTAGAAATGGAATCCTAAGAGGGAGGTCTCTCTGGTGATAGATTAATCCACCTTGGGAAGTTAGAAAGGGAGTAGAACCCAGGTGTCCTGGGAGCTAGTCCCCTGATGAAGCCACTAGATATGCACGCTGAGTAAAGACATCTACATTTAGTTTGACTGTGCTCCACCTAGACCAGGGACAGCTCCTTTGGAAGCGGTCCAAGACTTTTTTCAAAATGCTTGTTCAACAGCTCCTTTCAGGAAGCCATTGTTGTCTTTCTTTCTTTCCAGTTCTCACCCGAATGGGAACAACACATTTTTACAAGAAAAAGCAGAGTCACAATTTCTCCAAACTGAGACAAGAACCTTGAAAATAGGAGGTCAGACTAGATGATCACAATGGTCCCTTCCGGCTTTGGACTCTATGAAAACATAGCACAATCACTCGGACTGACGATGTATCTGAGGATTATTGATATATATGGAGTGCAAGCAATGCAGCCCGGAGCAAATGTCACATTGCACTATGGGACGTTAGGGATTATGTGAAGGTTTGCTTTTGTCCTCTTACCTGTGAGTGAGCTACACAATAATTCATATCACATAATACAATGCAAAAAAAAATCTATATTAAGAGGCCACGTATTTCAAAATACAAATGAATAGCCAGGGTCTTTAATGGCTATTGTCAAAAGTGTGCTCTGGAAAAAGGCAAGGTGGTGGCTCTGGGCTAGTAACTAGTGTAAGGCATTGGGACTTGGGAGTCCTGGGTTCGAACTCCAACTTTGCAACTGACTCGCTCTGAGCAAGAGCAAGTAACTTCACTAGTGTAAGTCTTTGTAAAATAGGGCACAGATATCTTAACGAATGCTTGTCAAGTGCTGGTGCTAATTACCATGGGGCCATTTTTTCAAAAGTCCAGAAGCCCAGGACTATGGACAGAAATGCAAGTGCAATAGATAATTAGCTCATGCAAATCACCACTTAGATGTCTAACTTTGGCACCTGAACTAGATATGAAATTTCACATGCATTATGGTGAGTGCAAAATATTTTGGGCTTCTTCCTTTTGAAAATCAGGCAGTGTACGTGCAAAGTATAATTAGTTTTTTAAAATAGAGGGTTCTGGTGCATAGCGGCCGTGAACAGGCTAATTCAGAAAGAAATATCTACTCTTGTCAAAGGAATAACTCTAAGAGGCAAGGAACCGGTCACTCCCACCAGAATCCTACTGAAGGCAAAGGGCATGCAAATGGGAGATGCATGAACTGAGTGGACATTGACTGGTAGGTGATAGGACATCTGTGCTAAAGAAAAGAGCCGTGCATTGTATGCAGTATTGAAATGGGATATAAAACAGGCTACTGCTCTCTCTGAGTTATCAGCACACAGTTCCTTAAAAGAATAGCTTGTTATTGTTGAAGGATCTTTGAAGACAATCCTGGAGCTGTTAAGACACGATAAGGTTATCAGTGGAGGCATGTCTGTGTTCGGCTGCAGCTCTTTTGCCTGCAGGGCAATCATTTTTGCTATTTAACAGAGATTTATCCATGTCATAACATGGTATAATGAGAGCATGTGTTACCGAAGAACTTACCATAATGCACCTCTACTCTTCCAGAAAAATGTTATTTCCCAGGCATGTTGGGGACTGCCCGGGAATGTCTACGTGAAAGGATCCTTTGACAGGAGTTGTCAGTATGTTAACACCTGGCCAGGAAGAACCCCCCAAATAACCCTGGTTTTGCCATGCTGCCTGCTGAAAATGAATGTATCAGATCACAATCACACAGAGTATGTAGGTTACATGGGCGAAAGCAAAGGGGTCAGGCTTCTCTGTTCCGTGCTCACAAATTGCAGCTTTGTACGTGTTTCAGGAGAGACTATTTAAATCTAAGCTAAAGTAAGTGCAAAGCCTGGTTTAGATGCTAAATGGTATCACATCTAAGAAACGGATTTCAGTATGTCATCAAAATGTAGTCAGATCCTGCACCCTTCATTAGCCTGAGATCTGGGTATGTCACAAAGAGGCATGTTCATAGTGTCACACAGAACTCTACTGCCTTTATAACAGGAAACTGACCTGTCCTAGGTGTGATCAGACAGTGGCACATCTGTGCGACTCAGACAGGCCAGGAGCATCCTTACTGCCAAATTCAGCCTCATGTCATATATACAGATTGTTACCCCCCCCCCCCGCCCCACCCCTTCTTCAAACACCTCTTCTATTTCCGGAGCCAGATCCAAACTGCCCCTCTTTGTGTTTAAAACCCTCCAACTCCCTGCCTCTGGCTCTCTTCCCTGATACCTTCACTTACTCCCTGGCCCTTTGCACAATCTCACCCCAGCTGGTCAGAGAACCGTCTTCTCTGCAGCTCCTGCCATCTGGGACAGTGTTAAGCCCTCTCTGTGTCGCTTCATGGCTCTCAGCTGAAAAGGTCCCTTCCATTCCTCGTTTCTCTCTCCTAACTTCTCTCCCCTTTGGTTAATATTTCACTTGATAGCTGCTTTACTTTGAGATGCAGTTGAAGGAGAGAAACCAAAGTGAAGTTGCACTGGTCTGTCAGTGGGGAATAGACGTTCATGGAATTTCCTCGGGCCTGGGTTCCACAGCAGAATTTCCTAGAAGAATGTATCCACACACATGCCCCCCCAACACAAAGACCCACCTAAAAGGGAGCTTCTGCATGTAGCTGCTAATATTTACTGGAAGTCACATGTTATACAAATCCATCCGTCCACCCCTCATCTGGGTTGACCAACAATCTTGATAGGAACTGATAAGTGCAGAGCAGTAGGGCAGCAGAGACCTTGAGACAGCTGCATTCTGTGTGCAGGCACGATAAAGATAACATGCCTTGAGACAGGAACAAAAATCACGTCCAATTCACGCTGCCTTTTTAGTGTACAAAACTCAAACCAAAGGGGGTGACTTTGAGCCAGGTGTGTTTGCCAGAAAGGTCAGCTGTCAGGCACTCCGCTTTAGATTCCAGGGGTTAGACCGGTTTTTGTTGGATGTGTCTGTGTGATGGTGGATCGTGTTCAATCACAACTCACACTAACACATGAAAAACTGCCGTAGAGCTCTGCTACCCCAGTGACAGCCAGGCTGGTAGAGCAGCCCACGGCACATCACAGAACAATCAGAGAAAGGGCAATTTTCACTATAAACACTGAGCAAATCCTTACTCTGGGATCATAAACATCCATTCAGGGCAGCCAGGATCTCAAAATGTCAGCTGTCCTCCAAAAGCCCCACCCCATACACAGTGAACGCATGGAACTCCGTTATCTGCACCGCAAGGATGAAGGGCTGAGTCAACCCTGCCACAATTCAAACCTATGGTTCCAGGGAGTCTAGCGATTGCAATCCTGATGCTCAGGCCACTCAACTATCCTCGGTCTCATACATATGGTGTCTCTAGACTTTATATTTTAATATGTGTGACTGCAAATGCTTCACAGTACTTTGTATCACCACGAACATATCGACAGCCTCTGTCTCAGCTAAGCATGCACGTGCACATGATTAACTCAGATCATGGAATAAGGAAAGCCAGTGATCTCTGATCCACATTAATACAGATTGCTAAGTTAGCTACAATCGTAGCATTTCCTGGGTGGTTAGCACCGGTTGCCCTTTGGCCCTCTGCCTTGGAAAGACGGGCTATAATCACCTAGAAATGCACTGGCCACGGGGTCCTGTTGTTCAGCTGACCTGAACCACAAAAACAGCATCGCCATCTTAAAAACCCAAAGGTACTCGCAGCAATCCTCGGTGGATGTAGCGGCACCTGCCCGTGCACCCTGCAGCCCTGTCTCTTATAAGCATGAAACTGGCCTGGGAGTAAACTCCTGGGTGCACCAAGTGACTAAGGACTCAGTATAAGGAAAAAGTAAAGGCTGGCTGGAGGCGTGCCAGAGTCACGTGGCCAGTGCAATGGAACAAGAGCACCAGTGCTGCTAAAGCATTTCATTGCAGCCAAGGCAGCTTGTCTCCAGTCAGAACCCTCTGCTCTCATGTACACGCATTGCCCAGGAAGCTGCAGGACTCCTGCTGTCTCACAATTTGGCTTTTGCTCTGTGTGTTTGATGGCTGTGGTTTGAAGCTTTACCAACCCTGCAGGTGTCCTGTGCGGTGGTATCTTTTGGCACAAGGCGCGTGTTGTCGGGGATAAGATCCAGTGCTCTGAACAGGAGCATGCCCTGCCATGCAGGAACTAGCGATCGGCTTGCACTGTAGATGTATGTAGGAGAGGAGAGGAGGTCTCAACAAACAAACTTTTTCTTAGCTGCAAAGCACCTGGGGGGGAGGTGGAATGGAAAAGGGACTCGTTGATTTCCTGACAGAGCGAGGGGAGCCACACGCTTAATTGAAATGGAAGTTGCAGCAGGGAAGCTCCCCCCTCCTCACTTCTCTCTCTTCCCTGGCTTTAAATGTTCCATAACATCCCATAGACTCACTCTTCTGTTGTGTATTTTGTTGTAGCTGTATGAACACTTGTGACACGTCACCAGCTCTGGGACCTCAATGTGGCTTTTTCCTACCAAGTGGCAAAGCAGTGGACTGTTTCACAAGCATGCTTCCATGCCCCACTGAGGCAGGACATGCGACACTGGGACCCTATGCTTTGTGCTCCACCCCGAGTGGGAAAATCCCCATATGCCGAGCCATGCAGGGGGCCCGCACACACTATCAGGCCCAGAGGTGACCTCAGAGGCATGTCACGCATTCGCACTGTTTAGCAGTCTACAGAAAGCTGGGACGTGACTGTGACAGTACGAGGAGCCCAAATCACTTGACAGATCTTAATGAACCATGCCTTGTAACTATCACCCCTGCGAGTTGGGTAACAATATTATCCCCACTGCTAAGGTGTGGAAACTGAGTCACAGAGAGGGGAGGTGACTTGCCCAAGGTCATGTAGCAAGTCAGTGGCAGAGCTGCTAATGTTACCCACCTGTTCCAAACCCCAGCCTCATTCTGTAGAAACTAGGCCTCTCTGCAGCTTTCCTTAGTGCAGACCAGTCATTGGCACCCCCTAGTCACTGGAGCAACCCCTGGCAGCTCAGCGTCTGGGTGTTGCTTGGGGTGAGGAATACAGAACAGGCTTTGCTGATCACCCTGCCAAGGTGCCTCTGGAAACCCTCCATCTAGATGCATTTCCAGTGCACCAGGCACCAGAGTAACAAGGCTCCTAGTTCTGGGCCCTGCCTGTGGAGCTTCCTGCCCTTGGAAAGCTCCCTCCTGGGTTTGCAGAGTAGGCTGATGTCCTTTTCACCGCTTCCTCCTGCTGCCTCATTTACAGCTCTTTGCACTGTGCCCTATGCTGTCCCTACCCATAGCTGGCTGCACCCCAGACCCAACACGCATCCCCAGGGAAGGAAAGAAAACAGCCACCCGCTGATCTGGGGTGCAGCTATGCAAAAAGCATCTCTCCCCACAGCAAGGCCTAATGACCGCACCAGCTCAGCCCCTAACCTCAGATCATGCCTTTTATAAGCTCGGCTCCTGGAGCAATTCAGCCCAGCTGAGCCCACACTGCTCTGGGAATTGCTGCACTGAGAGCAAGCACCTGTGGATGGTGTTAACCCCATCCCTGCCAGATTCCATGCTTAGGTTTTTATCCATTGAGGGATGTGGTACTTTATTGGGCAGCGATTACCATGTAAGTGCTCTTGTACTTGCAGGGTAACTGCACAGGTCTGACTTGGTGGCGTACATGCTGTGGTAATTACATGCAGGGCCGGCTCCAGGCACCAGCCCAGCAAGCAGGTGCTTGGGGCAGCCAACAGAGAGGGGCGGCATGTCCGGCTCTTCTGCGGCAATTCGGTGGCGGGTCCCCCACTCCCTCTGGGAGCGAAGGACCCGCCGCCCAATTGCCGCCGAAGACTGAAGCGGCAGCGGTAGAGCAGATCGCGATCGTGGCTTTTCCCCCCCCCACACTTTTTTTTCTTTTTGCTGCTTGGGGCGGCAAAAATCCTGGAGCCGGCCCTGATTACATGCTCAGGGAGATTAGCTGTGTAACCTGCACTCTGATTTAAGCCTGGTAGATACCTGACCATGAAACTGGATTTACAAGAGAAAGTGTGGTTAGTCCAAGGGAACTAGGTATAGTGTTGTGAGGTCTGGGGCAAGTCTCTGTGCCTCAGTTTCCCCTCTAGAAAACGTGGTTAATAATACTTGCTTATGCTGGTCAATGGCTTTGCAATCCTCCTATGAAAAGCACCATCTAAATGCAAAGTATCATTACAATACTAATTAGTGATTCTCCAGTGGAAGCAAATAGCACGCCCATGAAACCTGTGCACTGGAAACACCAGGGTTTGCCTTTCTTAATGGCAGCCCCTGGCTAGCAGGAATTTGCTTCTCTTTCACACGATCAAGCACATCCTGTAAGAGCCTTGTGGAGAATATTTCAATGGTAAAGATAAAATTGTTTTCTAGATACAACCAACCACTCCGGGCACGTCTCAGACTGCCTGCGGGGCTACATCACCACTCTTTGTCTGACTGTCTCTCTCTCTCTCTTACAGTATCTCTCTCTCGCCATTGACATTTTTTAGTACAGTGTCTTCAGTATCCGCTACAGTAATAGTGAGGTTAGACTGGCTGATCAGACTGGACCCTTCTGGCTGGTCTCTGCTCTGGAGTCTGGTAGGAAGCCATATAAAACTGAACACTAGTGGCATAACAAGGCCCTACACGGTTCGGAGATGCTCTAGTTACATGAGACACTACAGGGGAACTGGGGCACTAAGCTGTTTGGAAAATCACGCCCACAGTGCCCCAAGTGTTCAGGTGTGTGTGACGTACATGGGTCCTGGATACTCTGGTAGTGTTGTGTAATGCACATGTATTAGGTCCTAGACAGATACTTCCAACTCAGGCCAGAGATTGCGGCAGGACAATGCGGAATTACTTCAAAGAACAATTGGTGGAAATGCATTCACCACTGATGATGTACTACAGAAACCCCACGATGTGCACACAACAGCAGCTTGTCATATAGCCTGACGTGAGAAAGGCAATGGAAGGAAGACGTGATCTATTAAATAACTTCAAAGGAATACCTGTTTCTCTCAAGTGATGCCCTTTGCCAGCAGACAAAGAATCTTTACATTGGCACAATAACCTCAAAGTGGTTAGGACACAAAAGGCAATCATTGGCTCTTTAACAAGTAATTATTTCAATTTTCTGCTTTCCGGCCTGGTTGGCACTTGGGTTGAAATGCACAGACAGCAGAGAGTGGGAGGATCAGAAAAGCCAGAGGAAAATAAACGTCCATTTTCTTCACACGCGGTAGGGTGCAGGAGTGCTAAGCTTGAGCACTTCTAAACTTCTACTTGACAACAGCCTTGTGGGCTGGATTCAGTTCCTAGCTCGTGGTGCCTCTCCTCCTGTGTGCAAAAGAGAGGTGATCCTCCTTGTTTAGAGTGTAACCTCTTCCGGGCAGCGCCTGCCTCTCCTGCATCTGGGCAGCGCCCAGGACAATGGGGCCCCGATCTGGGGCCAGGCTTTGAGCTCTGCTGTAACGTAAGTGGAATCCCATGGCTCTGACGTGTGTGTGTGTCCCCACCACAGTGTAATTCCATAGCCAAGATACAAATGTAGCTCTGTTAATCAGTCCCACACCTCAGTCCCTGATCATCTTTGTTGCTTTCCTCTGAACTCTCTCCAAAGTGGCAATATCATTCTGGTACCGCGCTGCCTGGTGCTGAACGCTCTGTGTTAGGTGCAGGCACAATTGGGCTGTGTAAATCCCGCAGGGGCGCTTGCCACCCCGATCCATTCTGCCGCGAGTTGGGTCAGTTTAGTTCCAGCTCCCTTTTGTTACAGGGCGGTCGGCTGCTCCTTGATGCCATTTAAGCACTGAATAGTAACCCTGGTTTTTCAGAACTGCTGCCAATAAGTCTCATATACTCCAGTCTTGGTCATTTTCACATTGGAATAGCAAAAGGACGTGGGTGCAGGTTTTTCCTGGGGAATGGAGGCCCTGCTGGGGCCAGTCACTCACCTTCCCTCACACCCTCCATCCAAAGGATGTTAACGTGCTCCCTAGACACTGCTAACCCCTGTGACTTGCCCAGGCTCATGCAGTGAGAATCCAAGAGACCCTGCTCCAAAGCCAACCCTAACCATGTCATGGGGTTGTGCCTGTGATCCCTGGACCTCTCCCTTCCCTGCTGGTACAGCTGCAGGTTACAGAAAAGCTACCAGAAATACACTGCAGAGTAAGCACTTGTGTGTGGAGGTGCCTCCCTCTCTGGAGCTGGATTCAGAGCGCACCCCCATACCTGTGCTAGTGAGGGCGGGCAAGGGAATGTGTGAAGTGCTCCGTGTGGCCTACACTAACAGCTCAACTTATCTGAGGCCATCAGGAGCTCAGAAGCTGATTTTTGGCTCCCGCCCTCCAGTAAGAACTCTTGGCCTCTGAGGCCAGGGCTAGATGCAGAATTAGCCCCGATTTCAGCCAGCCAGATGGCAGCGCCGATGTAGCAAAGGAAAGCTAGGATCTGCACCAGTAATACTCAGCCTGGCTGCAGGAAGGGCAACCGCTGGCTTCACCAGCTAGACTAAGGGTCTGTACTGGGGCAGCTACAGCCAGGAGTGGAATCGGGCTAATTCCAAGTGTAGAGACGGTCCAAGTGAAGCACAGACGTCAGCTGCTGTAAAGTTAGCACCCCTACAGCAGCTCGGGCCAGAGGCTCTGGGAGTTCGTATCCTGAAAAGGGAGAGATTTGGTCTTCTGAAATCAAGAACAATAATAAGCTGATTTCCACCGCCGCCAATGGTAGCAGAAGTGCAGCTTGTCTGCTGATTGGGGGCCTAAAACTCACTGAGCGCTGTAAGTCTCTTTGCCAGGTGACAGCTCTTCTCAGAGCTACCGGGAAGTGAAGAGGGAATTGTGTCTTGAAGCGAAAATCTCTTTACGGGTTTGCCTCTGTTTGTTTTATCTGGGTTTTTAAAAGTTTGTTGTGTGTGTGTGTGGGGGGGTGATTGGTCCCCCCCCATTTGAAGGGGAGTTGATCAGACACTGTAAAGGGGGCTCTTCCCTCCATTCCTACCCTCTGCATCCAGTTCATCCCGACTTGTTGCAGCACGTCTGTGCAGGGAGCCAGCTGGTGCAGAACAGCTCCTCTAGCTCCTGGTGAATTTTTGGGATCCCTGAGCAAACCTGCCTGTTCCAGCATGTTGGAATAAGCCTCCCTCCCCTCCCCCACCAAAAAAAAAATCCCCAAATCTTCGCTGAGGAGCGTCTCAGCCCAGGCTGATGTGGGTACGGCGGCGGGAGCTGATCAGGTATCCCTGCTGAGCTGTGTGCGTAGGGGAGGGTCATACAGGCGTCTAGCAGATGCCAGGGATGGGAGGGGGATGGGAAGGGGATGAGTTTTTGTCTCCTAACTCCCGAACCCAATGTGAATGCAAGCCATGGGTTTAGCGTCTAGGAATGGCACATAAAGCTCCTGTCCCACACGCCGGCACAGACCCCTGTGCAGCCAGGCTGCATTTAGTCAGGTTGGGGCGGGGAGGGGGGGAGCGGAGGATTATTGGAAAAGGAAATTTTGTTGCTTTTCCCTCCATGGAGGGGTCAGGGAGACATCAGCCAGCGGGCAGCTGTCTCTGCAGTCTCAGCTCCGCCTCATACCTGTGCAGCCCCAGTGACTTGCTGGACCCAGCCCTCAGGGCTATCCGGTTGCAGGCGTATAAGTTATAAAGGCAGAATGTGGCTTTTGGCCATTGCTCTCCCCAGGGTGTGTGTGTGTGGGTGGGGGGGGAGGCGTTACCCTTCCTCCTTTACATGCTTATCATTTTCATTGAGTTGCCCCCAAACATTTTCCCCAGCAACCCGCCACGTGTTCTGCGTGAAAACCAGGCGTGCTGGCCAGAGGCACATGCATGGCCTGGCTCTCTGGCGCAGCCAAGGTGCGGAAAGGCAGATGAAGATGGGAGCAGTGGAGGAACAGGGCTGCAGACCAGATGACCTCAGCCAAGAGACATTTCTAAGAAGTGGGACATGCAGGTTACAATCTGCCTTGGTGTGGGGCAAGGAGGCACTTAGCCTGAGGGCCCCAATGCACACCCACACCCCGGGCCTGGATAAATTGCATTGCTAGTGCTTTGGGGCAGGGAGCGTCTCACTCACCTCACGCAAGGGGGGGCCTCATTCTGATTGGGGCCCTTTGGTGCTGTAATATAAATAAATAAATAAAGGAGCCAGTCCTATGTGTGGGTTTTCTGGCGCTCTAAGAGCCATGCTGGTCTGAACAGCGGTGCCTGGCGCCCACAGTGTGGGGCACCCTGGAATGGAGACATGGTGCCTGCACCGCAAAGCTCCATGAACTCAGTGTCTCCAGCTGCTGTGACACGCCTGATGCCGCAATTCATCCCGTCCCCGACCGCCCTTTGCCCGCGCCAAGGGATGTGCCCTTAAGCCCAGCTCTCCCTGCTCTTTTCCAGTACTCACCGCTGCTGAAGAAGCTCTACTGTCAGATCGCCAAGACATGCCCCATCCAGATCAAACTGTCCACGCCGCCCCCGCCAGGCACCGTCATCCGGGCCATGCCCGTCTACAAGAAGGCAGAGCACGTGACCGAGGTGGTGAAGCGCTGCCCCAACCATGAGCTAGGACGCGACTTTAATGATGGTGAGAGCTGGTCTCCTCCCCTCAAATAGCGGGTCAGTGTCTCCGTCATCCGCCTCCCAGGTGGGGACAATGATTCTGTTTGAACCTGTCTCATGCTGATAACCTGTATCCCAGAGCTTCCCCATGACCAAGACTTGCACTAGACAATGAACAGGGCCACGCGACCCCTGACAGGTGGGGTTCAAGGCCCTCCATTTTCACTCCTGTATACAGGAGTCTTTCCCCCTCTCCCCTTTCACTCTGAGAACCAAAAAGCTGCCTGTGAAGCTCAGATGAAACCACCATGTTTTGCCTGATGTGTGCTGGGAACCATCGCTCCTGGCAGCCCCAGGACTGAACTGATGGCAGGTGAGACGGCTCAGGCAGTGCTTCCAGGGCTTGTTAACTCTGCCTCTGCTCAGACCTGATCTAAGTGCTCCATCCACTCTGTGCCAGGACAGCATCATCCTTTACCTTACCTCTCCCTGTGCTGCCTGTCCTCTTGGGCCCCTCTGCCGGTGGAGACAGGACACGTGCCCTAGGCAAATTATTTCGAGGTCTGATCTGCTTGCCTGTTAGATATTTTTCACCTACTAGCTAAGCTACAAGTTCCTCAAGTTGCTGCTTGTGACTCTCGGATAGAATTTTCAAAAGTGCCCAAGTTCCAAATCCCCAAAGGCATTTAGGCACCTAACATCCATTTATTTCACTGGAAGTAAGGAGCCTAAATGCCTTTGAGCATCTGGACCTAAGTGACTTGGGAGCCTAAGTCCCCTGTACATCAATGGAGCAGAGCTGCTTAAGTGCTTTTGAAAATGTTATCCACTGATCTCATCTCCCTTAAAGACATTCAGAGGAAGAACGGCAGGGAGCCTGGACTCAGTTTGGCTCCAGCCGGCACCCTGAGCTCCTCACTAAACTCCATCTAGAGAAGACAAAAGGATCAAAGCCCGAAGTGTTGCTTGTGAGATTCCTGCTGTTACACATAATGTTCTGCTCCCAGCAGAACCCTTTGCCTGCTGAAAATGCAGCCCAGCCCAGTCCAATGCAGCAGGAAAAAATGGGGCTAGGGGTTTTGAAAGGGGTTAGGTAGTTAGGGGGTCCCCGCCTCTCACTGCAGGACTGGCCTGACGTGCCTCTGTTTACGTGGGGCCCTGCTCGCCGGTCAGCAGGAATGAGCAGGTGTGAAGCAGAGCCAAAGGATTCTTCAGGCCAGGCAATTGTCCCCAAGTTCACCGGCACGGTCAGAACCAGACATTCAAGTCTCCCTGGCTCGGGCCTGCCTAGGGCCCCCTTTCCACAGAGCCACGTCCTGGCAGCCCAGCCCAGGGAAGGGAGTGATGCATGCGGCCACAAAATCAGCCTTGGAGACGCTTAGATGAAGAAAGCATCGAAACGCCCAAACAAACAGTGGCTGTGAACGCAAACCTTCCTGTGCCGCCTGAGGCGACCTTTGCACAGGTCATTGGAGGCACTGCCCCACCGAAGCGAAGCTGCAGCAGGACCTCTGCAAATAAACTGCGCAGAGGTTGCCATTGGGAAGGCTTGGAGCCCACAGGGCTGCTTCGGGATTCTCCTGTCTTGCAGATGCCCAGGGTTTCTCAGTCTCAGAGGATGAGGGACAGCGGCCTGGCATGGGCGTCTTGCTAGGTGTTTGTACTTGCCTACTGTGATGGGGACCAGTCCTGATTTGGTTCGGGCCCACCTGGAACACCCAGTAAACTCAGAGGCAGATGAAAGTAAAAGTCAGCTAAACAAATTCTTTGGCTCCTCAGGAGAGTGTCAGGTTTAGGTTGAATGCCACGTTGGGTGGAATTTTCAGGTCAGGTTTTATGTGACCATAACAGCCCCTTTTGGCCCCTTGAGAGCAGGTGGGGCTGAGGGGAAGCTGGAGGGAACAATGTCTACACATGGAAGTTGAACCAGTTTAACTTCCATAGTTTTTTTAAAACCATTTTACCAGAACCATCCTGTACAACACTCTTTCCAGTTTAACTCACTTATTTTGGTTGTGTTTAACCCAATTTCTAATCAGCTTAAGCTAAACTGAAATGCACGTGGTGTAAACCAAAATGTGAGCGTCCACACTGCCTTTTGCCCTGGTTTAACTAAACAGGTTTTATAATCACCCCGTGCAACGTTCTTGGGTCGGCAAGCCCACCGGGAAGGGTCTTATCTCTAACTCTCCATTCTGCCTCTGCAGGCCAGTCCGCTCCAGCCAGCCACTTGATCCGGGTGGAAGGCAACAATCTCTCTCAGTACGTGGACGACCCTGTCACCGGAAGGCAGAGTGTAATGGTGCCATATGAGCCACCACAGGTATTCTCTTTGCTTGAAGAGGATTAGAGGTGCTGCGGGGATGGGCCAGGAGAGAGGGTGAAAATAGGGATAGTAGTTTTCTTAAATAAAGTTATAGCTGCCCCACTAGCTCCGACCCTGCAGTGACTCCATTGGCACCGGGGAGCTGAAAGCAGCATCCACCCTGTGGAATTTAGGAGATGAATTGAGATCCCTGCCAAGGCTCCTGATGGCACTGCAGTGTCTGGAGAGTAATATCCCTCTTGCTACAGCCCGGATAGAAGATACATTGTGCCTGTTCTCCTTCCCTTTCTGGATTTGCCAAAGCATCTCACCGTAAAGGGGAATCTTGCTTCAAACCCACTGGGCTCGCAGAGCACTGTGCTGCTTAACAGAAACTTCGGGCCAGCTAGTAACTGCTCGGGGCACAAAAGGCCAATAATGAAATAAAATAAAAATTGTGAGTGGAAAGCTTAGCACGCCCCCTAGGGCACTGTTAAATTAGTGCATTTGTGATGTTGATTTCCAGCTGCAATGTCACACGCCCAGGTCAATGAATATCTAGCAATAAGGTCCCACAAAACCAGCATGATGTGAAAGTAACACAGGCTCTCTGCAGTTACAGTGGCTACGTAATCCCCATTTGAGGGGATATTTCTTTAGAGCAAGGGGCAGAAATTAATTTTCCCTGCCTTCCTCCCTGAATATTCCCCCAACACCCCCCCCACACACACACTGGTTTGTGAGCTGAGACATGCTCTTTGCACCTGTCTGGCTGCAGCCCTTTGCTGCAGTGACTGAGGTCTGCCACCATCTCCCCTGGGCTTTTAACACCCCCCTCTACTAACCCCGCCCCCCCCACATGATGTCATTTCCTCTCTTTTGGGCAGGTTGGGACTGAGTTCACCACCATTCTGTACAATTTCATGTGCAACAGCAGCTGCGTGGGAGGGATGAACAGGCGACCCATCCTCATCATTATAACCCTGGAGACAAGAGAGTGAGTCATTCTTATGGTACCTGTGCTGCAAAGGACAGACATCTCCCCTCCCCTTCGCACGCCTGAGCCTGGCTCTCCTGGGGCCTCCAGGACAGGTTACGAGCTGAACTTTAGCTGGGTAAATAGCTGGAGAGAGGCCCACCCAGTTCACATCTAGGGTTGGGGAGAGCCTCAGCAGGGAAACAGAGGAGTTAGCAAAACCCCCGATTGATTTGCAAGAGCCCTGGAGGAGAAGGCAGCCCATAAAGTTCTGGAAGCAGCAGCCCAAGGCAAACTCCTGGCCAAGCATCTTTGGCATGGAGAGTCCAAAGCACAGCGAAGAGACGGGGAAGTGGCATTCCCTGACGGGGAAGTTAGTGACTACGAAGAGCCTTAGAGGGTGGGTGTGTGGGGAAGGTGGGTGTGCACAGGGGCCTAGGCTGCTCCCCCTGCACACCTTTCACAGCCTGAAAAAACTCTTGCTGCCTCCCGTCTCCCGGGTGTAACTGTATTAGCCCTTTGCCAATCAGAGATGAAAGGCCACCTGGGGGGAAATTCACCCCCAGCAAAAGGGACCTGCACAAGAGCCCGTGCATCACCGTGAGACCTTACGTGGAACACAGCACCTTGTGTGCTGCGTCAGGCCTGGTGTCTACATACAGCAGCCTTGGGCGTCTGAGCTCAGCAAATTCCTGCAGAGAGCCCTTGTTAGGTGCTCACCGGAGGGGAATTCCTTATCCTGAACTCTTGGGGGGGGTCGTCTTTTTAGTATTTTCTGGAGTGTTTAAAAGCTTTTTGAATAATTGATCAAGGGACAGAAACCCAGCCCCATAGAGAATGAGGTTTAGTCTGATTAGTTCCCTAAAAAAATAAATACTTTGGGGTTTTTACTCTGCTCCCCAGTGGCCAAGTACTGGGGAGAAGATCGTTTGAAGGGCGGATCTGCGCCTGTCCCGGCCGAGATCGGAAAGCCGACGAAGATCATTACCGAGAGCAGCAAGCCCTGAACGAAAATGCAGCTAAAAATGGCAACATCAACAAGCGCAGTGAGTCCTCCTCTCGGGAAAGGGGGACCCTCAACTCCGAGTGAGACCCCCAGCTCTGCACTGCCTAGCACTGCTGAGCTGGTGCTGTCCAGGGCATGGCCCATGCTCCCGGGGGCAGCAGCAACAGACACTCTGAACTACGGAACTTGGGTGGTGAAGTTTAGATGAAGAGCAATACTCTGATCCAAACTTCGTTGCTCAAATCCAGCTGTCGTCAGATATAAGCCTTGCAGTCAGAAAAACAGAGTGGCATTATTGTGCAGGTGCTTCACTGGCCAGATCTATTTGTTCATCATCATCATCGTCGTCGTCATTAGGCAAATGTTTGTTAGTGCTAAGATAGTTAAAAAACTAACATGGTCCATAAGCTTATCTTCTGCAGGCATCAGAAAGGAATTCTTTGCCCCCTCTCTTCCCATCCAGCATTGGTCAGTGGGGAGTTTTTGCTGTACTTTGAAGCCTTGCTCCTCCCAGAGATAGGTTAGCAGCAGGCAAAACCTCTGTTGAGTGTAGGGCAGGGGGCTGAAGTGGGAGGCAGAGGAAAAGAATTTTCTGTGTAAGCATATTATATTTCATCACTAGCCCCCCCCCCTCCAATAATTGGGCACATGCTCAGCTAAGCCTTCTCAGGGAAGTTATTTAACGGTTTGCAGTAAAACCTTACAGAAGGATCCTGGTGATTTATCTGCTCATGCACAAGAGCTTCTCACTCGCCCTCTATCACAATGGTGATAACTCATCTTTTAGTCACCTGTCAAGTGGGTGAATTTAATGATCTATATTGATCTTCCTCAACTTTAACAAAGCAAATTACTCCAAAGGGCCTAGGGCCATGCAGCGATGCCCTCTTTCTCCCTTGGGAGCTGAGTCATAGTTAGGTTTGTGCAGTAAGGTTTGCATTGCCCAGGAATGGGCTTGGTAGTCAGGGAAGCCCTGTTTTTCCCTGCTCCTGGGTTCTGGCTTTCGTTCAGCAGGGCCCGTTAGCAGCTGCCTGCCCTGCTAGGAGCTATTGCATTTATCTAACATGGGTCCCGTTCTAACGTCATGGAAGAACTAGAGAGTGGCCGCTTAGATGATCACATTTAACTTGATTTTCCCGTAATACTGTTTCCCATCTCCTTCCTCAGCTTTCAAACAGAGCCCCCCGGGGATTCCAGCACTAGGGGCTGGCGTTAAGAAAAGGCGGCACGGGGAAGAGGAAATGTATTATGTCCCAGTAAGTATCAAATCTTCTGCTGCATGTAGTGTCTGCGCCTTGCTCTGGGAATGCAGTGCCGCTGGCCCCTGGATAGGATGTGGGGGAGCAGCTCCCAGAATTCAAAGGGCAATGAAGTGATATGTTACCTAGCTGAAAGGATGAGCCCTCCCCAGACTGGAATTCCCAGCAGTACACAGCACTGAATTGCTTTGCGTGGCTGGCGCTTACAGGCCTGATGAGTCCTTACAGAGGGCAGGCAGGGTGCAAGGAGCAAGACCGATGGGGCTAAGACTGGGCACAGTGAAGAACAGGGTGGGAGCAAGTCTGCAACAAACGCTAAGCACCAAGCAGCAGGAGCGGAGATCCAGAATCATGCACTGGAATTGCCTGCTCCAAAACAAGGCTGCAAGTCACCTTCCTGTTCCCACTGTGGCAAGAGGGAATTTGGCCTGGTGTGCCTTCAGCACCGCTCCCACAGCCAGGGACTTGGCTATCCCATCTTCCTGCTGCTAGGGGAGGGGACATGTTATCAGACCCCACGCTGCTCCTGCAGGAAGGGGACTAGAGGAGACCATGAGTTGCAACTGAATTTCTTGAGGATGGCTCTCCTAGAAGCATGGAACCCCAGGCAGCTGCTTGCCTTGCTTGTGCTTAAGGCTATCCTCACATTGTCTCTTGAGTGGGCTGGGTAAAGGAGGGGGAAGGTGGGACTGGCTTTGTGAGAGGGTCCTCAGCAAACCTGACAAGGCAAGTCAGACCGAAGTACAGGCTTGCCTTGGTCCCTGATTCAGGTTCGTGGCCGGGAGAATTTTGAGATCCTCATGAAGATAAAGGAAAGTCTGGAGCTGGTGGAGTTAGTCCCGCAGCAGCTAGTTGACTCCTATCGGCAACAGCAGCAGCAACTCCTGCAGAGGCAGTAAGTACCATGACCGTATTGTCCACTGTCCCCACAAGGGGTCTCCAGAGATACGTCAAATTAACCGTAAGACATAACAGGGATCCAGGAAGCTGGCCTGACCACCCTTAGGGTTCGCACAGGGCGGTGGAGATGGAAGCTGTGTAAATGCTATGTATTAGGATGCCCTTAAGGGCCCTGCTACTAAGGTGAAGCCAGCTGTTCTGCATCCCATGCACATTCCAGACAGACAGGTACAGAGTCGGTTTCCCCAATAGGGGTGCGGCACGATCTGCACTAGTGCAATGTGCCCAACCTTAAACCAGCGTCAGTCGCGTCTGGAGCAGGGTTTTGCACTGGTGCAGCTATGTGCTGGCTAAAACCTCAGTACGGACACGGCCGAGGTGGGAGTCTGGCGACACCCAGGAGGGAGTCCCTAGAGAGGTTTGATTTGCTCAGTCTCCACTAGGGTCTAACTGACTGTGCCACTCTTCCCGAGCAGGAGTCACCTGCAGTCCCCTTCCTCCTACGGGCCCGTCCTTTCGCCAATGAACAAAGTACACGGAGGAGGGATCAACAAACTGCCATCTGTCAACCAGCTGGTGGGGCAGCCACCGCAGCACAACTCCAGCTCCGGGCCCAACCTGGGCCCAATGGGTAAGGCACCCGCACTGCCACGGGCTCTGCAATCACCAAGGGCTAAGAAGCCAGCCAGACAGCAGCCTCACTCAGCTAAACAATACATAAAGCAGTGCAAAGCTCCCTACGCCGAGCTCCAAATTCCTCCTCCTCCCCCTCTCCCATGCCAAGCAGAGTAGGTTACCATGGTCTTGGTCATTAGTCGCTTATGCAGCTACATTGCTTGGAACAACTCACCATGCCAGTAGCTGGGAGAGCCCTGCCCAAGCCAGGCTGCCCGGATCCACGTTGTAGCCGCTGTCTGCAAAGGTTGCCCCTGAATCTGTGGATTGTGGGGGTGGAACCTCCAGCTTCTTCACCTCTCCTCCACCCGACGGGTGAATTCGCAGGGAATCCTGCCAGTTAACACTCAGGGGCTCTGGTCCCTGAGGTGGGTTATTCCTGCAGAGTGGAGAATAGGGCTCTGTGCTTGGGAGAGGACAGTTGTAGCTTCTTTGAGTTAAGTTAAATCAAAAACTTTTCAGTGGTTCTCCCCTGGATGCTCTGGGCACAGCCCATGAGATGGAAACTCTTTTACTTTTTCTTGTGCTTAGGACCTGGAATGTTGAACAGCCACCCCATGCAATCCAACGGAGACATGAACGGAGGCCACTCCTCCCAGGCCATGGTCTCAGGTTCACACTGCACTCCTCCTCCACCCTACAACCCTGACCCCAGCCTCGTCAGGTAGGGACGGCACCGGACCTGTGGTGTGTTGTAGTTGTTGTTTCATGCTCTTTTCCTTTACTCTAACCTTCAAAAATATGTTTAGCAACTGGTCAACTGGTCACTAGTTCCAACTGAGAAATCACTGCTCATGAAACCAGAGTGTGTTCTCACCACTCTTCACTTCAGAAATTGTCCTCGCCAGCCAATTGCTGGTTAGAAACACAAATCACCTGCAAAGATTTTTGGCTTATTCACTTTCACTAAGTTCATTCAAAACTTGATCCCTTTAGCAGACTGATACAAAAAGGCACCTTGCCCTGCATGTCAAACACTGGCATATAACTTTGCAGCTCTTCCTTCTTCCCCCTTTTGGACCAATGGTGACTGGAAATTGCAGTAGAGGATTTATATCCATACGTTATCAGGTCTGTAGTCCGTGATTTGATGTCCTTCTCAAAGAATTGATACATCAGATGTTTTCCCAGATGGTCTACCAGAATCACGGAGTAGCACAATCAGTGCTAGCATTTTGTAGCTGCAGCCAAGCACTCTACATAAAATATTCCAGCACCAAATGTTATATTGCAAAGATTAATTGTTGCTGACCAAATCACTTAGGGCCAAATTCCACAACCCTTCCTCAGTCAAATTGCTCAAAGGGAAAAATTAATCCCTGGAGTAATTCCATATAAGTCATTTAACTGAGACCATTGAAGACTGCTGAAGCCAGTGGAATTGTTAGGATGAATCTGATCCCATGAGCTTTACCTCTCCAACATTAATGCCAAATTAGTTCACGCTTTTCAGCCCCAAGAAAACTCTGACCAGGAGTTTTGAGGATCCCTGAAATGGGTTGTTGCTAGGCTTCCAATTTCTTTCATCCCATAATACCATAGTAGCATGAGAAGAGTTGCCAAGCCTTCAGACGAAATGTCCCCGTACCCTCACATGAATTCAAAAGTGCTTTGCCACAGTGGTGACACTTGAGAACACAGCATATATACCTGACAAGTTAATGTCACTTTATTTTCAAATTCTTTCTGCAGTTTTTTAACAGGCTTGGGGTGTCCAAACTGCATCGACTATTTCACCTCACAAGGGTTACAGAATATTTACCACCTGCAGAATCTAACCATAGAGGTAAATGCTTTGGGAAGATCTCTTCTTATCACTTGTTTCTACCCGTTGTTGCTCTTAAAACAAGGACAACCAAATAAAAGAAATAAATGTGCACCTACCTATCATACATATAGTCCCCATGTTTTATGTTTCCCAATTATGCATTCTTTCTAGTCCTATAGGTTTAGAACAATAGTGCAATCCTTAAAAGAAACTAATATTCTCTACTGTTGATTTTTCCAGGCTGTAGAATGCAAGGCCTAGCAGAGATCTGAATTAAGAAAGAAATGCAGACAAAAACAAAAATGAAAAAGAATTCAGGTTCAATCATTCTCCTCATGTGCACATCTAAAATAAAGCCAAAGATACAGAAATCAGATTTGGAATTGATTTTCACTAAATATGTCTCATCCCTCAGCAACTGACCCTAAGCCCATTGAGTGATTCCCATATCACTTCGATGAGCTTTAGCTCAGATCCGCAGGCCCCAACTTCTTCCCTTGCAAATCAGGAGTAACTGCACTGGCCAAATAGAGTCACATTAGCAAAAAAACAGAACAAACAAGGTCAGAATCAGGCTTTTTGTATTTAGTGATTTTTTGTTTCAACCCCAGAACCTGATATTGTGGGCTGGTCAAGAGCTGTAATTTTTTTTTAAATTGATATATTACATGGGAAATGCTCTAACTTGTGTCTAAACCCCTTGCCTCTGGGTGTGGGGAGTTTTATTGTAGCTATTTCTTGGTTGAAGGACAATCTCTTGGGAGAGGAGGAGCCAACTTTGCATGAAATTCACCTGCCTTTGGTGCTGATGAAAATTGTAAGGTCATCCAGCAGTCTCGACATCAATGAGGCAAGGGGCTCCCTGAGCCCAGTAATGTAACCAGCATACACATAATTAACACTTCATCTATGACAGACCCAAATAAATCCCAAACCTAGTATTTTGACCAGGACAAAACTCTTATCCTGATCCCATCTCATTCTTAAGATATTTGCTGTATGCCCTCCTAGTCTGGCAGCTAGGAACCAATCAAGAACACAGATGGTATAATTATTGAAGACACAATGATTTTTCATTGGTAGCTGGGGCCAGTTGCATAGTCTTAGATTAGTTTTGAAACATTTTAATAACTAACCCTGTAAGTGATTTTTTTTTAATCTGCCAAAAAGCACATGTATGGCATGGTCAAAACCGATTGCTGGGTTGTGTGTCTGAGTTGACATTTTTAACCCCTAATTACATACTTACTTCCTATGGAATTAATGCTCACGAGTGAGTCTGTGTGTTTGGAGTTAATGTGGACCTCTAGCAGCAATTCAATACATCTGAAATACAAACCACTTGTATTTTTTCTGATGCAGCCTCTGGCACGTATGATACAATCCTGAAGTTTTTATGCTTCTGGTTAACATTAGGACCATAGCACTTAATGTCTGTGATGAATAACGTCAGTTAGTGCACATGATGCCACAGGTTAATGCACAAGAATCCCGTGACACTTCCTGTCGGTAGAGCAGAGAAACAGCAGCCATCCAGAGCCGATCATGCTCCCCAAGGCAACCTTTGCCCATCCCGTCAGCATTTGTGACCTGGCGTTTTAGTTCAAGGCTTAATCCGGGTTATCAGGGGAGAGAGAAATGATTGCAGGCAAACTGGGATGATGGTTTCCTCTTTATTTCAGTAAATCAAATGACCCGACACCTCACATGGTGCTCTGCAACCTGCACAATGAAGAGGGGTCAACCTCACACTGTCCGTTTTGTTAATTAGATTAATTTAAAGCAAAGGAATTCTCTTTTCCTTACAAAATGATATGGTGTACGACCCAAAGCCGGGATCGTCTCATGGTTTGACTATGTGGCTATACCCACACACTGATCGACACATTTAATGGTCCGGGGGTTTGCCCCTGTCTTGACTGTGCTATTTAGCAAATGGCTATTATTGAAGAGACCAACCTTAGTGATGTTGTTGTTCTAGGATCTCGGAGCACTGAAGATCCCAGAGCAGTACAGGATGATTATCTGGAGAGGCCTTCAGGAACTCAAACAGAGCCATGACTATGGAGCCCAGCAGCTTATCCGCTCCAGCAGTAATGCCTCCACCATTTCCATTGGCAGTTCTGGGGAGCTGCAACGGCAGCGCGTCATGGAGGCGGTGCATTTCCGTGTGCGTCACACCATCACTATCCCTAACCGCAGCGGGGCTGATGAGTGGGCGGACTTTGGCTTTGACCTGCCGGACTGCAAATCCCGCAAACAGTCCATAAAAGAAGAGTTCACAGAGGGAGAGATCAACTGAAGGTCTCCAGCAGTGTGGCAGCAAGAGACCAGACACAGAGATTTAAAGGAATAGGGAAAAATCTAGAATCCCAGCATGAAAAATGGCAAAACACTTCCAACTTTGAGTGTCTGGAGAAATATTTTTTAACATGGCTTTACTCAAGAGATGGGAACTCAGAGCTGTGTGAGGACATGGGTCTGGGACATTCCCCAGGAGGAAAATTCCAATGGTTTTATGAGAGTGGTAAAGGGGAGGAAAAAGGGCAGCTGACACAAATCTCTCAATGGGATATAGCGTTTTTTTAGCCTGGTGTGGCAGGGGAATATTCACTTGCCAATGTACAGTGCAACTTTACAATTTGCTGGACCATTTTTGCATCAAACTCTATTGCAATGTAAAAGCAAAACACACACATTTGTCTTTGATTAACTCTAGCCTGCCCCACGTTCCACCCTATCCTTGCTCTGTCTGCTAAGGGATGGCTGAATAATAAAGACCTGTGTCTTGTGAAAAAGTGGTTTAACTCTCAACTGTTCCACTTTCTTTAGGGATATCTGCCATTGACTGATACCCAAGAACAAAAGGACTTGCTTTTCTGATGGACTGCCAAAAAGTATTTGTTTCTTTTGTTTTTTTGTAGAGCATTTGCTGATTCCAGACTGTGTGCATGTATCTAAATGATATTTGTGTATATAGACACATGCTGTATGTACAATATATTCACCGTGCTGTAAGGATAGAGAGATTTATTTTCATGTACCTGTATGCTATAAAAATATTGATAATTTCCCCTAAGACACTACTGTGTCATAATTAAATTAACTTCATGCTCTAGCATGTAAACATACAAAAACCTGATATGTTTCAAGCCTTACTTGTAAAAAATCCATTTTTCCCCATGTGGATTTTTAATACAATTCTGGAGAGACAAATCCATGGGCCCCACTCTTAGGAATTAGAGGATTCTGTATAATTAATTACAATTATTCACCCAAATCTTGCTCAAAGTTACTGATATTGCTAGAAATCAGTTTTTGTAGCACACCATTAATTTTGCCTTAACCATTAACCTGTATGTGTAAAAAAAAAAAAACAAAAAAAAAATTGGATTTCCCAGACTGCTGATAATCATCCCCATCTGGTAAAATAGTGATATTTTCCACATCAGTGAGTGGAAATGGTTTCTTCCTTCCCTACAGTCCCTGTGGATAGGTGTTTTGTTAATTTTCCTCAAGCCTTTTGTTTGTCTGCTGGTTGAACTTAAAAACTCAGCTGGAAACAGTCAAGCATGCAGATGTATTCATCTCCTTGTCTTGTGCAAGTCAGCTGGAAACTCTCTGGGTGAGATTCTGTGAGACCCCTCTAAGAGGCACAGCACAGAATTCACAGCTCAGGCAGAGGAGGGGCTATGGTGGCTTTAAGCCAACTTTGTCCCCTCCCAGTCCTGGGCTACTATATGCCCCATAGTTTAGACAGCCCTGGAGACCTAAATTATGGCAGCTTGGGGCTTTCACACTGTCTGGAATCTCCACAACACTGCAGTCCTGCCTTTGGCATACTCCCTACACTGGGGCTTGCAAGGAGTTCCTTGAAAGAGAGCCTTATGGTTACATTCCACTGTGCTTGCACTGGGGGATTCCTCCCCTGGCCTGAGGTTTTTAGAGTTCCTTTATGCTGCTCAGGGCCTTTTACCGGGCATACAGGGGCCAGAGGTAGGATTTCACCTATGAGCAAGTACAGTGTTCACCTCATAAGATCTACCTTCTCCTCTCAAGCAGGATGGTCACTGTCCTCAGTCTTAGCAGAGGGAGCGCCACAGAGAAACTGAGCTGTACCTCTGCAAGTGCCAGCACAGTAGCACAAGTGTACTTGTCCCTTCCCCATTTCTACGCAGATTCGCCCTTCTCCACTGGCAGCTCAGGAGCTTGGGAAGGCAGGAAACCACTGCTCTGCTCCTTGTGATTACCAGCTCAGTTTCCACTGGCTTTTACCCCAGTCCACCAACCTAAGTGGGCGGAAGCAGCCAGCCCACCATATCTGAAAGCTGTACACTTGTGCACACTGTACTCTTTAGGGATTAGCACTTCAGGGTGTTGCTGAGCTGTGAACATGCGCTTTCTAAGTAGTAGTGAATTAAAGCACTTTAATGCTTTAAGATTTTTTAAATAATCATTCATGTTTTCAATGTTAACTAATGCTTTTTCCAGCAGTATTACTGGATATATTCCAACTCTATTAACTGTATTTTTTGTAATGTTATCTTTTGGAAAATGTGTTATTTTTATAGCTGTGGTTTGTTTTGTTTTTTTTTTTTTTTGTAACACAATAAAACAGACATCTGAAAGACAGTGGCTCTGATAGAAAAGCAACTCCTGACTAGATGGCCCTGGAGGTGATCTGATAGTACTAATGTCCTGATCTACAACTTGGAGAATTACCTTCTGCCTTTCAGAATTGGCCTGAAGTTTGAGCAGGAAATTTGAAGCTCAGTGAGTAGTATGAAGATAAAAACGAGCAAAGGACAAAAGTACTTCCCCAAGCTGAAGTAAAATTAAGATAGGCTTTGAGTGCACTGAGCAAATTGCTTGCAGGATCCCATCATTCAAAAAAAGACATGGCCTTCATCTGTGACTCGGGAACAGCTGTGGATGAATCTTGGTCAGTGCCTACAAAAAGTCTACCTCATTTCTAAAAGCTTTTAGCACACTGGTGCTACTTTCTGCAACATATAAGCAGAGACAATCTGAGATCATACTTAAGGAAGTTACACTTAGGAAAGTATAAGTTTTAGAAGAACTACGGCTGAATCAAACATTCACGTCAAAAAGAAAAAACCCCAACAAAAGAAAAACATTCGCTTTCATTTAATAAGTGGCTATCTTGGTTTAATGGAATTTGGGGGAGAGGGTTATATATAAACTATCTTTCAATAAATGGCCAGAAAATATACCACAAATCTGACAGTAACGTTTATCATTAATACACAGCTTTCTTTGGGTTTCAAAAAAAATGACACTGTTAAAAAACCATTTCCACAAGAGAACTGTGTTTAGTTATAAATATCACAGCTATTTCTAGTTTTAGTAATATATACTGTGTATATATATATATATATAAGAATTGGAAATTGACAGAGTTAATTTTTTTTTAGGAAGAGAAAATGTGACACATACAGAATGTTATTTTAATACAATTAAAAAAAACCTTTTTTTAAATCTTGAAAACCAGGGTATGAGAAATACAAACAAGAATAAAAAAGTCAAATATATAAATTTCAATATGCTCAACATAAGAATAAAAAGTTACAAATAACCTGGTTTAAAACAGACTTGCCTGTTATGGAAGGCACTATCTTTTTCTGTGATGTGTAATCCAAATCTGGCGGACTGTAAAAAGCATGTATATCATATTCCTTTCCCTCACGCAGGGAAAACAGGTATTATTTAATTTCCCTATTGAAGAAACACTGAAACATGAATTTGGATTCAAGCAAAGAAAACAAAACTGCCGATAGATCGCACTCTCTTTGTTGCATCCAGGTGACATGTTTCTTCGTAACAGATGTTGTACAGTGCTACTGTATAGAGATTCACGATTTTGTTCACAAAGAAACCTTTATTTTTTTTTAACAGTGATGCAGTGTTCATATAGAAATGCCCAAGTGCATGGTTTGCTCTGTGAAACAGTCCAATTTATAGCATGCCTTCCAAGTTTCTTTCATTACACTCTAGAGCCAGGTTGGTAAGAAGTCTCCCTGCCTGCTCATTTTCAAAAAGTTAGATGCTCACAACTTCTCAGCTATGTTATTTCAAATCCACAGCAATGAATGAAGAACAATATGGACAGTTCTATAGATGGGGGACTCAGAAGAGGGGTATTTAGTAGACAAATCACATTCCTGCATATACTAATGAGATGTACAGTATGGACCAAATGGATGCTCTCATTTTGAACACCATGATTGCACCTCATTTTCAAGCTGCCATTAAAGATGTTCATTGCACAGTCTTCACTACAACAGCTGGTTTTCAGTACGTCATTATCTTATCATGATTAGTGTCTGGGAAATCCACTATCAGGAAAACAGTATTCCAGAACCTGAAACTAACTCCTTCGAAAAGGAAATGCCACTGTAGACAAAGCCTCCCATAATTTCTTCTCAGAGTCCTGAATGATGTCTTAAGAATCATCGGTAACACCAGTACTGAACACTTATGTAGTTCTAAAAGGTATCCGAGTTATAGGTGTTTCCAGTGAAAATGTAAAAAAAAATAATAAAAAAAATAAACAAGGTTGTTTAGTTTTGTATTAAGACAACAGTGGAAACCTCACTAGATGAAGAGACTTCACTCCCTTTAGCAGAGCTCAGGGAACAGCCTTCACTTCAAACAGCAGTGTGTGTCACATGATTTCAGTCTTGATTAGAGACACGTCTATTGCTTCGTTGCGTAAGTCAACAGCAGATCCATTCCTCCAAGACTGCTCGGCAGCTGCAGCTACCTGAATCGTCCAGAGAAACTGCTCTTTGGTGATAATAGGGGGTTCTTTGCCTGTAAAAGTAAAAATATGTTACTACCGGCAATGAAGGATAGTGGATAAGGCTTTGGACTCTGAATCAGGAGTCCTGGGGTCTATTCTTAGCTCTGCCACTGACGTATGTGTGATCATGAGCAAGTCACTTCACCTAGGTTTCCCTTTCCACCCTTTGTCTGTTTAGACTATAAATTCTCCAGGGCAGGGACTATCTCTTCCTATCTGCATGTACAGTGCCTACGCACAATGGGGCCCTAATCTCACTTGAATCCTGAAAGAGCTACTGTAATACAAATAATAATGATCTGTATAAAAATACGGTTCATCAGTGTATCTCATTATCTGGTAATAACCAAGTGTTTGTAGAGCTAACTTAGCTCACATAAGCAGGCCCAAGTTAAGAGAAGACAAGCCTGAACAAGTAATTGCTGAAACAACTAACTATTTTGAACATGTTTATGGTAAATAAGGGAGAAAGAAAATAACTAAACCAATTACTGTGGGCACTTTTATAGTAAGCAAAGTAGGCAAGAACACCCTGAAACTTGCCTTATGCAATCTGCAAAGCGATTGGTCCTTTACATGCTAGAAGTAGGGCTGTCACACAATTAAAAAAATTAATCGCATTGTTAAACAATAAAGAATACCATTATTTAAATATTTTGGGATGTTTTCTATAATTTCAAATATATTGATTTCAATTACAACACAGAATACAAAATGTACAGTGCTCACTTTATATTTATTTCTGATTACAAACATTTGCACTGTGAAAAACAAAAGATAGTATTTTTCAATTCACCTAATACAAGTACTGTAGTGCAATCTCTTTATCATGAAAGTTGAACTTACAAATGTAGAATTATGTACAAAAAATAACTGTATTCAAAAATAAAACTATAGAATTTTAGAGCCTACAAGTCCACTCAGTCCTATTTATTGTTCAGCCAATCGCTCAGACAAACAAGTTTGTTTACATCTGCAGGAGATAATTCTGCTCACTTTTTGTTCATGTCACCTGAAAGTGACAACAGGTGTTCTCATGGCACTGTTGTAGCTGGCATCGCAAGGTATTTACATGCCAGATGCGCTAACAATTCATATGTCCCTTTCTTCTTCAACCACCATTCCAGAAGACATGCGTCCATGCTGATGCCAGTTTCTGCTAGATAACAATCCAAAGTAGGGTGGAACAATGCATGTTCATTTTCATCCCGAGTCAGATGCCACCAGCAGAAGGTTGATTTTCTTTTTTGGTGTTCGGGTTCTGTAGTTTCCACATTGGAGTGTTGCTTTTTTAAGACTTCTGAAAGCATGCTCCACACCTTGTCCCTCTCAGATTTTGGAAGGCACTTCAGATTCTTAAACCTTGGGTTGAGTGCTCTAGCTATCTTTAGAAATCTCACATTGGTACCTTCTTTGTGTTTTGTCAAATTTGCAGCAAAAATGTTCTTAAAACGAACAACATGCGCAGCCATCATCTGAGACTGCTAGAACATGAAATATATGGCAGAATGCGGGTAAAACAGAGCCGGAGACATACAATTCTCCCCCAAGGAGTTCAGTCACAAATTTAATTAACGCATTATTTTTTTAAGGAGCATCAGCAGCATGGATGCATGTCCTCTGGAATGGTGGCTGTAGCATGAAGGGGCATATGAATGTTTAGCATATCTGGCACGTAAATACCTCGCAATGCCGGCTACAAAAGTCCCATACAAACGCCTGTTCTCACTTTCTGGTGACATTGTAAAGAAGTGGGCAGCATTATCTCCCATAAATGTAAACAAACGTATTTGTCTTAGCAATTGGCTGAACAAGGACGAGGCCTGAGTGAACTTGTAGGCTCTAAAGTTTTGCATTGTAGGAGGATATTGCACCCATTTTGCTCAACACAGTATGAAAATTTTGAAAGGAAAGAAGCACTTCTCTCGGGGGGGGGGGGGAGATATTAGATATATTTTAAAGATTTCTTCAATTTAGCTATTGTTTTGGATCCTGGTATGAATAGCAGCTCGTTTAAAATGTGGCATTTTATACTCTACTCATTACATGAACTCTGTACATGGGAGCCATGAACAGAGGCAGCTATCAGGAGAATTTCAGAGGGAGTTTAGAGAAGGGAGTGTGAGAATCTTCCAGATTCAGTTCTACAAGTGATTTCAAAATGGCCAGTGATAGAAGCATGGTGGTGAACTGCAACAGATGTGCCATGTTTTCTTTCCTGCCTAAATCTAGAAGCAATTTCCTGTGCATGAAGTGCAGGCCAGTGACTGTGCTGAAGGAGAAAATTCTTGGACAAGATGGGGAAATAGACACATTATTGAGAATAAGAGAAGCTGAGGCGTTCCCTAGACAGCCAGGTTCAGGAAACATCAGTACTCCAGCTTCAAGGAAGAAAGGAGACAGCCGCCAAAGAGTAGGAGAGAGAGGAAGTCAGAGTGGAGGCTTGGCAGTTCGTAACCATAAGAGGTAAGACGTTATGTTGGCATTCTATGTGCCTAGTGATAGCCAAGAGCAGGCAGACTGTGGCTACCACAGAGAAAAGGACCTGGAGGAATCCCACACTAGACATTTCCAATCAATACCAATTCCTCAGAGTGGAAACTGTGGAAGAGACCTCTCAAAATCCAGCGGGTCCAAGGGACCGGAGAGATGTATGGGACACACCTGTGGATGGCAGGTTGGCCCAACCTGTAAGAAAATCAAGCTTGCCCACAAAGTTCTACAACCATCCAAGGAAGACAGACAATCCAGAACTCAGAAGAATTGAAAGAACATTCTACAAGGGACAGACAGACAACACCCTGGTGTGCTACCTTCCCTGAGCCAAGACTTGAGATGTCACTCTAAAGTTGGATAGGCTTTTGAAGTCGATGGGAAAGGATCCTATAGAGGCACTAATGACAGTGTCGCAGGACATACTGCAAACAGTAGATGACTTCAGGGAACTCGAAGCATGCTGTAAAATATAGAATGTCCAAGCTATCTTCTCTGAGTTCCTTCTTGCCCCACAAGCAAAGGAAGATAGAAGATTCTCGAAGTGAACTGCTGGCTAAGTAAGTGGTGTAGGGTGGTGGGTTTTGCTTCTGTGGGGTGAAGGGGCTGTATAGTTTGGATAGCCTTCAGTAGAAGGGGGACTAATCTTCTCAGGGACAGGTTGGCTAGAGTAGTCAAGGGCGTTAAACTAATAACAAACAGGGAAGATAAAAAGAGGGAAGATAGGCATACTCAGCTCAAAATGGAGATTTTGAGAACAAAATTAATCAAGGAACTGAAGGACACGAAGGCAAGAAATTCTTTAGTTTCCTCTATACCAATGCTAGGAGCCAGGTAACAAACTTGCATCCAAAAGTTTTCAAAGAGCTGTCTGAGGAGCTCACTGGACTGTTAATCATAGAATCATAGAACTGGAAGGAACCTTCAGAGGTCATCTAGCCCAGTCCCCTGCACTCATGGCAGGACTAAGTATTATCTAGACCACGGGTTCTCAAACTGGGGGCCGGGACCCCTCAGGGGGTCGTGAGGTTATTACATGGGGGGGGGGTCACGAGCTGTCAGCCGCCACCCCAAACCCCGCTTTTCCTCCAGCATTTATAATGGTGTTAAATATATAAAAATGTGTTTTTAATTTATAAAGGGGTTCACACTCAGAGGCTTGCTATGTGAGGGGTCACCAGTACAAAAGCTTGAGAACCACTAATCCAGACCATAATGTTGATCTTCAGTAAATCTTGGAGAACTGGGGAAGTTCCAGAAGACTGGAAGAAAGCTAATGTGCCAAATTTTCAAAAGGGTAAACAGGATGACCCAGGTAATTATATGCCTGTCAGCCTGACAATGATCCCAGGCAAGATAATGGAGCAGCTGATACAGGACTCCATTAATAAAGAATTAAAGGAGGGCAATATAATTAATGCTATTCAACATGGGTTTACAGAAAATAGAGCCTGTCAAACCAACTTGATATCTTATTTTGATGCGACTACAAGTTTGGTTGATAAAGGTAAGGCTGTTGAAGTAATATACTTAGATATGTGTAAGGTGTTTGACTTGGTACCACATGACATTTTGATTAAAAAACCTAGAATGATATAAAGTTAATATGGCATGCATTAAATAGATAAAAGCTACCAATAGGTTTCATAAACGTAATGTAACCAGGGAATTATCACCAATAATTTTAATGGAGTGCCACAAGGATCAGTTCTTGGCCCTATTTTTATTAATGACCTGAAAGAAAATCACTGACAAAGTTTTCAGATGACATAAAAGCTGGGGAAGTGGCAAATAACGAAGAGGACAGGTCACGGATACAGAGTGCTCCAAACCCCTCGGTAAGCAGGATGCAAGCAAATAATATGCATTTTAACATGGCAAAATGTGATTGTACCCATCTAGGAACAAAGAATGTAGGCCATACTTGCACAATGGGGAACTCTATGCTGGGAAGCAGTGAATTTGAAAAAAAGATTTGCAGGTTGCGGTGGATAATCAGCTGAACATGAGCTCCCAATGAAAAGACTAATGCGATCTCTGGATGCATAAACAAGTGAATCACAAGTAGAAGTAGAGAAGTTATTTTTCCTCTCTACTTGGCACTGGTATGACCACTGCTGGAATATTATGTCCAATTCTGCTGCCCACAATTCAAGAAGGATGTTGATAAATGAGAGAGTTCAGAAAAGAGCCATGAGAATGATTAAAGAGTTAGGAAAATGCCTTGTAGTCACAGACTCAAAGAGCTCCATCTGTTTAGCATAACAAAGAGACAGTTCAGGGGTGACTTGATGACAGTGTAGGAGTACCTATCATGGGAACTAATAGTTAATAAGGGACTTTTCAATCTAGCAGAGAAAGGTATATCATGATCCAATGGCTGGAAGCTGAAGCTACACAAATTCAGACTGAAAATAAAGCATAAATGTTTAACAGTGAGAGTAATTAGCCACTGGAACTGCTTACGCAGGGTTGTGGTGGATTCTCCATCGCTGACAATTTTAAAATCAAGACAGGATTATTATTATTATAATAATAATTTTTTTTTTTTTTTTTAAAAAAGCTCTGCTCTAGGAATTATTTTGGGAATTCTCTGGCCCATGTTATCCAGGAGGTCAGACTAGATGATCACAATGATCCCTTCTGGCCTCTGAATCTAAGAAAACTGGACTGTCAGCAAATTTCCAGCTTAGGGATGCTGCTTTAAACCACCAGCAAACCTTAAACAAGTTAAACACTAGGCATTAAAGATTGAAAATCTACTCTCCTCTTCTACATCTGACAGCTTTAGGGCAAACTTCTGTATTCAGATATACATGTGACACAGTGGGACAGCCAAAGGCAGAACTAGACCCATTCATTGGGTTCCCAGACTGCCAGTGTCATCAATTAGCATTTTATTTGGCTGCCATCAGAAATGTCAATTCTAATATTAAAAACAACCATCTAGATTTCAGAGTTATTTAAGGGTTTTACTTTTCAAACTGTTCAGATTGGCTGGTATTTAGAGTTCATAGGAACACTCGTTTCTTCATTTTCTCTCCTTGTGGAGACCGAGATTCCAAGAATAAATGAACCCCTAATTGACATTGCTTTTGGAACAATTTTCAAGACTTTGTTTTTTAAAAGCAAATCCAAAAGTGAAATTAAGATTACTCTTACAAATAAATGGACATTGCATATGTTTGCAATTTTTTCTAACCTTTGAGGGTTCTGAGAAAGTGTCTAAAGAGTTCTCTGTATGCTTCTTTGTACCGATCAGCCTGGGTTTGTGAATATATGGACACAGATGTTCCATGTTCTGTAATTCCCAAGGGATTCTGATTATCTACCCGTAATGTTCCTTGAGAACCATGAACCTAGGAGAAAGAGGGGGGGGGAGGGGGGGAGAAAACAAAAATACACATGAACATGTTAAAGATCCCTAAATTAACATGCTTTTGGCCTTAAAACCATCTATAAACCATTGGCTTGTACCACACAAGGAGTAACTCCTCCAGCAGGTAGAATTACTTGCTCAGTCACTACAGAGGACACAAGCACACGTTGGTACTAGCCTGGGTTACAGTTGCAAAGTATATCCACTCTCCCTTTGTTATGAAACAAGCCGCTTTTATTTTAAGGCTTAAACATTTCCCCCTGCCAAATCCAGCTTAGAGAACTCTAATATAAACCAATATGAATTTAGGCAGAAAAGATTTGCTCCAATAATGAGAGATCTGTACCTTTTCCCCCCCCTTGGTACCTTTTATATCTGTGAGACTTTGATTTACCTCTTGGCTTGCTGTGTCCACAATAAAAACATTACGGAAAAAAAAGGGATAGGTTGTCTACAAAGTTTAAGCCTCAAGGGACCTGAAACAGCTGAGAAAGTATCAGGGCCAAATTCTGCTCTTGCGTGACCATATGAAGCTCACAGTAACTCCAAAAAATGACCATGTGCACATCCACTGGCAGAATTTGACTAACAAAACAGAAGGTTTATTTTAAATTGAGAGCATGACAATCAGTTAATTGTTACTTCTACTGCAGTAGTAGTGTTGTGTGTAGTGTGCGTACACCCATAGTATCACGACAGACTCATCTGAAAAAACCCACCTCTAGTCTCTGATCACAGCTTTTAGTACAGTGGTGACTGACGTCCAAAGTAACAATTGCTCCACTAGGAAATTTCATGCTGACTGCTACAGTGTCTGCATCCTTCAAGTAGGCCATATCTGAGCGACAAGAGAGGCACTAACTCAGACTAGGAAATTAAGCAAACCAGCAAGTCTCTTGTACACAAAACTGCTCTGATTTCGTAAGAGGTGTTATGGTGAAAAGAACATCTTTAAACAGTAAAATAAGAAGCACAGTAAATATCGAACATGTTTATGGCCGCCTACACTAATCAGAGTACAGTCCACCCCACCACTCTTCAGCACTGCTAAACTCTGGAGATGCTTCTACTGTACTTACTGGAAGTTGAACTCTCCAGGACAAGCAGCATGGCCTACCTTAGAGAGAACCTTTTGCCTTTGAAACATACTTGCCTTTGTCGTTACAATACAGCAACATCAGACAGCCTTCAGATTCCATTATATGGTAACTTATTGGTTTTATTCCTGGCAATTCAATGCCCTACCATACATTAAGATGATCTATATTGCAGCTTGTAGCAATGGCAGCCCATTGCTGGCAGCAACCAATCTTACATTTAAAATAGTTAGGCTCTGATTAATAGTTTAACAGGCTGATGTAAACCAGGTCCATAAAGTGGTCTGAAGTATTAAAAGGGAAATAAACCTGACCTAGATAAAGTTGATTAACCAAAGAACTGAAAAAATGGTATTTTTAAGCACAAAGCTTTGTTTGAAACCCCCTGGAAATGGTAATATTATAAACCCTTTACAGATCACCCAACGTTCACAGCAATTGGCATTACTGATATTCCTACAATAATAGTTTTGAAGCACTGAGAAATTCACAGAATTCAGTGAAGTTTTTTAAGTGTTTGCAAATCTATCCCAACATTCTAGAAATTGTTCTGTATTTCAATTTTCAAACAGATCCATCAGAGAACAGCTACATTAGTTGCCCTTTCACATATTTTCAAATGTCTAGCACTGAAATATGCAATGACTAGGAAACTAACAACACATCCAATCCAATGTCACCAATCCATGTAGTTTTACCTGCACAGAATGCATGTCCCAGTGAAAATATTGTATCTGGTGCACTTTCTCCCAGCAACAAACTGATAATATCAATATCATGTACAGCAGCATTATAGAAAATCCCACCTGGAAGTAAGAAGGAAAAAATGGGCACTGCAAGATTTAGCATTTAATTCCTGTAAAACCTATGAGCAAACCTAGATATCTATACTGCATGGAAACCAATGCAAGAGCACCAGAAATATTATTTCCAAGAACATACAGATATACTCACTCATCAGAAATCAACATTAGGGTCAAAGGGAATATTCCCTGCCGTAAGGAACAGAATAATGCATTTTAGGGGGATGGACGAACACGCACATGCGCGCGCGCACACACACACACACGGCAAGAAAAATTGCTATCCCTTCACAGAACCAACTTCCTCTTCTATAAGAAAGCTACTCAGTACCTGACTTTTTTAGGAAGCTAAGAGATGCTGCTGGATATATGCTGCTAACTGTCGAAATCCGATGAATCCTCCCCAGTGCCTGGCCATCATGGACTTTTTTATACAAGAACTGCAGGGCTGGATCAAAACGCCTACAGAGAGACAGCCAATGTGGAACAGTGAGTGTTGAGTACAGAACAGGTCGTCTACACCACTGACATACAGTCAGATGTTTGAGGGTAGCAGAAAAGAGTCTGGACTTCAGACAACTTCCAACTTAGACAAGGGTCAAAGTCCAATTTTTCTGATGAGATCAATTGCTCAGCAAATTATGAGACTTTCAAAAACTCAAAATAAGTTCTCATAGGCAATAAGCAGAATGAGTATTTGCCCTTAAAGCTCTTTACTAACAATATAAACTAAGATATTAAGCCACTATGAATAAAGTGATGAGCAATGTCCAGGAAGTTATATACAGGCAAGTCTCATCTTACACGGGGGTTCCATTCCGCAGTTAGTGCATAAAGTGAAAACCGCGTATAGTGAAACACTCATTGAGTTCAATGGCAGGCAGAATTGCCCGCACCACAGATGCAGTTTTTATATTGTTTTTTCTTTTTTCCCCCCGTTTTTGCCGACCGCGCAAAGCTGAATTCGCGCATGTTAAATGCGCCTAAGATGAGACTTGCCTGTATAGCTAAAGAGACACCTTTACGGTTTTATATTCAATTAGATCTTAACAAAAAAAACCCTCCACTCTAGAGAAGTTCAGATCCAACCTTGTGGCTTGGGCTCAACTTTCTCTGTAGCACTCAAACCAAAATGCAATATCACAGTATATATTGTGTTTGAATATATTTCCATATATATATATATATATATATATAAAATTTGCATACAGATAATTTTTGCTTAAAATGAAATGAACAGTTTTCATCAACAACAAAAACATAAGTTGTCAAGGCTGGGGGGAAGGCAGGGAGGGTAATAATCCAGTTACTAAACATATTGGGTCAAATTCTGGGTGTAAACTCAGAGCCACTTTCCTTGACTTCAGTGGAGTTACTGAGTTTACAGAACTGTAACAAAGCAGAAGTACATTAGAATTAACCGTCTTTCCCCATATTTACAGTGATTTATGATTTCGGGCTAGTCTACACTAGAAGCGCTACAGCAGCGCTTTAACACTGTGTGTCTGGTGAAGACGCTCTGTGCCAGTGAAAGGCAGCTCTATCGTCGGCATAATAAAATCACCTCTGCGAGAGGCAGTAGCTATGTCAGCGGGAGAAGCTCTCCCGCCAACACAGTGCTGTCCATACCAGCACTTAGGTCAGTGTAACTTATGTCACCAAGGGGGGTGGCTTACTGACACTCCGGAGAGACAAATTATGCCGACATAATCTATAGTGTAGACAAGCCCTAAGATCTATATATACAACCACAAGGAGAAAGAACATTTTTTAATATTTACTACATGTACTCCTATTAAATGGACCAACCATTCTGAAAACAAGCAGGACTTTCATTTTGATGTCCATTATGCAACCTTAGAATGTACAAAAACTACTTCTTCCCAAAAGGTGTTATAAGGAATAACGAGCTAAATTCACCTGTATACAGAAGGTCAGCCTAAGGTATTCAAAATAGGGCTTACGTTACATTTAAATAATACATATGTACTATACTGGCTATATGCATAGAGATGAATTTCACCAAATTACAGTGGCTTAATTACATCAGTAGTAGCTCAGAAAGAGTTTTTTGTTGCATACATTCTTTAAAAAGAACGTTATTTTGCAACTGAGAACAGCCAAATGCAGATCTCAAGTAGGCTAACTTTTACCAAAACCCATGTCTGCTGAATTAGATGACTGTATACACATACAAAAAATCTTCCCACTTTGTTTTTTTTCTGAAACCACAGGCCAACAAAGCTGATCCATAGTATGGCTCAGTAATTCTAGTTACCAGTACATTTTCCTCACCTCCAAAAAAGATCTGGCATAAAATTTTCAAGAGCACAAGTGACATAAATGACTTAGGCTCCCCCTTCAGTCACTCCTGAACATGCTTAGATGCTTTTGAAAATCTTACCCTAGGTACCTGTAATGCAAGTTCTGTTAGCACCCAATCCAGTGTAGATGAATAAATTAATTTTAATCCTATGCCAATTATGAAAAGATTCGATTGTTATCTCTATGAAGCGTGAACAATGAATTTTGAAGCAGCAAGTCAACCAAGCTCTCTGTTTAGCTACTTTCTAAGCAAAATTTCTCTAAAACAAGAATTAAGTAGCTAGAAAAATTTAGGAAGGTTTCATCAGATATAAACATTATTTTACATTTATGCTTCTTGTTGAAAACAAAAAAATGCTGGTCTTACTTGTAGAATCCACAGACCAATGGTCTTCCACATCTGTCAGCTTCATCAAAACAAGCCTCTGCTGTCTGCCTATCTAAACTGGGTAGCTTCTCGCAAAACACGCCTTTCCCTATGTAAATGTCATAGAATACAAAATTGAAGGCAGGACATAATCCACACTGAACATTATATATTCTGCAATGTTCTATACATGTCAACGCATTCCAGAGGCAAGGTTTCAGAAAACTGAAAAACCTGTTTTAGCTGAATGATTTTCTATACCTACAGCAGCTACCGTTTACTATTTACAAATCTCAAGAAGTGATTGTTTTTAGAGAGAATGAAACTCTGATCTTCTTGGCTTTTCTTTTATTCCTAGCTGAGTTTCTCTGAACAGACATTTCAGTTACCTGTAGTCAGAACAACAACACAGTACAAGCTCCGTTGACATTACAAATCATTAGGGTCAGTGTCTTCAGTGGACTAAATTCTCCCTAATTATGCAATTAGACACTCCATGTATGCCTCAAGGGAAGCTGCAAGGTACAAAGAGGCAGACTGCAAGTGATTTTAATCACTGGAGAGGAATAATAATCCCTGATATAAATGCTGATGGGAGGACCTTATTGAATTAAGGCAAGGAATTTACAAATAAAACTGAAGTCAGTCCTGTTCATGGGGCATTAATATAGATACATCATCACTAACCAGGAAGCTCAATTTGTGTCTAGAGATGTACAGTTTCTAGGCCACCAGAGGAAAATGATTTCCACAGATAAAAGTATTGAGACATTTTAGCAGAAAGATAAGAGAGGCAACTTGTTTTGAGCACCACTGCACTAGGCCACTATGGACCACCACTGACCAACTGAGCAATTGGTGGCAGTCCATGGAGAGCCGGCCTGTTACATGGTGCTGGCTTTCTTCTCCATTTACAGTTGATTAAATGCATTAATACTTTCCTAATGTTACTTTACCATGTATGCCCATGCTGTATTTGCCACAACTATGCCATGAGACAGCAACTGGGAACAGAGATGTCCACAAGATAATCACCCCACTAAGATGGATTGATACTATAAAAGAATTTGTGGATCCCTGCTCTAGTGGACTGAGGGTAGGGCTGAAATTGAGAATGGGGATCCAGAAACTCCTCAATTCCAGCTCTGACACGGACTTCCCTGACAAAGTGATCATAAGTGCAAAGTTTTGCTGGGGCAGACGTTCTTTAATCATCATATGTAAAAGACACAAAAGGCTTTCATTCTTGGAACAATTTTCATTTGAACAAGCATTCAGAACAAATATATGGCTGATCTTTAGCTGGAGAAATATACAAAAACCGGAAAATTCGCAGTTTGGGATGTTTTTAATGTTACAATTATTTTTAAAATAGCCAATTTAGTACTTAAACTGGGCCTGATCCTGCTTCCATGAAGTCAATAGCAGTTTTGTCACTGACTTCAGGAGCACAAGATTGGTCCCTAATAGCATGTCTCAGATCAATTCTCCAATAAGGAGATCCAGGAGATTTCAAAAGCCAATCATTTTTTAGTACACTGTCAGTTTTTGGGTTCACTGTGTCTCTACCCAAACGGTAGCTTTATAAACATAGTGGGCCCAATTCAGTGGGACAACAGGTTATATATGAAAGCAGAATTTGCTGCAGATCTACTTCAGTTCCCCTTACCTGCTCGTAAAGCATCTATCACAATTTCAGAGGCTGCTTCAGGTGGTGAACAGACAATGGCTCCAGAGACACTGCAGAAATTAAGAGAAAAATACTTAGATGGAGACAAAACTTCTGCTGAAACAAACGGGGGTCAAAATTAAGGGGAGAAAAAGTCTTCATTACAAAAGCGCCTCACATCAGGAAGATGGTGGGGAAAGAAACCAGCAACTCCCAGGAGACAATAATATTACGAGCTGGGAAAGTTATTTCTTTAAGAACAGCAAGACATAATCTCTGGGGCAACAGTATCAGGAACAGATTGGGTTACTACATTTAGTAGAGTTTTTAAATGAAACGCTGACTTAATTCATGGTCCGTAGCCTCACTAGATATTTTTTTAAACGGTGTAGTTATAAAGAGCATGTGTTCACAGCTTAATAGAAAAACCTTTAAAATGGTTTCTTTCAAAACCTGTTTGAACCCTCTAGGTTATCAAAACATATGGGGAAAGGCTTAAAAAACAAATTTACAAAGCAAATTGCAGGAAAATGTACAGTGAGTACAATTCAACGCATTTTTAACCTTTGAATTTCTACTGTAAAGTAACATCTTTCAGAGTCACTGTTCCCTTTTAAGATTTGTGTGAAATCTGAAATATTGCCTTCATTTGAAAGTTGACAGGAACTCTATTTAGCCAACGTGTTTTTATTGTATTAATCTAGATCAGCATTCCAGGATGTTCAGTAAAGCGATATAAACACAACATAATATTGCACATTTCCACTGTACCCTTCATCTTGAAGGATCCTGGAGTGCTTTATGAATTTTACACATTCACCTCCACTGAAATAAGCCAGGCACTCTGCGGTGGAAGGGTGGCAGCCAGCAGGGAAACTGACAGACAACATGCTACATGACAGCATGAGGAAGGGAATTTGGCCAAAGGCATCATCCCTTACAAAACTATCTGCGGAGACGAGACTGATCGTTTGTTTGTACGGCTACATCCAGAAGCCCTATATACGGAAGTTAAACTAAGCTTCCCGGCAAGATCCTAGAATGTGTGCTATCCTCAGGATTTCTAGTAAAGTAATTCAACTAGACCTATAGCTGCCACCTGCTGTTGAAAGGAATACCGCGTTCCAATCTTATAATGTAATATTGAGGGTACTGAGGTCAGACAAGCAGGATTCCCCAAGTGTGTCCTAACTTCAGTAAAATTTTCCAAAGACAGAGTAAGAACGCTGATTGATTGTGCTACTTATCCTTTAAAGCCTTAATTACTTAATAAGGAAACATGCATGGAAGTTATTGGCGGACTGTACCGTTGATCATTGAGCACTATGTCGGCATCCTGCTGCCGTAGCACCCTAGTGTTGGCCAGGAATTCTGTATTGAAGGCACGTTCCACATCTGGCAGCTGATCCTCCACAATGTAAAGCAAACAGCAGCCATTTTCTTCCATCAAACTTTGAAACAATGCTTTGTTACCAAGCCCCACGCCGAAGAGGGCAAGACCAATATTGCTTCCTGAAGTCCCACTACTGCTGTACCGTCCCACTGACCCTCCAGAAGCCACGCTGTTGGATGCCTCAGAAATAACAAGTCTTTGGGTGCTCTGTTTTGAGGGAACAGGCGCATTTCTCATATGGAGAGCAGCGAATGCCGAAGGGTGACTGGTAGAGGTAGAGGGTGTTTGGTCTTCTCTGGCAGACATGACACTGGTTGTGGAGGTGATGGCGCTGGGGTGAACAGGGATCAAGGACTTGTGGTAGGAAGGTGGAGATGGTACCATGGTATAGCTGGTGCCAGTGCTGGTGATGCAGGGGTTGGTTGAGAGAATAAATGAAGGCTGAGAAAGCAGGGAAGGAGTGTCAAGTTGCATGGAAAGGCTGGTACCAAGGTCTGAACCTGCAGATCTAGATAAAAGGGGACAAAAGTCTTAAGGAAGCCGCTGTAATTCAGGATTATTAAAATACAAAGATTTTGTTCCAACAAGAGAAAACTAAGGAAATTTTACTGCGCTTCAGGTGTCTCTAGGTGTGTGATCATAAATTTATTAAAGTTTTATTCCATCATTTGACTGACATGTTATCTGGCAATTAAATTTAGTTAGCTATACACAAAGAAAATAGTATCTCCCATCTTCTTAACAAAGATTTAATAGCAGGTTCTTCATGGTGAGCTATTAGCTACACTTTCACAAAATACACAAAGTGCAGGTACTAGTATTCTCTGAACTAACCTAAATCATTATATTTAAACAACAGTTATCAAAATAAATGGATGAAGTTCATTCTGATGACTTACACTTGCTTTTGTTTTACTTTCCTCTTAATCCATAAAATTCAAGCAATTTGCAATACGTTTCCCAGTCAGTGTACTTTAAATGACACAGGCAACATACACATCTTAAAATGCACATTACCAACTCTGAAAAAGTCTTCATCTCTAACCACACTACTTTGAATTAACAACAGTGTGGTGTTTTTTTTAAACAGTTTACTTTTGAGCGTATTTTTGTACTATTCTGCTCCGATAATGAAAAGCAATTAAGTCATTTTCACTTCTAAGTTCTTAGTACTGAAATATTTGGGTTTCAAAGGCTGCAAGGGAATGTTTAATAAACAATTACCTTCTTAGTGGTAAACATATTTCTATAGATCTTAGGTTTTATAAAACCCGGGGTTTTTGTTTTGTTTTTCTTTTAAACAAATTATGCCACATTGAAATTGACAAATACAAGGATACCACTAGCCCTGACTGCCTAGAAATCGGATACAGTTTGCCATCTGTTTCTCTGCAGGAGTGTTGGGTAATTAGCAGGAAGGACTCAGGAAGTTTTAGCACCACTAGAAAGAAAAAATAAAAGCATGCCAGCTTTTTAGGATGAAGAATAACCGCTCCCTGCTGTTAGGTGAAGAAAACACGAAGCTGAAATAAGTGTCGCGTGACCAGCCCCGTGTAATCGCTCGGGGGGTTGAAGGAGAGAAGGAAGAAATGGATCCCGCCGTGCGGCAGGGCCGGGGGCGGGCAGACGGGCTCCGGGCGGACTCACATGAGGATGGGCGTGCGGAGGCCGTGCTGCTTGACCAGCCGGCGGTTGCGGTAGTGGCGGCCGGAGGAGAGGTGCTCCAGGATGCGGTCCCGCCGCACCCGCATGGGCAGCTCGCAGGACTTGCAGTAGAGGGTCTCCACCACCGAGCTCTCCCCGGCGCCGCCGTGCTCGATCAGGTGCCGCTTGACGCCCAGGTCGCTGAACTCGGCCGCGTAGTCGTGCAGCGTCTTCTTCTTGCGCCCCATGGCCGGGCCGGGGGCCCGCGCTGCCCTCCGGCCTCGGGCGCCTGCGGCCGCCGGGCGCTCCCCCTTCCGCGGCCGGCAGAGGGGGCGGCCTCTCATCCCAGGCGGGCGGCCGGCCGGGCGGCCCCCAGCAGCGACGGGGCTCGCGGGCCCCGCGGCGGGAAGCCGCTGCCCGGGCCCCGGGGAGGGGGGGGGGGGTCGCTCCCCTAACGGGCGCGAGGCCGGCCCCGCGCGGGGCTGTCCCGGGGCGCGGGGCTGGCGGGGGGCCCGCCCGGCCGCGGCAGGAGGAGGCGCCTCCGGGCCGCTCCGCTTCCCATTCCCCGGGGCCCCGTCCCCGCTCTGCCTCCGCCGCAGCGCCCGGCCCCCTCGGACCCGCCACCCCGGAACCGGAAGTCCCGACCTGCCCTCGGAGGCGGGAGGCCGCGGCGGCCACGCGGGGGGGAGGGACCTGCCCGCCCCCGAGAGACCTTCCGCCGTGGGGGCGAGGCAGAGAGCGAGGCCCCCTTCCGCGGTGGGGGGACGAGACACCTCATTGAGATCCGGGGATCCCCCCCGCTACTGCTGCCCCCCCGACACCCCTCCCGTGTGCTACTGCTGCCCCCCCCGACCCTGCTCCCCCAGTCCCCTAGACACCCCCCGCACAGCTCCCCGACCCCCCGCTACTGCTGCCCCCCCGACACTCCTCCCGTGTGCTACTGCCCCCCCCGAAACTGCTCCCCCAGTCCCATAGACACCCCCCCGCACAGCTCCCCCGACACCCCCTCCCGTGTGCTACTGCCCCCCCCGACCCTGCTCCCCCCGTCCCCTAGACACCCCCCCGCACAGCTCCCCCGATCCCCCCCGCTACTGCTGCCCCCCCGACACCGCTCCCGTGTGCTACTGCCCCCCCGACACTGCTCCCCCAGTCCCATAGACACCCCCCCGCACAGCTCCCCCGACACCCCTCCCGTGTGCTACTGCTGCCCCCCCGACCCTGCTCCCCCAGTCCCCTAAACACCCCCCGCACAGCTCCCCCGATCCCCCCGCTACTGCTGCTCCCCCGACACCCCTCCCGTGTGCTGCTGCCCCCCCGACACTGCTCCCCCAGTCCCCTAGACACCCCCCGCACAGCTCCCCCGACACCCCCCTCCCGTGTGCTGCTGCTCCCCCGACACTGCTCCGCCGGTCCCCTAGACATCCCCGCACAGCTCCCCCGACACCCCTCCCGTGTGCTGCTGCCCCCCCCCGACCCTGCTCCCCAGTCCCCTAGACACCCCCGCACAGCTCCCGACACTATGCCCCTGACCTCCCTCAGGTATTGCCCCATCTCCCAGCCACACACACTCCTAGGCACTGCTCTCCTGCACTCCCCCCCCCCCCCACACACTACTTTCCTGACCTCCCTCAGGTATTGTCCCCCCCACAACCCCTCAGGCACTGCTCTCCCTGGATGGACGGATACACACCGACTCCTCCTCCTCCATGTGATTTATAACCAGGGCTGGTCTACAGCCAGTTTTTGTACTGATGGCTCCGTGAGAGAGGGTGGGTAGCCGAGGGTGTTATATTGATACTGGTGCAGCCCCCTAGCGTGGCCACACTCTTGCTGGTATGAAGGTGCCTGTCAGGGAGCTTACTGCGATGCATTTGCCTGAATGAACGAATATAAACCCCTTTGGTACCAGTGTGACTACATTCACCCTAGGGGATGGTATCCGTTTAACTGCACCACTTTCATTAAATCCATACAGAAATTGTACAAACCCCAAAACCTGAGCTAAGAACATGAAAGGATCTAAGCTACAGCTCCTGCCACATGGTCCAAGAGAAACTGAGGGGATCCAGGGTAGAAGGGTGTCACTGCTACCTGGTGCCCTGGCTGATGCGAGGGAGGGATAGTGCCAGATGAATCACCCACAAAAAGTAAATGAACATCAGAACAGCCATACTACGTCAGACCAAAAGTCCATCTAGCCCAGTATCCTGTCTTCCGACAGTGGCCAATGCCAGGTGCCCTAGAGGGAATGAACAGAACGGGTGATCATCACGTGATCCATCCCCTGCTGCCCATTCCCAGCTTCTAGCAAACAGGGGCTAGGGAAACCATCCCTGCCCATGAAGCAGTGCCATAAACACAGTGTTAGTGACACGGGCGTTTTATCATATCTGTAAATTCACACAGTACAGTGCTCTATGTCCCACTCCTCAAAAGGATGCTTTTGGTTTCTGTGTCTGTCTTGAACCCTGGCATCCTTTCCCCATCCTTGTCTTCAGTTTTTGCTTACTGAGGCTCACTTTCTTACTCAAAGGCACAGTACAAGTCCCCCTCTATCTTGCAGCAAAAAAAGATCTAAGTCTTCATTTTGTGCCTGGCTTTTATTCTTCTCTACGAAAGTCATGAACAACATAGGCCTTAGCATTCAGTACACTGCACTGGTTCCAACACCAATAATGTGTGTTTTCCAGTAAGTATCAGGACTATACGTTTTCTATTGAGGCAGGTTTCTTTTGGAACTTTTCAGTATAGCTGGGCTTTTCAAAGGCATGTAAGTGAGTTAGAGGCCAGTGAATTTCAACAGTTTTTCAGCACATTAACTTCCTTAGACTGATTACTGGATCAGTTTCCCTGGTATAATGGATTCCGATGGTCGCTTCAGGTATTTGCAAAAGTCCTCCTGCAAATAAAACAGATAAAAGACCGACTGTGTGGCGAGGATTGAATTTCTAATGCAGTATTCTTAGCATGCTGTGAAAGAAACATTTAGAAGGAAAACATTATCAGATCACATTCTCCTTTAATATGTGCAGTTGGTCATCTTGAAATGTCTACATCTGAAACTTTAATTGACATCAATGCAATTTCCACTAGCAAAACAAGCATAGTGTAGGCAACCAAGATCCGTAGTGTGAGTAATTCTGCCCTTTATGAGTGACTGAAGTAAAAATTAGATGTTAACCAGTCATTTTTTAAAAACGTGAGGTTAAATAAACAGAAAAAATATATAACATGCATAGAGTTCTCCTGAAATGTGTTATAACGCAGAATTCTAGAAATTTCATTATCTTGTTTGCTTATATTAAGACTTGACTGTTCCAAAAAAAAAAAAAAAAAAAACCCCCACCCTTATAAAAGGCCTTTTTCTGAACGATCCTGAACAGCAACAATTCCCTTTGGCTTCAACAGAAGAGTATCTCAGGATCAGGTTGATAGTGAGCTGCTAGGATACTGTCAGAACGACTTTAGCCTTTTGGGGGGACTTCTCCCGTCATTCCTATTGATCATTGGAGGTACTCTCCCATTTTTCCAATTCAAGCCCATTTTGTCCATTTTAATAAGCATCTGAACTCTGGATGCTCCTCTGAACCTACTTAAAGTTCTACCATCAGTGATAATAGATCCCCATTTTCTTTCAGATAGGAATATTCTAAAATCAATTATCATACAGATCTATGACTTACTGGAAATCCACAAGAACCTTCCTCATATCCATGTCCAGTGCAATTCTTTCCCCCATGCTCCGGGGCAGGATTATTGCATCGTCGAGATCGGCTCACCACGCCTAGGCCGCAAGAGATGGGGCAGGGAGTCCAGGATGCCCACAGAGACCACATCCCATCAACTAAGACAAAGGAAAAACCAAGCATGACCAGTGCTTATGTACTTCATTTCTTTTTAATTTCGACACATTTCAGGCATTTATGTTCAGGAAAGATAACTTCAGATGGGCTGTTGCAAATCTGGTCTTTTCATGCAAACCACTGGCCACTTTTTCATCTGGCAGCATCATTGTTATTCATAAAGTACTGGGAGGGTACATCACAGTTTACAAAACATGAAAAACGCAGTAACCATGCCCTGAAGAACTTACAGTCCAATTTGAACAAAAACATGGATCAGCAGTTCACATGCAAGAAGCTACAGAAACTTTAACAGTGAGGGGAACACGAACTAAAGTCTTCACAGAGAAGGGGTTTTAATGAGGGACTTGAAGGAGGAAATGGAGATTTGATATGCAGGAAAAGATGGCTGTTCTAAGCATCAAGGCATAAGGAAGATGTACACCTACTGATGGGAGGAGGAGACAAAGGGAGCAGTTAGGCGTGGGAGGAAGGGTAGGGTGAAATGGGAGCAGAGATGTGGGGACACTCCAATCTGGTACTGAAGCACCTTTGACATTACTTATGCAACAAAAATTTCTTCCTCAGGTTTCACCTGCGTCTGATATTTTGGTGAAATATTACAGAATTCAAAATAACTACTGTACCTGGGCATTTGTTGTTGTTGCACACCGTGACTTCCTCCTTTAACCCAGCACATGGCAAACCTCCTCTGGAAGGAGCAGGGCTATTGCAAATCCGGATTCTTTTCTTGATTCCTGAACAGGTGTCAGAACACATTGACCAGGGTGACCATTCTGACCACTGGCCATTCACTAGAGAAATGAAACAGAAGCATTCTCACCTCTCTGAGCAAGGTGGCAGATCCACATTGATTCAGACTATTAGCAGCTATTTGTGTTGAAGTGTATCCTCATGGAATGTGACAAGATTCATTGAAAGGGTTTCACATCATTGAGGATAATGGAAAATAATCATTAGAACAAGGATGTGGTCACAGAATAAATAGCACTCTCTCTCTCAGCAGAAATGTCTCTGCTTTACCTTATGGATATATTTTTAGTGTAGCGCTGAACTCAGCTTTTACCTTTACATACTGCAATGGGGTGTAGAGAGACCATTGTTCTAGAAGCAATGGGGCCACTGGGTGTGCTCTGAGATAGACTGTTAAAACATACCAAAATATCACCGTGATGATCACATGTTGATACGTGTCATGGCTCAGCACAGCTCATTTGGGCAAGCTCCTCCAAGTGACAGTACAAATTGTGACAATCCCATGCTATCCTGTGACCACCTTCTACCCCATTAACATGAGCTCTTCCTTCAAATGCAGGAGATGAAATGTTATTTGATAGGTGCTGTCACAGGCTGGCTGGTCCTTTAAGTTTCAGCCTGTGACCTAGCAACTAGCCCCCCCCCCCCCCACCTGATGGTGATGTGAAAATAAATAATGATAATTACTGACCCCTGCTGTGAAAAGGTTATGGGGGAAGGCCTGGGAGAGAGGAGCAAAGAAGTCAGGCTGGAAGGCCCACACAAAGCAGGGTAGGCTCCTGTGGGGGAAGCCCTGAGCTAGGGCCCACACGGGGCAGAGAGATCCCTAAGGGAAGCTACCAGCGTCCCCGGGGAAAGGAGGCAGTGGGGGGATTCTGTGACAAAGCAGCAGCAAAAGAGGAACTGTGCAGGAGCAAGTTGGGATCCTGTTGGGGAGGCCCCCAGAGAGGGCCTATAAGAGAACTTCCGTAGAGCCCTAGAGGGATGGAAGAGTTACTAGTTTATAGATTTCAGTTGGACCTGAGGCACCAGGGGGCGCCATCAATGATAAGTTTACCCCATTACAGGTGCCAACTAAGGGCCCAGTTCACAGTTTCCCTGAACCTCAGGTAGCTGTATTCACCAATGCAAACTGCTGCTACCATTCTCGTTTGGTAATATTTTATGCCCACTTTACACAAGAGCAGGTCATCAGCAGATCAAGCCCTAAGAATTTCTTTAACTTGTGGTCAACTAAAGAAGCATATAATACAAGGGATTGTCAGTGAGATAGCTTCTGTTACAACCTGTCTTCTTATGGCTCCACGGCTGGAGAGAATGGCAAACCAGCTTTGAACAGGTTGAGTCCCTACCCCCATCCTCAACATAGCACGCAGTTCCTGAGTTAGTATCCAAGCACCTGCTTCCTGGGCTTGGCTTTAGTGGAAATTCAAAAGCAATAACAATCTCAATCTAAACTTTCCAAGCTTAGATGTTCTTCGGGCTTCCTTCCTCTGTACTAGTCCCCGATGCCCAGAGACACCCCGTGAACCCCTTTATACACTGGTTGGAGTTTACTACACCCACCTGCCAGTATGACTTAATAGTAATTACCTTGAATCTTAAGACAGGGTTTTATGAGCTGCACCTAGGGGAACTCAAGGAGTCCTACATTCCTGTACAAGGTCTTGGGATCGGCCATCCTGTTACACCAACACAACTGATCATCATTTTGTGATGACTCATGCTCTAGGGGATAGAGAGCTAAAAAGAAGCAGAGCTGCTGAGAGCAAATGAGAGTCTTATTTAGCCTGTTTTGGAGCAGGACATCCCAATTTCTGTTTCCCACGCCAAACTGGCACAGTTTAGCTGACAAGCGTTGCATAGGGAATAGAAATCATACAGCATCTGTACGAATGTAGCTGTGGATATATACATACTCTAAGATAAATTAATGAGTTTGGACTCACTTGGGCATGGTTCTAGATTCGGACAAAGCTTGAGATCAGCAGAAGGTCCCTCACAACGCATCCCACTCTCTGGATGGGTGCACAAACGGATCCGCATCTGGTTTTGGTATCCACAAGTGACAGTACAGACAGACCACGGTGACCATGGGGACCATATGCTTTTTGCTGCCATAAGGAGGACAAAGATGAAAACATCAGAATGAGAAACAAATCCACTCCTCACTTCTTCCCAGTCACGTGTAAGTAACCAACAGGTAATCTCGTTTCCTCACCTTTACAGTGAATGCCGTCACCAATAAACCCACTCTGACACACACAGAAATAGGAGCCAAGAGTATTCAGACAAGTAGCATCCGGATTACAGTTATGGATACCTCCTGCACACTCATCTATATCTAGAATGGAGATAAAAACCTACACTATTTTTTCCATTTAAATTTAGTTATACAGGATTCATGTAAATTACAGGTTTCTGCAGCACAACAGTATCTTTACTCAGGACCATCGACATGGGGAAACAACCACAGATACTGTTTTGAGTCTATCTTGACCAAGGCTCCCTGGTAGGAATGGGACTTGATTTCCCTAGGCCTCCATCATTCCAAGCCATCTTGATAGGGCTCACTGCCTGGTCCTTTTCTGGCCTATCAAGAAGCTATTTCTGCACCTTGCTTTGGTCCCTGTAAATCACAACCACAGCCTTTGAAAAATGGACTTCAGAATGTATTAGGGACAAGCTAACTCAGTTAAAAAAAAAAAACACCTCAAGTCTCAGAGCTCACATTTCCTTTACCTACACAGCTGTACAGGCCATCTCCTTCGAATCCGTGTGGGCAACGACAAAAGTACGATCCATATCTATTGATGCATTCAGCCTCGGGCAGGCACTTCATGGGCATTCCTTCCACACACTCATCTATATCTTCAAGCAGAAAGAAGTGAATGTGCCTAAGTTTTAACAGCAGATTTAACTAATTATAACCGAGTCACGGTTTTCGACTGTGGGCACAATGGATACACACCTGCAACAGTGTGTGTGAACCCACTAGGCCCACACAAACCCACATTTGTGTGCACAAATTGACATTTGCAGCTGCACTGTTATGTGAATGGTGCACTCAAATGCTGATCCTGTGCACAAAGGTGGGTCTTCGCTGGCCCAGCAGGACACTGGAACAGTCTGTTGAGCAATCAAAGAATGCAGCGCATGGCTTGGTGTCTGTTCAGGAGACATTGGGGGGGGGGGGGTGTTCACTTGATTGTCATCGTTTTAATGCTGCCTCAGCAGTCGACTATTCATTAACTTGAATAATGGTCCCTGACCATTCTGTCTGTTGCTCGTGTGACCAGCTCTCTTGTGGGCACTAAAGAGATATCCAACTGTCCTTGTATGGAATTCCTGCAAATTGCTCTCAACCAAACACAGAAGAGTCATCACATCAGATTACTTGTCCAGCGTCCCATCTCCCTGCCATTGGTTTACCAAGTCTAGCATGCTGTGACCAATGCTTGGGCATTTTCTTTTGCCATTATTGTAAAGTGCAAACCTGCACATTAGGGAAAAATCTTGCTTCGCCTCCACAAATAGTCAGAAGATGCCCAGAAGCATGGCCTGATTACTCTTCTATCTTAGGTTATATGATTGAAAATGATATTATTGGACCAAAATGTGTCTTGTCCTTTTAAAAACTTCAGCCACTACCATTAACAGCATGACAGAGAGGTGCTTTCTCATAGTGCATCTCGCTATTACACTGTCATGCAAACATTGCAGGTGCAAAAAAGGATATCAGACACTTAAAAATCACAATAAAACTGAATTCAAGCCAGCCATGAAAGGGAATGTTGATTAAACCCAACCTTTCTGGAATTAACTTTGGATTTCCTTCACAAGCTGCATGGCACAGCATAAAGATGTTTTTAACAAAACTCATTGTTATATCTAATGAGTGATTAATCTTATTCTGATCTTCACCTTGAGGCATCCCTTTAGAAAGACTACACTATTTTTACAATAGCAGCTTAAAACACTAGCAAAATCATTAAAATGTGCAATTTTAGTGTCATTACTGAAGAATTCTGTTATTTTTATAACATTCTGAAATGGATGCCCTCCTCCCCCGTCTTTTATTCTTTTCAATGAGGCAAGCAGCATTTTGGTTTCACATGGGAATCCTTTTCATGCATATATGTTGATCATAAGGCATTGAATGGCTGCAGCAGGATCACGAACGCTTCAGTATCTTCTATGTTATGTTATGCTTACATTATGAGAAAATGCTCCAGGAAGCAAAGTGCATGAATATTTACCAATACAGTGTACGCCATTTCCCTCAAATCCCGGGTTACAGTGGCAATTCTTTTCATTCCGAGTTCCATTGCACATTTTGCTAATATCTAGGAGGGAAAAATGCACATGTGATACAAACAGGTGCCTGGCCAAAATAAAGTAATTGATCCATTTAATCATTGCATTTTATTCAAGTCAAAAAAACATAGTTGCCCTTTATAGTAAACGCGATGGGTGTTGGTTCATTCACAGACTCAGATTTTAAGGCTGGAAGGGATGATTAGATCATCTAGACTGATTTCTTTATAGCACAGGCCATAGAATGTTACCCAGTTACACTTGCATTGAGCCCAATAACGTGTGCTTGACAAAAGTCTAAAGCAAATCTCCCAGAAAGGCATCCGGTCTTGAGGTAAAGTCATTAAGAGAGTTCACCACTTTTGTTGGTAGTTTGTGCCAATGGTTAATCACCCTCACTGTTAAAAATTTGTCCCTTGTTTCTAATGTCAATTTATCATGCTCTTAACTTCCAGCCATTGACTTTTCTTATGCTTTTCTCTGCTAGGTTAAAGAGCTAGTATTTCTTTCTTGTAAAGGTATGGGTATACTGCAGTGAAGTCACCTCTCAATCCTCTTGATGAAAAACTAAACAAATCATGTTTTTAAATCTCTAATTGTAAGGAATCTACTCCAGCCTTTAAATTATTTTTGTGACTCTTTTTCTGCACCCTCTCCAATGTTTCAGCATCCTTTTAAAAATGTGGAAAACCTGATTCACTAAAAGCTTTGGTGAACAGTTAATTTCACTCATATGTTAAAAGGGCACTGTCAAGCAGAAGTAGCCTATATATATTTGCATAAAAATAATAATTTAAATAAAAAAGCGGTCTTACCAAAGCTAATATTAATAGAATGTTTTAATGATTTTTTTAAATATTGCATTGGCTGATTTGGTGGCATTGAATATCAAAGTAAAAAGGTAGAGATGACATGGAAGTCAAATCCTGATGAAAGCATACTAAGGATAATGCACCATAAATTTAAAAACACTCAGTACCCTTCTTTATGAAGAAGAGCCTCTGGGCTACCATAACCCTTCCAGGAACATCAGGGGTGAAATCATAGACAAGAGCTCGGATGTAACCAAATTCACTATTCCTGAGAGAAGGTAAAACAGAAAGGAAATGAGAATCCTCGATTTCCCACTCAGGTTTTCTACTGAAGGTTGCTTTATAGTACTCAGACTTCACTCTGGGGACAGGTTTCTAGATGAGCAGGGAAGGAGATTAGAACTCAGACATTTTGTTGATTTTGTCTCCCCACAGGCAACTGGAGGGTAGCTTAGGAAGAGAAGGGGGAGAGTACTCAAGAGGGAAGAAATAGAAGGAAAGGGGAAGTAGAGGTGATAGGAGATGAGGGGATTAAAATGCAGAGATCCACTCTGTTTTATGACAGCTGCAGAACCCCTTGATGGCTATTTTTCTTATAGACTCAGTTCACAGTTGCTTATTATTTCTTCTCCTTCTCTAGATCTGTTTCTATTCCTAATCACTGAAGAAATAATATTTTTACAGCAAAGTATTAAGAGCACAACTATGTGATGATAATCCCATCAGTCTATTTGCCTTATTCTCTGCTCCTTGTGGATGCTAATCCCCTATTGGTGTGCATATGGGGCAGGGGGAATATGATAGAGGTTATAAAATCAGGAATGGTGTGGAGAAAGTGAATAAGGTAGTGTTATTTATCCTTTCATATAAACACACAAACGAGGGGTCATGCAATGAAATTAAAACAAACATAAGGAAGTACTTCTTCACACAATGCACAGTCAACCTGTGGAACTCCTTGCCAGGGGATGTTTTGAAGGCCAAAATATAGGTGGTTCAAAAGAGAATTAAAGAAGTTCAGGGAGGATAGGTCCATCAATGGCTATGCGCCAAGATGATCGGGGATGAAATCCCATGCTCTGGATGTGCCTGAACATCTGATTGCCAGAAGCTGGGACTGGAATGGATCACTCCGATTGCCCTGTTCTGTTCATTCCCTCTGAAGCATCTGGCCTGGGCCACTGTTGGAAAACAGGATACTGGGCCTAGATGGACCATTGGTCTGACCCAGAATGGTCATTCTTATGAAGATGCATTACTCCTGGACACTGAGAAGGAAACAGGAGTTTACAGGCTGAAAATACAGCAGATTACAATCATACTTTACTCCTTTGATCTCAATCCCCTCAGTCCCGTTGGCCAGCACAACAGCATTGGTGTCAAACAGCGTCATGAGCGAAGGCTCCTTGGTCCACTTTACAAAGCTGGAGGGAGACACCTGAAGATACTGGGGCAGCTGGATGGTAATAGTGTCTCCTTCTAAAAACTGTCCAAGCTCTAAAAAGACAAATACAAAACCAGAGAACAAGATCAATAAACATTAATGATGGCTCCTAAAAAACCCCAAACTTTCATTGGTTCTAAAAGCAATCGAACATATACATCATGCCAAGTATGCCTCAAGGAAAGTAACAGTCCATTGAATGAAATGTCTTGGATTTATGCTCCAGTCAAAGTGTGATATATGTCTCCATGAGGTTGGAGATAAAGATATGCAAAGATCCTGGAGACAGTATTATGTCAGTGTTCATTGGCAGATTCCTTGTGTGCCCGCTGTACTTTGATCTTTAATGATCAGTAACATACAAGCATCTAAACAGAGAGTTATGGAGGAAGCCGACTTTTTTTATAATGTGTCCTTGCACCAACACTCAGGGGGGCTGTAAAGAGAATTAGAATATAATCATATTAATAAGCAGCATGAAATTAACATCATATAATGCAATATAAAAGCAAAGCCACATGCTGTAAATGTAAATCAAACTTCAACTCCTCCCTCCAATATCAGGTCTCGCTGGATATGAAAGTCTAAAATCAAAATTGAATGAAGAATATAACAGAATAAATGGGGATACCTATAGATCGGGTGCTACCTTCACAGAAAGAGGTACAGTTTACTATTTCTTTATAGGTGAGAAACAGTCCTGCAGACATCCTCTGTAGGTGATTACAGAAGAAAAGAGAGTCTGTTCATTTACTAAAAAAAGAAAGTCTCATGAAATGTAGGACAGCTGGTGATCCCAAACACAAAAGGCTTAGCTCAGGAGCCCGCCACCCTTTATGATTTATCAGCTGGTGTTAGTACAGGTCAGCTGTTTCCGATAAAATGGGTCCTGATATGGATGAACGCCCATGGGCCAGTCCATTCTCATTTAAGGGGATGTTTACAGATATAATGGTTACTGCAAAGCACCATTCTGGTTTTACAAAAATGATTACAACCAGCTTTGTCTTATTTGACAAAAATTTCCACACTGACCCTTACAGCATGGCAACATTGTCTAAATGTGAATAGTGGGAGCAGTTTCCATTTCTTACCTATTGGCATTCTTTCTAGGACGAAAAAGTATCTCAAGTGAGAAGGGTTTAACATCTGAAAGTCTGTGAAATCATAGGCTTCAATCTTCGCCTGTTTATCAGGTAAGGCTTTTGCTTGGATTTCAGCCCAGAACATGTTTGGGTAAAAATCATCCTCATCAATGGAAAACAGCTTCAGAGCCAGACTGCTGTTGGCCAGAGTCATCTTTGGGGACATGTTAGCAGCTGGTGTCAATCTCCTTCGATAACTGCAAAGAAAGAGTCCTTGTAACCAAATGGGATTTTTTGGCTAAGGTCAATTGTAGGATCAGTGTAATACTGGATACACTCTATATTTGAGGGCAACTATCTTCTACCCAGGCTGAGGGGAATAGAAATGGTGACTGGTCTTTTCCAGATCTTTGCCAAGCCATATACTACCCTCAGTGTTTGTCACATCTCATTGACACCAATGGAAGCCACTCACATAGAATGCAAGTGGGCTAAATCCTCTGTACTATATAGTAGAGAAATACTCTGTTTGCCAATGTGACAACAGTTACTCCTGCCCCACCCAGAGGGCAGACCAGGTGTAACTGGGGGGTAGGCTATGGCCACATCAGGAACATGGGGGAATGAAGAAGTGTAACATGCTCTGGTGAACCTTGCCAGCAGCGTGGCTTCTTGGGGACGTTCTTCACTGATGTAACTTAACTATCTAACTTGTGCTGGAGGCCAATTGCCCCTCTCCCAATGTCACTGGAGGGTAAAGATGGTATGAAGCTATCTGTGTGTTTCTCCCTCACCACCACATGCAAAAAAGTCCTATTCCACCATGGCTGGGGACTTGGCCATGTATATATAAAAGTGTACTAGTTAATAAGTCCTCCCACAAACACATTTCTACAGTGATCAGTAATGGTGCTCTGAACAAATGGCTGGCCACCCTAAATGATAACTGAGACTCAAAAATTGACTGCAGATAAACACTCTTTAAAAATCTCTAAACTTATACGCAGGAACTTCAAATACAGGATTGTTATGTACTAGCTGTTCTTGGCCTCACTCACTACATAAATTACTCACACCAATGACTGATAGCAATTTAAGTGAGACAAGGTGGGTGAGGTAATATCTTTTATTGGACCTTTTATTATTACCTCATCCAGCCTGTCTCTAATATCCTGGGACCCACAGGGCTACAATACTTCATGCACCAATTTAAGTAACACTCAAGTGCCCTTTAGTGTCTAAAGTGGTATTGCAATGGGATTAAAAATCAATCAGAATTCCAGGTGAAATTCTCTCCTATGCAGAGGGCCAACCCAAGGCCTAGGCACCATCTAAATCCCACGTAAGCCCCGTTTGGAGAATTTATAGGGGATTTAAGGGGCTGGTAGATTTTGTGGTGGTCTTCTATGCAGGCGTTAATTTCCCCGTGTTATCAAGAGGCAGTCCAGTTCAAGCTTTGCCAAGGTTCAGGCAAGTGGTTACAAAAATTGCTAAACTTAGTGTCCTGAATCTGCTTGTTAAGCAATCCACAGTGCAGTACTGCAGCCTCCAGCTAACAGGGTGACAGCAGGGATAGAGCTAACGGGGACTGAGGAAGAAACAAAATTTTATAAGGCCATTCCCCTCAAAAAATACGTTCCAGAGGGTTCCCCTAATTATTATGCCATTTGCCACATACATGCAATGCTTCCAGGCTTGTGTGTGGAAACCTTCCTCTTAGGGAAGCTGCTAATTCTGTTCTGACCTGTGGACCACGAGGAGAAGAACTCAAGGTGTTGGAGAGCAGAAGCTCACTAATTCTGAAATGAACCAGGTGCAAGTGGACTCACCAATTCAGTTTTCCTTCCCACTTTAAAAAAAAAAAAAAGTCTTTATCTAGTGCTCAACGAGGAAAACTATATTCCTTGGGTCATTTGCAACCCAAGATTTTGGAAGTCCTGCTCAGCTACTTCAGCCATGGTCTGGAGCATGGAATTAACTATAAGTTAAGATCTGAAATAGGTTGCCAAGGGAGGTTGTGGAATCCCTATCATTTTTAATAACAGGTTAGACAAACCCTGGCCAGGGATCACAGGTGCCGACTTTACCAAGCGCCCGGTGTGTGTGTGTTTGCGCGCATGCATGCTCAACCCCTGGCTCTGTCCCAGGCTCCGCCCCCACTCTACCCCTTCCCCCAAGACCCTACCCCTGCCCTGCCTCTTCCCGCCCCTGGTCCACCTCCACCCCACCTCTTCCCGCCCACTCCCCCAAGCGTGCTGCGTCCTCCCTCCTCACCTCCTGCATTCTGCAAAACACCTGTTCACAGCAGGTGGGAGGGGCTGATCTGCAGGGCTTGCCAGCGGGCAGGAGGCACTGGGAGTTTGGGGGGAGCTAATGGGGGACTGGCACCCACCATTTCCCCCCCCCCCCCCATGGGTAATCCAGCCCCAGAGCACCCACAGAGTCAGCGCCTATGCCAGGGATGGTCTAGGTTTACTTGGTCCTGCCACAGTACAAGGGGCTGGATTAAATCATCTCTCAAGGTCCCTTCCAGCCCTACACTGCTGTGATTGTTTCTTAATTTTATCCAAACTGGTCCCCAGCATACCTAACAATGACATCATCACCTGTAAAAATAGATAATTTCCTGTAATAAGCACTATCTGATGCATTCTATTACACATATTATAGGCTTGTAACATCCATTAATGGTGTGGAATCTGAACTATTCTAAACATACCTGTGGAACTGGGGTCCTTGGGCAGAGTAGAATTTGTACCATTTTATCATAGACGGCTGGTGGTTCCCAGCGATAGAGACTCTGAAAGTGACTGTTCTTCCAGTCATTACTTTGATAAGACAAACCTGCTCTCCAAAGCCATCACAATCAGAGTTATTGAAAACAGTGATGCTCACAGCAGGCTCTAGAAAAGGATAAACAAAGATCTTTGTCTGTCTTTAGAATCATGGCAAGAAGCATTCACCTGCTCTTGTTTATTACGGTTATCTAAGTGAATCAGTACTGGTAGAAGATGTCAATCTCCATTTCAGCCATATTGCCTGTGTAGTTCCGCTGCTGCTCTCTGGACACAGAAAATGATACACACAGGAAGCTCCACAAAGGTCTGACCAATTTCACTTTTACAATAGCAGCATAAGCAGCTCCCTCCAGGCACAAGTAGCCCATAGGGGGCAGTTGTTCATATTTGGTTGGGCATGGACTGGTCTGTCCTTGCTGCTAAGGCTTGTCCTAGTCTATGTTTTACAGTACAGCCCTTTGCTTACCTGCAATAATACGATAATACTTAGTGCATCTTTAGTCCTTTCCATGGAAGGATCTCAATGCATCTAATAAGCTCTAGTTAATTGCTATATGACCCTTGTGAGATAAATAGGCATTATTATACCGGTATATAGAGAAGTCAACTGAGGCACATGGAGGTCATGTAACTTGCTCAAGGTGAGTCACTGGCAAAGCAGAGAAAAGAATCCCGGAGTCCAGACTCCTGATCCACACTTCTTCCTGCTGAAAGGAGGTCCCCTAAACATGCTGTCAGAATTAGCTTAAGATGGCACTTGCCTTGACAGTAATTAGTGCCATCACCCTCATATCCTGGCAGACATTGGCAATAGAAATAGGTTGTCACTTCATCCAGCTGACAAATTGCCTTTGGGTGACACTGGATTCCCCTTGTATTGCATTCCTGCCTGTATGGATCTGGAAAGAAAGACTGTTTACAACACGTAGAATCATAGAAATGCAGGGCTGGATGGGACCTCAAGAGGTCATTTAGTCCACCTTTCTCCTCCCCCAACCCACCCCTGCTCATCAATAGTATGCAAAGCGGATAGAATCAAAAAGTCCCAGAAGGCCTGATCCATTGACATTAATGGAGAAACTCCAAGTGCCTTGCATGGGCTTTGGATGAGGCCAATCAAGAATGCTTGGGAGACCCACGGATCCAAGTCTGGAAACAGAATCTCCAGCACAAATTGGTAATTTAATTTTCTTTTAAATAGAGTTAATCCAGAAAATATATTTTTTGTTTCTTTGCAAAAATTAATGTAATTTGAAACTGAACAAAATCTAGATTCCCGATGAAAAACAAATTGCATGTGTTTCATATGGATCAGCACTTCCCATGTGTGTGTGAAGTCTTCATATAAGGCTGTGTTATCAGAGGACACATTTTAACAGTCTTTCGACAAAGATTTTTGCATTCTGGAAATCTAGCAGTTCAGCAGGAGTTTTCCCACAGCTTAGTAGTAAAATGCCACCATCCAAATCTAATTTAGCATTCACGAACATCAATCATTGCTGAAATAGAACAGATTTTTAAGGAATGTTTCAAGTATACCTTTGACTCTAGGCTTCTAGATTCACCCCGGATTAGGATTTAACTCCGAGTACTACAGACCCTGAACGTTATCCAGGGTGGTAGCTCAGAATTTATGTTTAATGTCTACTGCTAATTAATAACTCACCCTGGGTTTTGCTCCGAATGTGGGTTGTTAATAATGACAGGAGGAGGATCCACTTGTCCAGCATTTTCAGTTAAATCTCTGCTTGGTCTAAATCTCACATCTCGCTGCTTCGGGTGGAATTAGAAGATCGCCAGGAGCAAGCCTCTAAGTCCGTGGGAGAGAGCATCCCTTGCTGGGGTCTGAAAAGTGCAGCTCCCAGAGCCAGCGGCTGCCCTGGAGCGCTGGCGGAGGGAGGGTCTGTTTCCGTTCAAACTGTCCCGAGGGTTCTGATTCGAAGCAGCAAGGAGCTGTGTCCTGCTGCCCATTCAAAGCCAGGCCGGGCCGACTGGAGAGCCCTGCAAAGAGCTGTCCCCATGCTGGGGTGCTGAATCGGCTCCGTCTGCAGCGGGCGGCCAGCTGACTCGGCCCTTGTGGCTTGCAAGGGCATGGGGGTGTCAAAGGAGATGCATCCGAAACGCACCGATCTACTGCCCTCCGCATGCGCTGTCCCCGGCGAGCTCCCCCGTGCCGCCCCTGTTTGCGTCTGGCTTTTTAAAAGCAAAGGGTCCCGCTCCGGAGCAGGAAGGCGCCGCTGGTTCTGGGCACCCTGCGTTCCCGGGTGCTGCTCCCGGGCGTGGGACCGGCCTCCGCCTGCGCTGGTGTTAGGGCTGGGGCGCCCCTAGCCTCGGGGGGTACAGTGTCCTGCGGGGCGGTGGCTAACCCTGCGGCTCAGCGCTGAGCGGAAAGAGGGGGAGATGGGGCGCTTGCAGTGGGAGACCCAGGGTCAGTTCCCGCCTCTCTCTGCCCGAGGGGGGGGGGGGGAACCGGGCTCCGGGCCGGTCTGGGGGGGGGGCGCGCCTCCATCTCCCCAGCCCGCGCGGGTGCAGCCCAGGGGCTGCCTGGGGTGGGCCAGAGCAGGGCGCCTGCATTGCCGCGCTGGCCGCCAGGGGCGCTGCCGCCGCGGGCGCTCTCAGCGGCCGGTTTCGCCCCCGACGCTCTCAGCCGGTTGCTTAGCAACAGCCGTCCACAAGCCGGGCGCCTCCCCCGCCCGCTGCTCGCCGTTCCCTCAGCTCATTGGCCACCTCGCCTGTCCGTCCCGCCTCGGGGCTTGTCAGGCTCCCGCAGGCCGAGCGCCTCGGCTGAGGCTGGTGGAGAGTCCACCGTGGGGGGCCGGGGCCGCGGCAGGTGAGGAGCCCCCCCTGCTCCTCCCCTCCCAGCCGCCTCCAATCCCAGCCCTCCCCCGCAAGCCCCGCCCCTAGACAGACCCCCCCCGCAAGCCCCGCCCCCCAATCCTAGCCACCTGCTCCCTCCACTCCCTGCCCCCAGTACCCCTGCTCCTCCCCGCCCCCAGACAGACCCCCCCACAATCCCTGCCCCCTGCTCCCCCAAACCCCTGAGCCAGCCCTCCTCCCTCCTGCTCCCCTAGCCATCTGCCCCAGCCCCCTCCACTCCCTGCCCCCCAGTCCCCCTGCTCCTCCCCGCCCCCAGACAGACCCCCCCGCCAGCCCCGCCCCCCAATCCCTGCCCCCTGCTCCCCCAATCCCTGAGCCAGCCCTCCTCCCTCCTGTTCCCCTAGCCATCTGCCCCAGCCCCCTCCACTCCCTGCCCCCCAGTCCCCCTGCTCTCCCCGCCCCCAGACAGACCCCCCCCCACAATCCCTGCCCCCTGCTCCCCCCAAACCCTGAGCCAGCCCTCCTCCCTCCTGTTCCCCTAGCCATCTGCCCCAGCCCCCTCCACTCCCTGCCCCCCAGTCCCCCTGCTCCTCCCTGCCCCCAGACAGACCCCCCCCACAGCCCCGCCCCCAATCCCTGCCCCCTGCTCCCCCAAACCCTGAGCCAGCCCTCCTCCCTCCTGTTCCCCTAGCCATCTGCCCCAGCCCCCTCCACTCCCTGCCCCTCCCAATCCTTGCCCCCCGGCCAGCCCCCTGCTCCCCCCCAATCCCTCAGCCCGCCCTCCTCTCTCCTGCTCCCCACAGCCCAGATCCTCAACCACATGGGGCTGGTGTCCCCCTGATAGTTCCTTTCTGCCCCCCCTCCCCTACGGGGGGCAGGCCCCACAGTTTGCAAACCTCTGATTGAGACTTATCAGGAACACAAATAAGGAAATGTGATTTGTAAAATTAGAGGCTTTTTAACCCAGCAGGCTCCATTAATTCTCCCCCTCTCCATTTTATGAAAGGCTGAGATTGGTGAAACACCATTAGAGAGATGAACTTGATGACAAAGGGTTTCAGTGAGCTCCAGGAACTAAGCAGCCGAAGGCAACAGACACCTGTATGGAAACTTCCCAGCGGTAGATCCACGCTGAGTAAATCGGCTCAAGCAGTCAGACGCTACTATGAGAACCAAGTATTTAATATGCTGCTATTTTAATCACGTTTTAGACATGATAAAATGGGATTTGATTTGATTTGGGAAGCAAAGGGTTACAAGGGGCTGCCTTGCTAACACTTTACACCTTCTGAGAAGTACTTAGCACCTTGCGGGTTGGCATTTTGGGTAGCAGCTTCTTTCAGGTTTGAGCTCCAAAGAAAGGAAAATCCCATTAAGTAGAATGGATTCTGCACACCACAGGAGCCGATCATATGCCATTTGCTTACCCACAAAAGACTGGGACCTCTCAAGGCAAGTGCAGCAAAGGCCAACTGTAATATGCAGATAATGGCAAGAAGTGGATTTACATCTCTCCTATGCAATTGCAATGCTTTGTTTATCAGCAAAATCATAATCCCACCCCCAGGATTAATGCTGGCAGTTCCAAAAGGGGTTAGGCACACAGTTGCAATGGGATTTGGGCATTTAACTCCCTTGAAAAATCTTAGCTGAAAGAAAGTGGGAGAAAGGAATTTTAGCATTTGATGAAGGCTTTCTTCATGAGGGCCTGATCCTGCAGTGAACTCAGTGCCTCCTGTGACACGCTGAGCCCCCTCTATTCCCTCCAACTACAGAATGGCGCTGAGGCTACTCAGCACTTTGCAGATCAGGCCCTGACCTATCATTGCTGGCTGTCACATCACAGAATGGATTTACACCGACCTTCCTGCCAACCTACAGTTCAAAAGCACTTTTTGAATAAGATACATCCAGTTAATGGTCTAATTTTCTCCTCTTTGCCAGGCTGATATCAAACCTGCTGGCGTCTCTGCGTCAGAGTATGAGCCCCAGGTGGAGGAATTACAGAGATCTTTTCTAATGCGCCCTGGATGTCCTAGATTTAGTAACAGAGCAACTTCAACATCCTATCTTGGTAAGGCTCACATGAGAGATCAGCAAACCCCCAGTACTCTTTCCTGTGATATATTAAGCTATTTCTCCCACACGATAGCCCTTATTTCCCCAGAACTCCCGTTTAAGTCCTACAAATTGTTTCCCCATTCATCAAATTGCTGGAAGCCAGAGTACTGATGATTCCCTCAGCACAACTTTAACATGTAACACGGATCTTGCACTTGACTAGTATGTATTTGCTAGTAGGGGCTTTCGACAGTATCATTTATTTAGCATTTCCTCAATGCTACCACAAAGTTAAAAAAGAAAAGCCTAGCTGGTAGCAAGTGAAAAACCCAAAGGCAAGTGTACATGATCCAAGAAAGAGGAGGCCAAGACCACCCAAACAAAAAAAAAATCCTGCCTTCTGAGGGCCTCCAGACCACCTCCAGCCATCCAGAGTTCCAGCTTCTCCTATTGTTCTAGGAGGCAGGCAAGCTGTCTCCCTTTCCCTTAGACAGCAGGTCAGGGAAGGAACAATTTAACCAAGTTTATAAGGCTCTTACCTCCGAGGCTTGAGTCAGCGTAACCAAGCATATAATCAGAAAACAAAGTCTCTTAGCCTAGGTCAGGCTGGTGACCGATGGGAAGAGTGGGTCAATACCACTTCTGGTTCCTTTCTCTCTCACTCAGCTGCCTTTCCCTGTTTATATATAGCCCCAAGGCGGGGCAGGGTGCTTCTTGATTGCACCCAGGCTGTTTAGGCTGTAAACTCCACATGTCTCTTGAAGGGGTAGTCGCAGAGTAGGGTAGTCCTACCGAGAGGAGTTTTTCCCTATGTCCTGAACACCAGCCCCATTTTTCAGGGTAAGGAACCTTTGGGCTTATGCTGGGCTGTGACAGTTTCATGCTGAACGGAGTTTCAGAACTAGTTTCTGGATGCTCTGGTGGTCCCTTTTAGACTGCTCTGTGACTGAAGACAGATTTTTCCTTATTCAGAAGGGCGAGGTGACTCAGATCTCAGCCCCTTTCATTCTATCATAAGTTTGTGTTACCATGACCAGGTAAATCTACCTGGATATTAAAAGTGATAGGTTCCTCACATACCTGAACTAGGAATTCAGTATAAATGTATAATATTTAAATCAGTCCATCTTATTTTGCATAAAACCCACATTCTCTTCACTTCTCTGAAACTGGTAAGAGTTTTAACCCTTTATTGTGACAGAAGGTATAAGCCAGAGTGCTGAGAATCTGGAATACGTCAAATAGATATTTTTCTTGCCAAAAACAAAAAATAAAAACCACTTAGAAGTAACTAGGATTTTTTTTCCAACACAGAAAGTACTTTATCACACAGCCCTGATTTGTCCTTTAATCTGAGTACCATCAGTCTGTCCTCCCAACTCAACTTTGAAGAGTGGAATGCTGCCTTTCAGAACACATATCCATTAGAATCGGCCACCAAAGGTAAGGGTAAGGGGATGACTGTATGCGTGTGTGTTTTCCCAGAAGGGTGAAAATCCGCTGTGAAATCGGTGCTTTTGCAAGGCAGCGCATTATGTTGCTATAGGAAAAACCACTGGGCATGCCTTGGTTGCTCTTTTTAACCCGTTGGTGGCATGACATGGTCTCCAAGCTATATATTCCATAGAGCAACCTGCACCGTGTGGTAGAAGTGCTGCCTATAGTCCTTCACGGTCCCTGTTCCAGTCTAGGTGAGGTTATATGCAGGACACAGGGCACATACAAGTCCAGCCACAAGTTGGAGGATTTTGTTGAAGCCGGCAGGCAGTTTAAACAGACACAACTCCCTTTTGAAGCCTACCCATTGCAGGCTGGGTCACTGTTTTTAATTCAATATGGTAAATAATCTTTTCTGAGGAGTTTTTTAAATGGTACAGTAAGTGGAACCCAAAAAGTTAAGGCTAGTAATAGAGATTTGTTGCCAGAAAAAATAAGTTTGACAGAACAAATATGTTTTTCCAGTCTCTGGGTGATATTTAGATAAATGTTCTTTCCACTATTTCACATCCCCCTCACCCCCCCAGCAGCTGGCCAGCTCCTACTCAGTAAAAGTTTCAGTGGTCTCTCTAAATGGAAGAGTTTCACAGAAGGAATCGTTCCTGCTGAACAACAAAGAGGACCTATAGAGAGTAAAATCCCATGGTACATTGATGTAATCCGTGAGAAGGTAAGAAAATGTTGCTATAATACTTCAAAAAGAAGAATAGACCATGCACATAGTTAATTGCAAAGTGATCCAGCTAGAAAATTAACTTTCTAAGGGTGTGATGTAAATTAAGTTAATAATAGAATTGTATTTGGATAAATGGATTAATCAAAGGATCTCAAAGTTCTTTTTCAAAACAACGTGAAGTGCAGGAAAGAAGGGAAAGCACATAGAGAGGAGAATGTCAGTAAGTCCACGTCAAAGTAAGAAAGAGAACCTAGGAGTCCTGGGTCCTAGTCCCTTAGACTAGATGCCATTAAATTCCCTACAGATGGGCAGGTATTGAAATACAGTACATCATCCACTCATCCGTATTTTTCCTGCCCACCAATATCCCATCAAACCTCAGATGCATTGTTTGAGTGAACACTATGCCTGTTTCTGTTCCCAGGAACGATGCTTGTTGATGATGGGAGAAAAGATTAATCGTCTTTCAAGATGTGAAGCGGAATGTGCAAGGAAGGATGATGTAATCTCTATCCTTAGGGAGGAGATAGAGAATCTGAAGAAGCATCTGGAGCTGCTCAGGAGGGAAAGTGTCATCACAGAGGAGGTGACTTGCACTCGTTTTCTCTGCATGAAATGAAGCACGCATTTAAGATAGACTTCATAGTGAGAGACAAAATGGCTATCAGCAGTGGCCATCGCTAGTGGAAAAGCTGATGATGATGAGCCTTGTGGTCCCTTCTGAACCTATGATTCTATGATGTAAGCAGATAGGGGATTTCCCCAAACAGGGGCACACACAAAAAACACAACCAAACTCAGGAAGTGAGGTTCAAAATAAAAGCAATTTAAGGCCCTCCTGTGCCCTGAATTCACAAGTAGCACAGTGAGAGGGAAAAGCATTCTGGGTAATTATATGCAAATGAGACCCCTCCAGCAGTCCCACTTTATGATCCTCATAAGGGATATAATAAAGCTACTGAATGTGACTGCGCCAGTCGGAGGCAATGTGAAGCAGAATGGAATGCTGAGAGTGCTCATTTGTGCATCATGTTCTAAACACGTTATCAGCTTCCCCAAAACCATTGTGGAGGCCTAGCACTAAGAATTCACTGACCAGGTGAGGTGTATTTGCGGTTACTGCACCAAGCTCTTTCCTTTATGTGCTGCAAGCTAGGAGTGTGGAAAGCAGCTTCCTAGGTAGTTTTCCTCATACTAAATTTTCCCTTGCAGAAAGATGCAGCCTCCGAACCTGTAGCTGACGACAGCAAGACAAAGATGCCTGGGCTAAGCAGCTCAGTGCAGGAGGGCTTAGGACAAAGTGGCACTAAAGAAGATTTGAGAGAGGAGGTGGCATGCTTAAAATTAAAACTAAGCTACTCTGATAAAATTCTGGACTCTAAGATTGCTAGCCTGTCTGAGTCCCTGATGAAAGACCAGGAGGAACTATGGCAACTGGAAAAGGAGGTGAAAGAGGATCTGCACTAGTTCAGATATGGCAAAAGAAACTGACAGTAGACTGAGAGGAGTCTCTGCTATTGTGTGCTTTTCACACTGCTGCTAAAGGTGTCCTTTAGTGACTGCATCCTCTAGATCAGCATTTCTCAAATGCAACCACCAGGGGCTTTTCTTGCAGCCACAACCTCTTGGGCAGTGATTCGGGGGGAGGCGGCAGCAAGGAAGGGTTGGGTCCTGCCCCCCTCTTGAACCACAAACATCGGAGGAACAGACAGCCGGTGTGAGTTCCCCACCTTCCCGGGGGCGGTGGGGCTTAGGCTTCCAGCTTCAGCCCTGGTGTGGCGGGCGGCAGGCTCTGGCCACAGGCTCTGACTGTGGGGCATTGGGCTCTCGCTGCACAGCGGCGGACTCCGGCAGCTGGGCTTCAGACTCACACCCCACCCTTATCACCCCCGGCCCCCACTGCCTCCATACTCACCTCCCCATCCAAGGCTTAATTTGTCCCCCCAGCTTGCCAAGGCTGAGTAAGTCTGCTGTGAAAGGTGATAGTGCATGTTTGTTAATATCACTTTTCACTGCCTCCCAGCTAGCTAACAAGTCTCTGTTGTGAAAAAGTGATATTAACAAACATACAAATATCACTTTTCACAGAAGGGGACTTACTAGCTAGCAAGCCTAAAAACAAACATACCTGCAACTAAAAAAGCAAAATAAACAACAACAAAGACAGGAACATGCAAAGCACCTTATTTGTGTTTTTATTCTGTTTAGGTCCAGTAAAGAATAGACACAACTGTATGTTATTATTATTACTGAGTCTGCAAAAACACCCCTACAAAAATAAATTACACTGATTGGACTTGTATATGTGCATATGTGTTTGTTTTTCCTAAAGTTAATTAAGTATTTTAGGAAAAATTGTCAAAGCAGCCACCACCAAGAGACTTGGTGGCCACACTCTGAGGCCTCCAAGAAATTTGTTGCAAGAAACCCTGCTCTAGATTTCCCTCTCTCGCCCATCCCCTTTGGATCTCTGATTTGCAGACATAGGAAATTGTAAACAGAAAACTAAAGCATTTAGAAACATCATTATAAGGAATAACTTAGGTTAACATCTCTGGGCCAAATTCTGCTTTCAGTTATATCAGTGTAAATGAAGGTACATCTACAACAAGATTCATATAATTTAATCCCCCTTCCCAGGTCCACTGCTGTGAAGATACCAGGGAAATTATCTAGCCACAGAAGCTAAAGAGATCAGTGTGAACAGATCCTAAAATAAATTTATCTTCCTAATTGCATCGAGGGGGCCTATAAACAAACAAATCACACAGATCCAAAAAGGTGCTCCAATATAGCATATTTCAAATGCTCATGGGTAAAAGTACCAAATATTCAGAATCTTCTTCCCTTGTAGTATCTTGGAGATATTACCTGGCTTTGGGTCAAGTTCACGGTCAGTGCATTTGGTGTCTGTTTACATTTGGACCAAATAATGAACTTCCAGAAATCTTGCTCCAGGTCTGCATGGGATTATGGGTTGTGCCTCCAGGAGCACGAGACCCATGATTGTATGTTTTTTTTAATATCTAGACCAGGGGTGGGCAAACTATGGCCTGCGGGCCGCATCTGGCCCCTCAGGGCTTTGGATCCAGCCCATGGGATTGCCCCCATGGAGCCGCAGGCCCCGCACTGCTCTCAAGTGGCTGGCACCACTTCCCTGCGGCCCCCGGGTTGGGGGGCAGAGGGCTTTGTGCGTTGCCCTTGCCTCCAGGCACCACTCCCCGCAGCTTCCATTGGCTGGGAACGGGGAACCGCGGCCAATGGGAACTTCGTGGGAGTTACCTGGAGGCGCGGCAGGGGCAGCGCACGTGGAGCCCTCCGCCCCGCCCCCTCCTCCAGGGACCACAGCGCTTCCTGGAGCGGCGCGGCGTGGGGCCAGGGCAGGCATGCAGGGAGCCTGCCCTGGCCCCGGTGTGCACCGCTGCCAACCCGGAGCCACTTTAGGTAAGCGGCGCCAGGCCAGAGCTTGAACCCCGCCTGCACCCTGCCCCCCAACTCCCTGCCCTAAGCCACCTGCCTGCACCTCACACCCCTCTTGCACCCCAACTCCCTACCCTGAGCCCCCTCGTACACCCCGCACCCCTACCCCTTGCCCGGAGCCCCCTGCTGCACCCCGCACCACTTCTGCACCCCTGCCCTGAACCCCCTCCTGCACCCCAACCCCCTTCCCTGAGCCCCCTCTTACACCTTGCACCCCTCCTCTGCCCCAATCCCTTGCCCTGAGCCCGTTCCTGCACACCGCACTCCTCCCACACCCCACACTCCCTCCCGCATCCCAACCCCCTGCCCCAGCCCCGCATACAAATTTCCCCACCCAGATGTGGCCCTTGGTCGAAAAAGTTTGCCCACCCCGATCTAGACATTGTGAGGTCTCCAGATGCTCCAGTGCTGGACACAATAGATAAAGAAGAACAGGAAGCACAGTTTTCCTGCATTTGGACTAGAACTCAAGAGTTTAAAAAGGAACCAGTAATTAAGCTACAGCAGTTACTGAGTCATTTTCTTAAGCCTGTGTCAATGTTTCACCATACATTATATTATTCCATTTGCAAGGTCTCTGGCTCAGGGTTAGAGAGGTGCCCTAAATGCAACTCCAGAACTAGACTCCCGTCCCTCCAAACGTTCAGCTCCAGAAATGGAGCCTTATATGACTAAAGCCAGTCTCTACCTCAGGCTGCATTTTGCTTCAACTTTCAAAATTCTTCCCGTCCTTTTGTCCTTACAGTATTCAGAAATGCAGCAAAAGGGCTTGAGACAAGAGGACATGGAAAAAGAGCTTCTCAGTGGTACAGAAATTGAAGTGGCTTCTGAAGAGGAGGAGGAGAATGAGGCAGAGGCGGAAGAGAAAGCATCCCTGATCAAGCTCAGAGAATTCCAGCAAATGAACCAAGAACTCTGTAAAGAACTGGAGAAAGCAAAGACGGACTATGACATGGCCACAGGTACCAGGACTGGCATACGGGGAACACAAAAGGGCTAAAGACCAGAGAGTATCTGAAATTTGAGTGGCTAGATCCTAAACTCTTCTCCTATTCTGTGAACAATTCGTATGCTGGTTATGGGGAGCAAGAGGAAGTCATTATTGAGGCTCAGTTCTCTGTCTAGGAAGGATCTACATTAGGTCTTCACTGAGAGGCTGCAGCTTCTAGTCCCTCTGCAGTTTTAAAGGTAGCTTCCCAACAACAGCTGCTTTTGAATTCTTTTCCCTTACAGCTTGCCTGGTAAAGATGCCCATTACCAACCAGGGCAGATTCTACTTAAAAGTGCTTGGTGAGGTTTGGACTGCTAAACAATGCGGTGCTAATCAAGAGCAGAGGATCAGCTCTGTATAGCTAGAGCACCTCTGTGACGTGTCCAGCTTCTGACGTTAGCCTGGAGGGAGCTTCTGCATATCAAACCATTTCTAAGTCTTTTGACTCTTGCACAAAATGAATTTGGCTGGTATTAAGAAATGGACACTTCAATTCAGTGATGCGATAAAGTATCATTCAGCTGAAGTGTACTTCTGTAGTGACTGTAGTTCTAAGATAACTTATGTCCACAGCCAGATAATTTTTGGATGATGGAATAAAATGACTGGCCCCTTTTTCATCACCTAGGGGGGGTTTCCCAAGGACTTGAACAGCGTTCAGTTGGTTCAGGACTCTACTCTGATTGTGCAGGTGCCATCACTTCCTTGCAAAGGCAGCTGGCTTTCCAGGAGTCACAGCTACGGAGAGCAGAGTCTGAAAAGGAAATGCTACAAAAGGAGCTTCGAGAGCGGGGAAGTCAACTGCAAGCCATGTCTGCCAAGGTACAGTCACTCAGAGCACAACACAGACCATTGGCCACCAGTGTGTAGTGTGGGGGGAACTGGGAATTTATTCTTTGGGAGACTTGTTTTTATTCTTTTTCAACAAGTCAGGAACTCATGAGTCTGTGACCTGTAGTAATGGGGCTGAGGTGTTAACTGGAGCCTTTTCTCTCAGTTTTCCAGCCTTCGAGAAGAACGGAAGCGTGAAGAAATGATGGGAATAATAGAGAGAGAGAATTACAAACTCCGACAGGTGACTCATCAGTGCAAACTCCTGTGCTCAGTTACAGTAGCCAACACCCTAATTCTCCCTGCTGGGCCCCCGTATAAATTAAACAAAGCAATCCCATTTGGGGAGCACCTTGTGCTCCTTTAGGTTCTTTCCTGCTCTCTCTCCAAAGCCTGCACTGATGTCAGGTGTCTTTCACTCTAGTTACTCTCAACACTAAACCCATCCGTGTTCTCCCTAGTTTTGCAGGGGAGTCTGTCCCATGAAAATCAGAGATGGGATAGCCCTGGCCTATTTTGTTTCTCAATACACTTTATTGCTCAGTTTAATTTTTCTAACGAGCCTGAATTGATGGAGAAGGGAACAAACCTGTTTTAATGGCTCTTAATTCGAATTATTATTAAATACTATAGGTAAACCTGGCAGGGACAAAGTCCCAAACCAGTAACATTACTGGGCACTGACATATTCTGCTCCCGCTGCCTTCTGAGAAGTTTAGGAAGGGTTTGGAATAGCAGGGCAAAATCTCTAGCGAGACATGTTTGAATTAGGCAGCTTTCTCCTCCACTCCTCCTGAACTGTGTTTCTCCTCAGGACATTGTGGAACAAGAATCCAGACTGGCCGAGAAAAACAAACTGATTGATGATTTGCAGAGCAAGATCAACCAGCTCCAGGCAGAGGTTATGGTAGCCCAGCACCACATGCAGAAGCAGCTGTGTGACCAAAGTGAGACGCAGAGCCAAGTCGAGGCCTTGAAGCACGCTGAGCAGCAGGCCAAAGTTGCACTGGAGTGCATCAGTGCCAGGGTAAAGGTGGCCTCCTTCCTCCTTCACTGCGGGCCTCTCCCCTGAGGGAGGGACCCCAGCTAACGAGAACAAAGGCCCCAGTTTAGTCAGGGCCATCTTTAGACACAATCATTGGGTGGACTGCATGGGGCTCCCTTTGGCACCTCAGCTCCAGCAGCAGGAATGGAAGGGCTGGCAGTTAACAGTCCACTTGTTCCCCAACCTTTCCCTGGTGGCTTGGGCTCCTGTGCTTGCCAGGGGCCTTTGTTTAAGTTATGGGTCTTATGGGATACCAAGAAAAAAAGACCCCGAGGTTTCAGAGCAGAATAGTTACAATGCCAAACTTCTTTCTGAATTTTATCCCACAGCCTCCCAGCCCTTCTGGGGACCCCCCTCTCTCAAATACAGCCACAGGCTAAACAGCCATCATGGGAAGATATTTCTCCATATTTATTCTTAAAGGGACATATTCAGACCTGCTGTAAGCAGGTGCGACTCCATCCAATGTCAGGTCAGATTTGCTTAGGTTACTAATTCAGAGACACATGTTGCCACTAGGTGTCTGTGTGGGGCTTCTGGTGAAGCCATCTAGAATTGCACATACTCAGCCCAGGGCAGAATTTCAGTCCTGCACCTCACTGTTGGCCTGGGGACATTCAGAGACAGGAGAACCGGTCAGAAATGCCAGCTGTCATTCCAACCCTCTTGTTGGCATAGCTTAAAAGCAAGCGTTGCTTTAAATTCTCCCTTTAGTGAGAAAAGGTCTTTGCTTGTGTCAGACAGCGTCCCTCTTTAATTGGAGGAAACCTGGTTAATTCCTGGTTAATTAAACTAAGGTCATTTTTTTTCTCCTTTTTAAAATCAAAGTTTGAAAGATTTCGAAGCAAAATAATTCAGGCCACATACAGCGCTGCAGGCGCCAAATCCCCCCAAGCTGAAATTAGCGATGAGGAGGCACTGGAGGCTATGCAGGTATGTGATTCAGTGTGGAATGATGCTTCTGCTTGGACCCCTGAGCTGGGGCCCAGCGGAGAGGTGAGGGGAGAAGGAAAAGCTTTATGATTCTATCACCTCCGTGGCTAATGCTGGATTCTCCTGTGAATGTGTCTGATTTCCAGAGAATAATTAGCGAGCGGCTGGATTATCATCAGATGCTGAAACAGAAGGGTGTGAAGGTCCCGTCTCTCTTCAGTAGTGAGCCAGCAAATTTGTCCTCTCCTAATTCTAAGACCACCAAAAAGAGTCCTGTGAAATAGGGTATGCCGAGAGCTGATTCCTACAGCTGAGTCACAAAGTCAGGAAGGCGCTTTTTCCTGAGGCTCTTTCCTGGTTGTATTTTGGTTTGTTCTGATGTTTTGTTTTTTTATTGACAAAGTAAATAATTAAATTTGACTTCAACTGCGTTCTGTTAAGCCAGCTGATCTCTAATTAGTCTACACTGTTGCCTCATAATTGGAATTGGGGACTGGAATCAGGGCTCAATTTGCCATAAATCTCTTATTCTCTCAGGTTTTCCATCTGTAGAATAATCTCCGCCTCTCATGGGAGTTATGAGAGTTAATGTGAGTTTGCAAAGTGCTTTGGGGGTTCTTGGATAAGAGGAGCTAGAAAATGAAAATGATTCCCTCTGTGTTGCACACCACCTGCTTTGGCCAGATTATCCCATTGCTGCTCATCATGCTCCTTTTAAACGCAGGGTGCAGGCATAATCATTGGATCACCAAGCTTTTCTGACCTGAAACGAGCAGGCCTTCCAAACTTGCCAGATTCTAGCCATCCCATCCAGGTCATCTCTGAGCATATCCTACAACCTGACGGTACCCAACCACTGCTAGATATCACTAGTGCTGGCAATCTAAGCTTTAGTAATCAGTCTTCCCCTTCCCAATCTTAATGATAAACCACTGGGCCAGGCTCTCATACAATGTCACTGCCAACCTCCCATTCAGCTGCGCCCCCTCGAACCCACCATAGAGTTTGGACCTGGATTCTATTCTGGCTCATGCACCCTTATCCGAATTATTCACTGAGTTCCCACTGCAAAATCTTTTTTGTTGGTGATGCGCGAGCCATAGAAAACCAGCTTCATTTTCAGGTACCAAGATCAAGTTTGCAGGGCTGGCAATTAGAAAAAAAAAATCTTTTGGATTGCAAAGTGAGCATAACTGAGCAACAAACATGGAACCCCACTCTGTCATTTTTACAGAGTCACTTTTCAACTGTACCTTATTGCCATTAATAACAGCAAGCTAGAAACCTGCCTTTGTGACCAAAATTTGTAACCAGTTCCATAATCAATGATGATCACCTCCTTGACATGCACACAGTTATTCCTTCTAACAGAACAGATCAAATACCCTAATATCTACTTCCCAGCAGACTTCCCCACATGCCAATTCTGTGCTGTCAGCAGGTAGCCCCAAAGCCAGTTACAAATCGAAATTGCATGTTCGTGTTTTACCCCTAACCAAGAGCCACACTTATGAATTTCCCATTGGACAAAGTTATTCCGAATGCATAAATCAGCCTCTTCATCTGTAAGAGATTTCTGGCTGAATTATGTCACAGTAAATAAAAGGTCTGGTTCTCCAGGGCCTGGACCTTGTGACCTCATCTACACCAGTGTAAAATGGTGATGAAATACTGTCAAATCAGGATTCTCCACTTACTTGTACCATTTCACTCCTACTTTGCAAAAGGGCACAGGGTGACAAGAGATTCAAACCCAAAGCCCTTAGGAAGGCTAAGGATGCAACCTCTCTGCTACCGAACAGAACGATAGGTTCGCAACTCAGATGGTTGCCTCATGGTTATTTAGAAATGAAATCCATCCCCATGTGGCAGTCCCAGCCCTTTGCCTGGAGTTCTACAATGCTTGCATCCAGAGGTCTATTGCAAAAGTCAACCAGGCTAAAGTACATTTTCCTCTTCAGCTTAGCACAAGGCTGAATGTCCATGACTAACATCTGCCATTGCCCTCTTCGGTCTGATCTTTGCATTTCTCTAGGTGGCGTCTTCACACAACTGAATGTCTACCATTGCAGATGATTAGTGAGGGATGTGCCATTGCTTTTCTCTTCAGTTTTAATATTTCTAATGCAACCAAACACAAAATCAACTTCCTTTTTGCATTTCCCTGTGAACTGACTACTGATGAGAGATGCTGGACTAAGGGTCCTACATAAGCAAGCTCCATAGAACCCTGACATTGGGCCTCCACTCTGGCCTGGAGTGGACCATCTCTGGGAGCAAGACAGGAGTTAATTCCTTAGGCCCCTTGAAGCTGTGCCCTCTCTGCTGAGATGGATGATCTAGCTGCCAGTTGTAAAGGTGATTTTGGGATGCTGACACCTGCCCACTCAGTTCTGAACTGGGGCTACTGCCTCATTTCAGACAGGGCACCGGACAGCCTTCAGTTGGAAACAACAGACCAGAGCTGCACTGCAGCCAGCAATCTGGCCATGTGAAAGGCTCTGTATCCCATCAGCAGCCTTCCCCCAAGCTGTCCAGTTCCCTAATCTGCACCATTAAAGACAGAAGTAGAAGTGAAGGATTTTGCTTCAGACTGATAGTGCTGACTAGATCTCTGGTTCACTGTATCTATTCTGATCTCACAACACCGAGTAAATCTGGAGTAACTACATCACATCAATGGAGGACAGAATGAGAAGCTCTGGATCTAGCCCAGGAGGAGTAAGGGCTGTGCGAGTCAGGGCTGCGGGCAGGATTTCAGAATATTCAAGAGTCTCCCCTGCTTGCTGTCCAGCTCCCCCCAGGGCCGTGCACTCCTTTCACTGGAATCTCAATGCTGTCATGGCACTGAGGTCAGAATGCTGAAATAAAGGACGGGCCAGGTCCAACGGCCAATGTTTCTGGTGGTAACCCTTATACTCCTTCTTCAAATCAAGTCTTTGGCATGCATTCGCCATTGCATGCATCTCATTTGCCGTCAGACAGAGTGAGGTTAAAGAATTTGCATGTGGGAACTGTGGAAGTTTTGCCCCAGCACTTTCGCTGGTTAGGTCAGAACATATGGAGTCAGCCAGTTATAGCTGGCACCTGTGTTTTTGTGCTGAAAGGCACTGAACTGATGGACCCCGCCTCCTTCCCCGCTCCGCCTCTAATCTTGGTTTAACACAACAGCACACACAGCTGTTAAAAGCTCACAATCAACCCAGAAAGGAAAGAGCTAAAGGCAAAGGGTTATTTTTCACCAAGAAGCAGCTCGGAGCGGAGTCAGAGAAGGACTTTGATCCTCAGGTGAGACCACGCTGCAGCTTTAAACAGTCTTTGGCAAACTCGCTTTTCTTTTCTGACTTTCCCCCCCACTTTTCCACCCTATTTTCAGGGGTAGAATTGCTGAAGCCCAGCTCTGCGCAGACGTTAGGAGGAGAGGAGGAGTATAAAATCCAAGCCCATTCCAGTGGTAAACTACTTTTTACTGGTTGGTTTGGGGGGAAGTGAAGAGAGGCAATATGGCTTCATTTTAAAAATCTCTCAGCCAGAAGTAATGTGTCTGCTCTAGCCAACTGGTCACTATGTTATGTGAATACACTGATTGCTGGAGAGGATAGGAGACCTTTGGATCGGGAAATCATACAGAAGGCAGCTAGGGAGGCACCGGCAAGGAGCAGCTGCTCAACATCCCGAAGTGCAAGGATTCCCGTTGTGCTAGGTCCGTCCCTGGGACTCTAGAGGAGAGTAGGCTCCTTGTGCCACCCCTGTCACTGTCCCATTGGAAAACTGGGGGCCAGATTCCCAGCTGGGCTGCAGCTGTAGAGTGCTGCTCCACCAGCACAAAGCAGCCATATAACCCAGCAAAGTCCGGCAGTGGAATGTCCCCTGACGTGGAGGAATCCTCTTGTGGTACAGGGTGCCTCCTGCCCTGCACAACTCCCCCTTCCCCAGCACAGGAGGTGCAGCCTAGCAAAGAGGAGGCTTGGCCGGGACACTGCTGTGTCTGGCTGACAGTCTGGGATAGGCCTGCGTGGCCTCTGGAGAGGGGTATAAGTTAGATCAGCCTACAGGCTGCTCTAACCCACTTCCCAGCGGCCCCAAGCTTGGACAAATGCTAAAGTGGATTAAAGACACCTTTGCCCCAATCTGATCTGGCACCACACTGATCAAAAAGGGGCAGCTTTAAAAATGTCAAAATATTTTAAAAGATCCCTCACAATATGCCAGGCTCATGCCAAGTTGCAGATAATAGAAAATGTTTCTAAAGACCTGCGATATGCTACAGAGAGATGCACGAAGAGGCATTTAGATTGCAGAGCCAAAACTCTGAAGGGAGCTGCTGGGTCTAATCTCTAACATGGTACGTTAGCAAACACCAGTGCGATTGCTGGCACTAGCAGGCTTAGAATTTAGACCTTAATCAGGAACATTGCTATGTCAGCGAGCCAAGAACGTAAAGTCCCCTATTTACGAAACATAGGCTAGGATCCAAGTGGAAATAATCACAGTTAAAAAGGCAAATTGAAAATACCCTCCAGGCAGCATAATCCCTCCCAGTCCTGCTCCATCTCTGTTCCAGGTCCCCTTTCTTTACTAGACACACATCAACTAGCTGCATTTCTAGTTTTCTTTGTGCTGCTGCCCATAGGACCATCCTTTCTTCTCGCCCCCTCTGCCAGGCACAGCTATCTGACAGCACCGGGTGCCTCAAGCCGTGTCTCAGGAGCGGGAGGGCTGGGTCAAAAAGGAGGTGGCAACAAGGGGAGAATTTTAAAATTACTGCAAATTAGCAGTTGTAAAGCATGATCTGTTAAGTGCCGACGGCGTGTTCTCTACAAGACACAAATATGTGGTACTCCCAGTCTGGAAGAGCTTATGACATGAGAAACAGATAGACAAGCTGCATTGCAGGACCTAGAGTAAGGAGTAACTTTAGATAACTCAGCCTTGGCGAGAATTTTAGGTAGGCTTCATAAAATAAAATTTTACATTTCTGTAGGGGGACCTTTCACGAATACGCTTCAAAAGCTATGGGACATACATACATCTCCTTACTGAAGTGCAGAGACCATTGGGGTGTGGAAGATAGCCGCTAGGCAGTCCTTACTCTACAGGGAGAGGGCTCTTAAGTCTTCCAAAGATTTGTGGGTGTTTGGAATCTGGACCTGAGTCAGATGCATATAAAAGATTGGATGACTCGATGGAGCCTTTCACCCCAGATTGTAGGTTTATTTGCTTGAAAGAATTGGTTTGATAGTCTCAGTCTAATTCCCAGTGAACAGGTGTTTATACATCAAAAATTATCATTAGCCCAATTGATTGAGGGTATAGATGTGGGGACCCGCATGAAAGACCCCCTAAGCTTATTTCTACCAGCTTAGGTTAAAAACTTCCCCAAGGCACAAATTCTTCCCTGTCCTTGGACAGTATGCTGCCACCACCACCAAGTGAGTTAGACAAAGATTCAGGAAAAGAACCACTTGGAGTTCCTGTTTCCCCAAAATATCCCCCCAAACTCCTTCACCCCCTTTCCTGGGAAGGCTTGAGCGTGACCAAGGTGAGCACAGACCAGACCCTTGGGTTTTTAGGACACTAAAAACCCAATCAGATTCTTAAAAAAACAGAACATTATTATAAAGAAAAAGTAAAAGAAGCACCTCCGTAAAATCAGGATGGAAGGTAATTTACAGGGTAATCAGATTCAAAACACAGAGGATTTCCCCTCTAGGCAAAACTTTTTAAAGTTACAAAAATAGGGATAAACCTCCCTCTTAGCACAGGGAAAATTCACAAGCTAAAACAAGAGATACTCTAACACATTTCCTTGTTCTTACTTACTATTTCTGTAATATTAGATGTATTATTTCAGTAGGAGCTGGATTACTTGCTTGGTTTCTCCCTTTGTCTGCTGAGAGAACACCCACAGAGCACAAAACAAAGCCTTCCCCCCCATTTGAAAGTATCTTCTTTCCCCATTGGTCCTTCTGGTCAGGTACCAACGAGGTTATTTGAGCTTCTTAACCCTTTACAGGTAAAGGAGGGATTTTATGTTACCCTAAACTGTATGTTTATGACAGGACCCGAGTCAGATGCATATAAAAGATTGGATGACTCGATGGAGCCTTTCACCCCAGATTGTAGGTTTATTTGCCTGGGTGAATTGGTTTGATAGTCTCAGTCTAATTCCCTGTGAACAGGTGTTTACACGTCAAAAATTATCATCAGCCCAATTGATTGATATATTTGGATCTATAAATGGAATCTCAGGAGTGGTTTCAGAGTCACCCATCCCCTTTTTTTTAGGCTTGATCAAAGTTCCCGTTCAAAGTCCTGTCAGACTCTCCAAGGGGATTCCGTTTTAACCCGGATAGTAATTGGTACGTAGAGCTGTCTCACTACTTCATGCCTGTACTTCTCATTATTCTTGACAGCTATTGATCTGGGGTCAGTAAGAGAGAGTGTAACCCCACATGGTCATGCCCGGTGTCACATCATTGACTGTAATTGTCACTTTCATAAGGAATAAAGGAGAACAAACAAGTTAGGAAACTGCATTTTTTCCTCTTGTCAAGGCATCAGCTTAACTTGTATCTGCCTTTGCCTCCTTCCTAGAGTCTTTTTCCTTCAACCTTTTCCTTGGAAGGATGCAGCCTCAAGACGCAGGTGTTCAGTACAGCAGGTGGAACGACAGTGGTCGTGATGAAGTCAGTGTGAACACATCCACTGCCGAGGTGTCGGGAAGTAAAAGGTGAGACCCCTGTGGCTCAGCTGTCTGACAGGTGTAGACTCAATAACACACACAAGAGGAACAGCTGTCCAGAACCTATTCCTCTTCGCAAGGTGTTCCTCCTGAGCTATGGAGGCTCCCTGCAGGCCCTCCTGCCCTTCTCCTTAGCGAGTCTGTCAACCTTTTATCCTTCTGTGCTGGAATTAAAGAAACCCACACGGTTTGACTGCCAATGGTCAGTCAGCAGAGTAGCCCTTCATCCACCATACATGGTCCTAGAACCAGACACACGGTTCCCTAGGATCTACCAAGAGCATTTCTGCAAGGCCAACACAGATCACCTTCTGGAAGATAACTGAGTCAGATCTTCCAGGATTGTCTCTGTCTCAGTTTACCGAGCAGCGCAGGAACACACAAAGGTTCCAGTTGTACAGTGCCACGGATGTCGGGGAGATAGTGCCTCAGTATTGATTTCAGGAATGGGAACCAAATTTGGAATTTTTAAAGCAGAGAAATTGGGCTCTATTCATAATCTAGCTGAAGTTACAGATACAACTGGCTGCCATGTTACTATTTGAAAAGCCAAGCTGTCTGTACACAATTCTAAAGAATTCCTTTTTTCTAGCAAATTGCAAACAGTGACTGAGTGGCTTAGAGCATCGTGATTCTTTCCCCCACTGACCCTCACTCATGGAAAGGAAGAGAAATATGGTCTCTCTCTCTCTCTCCCCCCCTGTAGACACTGTAACAACAATAGTAACATTTATTTCTCTAACACCATTCACCCAAACGTGTTTTACAATAAACTAGAATCACTTCACTTGCCACTAAAACCAGCTGCCTCTGGCCGACACAGCAACGCTACACTGCACCCCCTGAACTGTTGTGAAGAATGTTGTGTTGAACTGAAGCTTCAGGGAAGGTTGAGGGGGACAAAGTTTAATTACTCCAGGTGGAATATGCCCTGCATTAGGGCTAAGATTTCGACTCTGAGGAGAGATGCTGTAGAATCTTCAATCTAGAATCTCCACAAGCGGCCAGACCCTGGGTTTTATATTTCATCCAAGAGATGGCACAGCCCTCACAGCCCCTCCTTTCTGAGGGCAGCTGATCACTAGTGACTGGGTGCCACCTACTGAATCACCAGCACCACTCCGGTACCAACCTGGAGTTCAACAGCAGGTCTCCCAGTCAAATAGCAAACTGAGTCAGCTCTGCTTAGCCTGTTAATGTAGCCAGGATGTCCACTGACTACAGCTGTTCTTTATCCATGTTTATCTCCCCAGAATCTACACTAAGCTGTGCACTGGGAAAATCGGCATTGCAGTTAAAGTGATTGGAGGAAACATCCTTTTTTGGACGGTTTTTGTCATTGGCTACGTGACAGGTTACTATGTGCACAAGTGCAAGTAGAAGTAACAGTGAAATTCACCGGCAGGATCCCAGGCCTGGATTTCTCTGGTGAGGTAATCCCAACCCTCCCTGTCCAGTTCCCACCCCCAATCAGGCAGGTCAGCAAGCATGCATGCAAGATGCAGGAATCTTCACTATGTGTCGTATGAGCACACAAAGGGAACCATCAGGATTAGGGAGGTGCACAGAACCAGTGCTAGATGCAGCACTTCTTGCTGCCTACGAGAGAACGGATTGTACAATCTCAGCTGACGGCTCAACAAAGGCAAAGGAGGAACTAGAAATGGATGTGCTCTCCCTCATGAATCAGCAAAATGTGCTGTTTCCAAAATCTGTCACTGCTGCCAAAATGCCCTGTATTGCAATGAGAACAGCTTCTTGGTCCTGCGGTTTCCATCCCTACCCCTTCTGACACACCCATCAGCAGGGGATCTGGGTACCGGTTTTGCATGGGCATGTTTTCTATGAGCTTCTTAATGGCATCTGCATATCTCCTGGCACATCTGCATGCATGTGAAAACACCTGTTTTGTGAGCACATAATGGGTAGTTGTGTGAGCAAACCTGTCACTGGGCACCCAACCTCTGTTTGTGCACCTGACTGCACATGCAGGGGATTTTAATCACAATTCCTTCGCAGTCACTGGAGCCCTTTGTTGATCACTGGGTCGACACACACACGCTTCTATTTGACTATGACTTTTCCAGGGGCAAGGTGCTGCTCCCTTACATTTGGGATCTTTCTCTTTTCAAGCCCTTCTTTCTACCCCGCACTTTACTAGAGGCTGCGAGTGCAGTGCCTGGATTCACAGGACTTGCTGACCCAACCTTTGAAACTTCTTTATGCTCCATCAGTCACGTCAGCCAGGAAGATTAAAGGCTTTTGCACACAACTCCTCTACTAACTCCTCAGGAAGGCTGCATGCCAGCTCCCAGTGTAGTTGGGTTCATTATAAACCAGTTTGATGGGAATCTTTAGTTTAATCAGCACCTCACTGGCTTCCCCCTGCAAAGGAACCTGTTGCTCCCTGTAATCATGTTAATGTTTCCTTTAGACAGCTCTCTTCAAGGCCAGGGCTCTCACACAACCTGTTTTATAGGATTTTCAAACTGTGCAGCAGGCATGTAAAGCTCTGTATATTTCTGCAACAGAGTCAAATTATTTTAAGCAATAAAAAGCAGATTTAAAGCCAACAGGCTGCCCATGTCTCTGATCAGTGCTGGAATATGCGTCTCAATGGAAAGGCATATACAGGGGAGACCACTGAAGTGTATCTTGCTCTCTTGGACTCATTTCCTGTGACTGCAGCTTGAATAGGAAGTGTCAGGGAAATCTACTCTTGCAGCGGCCTGGGACTGTACATTATGTATTTGGGGATCAACTAATTGAAGGTCAAGGGCTCCCCCCCAAAAAAGTCTGGGTGGGAGCCAGATTCCAACTCCACCCCACCCAAGGCAGAAAGATTTGAGCTCATACCTCTTCTAAACAATCCTGACAAGAATAATTCACCCCATCCGAGCACAACCCCAGTTCCGATCCTGCAGGCAGGCCCTTAGATCTCATCTAAGATGTGCATTGATGCTTTCCCAGCCACATGTGGGACTGTTGCCATGCACACACGTGCAGCCTGTCCTGACACAACCAAGCAAAAGGGAGAGATTGATGCAGTTATTTCAGGGATTTAGTACACGAGCATTAGCCAGAGTTATGCAGATTCTGTTCTCTTCCCACCTGCCCGCCCCCGCCCCCGCCCCCCTTCCTCCTTGCTCAGGGCTGTTTGCAAACAAAATGGCAGTAGGCCTTTGTTCTCTTCATGTCATTTTTCATCAGCATATCCCTCTCTTCTTCCCCAGGAGGCAGGGTTTCCTCAGGTACATGCTGCCTTTCCTAACTTCTGCTTCGATCCCTCTCTTCTTCCCTTATTCCTCACTGGACCACAGCCCAGGCAATGGAGCCTTTCGACAGGATGCTGAGACAACCCAGATCTGTGCTGGGGAAGGTCACACAAGGGAGAGGAAAAGCATTTGAGCAACCCTGTCAGCAGTAGGTTTGCAGCAGTATTGATTGCTCTGGATGGACTGGCCCAGGATGCATCTGTGGGAGAGACAGGCCAGCCCCCAAATCTAACCGTCAGAGAAGCCACATTTGATAGCACAAACTGCAAACTAAAGCAGCACAGAGATTTTTATTTACCAAGGGGTCTGGGTTTGTTTTTAAGTCACTGGTAAAGAATGAAAGCTGGTCAGCAGCGTTGGGGGCAGGAGCTTGGGAGACTCCAGGGTAACAAAAGGGAGGATTTTGAGGCAAGGGAGGATTTTGGGTTTGATATTCATTGTACTCATTTCTCAACGTCCCCTGCTGCTACTACCCACAATTCCATGTATTTCCCTGAAATAGCTTCTGCATCCCTAGGCCACTCTTATGTAGGGCTCAGAATCCTGATTACTGTGGGGCTCTCCGGGAGTTGTGGAGGGTAAAGGCTGTTTAATAGACGTATTAAGCTCTCGGATCTCCAAGCAGCTCATTCCCGGGACTGCTTATCAGAGGAGAGCGAGTCATCCCACCTGGGCTGTCTGGCAATCACTTCAGGGAGGGTAAACACCTCTGGGGTGAGTCGAACCTGGCAGTGTTGCCTCTTCTCCTGTTTACAATGGTATTGCTTAACTTTTCATCTTGGCTGTTAAAATAACTTTTCACCAGCTATCTCATGAGCAAAATACATTCCTGACCTAATCACCATGAGATCATCTGAGCAGAATGAAAGCAGCAAGCACAATTAAACCTGCCAGCCAGCAGAAAGCATATACAAAAGCTGACATTTCTCCTCTGGCAATAGCCTTTACTAACCTGAATGAATGCTGGTTTCCTTGTTTGTCTTCAAATGTGGTGCTGCTAGATGGGAGCTGTCTCTTTCCAAACCCAGTCTGACGCAGTTACTGGGGCCCTGAGTCGGTGCTTGTCCAAAGCGCTATCCCGAAGGGGCTGGAGCGGCAGTGTCAACTTCCCACACTGTGCAGCTGACGCCCATCAGTCAGGGGTACTTCTAGGTCTGAGCAGAGTTCAGCCTCCACATCAATCCTGTGCTCTCTCCAACAGACCACAAACAAGGATGCTCATTGGTGCTGGATGCAATGGTAGTTTTGTGATGGGATCACCTGTCCCTCCTGGAACTGGGCTCAGACCCACCCAATTGATTTCACACACAGGCTACCATGTGGTGGTAACTGTGGTTGCTGTTGACCTGGCTGAGATTTGAACCGAGCAATCTAGGGGAAAAAAGTTATCAGTAGAGGAGTGATTGCATTTTAAAACAGTGTATGAGAGCACACCACCTCTTTGGTGTTGGAGATCATTGTTAGGAGAATTGATGTGTGGCAAATTGAGCCAGTTTCTTATCTGACATCTACATAAACCCAGAGCAATTCCACTCCAGTATGTAGCTACGGTATTTATGTGCTGACCCCTGCTGTATCTCATGCCTGACCGTAATGATGTGTGGAAGCAATTGTGAAATACAGTTATCACTTAGCACACACTGGTCTCACTGATGTAACTTGTGCCAGTTTCTGGCACGGTGCTAGGGGCTGAAGCAGTTTTGCAGAGGAAGGAATATCACAGACCAAGGTTCTGATGCAACCTTAACACCTACCTCTTGGTACAGCATTTGCAGCTGTAGCCTGATAACCCGTCTATTGCATGTTTAGTCCGTTCCCCAACTACTAAAGTGGCACGTTCCCAAGGAACACGACATACTGCTCAGAAGCTTTATTGCTTAAAAGTATAATGAGTGAGCAGTTTGGCCAAACGGGACTCTGATACCCTCATCCCACTTCCCCCCCAGCTTCTGAAGGCTAAGGCTTGTAGTTCTTGTTTGTCAACCTAGTTCCCTGGTCCAGAAACTTGCTGTAACCTTTTAGGAAACATGTCTCCTACATGTTAAACAAAAAGAAAAAATAAGCAAAAATCCCATCTGTGCGCCAGTAAGCGAGTGTTGCTAATAATGATGGCTACTGTTGTGTGACAGGCCCATTCTTGGTAATGCTACATGGTCCTCCAGGAAGATCATCTTCAACCTTGATTTCCACATACAGCAAGACATTTCCATCTAGATGCATAGTTCTAGTGCACCAATCACTATGGTATGTTGGTCCCATTTCCTGAGCCCACGACGATATTATGTTATGTGTTTCACTGTGGATCATAGAATATCAGGGTTGGAAGGGACCTCAGGAGGTCATCTAGTCCAACCCCCTGCTCAAAGCAGGACCAATCCCCAGACAGATTTTTGCCCCCGATCCTTAAATGGCCCCCTCAAGGACTGAACTCACAACCCTGGGTTTAGCAGGCCAATGCTCAATCCACTGAGCTATCCCTCCCCCTTGGATACACTAAGCCAGCTCCTCATCTGGTACAGATCAGAATAACGTTACTGACCTGAACAAAGCAATGCTGATTTATACCACACAGATCATTTTTTATCCCTCCCAAATCCTCCAGGTAGAGCTGAGGGGAATTATTTGTAATAAAATAACTGATAACTGAGTCTGCCTCGGCTTCTCTTTGTGAATTGTCTGCAAAGAAATGGTGAAATGTGGTACTTTTGGTATTTGAAATTGCTTGTAAACTCTTGGGATTGTACATTATTGAACAGGTGCTAATAGCTGTTTGCCAACTTTCACTGGGCTGGGGTAGTCACATGGTGTTGATTCTGTTCCCTGATTGGATAATTCATTTAACTAGCATCTTGGAGTGGAAAATTCACCAGTGGAAAATCTGCAGGCTGGTCACTTTCTCTGTTCAGCGCATGGGTCTGGGGAGGATCTAAGCATCCAGTGCACTGGGCTGGAATATTTTTGCAGTGAGACTATAGCTGATTCCCAGCAAAGCTCCCACACCAGTGCACGATTGGGATGGTGGTGTCCTGCTCCCATGTGGGGCTCCCCAGGGCAAAGCGGCTCTGGTTGACCCGCAGGAGTCAGTCCCATATGTACCGCATGCTGTCAGGGTCCAGCTGGGGGCTGGGCAGATCCGGCTCCCCTGCGACAGCCCTGCTCACCACTGCCTGGCCCCTTCCCTGGCCGGCAGGTGCAGGCAGTGCCCATGCTCCTTTCTGGCCAGGTTCCACTGGCTCGGTCCCCATGTGCCTGGGGCACCGCCCCCGGCCAGCCACCCCCACTCCCCGCTGAGCCCTGCAGGCGAGGCTCTGCCATGGGGCACCAGCCCAGCTGGCTCTGGGAGGCCCCGTTGCTTAGCAGGGACCTTCCTCCTCTGCTCCTGGGGTCAGCCTGCCAGGACAGTTGTGCTTTCACTTACCGGCTGCTCCCATGGCGGAGCCGATCCCAGCTGCAAGGGGATGGGGTGAGGGCCAGAGTTTATAGTGGGGGTGCTGAAAGCCAGCGAATGAAACCGTAACCCACGTGGGTTCAAAAGCAATGTGAAAAAGCGCAATTCCCGCTCACACCACAGCTTTGGGCTTCTGAACAATTGCAAAATGCTGCTAGGTTCATTCTGACAGCACCAGCAAACTTTTTACAGAGCAACCTGGGGTGCTGCCGCACCTGCCATGCCCCTAGGTCCCGCGCCCATGTGCTCTGCTCCTTCACTCAGCCCCAGGCATGAGGGAATATCTGCCACGGTCTTAAAAGAAACCACGCACCCAGCGGCAGTTAGCCTAGGCGGTGAGAGGCCACAAGCGTCAGCCCTCAGGGCACAGAAAGCAAACATCAGGAATCCTGGTTCACTTTACAAGTGACCTGCACAAGTTTATTTTCCAAGCAGTAACAGAGCCCTGCAGCAGTGCTTAATTTGTGCTGGGGTGTGCCCATACTCCTTGAGGCTTGGCCATACATATTGCCATCAGTTATGAAAGTAAAAACACTGTTTGAACCCTGGCACCTCTTTCATTACCTGTTAAGCACTGCCCTCCGGGGTCTGCAACCTCCCCCGCCGCAGGCATTGAGCGCGGCTGCCAGGCTCAGCCTGACTCGGATTGCAAGTGAGGGAGAGAGGAAAGGGGGGTAGTCAAACTTCACCCGCTCTGTCATTACTACTTCGGTTCAGGAATGAAAAGGGCTTCCAGCAGCAGTAAAGTGCATGAGCAAGTTATGGAATTTTCCATGCCCTGCATTTACTGGTTTAGAAGATGGTATTTTGTGAGGGGGGCAGATGGAACACCAAACTATCTTCTATAGAAAAACACTACATACCACATTCCCTATATTAAACTAATAAGCTTATGCTCTAATAAATTTGTTAGTCTCTAAGGTGCCACAAGTACTCCTGTTCTTTTTGCGGATACAGACAAACACGGCTGCCACTCTGAAACCTATATTAAACTAGGCACTTGCCCAGTCAAAGCAACAGTTTGTGGAGGGTGGAGGTTAGAGCTCTACATGGATACAAAATTTATATCTGCATCCAATCCACAATCTGCAAAAATGATCCACGGCTATCCACATCCACGGATTTGCAGGGCTTTAGCTATACAATTTGGATCCACATCCATCTGTGACCCCCCAAAATGGTCTGAGGATATCCACAGACTTGCAGGGCTCTAGGGGAGGTACTTCTACAGTAAGGAAAAGGCACCAGAACTTGCCTGTATTCACATCTCTTCTCCACCCCCACAGCAATCCCTGCAGCTGTGGAAGTGAGCATTTCTGAATTGCAGAAAGTGTTTCCTTAAGAACAGGGTAGTTTATAGTAGGGCTTGAACATGACAATAGCTCCTCACATACAGATAGACAGTATATCACTAGCCTTAATGGAGAGAAAGTGGTTTGAGTAGTGCAGCTGTTCGTGTGTTGGACTGTGAAAAGCGAGTACTGAGGTCCCTGAACTACATGTTCAAGAAGTAGTAATGGAGAAAACTCTACTGAGAATAAGCAGAGTTTTGTAAAGTACCGCCCTAGTCTAGGAAGTATTTAATAGTACAATGTAAGAGTTCCTTCATTCTCTAGCAGGAACACTCGAAGCTATTTCAGATGACGTAGACCAATTCTTTGCAAAGCCTCTATTGTATTTTCATGGGGCGTATACATGTAAAGAAAAAACTAAGTAAACTGAAGGCAAGTTCAAACTGCTCTAAAAAACGCAAAGAAACCCTTATTTAACTAGAGGCTGGCTTACTGGAAGCATCTCCTCCACACAGCTGTTTACTACACAGCTGTACCTCGGGCAGGTTACATGACTTGAACACAACAATGCTAAAGACAACACTGACATTTGATTACAGGCTTTAGTTCCCTACTTTAGTTTTTCCATCTATTATGAAGATCTCAGCAAAATTCAATGTGTTTTATACAACAGTGAGCGGTTCAACGACGTAGACACAGCCTGTCTCCATGAGAAAAACAGTTAACATGTCACCCAACAGCCTGGAACCATTAGCATGTAGGCAGTTACTGAGTTAGTAGCTGGAATTAAGACCATCCCACACACAGACTGCAAGGAATTTGTTAGTTTCTCCATTAACGTTACCTGCCTGTTCCAAAAAGCTTTTCGTTATTTCACCCAGTGCATTCCATCGATACCGAGTGTGCTAATGAGACATTCCAGCTGGTGAGTCACCCTTCAGGAGCAGCTCTCTCTGTGCTGCCGGGTTAAGGGAGAGTTTGAGTGGTGCACAGCACAAGGGGGGAACATCAATGCTTTTGCAAACAATAGACCTCAAACACAGGAGTGTAGGATAAATTCTGAGCAAACTCAACAGGCAGCTAATGTAATGGTTATGGGAAGGTTCGACAGTGGCTGATATTTCAATGTGAATGGAGTATAGCTTCAAAATGCAGCATGATAAACACCTCCTGATGTGGCTTGCTAGTGCTTTGGTGAGCAAGAGAAGCAGCATCATATCTATAGCAATATACTGGAGTAACTATCACATGAAAGTTTTATTGCTGAAATTAAAAAAAAAAAAGATTTGGCTGCAGTTAGACTGAAGAGTTTAAAAAAACCACAAGAGCTTACAGGGTTTGCAGTGATTCAGGTTTAGTCCCATATAAACAGATTACAAAGTAAAGTTGCATCAAGAAAAAAGACTCAAATGATGATAATCAGCATTAGCTTTAACTCTTCTCATCTTTTTATGGTATATTAGACAGCTGATGCAGTTTTTGCATAATGTCTTTAGTACCAGTAGATGGGATATATCCTTGTTGGTCAGTTTTTATGTTATTTATTAATTTACTCATTAAGTCACAAATAGGTTTCCACATTAATTCACACAAACAAACCAAAAAACAGGCTTATAAAAAGACTGAAGTCTGGGGAGTGGGCAATTTCATAAACTGGTATTTTGCTTCAAAGCTTCTTAGAACAGGTCAAGATTATTTCAACTTCCAAGGTCACCATATCTATATATTACAACTAGATGGGATAAGAATGATCCTGAGCACAAAATATGTGAAATACTTAGATCCCAAGTTTAGCATTTAAAACTGATTCACATCTCTAACCAGTTATAACATTGGGACTTTATTACTGAGACAGGAAAGAATGTAGTGCTCCTTGCCATAGTAGGATCAAATCATCTGAGTTATGCATCCAAAAGGAGGTCACTTTACATGTTTTCGTAAAGACAGAGGGGTCTAAATAATTTAATTTTACCATATACAAACTCTGTATTTGTAAAATACGCAAAAAAATTTGAAATCAAAATCAAAGCATTTTACAAGAACCTTGATGGCTGTTAACGAATTATGGTTAAAAGAGACGAGACCAGAGTTAGGTCAGTTTTAGATGGATACAGTACTTTTAAGTTCCCATCCATGTCCACAACGCGAACCTGCTCCACTGTTAATGGAGAATTCTCTTGCTCTGCATTTTGGCTGGGATTTGAATTCACTGGTTCAGAAGTCATGTCCGATTCACCATCAGACACGGATTCTTCCTCCGCATTCTCTAAAGTGAATTTGTTGAGTTCTGCCATTTTCTGATTAGGAAACAAAAAGGAATCAAAGATTTCAATGTACAGGGTGAACGCAGTGGATGGGCTGTGAATTGCTTAAAGAGTTTCCAATAAGCAGGCCTGAGCTTTACATACTCCTGAGGGACTGATACCATAAATGGAAACCTTCAGTAATCATTTAAGCATTTTTTTAAAAAAGAAAAATACAGCTCTCCATATAGGTTAGTGAATTCTATGGGAAATCCTCCTTCTAGCCTTGTCCCCACATTCCACACAAGCAGGTTTACAAATCAGGCGTTGCATCCCAGCCCTTTGATTCTAAATGAAAAGGGCCTGCTCCAGTGTCATTATTAAGGACTCTGCTTTCAACATATTTTAAGTTGTCCTCATTCCTGCCCTATATCAACTACACATGTGTCGTTGAGCTTGGACCTCAGAACATGGTAATGATAGTTAATTAATGAAGTGTAGGAGGAGTGGAACCAGGAGGGTAAAGCATACATGAGTTTGTCTTTCCAGTGCAGGAGGAAAGCATCCATCAGACACCCTGGACTGCGGGACCTTCACATGAACAAAACTGATGATACTTTGTTGTGACGAGTTGCAAAGAAGTTTAAGTGTGGAATCCCCCAGTCTTGAAAAATGAGGCAGACTATATCTGGCCCGAGAGACCATTTGTGATGACTGGTGAAAGATCTGCTCAATCTGCCAGACTATTCTGGAGACCTGGATGGTGGGAGGCTTTGAAGTGAATTGGAAGATAGATCTTGTCAGCCTAACTTCACATTTTTTTGGATGAGTTTACAAGTTTGGCTGCTAAAGGTAATGTGTTGATGTAATATAATTAGACTTCTGTAAGGCGTCTGACTTGGTACTGCATGACATTTTAATTAAAAAATTAGAATGATATAAAATTACCATGGCACACATTAAATGGATTAAAAACAAGTCTCAAAATGTAACTGTAAACGGGGAATAGTCATCGAGCAGGTCTGTTTCCAGGAGGGTATCGCAGCGTTCAGTTCTTGGCCTTAAGCTATTTAACATTTTTATCAATGACCTGGAAGAAACTGTAAAATCATCACTGATAACATTCGCAGAGGACACAAAATTTGGGGGAGTGGTAAACAATGAAGAGGACACGTCACTGAGTCAAAGTGATCTGGATTGCTTGGTAAATGGGGCACAAGAAAGCATGATGCATTTTGACAGAGCTAACTGTAAATGTATTCATCTAGAAAATCAATGTAGGCCAAACTTGTAGAATGCAAAACTGTATTCTGGAAAGCAGTGACTCTGAAAAAGATTTGGGGATCACTGTGGATAATCAACTGAACATGAGCTCCCAGTCTAACTCTGTGGCCAAAGAGAATCTTGAGTAGGAGTAAAGAGATGATTTTACCTCTCTACCTGGCAGTGGTGCGACCACTGCAGGAATACTGTGTCCAGCTCTCGTGAGGGTTCAAAGAAGGGACACAAGAATGATTAAAGGATCAGAAAACATGCCTTCTAGTGACAGACTCACAGAGCTCAATCTATTTAGCTTAACAAAGAGATAGTTAAGGGGTGAGCTAATTACAGTCTAAGTACCTAAATGGGAACAAATATTTAATAATGGGCTCTTCAACCCAGCAGAAAAAGATGTAATATGATCCAATGGTGGGAAATTGAAGCTAGACACATTCAGACTGGAAATAAGGTGTACATTTTTTACAGTGAGTAATTAACCACTGGAACAGCTTGCCAAGGGTTGTGGTAGATTCTCCATCACTGACAATTTAAAAATCAAGATTGGATATTTTTCTAAAAAGCCCTGCTGTATGGATTATTTTGGAGGAGGTTCTCTGGCCCGTGGAGGAGGTCAGACTAGATGATCACAATGGCTCCTTCTAGCCTTGGAGCCTATGAATCTAGATAGAGGTGTGCATGTCCAATAGGCAGTAATGCATCTGAAGTCCATTGACACTTCCTGATTAAGAAGTGGCATAGTCACATGCAATAAAGTTACCAATAGTAAATGTTCATAGTAACATGCAATAAAGACAAAATTATAAACAATAAAGGGAGAAATTAAGGTCCATGTACCTCCCTAATCCAACTTGGTTCTCTTATTCAGGGGCACACACAAAGAACAAGCTAGAGAGTCAGCTTACTGGAATACTTACTAGAATAAGGGTGTCCATGACATCTTTGCATATCTGAAGGCTGGTGCCGCTCGTCACTTCCAGAAATAGCTCACAAGTGGTTTTTCTAATCTGAAAAGTATTCCAGATGGACTCAGAAAAGAGAAGGCTGAATTGTAATACAATGAAATAGAAACTAATGCACACAGCTCCATAATCACATTGGTGCATTGGTGGGAGATTTCCATTACTTGCATCTGAAGAAGTGAGGTTCTTACCCACGAAAGCTTATGCTCCCAGTACTTCTGTTAGTCTTAAAGGTGCCACAGGACCCTCTGTTGCTTTTTATTGGTGCATTTGTTTTTCAAAGAATATTTCAGCTTTATTTGAAAAACATCCAAGTGCACAAGTAGCTACACGTGAATCTTGCTAACTTCATGAAGGAAGAACTGTATGTTTGCACCTATCTGGGCAGCTCAATAACCAGCTGTCTCAGGCCAAAACATCGTACCTTTGGAACGGCTTACTACAGAGCATGGTTTCTCAGCCTGTGGGTTGCCATCCAAAGATCGGGTGACCAGGATTCGTCAAAGGCTGTGCCTGCACTATGAGCTTAGGGCATGATGCCCTTGTTTGCGAACACATACTCATGCTAGCTGTATCAACAGCAGTCCACCCACTACAGCCATGCTGAGTACAGACCTACTGGTTTCAGGGGAGTACATACTCAGCATGGCTTAGTTGTGTCTCTGCTGCCATTACCTGTACTATGATGGCTACACGGTTATTTATACTCCCGCTAGTTCGATGACAGGTAGTACAAGTATCTGTACACGATCAAGGGAAATCACATCCCTAGCTCATGGTGTAGATGTAGCCAAACAGTTGAGTGGGAGGCCTGGTCAGGTCCTGCCCTTGGGGAGATGGGAGGCCCTGGGATGGGGCAGGCTCCCACACTCATCCCACAGCAGTGACTCCTACAGGGCTGGCTGGGCTCGTATGTACTGCCTACTGCGTGAGGTCACAGCACCACTCCTCCATCATGACGACAGGCTGCCGGCCGGGCCAAATGTGAGTGGGTAACCCTACGACCCCAGAGGTTATAACACCCAGAGTGGGGAGCCAAGCCCAGCCAGCCCCACCGGACAGGAGCCACTGCTATGATATGCACAGTGTTCTTTTTTAGTAATTATTACAGCAGCATGCATTATGTAATCTAGATAAAAAATACTTAGTAAGACAGATTTTTTTCTCGCTCCAGTAAAGCTATTCACTGGGTTGCTACAGGCCATCAAGGTTAAGCAGCACTGCTAAATAGCTTAACATAATTTTGACATTCAGCATTAAAAATGCATAGTTTGACTTTAAATTCATTTTTTAAAATCTAGTGCTTTTAGTATATAAACTTTAGACCTTAAAGTTCTTCTAAACTCGGTCATGAATTTCAATGGAGACTTGAACATATGGTAATATCAGGAGTATTTATTCCACAACACCTCTGAGTATCTCCTGACAAGGAGAGGATTGGAGTGATTTAGTTTTGAAGCCTGGCCCATTTCCACTATCATTGAGACTCAGATATAAGTGGATTGAAACTTTTGTACCTTTGTTCTCTCACTGTTAGTGATTGGTGGGAAAGAAATCACAACGCCCTCAGCATCTACTAGACAAGGATAGTTCTCTTTCCCATCCAGTAATTGAAGGTACCTGTCAAGGAAAAAAGCTGAAGATAATGGAAAAAGAACAATCAGGCAACAATAAATAAGACAGTTGGAAGAGTGGGAAAATGGAGGTTGTGTGTTTCTGATCCAACACACAGAAAAACATAACTGCATGGCCTGCACTGAAGGTGAGTAATGCAGTAATATCATGAAGCACTTTAAAGTAATATTCCGATTGCCAAAGTGAGCAAACATGTTCTTACTGCTTTTATTGTGCCCAGTGCTCAAAATATAGCAACATTTTAGAGCTTGTTTTACTGACGCTATGAGTTCATATGCTTAAATTTAAGTCTCATTACCTTTCTCCACCACTTACAGAAATATGCAATCCCCACTTTGTTTACCTGGTCAGTTTCCCCCAAACATGCATGATGATGGACATGTGAGATGATCCCAATAGGAATGGGATGGGAAGGGTGATGTGTCGCTTTCCTTCAAATTAGATGTATAGTCACTTAAAGCAACAGAGGGTCCTGTGGCACCTTTGAGACTAACAGAAGTATTGGGAGCATAAGCTTTCGTGGGTAAGAACCTCACTTCTTCAGATGCAAGTGAAGGCTTGCATCTGAAGAAGTGAGGTTCTTACCCACGAAAGCTTATGCTCCCAATACTTCTGTTAGTCTTAAAGGTGCCACAGGACCCTCTGTTGCTTTTTACAGATTCAGACTAACACGGCTACCCCTCTGATACTAGTCACTTCAAGGTTTCAGCTCCTTACAAGCTGTTCCATTGACAGAATTTTGGACATTTAAGCACAATAAGTTTACTTATGTGACATTTATATGTAGCTCCCCTCCACTTTCCCGCCTCTCAAACATCCACCGTCTTTAAGCACAGTTTATATTGTAGTAATGGTGACAACTTCCAAATTAACTCTTGGTATAATAGGAGGCACAACAACATGTCACAACAACCACATTTTACTCAGTATTGTTATTTGTAAATCCCCCACCCCCCCAACTCTTTTTTCCTCTCTAGATTTTCAGGAGCTCATGTTGAGTGCATCTGCACCATTACATGTTGCCTTTCATAACTAAGCACAGAGGGCAAATCTGATGTTCTTTGCAGTTACAATATTGCTGCTTTTCACGTGATCTTAAATTGGCCAAAATGTGTCTGATCCATTTGAAAGCAGATGTGCATTAATACACTGACTTGTGCAGTCCAGAAACATTCTGACGCTTCTTCTGTTTCCTTTGTTCCTCAGCCTCTAACTGCAACTGACGGACAAGATCCTTTGCCTTGATCTCCTTCCGACCCAGTGGCATTACCTGTATCAGAGAAAAAGCAAATACTTAAAAGTTAAGAGCCATTCATTGATGTCAGGACTATCTGAGCTAGTTCATAAGAGCTAAAGGGATAAAAAAATGGGGAGATTATAATATTTAACTGAAAGTTCCCATAACTAATTCTTCTATTTCAATATACTGCTTGGAACATAGACAAGGGGGGATTTTATGAAACACGTGTGACATTTCATTCTTTAAAAACATCCTAGATACTCAGGCATGTTTAAACTCCCTGCCAGGACTCTTGTTTGTGTTACCACACCAAAGGGACATTCCTATTAATTATGGTATGTTCTTGAGTTTTGAACATCATGTTTATTTTTGAGTTGAGTGAATAGGAGACATCCAAGAATAAAGAGCTTGACTTGAGATACATATCTTAGAACCATGGTTTGCCCAAGGACTTTCCAGTGCTTTGGACTATTTTAGAAGAAAAAACTGAATAGTTTTAGTATTAACTCTTATGCCCTACAGGCCTAATTTGTGATGTGTATATCTCAGATTTTACTTTACTATAAAGCTCTGTAGAGTTTAATCGAGTCTGCAGAGTTTAGAAAACTCCCCCACACCGATTAGTGCTGCTGAAGTCTCTTCTAGTTGTCCTAGGTTTTATCAAGGGTGGCTGCTGTTACATGCTCAAGCAGTGATTATGGTCCCTCACTATTTGATCCGCTCTGCAATCCGCCTTCTCATTGGTGCTGCAAACAGACTGGAGCAAAGCAAGACTCAGAGGGAGCAGCAGGATGGAAAACGGGTAGAAAAATAATTTAAAAAAGCAAACTTTTTATTTAACTTTACATGTTGCTAGTTCTTTGCCTTCTTTAGACTTTGTTTTGTACTTCTCTTTAGTTTATTAATTACTTGTAGAACTTCAGATTCTACATAGAGATTTCTTTCCAAGAACCATCACACTTCAAATGTTCATCTGTGTGGAAAAACGAGTCCAGAGCCTCCTATCATCCTTACTACGAGAACACCCACAAACTCAAACACAAAATGGCTACGCAAATAGCCCATGCTATATTTACAACCAACACCTTCTGATAGATTGTACTTTCACAAGTCAAGAAAGCTGAAATGCTTCAAACAGGCTATACTCCTAAATCACGGTTCAGTTTGAAGTCAATGGGACTTGCATTCCCACGTCACTCTGCTGATTTTGAAAACTCCACCCAGAGGTACTTACACAGGGGCTTTGGAGCCTAACTTTAGGCTCCTATATTTTAGTCTGTACATATAAAGGCCACAATCATTTTGTTATCATATTGAAAATCTAAACTTCTTGTGGTTAACACCGAAGCAAGCCATTTAAAATGACAAAGATGATTATTCTACTCAGAGAAAAATATTTAACAATACAATTTTAGCCCCAGATGCTGCAAACACTTGATTTTAAGCACATTGAAATCAATGGGACTATTAGTGAGTGAAGTTATGTACCCACTTAAGTGTTTGCAGGATCTAGACCTTAGTTCTCAATGTTTTATTTTGCCTATAGCAGTTACATAAAACTGAAATAAAATACCCCAACAATAGTGCAATTAAAACAGAACCATCCTCATTTATAATCCAGCACAGATTTTCTTCATCTAAAGTTGCAATGGACAAAATCTAAAATTCATTTTACAAAGCCTCAATGTGATTTAAAACAGCTATTTGTTTTAGATCAAGTAATTTAAATTATGACAATGATTTAGATGCCTTTATTTTAATCACTCCATGCTGGAAATACTCCTGCACAGCTGAGAGGAGATGGTACGGGGGGGAGCTGTGTCCAACTGGGGAAAACACACTATGGTTTATTTCTAATAAGCAAATAACCCCTGCTTCACCACTTTGCCTCCTCCCACCACCTTAAAAAAAAAAGGTTAGTCAATTGCTCTCCTGTTGTATTAATGGAATGAGAAAAACACTTTTTTAGGTGCATCTCAGAGGCTATTCCCACGGTTTGGTCAGCAATTAATGATAACGGGCAGAAAAAAATATCGCACTGGCTCATACTATGAAGAACCATCCCACAATTTGGATTCTGGTCCCTTTAGAATCATGATGTTGTGGACAATTGAATTTGAAGATCCAACAAAATCTTTCACTTGTGACCCAAGGAAATAATTGGACCAAAGTCTCCAGAAGTGGAAGAAGTGTTCATTAGCCTGCTGTATTCTGTGACTATTCACACAAAATAACTTGTATTAAACAGGTTTGCCCAATTGGCAAGCAGAGTCAGGCAGTTAGATGTCCACATTCTAGTATTTGCACCTGCAATTAAGGCCATAAGAGAGGCAATGAAGTTCAGGATTTATTTGTGATCTCTTGGACAAAGTCCACACTTGAAACATTTTTTTCTAATTTCAATTATATATGAGAGACTGGTTCCTGGATTCTACTGCTGGCTGGTATTGTTTGCTATGAGTTAAATATATTCTGTGGCGTGAGCTCTCAGAAAGCCTTGTTTGATCAGGGATTACTTTGTGGTCTGCATGGTTTAAATCAGAGATGCTTTGCCATCTTGACTATTAAAAGTAAACAAAGAACCAAAGATTAGCAACATTTCATCAGGAAGTACAGTTAAAAGTGTTTTTGCCTTGGGCAACAGGTAGGTAAGTTTACTAGAGCCTGTCAGTTCCTTTGTAGCAAGAGACAAGTACTGGACTTGTTCCAAATAATTTCTAGCTTCAAATGGCCTCAGTCCATAAGAGGGCAACTGTTGGAGGCCTGAACCTCATCTGTATATGATTAAACACTTTAGACAAAATGCATTAACTACTAACATTTGCCTGCACTCCTATGGAAATGAACAGAAATGCCTTGATGATTGCATTATTAGCGATGGAAACAAGGCAGTCTGCATCTAAGAGTTCTAGCCAGCCAAAGTGAGGTCATGGACCATATTTCAGGACTCTATAGCTCCCGAACCTTAACTAACACACACACACACACCCCCGACCTGGTTTGCAATCACAGCTTCTAGAATTAAACGAGCTTTACTGCCATTGAAAATTTCTTCTGGCTCCCCCTGTGCAGATGTGATGATTGAAGAGAAGAGCAGGTCTCTTCATGACAACACATTACCTTCTAGCAATAAGAAGAGATGCACAAACACTGACAGAATTGTGTGTGTTCAGAGTGCAGCTATTTCTGATAGAATATCCAAGTGTAATACTGAGTTATATTTTACATTTTATCCGAGTTTCCTGTCAGGAGGCTAGCTTACCCATGATTAGTAAGAAGGAACCAAGACCTGGAGAGAGAGAATCTAGTTTTTAGTACTGCAAATGAACCTGACCACTAGAGTGCGCATCTCTGTTGGAACACAAATGGATGTGGAGCAGATTGACTTCTACTCTAAGCAGGCAGTGTTCCTGTTTGAAATGGCTCATTACAGAGGAGTTACTGCAGGAGCACCCAGAGCTTAGTTTTACATCCAAACCCTGGTGAGACCCTGCAGATTCACTAACTGGACACTAGAGCACCTTGGAGAAGAAACATTACTTTTAGCCCATGTAAATTCTGAGACAGCTTTTCAAGTGTAGGACCTCGAACGTAGAAGGGTTTTCTGCTACTTGTTATTGTAGAAAAATCAATTTTGCCAGACATATTCAGTCCTGAAACTCAATTTCTTTCTAACATGAAGTACTACCCTCTGTGGTAAAAGCTGCCTTTGAAATGACTGGCACAACCATCTTGCTATCATCACACACTGAATGAGGATAACTACGGTATCCCAGCAGAAGCCATACTTGGGCAATCCCTGGAAATGAAGTACATGGTCCCGCTGATTAGACTGTGCAGAGAGAAGAAATGAACAATGCTGAGCTGCTCTCAAAATCCACACTATTCAGACTTCCCTGTTTAATTAGATCAACAATGAAGTTAATGAGTTCACTGACTTCCTCTTACAGTGGCAATTCACAAAGGGGTTTCCTGAGCAGCATGTTAAAGTAACATTTTGTAGCATAGGTTTAAGTCTTGTATCGAGTTTAGTTTAAGAGCGCGGTATACTAATGAGTTGTAAATGATTACATTATCTGGGGGTGTGGCAATAGAAACTGCCAGAGAGAAAGAATTGGTGAACAGAGCCTGAATTTGATTCAGCTGATTACCTTATAGACTGCTGCCGATCACTCCTGGTACATTCATGTGAATGAACACCTGCTATGCTGCACAACACTCCAGGTATATCCTAACATTTTATGGACTTCCACTGAACATTAACTTGGCAACAGCTCAACACAGATGAGAGGACCAGCAGTGAAACTGTTAACAGGGAAACACCAAGACCTCTGTCACCCTAAGCAAAGGTGCATAAAATGCAAGATCAAAATGCTCTTTATGGAGAAACACGTTGGACTGCTTTACCTGTTTGAATGTTTAAGGTATTCAGCTAGTGCTAGGGGTTCTGTGACTACTAGTAAATCAGATAATTTGATAAACGTGCACATTCTGAAGGATATTTGAACAGTGAGGAGTTTTCTGAGTCTGATTTAGATAGGGATTGGTACAATGTTGGCACACTTTCTGAATTTTACCTCCTGGTTCCAGTTAAATTTTCTCATTTCTTTAGCGTGCAAAATTACATCTTCCCATTTCTGTATCACTCCAAAGTTTGATAAAGCAACAGGAAAAAGGTTATTTATCCTACCTTTAATTCGTTAGGCGGCTGCGCATCATACAGCAGGGGCGCTTTGATCTGCTGCAAGTCATGTGTGGCAATGGTTGCTGCTGTTCGTTTCTCACAGATGTCATCATGAAGTTTGATCTAACAAAATGTGCAGGACACAGAAATATGAAGTTACCAGCCAATGTCCTTCAGCATTCCTGTACCATTACCAGCTTCAACCTTACTCTAAGTTGTCTTATTAAACTAGCCCCGTAGTAGCCAAACATTTTCACCCCCTCCATCAACTTAGTCTTTTTCCATTTGACAAGCCTTTGCTTCCCCCTCTGTTGGATGGGGCTGAAAGCAATAGTTCTCTTTACTTGTTTACAAAACAGAGTAATTCACCATTGTCCACATGGCACTGGAAAGAATGCTTGTTAATTTCCTGATAATTACGCTCTGTAGCCTTCCATTTAAATGGATAGATGTTGGTAAACTATTTCAACTGACAAACTGAAATCGACAGGGAAAAAAAAACTGATTAGTAAAAAGTCAGCGGGAGCGCAGCCTCCCTGCCTTGCACCTGTAGCAGTGCAGGGAGCCCTCTGCAGCCCCTGCTCTCACTAACTGGGAGTGCTGGGGGGTCCCTGCTCTGCAATACCAGGACAACAGCATTCCTCACCCCCCTTTGGCCTGCAGGGATCCAATGTCACCAGCCCAGAGAGCCCTCTGCAGCTCTGCTGTCACAGCCCCACCCACTCACCAGCCAGGAATGTGGAAGCCATCCCTGTGCAGGAACTGTTCAGCAGCAACCTGGGGCCAGGGGCTCTGCCAGAACCACAGTCTTCCCTGCACCCCGGGTCCCATCAGCCATGCAGGGAGTCCCCTGTATTCTCCTAGTGTCAGTGCTGCCGTAACCCCAAACCTAACCCCTGCTTAATTTCCAGTAACTGTAAAAATTAAGGATATATCTATACAGCAAAAAAGCCTGACAGCAGCAAGTCTGAAAGCCCATGTCAATGACTTGGGCTCATGCAATAGGACTATAAATAGCAGAGCAGACATTCCCGTTTGGCTGGAGCCTGGGCTTTGAAACCTGGCGAGGGGGGTATATCTAAGAGACAGGGCTCCAGCCCGAGGAAGAACATTTACACTAATATTTTTATCCCCATATGCGAGCCTGGGTGAACTCAGACATGCTGTCATGGGTGGGGTTTTTTCCATTTTTTTTTAACCCTAAAGCTGTTGAAATTAGAGAAAAAAAATCAATTTCTGACAAGCCTAATTATAATGCAGAGACAGAAGAGAGGAGTTCAGATTGTTTTGCTGGTTCCATAAAAATGGAGACAAAAGATAATAATTAGGGAGCAGATAAAATGCTTCTATTTAGACATTTAATATATCAATAACAAGAGGAAACTTCCCTCCAGCTTACAACTCTATGATAGGTCAAATTTTGCCCGGCTCTACTTGTTTTTCTTTCAAAATAATCTTCCCCATCCTCCACTCTCTCCTCCCCAGCCCTAAATCCCATACTTATTAACTATACAAATAAGGAAACTGAGTATCTGAAGATGCTTATTACCACATATGGCAAAGCTAGCAAACCCATGAAAAGAAACTGATCCAATCTCAACAAGGTGTTTGGGGAAAACACTCCATTGCAGCCTGCAACTTTAAATGCAATTGTTATGCATAATATTTTGAAAGATTGTGCATTTGTAAGCATCAATTACTGTATGGGACCAAAGTTGGGCACTTACTTGAATGAACAAAAAACACTTTGGGTGATCTATCCCTCTAATTCATCATTTTCCATTAGGAAATGTGTAGCAGAGCACAAGTCGACCAAGGTAGAAAAACTATAGATGCACAAGGACCTGTACATTTGAGAAAAACTAGCATCTGCCATCTAGTGGACAAGTATCAGAGGGGTAGCCATGTTAGTCTGGATCTGTAAAAAGCAACAGAGAAGTCCTGTGGCACCTTTAAGACTAACAGATGTATTGGAACATAAGCTTTCGTGGGTGAATGCCCACTTTGTCGGATGCATCCAATCCAAAAGCTTATGCTCCAATGCATCTGTTAGTCTTGGATGCATCCGACAAAGTGGGCATTCACCCACGAAAGCTTATGCTCCAATACATCTGTTAGTCTTAAAGGTGCCACAGGACCCTCTGTTGCTAGTGGACAAGGTGACTAATGTACTAGGTAGGAAATTTTTTCAAACATACCTCCTTCAAGTCTGAAAACTAGAGTACAAACATGTGCTATTAGATGGCTTAATATAGTTTTAAAGCCACATATGGTGTTTAAAACTAGACTGGACAAAGCATTGAAGAACAGATGTAGGGCACTACCAGTCCAGCACCAGAGAAAAAACACACTGTGATCGAAATCAGTGATACTCAGACCGAGCCTCGTAAGCTGTAAGTGGCTCTTTAGTGTGTGTCCCGCGGTTATTTGCAGAACATATTAAAACACTGTGAGATTTAATTATTAACCAGTCTAAGTTCTTAACCAATCAAGATGCTTATATTATGTTATTAACCAACTGTAGTTGATAAAATAATAATATAATCTATATATTATATAGATATTCTCACAGCAATAGATAAACTAAATATTTCCTGCCATACTGTTGAAATATGGCTATATAGTACTATTGTGAATGAAACAATGAATTCACACTACTGTGGCTCTTTTGGGTAACGTTGATCCCTAATTTGGCTCCTGAACCACTGAGGTCTGAGTATCACTGATTGAAACAGTCTTTGCGGTCTCTGATTTTAACATGGATTCACATTTATCCTTCGTACCCAGTACATAATGTATATGGCAAAGCTACAAGGAGCTTTTAAACTGGTAGCAGAAATCGGTGTGCTTATGTGGCATCCTCCACAATAGTATCTTGAGCTCCTAACACCTTTTTCATAAAGAAAGCTTTGAGTGATCTACTGCAAATTTCAGTTTATTACAAATTGGGGCAGAAATCTGAAACTAAAGCAAATTGCACATAAAGGAATAGATGCAAATTGTTTTGTACTGTTATACTGCAGTCAATTTAAGAGTCCCCAGAATTTAAAAACATTAATGTTCATCATAACAACTGATCAGTTACTTCCTTGGTTGGGAAAAGCTCCCTCTCTAAAAAACTAAACCCATGTACTTACAGAGAAGCAGTCCTCGAGGTTTATGCTTGTGTGCAATAGCTTCTTTAGTCACTATTTTCTCTTTAATGGAGTCTATACCAAGGAATAGACTGTTCGCAATTCTGTTCATTTGGAATGGGAGTAAAATGATCACATTGAAAACGGATTCACAAAAGTTCTAACCTAATCCTTCCATAATTACCTGTGCAGAAAGAAATCTCTTCAAGGCATTTCCTTGCTTCAAATTCATTCCCTTCACCACACAGCAAACAATGTATGGCCGAACTTCTTTGATATTTGGACTAACTTTAACTACCATTGGAGCTGGATTTTCTGCAATGTGCAGAATCTTGATCATCAGTTTATTCACCTCTTCCAGCTTGTCCTGTTCCCCATCTCCGCTATCCTTTTTCTGGCGTTTATCCCTCTTTTTTCTCTTACTCTCTTCTTTATCAAAGTTGTCTGGTTTCCCTTTTCCTTTGCCACCTCCTCGGCCTCCAACCCGCAAGTACTCCAGAATGGATTTTGTCTGGCAGCTATTGACCATTTTCTCCAGCCGCTTGTCTTTCAGTTTGTTCCCTCTGAAGTTGACCTCCTTTAATTTAGGGCAGTCAGCAAGCTCAACGGGGATTTCTGATAACTCGTTATTGGAAACATCCAGGATCTGAGAGAGGAAAAGCATTTACAAAGTTAGACTGGCTGCTTCTAAAAGACTTGGGCCTAGCTCTGCCTTGGCACGCTGTTTGCTCAGAAGGCAGCTAGATGCCACATGGTAAGCCATGGCATAAAATGTCTACATTTTATGTAGACATCTCCCCCCCAACCACACACACACACAAAAAAAGATCATTTGTTATACCTAACCCTAGAGCCAAGATATGTCATTCTGTCAATGCACCATTACATAGTTCATGAATTCTGCCAGTTCCTCTATAGAACATCCACCACTTCTAGAACTTGTAATTTAGCAGACTCCAATGCATCAGTCTTTTCTCATAAAGGTCTAATTGTCACCCACGCTGACAACTCTCACAAGTCATGCAACATTTGTGACTTTCTTAAAGCCCCAGTATCCAGGATCAATGAAGCGAGAAGCTCATCTTCCATTAAAAAAAGTGTTTAGCCCTCTTGGTTGCGGAGAAAAGCTTGATAACTTGAACCAAGTGCAATCTAAAGGCTCAGAAACTAGAAAGCAAATAAAATGAAGCCCATATGTGGTGTTAAAAAAAAAACTGATTTTAACTAAGTGCCTAACTTGTGCTATTTGTACACGGGGGTTGGCAAAACGGTCTCTCTCCCTTCCCACTGGGCTCCAGCATCACCCCATTCCAACCTACAGGAAACCATCTGCAATCTCCTGTGGGGTCTCAGCCCCTCAACCCCTTCTCCACCCACCATATGAGGGGTACAACCTCACCTCCCCCAGGGGTAGCCAGTCTCTTTGCCCAGCCCCTTCTCCTCACCCTCTCCCCCTGACCTTGAGGGCCGGCAGGTTGGCGATGGCAGAGTCCAGCTCCTGCAGCCCGTTGTCGGCTGCCTCCAGTTGGCTGAGCAGTGGGAGGAGGCCGGAGGCGCCCGGGGGCAGGAGGCCGCCGGGCAGGGCACTCAGGCAGTTCCCGGAGAGCAGCAGGGTCTGCAGCTGGGGGGCGGCCCGGGCCAAGCCTGGCCCTAGCTCCCGGAGCCGGTTCCCGGTGAGGTTCAAGCTCCGCAGCTGGGGGAAGGCGGGGGCCCCCCCAGGAGCGCAGGGCCCGGCCGGGTCCCGGGCTCCCCCCAGCGCCGCGGGCAGCGTCTCCAGCCCGTTCCCGGACAGGTCCAGCACCCGCAGGGCCGGCAAGGGGCCTCCGAGCCCCGGGCCCTCCGGAGCGCCCAGCCCCGCCGGGCCCAGCCCGTTCCCGCGCAGCACCAGCGTGTGCAGAGCCGGCAGCGCCGCCGCCAGCCCCGGGCCCAGCTCCCGCAGCGCCCCGCAGCCGCTCAGCTCCAGCGCCTGCAGCAGCGGCAAGGCCAGGAGCCGCGGGGGCAGGCGGCCGCCCCCCGCCCGGATACGGGCCTCCACCGCCGCGCCGGGGAGAACCAGCTCCCGGCGCCGCTCCCGCTCCGCCGCCTCCAGCTCCGGCCAAGAGGCCGGGTCCGCCATGCTGCCTGCCGACCCCGCACTTCCGGGTCACGGCACTGCTTCCGGGGGCGGTGCTGGCCTGGGGTTGGTCGCCTGACCATAGAGAGCGGCGCGGAAGGCGGGCTAGAGTGTCCCATCATCGCTTGTACAGCGCCACGCCCGACACTGCCATAGAGTGAGGGGCCGCCAGGGAGGCCAGAGGGCCGCGTTCCATTTCCGAGGGAGGAGAGTGGGTGTGGCTGCCATGGAGAGCAGCACAAAGGGAGGCTAGAGTGTCCCACTAGCCTCCCACTAGCCTCCCCCTTATGGCCAACCTGCCTGGAGTCACCCTGTAGGGTGGGGGGGTCTCCGCCCAGCTCTGGGACAGCTGGTGCCTGTGCCTGTAACTGAGGGTGTGTCTACACTACAGCCACAGCAGCTGTGCCCTTGTAGCCCTGGGGTCGCCAAGTCTGATGGGACGAATTCCTGGACGTTTCATCACATTTAATTAAAGATTAATCTTTAATTCCTGGAGACTCCAGGACAATCCTGGCAGGTTGGCAACCCTATGTAGTAGCACCGTAGCACAGACCCTACATCCACGGTGTTCCATTGATGTAGGTAACTCACAGTCGCTAACCCACCTCTCCCAGAGGCAATACAGGCGGCAGCTAGGTCAACTGAGGGTTAGGTTGATCTACCTACGTCATGCAGGGCATGGAATTGTTCACAGTGTAGCTAGGTCAATCTAATTTTTAAGTGTAGACCTGGCCTAAATGTGTGTGCAAAGCTGAGGGCAGATTTTAGCCTGTGGCTGATGCCTGGCTGCACCATTTTGTCACAAGGTGGCAGTGCCTATAAGGGCCCATTTTTTCACCTCAAAGGATGGGAAGTACTTTCTTTCACTGACATAAATGGGACTAACTGTACATGAAATGAGTGTGGTTAAAGGACATTGAAAGGAGAGGGGAGGGCTCACTATCTCAGCCTAGGCAGGGGGATTTAGGGGGGAATCATTCTCCTTTTCCCCACCTCTATTCTCCCAAAACTATAGCCAAAAAAAAAAAAAGTTATGGTAAAAGACCATTAAGGTGCAAAGTCAATCACTCAAATGTTAGGAAATGACAGAAATGCCTAGGCAGCCTTAATTCATCTCCCTTCTGCATATGGATTATGATACAGTCTTCACATAAGCACATACAATTTTTGTTTACAAAGGAATTTGTCCCTTTAATACCACACACATTTGACCTTAATTATACAACATGTAACCTTTAAATGTGAAATAAAATGTGTTAAAAATAAAATAGGAACTGTTTAATATCCCAAATAATTTAGAAAATGTTTTTTGGACTTGTGGACTTCCTAAAAATATGTGTATTTGGAGGCCTGATGATATATTTAAAATATGACCATTTAATTCCTTTATTATTATTAAGAAGAGACAATCATTAATCAACCTCATTTACAAGAATCCCCTATGAAGGGACATTTTCAAACAGTGAAAATGTAATAATTATAACCTAGAGCTATGCAAACTTCTTAAGAGACACAATATAAAAGCCAAACACTTCAAAAAGCCAAACCAAGTAGGATAATTAAATATACTCTATTCTGGTATCCTAAAGAATCAGTTCACATTCTCCTGTCATTCTGAAAGAAACTTCAAAAAATATACACTATGGTACAGAAACACAGATACCAGCAAAATCAGATGCTACGTGTGTCTTCAGAGTATGTCTCTAACTTCTAGCTAAAACACTAGGAGTGAATCTATTGCTCTGCCAACAGAGGGGGTATCTTGTCCACGTATGTATATTACCAGAAAGCAAGATGACTAGTGCCATGTGTTGCTCAATTAGAGCAAGAAAATATTATAAAGGGGTGTTATAGCGAGGAATATTAATACTCTCGGCTTGCCAATAGTTTTGCACTTGCTTAAATTTAAGTTAGTGATCTGATTGCTGGTCATTTACTGACAGCCAACTAGCTTTTCGGTTTTCCTGTTCTACTTCCCTGAGAGTTGAGCAATAATGTGTGTGTTGTGATTATAGTAGATGTAAAATAATCTGTTTATTTGAAAAAATATATTCCCAATTTTCACACTTCTGATTTTCTAACAGTCAGGGCTAACTCTCAGTGCTCATTGTCTCTCTTAAAAGACTCACACAGCAACTTCTTTGTCAAGGTGAGTGAGGTACTGTCTGTCATTGGACCAGCTCCTGTTGGTGAGAGAGACAAGCTTGGAGCTTACACCGAGCTCTTCTTCAAGGGTATGTGTGTGTGTGGGCAGGGGGTCATTTTGGACAAGCTGCACTGACTATGCCTGCACAGCAAGAAATGGAGTCACTGGGGTCATATTAACATCCCAGCCATCTGAGTTACTTGGCAAGTTTGTAGTGCTTTAAAACCCTGGCACTATCTCCAAAAGCCTGCTTTGATCTGTGCTCATTCTGCACTCTTATTCCAACACCCAGCCAGATCTCACAGCCCCAGACTCGCCAGCAAAGTTCTGCTAAGGCTGCTCCCCCTGCCTCTCCCTGTTATTGTTGGATATGATCGACATGAGAAAGGCTGAACAATGCATTAAGTCAGGGAGGCCAAGAACTGCACTCCCTTCCCCCCAGCTTCTCCACACAGAGGGCCATGCTGGTACCTGCAACTCAGGCATCAAGCCAAGCAGTTCTGGGCTCAAGTGGTGGCCAAGGGAGCCTGTCCTATCCTGGCAGGCTCGCCCTGGGGAGTGACCCTGCAGTCAGCCCATGGCCAGGACACCAGAAGCACTCTGCACATCTCTTGGGGTGGGCTAGCTCCAGGCTGGAGAAGTGGTAACCTGGAGCCAGACCTGCTGACGGTGCCCCCGACAGGCAGCGAGTGCAGGGGCCCAGGCAGGGCGCATGGATGCCTAACTGCTGGCAAGGGTCCGCTGCCCAGCATGGAAGGCAGCTGCAGGCTGCACATGGTGCTGAGGACTGGCCTGAGCCTCTCCTGTCTCCTGGCCATGCTGCTCACCCTGCACCAGCTGCATCAACTGGAGCCAGGGTCCAGGGGGCACTGGCCCCCCCCCCAGGGCTGGCTCCAGCTGGTCCATAGTACCCTGAGCCAGGGCTCCTCTTGGGGCAAGGCGCTAAGCTGTATGGTGCCGGGTGCCCCGGGCTGGCTTGGGCAGGTGGATGGGCGATTCCACCCCTTCCTACTGTACCGCCACTGCCATGACTCAGCCACCCGAGAAATGCCAGGGCGACCGCACGGCCCTGCTCTTCGCTGTCAAGTCAGGGCTGGAGCACTTCGAGTGGCAGGTGGCCGTGCAGGGCATGCAGGGCCGCAAGCTGGAGGTGGCCGGGGCCGGACCCTCTTCCTTGTGCGCACCCTGCAGGAGGTCAACTTCCTGCGCTGGTTCCACCGGCACTGCCCACAGGTCGAGTTCCTCTTCCAAGGCAGCGACGTCTTCGTGCACACAGGTAACATGCTGGATTTCCTGGATCCCGGTGCGGAGACCCCAACCTGCCCTGGCCCTTTGTTGGGGACATCAGCCGTGGGGCTTTCCCCAGGCGGAACAGGCATACTAGGTACTATATCCCCAAGGGGCTCTATGACGAGCCCTACCTTCTGTGCCAGTGGGGGAGGCTTCCTCATAGCCACCGCCTTGGCCAGAAGATTGTTCTTGGCTTCCGAGACGATCCAGCTCTTCCCCATTGACCATGTGTTCCTGGGCATATGCCTGAGACCCACCCAGGCTTCAGGACTTTTGGGACTGTCAGGTGCAGAAGCAGTGTTATGAACAGGGTCTCTTGCTTCTACAAGGGCTTGCTGTTGGTGCACAAGATGATGCCAGAGGCATTACTAAGGATGGGGGAGCTTGTACATGACAAGAGAGTCAGCTGTGCTAGGACAGTTCATTTCACTTCACTCAAAAAGCTCTGGCCAGAATGGCCCAGGAGCATTAATGCTCCGGGGCCTTGCGATGAGCTGCTCTGCACTGTGAAATCCTTTGCTTTGCAGTGTGACTGGGCATTGCCTCACCAGATTTACATTTCCTGCCCACTTCTACATTTATGCTGCTGCAGCTTTCCCAAAGAACAAAACCAAAGGCTAGATGGCAAATTTGTGACCTAACACCACAGCCCCCTCTTGCCTCAGACAACAGTGATCAGTTTAAACTAGGTGCTGAGAGAGGCTTGTTTTTATGAATGAATGAGACTTGAGTCACCAATTAACTAGTTTTTTTTTAACCTGGTGACAAGCTACAAGGACAAATTCAGAGATCATGCAAGTTACATGGACATCAGTGTACCCTAAGGCAGGGAGAGAGAGAGAGAGAGAGAAGGAGAAACAACCAACAGAGAATACGTTTACTATGATGCAAGATAAAGCATGGTTCTCTCCTTGGAGAGTACATAACATATTTTTATTCAGGTTTACACATGTTGATTAACCTCTAACTTCTTGTTCCAGATTTTCTCAGGGCATATTTTCAGGGGGGGAAATCAGTGATTTGGGTGCCTTGTTTGAGAAGAGCAGCTAAAAATCTGCCTTTCCTGGGTTCCCTTTTAATGTTCCTGAAAGGTGAGGTGCAGTGAGCTGTGCCTGCGAAGGTTTCATGTGGGAATTGAGTAAATCAGAAATCAAACCACTGGAAGGTTAGTGAGCTCAGCAGACAATAGCACACACAGGACCGAGCATGTTTGTCAAAAGCAGAGACACCATCAGTACTTGCTAAAATAGATGGAATTTTATTAAAACATAGCAATAAAATTTAATTTATATATTTCATCCAGGTGTTAGCCCACTGCACCTGATAGCTGAAGACCTCTAGGGTCAGGCCTGCTCTCCAGAGAGAGATTATTCTGATCAACCAAGGAAAATCATCACAACTGCCAAGTACTGAACAATCAAATCATTTGTTGTAGTGGAATTCCAAGCAGAGGCCGGGGAGACTCTCCTGGAGAGAGTGCATGCTCTATGCTCTTGAATAGTCTCTGCCATTTAGATCGATGAAAAAATTGGCAGATACTCACAGAGCCCAGTACTTTGAAATGGAAAAGCCACAGCATAGGAGCCAAAGTCTGTTCTGTCTTTAGAAGTGATGCTGCAATATTGCTGAGCTAGGCGTGCACATGATAATCAGGTTGTTTTTTGGGGGGAGGGAATTCCTTTACCCTGCAAGATAAGACCTTGCAAAATAGTTTTAGCTCCAGAATATTTCACTCCAGAACCCACCAAAGCCACTGGAAACATGTTTCTTCTTTCATAGCATGGGAATGTCTCATTGTGTTTTTCATTCAAGAGTTTATTTTACCAAAGGATGGAAAACAGACTGCTTATTAAAAAGGAAGCAGCCCTGTTAAATCATACATTTTTTAAAATTATCTATAATGGTGTTATTGTGATTATTAATAAATTTGTTCTGAGGTCTCTGAAAATTTCCACTTATCCACCTCTAAATTGTTTCTAATTCTAGATAATTGAATAAGATCAAACCTCTATTTTGGGATTGCAATTTTGACTTCGTAGTACATGCTCAGATTATATATAGACTATCACACTCTAAAATCCTTATTAAAATGTGCACTTCCTAAAAGATGTTGCAAAAAACGTAAGCTACCCTGGACTTAACTGAAGGCATTAAGGACTTAAAAGATGACTTCAGAGGAGTTGCCCTGGGGTACATATTTTTATTGTTATTTTAAATGCCGTGAGACAACAGGCTGCATCCTCATTTCCTCCTGTGAATACATGCTTTCCAATCCATAGTATGGTTTTGTAAAATAGTTGAGACAATGTGGAAAAAAGGCCATCAGCAAAACTCTGTTCCTATGTTACTAAAAGCCTTAGGTGTTACCCTACTATATTTACTTCGACAAACAGAATTTTAAACCTACATTTCCTTTTCACCATTTACATTGTGTTTACTTTTTGCACGTCAGTCACTGGGGACAATGAAAACAGAACTGGTCTGTCTTGTCACTTTCACAAAGTTGTGTTTGGATCACAACCCTGAAGGGGAAAGTTTACATTTAAACAAAGTTTCCACTGAAAATTAAAACACACACAAATACTTTTTAAAGCTTTTAAATGTTTTTTGTGTAACAGCATTCCTTTGGGGACGATCTATACTAGCAAATCTTATAGCCATAACTCAACCGCAGTGGAACTGCTGAAGGCAGCAGATGTTGAAGCTGTAGTGTAGGGCTCAGCTATTTTTGCTACTGTCTCATCTAACTTTGCTCAATAGCTGAATGACATCAGCGAGGTGCAGCTCCTCTAGTGCTAGCAATGGTGTGCGTGGAACAGTGATAACCTGCCAGTGCTTTAAGCCCTGAGGTGCATAGATCTGCAGAGAACAGAACTAGTGCTGCACCAGGAGTGAGTTACAGAGATGATGCAGACAACAGAAATTTGGAACCATTTTGCTCATCCCAGAAGCCTGGAATGTTAGAAGAGAAATAAAGTTATTTACAATATGTAATCCTGAGTTTATTCATGGAGAGAGGAGCTGCTTGCATTTTAGAATTTCATAGCGCTAGCCTGGAGAAAAAGGAGTACTGTTCTCCTTTACACAACGTGAAACATATGTGCAACATTCAAAAAAAAAAAAAAAAAAAAGCTATCAAAATAATGTGAGAACGGCCTTACTAGGTCAGACTAATGGTCCATCTAGCCCAGAATCCTGTCTCTGAGAGTGGCCAGTACCAGAGCTTCAGGGGGTTATCCACTGGTCTTCCCCTCCTGGCTTCTGGCAGTCAGAGATTTAGGATTGCCCAAGCATGTGGTTGCATTCCTGACTATCTTGGCTAATAGCCATTGGTCGATCTATTCTCCATGAACTTATCTAGTCCTTTTTTTTTTTAACAGAGTTTAGTTTTGGCCATCACAATATTCCATGGCAATGAGCGTCACAGGCTAGTTGTGCGTTGTGTGAAGAAGTACTTCCTTTTATTTGTATTAAACCTGCTGCCTGTTCATTTCACCAGGTGACCCCTGATTTTTGTATTGTGTGAAAGTGTAAATAACACTTCTCTATTCACTTTTCCCACACCACTCATGATTTTGTAGACCTCTATCATATCCCGCCCCCCCTTAGTCACCTCTTTTCTAAGCTGAACAGCACTAAAGTCCCTGTGTGGGAAAGCCGTTTCATACCCTGGATCATCTTTGTTGCCTTTCTCTGAACCTTTTTGTATTTTATTTATGGAATCAAAATCCAGTAAGCAATGGCCCCAGTCCTGATAATGTTCAAAAGTGCTGAAGTTTGCCTTGGGTCTTTGTATTAGCAAGTATAAACACAAAAGGATTTAGCACTGACTAGTAGAATGTAAGGAAGCTGTGCAGTTATTGCAGACAAGGAGCCTAGTTAAACTCTAGAAGGTTGCCCAAGATGGTAGGAAAGCAGTTCACACACCTGCTGTGAAGCGCTGACACATGAAATAGGGAGATGCACATTTTAGACAGGTGACCTAAGCATCACAACTTTCAAACACCTTAGAGATGAGCAAGTCCTAGCCAAGGGAAGAATCATAGAATATCAGGGTTGGAAGGGACCTCAGGAGGTATCTAGTCCAACCCCCTGCTCAAAGCAGGACCAATTCCCAACTAAATCATCCCAGCCAGGGCTTTGTCAAGCCGGGCCTTAAAAACCTCCAAGGAAGGAGATTCCACCACCTCCCTAGGTAACCCATTCCAGTGCTTCACCACCCTCCTAGTGAAATAATAATACAATTGGAGATGCCAGAAAGAAGCAATACTGAATTCCTGAAAACAATGCCAAGTTCATCCCCAAATTTATCAGCTATTCAAAATGATGAACAACAACAGAAAATATGGCCTTTATTCCAATTCCTGGGCTTAACCTATAAATGATGTAGTTATAAAAGTCTATCCCCTGGCCTTTTTCTGGACTTCCACCTAGTCAAAATAAGAGACAGCGAGCATCTTTGCCGCTGCAGTTATGCGAAGGATTTAACTAAATGCCTTTGTTTTAACTATTAATCGCCGGATTCAAAAGACACCACACTGTAAGAAGAGTCACATTTACCAGTGCAGTGCACCCCAGGAGGGCCCAATCCAGCAAATATTTACATGCACAAGAACCTTTTCAGACAGGAGTAGGTCCATTGAATTCCGTGTATAAAAGATGACAGGTTTGGGCCGTTCAAAGGTAAGCTGTACTCTGGCATCTTATCAACTGACCCTACAGTCACTACACAAGCTAAACTCTGAGCAAAGTCAACAGGACTTTTGCCTGCATAAGGGACTCCAAGATCAGGTTTTAAAATGGAGACAATTTAATTTCTAACAAATATGTGAAGGAGTGTTTAAAGGTTACATACAACAGCATTTCAAATGCAAGTGCTGCAAGGTGCTTATAAAATTCATAGACATGTACACAGCACATAAGCTCTATAAAAACTGTACACTACAAATATAGTATAGTATATACAAAATACAATAAATACAGCAAATTCGTATCAATGTGGCAAAAGAAAAAAATATTGCTTTCAGATTACTATAATCCCGTATTTCTGAATCCTGCAGTGGACAATGGTGCAGAACAATTAATTTTATCTCAGAAGGAAATATCTTGAAATTTACAATGAATAAAAGGTGTTTTAAGGTCTGTTCCAGGATGTGCACGTACTGTGTTTTAACACACTACACCTCAGAACTCAGTGTTCTGTTTAAAGCAAAACTGCACAGTGGAATGTTGATTTATGAATGTTTATTTTACTAAAAAGCTAATGAGAGAAAGTGTTATTATGAAATTAGGGCCCTGAAAATAGCCAGGGGAGAAGGTCACTAGAGCTAAAGCTTTAAAATATTTTTTTTTTTTTTAAAAAGGGATTTTTATTTTTTAGTAATTATAGTTCTTAAAACCCTTTCCCATTTTTAAGGCAATATTCAACCAACCTCTGGGATTCTATTTAGAGCTGAGTCTTGGCATTAACGAAGATTTGGGCAGCACTCCTCCTTGAAAAGGCTAGACTTATGAGTAAACAGAAGGGAAGGTCAAATTTCACCAAGGGTACCGGCTCTCTCCTCTCAGTATACACGGCTTTTGTTAGTGTCTCCAAGCATCACTTTGGTGGGCTGAGCTACAGAGGGGAAATCAGTCTCAAGACTATACTCCTCCCCTAATGCTACCAGCATTGGAGCTACACTGGTGACAAACAATGGGCCACAAATTTCCTAGAGAGAGACAACCTATGAGGTATACCATATTTTCCTTCTCTTGCAGTCAGTGCTCCTGCTAATATCTAAGGAAGCTGCTTGTCCACACACACAAGGAAGGGCATACAGTTAAACATTTTACTATGCATTTACACTACTGTTGTTAGTAACAATTTAACGAGTTTCATATTTCTGTGGTTATACAATCTGTTCCCTTCTAATCAAGAAGTATTTTCTCCTGCAACAGACACTTCCTTCTCCCACTATATATCCTTTACTGGTAGCAGGTTTCTCTTAGCCCACTCTTACAATATCAAACAATTCTATCTAAAGGAAGCTTTTGCCATCCCCACAGACTACTGGGCAGTGGAGCAACAATCTTATTCAGCTCTTTGGGAGGAAAGTGACGTAGAAGTGCAGCATGTTATGTTAAAAGTTAAATAATAAATAGATTGGGTTAACACTTCAAACAGCTGCTCACGAACACATAGCTGTAGAATAAGCTAGACTGCGGGTGAAATTCCAGCCCCACTGAAGTCAATAGTAAGACTTCTATTGAATTCAACAGGGCCAGGATTTCACAATGCGTTTTTATGAATAGGTTTGTCTCTTATTTGCAGTTCAGAAAGTGTTACGTTGTCCGAGCAAATAGGATGGAGAAATCATTGATGGAGACTACGTGGCTGTCAAAGAGGCTATTTAAACAGCAACTCTTTTGGCACTTTGGTGACTTAAAAAAAATTAAAATTTATTGGGAACTTTTATTGTCTATTGGAGAAACACATTTTGGTATATGTACTGCACTAACTGTGCACAGCAAATGCAGGTTGTAAAACCCATTGAAAAGTGTAGTAAAAGCCTTTGAACAGTAACTTCTCTCCCTCTAGAGAAACTGTTTTTCAAAGCTACACTTCCTGGTAGCTTTTACTCACAGACATGTATTGTTATAAGGGCTGATCCAAAACCTACTGAAGTCAATCAGAATCTTTCTATTAAACTTCACTGGGAGTCGAATTAGGTCCTAAATGAAGTATACATTATTGTTACAGAAAAATCATTTGCATAATCTCAGTTTAGAAACATAGCAGTTTTGAGCTGAAGCATCCAAGAGAAATGACTAGCTTTTTACAGTTCTGTAAGTTAAATGACCAACATTAATTTTGTCCACTTTTGCTAAAACAAAATTTGCCCCCTCAACCAATAACCTGCCTCCCAGAATGATTAGAACCCCCTGAACAGATGGGATTGCTGTAGACACATTGATGGTTCTATAATTAAGGTTCAGTCAGTGGGTGTTGCTGAATTACTATCAAATCATGTTAGTATGTGGCATAATGGATAATTACAGTCTTCAGAGAGTGGGATGATTTTTTGCTTTACAAGATGTTAGGGTGGATAACAGAGAACAAGGCAATTGACAAAAACTTTTCAGATTCTTGTTCTGCTTATAAACTGGGCACCTTATGGGTAGAGAGAAACTACAGGCTGGATCTTGCAGGATTCAAAATATGTTCCTGGCCTGCACTGGTGACTCTCCAATGTTATTTCTGAATTAAACAGCTCTGGTAGAGTTTTAATTTAGGGAAATTGCTATTTCACAAGTTCACTGCTCCAGGTGTGTATCTGTTCACATGAGTCTGTCTAATCATATTTATAAAATAAATTGTTTTGGAAGTACAATCTGCTTTTTTAAACATGACTAACTGACAGAATAATTTATGCTTAAGCCCTTGCTATAAATGTCTAACAGGTACTCTGTATAAACAGGTATATTTTTCTATGTATATGTAGTTATAATAGAATATAAAAGCTGCTACCTGAAATATTCATTATACTGATCATATCAGACTTGGATCTGGAGATAAGACAGCCAACCCAAAGGAATGTAAGAGCAGTTAAAGTTTTTCTAGAAAGAGCATATTGTTTAACCACATCATTCTGTGGCTACGTAACATTGGCCAGCTAGAGAATTTCAAGGTGTCTAGTAAAGGAATACTTTTAGCTGCTCAAGACTTACTTTCTACTTTAATTTTTGTTAGCTATACATTAGAACAGTTGGGTTGTGACACTTCTATGACACAAACTTAACTTCAGCAAGGCTACTGTGATTGCAATACAGCTATTGTGTTTCTAATATTCAGTGATGTGTTTCAAAGCCTAAATATGATAATTTCTCTGTAGATTGGTTTTGATTTGCTGGAATGGTGCAAAAATACACATAGTAGACCTATACTGTAGGTAAGTGAGACTATAGTCTTATTGTAGTTCTATTTCTATACAACTAGTACTTATTTCCCCTCAATCAGGTAATGACACTATGACTTTTACTGTGTCACACAACCAAGCAAGTTTTGGCAAAGAACAATTACCAACAAATTGTATAGTGACTTCATTAAACTGATAAAGTCACATGATACAATGATTGCATTCCCTAGATGTTTGGGGAGTATTTGTAAGCGAACATTAGCTTTGGTTCAAAGGAACAGATACGTCAAAGCTTTGTTCTGAAAACCTGATTTAGTTTGAATCAGAAGGGCTAGAGTCTCAGCTGTGCTCCGCGGAAGGGCCAAAAGAGCCAGTTGTGGCTTCCTGATCCTGGGGCCAGTTCCTTACTTGTCCTAGCATCCAGGATGCTCGTTACACTAGCTACCACCCTAGTCCCATGGGACAATACACTGACCAGGGATAGCCGAAGCATGCTCTATTTTGGCCAGGATCTCTACATTGGTTGCTGCTGCAGTGGATAGTTCAGGATCTGGCTATGCTGGATCTATACTACTACGGACTCCCCCAGGCTGAGAGAATCCTCATCAGGGAAGGTTCGGCTGCTTTCTGCTCCCTCCATGCTATTGGGGAAGTGCAAAAGGAGTGCAGCAGGCCAGAGGCGCTGTACCCAAAAGACTGCACATCACTAAAAGTGAGATGCAGGTTCTTGGGATAATTATACACAACACTGCACAGAGACAACCAATATCTAAGCTTTAACTATTGGGTAAATGAAGCAGTCAAACACTATTTGTGGTTGATAAACGGCAGTGTGTAGTTCAGGTGAAATGGATGATGTGGGACTCCTATCACTTGTAAACAAATCTTGGAAATGTTGTGCATCACATAAAACTTGCTCAGTTATGGAGACAAAGGAAACAAGTACTTCTCATGTCATCGCTTTGCATATGTTCTGCCAGTGCTTTTATTCAGGCCCCCTTTTGGGGTAGGGATCTTGCTTCCTACAGAGGGGGGTCGAAACTTTGTTGCTGTAGGACCCGATTTGGTTACGGTTAATCCTGCTGCTTTCCCTGGAAAAAGAACATACAGATTATCAATCACAAACAAATACTGCACATCTCTTGCATTTCAAGTACATGCCTGAGCTACAACATTGACAGAAATAAGATTGACTTTGAAGTGACAGGATTATTCACAGGCATGGTAATAGGAGATGGATCGTAAGTTTGAATCCAGGCCAGAGAGTAAACATTAACATCTGACATCAACATACCATCAGTTTGTTCAGAGACCCACCATATGTGACACGAGTCCATGGTCAGAGTTCAGTTCCCATCTACTTACCTGCCTCAGGCAGTTGTATGATGCTTATCAACCCCAGTGTCCTAATTTCTAGTTCTCTACAGGACAGATAAAGACTACCTATTCACTTCACTCCATTCCATAGTTAGGATTAGATTAGCATCTCTAATTGGCCCCTCTCAAGCCTGAGGCACATTGACAGTATAGGATTTAAGCGGCTGCCTGTGCACTACTGGATCTGTTCGGTTCATAGCATACCGTAGGATACAAGAGGACAACTACAGTAAGAAGAGTCTTTGGGGCATGCTGCTCCATAAAATGAGACAAACGATAAGACAAAATTAAAAACTTCTCCATTCCATTACAACAGCGCATCTGTGCTGAAGTCATTGAGATTGACTGGAGTATCAGAGGGTAATTTGCCCTCTGTGTGTGCTATTTTATACCAACATATTTAGAAATACAGAGTCACCATATACAAATACTTGAATAATGCATTGAATGGTTATTGACTAAGGATCAACCTGCTTTCTAGAATAGAGCCTTCTGCTTAAATAAGTGAACAAAGTGAAAAGCATAGTAATCACAAGGAAATCCATACCAGGCTGCATCAGCAGGGTTTTATTTAGTGTATGCGCCCGCCGCAGATTCATTCTACAGCCATCTTTGCCCATTAGGTGAGATTTCCAGGCCTATGATAAATTAAGAAACAAGTGGTGTTACAAAAGCAGAGAAATAGCAGGTCTTTCATACGAACGCTATTTCTGTATCTACACATATGCGCAGGCATGCGCACGCACACACACTTCTTACAGCATCAAAGGAAAAATGAAATGCTAGGTGTTATTTTACTGAGAAAAGCAAGCAGATTTCAATAGTTTTGGCCTGCACGGAGGACAAAATCAGGAACATCTCACAGACAGCTTGGGTTTAAGATGACACGCTGTCTCATTCTTTTGCCTATTAACTACTGTCTTGATCAGATTTAGAAAAGACCTCTGAATGAAAACCAAACATGGATAATCAATTCCTGCTGTAACCTGAACAAGCCTAAATGTAACTCCATCAAATCACTTAGCAAAGGAAATTAAGGTGTGGGGAGAATTAGAGGCACCACTTTCTGCTCCAAGGCTGATTTCAAAAGAAGCAAGGCGGCCATTAAAATCTTTTAGAACAGCCTTTGAAAGTAGTTTGCTACCAGTTTGCATTTACTATCATTGTTCTAAGCAACAGAGTCCTGTGGCACCTTTAAGAATAACAGATGTATTGGAGCATAAGCTTTCATGGGTGAATGCCCACTTTGTCGGACGCATGCGACGAAGTGGGCAATCACCCACGAAAGCTTATGCTCCAATACATCTGTTAGTCTTAAAGGTGCCACAGGATTCTCTGTTGCTTTTTACAGATCCAGACTAACATGGCTACCCCTCTGATACCCGATACCTATCATTGTTCTAGAATCTGAAGCCACAGGCAGAGACTCCAGGCACTTTTTGATATGGTTATGTTCAGGCAATGTAGGTAATTTCAGTGTTAAAGGACAAATTATTGAAGTCTTAGTAACAAGACTGGCAAGACCAATTTGACACCACACTCATTTTCTCTTACCTCCTCTCCTGGGGCGAAGTTTTCATGGCACAATGGACAATGGTTTGCCACCTTTTCTGGTTTTGCAGCTGAAATGATTAGAAAGAAAAAAGAGTTACGCTATTGCCACGTGCTTTGCCAAATGCGAGAGGAACAGATCGATCTCTGCCTGTTTCTGTGAGCAAGAGATGGAACTAGCTGCTATTCTACCTTCCCCTGCCTAGTCAAGAAACCGATCTCATGATCAAGGGAGAACAGCTAACACGGAAGTGCCTTCAGCTTGTTCTACAGTGATGAGGAGCAAACTAAAACTGTGGAGCAATCTTAAGGGGTTTTCTGTTCTTGCTCCGTAGACACTCCCACATGCGTTAATAGGAGCTAAGTGCAGGGAGCACTGGAAAGCAAAAACATTTAGGCCAAAAATATTCAATCCTTAGCCTCAAGTTAGGATTCCAAATCCATAGTTCAGCACCTACATAGAAGTGGCCTGATTTTCCAAAGGAATTGAGTCCTTGCAGCTCCCCCTGGCGTCACTTATTCCATTTGAAACTACTCACGATTGCAAGTCTTTCCCTTCACATGTTTGGGCAGTTCCTCTTTTGGAATGGCCTCGCTACAGCGCTGACATTTCCCAAAGCCATCTTTTTTATCACACTCAGTCAGCAAGTGCTCGGTCAGGCTTGCTATTTCCACCACCTGCAACAGGAAACCAGACAGGTGGCTGAGAATACAAGAGATACAGGAATAGACTTGTATTGTGCTATGAAATTAAGAATAATATTTTCCAAAGATCTCAAGTGACTTTAGAGCTCAAATCTCATTTTTAAAAGTGACGTAGGCACTTACAAGCCTAAATGTCATTGAAAAAAATCAATGAAACTTGGGCTCCTAATTCACCTTTGAAAATGGGGCTCAGGGTAAAATTTCAAAAATGCCTAAATCTGATAAAACTCTGCTTGTGTTTCTTACACATGTAACCTGCACATTTAAAGTGAAACTGTAACATTATAGTCTTAAAAATAAAACAAGGAAAGATAACTTAAAACTTGTTCCTGTGTTTAACTCTATTCTTACCTTTAAATACAGTTGTTAGAAATGATTCCATGTACTGTACTCTGTATGAACATAGAAGTTGCTAACACTGCATGTATGTACAGGGAGGCACTGAGACAAAACAGGAACACATGCTTCTTTCTGGGACAATCTTTGCACAACATAGCTAGCAGCGTCTAGATAGATGCTTCAAAGCCACCTTGACTGCCAGTGGTTGAGTAAAGAAATGAAAGATTCACATTAAACACCTCAGTAAGGGCTCCTAGGCCAAGTTCATCCTGAAATAAATGGATGCAATTCCCTTGGAGGTCTCGGGGCCAACAAGTGTTGTAAGCTGAACTTCAGGTAGAAGTTGGTCACAAAGCAGATGTAAATATTGAAGTAAATTTGGACTGATCTAAAAATCAGTGGGTGTACAAAATAACGGAGCTTACACACTAACGAACAGAAAGGTAGAGGTGGGAGGAGGAAGAGGAAAAGCAATTGAAATAAGCTACCCCCGGCCTCTCTCACTTTTTAGTGCTTGTTTGAATTGCTTCTCCTGCTACATCCCTCTTCTCCCCACCCAAGGTGTATCTTAAATTGAAAGTGCAAAACAAATGTATGACAAATTGGAACAAGTTACTCGACAAGTAACACCGGAATGTTAAAGTGCCCCCACAAATAAATACATATCTGAAACAGGGCCCACACTGAGCTGGTTAGTAGTCATATGGCATGCTGCCTTGTTCTCCAGGATCTCAGCGCTTTTTAAAAGACAAAATCTAGTCTCTAGATGTGATAATTGTCGAGACAGCCTCAAAAACATGTATGGAGCGAAACTGATACAGTGATGCCTGCCCACATTTGCAGAGCCTGAACCAATGGCACCGAGTGTTATCAGCTGCCCGATTCATCTCAATGGGAGCTTACTGAGATGCCTAAAATGTTAACAATACAACTGATTGTCAGACTGTGTAAAAAAAGGAGACGGAGGGTTAGATTATGAAAATCTGCACATTCACAATCTACTGTGAATGACAGCTCCCTTTGGCACCTGCAGCAAATGTGTTTGGGAGACACTGCTACGTTCCTCCCTCAATGAAGAAAGAGTTGAGCCCAGCAGAATCCGATTGAGGGGAAGCCAAGCGCAAGGAGCCCAGCAGAGCCAGGGGTGTATTAGGACCCAAGTGGGGGGAAAGCCGAGCCCAGAGAGCATGTGTGATCATATTTTGAACATCTGCGTAATCAACTCTGACTAGGTCTCTTCTGTGGGCAGACCTGATTTTGTGGGTGGAGTTTGGAAGAGTATCATTAACTTCTCCTCCCCCAGTATGACATCTGGTCTGAAATGATTTAGAATTTGACATACAGCAAGAGCTCTGATTTTCACACATGCATCTGCAACTTATACTGCGTAGCAGTGATTCCCCTATAGATGTGACACCGCCTTTCCTTCCAAACAACACTATTTAAAAGATATTTGTCCTAACCCAGAAGAGAGATCCCCTTCATTTCCAGTTTCCTCATTCTAATGGTGCTGTTACATTTTAAATGGACAAGTATGTTGAGCAGATTTACTTTGGTTGTTAATCTGGTTCCTTATACTGCTCCTCTCCTCGTGTTATTGTCCACGACAATGATTTTGCTGTAAACAGAACTTTTTGTTAAACAGCAATTTTCATCTTTTGCAGCTTATCAATTGACAACAGAATAATTCACTGCTTGTGTTAGTTCTGGAATGTGTATGTTAGGTTGTATAGTGATACAGGCTTTTGAGTCCAATGCCTGACCTGTTTGCAGTGCTCACATCTTGTCAACATAGGGCAATGTTTCCAGTAATGGAGATCCAAGCCTTCCTCTGTGAAGGATTCGTCCCTTTCACCACAAAAAATGCATAGGCTGAAGAAGACAGAGGAAGAATAACAAATGCTATAGATTACTAAAAGAAACGGGTAGTCCAAGTCGAGGGGAAATATCCTTCCAGTTTAAAATAATTCTGTCATATCTACAGTTTTTTTGTACAAAACATCTTCCCTACATAATTCCCGCCTCTGATTGGGCTCAGGCAGAGACTTTTGTAAAGTTGTAATGTAGCTATAACTAAAAACGTTCACTCAAAGAGAGAGACGTTATTACAAATAAATACTGGGGAGAGCTCACTTGGACAGTTTACCTGATCCCACAAAGCATTCTGTATCTTCATCAAGCCCCTAAGTGTGACAATCTTAGTCTTAGCTTTGCCTCTGTTCCTGTAGCAGTGATAGGCTGTTATATTGTGACGGTTTTCTAATCCATGGACACAACTTCTCAAACACATGTACAAACCTCACACTGTACAAGTGGTGAAGGATATGTAATCCTGATTTGTCCATTATTAATTATATTTATTTTGGAAGATAAAGAATATGGAGGAAGAAATTAAAATATTCAAAATGGCCCCTATTAACACTTAATTTAAATCTTATTTAATGAACTGTCCACAAATGTCAGTATAGATATTTGCATTTGGATGATCACTAACTGCTCTTTAGCAATTACTCTTTTAAAGTGGTTAGAAGCTGCTGCTTTTACTTACTTATCTAAATAATTTGCAACCGAGGAATGATCATCTGGAATCTCTGTTGCCGCAGGTAGGGTGACTTTCTTTACCTGCTCACCTGTAACAAGGAATCTATTAAACTCAATAGATGATTCTTAGTTCTTTTTGGATAAATATTGTTTCTCAAGGTCTTAATGGTAACTGACTATTTGGAGTAGTACACTCCTAAACATCGAAAAGTAACTAAAGCGTACGCAGTGCCAAGAGAAAACAGTTCCTGGATACAGCAGGACAATTGCTGGCCTTTTGGGTGCACTGCCATATACAAAACAGCAACAACGGACCGTTTGCACACACAGTCACCACTTAAAATGTTGGTGAACATTTTGAAAATAAAGCGGCAGATGATTTTACCTCAGTGTGAGGAGAAATCCAAACTGGCTTCAATCCAAGCCAATCTAATAGAATCAAGCCAATCTGATCTGGTGCAAGAATCCACCCATCTAGCTGATGGCAACCAATGTTGGCACACTAAATGGTCAGTTCTCCCCTGAAGACTGAATGATTCTGTCAGATTGAGTCAACCAATCCAAAGCTCTAGGATTGGTGTGTTTCTGAACTCTGAGGAGTCAGTGTGCATTATGTCATAGCCAGTCATCTACTGGTTGCCATGTGTCCTAACTACTTCCCCATCCAAAACATTTCAAGGCTAATTTGGTTTCTGTGTTTCTTTGAATAGTTTTAAGCTTTACCTACCTTGAGTCTTTGGCTTTTGAAAATCATTTTCTTTCTCCTGCCAAACAGAGAAGTTGATGTCAGTAACTGCCTTGGTGACTAAGGCACTAGCCAAGAAAGAATGATTTCTTGGTATTTCAAAAAAGAAGAAATCCAGAGAAAGTCCAGTCAGTGAACAAACGAGATGCACGGTCAAGGCAGCATAGGTTGTGGTGCAGACAGGCAACCTTCCCAAAGAGGATGTCTCCTGTGTGCTGGGTCACAACAGTGTTCCTCCGGTAGACATATTCCTTTCCCTGCCTTGGTACAGGCAAGTATATTGCAGCAGAGTGGGCAACAGCCCCTCTACCATGGCAGGGTGCAGTTATTAACCTTTTAAAGTCAAGTATATTCAAATCCAATTGCTGACAATTATATAGTATAGCATCATTCTAAAGTGACCTACATGAGTTATTATGGATAGCAGGGGTAGGCAACCTATGGCACGCGTGTCAAAGGCGGCATGCGAGCTGATTTTCAGTAGCACTCACACTGCCTGGGTCCTGGCCACCGGTCCGGGGGGCTCTGCATTTTAATTTAATTTTAAATGAAGCTTCTTAAACATTTTAAAAAACCTTATTTACTTTACATACAACAATAGTTTAGTTATATATTATAGACTTATAGAAAGAGACCTTCTAAAAAACAAACAAACAAAAACAAAACAAAACAAAAAACATTAAAATGTATTACTGGCACACGAAACCTTAAATTAGAGTGAATAAATGAAGACTCGGCACACCACTTCTGAAAGGTTGCCGACCCCTGATGTATAGTATCCTTGCACTTCTCTAACAAGTACTTGGACATTTTAAAGCCTGTAGAAGCAGCCTCCGAATACCACATGATGGATTAAACAATTCTACATGGATGGAATTTTTGTACCACTGTACCAAAAACAAAGCATAGAATTTTAATTTTGACTTCTTTTTCTGCTGTGAGTAAAGACCAGTCCCTTCATGTATTTCAGTTAAACTTCTTGTGGTTTAATATAGTACCAGAGTTATCACAAAGCAGCTTTCATCTCACAGAACACAGCAGCTTAATCTGTTTCCAGCATCCATCAGGAAACAATAGGACCAGTACCTGTAATTACTCGACCATTACAAAATAATTTCAACCCAGGACATCTGATCAAAAATGATATTGACCTTTCCAGCCTGAACTTCTGCCTGGATCTCCTTCAGTGCTGCTAGCTGCCCTTGCAGGACCTTAATCTCCTCTTTCTTCTGTTTTTCTGCTTCTTCTGTGGCCGCCTTTTTCTGTGCCTGTTAAGAAATACTCTTTCAGTTACAGTGGTTTTGTAATACTCTCATATACAGGGAGGGATGCAAAAACACCATTTAATCTAGAACATAAAATTGTTTTCTTACCATGTGTAAAACTAACAACTGGTCCATCACAATATAAACAAAAAAAGCTCTTCTATGCTAATTTTAAATAAATGCATTATGATTTAGACATGTTTATCCTATAAATATCCCATTGATAGATAATGAATAAATTAACATATCTTCCATTCGTCCCAGTCACAGAATGACCATACTGCCATTGAAACCTAGATTTTTACCTTACTGATGTGAAAATATTGTTATTGTTTCAGAAATATAATCTGTGCTTTTTTCCATGCTTGATCCCTATTATAACAGTGAATATAAATGGATTTATATAGTAAAGTGAGGGCGAGTCTGTTTTTTACTATACAACCGTGATATTTACAATTATGAAATTCTGCCATAAGTGTTATAACAATTTTTCTATATGATCAGTGCAGCTACAAATTCAATATACAGTTCCACCAAGACACTGCTGAAAATACAGTATCTTAATACGCTGCACACTTTCCAGTCTTATTACTTACCCTAAGCTCAGCCTCAGTAAGTTTACCATCTATTTTTGTAAATCCATCGAAGAGTGTTTTATAGAGAACATTCTTGCGTGTGTTGGCATCATCTGGAGGAAGATAGTCCAGTATAATGGCCTGGTGCTGCCTGTACATGTCGAAGATAATCCGTAATGCTGTATCGCGTACCTCATATACTCTGTGCTCCAATGCCCCTGTCGCAAACTGAAAATATTGGTGAAAAAGGTTATTCTAATTTTCTTCCGGAGTTAAACTGGGCTGGACTATTCTCACCACATTGGGGGAAAAACAAAGGTAGCTTTAAACCACCGTCACCAGCCCCATTTCCACTGTGTGCTGAGCACAGCTCGGTCAGGCCAAAGGATCTGTCCCTTAATCTGGAATGATTGCCCACTGCAATGGGAGCATTGTTATTGTCTATTAGTTAGACAGACCGACCGACGGACATGTTTCTCCAACCAAGTATCCTTTATAGCTTTTCTTTTGCATTATGGATCTTCACAATGTTGACTAATGCCACCTAGAGAAGCTCACTGGGCCTCATTAACTGGTGCATGCGCCAGGCATTCTAACACAAATAAACTAACATTCATCCAAGAAAAAGAGACTTAAAATACTGTAGTTTCAGACTCTTACCCTCATGACGTTGTCAATGGTAAACCCAGAGTTTTCTGTTCCCAGGTCTTTCAACAGCCGTTCCACCAAGTCCACCTGACTCATTGCCAGATGAGTAGGGGAATTCGGCTTCAATGGCTGGACCAGATGAACCGGAATGATTTGAAGAGGTTTAACTTCATTACATAGTGCCATTTCCTGTAGGGAAATACAGAGTTAACTCGCACAGGAAAATGCTGAAACACAGGATGAAATGGTTTGCAAAGCCAATGTTATTCAGGACCTCATAACCAAGACTGTCCCATGTTAGTTACAATGAGGTAAGCCTTTCAGGAGAGGCAGATGGTCATTCACTATTTCAACACAGTCTGCTGTACACAGCATAAAGAGAAGGAAAAAAAAAGTGTCAGTCTTGCTATTGACAACAGCTTTATTGACAAAGAACATGCACATATTGCATCTGCTGAGAAATATGTATTTCACTGGGACCTTTCATCTGAACAAGACCTGCAGAATTGGATACTAAGGTTTTTTGTTTTTAAATAACTGAAGTAGAGAGAAAATTTCCTAGAAGAAGTCTGATGATAATGCCTCAAGACTGATCTCAGGCAAGTGCTTCAGCAGAGGAAATCTACCACCTCACATTTTATTGATCTACTAAGGAAACAGCCTCATAGCTGAATTCTGTTAACATAAGATGCTTGCTGTTCAGCCATTTCAATGCTAGACAGTACCTATTGTAGCTGTGTGCACAAAACTGATAATTTTAACATGTTTGTAGAAAAAAATAAAGTAACTTTCACTTAACATTTTAGTTTTATTAGGCTAGATTCTGATTTCAATAAGAAACCTGGATTAAATCCACTAGCTCCTGATCTAGTATGTAGCATAACAGATCAGAATCTGACCCATTGAGTAAATTTAACAAATAAATCCAGTTATTTTTCCCTGTGAATAAATATTAATATGCATGAATCAATAATTGTTCCTTCCACTAATGAACAGTGAAGACTAGCATTTTCATATGTTCTATGCTTTTATGAAGGGTAAAGAAATGCATATTTCTAGGACAGTTCTCCATTCCTACATAAGTGCTAAATCCTAAAACATGATTAATGCAATTGGAGGTCTCACTTGTGTTCAAATTACACTAATTTTTGTGCCCATTTAATTTTTTCAATGCCACATCGCAAAGATAAGGTTTTGGTTTGTATTTTTTAACATTTCAAGTAATGTTTGTAATTTGGTTCATTAGTTTATTTTTACTTTCAGTGTGGTGCCAAGCATCATTATTGTCTTCAACACCAAAAAAAAGTCATAACATTTAGTTTAATAGTTGAGTTTTAAATTTGCTAACATCACATGAAAAAGGAGAAAAGTATATTTAAGCTAAGGTTTCCTCACTTGTCTAAGGAGCTACCAACAACAAGTAAATTAAAAGAAACACCCAAGTCAGTTGTGACAATAGAAGTATGGAAGCACAGGCACCAGATCATGAGGCTATGAAGCCAGGTAGTATTCCCTTGAAATCACTGCACTCTGTCCTCTTGTAAGCAAACCTGACAAAAAAGGGAACAATAGAGAAGGAGCCAGACATTAGTTCAGGTAGGTTGTGCAGAAAGAAGAGTCTGTTTTAACAGGTTTACTGCAACTTAGCTCAGACCATAAGCCACTATTGGTCTTGCCAGCACAACTGACTGAATATTGGTTGCCAGTGGCTAGGAAAGAGAGAGTAACAGCTTACAGGAGAAAAGTGAGACATGTGAAGCAGCTTGCACCAGGATCAAAAGAATATGTAGTGGATGCACATGGAGGAAGAACACTGATCTGCCGGCACCCATTGCACAGGATAATTTATTAACCTTTCATTTGCACGGTCTGTGTGGGACCCCTGTGCCAAAGGAGTAAGTGGCATTAGAGAAACAGCTTCTTTCATAAATTGGTTTGATTTTAAGTGATTATGGAGCAATGTTTCATTTAAACTTAGTTCATATTTTTTAAAGGACACATGAATGATCTGCATTCACTTTTCAAGTAAGAGGCAAACCTACAGGAAAAGGTACTAAGTGTATATAGGAAAAGGGCTGCTTGACCATCTTTTATACCTCCTGTAGGGAAAGGTCATACAAAATACCTACCGTCATATTACACTGTCACTCTAAATATTTCTTAAGTTTTATTGTTTAGGTTCTATTAAGATTTTTTTTATTTTCTGCTAGCAATAATATAGTAAGTACATCTTCCTCCTTTTCCAAGTAACAGTACTCTATGTCCTGGCTACAAAACTACACCACTAATGGCTTCCTCATTTCCTTTCAAGTATACAATTACAAAATCTATTGTACATGAGCCAAGAGGTATTCATTAAATAAATAAGCCACCTTTGGCTTTAGAGTGACAAACCAGAGCAGTGCTCACACCATCCCTATTAAAACCTGAGTCAAGTCGGCAATGAAAGAAAAAGCTTTTCTCCCCATCTGGATGAATACAATGATAAAATAACCCAGAGTCAGTGACTCACCTAGTACCCTCCTGGCACTATATTAACACATATACACACACAGAGAATTACTTTTCCTGCGTCAAAGTTTTACTGGAAAACAGAGTCTGTACTTCAACAGCAGTTCACAAATGCTCACTGCCACCACATGAGGAATGGTTTGTCAATTTTTAAATTGGCATCTTTTTTTCCTTTTGCTAAATCGGATATTTATATCATTTGTTTACTTCTAATTAAAAATTTCCCTTAGTTTTTATTGCAATTAGGTTAAAAGACTATAAAATGACTAAAATTCAGTCACAGCACAGGTAAGTTTACTTATAATTTTACAATTAGTTTGAGTGTAAATATATTTTCTTTTAATCAAAAATTCTACCATATTACAAATAGGAGACAAGGACTATCTAGGTACTTTCATAGCTCTCATCACTGCAGTACCCCTCAAATTAATCATAATAAAAAAAGAATGGCAAACTAAACTTTGTGTCCATTCTACTCTTGCAGGAGTAGACTGAAAGCTAGCAGATTACTCCACAACCAGTAGATTCGAGCAAGCTGCTGAAAAAGTAATTGTGAGGAAGCTAAGTCAAACAAATGGAGTTAGTTCCATCTACTGTGAGGTTCATGGGCATTATCTCTTCTGTGAGTGAGTTCCACAATTTAGGTCCAAATCCTCTGAGAGGTCTATCTCCTGCATTCACAAGCAGTACAAGATGAATCTCAGGAGTTCCAGTTCACGAGATATTTCAACATTTTGAAATATGGTTTAATTCCAATTCAGCACAATCCTGAAAAATATTTTGCTTCTCATATACCAACACATTACATTTCCAAAAAAGAAACACGCTTTCCAGAGGGCAGCTGTTGACTAAAATTGACTTTCTTGGCAGGATACCGCAGTGAAATGGACAAGAATGTCCATTTCAGTCAGCAGTTCAGCTGGAGCTTCCAAGTTTTGCAACTTTTGGGGTGGACCTTCTTGGGGCTGGCGATGGAGGGCTTCCAGACCTGAGGGCAAGCTGGCTTCTATGGCTGCCTGCCTGGGAGCTGAGCAGCACTGGAGGGAGCCAGCCCAGGAGGCTAGAAGTGTAATCTGTAATGAAGTATTGATCAGAAATATCACATTCAAACCAAAAAGGATAATTAACCTTTAGTGTCAAAACAACCAACCATGCTGGAGTTTATTTAGGTTAATCCAGCAGCAGTAAACTGATTACTATAGCACCAATATATCTTATTACATTTTCATATATTAACTTTACATTTGATTTTGGACAGCTGTCATGCAGTCTGTGTCTTGGTGGCATTTTCAGTCTGTCGTATGTGTGGGTAAAACAGCTAAATGTTGTGTTAAAAGTCAGTCTAATATGCATTTCCAGATGACATTCCTACCTGAATAAAGTTGGCAGCCACAATACGAAGACGGGTTGAGGAGTCTCCTGTTCTAGAAAGCAGATTTGGAAGCGTTCTTTCCACACAATGAGCTGTTTCCAGTTTACCTAGTTTATGCTTTGGTATATACTGAGTGATGATCATTTTCAAAAGTTTCAGGGAAGCTTGGAAAACCTGAGTTAAAAAGATTATTAAAACAAAAAATATTTTAAAATTTCCTATTTCCATGTAATACAGGTCACGGGCAGTAAACAAAAATACACTTTTACTGTATACCCCTGACTAAAACTTGGGGAGGGGTCAGCTCGGGAGGGTGGCCCTGGGGCACTGCGGGTGCTCGGGGGATGGTGGGGCTGGGACAGGCTTCCTACCCAGCTCCTGGGAAACGGCGATCCCAGCCCCTACCTCCACATGCTGCCTCTGCTCTGTCCCAAGCCCTGGTTCTGCAGCTGCCATTGGCTGGAAACCACGGCCAATGGGAGCTGCGGGGGCGGTGCCTGCGGGCGGAAGCAGCACTGTGTAGCTAGGAGCTGAGGGAGGAGAGTTCCTGTCACCCTTCCGGGGAGCCCCCCCGCAGGTAAGCACCGTCCCACACCCCAACCTCCAGCCTGGAGCCCCCCCCGACACCCAAACTCCTGCTGCTCCAGCAGAGTCCGGTGCACCTGGCCCGGGAGCTGCCTGAGCTGCTCAGGAGGCCCCTGGGCCAGGCGCACTGGCCGCTGCAGGAGTCACAGAATCCGTGACTTCCATGACAAACACGGAGCCTGACCCATAAAATATACTATTTGCTAAATAATCTAAGTTTCTCTTTCTACTATAGCATTTACGTTCTGTATAAAAGTTTCATAAAACTTATTTATTGAGCACTGTCACTATTCTTGGTGGTATGCAATATACAGACAACCCAAGATGCTCACATTTTATAAACTATTAAAATATTTACCTCTATATTATGCAGTTCCCTACATTCTACAGCAATTAAAAACCTGCATGAACTCACATTTTTGTAAAATTGCACCTATTATTCATAGCCAAAATTAATATAACAGCATTCCCTTTTAGAGTGTAGGCTATTCAAATATTTAATATTAAATTACAATTATTTTCTCAACTAAAAGCCTTCATTTACTAGGCCCTGATCCTGCAACTTGTTCCATGTGAGTATAGCCCTGCACAAGGCTGTGCAGGACTGGAGCTTCAATGAGGATATTTTTATTATGAAACAGTATTACTCACTGAAGACACTATGTCTTTTATGGCTCTTCTTATAAGAAAGACAGCAGCTCTAAGCATATTCTTTAAATCATCCTTAGATGTGCTGGCAGACATTTCCATCAGCTTTTTATATGTAGCAAGCAATGCATCTTCTCGATACGACCAAGTCTTGGAATATGCTCCTGCAACCTGATACAGAGCAATATTACTGTTAAAATGGCTAATACTGGCAACTCAATGCATAATTTAGTGTGACACAGAAAGAGATTTGCAAAGGCAAACTGGGAATTAAGCGCCCAAATCCCATTTACTTTCAATGGGACTGAGGCATTTTACTTCTTTTTGCAGCCTTGAAAATCTCTTCCATAAGATTGCTTAAAGGAAAAATGAGACTTTATACCAAAAGAAAAGGGATTAATACCTTAACCTCAACAAACTATCCCAGATTTTGGCAATTACCTATCTACCGACAAAGCACCAATCACTGGCACTAGCAGTGAAATTTCCATCAGAGGACAAATTCGAAAGCAGATAATCTGTAAACATCTTATTTCGCTCCCAAAAATGGATGAACTAAATGGATGAACTACATAAACTTATCTAGATATAATAGATTCCTCTGATAATATGTAATCAACTCATTAGCAACAGAAAGTTAGGTAGCCATGTAAATGCTGAAAATAGGCACCTGATTGTAATACTAATTATAGCAATACCAAACTTTAGATTTGAAGTTCTATTTAATCATCACATATATGAAGCCATTATCTCATCATGCTTTTGTTCACAAAGTGAATTCTAAAATGACTCAAGATCTGGATTATAAATATGAAGTTGTTTATTTTTCTGGTCTTTACCAAGGCCTCTCCGAAAACTTCAATGGCAGGGCTAGCCTCCCTCAGCGCTTTCTCAGTTAATGGTTCTGGTTCCCCAGTGATGCCACTTCTTGGAGTATCACTGATATCTTCTTCATTCATCTCTGGCTCAAGGTAGGCAAATCCATCCTCATGCTGCTTACGAATAGCTGGAAGAGGTCTCTCATCATATGGCAAAAATTCAACCTAATGGAGAAGACAAGCAAAGTAATTCTAATTGTGACTCAGATCTGATGTTGTTCCATCACTACTTTGATTCATTTCAACACAATCCAGCCAGACTTTTCTCCAGAGTTGTATCTCCTGCATTTTAAATGCTGATTTGTAAGTTTTCCTTTTTTATCCTGTTACCGTGGCAACAGTGTTTTCAGAATGGAAGTCAGTACAAAGGATATATTTTATATGACATTAAGCAGACAAGATAAAAATATTATGGAATTCCATTTATAGCCACTCTCCAGATATGAAGACAATGTAAACAGTTACATTATTTTACTCCAGTGTGCTGTAAAGAGATTATTGCTGCTCTTAGGGTCCAATCCAATTCCTACTGAAGTCAATGGGAGTCTCCACTGGCTTCAGCGGAAGTTGGGCTGGCCTTATTGGTTATGTCTACACTGCAATTAGACACCTAGAGCTGGAGGGTGCATCTGACTTGGGCTCAGGATCAGAGGCTGTTTAACTGCAGTGCAGATGTTCCAGATGTTCACTGCACAGGATCCTAGAGCCTGGCTCCAGCCTGAGCCTGGATGTCTATACTGCAATGAAACAGCCCTGCAGCCCCAGCCTTGTGAGCCCGAGGCAGCCGGCACGGGCCAGCCATGGGATTTTAATTGCAGTGTAGACGTACGCTTAGTGTTTCTGGTTCCAAGACTTATTACGATTACTGCCTGGATTACTTTTCCTCGTGGTGCATGTGCCACCAAGCCATTACTATGTTCTTCAATCTCATTCCACCACATTCTTTGAGGCTGTTTTGGCCCTAAGCCTTGACTCACACATGATAATTTATAAAAGAGGAGTGTTATCAGATCATTAGAGGAACAGGCTGATTTGTAGCCCAGCTCTGAAGTCAATCAGTAGTGTGACCTTGGACTAGTCACTTAACCTCTCTTTACGTCAGTTTCCCTATTTGTAAATTGGGTATAATCTTACTTAACTCAGTCTGCATGAATGTTTGTAAAGGCTTTCAAGAGTCTCTCACAAGAGATGCTAAACTTTATTACTACTAGATGAACACAGATTAACAGCAGAGAAAGCCAACCTCTGATGCCATATGAGACATCAGCATAACCAAAAGATGATCAGATTTTTATAGGAAGCTGAATGTAATAAAAAAAATCTTTTCTTTGGTAGATTCCTATAGAAATGGCCAAGAAAGGTGACTTTTGGCTGGACATGATTATATGATGATCTCTTGCAAATGTGGGAGGCCTCAAATCAGAGAAGCAGAGAAGACTCAGATAAACAAGATCACTTACATTTGTCTTTGGAAAACCCTCTACAGAGACTGGTGGCTGGGCAACAGGAGAAGCGGAGTGTTCAGGAACAATGGGCTCAGGGGAAGTTGTCTTGGGTGGCTTTTCTTGTGGCAAAGGCTCAGTCTTCTGTGCTTCTGTTTTCTCATGCTGGGGTGACTGCATGGGTTTCTTTTGCCGAGGGCTAAGTGAATAAACCATAGGCTCAAGTGGCAATTCAGGAGGTCTTCGGATCTGAGAAAAGAAAGGGCAGTTTTGTACAAGAAGGTTTCAGTACACTGCTTCAAAATAAAATTCTAAAAGTGAAGCTCAGGCACCACTACTATATCAGCTGCTTTTGAATAAACACTACAACTCCACTTATAAAAATGAGTGGAAATCATGGCTCTAAATGCAGATGTCTGGCATAACAGCAAAGCAACACAAGGGAGAAGACAACAGGTTATAAGCAGCCTCACCTAATTGGCAAATAATGCTTTCCAATAGCTTTCTAAGCTATAAATACACCTTAGGGTTGTGGTATGTCACTCATTTTGAACTCCTGTGGTTTGCAGTGATGCCACCAGAAGCCCTTTATGCATGTATGGCAGTAACAACAAGAGGTGCTTAGAAATATGAGAAAGCCTCGTGTCTTGGTTACGTTTACGTCACACTAAGTGATCTAATGGTTTCTTTTATCCTTGAATATCTGTGACAAAACACGTGAGTATATCTAGTGTAACTGTGATAGGTTAGTGCCTTTTCATTATTATTTATAGACCATTAAGTGTATATAGATGGAAAAACTAGATGAGTACAGATCAACGGCAGAGAAAGCCAACCTCTGATGCTATATGAGCAACTAACAATCCAAGTAAAAAAATATAAAGATTTAACAAAAATACTCTATGACAATTATCTTATGAGTCCTATCCCATGAGTTTATTTTAGCTTCTCAGGCACATCTCTATTTATAATACAACTTGATAAAGCCTTATGAGTCAAGTCACCATGTGTTTATTTTTATATTATGACTAGTGATCCCTACCATCAGCTCTGGATCCAGAAGGTTGTGCAGCTCCAGTTGCTGATACACCTTCAGGCGGTATTCTTCCATCTGCTGTTTCTTCTGTTTAGCAAGATCATAATCTTCCTTCTCTACAGCACAGCGCTTTTCTACCTCATACCGCCCGAGTCGTTCCCCAACCTGAAAAATGGTGCTTTCATGTCATTAAGGTTGCTGGAAATCACATTCTTTTAAATGTATATAGAATTCCAGCTAGACTCAATTGTCTGACTCTTCATTTGTTATTTTTAAACACACCAAAAGGGTGACCTGCAGCCACCACAAATGTATTTTACTGCAAAGATTGAGGACCACCTTATGGACAAATGAAAAACTCATGGATTTGTGACATAACAGTCATTAAACAGTACCTTTTGCAAGTCAGCAATAGCTTGTTTGAGTTTCTTGGCATAGTCATAACATTCATGATGGACAGCTTCATGCTTTTTCTCATCCAGTTTACGAATTATCTGAGCAACTTCTGGATCCTGGTACATATCAAAAGCCAAATCATCCAGTGGTGAAATAGAGTCAGGTTTTCTGGAAAATGAAAAAAAAAAAAAAAAAAAAAAGATATTTTTGAGGTTAAATCTGAAGCACCACTTACAATATAGTCCTTCTCTTTTTGCTGTGAGAAGATTAATATATATATATATTAAGATGACAATTATTTTTTCTCATTCTTCAGAATACTGTGGATCTCACTTATTTTAAATGGCTCATCAAAGTCACATTTTTCCTGTTTTACTTTGAAATACAAGTTTAGCTCTTGTAAAGTTATTATTGAAACCAAAAGAATATTTAAACAAATGTATATTTTCCATTTTACTCTACACTGAAGTTTAGTGGATATGCTATCGCCTAACTCAATGTTCTAGACCTACCACCACCGAGACTTTGATGTGATCTGTTGTTTTCAGTGACATCTATATGATTAAATTATCACATTTCTATGTAAATGAAAGAGCTCCTCAAGACTATGGTCATTGAGATTTTTCTAAGGAAGAAGAGCAGATGTTATTATGTTTATACACGGCTTTGAAGATTTAAAGTACTAGGTAATAGCTAATTATTATACTCCTGTTATTTCCATCATTCACCAAATCCTCTTCCTCCCAGATCCACTTTGAGGTGCTTCTTCCTCCAAATGAGAGGCCTTGGCTACACTTACCCGCTAGTTCGGCGGCTGGCAATCGAACTTCTGGGTTCGACTTATCGCGTCTAGTCTGGACGCGATAAGTCGAACCCGGAAGTGCTCGCCGTCGACTGCGGTACTCCAGCTCGGCGAGAGGAGTACCGCGGAGTCGACGGGGGAGCCTGCCTGCCGAGTGTGGACCAAGGTAAGTTCGAACTAAGGTACTTCGAACTTCAGCTACGTTATTCACGTAGCTGAAGTTGCATACCTTAGTTCGAATTAGGGGGGTAGTGTAGACCTGGCCAGATAAACTGGAAAATACTGCCTCTAGCACTAGTCAATGTTGCTATGACTGCAGTGATTTTAGTAAGTAAACAATTTTTCAATGTCCAGAGAAAATTGTCTTTTATTCAAAAGAAAATAACTCCTACTTACAAGGGAAATTAACCATTAGAATAGCTTACCAAGGAACATGGTAGATTCTTCATCATTTAAGTCTTTAAATGACAATTGGATGTCTTTCTAAAAATATATTCTCTAACCCAACCACAAGATAGGGGTTTGATAGCATTTCACTCAGTAATTTCTATAAGGTCTGTGTTATACAGTTGAGACTAGAATCCTAGATGATCATAATGGTTCCTTCTGACCTTAAAAATATATGAATGTATCACTGAGAATAACAGTCTCTTCTTCTAAGTGAGATGCTAACATTTTTAAAATGAACAAAGAAAAAAAGATCCAGAAAAATAAGGTTCCTGAAAACTAAAAGATTGTGTTATTCTGATAGAGTGTTTTTGTGTACCAGGCATGCTATGATATTTCCTCCAGTTGTCACACAGATAATTCAATCATCTGCTGATTATTCTGATCAAATAATGCTAGAATTGGATCAATTTGATCAGAACAAGCAGGAAGTATTATAGGCCAAAATATCAAAATCCCATGCAATGGACACAGATTGTCTAACAACACATGCAAAAACCAACGTGTGTGTAAATCAAGTAACTGCACACTTACTGGCATACTAACTGAGTCAGTTACTTGATCTGCATGCCCAAAAGAGGGCTTCTGTAGGCACAATGTGTATGGCTTTTGTAGAGGTTTGAAAATGTGGGCCATATAATTATGCAGCCAAAAAAGCCTAACTGAGAAATACAGGGTTGGCTGTTGGTGGTCTCTGACAGTTACATGGCTGTTTGCTATGACAATAATATCAGTAGGAGAGTAACTCAGAGATCTAGCTAGCTTCTGGAAAGTATAGGCTAGTCTGTTAGCCAAACTACTCTCCTCGTCTGTTAGCTGATAGAACTACCACCACTGGCCAAATTTGCAGTGCCACCACATTGGCTGAATCCCTGACTGCCGGCATACATGTTGTGATGGCAACCACACTGTAAATGTTAAAGAGGAAAATAGGATGAATGATAGTTAAAGTTGTGCTGGTTAACAAGATGCCAAGAATAGCTAGTGCTATCAATTTGGTAACAACCGCTTGGGTTCAAATTTGGCATTTAAGGAACAACAATGTTTCTGAGAAATAAGACACAAGGGTGGCTGATGAAGAAATAAGACCCAACAGAATGTGACTGCACACTGTTCATTCACCAAGCATGTAAGACATAATTAAGTGCTGAAGTCCAACAATAATCAGCACAATTCACAGCTTGGAAATGACAAAGTTCTGGCACCTAAATTGTTTTTAGTTATAGCTCATGATGTCACTAGCTTTATTAACTCCTCTGATCCAAATCTCAGCAGAGAAATCTTACCCGAGGTATGTTCCATCTAAGGTTAGGTCATCTGGATTGTTCCCAAGGTAATGGTCAATCAGCTTCTCTCTTGAAGGCTTTGGAAGAAAAAGGTTAATGTAATGTCACCAATTTTTTTGTGAAGAGGATAGAAACTGTAGATTCAAACAATTAAATGTGAGACATCATGTCACACCTTTTCCTATATGCCTCTATATTTAGACTTAAATAACTAAGTTGAATTAACAGTATCTTCAAACAAACTCACATATATAAAAAGGTCTCACAATGTTAGTAGAGTTTTTACTACATCTCTGACAAAATACTAGTTTTGTTTAGCACAACAGTAAAAGTTAAACATGGCAGAACTATTCTCTTATATGCAAATTACAGAGGAAGTTTGAAAATAAAACTCTATAATTTATATTTACTGTACTATAAGAGAACAACAGTAGTTGCCTGAAACACCACACTTCATTATCAGGTGAGAATCTAGTAGGGTTAATGTTAAGTAGGTTCTACTGGACCATCACTTCTGTGGATCGGGAGATGGAAGTGACTCTTAGGATAAAGAAACGAGGGTGCGGGTTGAACAGTCCAATGTGAGGAATACTACCCAGCCTGATGAAAAGGCTGGACCTGAAATTTGCTACCTTGTTGTTGCTTTGTTAACTCCAAAGCCAGGAAGGGGGACATTTTACATAGTGAACTGCATGTACACATACATGTAAAATAATCTGTGCATTTTAAAAGGCTGAAAATACAAACATACTCAGTTCCATGATGCTATTTTGGTTTACTCCTTCCAAAGGGAATTTCTTTTCAAAATTACATTAAAAAGAAACAACCAAACAAAAAACAGAAAATAAGTGCATGACAGCTCTGTTTAAACAACACTAATGTAACAACAACAAAAATCAAAAGGCACCCTACATTAGGTGAAGCACATCATTATTAAGTACCTGTAGCAACATCCAAAGGACAGTATGTTTGAGAGGGAAACTTTCATCTTTATATACTTACGTTATTGCTGTCATTGCTGTAGTCTGCAGGTTCCCCAATTATATTTATTGCTACCAGAGCAACCTAAGATAGAATTAAAAAGAAATACGGATACACAAGACCATTATTACTTTACTTGTATTTATGAAGACTGGAACAACGTCATTATAGAACATGCACTGAGCCACTACACAGCTTGTGCTGGCACCTCTAAAATATTTTTATCACTTTCCGAAAATTATCTAGTAGCGAATTACTTAAATTCATACATTCTATGGGCCCTATGCACCCAAACATAGGTAGGCAAGAGCTCATTGTAAGGGTCAGATGCATATGTTTAACAATTTGTTACTAAATGAGTTAAAGGTAACTTGGCTAGAAACAACATGGTGTAGTGGTCTGCTACTCCCCTTTTAGGGCCATAAGTCTGATTCATACACAGCATAACTATGCAAAGTTAGAGAGCCTGATTCTCAGCTTCTCTCATTTTGGATAGATGTGCAGTGTAACTACTTAATTCACTTACACAAAAAAAATCCGATCCCAAAGCGCTGTATTGTGGTGTGCAAGACATCAGCAGCATTCCATCGCAGAGAAAGCTGTTTGTCTTGGCTGTATTACACATTAAGCACTCAGAGCTCAACATGAAAAGAGGCACAGAACTGCACACTTGATTAATCTGTTCTGGATACACTGAATACCACTTCTGGCCAATCTGATATAAGAGCAGCCAGCAAGAGAACTTTTACCTTTAGATATTATCTAGACTCTCAATATACAATGCAGTGCTTGGATGAAAGTGTGCCAGACGAACGCTCTCTTGATATTATATCCAAATGTCTTAAGTGTAGAATAGAAATCTTTAGACCCCTATAATTTGAAGCTAATAATTTGCACATTAAAGAAAAGAGACACCAGACTTTTAATTGACATTTTTTCTGAGAATTACTCATTCACAACAACTTCCCACTGGCAATTTTAGTTTTATAAATCAAAGCAGCTTTTTGCTTTGGAAGTCTTGGACAACTGCAATATTGTTTAGAGCATCAAGTCACCATTTTAATTCATCTTACCTGACTGTATAAGTTGTATCTATTGATGTAATTTTTATGGAAAGTGAGTTTTAGATACTGTCCTACTGCATCCACGTAGACTGACTTCAGCTCCCGTGCTTTGTACCCGGTCTTCTCATTGTCTGAGAGAGAGACATAACTGTAGAAAGAAAATTGATTAAGCAGATGAAATGTGTAAAAACATGCGCAAATAAGAAAGATATATTTTGTTAATATACAACATCCATTCAAATTAGTATCTCGATAAATTTTAAAATGGTATTGAGAACTGAAATAAAGAATGCCATTTCTCTTTTTAAAAAAGCACTCTACAGACTTGATCCAAAGTGCACAGAAATCAACAGGAGTTTTGACACTGACTTCCAAGGGCTTTGGATCAGTCCCTATATCACTTCAGTAGAATAAGCCCCATAGCCTTAAGCCCGCATTGAGAAAACGTGTGAGGGAACTAGGGTGACCAGACAGCAAGTGTGAAAAATCGGGACAGGGGTGGGGGGTAATAGGAGCCTATATAAGAAAAAACCCCAAATATCAGGACAGTCCCTATAAAATCGGGACATCTGGTCACCCTAGAGGGAACCCTTGGGGTTCTACTCTGGCAGCCACACATATGGACACAATTGCAGCACTGGGGCCTATGTATTAAAAGAGTTGATGTGTTAAATATGCTCAACTATTAATAGAATACCAGAGAACTGAGATGCATAAAACCACCTGAAGTTATGGCAACCACCATCCCTTTAAAACTGCAATAAAAAGGACTTTTCTATCTGAAGATATTAACATTGAAATAATGTATTTAGATTATAAGCTCTTTGGGATATGGATCATATTTTTGTTATGTGTTAGTGGCACCTAGCACGGTGAGGTTCATAACTGGGGCTTCTAAGTGCTACTACAATACAAATAAATAATAATGACACAGCACTTAATACATAGTGGGTTTTGATAGATTTTTCTCCTTTCAACAACTGTGCTCTTCCACATGCATATTTAAAAAGATGACATGTCAGCTTCTGTACTGAGAGATACTGGTCAATAAGTCTAGTAAGAGGTCTATATCCATATTTAATAAAAACACAGAAAAGAATGCAGCTGTCACATGTGTTCTGAAAACCCAGGGAAAAATTCTGTCCTCAGTTGCACCCATACAATTCTAGTGACTTCCAACTTTATTACTGTGGCATTCCACAGACGCAGCTGGGGGACAGAATTTCCCTTCCCTATTTGCATAACATCACATCAGCATTTTACCCATGACTAACATACCACTCCCTTCCCAAATCTTACCTTTCTGATTAAAGTGACACCATCATTTAGCACCTTTTGACTTACCCCAGTCTGCGAAACCGCTCTGACTGATACGGTGCAAAGTACTCAGGCAGATTTTCAGTAATGTAGAACTCAATTTTGCTTGAAATCATATACTGATGAGCGAGTAATTGCAGCTTTCGAACTCGACATCTCTCCACCATCTGAAGGACGATTTCTTGTGGATACTGGCAGAGTCTGAAAGTAAAGAAAATTTTCAATAATCATCTTCTTAAAGAGTTATTGCCAACTTGAATCACGTTTGGTCTAAAAATTGTTTCTCTCTCATTTCTACAAGTGACTCCTAACATTCAGAGCCATGCTGGGAAGGATGTGGGGAGGAGGGACAGCTTGCCCAGGTCCCTTGTTTGAGAGGGTTCCTAAAACCAAGTGACATTGCCACCTGGCATGCAGGGTCATAGTGCCACTCACAATAGAGGGTCAGCCAGACGAAACCTCAATGGCTCTGCAACTCCACGTTATAGGTTGGAAAGCCCAGACCAGGGAACCAGCCCCAGCCCTGTGAGACAGGAGCCAAGCTCCTATTGCAGGCGGAGTGTAGTGTGGGATCGCTCTCCAATTCCCTCCCCCCCTTCCCTCAGTGGTAACTTTTTTAGCAGGGTGGGGGCCCTCAGTTTCAGATTTTGCCCCGGGCACCCCAAAACATGCAGCCCTGCTAACATCACTATATAGCAAGTTGGTTTTCTTTGGGGGGGGGGGGGGGGCAAAGGGGCTCTTTTTTCAATTTACTTTGTATATTTAACAGCAGTGTGTATAGACGGGTCCCCCTGCTGGCTGCGTGGGCCTGTCACACAATAGAAGTGGAGAGAAAAGCATTACAAAAACTAGAGAAGGCAAGTGATTGTAAAACCACAAAAATTGGCAGGGGGATTCCGAGGCAGATGTAGTGCCCAAAATCACTTTTTTTTTTTAAATTGACTTGTTTCAAGTTAATGGGATCCCTTTTAAGAACGCTCTGGAGTTTTGGGAGACAAGGGCTGCGTGGGATGAAAGGCAACTACAGAACTTGGTCCATAGTTCTCACAGCCAGTGAGGTCCCTCACCCTGCAATCTGCTTTGGGCAGACAGAACCAGGCAGCTGACTTTGATGGGATCTCATGTGGACACAGGAGTCTGCCTGGAGCAGTTCACAGGACTGGGGCTGGATTTTGTCAAACTCTTTGTGATCTTGAATGAGAGGCAACTATGCAAAATCCTGATTTTCTCTCTTAGATTTCTTATTTTTTGGTGTAATCAGATACCCAGGGTAGAATTATTTCCCTGTGAATTACTTGTATCTCATATTTTAGAGACACTTCAATGCTTCCTTAATATAAATAACTCTTTCACTTACAGTACCTTGGTGATCTCCATCCATTGACGGTTGGTGCATGAACCATCAGTTCTTTTGCACTGAAGCCATCTTCATGTCCTGATGAACTGATAACTACGAATCCAATTTTGTGTGGCATTCTGCACAGTTGAGCTGATCAAAACAATGACTTTTTAAAAATCAAGTTAATCCATTTTATAAAAGCTACAACTAAATAAGTACAACCCACTCCTGCAGTCTCTACTTAGACAAAATGACTGTTTACTTTCATGGGAATTTTCTTGAATAAATACTAGCACATCAGATTCTTAATCTAAATCCTATCAAACCTCATTAATATTAAAGGGATTAGTTTTAGCTAACTTTACAAGCATTGTTTAATAAAGTCAATAAAAACTTCCAAACTCAGAGGGAACTTTGTACGATTTGCACAATTTCAGAATTTCCACTTTAGTAACACTGTTTTCTGTGCCGTTCCAACTTGATTTCAGTGACCAAGTTTCCATATCCACCTGTCTGTGAGAGCCCAAAAAGTGTCAGGACCAATTTAGTGAAAACACGATTTTAAGAATTCAAAGCATTTTAACCAACAGGCTTAAATGTAAAGGAAATGAGAACCAGGCATTCAGAAAGCCTTTGGCAAGGTCCCTCACCAAAGGCTCTTAAAGTAACATGAAGAGTCATGATATAAGAGGGAAGGTTCTCTCATGGATCAGTATCTGGTTAAAAGATAGAAAACAAAGGGTAGAAATAAATGGTCAGTTTTCACAGTGAACAACAGGAAACAGCAGGGTCCCCCAAGGATCTGTACTGGGACCAGTGCTGTTTAGCATCTTCAGAAATGATCTGGGAAAAATGGAAACAATAAGGTGACAAAGTTTGCAGATGATACAAAATTAGTCAAGATAGTTAAGTCCAAAGCTGACTGTGAAGAGTTACAAAGGGATCTCACAAAACTGGGTGACGGGGCAAGAAAGTGGCAGATGAAACTCAATGTTGATAAATGCAAAGTAATGCACATTGGCAAACATAATCTCCAACTACACACACAAAATGATGGGGTCTAAATTAATTACCACCAGTCAAGAAGAGATCTTGGAATCATTGTGGGTAGTTCTCTGAAAACATCTGCTCAGTGTGCAGACAGTAAACAAAGAATATTACCAACCATAAGGAAAAGGATAAATAATAAAACTGAAAATATCATAATGCCACTATATAAATCCATGGTACACCCACACCTTGAATACTGCGTGCAGTTCTGGTCACCTCATCTCAAAAAGATATATTAGAATTGGAAAAAGTACAGAGCAGTGCAACAAAAATGAATAGGGGTATTGAACGGCTCCCATATGGAGAGAGATTAAAAAGACTTGGGACTGTTCCACTTGGAAAAGAGATAATTAAGGGGGGGCATATGATAGAGATCTATAAAATCATGAATTGTGTTGAGAAAGTGAATAAGGAAATGTTATTTACTCTTTCACATAAAACAAATCAGTGACCAGGCAGGGGACACCCAATTAAATTAATAGGCAGTACGTTTCAAACAAACAAAAGGAAGTACTTCTTCACGCAATGCACAGTCAACTGAGGAACTCATTGCCAGGGGATGTTCTGAAGCCAAAAGTATAAGAGGGCTCAAAAAAAGAATTAGATAAGTTCATGGAGGATAGGTCTATCAATGGCTATTAGCCAAGATGGTTAGGAATGCAACCCCATGCTTTGGATGTCCCTAAACTCTGACTGCTAAAAGCTGGGACTGGACAACAAGGGATGAATCACTCAATAAATTGCCCTATTCTGATCACTCCCTCTAAAGCATCTGGCACTGGCTACTGTCGGAAGACAGGACACTGGACTTGATGAACCATTGGTCTGACTCAGTACGGCTGTTCTTATGTAATGAATGGAACTGGTAAGTGAGAAAAGTAAAGATTTACCGAAATACCTCTGATATCACAGACACTCCATGTAATTCAGTAGTCAGTTGTTCATGAGGCAAAAGCAGAAAAAAGTGCATGGATCCCTCTGATCAAAGAACAGCCTCCTGATCAGTGATCTTATAAAACTGAACTCATTTCACAGTGAAAAGGATATAAAGCTAACATGTAACACGTGCTTTCCTATAATGTCTGTAAAACATATCCATCATTTCACCACTTAGAGTGGTCTGCAAACAGGTTACTTGGCAACAAAATAACTTATTAGTAATGTATTAAGTTATCTTTGAAAACTGAGCACATTGTAGTTTCACACAAAAAGTAGGCGTCAGGAAGGGATGGCGAGATCCCTTCTCCTGTAAAGTTCATGAACTCTGTAAAAGAAATGCTCCCTCCTAGAGTACTCTTGTGTTGCTTACAAAAAGGTCTAAAGTAGAACACCTTCAGTTCTCATCACCATCTGCCTCAAACTTCATCACCTGTTTTAAACTCTCACAAGCTGGTTTGTCATGAGTTGCACTCTGTTTTGAAAACTAACATAAATGGTCTGTAACATCTGACAAAGTAAATAAAATGTATCATGATTAGATTAAAATGAGATACATGCAGAATCCTGGGAGTCTGTGAACCTACCACAAAAAATATTAAACAGAGTTCAACCTGACCACTTGCACTGGTGACTGGAGCAGACTTTAACAACACAGAACACGTTCTCTTGTGGGCTGCCCTGTGCCCTTTGTTACTGTGGTCCACTTTCACGTGATAAGATAGTTCTCCTGGGGGGAAATTCAGTTTTGCTAAATTTCTAGGCCACCTCATCATGCTTTATGCACAGCAAACAGGGGCCAGCATTAACACAGCACATGCACTTTCCCACTTCTCACATTCTCTGAGCCTGCACTCCTCCAGCCCCGCCCCGTCCCAACTCTCAGTGAACAGGGGCACCATTTCAGATTTTGTTAAGTGGGGGGGCAACTTTACCCATGATTCCAAGGGCTATTTAGGCACCTGAAAACTCTAGGGATTTTTTGTGTGTGTTTGTTTTGCAGATAACTTCGAAATTAGCTGATAGGAGCACTGTATCTAATTCCTATATGTATATATATAAAAAGAGGATTTAATAAACATTAGACTCACTCAGCTCTAATACTAACATGTTCTCACATCTTGTGTCAAGTCACTTAAGGAACGCTGGTTAGGTTTAAAATTTTAATGTATATTCTTTGTTACTAACTCTTGAATACAACACTGAAACAATTGTAGAAATATCTAGAATATTTTCTATCACTTTTTGCAGTTCATCAAGCTTTGAGTAGATCATTTAACTTGGGAAATATCCTACTAGGGCAACCGCCCACTGTGAGTTTATACTACACCTTCCTGGGGCCCTAGAGGTGTTACCTCACTTCAAATAATAGACTAGAAACTAACCTTAAACAGGAGTGAAACTGACACTTTCAAGTCACTTTCACAGTACACCTCTACCCCGCTATAACGCGACCCGATATAACACGAATTCGGATATAACGCAGTAAAGTAGCGCTCCCAGGGGGTGGGACTGTGCACTCCGGCAGATCAAAGCACGGTCGATATAACGCGGTTTCACCTATAACGCGGTAAGGTTTTTTGGCTCCCGAGGACAGTGTTATATCGGGGTAGAGGTGTATTGCCAATCCCAAATGTTCAAAAATTATGAATCACCAAAAATCATGGGATTGGCTTTAAAATCATGAGCTTATGTAAAAATAACAGATTTGGGGTTCTTTTTATTTGCCTTCTGCTTTTTGAGCCTTTAGGGTGCACTGGGGTCACATTTTGAAGCTTTCTCTACTTAATTTTTCTTTAAGAATGAAAGCTGAAATCATCACATATCCACTTGACTCCAAGAGCTGGGGCTTTAAGGAAAACAATTATCATGAGACACATGACAAAAATCATGAGAGTTGGCAACAGTGTTTTTACTTCTGTTTAAAAGCTAGTTACTTTTCAGAAGGCTCTTAAACACAACACTACAGCGGCTGAGTTGCGTTTCTCACGGGAGAATATTTAAAACCAAACACCAAGAAAATTCTATATTTTAAAGCTGAGAAAAAAAAAACAGACTTCCGAAGTATATCACGGCAACTGCAGGCAGGAAAGAAAAATAAACAGGCACAGGAGCTCTGGGCAGCTCTTCCTTTAGAAAGAAAGTTGGAGGGTCAAATCTTCTAGTCCTTAATCAAGTAAAACTTCTATTGCCATCAGTGCCTCCACTCATAGCTATAAACATCACAGTGAACATATGATAATGAGTGGTCAATAACTACACACTTCAAACTTAAATATCTGAGCCATCTTATCCAGATTTACACATTTTATATGCATTGGCTCAGGGACTTTATGGACTCTGTGGATGCAGTTTCTGTTCTTTGTTCTGGAATTGGCCTGAATACAGCTGAAACCCTAAGAATTTGAGGCATAAACACATCTGAAACTTATGACACTTTCTCATTCCTTCCTTTTCTCAAGCTCAGAACAAAAAAAATAACTGAACAAAATGGTTTTCAGTTAAAATGTAAAATTGCACAGCAGCCATTGCTCTACGACCCAGCATGGGGCAGAACCTGCCACCTCTTTGGAGTTAAGCGATCTCCTCTCCTCTGACTCTCATTCTCCATCCTTCCTAACCTCAGTGCTGCTTTTCATGCTGTCAACCAGGACATCCATCCTGGGACCGTTTGCTGGAGTCTCAGAGAATTGGCTGCCTTGGTTTTGCTCTCATCTATCAGAGTCTTCTTTTTTTTGAAGCATTCAGCAGAGAGAGAGGCTGGTCTGCTGGATAGGGAACTAGCCCTGAAAGACCTGGGTTCTACTCCCCTCCGCCATGGACTTCCTATCTGACCCCACCCCAGGCCTGTGCTTTAAGGACAGAATTTCAAATGTTTTTAGGCACCCAACGATGCAGTTAGATCTCTAGTGGGGTTTACAAAGCACCAAATCTTCTAAGTGCATTTGAAAATCTCATGAGGTGCCTAAATACCTTTGAAAAATCTGGCCTTTAGTCTGTGTGTGCCTCTGTGCTCCACCTGTACAATGGGGATAACAGCATTGTTCTACCTTGCCAAGGGGCTGGGAGGAGAAATAGGTTAGACGTTGTGAGGCGCAGCCTCAGATACTATGGTGATGAAACCACATAAATAACATAGGTAGAGTGGGCACTTCTCTATACACTGCTAGTTCTTCCCTGCGTTTGACCCCTTCTTTTTGCCTACATTCCCAAATCTTCCCCTTTTCTGAATGTAACCTAGGCTCAGTGCTTTGCTGTATTTCATTCTGAATCCCCTGTTCTCTCTAAATCAAACCCTCCTCCCTCACAGGCTAAACTTCTATACCCTTAATTTAATCGCCACCCCTTTCTGATCTTAATCACCCCGCCTCTGCTTGTAAACAAAATACAGACTCCCTGCCCTGGGGCACCTCTCCTCTGCACAACTTCACCCTAATGCCGGGCTGCAGTTAAGGGCGCCACCTGGGAGCTTGCACCTGCTGTATGAAACTCGGCGCCCCCCCCCCCCAACTGGCGCCCTTGTCAGGGGAGGAGAGCTTGCTGAGTCGCCTGCACAGAGGGGCTGACCACGGCGGGGCTCATCCCCGGTGAGAATCAGGCTCTCTCGCTCCAGGACGGTCAAAGGGGAAGGGTCGGGGCGCAGGCCCGAAACGCGGGGGCTGGGTGCGTTTGTAAACCAAGAACTTGACAAAGATTCCGGCGGGGGCGTCACAGACAAATGCAATCCGCTGCGGTGCCCCCCCGCCCCGCCCAGCAACGCGAGGGCGGCAGGGCGGCGCCCGCTGCCAGGGGCCGGCTGAGGTAGCGGGGCTCGGACAGAGGCCCCAGGCCCGAGCACGGGGGTGCTGTGGGGGCGGAGGGACGGGAGGGCAGCGCAGTTGGGGGAGGGGGGACGGGGATGGCCCTGCCCAGGCCGGCCGGGTCTGGGGGTCCCCATAGGGCGGGGTCGGGCAGGGACACACGTTACCGCTCACCTCGGGCATGACAGGACCCCGAGCGGGGCAACGATCCCCCCCGCTGCAGCCCTCGTCCTCACCTACTTCACTCCGGCTCCATCGCCAGGGCCACCGCTCTCATGGCAACCGGCCTAGGACACGCCCCTGCGCATGCGCGGCATCCTACCGCGCGGCCGGGCCACATCTGCGCATGCGCCAGACCTGCTGCTTATGGCGGGGGACTGCTTCCGCCTCGGTAACTCTCATGGCGTCTGGAGCCGGCTGTGTCTTTGAGCATGCGCAAACTGAAAGAGCTGCGCTAGGGCCCGGAAGTTGCTGATGCCAGCGGCTCGGGCCCCGGTCTCGGCTGGGCCATGGCCCCGCGGCCTAAGGCCTTCAAGATCCGCAGCCTGCGCGGCCCCCAGAAGTACGGGGTCGCGGGGAGGAGCCTGCCGGAGCTGCTGCGCAAGGGGGGCAAGCTGCTGCAGGTGCTGCCTGAGCCCGGGGACAGCGGCGAGCCCGGCTGCAGGCCGCCCCCCCCGGAGCCTGACGGGGGAGATGGGGTGACCTCGGCCTGGCACAGCCCCTTCCCTGCGGCACACGCCCTGGGGCGGGGCCTCCCCCCGAGAGCTCCCCCCCCCGCAGTACATTGGCGGGGGGGCGGCCGCTTGGTGTATCTCGGGGTGTTTGTGGGCGCCCCCGACAGGCAGTAGCGTGGGGGGCAAGGGGCGCGTAGCCGCTCGGAGCAGGGGCTGTCCAGCAGCACTGAGACGAGCTCCCCGGAGAGTCCCACACACTCCGCTTTGGGGGAGCGGAAGATCATGGTGCCAATGCGCCTTCCCCCCGTCTCGGGGTCCAGAGACTCTAGTTCTGTAACCACAAAGGCACCTGGAGGCGCTAGTAGAATCTGTATTTTACCATTTTCAGTTACTTTATTTCTTTTAACCGATTTCACTTTTCAAGTTGTCTTTGTGTCCATTTTCAAACTAACTTTATTAAAGTGCAGATTGTGCCTGTGTGTGTTTTTTCTTTTTGTGAACAGCTTTCTGTTCCTGACTGCCGGCTCTGTTTGTATGAGGATGGGACCGAACTGACTGAAGGTTACTTCCACAGTATTCCAGATAATACGGACCTTGTACTACTAGCCCCAGGGGAGACCTGGCAGGGTTGTAAGTGGGAAAAATGTATCAGTTTATCTTGCAACTTAAACAGTTTCACATTTCAAAACCCCACATGGGAAGGAGTCAGAATTTGGGATTTTATCTCCATCTTTGCAACTGTGGCTCAATATGACCTTGTAAAGGCCTCCTTGTGCCGCAGTTTACCAATCTGTAAAAGGAGTATGATACCATACTAAAACTTCATTACAGCATTCTACTGTGCCTTTACTAGTCTGAACTACTAAAGCTAATCTACAGCTTTCATCTTTAAATACACGTGGATGCCTTATCACTGGGTTTTTGTTCACACCCTTATTTTAAAAATGTGTGCAATGGGCCACCCACTTACTAGTGATGTTACTATATTACTAAGGTAGTACTGTAAAAAGTAAATTGGAAGAAATTTCCCTCATTTTTCAGAGTTGATGAATTGGGTGGAGAAAAGTTTGGTGGGTTTTTGAACAGATGCAGAATAAAAGTAAAGATGCCTTTACTCACTCAGAGTGGAATCTTACTCCCCAAGTAGTCATGTTGAAGTCAGTGGGGCTACTCAGAGGAAGGTGCTATTCAACATGAATAAGGTGCAGGGAATTTGGCCTGAAGGAAACCCTTTGCTCCCAGATTTCCTATGAAACACTAGAAAGTCAATACTGCAATTTGGGATTTACCTTTCATTAAGATATAAATGTTGAAAAATAGCATAATACTGTTAAAATGTTCTTTATACAGTCCCAGACAAACTTTTTGTGGAACACATCAAAATCTTAGCTGAAAGCACAGTTCAGACTACATAAGTTTGCCTAGCACTAGTTTAATTTTTTTCTTCATTTAAAACTACAGTTGTCAGTGACATAGATCACTTCCTAAATACATTTTACACACAAAAAGATGACATTGTTGAGGCTGCACAAAAGCTGCTATCAGATGAGCAGGCTCCCAAGAGACAGAAGCTTCTAGTGGATCTCATTCAAAACCTAAGTGAAAACATTTTGGCGGAAAGCAGAGAGGAAGACAGAAAGTGGTTTGAAGGTAAGTTCTGTATCAGTATAACAGTTAAACCTCTCAGCAGTGTGATAGATGAGATAGTTTAAAATCGTTTCCATCTTTAATTTCTGTGATCTGATCACAACACATGGTCTATGTCCTCAACTCCTCTATGCTTTATCAACTCTTAATTCTAAAATGACCCAAGTGAAGAGAATCCTGACATTTTCCTGGGAACACTATTGCACAGTTAAGTAGATCTGTCAGAGATTCCTCTTACTTTCCTCCCATTTCTTCTACACGTACAGTCTCTGGGCAACTCTTTAGTGTCTAGATATTTTTGATTTATATTCCTCTTTCGGTTTAGATATCTATTCCCTTTAGATGTCACTTATTAAAAGAGCCAAATAGCTATAGCTTAACTATCTCCTTTTAAGCCCATCCATCTGGTACCCTAATCATTGTGGTGTTCCTTTCTGAACACCCTTCAGTTTGTCATCTTTCTGATACAGGAGTGCCTGGAACTAAACACAGTATTCCAAGTATGGGCCATCAAGGAGTACCATTAAGAGCAATGATTGGTATGAGATTTATTAAGTGCAAACAACATGCTGAGCCCTATGTAAAGCCAAAATAGTAAGGCATTCTTGGTGTCCAGAGTGCTTACACTCCGAACAGGGAAGCAAAGCAAATAAACAGCCATACTCACTTCATTTCGTAAAGAAAAGGAGCCAGAGGTCCAGCCAAGTAAAATAACAGCTTGAGAGTTTTTGTACAAGCAGCAAGTCATAAAATATTTTTTATTTCTTTTAGGTATAGAGTCTCGCTTTAAGAATAAATCAAGTTATATGAGATACAGTTGTGAAAGCAGAATACGAAGTTATATGAAAGAGGTAAAAATTGCTGTTTTGAATGTAGCTTGGTCTCAAGCTGTTATTAAAAATAAATCTTTACATTAGGCCTGAACAGCTGATTTTTTCCCCCCATAAACAGCCATGGAAGTTTTAAATTTAAATCTATTGGATTTATTAAATAGATTCAGGGTGCAATAGGCACTGTCTGAGCTGACATAGTGCTTTCTATTTTCTTAAAGGTTAGCAGTTATACTTCAGCTGTTCATCCAGCAGCACAAGCAGAATATAAAAGAATAACTGACTTTATGTTGGATAAACTGAAGTCTGTTAAATATAATGGCTGTTACTTTGACAGAAGAGAGGAGGAGGCGGTCTGCCTCTGCACTACTGAGGGATGGTTCTCCTGTCAAGTAAGAAACTATTTCTAAGATCAAGAAGTGTGTGTACGTATATTTTATGTGCTATGCTCATGAAAATAAATTGTAATGGGAGTTATGCATTTAAAGGAAGAATAAGCCTCTGGGCACTACAAACTATTAAACTGAAGAGAAACAACTTACCTACCGACAGTGACTGAAGGACGCTGCCAGCATAATTTGTTCTCAGATAAAATACTTCGGTGTTTTTACTAATTTAAACAAGACTTAAAACCAACAACTGTGTTTTTGGTTTTGGTCTGATATTTTAAACATTGTAGCACTGAGAGTGAAACTGACTAATTACTTTGAGCATCCAACTTTTGAGAAGCATAAATTGTGGCAAATTACCTCTTTTAATAATCAAGGGTGTGGGTAACAACTAACTTATTTACAACATTTTTAAGTTGACAGTGTCCCTTTGCTGATTGTCATACTGCTGAACAAATTCAAGCCTTACTAGGGGAGGCAAGGCTTTCCAAGATTCTGTATTTTATTTAAGTAAAATGTCTGATTTAGGCTGACATTTCAGTTAGGCTTTCAGCAGGACATGGTGTCAACTGTTGTGTAAACAATCACGCAGCTTTAAAAGAGGACTTGTTTCTTGCCCTTCATAAGCTAAAAATTGGATTTCACATCTACTGCCCTGAACTACTGCTCTACAAATTGTTGTAAAACAGCAGCGGTATCAGGGACCTCAGCACTGGCTTTCCAATCATTGTTAAAAGTTCCACCATGCTAAGAGCTGCCCCCTATTCACCTCTTACATAGGCACACATTTCACAGTCATTTCTTAGCCAGAGTTCTCGGCTGCAGCAAGTGCTGGCATGCTCTACAGCAGTGGTGGACAACCTGTGGCCCATCAGGGTAATCTACTGGCAGGCTGCAAGACCGCCTTTACATTGACCATCCTTAGGCATGGGCGCCTGCAGCTCCCAGTGGTCGCGGGTCACTGTTCCCAGCCAATGGGAGCTGTGGGAAGTGGCGCGGGCCGTAGGGACATGCTGGCTGCCGCTTCCTACAGCTCTTATGGGCCGGGAACGGCAAACTGTAGCTACTGGGAGCTGCGGGCGGGCGGCCGTGCCTAAGGATGGTCAACGTAAACACTGTCTCGCAGTTTACCCTGCAGATTACCCTGATGGGCTGCAGGTTCCCCACCTCTGCTCTACAGTGATGGAATTTGAGGAAAGAGATAACTACTTAGATACCCAATTAAATACAAGCACAAGTTAGCTTACTGATATTGACTGCTTATCTGTGCAGGGAAGAACTATTAAAATTTGATCCTGTATTTCCAAAGGGAGGCTTTGTCAGTGGATGGCCTTGATTCTTCCCATATCTTTTCCTATGCAACAAGTTGAATACATTTTGCTGTGTGGATACCATCCCACTGCCTTTATCTTTTTACAGGGTCCTTTTGACAGGGATTACTGCCTGTGTAAACATTCCATCAATCCCTACAGTAACAGAGAGAGCAGAATCCTCTTCAGTACATGGAATCTCGATCATATGTACGTATAAAACATTAAACCAAACATACCTGTTACACACTGTCTACCTTCAGTGTCAAACAAGTTACCACCCAGCTAGTTTTCATCTTACAGGAAAGTCTGATAGTTAGTCTGTTGGTCTGCTCATTTTATCCTAAGTCCACTGAGATGGAAGATACTCAGATATTGCAGCGATGGGTGGCAGGATAGAGCTCTACAATAGATACTACATTCTAGTACATTCATCATTAGCTGCTCTTCCCTTACCCCTAACTTCTCTTTGTATTACAAACATCCCGCACTAGGCTCCTCAGGTGACCGTTCTCTTTCATTTCTGCCCCTGCCCAAAGCTGTTTCAGGTGTTATGCACTTAGAAATTACATAGGATTCTAGGGTCCACGTTATTCATGCTAAGCTCCTTTCTTTAGAATTTAAAAACCACCATCACACACGTCCTAATATCAATGCAGAAAAATCTTACACATGACTGAAAGGTTAACTCCCATCACTCCTTTAGGGAATACATACATGGTTCATAAAAAAGAAAGTTTGTTACTGTCAATAATGGGAAATGCTTCCTTCATTTTATATTGCAGCATAGAGAAGAAACGTACTATTGTCCCGACACTGGCAGAAGCTGTCAAAGAACAAGATGGAAGGGAAGTGGCCTGGGAATACTTCTATCAGTTGCTGTTTACTCTGGAAAATTTAAAACTAGTGCATATTGCTTGCCATAAGAAAACCAGCCATAATCTTACCTGTGACAAAACTAAAATATACAGAAAAAGAAAGCGTATGCGGAAGGTCTCAAAGTGACTTCCCTGAAGGTGGCTCTTTGCAGTAGTTTTCTAAACTATTTGAAAGGACACCATTTTTAATATTTCTGAAATTCTTAGTGAAAGATCATAGATTGATCTCTTCTTGCTAAATTCCCTAATATAGATGTGTCTGCAATCAAACCTAGTTCAAACATTTGTCATTCCACCTTTCACTTGGTTTGTGAGGCCCCAGCTCATTATCCAAGCAACCTGCATAGTTTATAGAATGTGAAATGTAGTTTATATAACAGACCTTTTATACCAAGTGTCCTGGCCCTTTAGCCATAGGTACAACCTAGGCAGTTGAAGTCTCTCCCAAACCCAATCATATTGGCTTTTTTGTCTCACATGAAGCCAGACAAGGGTGCTGCCTGGAAATAAAGTTCAGTCTCTATAACTGAGTTAATCCTGGCCAGTTTTGTAGGCGTGCCAAAAATGGGAAAAGTTGTACTAACGTGGACACCACTAAATGACTTTGAGGGAGATTTTCAAAGGGTGCCTAAGGAAGTTAGCAGCAGAGATCCCCTTAAAATTCATTGAGGTCTGTACTTAAACATTTAGACATTTTAGAAAATTTCCCCCTCAACTGACCACAGACTGCCAGATGGGTAAAGACTTAACATGTTCAGAACTAGATCTGATTGAGAGATGAAAGGCTTAGTATCCCATTACCAATCCAGACTTTGATCTCTTTCTTACATTAGAAATGCAGGTCCAAGAAGCAAGCTCCAGCAACGTTGAGCTATTTCTGCAAATCATTAATTTCCAAGCGCTCTGGAACAACAATGCACTTAGCTATTGCTTTCAACATTAAGTCTGTAAGGTAGTTAAGTTGTTTTACAGAGCTTACAGCTGGGCAAACAATCCCTGTGCCTTAGATTTACCAAAGGCCACCACACACTCAGTGGCAGAGCTACTCCCAGTCCTGTGTCCCAGGGATCTCTGCTCTAATCTACTAATGACTCCCATTTTTAACCTTTACTATTATTTTACGTACATATTTTCTAAAGAAACGTTATCAGTGGTGCTAGATTCTGTCTTTTTTTTTTTATTGATGTTCCCCTTTTATTTTTTTAAATACCATCTTTCAACTTCCTTGGCTGCTTGACTTTCCTTGCAGTGTTGTACAGTTCTACCTATGAAGGATATTATAGGAAAAGGTATTGTATGTTCAATATCTTTGATAATTGTCTGTTCACCTATGTTCCCCTCTACCTCTTAATTATGTAGTAAAATGTGAATGATTTTTTTTTTTTAAAGGCCATCTAAAATCAACTGAATTCTCAGGAACTATGTAAATGTAAAACTTCAATATATTTTTATATATTTGTTTAATAAAGATCTTTCAGGCATCCTTTTCCTCGTACATAAGTATAAAGGAGAGATAAGGTGTGTACAAGCAACTAGTGCAAAATCAAATGAACTAATACCCACTTCTGATAGAGTGAAGTATAAATTGATCAGGCTAGAATAGTGTCTTTGTGGCACAGAGTTGTGTTTTTACATTTGGTGAAACACTGGTCACAACATGCGTATCTCCTCTTCTCTCTGGAGAGGTCTCTTTTTTCCCCATGTACTTGCTTCTCTCTCTCTTCCACCACAACCACTGCTCCAAGTAGCATTAGGTTATTAGTACAAAAATACCATCTTATTGTTCAAAGTGGGGAAGTTTTACTATATACAAAAAAAAGTGAGTAAAACTCAGAAAATAAGCATTCAGCATTGCTGCTATACACTGAGCAGGTGCATTTTTAAAGCAGGGCTATGGCAGTCCGAATAGTTACCTGTCCCCGTTAATTTTTAAACATATACTACTTTATACAATCAAAACAATTGAACAGTAATCTGTAACTGTTTTAATACCTGTAAATAAATCTACACACACTCCAGGATGACATTTTTGGAGATGTCATAACAAATGAAGATCCTGTTCTTGCCCTGCTGACAACTGTAATGTGGTCTATAAAGCATGTTCCCTAAATAATTTAACATCACCCTTCAAGATGCTATTAAAAATACATGTTATTCCACCCGAATAGACACTTATGAGGGACATTGGTTCACAAATAAATCCCCAAAAGCCTGAAGGATAAAGGTATAGGGATTACAGCAAGATTTAGTTGTTAAAAATCATAATCACACTATTTAAAAAAGTTGAATGCCTTTATATTACTGCATTAGAAAAGAGGAAAAGCAGTAAGACATTGCTGGTAGCAATAGCATATCAGATGAAGTGAAAATAAGAGAATGAACATACCCTATACAATTCATTCAGCTTTTATGTGGCTGCTTAATAGGCAATAGCTGTAGAAATGAATATTTATATAAGCCATCTGCCGATAGGTTTCCTACTTTTCTAGAAATTCGGAGAGCAAGTACTTAAAGTTTCAAAAATATAGATCTGGAAGCTTATTGCCTAATAACCACTTCCAATGAAGTGTTACCAACGTTAGATTAACTAATAATTTTCATAAAGTCATTTGAAGCTACCACCTGGGAAAATCAGGCAGACCGACCTTATTCCATACTTCCAACACCATTCATCTAGTAATAAATTGCTGAAGAAAGCTCAGAGATTAGTTTTTACTCCTTGAGCATCAACAGAATTATTTACTGAGCTCCCATCAGTGTAAACCAACTGAAGAAAACAGTAAGGTTACATGGGTATAAGTGAGGGCAATATTTATCCTACAGTAGCTTTACTGCTGGTAATATATGAGAAAGAAAGAAAACCGAGCTTATATCTCAGATGGCAGGTGGAGGTTGTTGAACAGGCAGAGAGTAAAGCTCCCATACTTGTTCGTAAAATAAGCACATCTGGTCATCTAGAGACAAAACATAGAACCCACACTGACATTTGTACAGGGCCAGTTTTCCCAACAGAACCGCAATTTAAAGGTTTGTAAGTAGAATTGATTAGTTTCAGAAGTGAACAAATGGTGTAACACTAAACATAAGAAATACATGATGGACTCCCTCTTAGGTATTGGGTACTAGCAGCTTACTTACTAGGCACCTATGAAGAACACCATACAATAATAACACAAGTGTGTTAGTCACATTTTGCTTTTAAGATTTTTCTGCTTTTTAAGAAAATAACTGTTAGCCCCACGGTGACTTGTGTTGTATGCACTCAAATTTACATAATGCTCGTTAGCTGTTCCTCTTCACGACAAAGAGATAAAGTAAAATTGCTTCGTTTATTAAAGCAACCAGTCCTTTAATTCTATTAAATTGTTTAATTCTGTTAAATCAGTAGCTGTGGCTTCTAAATCCTGCTGACTTCACACTTCCACATTCACTAGTAAAGGCACTTCACTCTCTTCCACACTCAGCTTTGGGTTTTGTCTAGGATTCCTATAGAAATAGACAGTTTCTCTCTAAGAAAGGCACTTGTAGAAAGATGTCATGCCAGTGACATGTGATGGGTAGGATAGCTAATTATAATAGGATCACTAATTATTTTAACAGACTTATAGAAAAATAGACAATTTAACAACTTAAAAAAGTTATCTTTTTTGCATTCTGTGCTTAAAGTGCATCATCGTCGTCATCATCTTCCTTTGCAATGAAGTGCAGCTTTCTAAGTTCCCGCCTGCTCATTGTGGTGCACGCGACTGCAGCTGCTGGGAGGTCCTTTAAGAAAGAGAATTTATTAACAAAAGCCAGCTGCTGTAGCAACCAAACAGCCCTTCCATACAGACAGTTCACATTACTATATACAGGTTCCACAACTGGTATATGCTAGACATTAACATATCCCTACTACAGCTGACTGTGTTCACATAGATCTTAAGTATAAGCAGAAGCAGTCTGAGGTGAGCCTTCTCAAACTACTCATGTGAGCTCATGCTAAGAGCAAAAAAAATCTGCCTTAGCGTGTGGTGCTTGCTTTCTTTTTTAATACTTGGGGGGGGGGGGAGAATTATTGGGCTAAGTGCTCTACAAACAAATCCACACATTACCCCGTATGATGGTTAAGTATTATTCCTCATTAAACAGCTGGGGAAAAAAAGATTATGTCTTGTCCAAAATTACAATGCGTCAGTGGTGGATCTGGGAAAAGATCTCAGAATCCTGTCCCATACTCAATCCATTAGTAGAGCTGGTGGGAAATTTCTGTTCTGTGGGAAAATTCTCAAAAATCCTGATTCAGAAACATTATTTTGCAAGGGAAAAATGTTTAGTTTTGGTTGTTACATTAGAATATGAAAGATGATCTTATTTATTATATTATTAAAATATAATAAGTCAAAAAATTGACATTATTGAAATGAAACATTTTACCTTATCAAAACAAAATGATAAAGCTGAAAAAACATTTAGACATTTTCCTTTCAAAATCAAAGTTCCTGCGAAATGTTTCAATTTAGATGAAACTGCTTTTTTTTTTTTTTTTTTTTAAAACAGCAAACTGTTCAGTTGAAAGATTTTCAGCCAGATGTATCCAATAGCTCAGGATGTTTCTCTAATAGATTGTCAATACTGGTCAAATTTGCTTCAAGTTTTGGCACCACTCTAACATTCTTTGGACATATAGACTAAAAGCTAGAAAGGAGTTCATAAGAGCAAAATTAAAACAACAACAAAAACACACTTCAAAGTTTTATTCTTCTAACCTGCATGAACTCCATATTTCCAAAGAATCGGTCCACTGGCATTGGCTGGTTACTGTCCTCATCTAAGAAAGCACTATTATCCAATTGTATTGGTTTCTTCTGGAGATCCACAGTCTCCAGCCCAGACTCATCTGAAAACGCAGTTCCACAGCTGCTCTCCTCTTCCACATTTGGGATATGGTTTTGCAGGAAAGTTTCATCTTCCTCTTTCTTTGGTGGGCAGCTATTTCCCTTCAGTGCAGATGGTTTTATGGAAACATCATCATCATTCCCCTGTATCTCTTCATTAATCTTTGGAGCACTTCTGCTTTTACTCTGTAAAGGCTTCATATTGGGGTCAACTGAATCTCCCAAATGTTGATCCTCATCAGACGTTTCCGTTGGTTCTTTCAGAAGAGGAACACTTCCATTTCCAGATACAAGTTCTTGTAACTCCAGTTTCACTAGACTGGTTTTTTCACATTTTAGCCTCTTTGAAGGGCGTCTGTCAGTTGCTTTGTGTGAAGAAGCCTATCACAAAGAAAGAAGATGTAAGGTCTACTTCAAACAAACTTCACTAGACAACATTGGTGACAGGCTGGATATGAAGCTGAACGGCTTAATGAAGTGAGCACTGGGTGTTTTTTAGGGGGCTGCAGTTTGACCCAAAGCTACATGCCTAAGGAAAGTTGATTTTATGATAAACAGTGGGTTTAAAATTTGACTCAATTACATTTCACAAAATTACAAACAAACAATTACCATTTGGAATCCTCTTCCCATGGAAAGCACAGAACTAATGTAGCATGTAGATAATCACCCATCATATTTTTCACAATATTCTTCTTGATAGTTACCATAACAAAATTAACTTTATACACTTTAAATTATGAGATCGCTATTATATAGGAATTCACAAGACATACATACACACATGGTTTACCACAGTGCACTTTATGCTGTGAACAACAAATCTGGAAAACTGACTCCACAGTATATAAACTTGTTCCCTTGACTGTGTTTTTTGCATGGCCATATAATCAAATAATGTAAATATAGTGAATTTGAAAAAAAAAAATTCTTTAACAAATTCTCAAGCTAAATCTATCACACTGGTAGCTCATTTTGTAGCTGTTTATAATTAGATGCAAAAAAAAAAAAAACCCTTCCTTGCAGTGTTTAAACAGATTTTAAACCTCAGAAGAATTGTGGTTCCCACAGCAGCCATAAGTAGGCCACATTGCACATATATTAACATTAAAACCCTATACAGACCCTATACAGAAAGTAAGTGATAATGATTGCTGGGGAGGACACATTTCCTAGTAATTAGTGACTTGCTGAAGGAATGGAGTCATTAACCTCACCAAGCTTATGCTCCCTATACTTCTGTTAGTCTCAAAGGTGCCACAGGACCCTCTGTTGCTATTAACCTCACCAGTCATTAATCGATCAGAAAATGCCTTAACTATTCATTATTGCCATTATTAACCATGAAACTATAAGTTTAAGGAAAAATAAGTTACCACTTTATAAACTACAAGATAAAACTGCATATTATTATAGTTTTTTTTTTTTTTAAATATACAGAACAGGTTAAATGCCAGTACAGTAGCCAACAGGAAGGCAGAATTTCACTTCCAGTGTGTTCCACTATAGTATGCTGTTGTTCCTTAGAACCATTTCCAAGGTTTTATGATACAAAACTTGGACAATTCAACCTTAGTATAGACATAATATGCAAAAAACTTGTTTTTAGAGTGAAAAGAAAAAGATGCCAGTGCATTTATTTGCATGTATGCACTGCTGGTTGCATGTTTAGAAAAAACATACACCACGGCCACCCTGATATCCTGAAATAACAACCTGAGGAATCAGAATTACTTATTTCTGATCTGGAGTACCTCAAATTACTGATACATCCACAATAACAAGCAGAAATGAATGTTCCATATGTCAATATATTAAATGTTCATCACTATATTTATTTATATAGCTAATAAAGGCATGTACGTTATGCATGTTTATTTCCATCTCCCTTGCTCTCGGGATAATCATGTACATTAACTAAAGTTTAGCTGTAGCCATGTCAGTCCCAGGATGTTGAAGAGACAAGGTGGGTAAGGTAATATCTTTTATGGGACCAATTTCTGTTAAATGGTCCCTTACCATTTAGCTGTGACACTCTAGAGCAGGAATCGGCAACTTTTGGCACGCGGCCTGCCAGGGAAAACCACTGACAGGCCGGGCCAGTTTGTTTACCTGCCATGTCCACAGCTTTTGCTGATCGCAGCTCCCACTGGCCGCGGTTCGCTGTCCAAGGCCAATGGAGGCTGCGGGAAGGGCGGCCAGCACATCCCTTGGCCCATGCCGCTTCCTGCAGCCCCCATTGGCCTGGGACAGTGAACGGCAGTCAGTGGGAGCTGCGATCGGCCGAACCTGCGAATGTGGCAGGTAAACAAACCGGCTCGGCCTGCCAGGGGCTTACCCTGGCGGGCCGTGGGCCAAAGGTTGCTGATCCCTGCTCTAGAGTACCTTTCCCAGACCTGAAGAAGAGCTGTGTGTGGCTCAAAAGCTAGTCCCTCTCACTAACAGAAGTTGGTCCAATAAAAGATATTATTACAGAGACAAAGGGAGTGAAGGAACTAAAAACATATTTTGCACAACATATTATTTTCATGGCCTTAATAAAAGTCAAAACATCCCCTATATCATATTCCAAAACAGCTCATTGCAAAATGAATTTACGTAACATTTTAAAAACATTTCAGAAAGAGTGAAAGTCACAGGTTTTTCCTACCAGACACACTGTTTTAGTAGATTTGCAAAGATCAACCTCTTGATGAGATGAAGACTGGGTTGCTGCGTTGTTTCCAGCCTTCTGGCGTGCTGAAGATGGCACTCCATCTGCAAGCTAAACCAGATGCAATTTTACAATGCAGAAAGGATGTGGGGGGTCTTGTTAAATCTTTAGCGGTAGAAGCATCCATCCGAGCAACAAGGACTCTCCTAAAGTATCACGGTGTGCACCCAAACGATCGTGACACAGATCCCACAGGAATGCAGGGCAGACCGCTTAGGCAGAATCCGCTCTCCATTACGTTAGGCAGGAGGTTCGACTCCTTAGCACCTGGGAGAAGTTCGCACCCAAACTCGAAAGTGGTTAGGATTAGCATGAGAGATCGGGACAGGAACAAGGCGGCTTCTGCGGTGAGGGAGGCAGGGGGGCCACAAAACCGCAGCGCCACAGACCAGCTTTAACCTCTGCCCAGCATCCCCAGCAGCCGCTCCCATCAGGGGAGGATGTGGGGATGCTCTGGGGAGCAGTCTAGGGGCCACTGTGGGGGGATGCTGGTTGGAGGACAGTCTGTGGGGGTACTCTGTGGGGGGTTGCTGGTTGGGGGGGCAGTCTGGGGGAGCGCTGGTTGGGGGGCAGTCTGTGGGGATAAAGGGTGCCGGGGGGGGGCGCTGGTTGGGGGGCAGTTTGTGGGGGGAGGCGCTGGTTGGGGGGCAGTCTGTGGGGGCGCTGGTGGCACTGGTTGGGGCAGTCTGTGGGGATAAAGGGTGCCCGGGGGGGGGGCGATGGTTGGGGGGCAGTCTGTGGGGGGAGGCGCTGGTTGGGGGCAGTCTGTGGGGATAAAGAGCGCACTGGGGGGGCACTGGTTAGGGGGCAGTGGGAGGGAGGGCGCACTGTGGGGAATGGTGGGGCGCTCGGGGGAGGCTTTGACCGTGTAGCCCCCACCCCAGGGGAGCGTGACTGGCCCGGCCAGAGCAGGTGCGGTGCGGGCCGGGCTTGGGCGCTCCTCACCTTTCGGGTCCTCATAAGACGCCCAGGAGGGGACGGCTCTGTCCGGGCGCCCCCAGCTCCAGCCGCCTTCCCCACACCGGCCGGCGCCCCGCCGCTTCCGGGACGAGCTCGGACGTCGCCCACCCTCGCGCACACGACACTACGCCACGCACGGAGCGGCCGCCATCTTTGTGATGGGCATTCTGAAAAATGGCGGGCGGCGAAGGGCGGGGGAGAAAGACAAAGAGCAGGCGCCATCTTTGTGAGGGGCGCTTAGCGCACGGGGAGGGGGAAGAGTTCAGACGCCATCTTTCTGAGGGGCACTAATAGGGGCGGGGCGAACACAACCGCCATCTTTGTGAAGGGCACAGCCCTCCTGAGCGCGTGGGAGCTCTGTATAATAAGCAGGCTGGGCAGAATGCAATGTTTTGTGTAAAGGGGGGGGGGGGAGTCGTGTTGCTGTTCAGTTTAAAGCATTTTCTTCTTTTATATCAATTTAAGTTTTCACAGTTGCATAAAATTGGGGTTTTTCCAATTCCTATAGATTTGTCAGTTGTGGGAAATCGGGGGCAGGGGCCAGAGAATAGTCAATACAGTCCAGGCTGAGATTCAAGAAGTTGACGCTTTATAGCCTTAAACAGAAATTGTCAACACACATGTCAAAATATGCAAAGGGAATGGCCTTAAATCAAACTCCCTTACATTCTCAAGCAGCATTTTTCTTACTTTGCCTCTCTGTACATTTCCATGATTATTGATGGGAATATTTTTCACCAGTTTCTGTGTGGATGGTGAAAACATTGTTTATCCATAAAAATCTATTTTTCCAACCCTAATTACGTGCAATTTGATGGGGGTATTCTTCTCCACAGAAGTTCCCATGGCTAGGCTGGGCAATCATGTGCCACAGAGAGATTAAGTCACTATTGCCAATCACAAGCTTTAAGAAATCACGAGGCAGCCTTGCCTACTCCAAAATAGTCACAAGGTTGGCTTAAAAATCATGAGATTTCAAAGATAATGATTTTGCAGTTTGACATGATATTTGATACCATGCTTTTGCTGCCTTGTGTTGCCATCTGGTGGGAGTCTTGCAATGACTAGTATTTTTCATGAAGCTCTAGTTCTTGGACTCATGGGAGTATGTGGGAATCTCAGCTTTAATTTAAAATACAGTAAATTTCTAGTTCCTTGCGGTTGTGAAGAAAAGATTGAAAATAGGACCCTTAAAAAAACTCAAAGCCCAGAAAGCAAAAAGAACCCCACATTTATTGTTTTAGAAAAAGTCATGATTTTAAACTAATCTCATGATTTCTGGGGCTGCACTCATGCTGTTTGAATGCCTGATGTTGCAATATTATGGCTAATGTTTCACATTTCTGGGATGAGGGCAACAGGGGCGTATGTGAGGGAAAGTCACTTCATTTACTATGAGATCCTTTCAGCTTCGTCTTGCTCTGACCTTTGCTTTCTCAGAAATGTGGCACACCTGCAGAGCCATTGATCTCAAATGTCCCTCCTCACAAGGGAACATCACTCATTTTAGTGTTAAAGTTACTTATACCCTTCTCCCTTATTGTGACAGAAACTTTTATTATGGACAATTATTTTACATCAGAAATAAAGAATCTGGAAACTTGTGCTATCAAAAGACTGATTACAACATGATGGAATCCTGCAGCGTTTGAAATTGCCTGAATTAATAATTTTGGTATGTTCCGCATTTTGGGTCTGTGTCACATTTGGGCCTTGGCATGGAGAGTTTGGAGGAGACGGAGGAAGGAACACATGCATCTTGAATTTCTTCCTTCACTGTTCTCTCCTTTCTATAATGGTTGTTTTCATCAAAAAACATTGTGGGAATCACACAGAATCCCCTTTCTGAAAGGAGGGAGAACAAAGAAGAGCCATTCTCCTTGCCAAAAGTTTGCAAACAAACTAAAAGGTTATATTTTGGGAGATAATTCAGGGCATAAAAAGAGTTTTAAAGTGGATATAATAGTAAAGGGGCAAAATTCTCCTCTGCATGCTGGGTCTCTAGTGCACATTTTGAATGTGGAATAGCAATTGATGCTAATTATGGGTAGAACATTCACTGGAGGCTGGCAGTGCAGCTGGGAGAAGAGAATTTTGCCCACAGACAGGACTATGTTAAAATCCCCTTTTTATAAAAATGAAGAATCTTGCTTCAAGTTGCTCCCCAATGGGCTGAGGTTTGGAAAAACCCAAATTTTGCCTTCTCTCTCTCTCTCAGTTATAAACATTACAGATCCTTTCCCTTCCCACTGCATCTCCTTTCTGTAACTGTAGTTTGGTTTATAATATGTTCAGTTAGGGACTTATTCAGATTTGCCTCTCAGTTCATTTTTGCCACCCACAGGGAACAAAGTATGTTAGTAACTCAAATCTCTGTTTAACTTCAAGGACTCCAGTGACACCAATGATAATACAGTAGATGAATTTATGTGAAGCAAGGAATGAGACATCTGCATTTAAATATGTAGTTATTTTTTTAATAAGGATTATTTAGTATTTTATCATTTCAAGTAATTATTGGTATCTGTGGTCTGTAACTGATCGTGTAACAATACCCAGAGCACATGTTCTGGGAAAGAGTTGGAGCCCTATCCAATGGAAGCTATTGACTTCAGTGGGTTCTGGATTCAGGCCTTGGTGCATGCACATCTGTGAGTGTCACACTAAATTGCACATCTGCTTTTTGTTGGTTTAATGGATCAAGAATTACATGGAAACTTTTATTGCTATGTCACCAGTAGAGTAACAGTGCAGTACAATACCATAATTGTGACTCTGAAGTGACAACTGACCAGATTAAAGGCCTGAGAGCTGAATTCTTCACAGGGAACTTTTCACACATTTGTAGATTTCAAAACCATACAAACATTCATCAGTGGTTTGATGTTGTTACCCACCTTTCTTCTCCAAGTCCCTATTGCTCAGGGAACAACTCTTGTCCACACCTCTCAGCCTTAAAAAAATGAACAACAACTTATGTTTTAGAAACAAATGGCAACAGTTTAATGTTTTACCTATGAGAAAATTCAAATGAGACATTTTTCTCAGCAGCATAAAGTTCTCACAGTTAAACTGAGGTTGAGAGACATGCCTGTTACGTTGTTCTGCAATTTCATGCACTGCTCAAGGGTCCTTCTGTGCTTTTGTTCTGTAGCTGAAGTGTAATTCATATCCTCCTCCAAAAGCATCCTAATGTTCTCTATTCCCTTACAGAATTGTCGCTTGCAGCCAAGCAATACAGACGATTGTTTTTATTATATAGTGAAAATGTATACCCTGCTTTGTAAACACACCAGGACCAATATTCAGCTTTGCTTTAGCTTGGCCAGTCTTGGCCAATACTTGAAATTAGCAACTCTTCCTTTTCAGAATAATCTAATCTAACACATTACACTGCCTGAGCTTCTCTCCTCTGAAGATCTTAAAAACATGTTCTGAACAGGGGTGAAAGTAATTTAAGGGACTTACCCGTATGCAGGGCTGGGGTCCTGAGCAGGGGGTGAGGCCTCAACTGGAAGGGGTGGGGCCTCAACTGGAAGGGGCAGGGACTTTAAATCCCTGGATCCTTTATATCATGATTTAAAGGGCCTGGGGCTCCGGCCCTTTTAAATTGCCACCCGGGGAAACTGCCCCCTGCTGGTACGGTCGGCTGAGTACCAGCTCCTGCTGGTATGCCATACCAGACTGTACCGGCTTACTTTTACCTCTGGTTCTGAACAATTATGCCTCACATAATTCATTAAAGTTGGGAGTTGGGTATTGTCATTATGGGGAAAATGAGGTGCTCAGTGGCAAAGGTACTTGCTTATGGTCATAGAGTGAGTCGGAGGCTGGTGTGGGAAGATAACCTAGATGTCCTGCTTCCAGCTCCTAATACTGTTCCTTTCAAATACTCCATCCTGTAACTGCTGACAAGATAAAGTACACCAGAAACCAAGTGGCTTGATATCCTTTCTAAATGAGGTTCTTTCCCTCTCCTTCCTAAACACGTTGCACTCAGTGGCCATGGATGTTATATAAGAATGTAGAACTTGCCACGCTGACTCAGACCAACATTCCATGGCAATACGATATGATAATTCTGTTCTTTACTGTAGTTTTTACCAGTTTGCTTGATACCGGCCTGTAATTGCTAGGATCAACTCTGGAGCCCTTTTTAAAAATTGGCACTACATTGGCTACTTTCCAGTCATCCGGTACAGAGGCTGATTTAAGAGATCGGTTCTATAGTGCGGTTAGTTCTGCATTTTAATATTTGAGCTTCTTCAGAACTCTTGGTGAATACTTTCTGGTCCTGTGGACTTATTACTTTTTAGTTTATCAATTTGTTCTAAAACCTCTTCTACTGACACATCAGTTTGGGACAGTACTTTGGATTTATTGCCCAAAAAGAATAGCTCTAATGTGGATATCTCCCCAACATCGTCTGCAGTGAAGACCAATGCAAAGAATTCATGGAAGTTCTGAATTCTTGAAGTTGAAGATCTGGGAGCTTTCCTGAAGTACACCTCTACCTCGATATAACGCTGTCCTCGGGAGCCAAAAAAATCTTACCACATTATATGTGAAACCATGTTATATCGAACTTGCTTTGATCCACCGGAGTGCGCAGCCCCCCCCCTCCCGGAGCGCTGCTTTACCGCGTTATATCTGAATTCGTGTTATATCGGGTCGCGTTATATTGGGGTAGAGGTGTAGCCCTGATACCATGCAGAGTAAACATCCATAGTGCAACACAGAAAGTGCACCATGAAATGGGAGCTGTTATGGAGATCTCCTTTGAGACCAGTCCAGACTTCTTCAGGGGACAAGTGACTTGAGAAATTGCAATGTGACTAGTAACCACCAAGGAGCCCTACAAGGGGATCAGATTGCATAAAAGAGGATGTATTTTCAATTAGATTAAAAAGTGTCTTTTTTAACCTTTGGGCTGACAGGCAGGAGAAAAAAAGAGATGAAAAGTGCTGTATCGAGAGCTCTTTTGCCTTTAAGCAAGGGGGATCTGGGGTGGGGGAACCAGCCTATCATCTTATTAAACATGCGGCGGGGTACAAGCTGTGAAATGGAATGTGTAAATTAGTCTGTTGCAGCACATTTCTCTTTGCCTGCCACACTCATCAGTGTCTCCATTTTTTTTTATAACCTTCTGGGCTCATTTGGCTGAACATTAGGGACATGATAGGGACAGCGGTCAAAGGAATGAATTTTGCCTGTAAGTGTAATGGCTATTAACTGTTGGATGGTTCCCCGCACCCCCCAAGCCAAGTAATTATCGAACAGAGACACTTGGTGATGCTTTCCTGAATCAGAAAGTAACCATCTTGAGCTAAAGTGTCCAAATTCCTCTTTGCTAAGAAAACGTGGGGGTATTGAGAGTGAGAGAGCATGAAGGCTAGGGAACTGTCTACTAATCAGCATGATGCTTCTGCCCAGAGTGGGCTACACATCCCTTTCTGTGTCTGAGTGAGAAAAGATGTCAATTGGTAACAGTCCCAGCTGCATGAGTTAATCTTTAGCACAAGCTGTCGAGACTTGCTTTTGCTCTGGAGTTCTCTGGTTCAATCCATAGTCTCAACCAAGATGGCGATTGCCACGCAAGCTCAGTTAATACATTAGACCCTCTACTCCCAGGTGTGGTGTGTCCTCATATCATTTCATCTCAGTTCAAATAAAATAGATCTTATGTGGGCTCCCGAAACATTCTAAGGTGCCCAGTCCAGCATGAACAGCAGAGAGTACCGCTCCATAACCTAACTCTCAAATGTCCCAAAGTCACACCGTACAAATCTAGTGTGCCTTTATATCGCTGAAAATTATTCACATTCGAAATAAAGACTCCCAAAGCAGAGATTATAGACAAAGTTATTTACATTAAAGGAAGTAATCGTACGGCATTTTAGGTTTCCTGCATGAAGAGATTTTTTGTGTCCTGCTCTTTGGATCTTTCTCACACACTGCATCCTACATTAGAGCCTTGGCAGGGTGAGAGGTGGGGTCAGAAGGGTTAGAATTAAGCAAGTTCCGCAGTAAGGAACAGCTAAGAGAGGATTTATGACATGCCTGACCTTAGCCAAAAACCTTAAGGGAAGGAAACAGGGAATCAGAAATCTCATGGTCAGATGGGAATGTTATTTGCCAGAATATACAGTTATCTCTTGCAGGCCTCTGAATGTTTCTGATATTACACAAGATACTGCCCCTTGGCCTGTGTTCCCTGTTGTTGGCAGTAGAATCCATCTAACAGGTCCCAGTAATCAGCACAATTACTCAGTGATAGTAACTGTCCTTAGCCCCGATGTGTGCTACTCATTGTCAAAGCACTTTACAAACCTTAACTCATGAGTGAATGGCTTTGAAATGAGTCTGCCTCAGTTCTATACCCCTTGCAATGCTTCATTGCTTTGTACAATGCTTATTTTCAAAGAATTTAACCAAATATAAGTAAATCTCTCCCCGCACAAATATCCCACTGAGCACTGAAGAGTAGGGTGACCAGATGTCCCGATTTTATGGGGACAGTCCCGATTTTTGGGTCTTTTTCTTATATAGGCTCCTATTACCTCCCACCCCCTGTCCCAACTTTTCACATTTGCTGTCTGGTCACCCTACCGAAGAGTATGTCTACACTGCAATTAGACACCCGCGGCTGGCCCAGGCCAGCTGACTTGGGCTTGTAAGACTCGGGCGAAGGGGCTGTTTAATTGCAGGGTAGCGTTCCGGCTCAGGCTGCAACCCAAGCTCTGGAATCCTGCCCCTCACAGGGTCCTAGCGCCCAAGCTCTAGCCCAAGCTGGAACAGCCCCTTAGCCCGAACCCTGTACTCTGAGTCAGCTGGCACAGACCGGTCGCCGGTGTCTAATTGCAGTGTAGACATACCCTTAGAATCGCCACCATTGCTTCAGGAGCCTGGCTGATCCTTTAGAGCAGTGATGAAGGAATGAGCCTTGTCCTGAGGAAGCCACAGATCCCCGGGACTTACAGAACGTTTGTTCCGAGTTAATTCAACAGTTGGTTTAACTATGGGTGAGTTAACCACACCAATGTAACACCGACAGAGCGCGCTCAGCGGCGGGTGGGATCGGACCTCAGGACAGGGCCGGCTCCAGGGTTTTGGCCACCACAAACAGCCAAAACCAAAAAAAAAAAAAAAGCCGCGATCGCGATCTGCAGCGGCAATTCGGCGGGAGGTCCTTCACTCCCAGGCGGAGTGAGGGACCCTCCGCCGAATTGCCGCCGAATACCTGGACCTGCCGCCCCTCTCCGGAGAGGCCGCCCCAAGTACCTGCTTGAGAAGCTGGTGCCTGGAGCCGGCCCTGCCTCGGGAGCTAAATGGATGAGCCTCTACTGCATGAGCTAAAAGCCGTATGGCTCTGAGTTAAGGCTGTAGAGCAGACTCATTAATCTCTCCCTAAGTGGTCTCAGGGCTACTAGATGGGACAGAACACCACACCCGGGGGGTATGTGGGTTACTCCAACACCCACTGTTTAACCATTTTCCATTTCATTCCCAAATCTTCGTTCTACGGGTTTATGGGTGAAATTGCACCAAGCTCTGAATGCTTCTACCCTCCTAGTTACTTATATGGTCCCCCCACTTGAGTATCCGAGTATCCTCACGATCATTAGTGAATCTCTCTCACAACCCCCACACTCTCCTTTTGTGTATAGAGAAAGGGGAACCAAGGCGCAGACAGATTAAATGACCTGGTCTAGTTTACATAGAAAACAGGTGGAAGAGGTGAGAAATGAAGCCAAATCTCTTGACGCTGCAGCCAGTGCAAGCCTCACAAGGGTGGGGGGTGAACCAGGATTAATTTGCGGCAGCAGCAGCTAGCTACTTGTTTTCAGTCCTTCGGTGCAAATTACTTGTCAGCTGTTTGTCTGTCTGTCTTTCTTGGTGCCTCTCCCCTGGGTGTTGTAAAGGCTAAACAGGTCATATAGTAAGCGCTGGGTTGGAAGCTCATTTTGTTTAAACCTCCCAGCTCCCAAACACTTGGGGTCAGTATTAGATAGGAAATTAACTACACAGACAAGGAAGCAGGCAGCAAGGGCAGCTCGCTGCCATGTGGTCATAGTGGTTCTAGACCCTGGCTATCCTTATGTGGGGGAGGGGAGGAAAGTTCCAGGTATGGGGCAGGGAATGGGATTGACAAACTAGAGGGAGCAAGCAGCACATCTCTTGGCTCCCAGGGTTGTCAGAGTCCAGGGGTAGTGCAGCCTGACGCCACAGCAGGGCTGGGGAAAATGTTGATTTTCCATTTCTCCATTTGCAGACTCCCTCTCAGCACCCTTGAGACAAACAGGGAATGAACATGTAATATTAAAAATGTATTAATGGGTGAGGAGCAGCTGTTCTCTGGCGCAGAGCTGATTATCATGAAAGGAACTTACCTACTGTGTCAAGCCATTTAGCTCTCTTGTGGGTGGCCAGAACGCTCAGTTCCAAGCACGATTCCCTTGCTGCCGAGCCGATGGGGATTCACAGAGCCAGAGCTGTTATTTTATTTAATAGCCCTGACAATCTGCTAGTCCCAGCCAGTGTGGCACTTAGCATCAAACAGTTTCACTCTTGTTTCCATCAGTCTCCCTTCGCTGTTTCCATTTGCTGACTGGGTGCAGGTAAGCCGTCTGGGCCTGGGGTCCCCACCACTCCCAAATTTCAGCTGAGCAATCCAGATTTTGATAGCTTTACTTCCTGTCTCCTGCAAGACTAAACTTGGGGAATGCTTAAAAGTCCAAAGTTTAAGGCGGAAATTTTTTTCCTATTGTTTATTTATTTTTATTTACTCTCCATTAATTTAGAAAAGGGTGTAAAATGCACCTGGTACAACACCTCTGGGCACATGAGCAAGATTTCACACAACACAGCAGGTGACTTATTCCCACATAGAGTGACTACTTTCCGCCCACCCGCAGCTCCAATCAGGCAACTCACACACATCCACTCCCTCACACACAGGTGCTTGGCACATCAAGCTGGGTTCCATCCTCCATGAACTCTCTTAGCCAGGATTCCAGAAAGCAGGCTATGGAATTGATTAAAATCATTTTTTTTTGGATACTTGAGGTTGCAAAATGAAGTCCAGGTAGAGGAAGGGCAAATTCTGGCTTTGCCTGACATCTCTCTCACCTGAGAGCAATTCCAGGGTGGGGCTTTACATGTGTGGCTCAGAATCGTTCCCGCCTTGCTCTGAACCACCCCCTATGCTGGATTGTGCAGGAGCTTGATACTAGTGAGGGAACCCCTGTATATAAAATGAGATTCCTTTACAATGCTTTTGTGCTCACATCTGTCCTCTGCGGCTGTGAGACCTGGACACCATACAAATGGCATATCAAACAGCTAGAGGCCTTCCATATGCAGTCTCTGCCCGCCATTATGGGGATCTGCTGGCAGCAGGGCCGGCTTCAGCTTTTTTGCCGCCCCAAGCGGCGAAGCCACAAAAAAAAAAAAAAAAAAAAGGCAAAGCAGTGATTGGCGGCACTTCGGCGGCAATTCGGTGGCGGGTCCTTCCCTCCGAGAGGGACTGAGGGACCTGCCGCTGAAGACCTGGACGTGACGCCCCAAGCACCTGCTTCCTTTGCTGGAGCCGGCCCTGGCTGGCAGGACAAAATTACCAACCTGGAGGTTCTCCAAAAGTCAAATGCCACAAGCATCGAGGCCATGCTGATAAAAGCCCAACTACACTGGGTTGGACATATCATTAAGATGCCTGGACGTTGACTCCCCAGAAAAATTCTCTATGGAGCATTGGCACAAGAACACTGGAATCCAGGCCACCCCAGGAAGTGCCATAAGGACAGCATCAAGAACAGCATAAACTTAGGTGCAGTAAAACCAGATGATCTCAAGAAGGCTGTGTCAAATAGATCAGCCTGGTGACACTCAGCACCCTGAGTTTTCCAAGCCTTTCAAGAGGACAGAAATAATCAACTGTTAGCTGCAAAGGGAAAGCATCAGACCACTGCTATAGCTACCAAGACGCTCACCCTTGACTTTGTCTGCCCGATCTGCTCACAAGCATGCACGTCATGCTTTGGACTTCAAAGTCATTCCAGAATCCACAATAAGAGAGAGCATGGAAATGTCATCGTCGAACCACTAGACTATGCGAGAGAGATTTCTCAGGAGGGTCATTTCACCTCCTTTTATGCCTCCAGAACAGTGTAAAGGGGCTGCAGTGGGAGATAGAAACAAGCATCATTTGTGTCTAAGGCCCTCCCAGTTTTGGACTAACCTGTCCCTCTCTGCTACTCTCCCTTGGGAGAGGCCTGCTGTCTCTTTCTCTTTCATGTCTGTGCTGGGCCATTTCCCCTCTGACTCTGCTGGCTCCCAGATTTGGTCTGCGTTTGATCTGTCATTGCTGGACTTCCTTCAACCCACTGGTCCTCAGAGTAATCTGATTGCCAAGCAGCTGTGGTTCCACCTGGCGAGAAGGCTCCTTACCCCCTTCCTTCTTAGATTTCCCCTTAATTATAATGGCTTTCTGTACTGACCAGATTCCTGCAAAGCATTCTTACAGCTCTGTCATCCTGTGTGATACACCTAACAGTTTGGAATCTCCCTTTGTTCCACCTTAATGCTTGCTCCCATTATCTGCCTCTTTCAAAAAGCCTATGAGTGCTTTGCCAGCTCATCAGGACTCTGACAATATTGGCCTACGGCCTGAGAAAATTCGCTGCAGGATGGCTTTTTGTTTTGAGAGATTTCAGGCATTATCCTCCTCACAGCCACTGGAACTAGCTAGTGTTGACTCTGGCTAATGAGCTGTGCTCAGTCATGCCTCCATTTGTCCATCAGTTTTTCAGAGGTTTTCTTCTAGGGAAGGTCTTCCCTTCTCCTTCCTGTCTTGTGGCTTCCTCGTTCCCTGCTGATTCCTCTCTGCCCATCACACGCTCTCACCCTTGGGTGTCTGTCCTTATTAGAGAGTGACATAAAGCACTTCCTCTCCAGAGACAGAGCATGTCCCTTTGGAGGAGTGTGAGCCTGAGGTCACTGGCACTGCAATTCTGCCATTAGCTCACGGGACCAGCTCCCGATAATTATTCTCTGTTTCTACTAATATAGGCTAATAATTCTCTGTGGTTTGGGCTGCTGCCCTCTGACCCAAGCTGTGAGCACCAAACGCCTCATTTAGTAACTCTGGTTTCGAAGTTCCACACAACACTGAAGGCTCAAGGTTCTGTTGCTCAGAAGATTGCCCGTTATGTGGGGAGGGTTTTAGTGGAGAGGGTCTCCAGCTAGATTGCTGGATGTGAGCTACTCCCTTGCTCCCTAGGCTTTGGGGAAATCCCGTTTGGGTTTGATTCCAGGTTTATACTTGGTGGCTGAAGCCCATCTCTAGTTCTTAAACATCCTTGAAAGTCAGGAAAAAGAACAGGAGTACTTGTGGCACCTTAGAGACTAACAAATTTATTAGAGCATAAGCTTTCGTGGACTACAGCCCACTTCTTCGGATGCATAGGGACACATGACACATACAAGCAGACCTTTGTGGTATGAACTGGGGAACAGAAAGGTGGTACTGCCTTGCCTCACTCAGTTCTAAAGCTTCTTGTTGAGACTGGATGTAGGAGGTCTGAAGCGAAGTTGGACAACCTGGTGTGCTCATTTGTCCCACCTCCCTCCCATCTCCAGGTATTTCGTAGCAGACTCCGTGCCTGATCTCCGACAACACATTGAAAGGCATAGTGAGATCCTGTCTCTGTAGTTTGCAAGCCTGTATTGTAGGAAGCTACACCCCATATGCCTCCGGATCTCTCTTCCAAGGGAAGCGCTGGACACCTCATTGCCTGAAGCTTTGAGCACTCGCCTGGATAAAGCAAAGGAGAATTTTCTATACACTAGATGCTGTCTCCAACTTCTGTAAAGCTCAGCCTGGGAACAAATTCAAACATTAGGTGCAGCTCTAGGCTTTAACTGCTCAGGTCACCCTGTGTCAAAGCTTCCCATGGAGCATATTTCAGAGGAAATAGCAAGAGAATGCAAGATGCATCCATCCTACACGCTAATGAATATCAGCCGTAACTGCATCCAGATTTTCCTTCAGTAACAGGAAACGTTTTAGTAAACGTTCTGCATTATTTAGCATTGTTTCTTTGGGGAGATTAAAATTGCTTTGTGTAAATGTAGCTCTCTGCCACACACACCTGACAATGACAGAGGAGCCTGCTTTACAGAAGGCTCATTAAAAATATAAACGTTATGTTGATTTCAGCAGCTTAAATTACTTAAGCCGGTGTAATGGGATAAATATTTGATGCTGAAGTTTTATTAATTTTCCATCAATAATATGTTGTTGCTAAACATGTGGAGGGCTCTTTAAAAGCGGCTTGGTGGTCTAGGCAGGGAGATTATTTAAAACCCATCTCAAAGCTCCCCGCTGATTGCTTTTGGGCTGGTAATGAACTACATTCTTCCTGTTATCATCTGCAGGTAATAGCAAATAATTTCTGGTGCCATCAGACCACAAAATATCCTGGGTCAGATCCTCAGCTGGGGTAAATTGGCTTAACCCCATTGAAATCATTGATGATTTACATCAGCTGAGATCTAACCCACTCTAGCCCTGTCTTTAAGCAGTGGGTAATTTCTAGGCATCCCATTGAAAAGTGGAGGCACATTCTGTCGTGCTGCAGTGGAAGGCTGAGTTGTGGGAGTGTGTGTTTAGGGATGTTCTTCTTTCTAAACTCTCTGTTTGCATAGTATCTTTTATTGTCACCTTCTTGGACTTTCCCACCCCACTGCTGTGCATTTGGCCACAGGAAATGGATTGAAGTGAGAAGCTGATAGGGAGGAGAGGCAGAGCTGAGGGCAGGACATGCTGCATTAAAGAGAAAAAAAACAAGGAAGCATCTGACATAAATGATGCATGTTCCTGAAGTCCAGCTCCTAAGCAGGCAAAAAGTGGCATTCACAGAAGGTTACTGTAGAGATGAAGTCAGACAAGGAGCCTGAGAAACTGCTAAGCCAGCAACCTCCTCTCCTGGGGAGGTGGGATTGGGAAGGGAGTATCTCTCAAGAGGCTTCTTGTGATGTGACAGATACAGGAAGTGGTGCGGACAGGCCCTGGAGGGAGTCTTACCATACCTTATCAATCACAAAGAGGATCCTTTTTGAGGAGCAGAGTGTTAGGTCAAATGGGAAATCCCAGATGATCTCCCCGCTCCCACAGATCCAGGTGTTTTTTATTGCTAAGCCATAATAAAGAGGTTGTTTTCGGTGTGTTAGTTCCCCGAGTGATTTGGGCTCCATTCCGCACTCCTTGCTCAGGCAAAGCTCCCTCAGAAGCTAATGGGACTTTTGCCTGAGTCAGTAGTGCTATAAAGTCCAGTGCACTCCAAAGGGCTGAGGCAGACACCTTGGGGCCGTGTGTAATAAAGGCTTGTGTTTTCCAGGCCACTGCCCCAATTATTTAAGCTGAGAATTGCTGCTTCCCAAAGCTGCTGGGCTCTGCAGAATGGGGGATGGAGGTAGGTTCTTCACTCCTTTTAGCTCTGGAAAAGCAGTAAAGGGTGGTTGCGATGCAGGTGACATCTTCTCCTAATCCTCGAAGTGCAGAGAGGGAGTTAGGAAAAGGGGTCTGGCTTTGATTCATCTCTAACTTCTAACCTTCAGTCTCCTCTGCCTGGAAGCTGACTGACATAATGGTCCCAACCTCCTAAAAATTACCGCAAACCACATCTTTCCCCTTTATTATGAGTTTCCTTAAAATGAACTTGGGTGTCCAGTTGCTCCTGCTTGTGCCTAGGGACTGAGGTATTTGTGTTTTGCTTATTCAGGTAAGAACAGTGCTTAAAAGGTCAACGTGATTTCAAATTAATCGGCGTCTGTCCGGCCATCTGACAGGGTACATGGCGCATTAGCTCTCTGAGTGGAACCGTGGTTAAGAGCAGGTGAATAGGACCAGCCTGAAGGATCGGAGGCAAAATGGAGGTGGCATCACTGGAGTCTGAGGTGAATATTTAGCTACAGCTACATATATTAAAAAATAAAAATCCAAACAGACCCTTAAAGAGACCTTTTCCTCAGGGTGCACCGAATTCTGACCCATCAATGACACTATTTGGCTGCGAATAAAGATAGGACTTATCCTGCCTTTGTCAGAATAGACTGAGTAACACCATGAATCTCTTCAGAAAAACCATTGTATAACACTGATGAGGGAACTGGGGCAGACACTGAAAGGCCTAGTTCTACAGCCCTTACTAAGAGGAGTCGTCTCATAGACTCCAGCATTATTACCGACCCCAAGTGTCCAAAAAACACGAGTGTGGCTGAAAAATCATGAGACTTTAAATAATGCATGTGGTGTTCTTTTTATTTGTCTGCTGGTGTTCATGTTCTCCACTTTTTCTTCATAACCATGAGGGATAGAAACATATGGTTTTATAATAACATGAATCCAGGAACTGGGACTTTCAAAAAAACCCACTAAAATGTTGCGAGACTCTAGAATTGTGAGAGTTGGCAACGCCACTTTAATAGTACCTGGATTCCATCTAAAACACCTTATGTAGACTGGCTAGTCTGAGCAAGAGCTGCAGGATTCGACCCTTAATTTGTATTTGTATTGATAACAAGTATATCGTAGCAATGTTATTGGTAGTCACTGGCAGTGAGCAGTAGTCATGTGGAAACTTATCAAGATGGATAGAAACTAGAAGGTTGCATGACTAGATTCTGTGCTGATCCGAGTTGAGGGGTCTTTCAATTAATTGTCATTGGGGCCAACTGAGGAGGAACCGCAAGATTTTCTGTGGTCAGATAGTTTGGCCGCACCATTTTGTTTCATTGGGAAAAAAAATCCTTAACAAAATCTACCATGAAGATAAAGTGTTTCCACTTTGATTTAATTTAATTGAAATCTAGACCTTCCTCTTCAGTGTCTGCAACCCAAACACAACAACCTTTGCTGGTGCAGGAGAATCAGAAAGTGAAACTGACCAGTCTGGCTTCTCTATTTCAAGTGGAGTGAAATGCAAAGAAGTAAGCAGAGTGCAAAAATGTGGAAAACATCAATGAGATTGTGATGGATTTGGAGCTGCCTGTAATAATTTATGAAGATCACGTGTTGACCTGGTTATGTGATGTTTACTATATACATGTACTGAGTTAATTTCAGTAACAGCATTTTCAGTAAGGGCTGTGGCGAGGTGGATCCTGGTATTCACTTTTCACAAAAACTTGAAGCAAAGTGCAAGAGCCATTTGCTTAGATGCTCTGCTGGGCTTGCCAGCCCCGTCTCCTGAATGAATCAGTACCTGTGTGGGGAAGGAAGATCAAATGGTCCAAGAGATTTTAAAGAGAGACACGGTTCATCAAGCAGGAGGAGAGACAGTTAACACCCAGCACAGACTTTAGGGGTGTTTTAGCCTTAGTCTGCTAGGTCGCCATTTTGATGGAAGGACTCTAGGTAAGATAGGCATACTTGTAGATCCTTTGCTGTTTTTAAAATCCATTTTCTTTCAGTGCTTTGTTCCTACAAAATAAACCATATATTGGTTTCAGAGGGCTGTATGGGGTCTCTGAATACCATTGGTCACAGGCTCCTGAAGGGGAACAAGGATCCTAAACCTCATTGGAACTGCAGGGTTGATGCATAGAGTACTGCAGCCAAGGGCCTGGTAGGAAATCGTGTGAGTCCACCTGAGAGGAGTGAAGGCAGCCCCTGACACCAGAGGGTGTGCACTCAAAGACCACAGAGAGACGGAAGTGCAGCGAGCCCAGCAACTATGACAGAGATTTTAAAGTTTTCTCAGGTTCACCAACTTCTGGTGATATTAATAGCACAGGGAAGGACAACAATTGTTAAACATATCAATTTTCATTTTAAGTAATATTAATTTTATCCTGACAGTGTCTCTCCAAGGACAGTCGGAATGTTTTAAACCCTGATCCTACAAAGACTTACACACATGCTTAACTTTAAGCTTCTGAGTAGTCCCATTGAGCGCAATTTAAAGCTAAGCACATGCGTAAGTTGTTGCAAGATCAAGGCTTAAATGGCTCCAAAACCACAGCCCAGTCTTGATTTACTGCTGTGACTTAATGGGACTTGTGCTAGTGAGCAATGGGCTGAGGAGCAATTGTTTGGCGCACGGGAACCATCAATATTTGTGTTGCCTTGTGAAGTGATTACCAAGTGGCCTCTCTCCCTCCTTGTCACTCTAAATTCACAGTTGTTGTTTTTCTATTTCTTATCCTGTGAAAAGTCAATAAAAATAAAGTTTAGGAAACACCAGCGGTTCAGTTCTTGCCTCCTAAGAAATGCCAGGTCTTCAGCAGATGAGTCATATCCCTGTGGACTTGAGTCAGCCAAAACGGAGAAGCATAAGAAATAAAACTCTCTGCTGGTCACCGAGCTGAGATGAAGTTAGCTAGGCCAAGTAGCATCTCACCATCGCAAGGAAACCCCCCCACAAATATTTTCTGTGGCAGGTGTAGCTTTCTCCAGTGTCTTACAGGGTGGGGTTTTCAGCCACTGCAGAAATATCATTCTGGTTCACTGTGTTAGTGCTTCCCCCACAATAAAAGGCTAATTACAAATGAACACACTCTAGAGAAAAAGAGCATGGCCAGGCGTTTCCCTTAAAGAGCTGCACCCATCTCTTTAGCCGAGAGTGTGAGGAGATGTCTAAGTAGTGGTGGTTGCACCGGTGGGCCCTGGGGGTAAGATTTATATTGGTAAAATGGGAAAAGAGAATCAGGAAAATATTCTGACTTTCCTTCCAATTCTCTTTAAGAGCTGCTAAATTAACAGAGCAGCTCTTCCGCTGGAAAGGTCCATGCTAGGGCAACTGCTCCAATGTCCCAGACTGTATCGGACTCAGTCCTTTACGGGTCTCCAATGCAGCAGCAGCACGTCAATGATCAGCTTTGCATCCGCTCTGATTCAGGGAGCCAGGGCTTTGTCACAGACGCCTCCCGCCCCCTCCCTGACATTCCATGGATAGGATCAGATCCCAGGAATGTCACTCTGTCTGCGTGTCACTTTGAAGCCTACACCCGATGGGAGGAGCTACAAGCATGGCTGAGGGCTCTTTTGGGTCAGAATATCACCAGGTGGAATCCTGATGGATTTTGTGCTCTTACTGTCCCATTTTTAAGTTCTCAGCCGTTTTGAATGGTGAGCAGCGACAGCAGGGCAGGTGTCTATGCCATGCCAAGAGGCCCCAGTGATATCAGAGCTGACTCAACCATTACCACCCTGACGCTACGGCTAGTTTGCACTCAACAATTTCATTGGTGGTCTACGGGAGACTGGTTGTTTACTTGGACAAATGGCCACACCCATGCACCCAACTGCCATGAGCACAAATCACTCAGCACAACCCACACAACAACACAACCAGCCTATCTAACCCCAAACACACAGTCCCTCACCACTGCACCCCCCATTGGCCACTCACACAAAACTACACAACTTTGCCAGCACAAATACACAACCATCGCACAGAGTAACCCCAAACACATATAGCCCCTCACTGCAGCATACATCCCTCATTCACCACCTGCACAAATCAATATAAATCTCCCAGCACAATGCCCCTACACAAAACAACACAACCACCTACATCTCAACACAACCAGCATGTACAACCTCCTACGCATAGTCCCTCCCCACAGGACTCCCCCTCCCCGCAGTTACCACCTGCACAAATCCACACAACTTTCCCAGCACAACACAACTCACCCACAAACCTACCCAACCACTCACAAGAATAACACATTCAGAACACACAATTACTCCAAACATCACTCAGAAGCCTAGAACGTCTGTTGAGTCAGCGTGAAGTGATGGAAACAGTTGCGAGCATCACCAGATGAAATCATCACAGGGATTCATGGACTGTTACAGTCAGTTTTAAGTTCTCAGGCATTTTGGGCTTTTTTACGCATATGGCTTTATGAATTACACCCTTGCGACAGCATGGGTTTTCATCTACTAGTGTGTGCAAATATCCCCCCCCACGTCCTCCTACCAACCACCAAAGGGACTATTACATCACTGATTCATTAACAGCACTTTTTGCAAGCGCAGGAATGATTGCTTGGGTGTCCTGGCCAGATTCGGATCTTCTGCAGTTTCAGCTGGGTATGATGTAATTCACACCACAGCTTCCCTTGTTGTGTGTAACCATATAGAGTCTCTGCAATCAGTTGTTCCATGACAGGTGGTAAGCTCTTCCAGGTTTCTTCTGTGCACACTAAGAGTGCTCAGTGCATGATGCGGAATCACTCAGAAACAGAATTAAATAATAAAACCTTTGGGTGAAAAGTGCTATCAAAACGCACACTCCTGCCTGGAAATCTACCTGGTGTCTCCTGCCTGCCCTCAACATACTATATCTCTTTGAAACCAATCCTCTGGGACTGCTGGGAATGAAAACAGCTTTTTATACTTGGAGAGTTTTCGATTTGAGTGACACGTCTGGGCTTGAGACTGTCATGCCCAGGGCCGGTGGAAGGCTGTTTCGCGCCCTAGGCGAAACTTCCACCTTGTGCGCCCCCGTCCCCGAGCCCCTGCCCTGAGGCGCACCCCCCTCCGTGGCAGCTCCCCCCCTCCGCCCTGAGGCACCCCCCCTGCGGCAGCTCCCCACCCCCCACCCTGAGGTACCCCCCCCGCCCCAGCTCACTGGCGCCGCAAGCCTGGGAGGCGGGAGAAGTGAAGCAGCCACAGCGTGCTCAGGGAGGAGGCGGGGCAGTGGTGAGCTGGGGTGCGGGGGGGTGCCTCAGGGTGGGGGGTGGGGAGCTGCCGCGGGGGGGGGGTGCCTCAGGGAGGGCGCCTCAGGGCGGAGGGGGGGAGCTGCCGCGGGGGTGTGTGCTCGGGGAGGAGGCGGGGCAGGGGTGAGCTGGGGCGGGGAGTTCCCCTGCGTGCCGCCCCCCCCTTGCTGCAGGCGGCCCTCCCCGCACTCCACTGTCCCAGCTCCCTCCGCCTAAATGCCAGCGGCGACCGGGGCGGCCGAAGATCCGGCTGCCGCGGTCGTTGCCAAAGAAAATGGTGCCCCCCAAATCCTGGCGCCCTTGGCGACTGCCTAGGTCGCCTAAATGTTTGCACCAGCCCTGGTCATGCCAGGTCATTTGTGCTGAGTAATGGACTGTCACTGAAAGGAGTGCACTGTAAGCATGTGTTTGCAGAGTCTGGCGTGGCTTTGCTTGGAGGACATAAACACAGATTGTCACTTCCCATCTTCGTCTGTCCGAATGGCTGAGATGCAGCAAGGTAAATAACAGGCTTTACAGTTCCGAGGCAGCTGTGTTTTCAGTCCATTTGCACACTGACTCTGGTGGAGGTTTGTGTAATACAACCCTGGGTCTGTTGAAAAGGGGCAGTTTTCTACTTATTCTGTGGGCACACTGATTTCTGCTCTTTGGAAATACTAACATGCTGCTCTTTTGCCATGGCTTTCATGGCTGTAAAAGATGTCAAGAGCTTACTGCTGTCTTAAAGTAGCTAAAGCACTAAAGCCTAATTGGTTATAAAGTCAGGGCACTTACAACACCACATAGGAATCATCCACCCTGGCCAAATTCACTTTTGGGAGAACTCCACTGGCTCCATTATCCAGATATAGAGATTTTTGTGATTTTTTTTTTGAAAGGACACCTTCCCTCTTTTCTGAGTGCAATTTGAGTCTGTAAAATTTGCACTCTCCTTTTCTGCCCACAAATCAGGGATGCAGATCAGGTCATTAGAGGTGCAAGCACTCAGAGCTATGCACACCGTTCATTTGCAGATGCTAGCATTGCAGATGGGACTTGTTCCCCCCAAAAGGGAAACTGGGCCTTAGCCGGGCTTGATACGTGACCCAGAGTTTGTAAAGAGCTTGGGATCCTTCAGGACAAAAGGTGCTATACATACCTGTGAGATAACAATGACAGTTATACTTGCTAGCATACATACAGGATCTTCCTTACCAGATTTTCATAGCCAATCCCTGTTGGTGATTTCTTTTCAACCAAAGAATCAGTCCTTCAAATGTCATCTTAAAGGACCGGCGGTTGTGTGCTGTGGCATTTTGACATTTTGTGACAGGATGTCAGCCAACATGAGAGACTTCATAAAAGAATAAACTATTTCCTGCTTCCCGTCCTCCTGTTGTGATTTTAAATAGAAAACAAAGCAAGCATCTCTTGGAACAGTTGGGGAATTGGAGCTTGGGGATGAAGGACAATTTCCCAAGGGAGCAAGCATAAGATAACAAAGTAATGGACTGCAAGGCACAGACTGGCCTCCTGTGGCCAGTGAGATCAGAAGGAAGCACTTGAATGAATCTTTTAATCCTATGCCTGGGTGGAGAATGGAAAATGGTTTTAGCCAGGTTAACATAGGAAGGATCTAACCGTGATTAGTTTGCATGATAAATAAGCCCAGGTATTAGTAGGGTTAAAGTAAAATTAAGTCAGTGTTGTCATCTCTATTATGCTACAAATGAGTAATATTGATGGCCCAAATAACGGTATTTGCCACACAGAGCTAACAATATAAAGGTACAAATGGGTCAAATACAGAATGTCTAGACAGCAGTCATTCTAGGTGTGGGGTCTATCATTCTGGGGCTCTGCTGAATGACAGAGGAAACAGGTAAATTTCTATCTAAGTTGTTCAGAGATGCAGTTAATAAGCTGTTGGTACATTGCAGCTACACATCTCCATGATTTTCCACACATTTAGCGGGGCTGCCTTCCCCTTTGTGAGTCATAGATTGTGTATGAGATGAGAGGAGTATTCTTGATGAAATATGCTGTTTTGTCAAAGTCAAAACGTTTAAGTTTTGACAGAGTTTTCATCGGGAAGGCTATTTGGGTCAAAAGTAATGGGGGAGAGAGAGAGCAAATGCTACTGAGACTGACTTGATAACTTGGTAGCTAGGACATTGGCCTGGATCATAGAAAACCCAGGTTTAAATCCCTACACTTTGCTGGATTCAGAGCAGAGTTTGTTATCCCTAGTCCTGCTGAATCAACAACAGAATGAAAACAATTATTTAAACTTTGAAAGTTACCATGAAACACAATTGCTGTCCTCTGAAGGGCTCTAGTCCTCTATGTTTCCCCTAGGCCCTGAATTTTTAGGGGCCTGTGTATCTCATCTGGTGTTTAAACTAAGGTTGCTACATAGATTTACATTGGGGTGTTGATTTGGTTCTTTGCCATCTCACACCTATGTCAGCGGGGACCTATGTTATTCTTCAGGGAGTGCATTGTGTTGTTTACTGTCGTATGAATTGTCCACAGGATTGTGCTGTGGTCAAGCATACAGAGTATAGGGCCCCCAGCTGCTTACCTATAGCAGTTTAAATGCAATATATCCTACATTAGAATGCATGTTCCACTTTGCTTTGTGCTTTGGGTCCCAAGCTCTTGCTGCAGTTGTGTGCTTTCCCCTGTTTTGTTTCACCAGTATATAATCAGGGAAGGGAAGAAAACCCCCAAGACTCATTCGTGTTGCATCTTCGGTAAAATGTAAAGAAATGGAGCTCCATGATGGAGTTTATTAAATATTTCATGATGGAGTTTATTAAACTACTAAAATGATGATTGCTGCATTAAATATGTCTGAGGCACCTTTGGAGGGAAGCAGACTGCTTCCCTCTAGTGGGGTATTTTTTAAAAACAATCCCAAAGTTTCCTGCTGTGCTCACTATCTTCAGAGTAAAGATACCTGGCCTGAAAGGGTGAATGGGGCCTGCACAGCCAGCAGGGACGTTTACTTCTAATGGTTGTTTGTTCCTCTCCTCTGAAATTAAAATAAGGCAAGAAGATATGTTTTGCTGTTTGGTGGACCCTTGGGAAGATGTTTGGAATACATGGGCTTCATTAATTCTGCTGCAATTAAACTGTGAGCCTGATTATAATAATAACAATACCTAGATCTTCATCAGTAGATCTAAACATGCTTTACAAAGGAGGTTAGTGTCATTATCCCCATTTCACAGATGGGGAAACTGAGGCACAGAGTGACTTGCCCAAGGTCACCCAGCAGGCCTGTGTCAGAGCCAAGAATAAACCCCAGGTCTCCTAAGACTCCATGCAGTGCTCTGTCCTGTAGGCCACCCTGCCTCCCAGGGTGCTGCGCAGGACCTACCCTTTATAGAAAATAAAAATCTATAGTTTTGAGAAGAAAGTAAAACCTGGTGGTGAGCTATTAGATACTGTGCCTAGTAACTGGAGCAGAGGGCAGAGACTGAGGATTCCTGGGTTCTCTTGCTGGCAGAGAGAGGAGTGTTTAGGGCAAGTAACTGAGAACTGGTGCTCTTGAGTTCTGTTTCCAGCTCTGTGTGGGGTTGGGAAATGTGGTCTAGTGGTTGGAGTGGGAATCAGGAGTTCACATTTCTATTCTTGGATCTGTTTTTCACTCACTACAGAGATACTCTGATGAAAAGGACTATAGAATCGCAAGGCATTATTACTGGTATAAGATGCAGCACTCGCCGTACACTGTGCGTGTATTAGGGATAAAAACCAGGTCTGGAATAGGTTTTATCCTTAGTAATCAGACGTCCTGATTGGCAGGTCTGAAAGCTGATATTGTCCAGCCCAGGGATGTCTATTCCAGGTCATGAGTTTGTGATTTCAAAGTGAAAAATTCAATCTGAGCATATTCATAAGAGAGACACCGAGGACTGTAATATCCTGTCAGTGCATGGGATCATCTTTGATATGTTTGCAAATCCCACTGTTAATACTAAGGGATGTTTCCTGTACAAATCTCCTTTCTCCCCGAACAGAGAGGAAAATATGCCTCATTCATTTAGGATGGATTTTGAGTTTCTCTAACTGTGAAAGGGATGTTGCTCCTTAAATATTAAAGATTGTCCATGTGAAACACAGGAGACAGCTGTAATGTTCATTATGCTGTTTGTGCTGGTATCTTCACCAAATCCCAGAAGGATTGGAGAGATAACTCCAACTCCATTTTCTTTGTGATGGTAACAGTGCTGAGAAGTGTTACTGCAATTACAGGAGGGCTTGAATTTATGGTTTGTCTGGAATCACAAGCACTCATTGGTCACAAGTTCTTTGCCCAGGCAGCAGAATGACAGGGATGTGAAGCTGGGCCCAAAATACCCTGGGGAAATAGTAATGCTGCTGAGTTTGCTGTTGGATCAGATGAACTCCCTTTTTCCATTGTTTCAGCTCTTCTCCCATCAGCTTCAAGTGGGAAACTTGATAAAGGATCAGAGCTAATGTGTGCAGCCTCAAAATGGCACCTGACTTAAAGGAAGGTCTTGTTTTTAAAGTATGGTTTTATTTGCAAAAGTGACTATGTAAAAATGATGTCACTCTATAGGTCTATTGAGTCTTTAGTCCAGCTAGCTCACTTCATTGTCTAGAACAAGTTGTATTGTTCTTTACTTATCTTAGATTCTTCTGCAGCATCCATCATTCCCATATCTACGAGCTCTCAAATCCATTAGCCCTGCAGGGCTAACACCACTAAGAGAGCGAGTGTGCTGGATTCTACCCTACTTGTGTGTCATTAACAGAATTGCTTGCTACATTTCTATCACTTGCACCTGGCAAACTTGCTGGCAACAATGGGGCTGCATGGGTGTCAGCAAGGGCCTCATTTGACCTGTGGAGACTTTACTGGTGGCAATGAGCAAGGGAAAGAGCCCAGCTTGGCTCTCCGATCCCAGGCTGAGTTTGTAGGGATGAAAGTTAGAGAGAAAAGCCATTGTTTTATTAATAAACTGAGTGGATTTGACTAGGAGTCCCTGAGAGACAATGAAACCCCTGCAAAGCCATTTTGCAGTCACGTTTCCAAGCAGAAACGCACGTTAACTGACATGCGGATTCTGGAAAGACTGAAACCTCCCCTCTTCCGAAGCTCCGCTCCTTGAGACCCAAGGACTGCACTGTTCTGCAGGCTCTTCTCTGAATGACTTGAGGGCAGCATTTGACAAACGCTGTTGGGAGATGCATCCAGCCACCCATCCCAGCCACAAGGAAGGTCAGCTTGACACAACAGGGAGCAGAGAAAGACAACTTGGGGCAATTTTTTGCCTAGAATGGCTGGTGAAATTGTCCTTCTATTCTCCCTGCTGTCTCTAGGGCTGCTCTGAATGCTGGACAGTGACAGATGTGATGGGTGGCTGGTCTCAATCAGGTTCCCTGAGATCAGGTGCCCACATCACCCCAAACACCCTGGAACCGCTAGCTCTCCACTCAGCAGGGAGGTTAAGGAATAAATGTACCAACCTCCACTCTCACTGTTGGGAACCCCAGGGCAGTGGTGAGACGCATTAAGCAGGGGTCCACTTGGGTGTGTTTTCACTGCTGTCCCTGGTCTGTGGATAAATGTAGGATCTCATTCTCCGGGGGGATAATCTGGCCCCTTTCAGCAATGCTACATCCAAGTGCAGGATAGATTTTTTTTAAAAAGCAGCAGACTCTCTAGGGATTTCTTCTCTTCTTAATTAGGCAAAATGCATCCGCCTAATGCGATCTCGTTGCTTAAATCCCAATTCTAGCCTCCTGAGATTAATTACCTTCCCCCTGTATTGGCATCCTGCCTTGTGCCTTTACATTCAAATCAGTTTAAGAGATTATGTGGTCTTGGAAGTAGAACTCCCCGTCACTAACAGGCAAAACAACTTCTCGAGAAGTGGCTTAGAAGGGAGCCAAGGGAGGGTGCATATGGTGAGTGCTGTCCAGCCTGAGCTACAGTCACCGTGAAGAGAGAAATCGCACTCACCCCTTTGGTGAGCTGGCACATCACAGGCCTCTGGATCTAGCTCTGCCTTTTGCACGTCCACACAATGTTCTGTGTCTCAGAAACAACCACAGCAAGGGATGTGCAATGGTCCAGCAACACCTAGCGGCGAGGGAGGTTCTCAGTGCCACTGAAAAAAAGGGTCAGCATCAGCTGATGCTTCAAATGCTGCCACTGGCCCCTCTTCCCGTTCAAACCTGGGAGCTGCTAGCTCTTGTAAGCTAATATCTATCTATCTCATAGAGCTCAAAGGGCATTGAGTCTAGTCCACTGCCTTCACTAGCAGGACCAAGTATTGTCCCTGATTGTTTTTTTTTTGGTCCTAGATCCCTAAATGGCCCCCTCAAGGATTGAACTCACAACCCTGGGTTTAACAGGGCAATGCTCAAACCACTGAGCTATCCATCACCCATGACACTAATGTGCCAGACATATTTCTCTCCTCTGGAACTACAGTTTTGCAGCATGCTCTGCCGAACATTACAACCTGCAAGGGGCACACACCGAAGAAGTGGGCAGTAGCCCACAAAAGCTTATACTCTAATCAATTTGTTAGTCTCTAAGGTGCCACAAGTACTCCTGTTCTTTGTACATATGAGCTAGCAGCTCCCAGGTTTAAATGGGAGGAGGCGCTGGTGCTGGCATCTGTTCAGTGAGGGGCCATCGATATTGCAACTTACTCCCCTGCCTCAGTCTATCAGAGCTTGGATGCATCAATTTTCAAGGCATGCGGCAAGGTCTATGCCAGTGGTTCTCAAACCTTTGTACTGGTAACCCCTTTCACATAGCAAGCCTCTGAGTGCAACCCCCTTATAAAATAAAAACACTTTTTAATATATTTAACACCATTATGAATGCTGGAGGCAAAGTGGGGTTTGGGATGGAGGTTGGCAGCTCGTGACCCCCCCATCTAATAACCTCATGACCCCCGGAGGGGTCTCGGCCCCCAGTTTGAGAACCCCTGGTCTATGCACTCTCCCTGGCTGTTCCTGACAGGACAGGTTAAATGGGGCGTGGATGGGGGATAAATGCACAGTGGATGGAATTTGTGGTGGAAGGACGGTGTTTGAATCTTTGCAGACAATTTTGAAATGGCAGATATTGATTTAGATTTATCAAGTATCCTTTTGTCACTAAGTCCATTTCCCTCCTTCTTTCCTTAGGTTTTTATGGTGCTGCTTACAGAGTAAGGACGAAAGGATCAGGCCCTAACTAAAGGGGAATGACAGCATACACACGCAATCAAACACCCATAGGTGCACTCCCCCCTAGACACAAATACCTAATTCCCATTCCATTGACATTTACCCAAGCACTGCTTTGTGTTGCAAGGGCAATTCATTGTCAATAGCCAGTCCTCCTCTTGGCTGCCCATTGCTTTGAAATCCTGAACTCATTTCCCACCCCAAATCAACAGCCACAGCTGCATTCTGCTAACTGGGCATGTATGTTCCAAATCCATCACTCTAACAACCCCATGGAAATGCAAATAAAAGTGAGATTATGATATTTTACGTAAATAAGCAATGTAGCAACTCCAATCTGGTTCAGGCTGTCAGTGGAATCCACTGGAGAGATATTAACACTGAAATATTTGAGCATGTTCTCATGGAACATTTATTGTGTAACTCTGGGCTTCAATAAAGCTTTTCTATAAATTATTCATTATGGAATTCAGATGAAATGCCAAAAATCCCTCCCATCAAGAGACTGTTTTGTTTATTACTACGAAAATCTAGTCTTAGTTAGCAACTAAGCTATTAAATTGGCATGCAAGGTAATTAGGAGGGGAAAATGAACAGTTATATCATTGCATCACTGATCATACAATTATCCTTCAAATATGCTGGACATCCACAGATAAGGTTTTTCTCAACTAAAACACAAAGTTTCTGTTTATCAAAGAATATCGGCATCTACCTACTCTGCTTCTCCTTCTGGCGTCTGGAAAGGGACAAGTAAATATATTGCATAGAGGGAACTACAGGGGTCTAGCACACTGCCCTGCTGTTGATCTTACTGTATCTGTTCTGGGAACAAACATGACTTAGGTTGGTCTACTCTCCTGTGGTAAGTTGACCTAAGTTATGCTACTTCAGTTACGTGAATAACATAATTGAAGTCAAAAGCAACAGAGGGTCCTGTGGCACCTTTGAGACTAACAGAAGTACTGGGAGCATAAGGTTTCGTGGGTAAGAACCTCACTTCTTCAGATGCCATCTGAAGAAGTGAGGTTCTTACCCACGAAACCTTATGCTCCCAGTACTTCTGTTAGTCTCAAAGGTGCCACAGGACCCTCTGTTGCTTTTTACAGATTCAGACTAACACGGCTACCCCTCTGATAATTGAAGTCAAGTATCAGAGGGGTAGCCATGTTAGTCTGAATCTGTAAAAAGCGACCAAGAGTCCCGTGGCACCTTATAGACTAACAGCCGTATTGGAGCATGAGCTTTCGTGGGTGAATGCCCACTTCGTCAGATGCAATTGAAGTCGACGTAGCTCAGGTGGACTTGCTGCGTTGTGTAGACCGTGCTGTGTCGACAGGAGACGCCCTCACGATGACTCTTCTGGGGGAGCACCTCAAATCACATCACTCCCTAAACCAGGGGATGCAAGGCCTAGATGATACGAAGGCTTGGGAGGTAGCAGAGGAGGTTTGGCTGAGTTTGTGGAGAGTAAACTCCTGTGGTTTCCATCCCAAAAACGGAGGCCCCACCAAGAAGGATGTTAGAACTGGCCAAGGGATGTATCTTTAGCAAAGGTACGGGGAGCCGGGCACAGCTGCCCTGAGAGCTGCCTTAGATGCCAGCACATTAGTGAACAGCTTTGAAGGCAGAGCAGCCAGTCCTACATCAACTAGGCAAGACTTCAGAGTGTAATACAACACACACAAACAGTGCTGATAAATAATGGATCGAGCCTGCTGCCTTCCAAAACCTGCTCAGGGTGAGAGTCCACAGGCTGGGCTTCGCTAGAAGATGGTGCCAGCTGGCAAACAGTTCCATTTAGTGATTTCACTGGCCTAGTGGGCACTTCTCATCTTCTCTTAATTCCTTCCGCTGCAATGAACGTTGATCGGATGCAAGAAGCCAGCACAGTCCTGGGGGAGGGGTTAGGCAGACCTGCTGGCAGCATTGCAGTGTTGCTGTGACTCCGTCACACACAAAGTCCCGTGTTCTACACACTGAACAGAGGAAAGTTAATGCCCTGTGCAGACCTTGTGAGAATGGCTACAGAGCTGCTAATCCGAGGCTGGCTTTCCATCGCCCTTTGTGCTGTGCCCTGGGTGGATACCAATCCTCTAGGAAGGCCTCTTGGCTTTCTTAAACAATTTCTTCTAGCTTGCAAGTTCCTTGGAGGCAGAGGCAGCATTGCAGAAATAATCAATTATGTTTTGAATCTCAGCATGTCCGTTTAAAAACTCCTTGGCAAGCTTCTAAGCCTCCATTCTCAAGGTTCCCCCTTTAAATTGTAATAGAGACTGTGTCTTCAATCAGGCTTTCTGCCCCCATTTCTAGCACTACCATTTCTGGCAGCAGCAGAGGAAGTCCTAGTGTAGACCAGCTCCTGGCGTAATTCCTGTGCCACTGAGACCTGCTCTGACAGTCACCACATTGCTTAAAACACTGCTGACCAGCTGTCCTCCGCTGTCCTGGTTGCTGTCTCCAGTGCCTCACGAGGGTGATTGTCACAAGAGCGCAATGCATCCTGGGAGATTAAGGGATGCTGGAGAGTAAAGCAGTTATATAAGGAACTGATGACTAGGAGCAAAAGAGCTTCCGAAGGAGACAACTGCCAGTTTGTTTGGAAATAAGATTCTGCCTTTCAAGGAGGAGCGTAACCATCTGTGTTATGGCTACACACACGCAGCAGAAGTGTTTCCCTTTATGGTTGTCTGAAGGACCACAGTGTGGCAGTTGCCATGGCAACTCCCTTTTTGAACACTCCATTGTTAAATAGTCACGTAAACTCCCCAGTAAGTGTTGCTGCAGCGCCCTGGGCTCTGGCTTTTCTCTTTTCACTCCAGGAGCCCCTGTCTTGCTTCAGATCTGTTTCTGTGAGGAGGCTCAATCCCCTGACCTGTCCTTGGGCCTCTTGAGAATCCACCAGCCCTTTGAGAGCTTGCTCTCTTAGCCCTTTGGCTCAGCGCCTGCTATCTTCAAATCCTTATGCGGTATCCCTCCTGGGCTTGGTCACAAGGCCTAGGAGAAGGGAGACCCACTTAGGCTGGTGGGATTTCCCCAGCTGTTTCACCCCAGTCCCCAGGGAACTTCAGGTTCTGCTCCCAAGGCAGCCTCCCGCTACTTGGCTGCTCAGGCAGGGTATTCTTCAGCCTCTCTAGCGGCCCCCCTCTCCTCTTGCAGCCCCTTATCCCAAGCATTGCTGGGCAGCCAATTAGCTGCAGTTGGGGAGATAGTGAGTGTGTCCCTTAACCCCTTAGTGGCTGTGGCAGAGTGGGGTTTATTCACCCCTCCACTATGCCCCCAACGGATACCTTCTCTTAGCCCTTTTCCTCTCCACACTCCTGAGTGGATTCTTGTTCCCTTCTGCTCCCGAGGGCCAGGTGTTCACTCCCATTCACTCTTAAGCCCCCACAGCAGTGTAAAGAGGTCCAACGAGAATCAGGCCCTAAGCCATAAGAACACAGGAGTGGAGGGGCCGTCCTGGGGCATCAAGTCCAGGCTCCTGCTATAACAGGCAAACCCATTGTACAATTCCCGCCTCCCCTTTCTGTGCAGTGCCTATAAAGGAAACCTTTCTCCATTTATTACAGCTGCTACAGGGTTGTTTGTTTTTTTTTAAAATTATTTATTTACGTAGGAAATTTTACAAGTTTCCAAATTCTGGCCGTTAATACCAGAGACAGAACCACCACCATTACAACAGGGAGCTTTTGTTTAGAGAAACATTACCCAGCAATCTAATCATTCGATCTCTCCAATATAATCCCTTTCTAATTTTCTTCTCATTGAAGGCTGCCTGTCCTTCCCCTAGGTGAAAGGCACAGTGAGCAATGAGGAGTCCTCGTGGCACCTTAGAGACTAACAAATTTATTTGGACATAAGCTTTCGTGGGCTAAAACCCATGTAAACATTTGCCATGCTGGAGAGCCATGGATACCTCCACGTGGGACCCTTCCAACAGGAGTCAGCCCCAAGGCATGGTAGCTAATCCTCACAGCACCCAGTACACAGTGCCCCAGAAACATGGGAAATGCCATGGTACTAAAGACCATGGGACAGTTACCATTTACTTGTCATTGGTGCCCAGGGTTAATCAGACTTTGATTAGAAGTGTTGATGGTGAAGTAGAAGTATCATTATCATGCCCAGGGAGTGCAGAACCAAAGGCAGGTTGGCAGGAAGCCCAGGAGGCTGTGAGGAGGCTGAGTTCCACAAGTGTGAATAGCATTTCCCCAGGGGCATCATTAGGGCTCGAAAATATTAACAACAACATGGCAAAACCAAAGAAGAAAACAGCACTTAAAACCCATAGAGCCTGGAGCTTCCAGGGAATGGCTTGCCCAATGCCTATTGACTTTCAGTGGGATTTGGGTGCTTTAGCCTCCTTTGAAAGTTCCAGCCTGTATGTTGGTGATAATCCCATGGTGGATGTGATTGGGTGAAATGTAAGTTGGGCCCTTCCAAAATCCAGGGGGCCCTGGTAACTACGGTGGGTCCTGTCTTTGCAGGAGCTCATGTTATTCTCACCACCTTGCTATCTACTCCCCTCTCTGGTCAATGTTGTTTGTTGATGATGTGTTATAACATGCTGCCGTAGTTCTGGGATAACAAATGGAATGCTTGCAACAGAAGATTACTTTTTTCACTTTGAATGCAACAACGCTAACACTCCCACAGCGTAGCTGCACTTGCAATTAGTTATTTTGTGGGTTTTCTCCACATATATTATTATTTTTTTCCATTTGTGACTCTTCCTGTTTAGCTTCAGTATATGTTTCTTGAGGATAGTTTGGGCTGCCCTCATGGAGGCAGGTGGATCAGACCCCAAACAGGGAGGCTTTTGTTTCTTTACTGGTTTACAAGGACTGTGCCACAGATACCCCTAAATTTAAACAAAACAAGTTGAAGTTAACAGCTCCTGCATTTGTACACACAAATGGACAGTTAGGCATGCAAAAGAGGCATTTTAAAATGCTGATCTGAGCATCCAGGTGTGGGATTTGTTTGTGTTATTTAGCTTCCATGTTTATAAAGTAAGCTCCCTTTCTTTAGGGAAACCTTAAGGACAGTGCATGCTGTGAGACTTGCCTGTTTGCAGCCTGACCTACTTCCCAACAGGCATTTATATTTGTAGCATTACACTGGGGCCTCTAGCTAGAATGTTAACACGCTAAAATTCAGTTAAACTAGCATAGCAACTAAGTCCCCATTGCTCTGGATGGTATGGTGATAACAACATCTAATAATGACTTTAATTTGTTAAAGAGCTTTAGGAAAGAAACAATCTTGTAAAACTGCACCTACATCTGAAATGCAGCCACTTCTACAGCTGTTAACAACTATACAGTGATACTGTATATGGGTTAGGACAGGGAGTAAAAAAGAATCGTGGCTGGATTCTCCACTGTTTTGCATTTGGGGCCATAGTTTATTTCTGTACAAACCCGGAGTAAAACTCTACCAGATCAGAGTGGAAGCATTTTACATGAGTCTTGCACTGGTATAAATGACCAAACCGTCGGCAAGGGACCGAGCACTCCTTCCTTGGCCAGATTCTGATGTTAGTTATCGTGGGGTCAATGCAGAGTATCTCTATACGGAAGTCAGTTGTATTGCCTTGGATGTACACAGGTATAAATGAGCTGAGGGTCTGAGTGTCATGGGCCTGTTCTGGTATAGACAAGGCCACGGTCCTTGGCTTTACTTCTCATCTCAAAGACAGCATCTCGAGTGGCACACCCCTCCCCCCCCAGCAACCTCTCAGGGCCATTGGTTCAGTACGGACTCAGAGGGTAGGGGACTGACACCATTTCCTGCAGTGTTTCTGGGGGCAGGAGATTCCTTAGAGGGATCTGATCCTGTGAAATGATGACAGAAGGGAGTTGCACACCCAGGGAGGACCGAGCCCTATAGACGGACCCCTAAATGGACACGTGGCACCTGCATAAATACAGATGGGAAAGTAACAAATTGCTAGGAACTGCACTTTATCAGCTTGTTAACAGTGTAGCACTTGCAGTCGTACATAGCCCATAGACCCATAACTGTAACTTTTTTATATCAGCAGCTGTCTCTGCCTCTGGCAACCTTTTATGGATCATCAGAAAAGCTAAATGGAACTTTCCCTTTCTTTTGGAAGCACATCAAACGCCACTACCGGCATATTGTTCTGTGGAGCAGAGGGCGGTGTGCAGGCCACCTGGGAAGGAGAGAGCAGTGGTGAGTTGAAAGCAGTTCAGCGGCTTCTCCTGCACCTCTCTGCTTCCTCCTTACCCCACCGCCAGCCCCCTGCTTTGTGGGAGACAGGGCTAACCTCCTGGGGCTGGGGCCCCAAGCAAGAACTCAGAGGATTTGGAATCTGTAGCCACGGGCATGTGCCAGGAGCTAAATCTTCCAGCTTTTTGACAGTACAAAAGTATTCCCTGAAATGAGTGAGCTCTGTGCATCGTGAGTGTATGTGAACATGTGGGTTCATGTGCATGATTAGTGCTCTGGAAATCTGCCAGGCAGGTGGGCCTATAGATCGCAGTCCTCTGTGTACCCCTAAACAGGTAGAGGGCAGGACAAGCATCCATGTGCTGCTCTGGCTGGGGGCTTTGGCCTTTCTCTGGAGGGACAACCTCAAAAGCTGAGAGGAGCGTTCTGGTTCCTCCAGCTGTCTGCTGGCACTGCTCACAGCGACGCCTGTTAGTGCCAGCTGGGGTGGTAGTTTTTGTGATGTGGGCACCTGTCTTCATGCATATTGAGACTTAAACAGCTGAGCTCTCAATGGCAGAAATGGAATTGCAGCAACTTATCCTGGGGGAGGTTTAGGTGAGAAGCTGTTGCAGCTTGTCCTGCTTTTGCACGAAGTGAGCTGGGGCTGGAGATGCTGTTGGAACAAGGCAGAACTCTGTGGCTTTGCCCATTTGAAACATTATTTAAAAGTAAAACAATGAACTAACCCCGCTTGTTATGTCCACCAGGCTGCGTTCAGCTGGGAGCCGTTCACTTCCCTACTTCTGGCTTCTCCTGGGAAAAGTATCAGAGAATATGATACTTTCATAGAATCACAGAATATCAGGGTTGGAAGGGACCTCAGGAGGTCACCTAGTCCAACCCCCTGCTCAAAGCAGGACCCATTCCCAACTAAATCATCCCAGCCAGGGCTTTGTCAAGCCTGACCTTAAAAACCTCTAAGGAAGGAGATTCCACCACCTCCCGAGGTAACTCATTCCAGTGCTTCAATACCCTCCTAGTGAAAAAGTTTTTCCTAATATCCAACCTAAACCTTCCCCACTGCAACTTGAGACCATTGCTCCTTGTTCTGTCATCAGGTAATAGGATGTCTGTGTCCCACCAAAAGGAACAGCAAGCTTTCTCTGTAAACAACAGCAGCCACCTCAGGTCACCCTCCCATAAACTAGCCTGAACGAGTTCCCCCATCTCCCCCACTGAAGGGGAAAGGCAAACAGAGGGTAAACACACGAGGAAAGGCCCAGGGACTTTGCCACGTCTTGACCTGGTGGCACTCATGCTGTGACCTACACCCAGTGAGGGACAACCCAGCTGGACACGTCACTCTCACTACAGACACAGAGTGAGTGCAGTCGCTCAGTGTGTGTGTGCCACAGGCACCGAGGGTGCTGCTCTCCAGTGCGTGGCAGAGGTAAAGGGCCCCGGGATATTGACCTCTGAAAGGACAGATTCTGGAAAGGGGTATGGAGGCCAGGGGGCAGGAATCAGAGAGACTCATTCAGAAGGGAAATTGTAAAGTGTTAAGAAGCCAATCAAGGCAGAGAAGGGAAAGGAGGTGCCACTCCATTCTGCTAGAGTCAGGCGGGATTGGGAAAGGTGCCAGAGGAGACCAGGCAGCAGAGAGGAGAGGTAAGGACAGTGCCCTTTGGCGGAGAGGGAGGGCATTCAGCACATTAGGAAGGAAACACAGATCAGTAGTTCAGTAGCAAACAAACACTCTGAAGCAGAGAAGCATGGGGAGCTGCTTGTGCTGGGAGAGGGGAGCGTGAGGCTGGCCAGGGTGGGAGCTGTGCTAGAGACACAGGCCTGACACAACCCATGCAGGAATGGAACAACAGACACTGCAACGGGAGAGGATAGGTCCTAGGGGGGCTGACGGGAGAAGAGACCAGAAGGAGGAGGAATAAGAAACACACCTTCTGGGTATGGCTGTACGGTGGGGTCTGGGTGTGGAGGTGACAGGGGCTGGTGATCCCGAGGTTACCCTGTGATCCTTGGCTTCCTGGGAGCAGAATGGATCCCTGGCTGGTTGTTACACGACAGGCCTCTAGCTTAGCTTACCTTGGCTGGTACAAAGGACGTCCCAATGTTTGCTGCCTCCTGACAGGGGCAGCTAAGGACAAAGCATAGACCACGGCTTGGTGGCACAACAGGCTCACGTGTCAGCTAGTCACTTATCTACCTTTGCTAAAGTGATCCCGCTACACCTAGACTCCAGTTCTTCTGAGGACTATGTTGTTTCCCTAAGGCAACTGTCACTTTAAATAAAAAGAAGTGGGATACGGCAGAGGCAGAGTGGAGCAGTCGGGTTCAGTGTGAGGCTCACATACTGTGTGTGGAACCAGCTGAGCAAGCTTTGTGGTAGCTTTCCCTGTGCGCCCTTTGATGGGGAATAGGGATCACTTCTGTTCACTCCAGGGACAGAGGCTCCGCTTCTCTTTACAGTGTATGTGACGGGCACAAGTAGAAATGCATTTACTGGGTCTCAGCCAAAGCTCTGGGGGGCTCTTATCCACATCACACACCCACTGGGTGCCATTTGTACCTGACAAGTGCAAAAGTCAAGCAGGTGGAATAGAAAATGTTAAGAATGAGGCTCAACATTAGGCAAATTTCCATCCCACTCAGATGTTTCCATATTGCATTAAAGGAACCAGCTAAGGAACCCATGAAATATTTTCTGTCCTTCTCCATTATGGTACGGGGGTTATCAGGAGGAGGAATGGCCAGAAGTTATATTTCAATGAAGCATTATGCTGGAAGGAAATGCTGACATGTAGCACTGGCAATAGGTTTAGCCACACCTTTGTGGCAGTGCAGAATTGATTGATAGGATGGCTTACCCTGAGGACACAATGGGAACTTGCTGGAAGCCACAGGTCATCTTAGCTGGCAATAAATCAAGCAGATTCTGGTTGCCTTGGTAGTACTCACAAGGTATCCGTGGTCTGGGAGCGTAACACCTCTCCTTTGTCTTTCCTAATGAGGTGTGGCTCACATGGAGAACTCAGCTTGCAATGATCCATCCTGGGTGGCACTTCGGTGTTAAAGGACAAGAAAGCCACAGGCCATCCCCTCCACGGGGTACATTTGTCTGTGGAGATTGCTTTGACAAGCCTTGATTTGTTTCTTGTAGCTCTGCGTTCTCGTGGCAGGCAGCAGTCTCAGCACAGTGCGTGCGTGTCTCTTTGTGGGCGTGATTATGTTGCTAGGCCTTCTTTGGGAGTCTATTTTTTGCTCACTTTGCTTACAGTAGTTTATATCTGTGTGGTAACTTCAGCACTGAGAATGTGTCCTGAGCAGCACACAAACCATCCTGGAGGTCCCTCTGTGCATAATAAGGACAATCTCAATGAGCATCAGCATTTCAACAGGCTACCAAGACTTCAGAAAGTTTGCTGTCACACGGATCCTGCTGACACGAGACAATAGCAGCAAAAGGTATTTTTCCTCAGGGATGAGGAATGCCCCAAGTTAGCCCCCTTTTCAGAGCATTTGGGCCTTGTCTACATGAGAAAGTTGCCCCGATTTAACTTAAATTGGTTTATAAACCAATGTAGCTAACTTGGGGCAATCCCCTCTGCAGACCCCATTATTTCTGTTTAAAAGTGGTTTATTTAGCTTAAACTGATTCTTCCCTCTTGAAAGCTAAACTGAACTAAAGGCCTCCCACAGGCTTTTGTGCTGGTTTAACATCCCACCTTAAGTTAAATTGGTGCAGCCTTCTCACATAGACAAGCCCTTAGACAGACAGATGTTGCAAACAGGAGTGACAGCCCTACCACATCCTCTGGATCCTTCATCCATGTTAGATGCCTAAGAAAAAGGCGGCAGACAGCGATTTCGGTAAGTTCTGCTTAGTGCAGTGAGAATCTCCGGGGAATCCACGTTTAACAGAAATAAAACTGTATCCAGTTCTGAGCAATACGACCTATCATCTCTAATATACATAACAATTAGGGATTTAAAACAACAGCAGTTTTCTATGACAGCATTTACTCTTAGGGCAAAAGTCTGCCCTCCAGTGTGCATATAGCGCTCCCAGAGGGCAATGTAAGCACCTCGGAGAGCAGAATCTGGCTCTAAGCATCTGCTTCTATTCCTACAGAATCACACTCCTCTCCCGAGAACTCCTGGAAGCAAAGTGTGAGTTTTTTGCCATTCACTGAAAAGCTGCACCGTGCCCCCATGCACTGCCCCTGGTGACACCGCTCTTCGTTAACATAATGTGTGAAAGATAACAGCAGGAGAACGGTAATTATAACGTTATGATCTTACGCTCCAACCTGTGTTCAGCTTGTTTCACTGGTAGGATGGGAAATAATTTCACTATAGAGAATGTTAATAAGAGCTTTGTATAAGAGATGAACACACAATATCTACCTATCTATCGCCATACTGAATAATGAAATTCAGAGAGTAATAATTATCAGTGCATGAGGATTCCAGGCAGAGCAATTATCACAAGTGCCATATGATTAACCACTTTTTATTTTTACAGATATCTCCCATCCCTTAGTTTGTTTTCACAAAACATGGCTTCAGGAGGCTCCATCTCACACTGATAAGGCTTCCAGGGTTTCTGTTTAGCTCACTCGTTGCAAGCTGTCTGTCAGGGACTTACAATTAAACACATTCCCAGCAAATTTCGGCAAGCAAATGTGCAAGATCTTAAGAAATCAATTGCATTAAAAATTAAAGCTGGAATCACTGTTACAGTGAGAAAAGATTTGCTAACATTTTGTTTACAAATCACAGATACTGAAGATGGCAAAGTGGATATGGAGTGACATGGAAAACTCCCCTTCCCCCAATTATGGTGCAGTCTGAGACGCCTTGTATCCTTAGGGTTAGTAGAGCTAGGCACAACTGAAGGAGCATTTCTTGGTCCTATTGCGACTGAATGGGGAAGCAGGTAGGCAACTAATTCCTCTTTTGGCCCTGTGTTTGGACTGTGAAGGCAAATGAGTTTGCTTGCTGATGCCAGATCACATAGGCACAGCAGATACCTTTTGCAGCACATCCCCCCTCTTGAGACAGGATTGCTCCCTACACTAGGTGAACTACCAACATTTAGCTGCTTGGTTCTGCAGAGGAAGGCAGAGCCACCAACATGATTCCCATGCCTCCTAAAGTCTGCATGTGAAGTTGGAAGATCAGCTCCACAATCCTCAGTGCTGTAACACTCAAGAAATAGAGACATCAAAAGCCCCAAGGTTGCATGTATGATGGTGCCAGGCCAGATGCCAGCTCTTGTCCAGGCTGCAGGCATTAGCTGGAAAGGACAAACTCGTAGCTGCAGACCGGACCAATTAACCTGTATGTTAGTTTTGCTCAAAATAGATATTAATCTTATAAGAATGTATTTAGTGTTTAGACTCTATGAAATGCTTGTAAGTTGCTGCCTGCGTTAATCTCAATTGCACAGTGAATATTCCAGGCTGTAAGAAAATATGTAAGTTTTGCTTTATAACTTTGAAAATGTTTGCTCTGAATTTGTGAACCCAGGCATGAGAATCGTCTCCGCGGCCTATCCAGAAGGACAATCAACTCAGATGGGCCATCAAGGAAAACTGCAATACAAAGGATTGATTAATGGCCCTATGGCACCTTGGAAATGCTATGTACAAGGAAGTGCATCCTGTGGACTTGGAAGCTGAATGAAAATAGACAAAGTCACAGGAAAATTTTCCATCTCTTCACTGTGTGAACTCTCACAGGGCTAGAGACACCAAATGGAAGCCAGAGATCCTCAGAGGTTACCTTCTGAGTCTGCCCTGAGAGACACTTGGAATTGACAGATCACTACAACTCTGTCACTCTTAGTATTTAGATGATAACTCATTTGTGTGTATGTTTGCTGCTTTAACCGTTAAATAACTCTCTTATTTCTTTTTCCTAGTTAATACACCTTTAGATAGTTTATTATGGACTGGCTACAGGCATTGTCTTTGGTGTAAGCTCTAGGTACCAATTGATCTGGGGGTAAATGACTGGTGTCTGGGCACTGGAAGCAACCTGAATATTGTGTGAATTTTGGTGTAACTGACCATTTATCACCAAGTCCAGTTTGTCCGGGTGGCGGGATAGACTGGAGAGTCCAAGGGGGACTGTCTGTGACTCCATGGAAAGACTGTGATAGCAATCCAAGAAGTCACATTTGTTACTGGCTTGGTGAAAGCTACTTATGGAACACACCACACGTTGGGGTGTCTGCCCTGGTTTTGACAGTTTGCCCTGAGGTAGGCACTCACGCTTGTGAGCCACTCCAGACAGCATGACAGCACAGGCTCATTAAAACCTGCTCTGTTGTTATGTGTAACTTTCTGAAGCTGCTAACTCCACCGCCCTGGAAATGAAGCCTGGCATCTCAGCAAGGATTTTTTCTGCTATATAAATATTTATAATAAAATATACTTTAAAACAATGACAGAAAAAGCACGTTATGCATCAAGAGCCAAATGCTGCCATTCTCTTTTGTGATGAGAGATGATGTAATTACAGATTGTGACTTTTTTAGCATGAATTTTATTTACTAGCCTGCAGCACAATATGTCTTCAGAATGTCTTTGTTTTGTTTGAGAGATGATCAAGTGACTGAGGACCTTGAGAAAGACAGTGATGTCAGTTTCTCAACACAAAGTTTCTATTTAAGAGCTGTGGCGTATGCTGGCACATATGTCGAAGGGTTCCTCTACTGCCTGTCTCTCCCGAGCATTAGAAAGCACTCTCATGCATTGCTTGGGCCATACACAGCAGCTCTTGCAAAACTCAGGTAAGTAGTTCTTCGAATAGGCCAAACTTTAAGAGAACATACTGTGGCATGAGTTAGCTGCTGCTTACCCCAGAATAAGTCAGGAGTGGCTCTGGTGGCATCAGTGAACAAAATACGGAGATCCAGCTGGTGAAAGCAAACTGATTTTGGTTAACAGGAGAGAGGAGAGGGAATAAAAGAGGTAACTTAATCCCTGTCCCCTGCCCAGACAAGTGGATCTGGGGTCCAGGACCAGCCCACGCAAACATGTCGTGCACAGGGCTGAGGGTGAGGGGAGTGAGGCACAGAGAAGTGAGTCAGTATCTGTGCTGGGGTTAGAAATGTGCAGCTCCTAATCCTGTGTTTACCACCAGCCCACACTCCTGTCTCAACAGACAGCCCTGGGCCCTGCTGCTGCAATGGGATCCGCAGGTGCAAGCCCCCATCAGCCCCCCAGACTTCAGCGGGGCTTTGCTTGGGGGCCAGGGACCAACCAAGTGGATCCTGCTACAGCATCTGAGCTTTGCATCAGTTTGGCGGATTTTGTTCTGTCTGGGTCGGGTCTCCCTCCTGCCTTCTCAGCAGAAACGACACAGTCCCACTTCCCCTGGTGGGGTGTGCGTGTGTGGGGACACGATGGGAGAGCCCCCTACGTCCTGACCTACAGGAGTTTGTGGGGTAGAACGGACCGAGAGTCAGAAGGAGCTGGGGGATCCGCAGCTACACGGTACCACTGCTTTGCCACCCCACTCAGCGCACAAGTAGGGAACGAAAACAGCCACGGTGATGCAGTCTTGGCCATGGAGTGTGGTCTGGGGGAGTTCTCCCTCTGCCCCAGGCAGCTCCAGGAAATCTCCGCTGAGCATGGCCAGTGCATTCAGGTTGTGCATCTGGAGGAGGAGCTGGCGGCCCCGGGTCCAGCTCTGCACTTAGCTAGGCATGCATGGCCTGCAGGGTCTGCGCACATTCCAAGTACACATGTTGCTTTAAAGCCACATTTTAAAAACTGGCCTCTGGTTTTGCACCGAGCATGAATTGTGCTCACGGAGACGGCAGCTGGGACATCACCACAGGGGCAAAGGTAGAGGGTCATTGAAATATATGGTGCTCAGCATGTCTGTGGTGTGACGCAAGCAGGTGTGAAGGGAGAGTCCTTGGGTAAAGCTCAGACAGCACATACATTCCCTTCCGAGCGAGCCTCGCCCTTGGCTGCACGGGAGCCTGGCTTGCAGAGACTGACTAGATTTCATGTGGCATTATTTAGAATTTAGCAAGTCTTCCTCTGCGTTCACCCCCTCCTGTCATGACTTCAAATCCCAGCTTCCCTCCCTCCCAGTCATGAGTCAGGAGGGGAAGGGAACGGTGGGAAGGGATCATAGACGGGCTTTCCCGTGGCCCTGCAGCATCTATGTCTAGCAAGCCAGGAGGATTCACTTCCCCAGTCAGTTTTCTCGACATACTCCGATGGAAGTCGGGCAGGCCAATAGGCATCTGGAGAAACAGGCCCTTGCTAGGACATTTCTATGGCTTATGAGAAGCCTTAAGTTAATGAGGCTATTGCAGTGATTCATTTAGCTGCTCAGGTACACAGCAGATTAAAAACCTACCACCTGAACAGGAACTTGATCCCTCGGATTAAGACTCTAATTCTCTGCTGACTGAGCTATCCACCGTCACAGGGGCAGATGGCTGGTTAGGCCAGAAAAGCAACTAGGTAGATAAACTATAGGCAAAAACCTGCAGGAAGCTCGCATTTTTTTTGTCTAGGGCTCTAGCCCATGAGTGATTATGGCCCTCTTGGTTCTGCCTTCCTCCCTCCAGCACCCAGAGGCTTTTCTGCCTCCCGACACCGAAGTGATGTCCAGCCTCCCCATAGTCTAGGACCTGTGACACTAGCAGAACAGGTGCCAGCTCATGCCAAAGTCCCCATGTCTCAATGGAACACTGACAGATACACGGCTGGAGCCAGTCTGGCTCACCTGTGTGGTAGTAGTGTTAAAATAGGTATTAGAATTATAAGACGGTGTTTAGGCTTTACTGAATACTTATGAGTTTCTAGATGCATTAATCTCACTTTTAACATCTGTATCCCATACTGTAAGGTAATATTTGAGCGGTTGTATTGTGAGTCTCTCTAATTCACAGGGGGGTAAAAATGACTAACAGGAAGGAACTGTATCTCTGCGCTGCTTGGAGTCTTCAAGGCAAGGTTTCTAGGCATAAGCAAGAAATCCCCAGCTGCTCAGCCTAGGTTAGCCCTAAAGGACATATAGAACTTGCTTATTATAGAAGCTTCTATTACCTTTTGCAACCTATGATTGTAACTCATTTGTGTACCTGTTTACCTGCTTTAACCTTATAAACAACTCTCATTTCCCTTTTTAATAACTCTTCATGTAGTTTATGATAGAATTGGCTACAACGGTTGTCTTTGGTGTGAGATCTAAGGTGCAATTTACCTGGGGTAAGTGACTGGTCCATTGGGACTGGGAGTTACCTGAATATTGCTGTGATTCTTGGTGTAAGGGACCATCTCTCACAAAGGTAAGCTCACCTGGGTGGCAAGGTAGATCAACGTACCCAAGGGGACTGTCTGTGACTCATGGTTAGTCTGTTATAGTGCCTCAAGGAGTTTATACTTGATAATTGGTTGGTGAAATAGAAATTAATGGAGATATCCCATCTCCTAGAACTGGAAGGGACCTTGAAAGGTCATCAAGTCCAGCCCCTGCCTTCACTAGCAGGACCAAGTACTGATTTTGCCCCAGATCCCCAAGTGGCCCCCTCAAGGATTGAACTCACAACCCTGGGTTTAGCAGGCCAATGCTCAAACCACTGAGCTATCCCTCCCCCCAAAGCTAAGTCTAGAACTCACATTCAATTTGGGGTTTGCGCCCTGCTTCTTAGCAGTCTGCCCTGAGGTTGGTACTCGTGCTCTTGAGTCACTACCGGCAGCAGTACAGACCCAACTAATGAGTGAACGTTTACATTTAAAAAAGCAGTTATTTCCCTCTCACCAGCTCTTCGGCTGCGATTGCGCCAGGCCATTTAATTCCTCTACAAGCAAAACATTTCATTTGGCTAATATGGTGTAATAGGAATATTAATGGATTTCCCCCTCCATAGCAGACAGTTTTCAAGAGATTTTTTTTAATATCCCAATCAGGAAAAAAAATGTTAATCCCTTAGTTCTAGTTTATTTGCAGATAATGCAATTACATTGCTAAAATCCTCCCCGAAATGAATACAGATGGTTAAAAAAAACCAAAACATTTTAATTAATTTCTACAATGAACACATGAATATAAGTAGATCATTATCTCCCTCCACGAGCTCTCGCACAGCAGAGAAGGGTTTATGATTTCTTGACAACGGTCATTAGAGGACTTGAATAATTTATAGCCTGGTGGACAGTTCAAGTCACAGCTGATTTGGCCTCAGAGCAGAGGACAAATCTGCTACTACAAGACTAGTAACCTAGTTTGTGATCATTGGTCTTTCTATTCACTGACCTTCTAGATTCTAATTTGAAAAAAAAAAAATTCCACTGCATTAATGCTTCAGTCTATTAAACGCTAATGGCCAAGTTACAGAATGAAATAAATAAATGAAGTAATAAACATGCAAGGCCAGTGATACCACCCTCCATGCTCATTGCTGTAACCTATTCTCATATCCCCCGGCCCCATTGTCTTGCCCCATCTGTTATCTCGTTAAGGTTTCCATAGCACGGACTGGGTTCATTTGTTCTGCAAAGTGATTTTGTAAAGGGACCACTCCGTGCTTGAGAAACATTTCACTTACAGTACTTCAGAGTGGGAACTTATTGTTATGTAGTTGAATAAAGCAGCAACAAATGGAGAGAGGGGGGAAAAAAACACACACTTAAGCTGTGTCTGCACGCCAACTTTAGTGGAGGCAAGTTACATCATTGTACAGCTGCTGAAGTTTGTATACCACTTAAGTGCATGCATACTTGGCTGCTTGCGTTGATGCTGCGCGAACACACCAGGAGTGCTTGTGTCAATGCAAAGTGCAGTGTATGGTGAGTAGGTATCCCAGTGTGCTCCACACTGCCATTCAGCACAAAGCCATTTGGGAAATTTTCGCAATGTGTTGTGGGGATGGAATTGAGTCAACAGCTTGGGAAAAACCTGACCATGCTCAGTTCCAGTCTGTTGAAGCAGAGATGCTAGCAGGGGTGGCTCCAGGCGCGAGCGCAGCAAGCGCGTGCCTGGGGCGGCAAGCCGTGGGGGGTGGCGTGCCGGTCGCCGTGAGGGCGGCAGTCAGGCAGCCTTCAGCGGCATGCCTGCGGGAGGTCCACCGGTCCCGTGGCTTTGGTGGCAATTCGGCGGCGGGTACGCCGCGTGGGACTGGCAGATCACCCGCTGAAACACCGCCGAATCCGCGTGACCAGCGGACCGCCTGACTGCCATGCTTGGGGCGGCAAAAAACATAGAGCCACCCCTGGATGCTAGTACATGTTTGTAAGTGCTTATATGCTGCTCAGATACATATTGACAAAACCAAGTAATCGCTTGTGCAGGAGGGGGCCACGTTAAATCCAGCTTCTATATGCTATTGTGATTGCAGGGAGAAACCTGACTCTGTACTTCATAGCAGCTTTCAGCTTTCCCCTTTGAATCCTTGTGCTAAAAAGTATTACCTCAGGCAGCACTTGAGGCTAGCTCTTAGTCAAAACAGGAAAGCCTGCGATACCCTGATGGAAGCTCCCCTTGAGAAGTTAACTGTGGGTAATTATACCACTTTACTACGAGCTGTGTGCCCAGCTCACTAGGCACCAGTTGGAATCAAAGTGATATGGATATTGCCTTTCTATCCTCTCTGCGCGTGGATCTGCTTCCTCCATTCAAAGTGAAAGCTGGGTTGTAGCTAAGACATTCATTTCAACACATGCACACACACACACATTGCAATGCCAGTTTGGTGTGTGTATGGTTGGGTTGTTTTTTTTTTTTTACTTATACAGTCCAATATGAGGCAGGAAGGTAAACGATGAATAATCATGATAAATAGAGCGGATCGAAAATTGGTTGACTAAATTTAAATTTTTTTTTTTAATCAGAAAATGCCAGTTCATTGAAACCAACACCTTTAATGGGAAGTTTGACAGGAAACATCTTTGGGGAAAAAAAGTTTTGAACTTGTTGATACAAAATGGTTGGACATTTTCAAAACAAAATTCCACTTCAAAATTACTTTTTATTTGGAAATTTAAACTAATTATAATAAAAATAAATAAATTAAATAAAAAGGTCAGTCAAAATGAAACATTTTGAAATTATCAAAATAAAACTCTGATAGTCTCAGACTGAATGCTTTCCACTCAGACTTTCAGTTCACAAACATTTTTGAGATTTTGACTTTTCATCCCACTTTGGGATGGGAAAATATTTCCATTTCTTAAACAAAACCAATGCGGAAAACAGTTGCCTGCCTGCTGTTAATAATGAATAACAGCATATTTCACCCACAGATCTCAAACTGCTTTCCAAAGGCAGGTACCATCATGATACCCATTGATACCCCCCTACAGATGGGGAAATGAAGCCCTAGAGAGGGGAAGTAACTTGCATAAGATCATAGAGCAGAGGGAGGAATGGAACCAGCTCTCACACTCCTAGTCAAGCCCATAAGATCATGTTGACAAATGACCTCTTACAGAGAGACTAATACCTTTTGTGCCTGCAAATGCAATAAAATATCAGGTTGAGAAGCACTTGCTCTTTGAATGTTAGTTATGACTTCACACTTCCTGTTCTCAAGTGTCCCTTACACTACGGGATGGGAGCCTGTTCTACTCCCCTGTTATTTAACAACACAACATATAGAGTCCACTCATCTATGTACTTTAGAGTCTAAGGAGGAACAGGAGACTCCAGTTTATTCTGGATCTCTGGTTCACAGAACTGAGCCAAATTTCAGGTAACAGACAGGGACCACAGTTAGCAATTTGTGCTCTGGTTGAGCATTCATGATTTCAGTTATTGCATTCACAAGTGTCAGAACTTGTGCTGATACAAATCTTGTTACAGGGCCTGCTTCTCCCCTTAAGCGCGGTCTGAATCAGGAGTCACTTCACTGAATCAATGGAGTTGCACTATGTAAAACTGAAGTGAGAGGACAACGGAGCTCACTGGCCCATGTTATGCTGCTCAGGTTTATGGGAATGGGCCCATTTTCTCACTGTTTAAGGATGTCCTTGCTGGCAACTTGAATTTAAATGGAACACTTTACCCATTTAAAAAACCCCTACATCGGAAAAAGCCCTGATCTGCTGCACCACCTATAGCTTGTTAACAAGCTGCTCACATTGGTTACTGGGGAAATGTCTCTCTGCAATTTTTCTAAGAGATGGAGAATTGATATTAGCACTCACTGGTTCTCTCAAACTTCACGTGTGATGTTACAGTTAAAAAGTTCCAATGACTAAAATCTGAATCCCTGTGCGATGACCTAAACATCTCACCTATGAAGGGTGATTACCATTTCTTTCACTTGTGGGGGGAAAAAAGACTATAAAAGAGCTTTCTCTCATGCCTTCAGCACCCTTGAGTTATAGGTCTCGCCTAGCCATAAAAGAAACATAATGTTCATCCTTCACGAGTGAGGTACCCAAGATCAGCTGCCAAAGTGTGAGGCTGTTTTATGGATGTTCTGCATCCTTAACCGTCCTATCTGCAGAGCAGACATTACTCTGGTTTGAAGACACTGAACGCCTCATGGAAATAACTGAGGGTTTAGCTACACTGCAGTGGTACAACCACAGAGCCATAGTCTATGTAGATGCTTCCAACATCATGGAAGGGGTTTTCCATTGACGTAATTAGTATAATAGCTGTTGCCAACTTGTTATTATAACATAAGATAGTGGAGACTTCGCTGACCGTGTTGCTGAGAGTTTCTGGCTTTCCTGCCTGGCTCCATAGGTGCTGGAACTAGGGATGCTGGGGGGGCTGCCATGCCCACTGGCTTGAAGTGGTTTCCGTCATACACAGGGTTTAGAGTTTGGTTCAGTGGCTCTCAGCAGCCCCACTATACACATTGTTCAGCACCCCTACCTGGCTCCCAAGTGCCATAGCAACATGCTTCCGCTAAGGGTCATTTCACCATGATTCCCCCTCCCCCCATACAACACTATGGGTAACTTTGGTTCCTACTCTGAAGTTCCCACTATCATTACAATTAACCAACCGCTCTGAGAGGCAGCAGCTAGGTCAATTCTTCCATCAACCTACCTGGGGCTAGGTCAACCTAACTATGGCACTCAGGGTGTGAAATGCTCGGGGCTATGAAAAAATGTAGACCAGGCTTCAGTCCACTTAGAGCAACGTTACGTAGAAAGAATGACGTTAAGTAGCCAGGAAAGGGAAAAAGAGGAGGGACCCCCAACGACTGTGAGGTGAAAAGCAAACTTTAAATACATGATTCATCTGAAAGCCCTTTACTGAAAGCCAGTGGAGCTATATCTGCCTCATGTAACACAGAGAACTTGCATGGAAGTCAAGAGTCTTTGGTCTTGCTGCTGGCCTCTTGGAGCACAGTGATTTTTCATATATATTTGTACCTCTACAGAAAAAGCTGTGCTTCCTATTCAGATCCATACTATTGCCAATTTTCCTATTGCTCTTGGAAACCTCAGCAGTTTTTGGAAGGATGAAAAAGCTCTGAATTCATGCTGATCCACTGGCTTTCGGAAAGGAGATTACAGGCAGGCACTCCGGTGTCACGAAATCAGACATGGCCTCTTTGATCACTGCTGTTTTCTGACTTTTCCTTCCAGCATTGTTACTTTAGGCTTTTCTATTCTGAATTGGTTCCTAATCTCCCTTCAAATAAAGATCAAACAGGGCCCTCTCTCTTTGTAGGTTGCTTCCTTTGCTTACGTTTAGGTCATTACCTTGCACTGGCTCCGGAGTTTTGAAGTATGATTAAAAGGGAAATGAGAGTTCTGTGTGCTGGGTTCAAAACAGGGTGAGACTGTTCTGGGTTGTAAGAGAACCAGGTTACTTTGCCGAACGGCACGTACAAAAATTCCATAGTCCCCTCCTCCCACAAGCCACAGCACAAAAGCAAATGATCTACATGGGGATTTTTATAATAGATGCTGCAATAGTCTATTCAATCCCTCTATTTCGCTATGGGGGAAGCCATTAGTGTCGGCCTGTTTCCACTTCACATTATGCTAGAGCTGCCTTTGGACTCTATAGCCAACACGTTCATCCCCAAAGAGAAAAACCGGCGAGAAAGGTAAAGAACTCCCGCAAGCTGATTATACGGCCCTTTGAAGAAATGACTCTGAGGCCATGCATTGCTGTGCTTGTCTCTGATATTCCAGAGCGTTAATGTACCATAGGCAGCCATTATCCTCCTGTTTGATGCATTTAGCAAAGTTATTCCCCTCCCCCCAGGACAAATTACACCACCAATGATCTGTCTGAGGACTGGCCATTTCTCCCGGTTTCCATTTCTCTGATGAGCAGCCACCTGGCCCCTGTGCCTCCAGTTCACCACTAACTTCACTAATGGAATCTCACACCTCTCAATCCCTTAAGGGCACTAGCAGCGACACAACTGTGACCAGCCTGCATTTCAATGGAGCCAGAGTTCTTGATTTTAGGACTTGGTAGTTTTTTGTTGTTGCGCTATTTAGGAGTGTTGGGAATGTAATTGCCAGACCAGCAATGGCCAATGGTCCATTTAGTCCAGTAGTCTACTTCCTGACATTCCAGACCTAAGCACTTGCTCAGTTTGTATTGTGAAAGACATTAATACCAGATTCTTCCGAGAAACTCATATATCTGTACAATACCATGGAGAAAATCTTCCAGCTACTGATCAGTTTATACATCTTTGCAATTTTACCCCAGACATCTACCTATTCTCCTGCCTCAGCCACTACTAGATTATGTTTCTTGCTACATTTGAAAGCACCATCTTAAAACAAGCTGTGCTGATAAAAATCCCAAGCAAGAGGGCCATGACTTTGATAAAGACCTTGTACTATTTCCCCCCCAAGACTCTTGTAGACACTACGCCTTGACACAAAAAGTGGGAGTGTGCTAATAAAATTTGTGGATGATACAGAGTTGGAAGGTATTGCCAATATGAAGAAGATCTGGATGACTTTGAAAACTGGAGTTTTGCACATAGAAATGTGTAAAGTGCAAGGTCATGGATTTAGGGGTTAACAACAAGAATTTTTGCTATAAACTGGGGACTTATCAGTTGGGAGTGACAGAGGAAGAGAAATATTGGGGTGTATTAGTTGATCACAGGCTGTCTATGAGCCATTAGTGTGATGTGGATGTGAAAAAGGCGAATGCAATCCTAGGATGCATCAGGTGAGGTATTCCCAGTAGAGACAAGGAAGTGTTAGTTCCATTTTACAAGGCACTGGTGAGACCTCATCTGGAATAGTGTGTGTAATTCTGGTCTCCCAGGTTTATGAATTCAAACTGGTGCAGGTGCAGAGAAGGGCTACTAGGATGACCCGAGAAATGGAAAACCTGCCTTCTGAGAGAAGGTTCAAAGAGCTTGGCTTGTTTATCCTAGCCAAAGGCGGCGGGGGGGGGGAGCGGGGGCAAGATGATTGCCCTCTATAAATACATCAGTGGGATAAATACCAGGGAGGGAGAGGAGCTAATTAAGTTACGAGCCAATGACAAATGGCTATAAACTGGCCATCAACATGTTTAGGTTTGAAATTAGATGAAGATTTCTAACCATCAGAGGAGTCAAGTTCTGGACCAGTCTTCCTCGGAGAACAATGGGGGCAAAAAAAACTAACTGGCTTCAAGACTGAGCTTGATACGTTTATGGAGGGGATGGTGTGATGAGACTGCCTACAATGGTATAAGGCCCATCCATCACTGCGACTAGCAAATATCCCAGACAGCCAGAGATTGGCCACTAGATGGGGAGGGCTCTGAGTGACTACAAAGAATTCTCTCTCAGGTGTCTGACTGATGGGTCTAGCTGACATTCTCAGGGTCCATCTGACTGCCATATTTGGGGTCAGGAAGGAATTTCCCCCCAGGTCAGATTGACCGAGACCCTGGGTTTTTGTGTGTGGGTGTGCCTTCCTCTGCAGCATGGGGCATGGGTCACTTGCAGGTTTAAATGAGAGTAAATGGTGGATTCGCTGTACCTTGAAGTCTTGAAATCATGATTTGAGGACTTCAGTAACTCAGCCAGAGGTGAGGGGTCTATTACGGGAGTGGGCGGGTGAGGTTCTGTGGCCTGTGTTGTGCAGGAGGTCAGACTAGACAATCACGATAGTCCCTTCTGGCCTTAAAGTCTATGAGGCTAGGTGTCAGTTGGACCTTTAAGATTCTTAGAACACTGCCAGCATCTCTTTCCATAATGACTGGCGGGAACTCAGAGAATACATGAGATGCAGGCTATAATTTAGAATGTCCTGGGTAGTCAGCAGAAGCGGTTGCCTAAACTCTTATTGAGCCTACACTTGAGTAAATTATGAAAAATGGGCTGCTAATTTAACACTGGGGTTAGCAGCAGGTCATGTACAATAATGTGAAACAGTGTTTCTGTGACCTTATGAGATGGGTAATAAAACTGGATAAGATATGCTTTGTTCCCTGGAATAATAGTCTCTCTCTTTCAAGAAAGGACAAGATATGCCCTGCTTAATGGTACACAGAAGAACAAGGGGAACGACGTGGGCTTGTGACTGCAATGTCGGTTTAGAAGAACTGTAGGAGAAACAGTTTAGCTTATGGGAGGTTAGTGCTAAGACACAGGCAATCTATAGAGCAAACTAAAGGATCTGCAGCAAATAGGACCACCTATAGCTTCCTTATTCTAAGCCAGGAGGACATTTTAATTCTCATTGTTTTCTGTATGTGCTTGTAATGTAGCATACTCACAACAAATGTGCCCCCTTGTGTCAGGGTGTGATGTTGCAGGGGTTTCATCTCCGGCACCCCCTGCAAGCTACCTGTCTGTGCCACTTGCCTCTAGGGTCTTCTGGGGCCTGACCCTCCAGCAAAGTCACGTAAGAGTTCAAAACCCCTCTCAGTTCTCTTACTGCCCCTTCCTGGGGGCTTCCAGGATGCTAACATGTTCCTGCAGAGTTCCTTCTCTGGTGCTTCTGATGGATTAGGTTTCCTCCTCTTCCTAGGGACTCTGACAGCTTCCTTAAGGGATCTCCCTGCTCCTTGCAGGCCCTGGCTCAGAGCTTCCCCTGCCACAGGTCCCTATGCTGCTCCTGCGGAACTCTTCCTCCAGGAGAGAACTGCCTTCTCTGTAGCCTTTCCCCCTTCCCTCCCACCCATGGCAAAGCAGACTTGACTGGATTGTTTCTAGACACCACCAATTCTAATTCCTAAATACCTGGTGGTCTATATTCTGTCATCTGCCCTGTGTCTTTGCGGTACCCTAACAGCGGCGTTCTAATACTGCTCCATTTCCCCAACATTTTTACTAAATAGTGGAATGTAACTTTTGTTACCTTAAGCTGTGTAAAAACCTTTTCTCTTTCTTTATCCGAGCCCTAACAAACCCATAGAAGTTGATAAATTCTTTCATCTCCCTTACTGCGCTCTCTCAGTCTGCTTATATGGCCCAAGTGACCCACAGTTCAACGCCTAGCTCTTCTCCCCTGTGGCCAAGGGGCACTCAATCGCCCCACAGGTGTAGGTTTTTCCCCCATCTCAGGCAGGTGATGGAATTAAGCTGCATTACAGTGCTCTCTGGTGGTTTGAATAGGGACTGTCAGTTCAGCCTCACCCACCCTTCCCTCCCCAGTTGGAATTAAATATCCCCAACAACTGATCTCTGTCCGTGGCCCTAGTTATTGTTAACTGGCTATCTGCTTGTGTGCAGCTAGGAGCAGGTACCAGGGAGGGTTAGCGCTCACGCTTAGGAAATGAATGACACGATATTACCTTACGCAGGGTAGTCTGTCCAGCACATCTAGGAAGATATTTGGAAAAACTGTCGGGGTTATGGGAGAAAGGGAAAAACACCTGAGACATAGCCTCTTTGTGTCTCCATTACCTCTCATCTACCACCAGAGGGTGGTTTCTTTTAGAAGGAGCCGTAACAAGAAGAGACAAAGAAGCCAGTCTGGGATCTCCCACGCCTCTAGTGGTGCCACCATCCAATCGTCTGAAAGAACAATACAGAAAAAGAGTGAGAGATGCCAAGAGAATCGTAGCCTGGACAGAAGCTCTAGGTCTGTAGCACTAGGCCATTATTACTATAATCAGCCCCAATGGACATAGGCCGTGGTCTCTCTGCTGCCCTCTGAGGAAGGACTCTGGTGCAGCTGTGTGGAATAGTTCATTTAGTTCTTAGCCTTATCCCACAAGCAGGTTGACGGTGAGTTTAAACTTCCTGTTAGCCTTGAAAGGCAGATCAGAGTGGGGTTGCTGAACTTGTCTGGGTTTACCTATTATTGCTGCCTTTGTTTCTTTCATGTATTGAGCCTTCTCCGGAGGATGAAGATAACCTGAGCTTGTGCCTACATCTATATGCGCCAGTTGTGTGTTTGCATGCATGTGGCAATAGCGTTTGCACACCTGGGACATGCGTATGTGTCTGTGCGTGGCTGTGCTGGGTTTGCACCCCTGCCAACACCAGAACAGAGAAATACAGCAAAACAGCACCATACATACACATGTTAATGTTGCTAGGCAACAAGAAGTTAGTTGTTGAGCAGGATGAGGAGTCTAACCCGCTGCTGGTTCAGCTGCAGCCAACTGGATTTACCCGGAATATGCTTCCCCTTGGCTCCCATCCTACTTCCATTGAAATCAGTGGCACGGCTAGCTCTCCAGGACATGTGTGGGAGTAGAGTCGGGCCCTGGCATAATGGCAGGAGTACTCTGCTCCAGGACTGTTATCAACACAGACCTCAGAGAGAAAAGGGACAGACACCAGAAACATCAAGGTCCCCTGCAAAAGTGGAGTGTTGGTGTCCTGATGGCCAAAATTCAGTGGGAGCTTTGCCGGCGGAAGGGCAGGGTCTTTAAGGTGGTAAGAGGAACAGGGTCAGGGACCAAGCCCAGAACCGATTTGCTCTTATGCCATCGGGAAGCGGGAGGCCCAGCAACAGTGCAGTGTTACGGCCCTTATGCTCCAGGGTAGCCAAAGAGCCCCCACTAGAGAGCGAGTGACCAAAGCAGTTGAATGCTGCATAGCCCCAGAGTATGCTCTAAGCCCCTGTCCAACGTGCCTCCTGGAGGGATTGCAGGGTGCAATAGGACAACTGGTGTTTGGTGTTTCTCTTACCCAATGCTGAGTGGAGATAATTGTGTGTTACTGCTGGCATCATCACAGACCTTGGAATGACAAACTCCCAGTTAGAGCTGCATGTAAAACAGCCTATTACCAGATTTCCAGAGCTTGAATGATATTGTATTTAATTTAATATAATGAGTTATCGTTTTCCCCCCAGAGTGTTATCAATAAGACAATTTAACTGCAGTTGATGAAGGCATCGCCAGTAATTTATGCATGTGCAGGGTGGGCAGCCTATTAAAATGCACAGCATAAATTCATTGCCCCGAATGAATTTTTTTAATTATATATGGTTCTATACCCAGATCCGCTGGTATCCAGGAACAACTGTGCTGACTAGGAGAGAATGATTTGGGGACGTAAACGCTGCCACAGACACTTCCCTACACAAGTGAATTTAATGCTCATCAGAGAGGAAGCCAATCCGGCAAATCGCTACACTGAGGCGACTGGCTCCCACTGAATTCAATGGGAGTGGAAGGGCTGAGCACCTCGCAGGATCAGCTCTTAGGCCCTGATCCAGCGAAGCACTTGAGCATACGCTTACCTTTAAGTACGTGAGTTGTCCCATTGGAGTCCCAAGGCTCAGCAGGTGCTTAAGAGCTTTGCAGGATCAGGACTTTAGTGCTGTCACTTAGGGCTTGCCTGCATTGGGAAAATGCATCCTGTTGTGACATATGTTGGCTAACACCATGTTAAAAACTCCAGGCACGTCTACACTGCGATGAAAGACCTGCGGCCTGGCCGCGGCTGGCCTGGGCCAGCTGACTTGGGATCACAGGGCTGAAAATTGCAGTGTAGATGGTTGGCCTCAGGCTGAAGCCCTGGCTCTGAGACCTGGTGAGGTGGGAGGGTCTCAGAGCCCAGGCCTGAGCCCGAACGTCTACACTGCTAGTTTTAGCCCTGCAGCCCGAGTCAGCTGACCTGGACTCTGAGACTTGGTGCCGCAGGTTTTTTCCTCGCAGTGTAGACATAACCTCCATGTGGACAAAGGCTCTCATGTTAGCTGCTCATGGCTGATGTTATTACCGTGGGGTTAGTCCCAAGCAGCTAACGCAATTGTCAATGTGGCAGTCCTCATCTACAGTGAGTGTTAAACCATGTCTTACATTGTGTGAGTTCACACATTTCCTATCACAATGTGTTATCCCCGTGTAGACACAAGCCTTGCCCAGCTCTGGGTCATACCACTCAGGTCTGACCTGCCAGCACTTCATGCTACTCAGATCCTGGACCTTCTTGAACACAGACCCCTGCCTTGTACATGTGGGGGTGTGGGTAAAATAAGACCTTATGAATGTATTCTTGCTTGTGACCTAAATTGGCCTTAAACCCCTGGTCCTTATAGATATAGGCCTAGAGCACTAAGCATGGCCTAATCAAGGTCTCTATCCTCTGGCTTTCAGTGGCTGGGAATTGTGGAACCAGCTCCAGCATTCTTCATCTTAATCTAACATATTTAGGGTTTTTTTTGCAAGAGATTCTAACTGCCATCATCTCCTAGGTCATATATAAATCATGGCTCAGAGCTAGGGAACATTAAAGAACTTTCAAACTAGGTAGGAAGAGTTTTCTTTTTCCCTGAAGTTTTATCCTTGGATGTTGTGTTTTAAAGGTTATGATTATGGAACAATAAGAAGACCCAACCTCCCACCCCACCCCAAACAATTCGCCACTTTGCGTCATCTCACTGGACTTTTAAAGAAAGCTGCAGGCTAAGCTACCCAAAGAGCTCCTAATAACATTGTTCTAACCAGACATGCAGCTACTTCTCTTTATTCTAGTCCACCTCAGGCAATTTCATTATTTTCTTCACAGATTTAACCTCAAATTAATTCCCCCCCCCGCGTTGCCTGTCAGAGGTAAAAACAAATGGAAGTCATAGCATTCCCGTATGGCTTGGCTGGCCCTGTAAGGAAGAGAGACACACAAAGCCACAGGCTCCCTGAACCCCCATCTTCACTGGTTATTTCATTCTCAATGCTGTGGTATAGGCTTTCATTTCAGCATCAGCCACGGGACTTACAGGAGTTTAAAGGAACATGGAGCCCCATGGAAGAGACTATTGAACCTCTTGGGGATTTGGGGTAGGAGCCAGGCATTAGGTGCACATTGTACCAGTTGTGCTGCATGGGAAAATCTGCCTCTGTATTATTATTATTTTTGCTAGTATAGCAAGTTTGATAACTCATAGCATCATAACTTTCCAACCCTGGTAAACACAAAGTGAATCTGGATGTTAATCCAAACCCTTTGGAGTCAAGCATTAGCTGGGATCCCAGTAAAACCAGGCCAGGCTCTTGGGTGAAACCTCTCAGATTTCCTGGTTCTGCCTGCATGGGAAATGCTGGGAGAATAGCCGGGTCAGACTCTTTCAGTTTCCTTTATCAGCCGAACCCACCGAGCACAGATGCACGGGCGGGAAACTAAGCCCATCCTTTTCAAACCTCACGCAATGTTGGGTTCTGTTTATGATGTGGCCCAAAGTTTGGATCAGTTCTGATTTTGAGCCAAACTAGTTCCCACGGCCCCAGTACTACTGGAAGATTATCAAGAACTTGGTTACCCAGGAGTGCCTGGAGCAGAAGTAGCAGCCATTTCATTGAGGTATAATGTGTCTAAGATACGCTGACTATTGAATGAACTGGGAATTTATTGAAAACCTGCTTGTATTCTTAGAACCTTTGTGTCTCTTTGCGGTAAGCGGTATTTTTAACTGCAAAGGGGGACAGAGCTCTTCCATGAATAGTTCGGTCTCTTTGGCTGCACATGAAAACCAAGGCAGGGCATTATTGCGTGGTGTTTAGAGATGGAGTTGTCTGAATTCTTTTGTTGGCATATCAGGTCCTGGTCGGGGAAGATGAGGGCACCTGACAGCTCTTACTTTAACAGCTGGCCCCTGCGGCGCGAAGGAAGTTGTCCATCTGAGCTTGTAGCTAGTGGAGATGTGCCTTCATGACAGAGCCAAGGAAACAAGAAGACCAGAAAGAGAGACAGATGAGCACTTTCCAGCAGTTGAGATGAAGCTCAATTGCTCTTAGCTTAGTCCAGACTCTGAAATCCTGTGTCCCAGCCCTGGAATCTGCTTTTCTCTTCAAATGATACAGATTCCCTCAGAGGAAAACAAACACAAACAAATGATCAAAACTGCAGATGTCCCCACAGTCAAACATTTAATTCAAACCCCAAACAAGCCCGGAATCCAGCCCTGTATTGGCACAACACAGATGGCGCCAGCTTCAACTGGGCCGGGGCATTGTGTCACTTAATATGCAAACATGAATGGGAACATATTGCCTATTAACTGTGCTTTCGGTCTCATTATAGAAACTCCAAGGTTTACTTCTGGATGTTGTCACCCTTCCATTTCCCCATATGTTATGCAGCAATAATTCTACAGTTCATAAACATGTGCTGGTTCTCCTTCAAACTACGCAGTCAGAGCGGCTTCGAAAGTGCAAAGAGGCCTGTTAGTCTGTGCTATGAAAAGTTAAAAAGGAACAGCCGGACTTAGTATCACCAACATTATTTATGATGCCTGCTTGGCCTGCGGTAGCACCTAGGATCTCCGGGCCTGGACCCCATTGTGCTAGATGCTGTGAAAACACAGAACAAAAAGCCAGTTCCTGTCCTGGAGGCCAATAGAGTGCACTCTGCAATGATCTCTAGGCTTTGAGCTCTATCTCTCTGTAGCAGATCACCTGCACCCTTCACTGAATTATTCTTACTTATTTTTGATGTAGCACCGTAGATGTGCAGGATGCTTGTTTTAAAAACACTAGGTGAAACATAGGTGCTCTGCAACAAGGAAGTCAGAATTTAAGGCTCTGATTCTGAAAATGTGCATGCCATGAACAAAATTAAACATATCGGTGTTTGCAGGATCAGGACATAAATTAAGACAGAGACAGACATGAGAAAATAACACCACAGGGGATAAATAAATAGAGATATCCCATCTCCTAGAACTGGAAGGGTGCTTGAAAGGTCATTGAGTCCAGCCCCCTGCCTTCACTAGCAGGACCAAGTACTGATTTTGCTCTAGATCCCTAAGTGGCCCCCCTCAAGGATTGAACTCACAACCCTGGGTTTAGCAAGCCAATGCTCAAACCACTGAGCTATCCCTCCCCCCTAAAAGGCAGGACAGTATAACTACTTGGATGCTTGGAGGGGTGAGATGGGGCGGGAAGGGTGGCTAACATATGGCTAAAGGGAAATGGAGGTGTTTTTAATGGAATATTATTGTGTTAGAGAGAAAGGTGTTTTCTTGGTGATGTAGCTATGTATGAAGAAATCATAGTGCTCATTGCTTGGCTATGTCAAACACAGGTCAGCAGTCACTGTAGACATCACAGGGTACCATCTGGGAATATGTCCCTGGTCCTCATTATTACTTATCTGTAGTCTGGATTTGCATTAGTCTTCATCATTGTACCTGTCAAATCTGGCATTTTTTGCTCTGTACATTTCAGTGAATGTTATTCAACCTGCCACTTGCTAAGTTACACGCACATTGCTGGTTTTGAGGGTGGGTCACTTGGCAGTCAAAGTTTCTGCCCAGTGGAGATTGCTGCAATGGGTGTGGAGGAAATAGTTGTAGTTACTCCATGTGTTTCCTCTGCAGATTGTGCGTGTGTCTAAGAGTGTGCCGGGACATGTGTGTGTCCCATATTGTGTGTGTGTCTGTATGTGCCTGTGAGAATATATTTGGGTCTGGGTGAAAGATGCAAGTGTGTATGCATGTTTATGTGCGTAAGGATGAACTGCGTGTGTGTGAGAGAGAGAATATACATGGTTCTGGGTGAAAGATGCAAGTGTGCATGTTCATGTGTCTGTAGGGATGAATTCTGTGCATGTGTGTGTGTGTTTCTGGATGAGTGAAGGCACACATGCCTTTCTAGATCTTTGAATGCAGGATGTTTAAACTTAATTAACCAAGTTATACGGCAGCAATTTTTTTTGCCTTATTGGCTGGTGTACTCACTCAGACGCTGTAATGGGATCTTTCTCTAACTTTATTTTCAGAAAATTTTGCACTGCAAGGAGACAGAAATTACCATTTTCATTGCTTAATGCCATGGTATTGTAAGGAAATACCAGTAATGCGCTCTTCAAATGAGGATGATATCATTATGCAAGCAGCTTTGGAAGGAGAAACATATTTACTAACTCTGGGCTTAATAATGCATCCCTTTCCCAACTGCTCCTTTGCTATTACTTTATTTGTCTCCATCCTCCTGTTTTCTTCTTGTCATTAGCCTACAAACAAGAGAGTTCTGTTAGGGTGGCTTGTCTCTCATATCAGGTTTTTCTCTAAGGCCACTATGGAGGCTAATTTACTAGCTCTAGTCTTGTTGCAGGGAGTCCTGGAAGGGAGGATTCATTCCCTCTCTGGAAGGGGGGGGGGGCAGGGAAAGGTTGACCAACATCTTGCATTTTCAGCATAATGAGCCTGTTAAGCTGAAAGAAATGTACAAAGTGCTTTGCAAATAGGAATTGCTTCGTTCACCTTTGAAGTGCAACCATCTCTGGGGTGGAACTCGACAGCTGTTTAATAACTGATCAGCAACACTCCACAGTGGCTTAACAAGGACGGATTCTATAGCCCAGCAGTTCCCAAGCTGTGTTCCTTAGAGAGCTTATTGGTGGTCCATAGAGAGCTTGTCAGCCATGTGATGTTGGCTTCTCCTTGTTTTCAGTTGCTATGTCACATGAAATGACAACTACGTACCCCTCTAACGTCACTTTTCCATGTAAGCCAGTCACTGCTATAGTTTCTACACAAATGTGAATGTGTGGGGAGGAGGCCTAAGCCATTGGGAATGGGTAGGAAGATGCTCTGTGACACAATCTTTCTATGAAGAGGTGGTCCAGACTGTGAAAAAGTTTGGAAATCTGAGTTCCAGCCTGTGCAACCTGTAACAAGCTGGAGAGGGGTTGAGCTCTGCATTGCTGCAAAACAAGGTTCTTTGCACACCTTGCTTTGCAGACAGAAACTTATTGTCCCTCTTTCTGAGCATGTCAGTATCAAGAAGTCCATACAGCTCAATGGAATTCACGTCTGAGATGCATTCTTATGTTAACTCAGCTGAATGTGATCCATGCTTTATGTATTTTAAATAGTTTTAGGGTGAAAACTGCCTGCAGTTAATGGATGCAGGCTGAGTCTCTAACATCTTCTGGGATCTTCTTGATTTAGATGGATGGGTCCCAGTCTGCCAGACAATCAAATCCAGTCTCCCGGAGAGGTTTTAATAGAGATAGATACTAGCAGGCTTCAAACAGTTTGAACTTTTGGTGTATAATATGGCTCACTTGCAAATAAAACAAAATAAAAACCCAGCACACGTCTAAAGTGATGGAAAAAGTGCATTGATTTTGAAAAGCTGAGAAGTTCAGTTTGCAAGGCCTCCATAAAAAAATCCTCTGGTGTCAAGGGGAATTTTTTTTTATTATAACTTTTAAAATAAAGGTTAAATAGATAATATGAAGGATCGGGAATGAATATCATGTGGGCCCTCAACCTCTTCTTTCCCAGATATGCCTTTCAGATCACATAACTTATTGAGACACTCGCGACTTATAGGACTCTGAAATACTAGATATTTTGGCTCCCCACTGCCACCCCTCCACTCCAGTTTTGCTGCTGTGAAAGCGAATGGCATAACAGTGACAAGAGAGGGAAGGGAACATTAAAGGGAGAGTGGAGATAAAGGGGGAAAAAATGGAAGATGGTTAAAAGAAGCAGGAAGCCAGAGAGAGAAGATATAGGACAGCAAAGTGGTTCAAAATGGAAGGGTTGTAATTTATTTTGACATTAATCATGTATTATTCAATTGCAGTAAAAATAAACCTTATTAACTAAGAAAATAGACCTCCCTTTTCCAGCCCACACTGAAACATAATTGCAATAATCTTGAAAATCATAAAGTTTGCTCAGACATCTCACCCTGCTTGCTAAATCAGATCCTCTCAGGGCAGAACTGTATGAACAGGCACTTGCAGCTAATGTTCTGATTCCTCACATGTCACCACTCGGTCTAAGCTACAAACATTTCTAGCCACTGCACATGCAGGATAAAGTGCCAGAATGAAATGAATTGTCAAAGAAGCCAGATATTAGCCCTTTTTTGTTTTTAACCTCTGTTAAAAATACCTTTCACCCCTCCACCCCAAAGGATCTCAGTACACTTTGCAAACTATATACAAATGGGTCAGTTCATCCACTACTGAAATGCAGTCACCTCTGGGTTGTAATGTGGCAGCTGTTTAATCAGTGCACAGAACCTCTATATAGTAGTTAGGAGAGGAAATGATGAAAAAGACTATTTATCTGAAACTGCAGTGAGAATTTTAGGGAAGCAGAATGTAATTAGATAACCTGGAATTTGCCCAGGACATCTGGGTTAAACATTTCTATTGTGAAAAGTGCCATGGGATTCAAAGCTAATATAAGGCCAACTCTTTGGTTTTATGTCTCATTTGAAACAGTGCAGTTTCCCCAACATTATGCTGTTGCATTGGGTGAATACTAAGAGGGAAGAATGCCTCCGATTGCACCCTCCAAATCACTTCCTGACACACCTGGGCATTCTTTGGAGGTAGCTCATCTGAGTACTGATCTATCCTAACCACATTTTGTTTCGTTTCTGAGGTTGGACAAGATTACAGTCCAAAGTTCTATGGTTTCACTTCGTAGATGACAATTTGCTGTAGATCTTTTCGAGACTACCAGAGTTGTTGGTAATTTGAGAGATTCGCAGCATTGCTCAGGAAGCATTTGTAGTCATTGATGGACACCTGAGAAAAAGCAGAGAAACTCTTCTCTGAATTTGCAGACATGGCCTAAGTAGGCAAACAGGAAGAGAAAATTCTATCTGCTACCTAAATGACATGACATTGGAAGTCACACCTCTGAAGGGCAGTGGTTATTTATTTCCTCAGGTAAAGGGCTGGTTTTGCCAGTCCAATAACCTTGTTGGAAGTGCTTGTGCATGTTCTGCAGGTTCGTGCTAGGCTCTGCTGTTTGAAAATTTGGCCTTTAGTCTGGAACTAATGACAGCTGTGAAAACTGCTAAAAATGCTTATGTGGGCTTGTGTGCCATTAGAAACTGAAGCCCTGTGCAGATTCAGTGGGAGCTCAGTTTCCAGTAAACCCAAGGTTGATTTATGGTTCAGTGATGCAGCCCTGTGAAATTCACATTTGTAACCAGGATTTGCTTTGAAGTGTTGAAATTCAAAGTGAAACTCCTGGGTTCAAAACACATGAATTTAAACAGATTAATAGGGCAGCAGTGAACCCCCTGAAACTGCTAATGACACAATTACAGGGGCTACCATACAATTTTTAATGCCTGAGGTTAATTCTTTTCTCCCTGTACCAACAGGAGACCACTATACAAATTGCATTGCTGCGGTAAGGTCAAGGACTCCATTCAGTCTGTTCTGGGCACTGGTTAGAAAGTTGGCTTAGAATAAGTGGTTTTATTAAAATAAAACTGGGATGGAATCCTGGTTCTGCCTACGAGAGAGTGGAGAATGAATTAAAAAGAAAACGGGAGCCAGGATTGTCAACGCCAGGCATTCACTAATCATGCATCAGCCATTACCCTCCTCCCAAATAATGAGATTTAAAAAGGTAATACATGTTGGGTTCTTTTTATTTCCCCTCTGGTTTCTGGACCCTCAGGGTACACTCAGGACAATTTTTCAAGCTTTTCTCTGCAACCATTAAGCATGTTGTTTATGCAGGAATCTCAGTTTTAATTTTGTTTAATCACCTGACTCCAGGAGCTGGTGTTTTTTAAAAAATCAAGTGTCATGAGACTTGTGCAAATCTGAAGAAGCCTTCTCTTGAAACTGATTCAGTGATTCCATTTCTTTCCAGTTTTGCCAACTCTCAAGATTTTATCACAATATATGTTTTTGTTATATGATTGGTATCAGATTGTAAAATCTGCGGACTAACACATTTTCCACTGAACCTTTAAAAACAAATAAATCCAAAATGAAATGATCTGTATCTTGTTTTTTTTTTTAAACACTGGGCATAGATACAGCTGTCACTTGCACTGCATTCCATGTGTATAGGGAAATATGATTTGAGCCAGCTCTATCTATGTACATGAAATATGTTTTAATTGAGTGGTTATTTTCTTGATGATTCTTCAGACCCTTCAGACCCCGGAGGAGGAACATACTCCAAGCAGCATTGCTCAAAGTGTGATTAGCAAGTACAGCGTTTCATTAAGTGTGGAGACAGTCCTGAAAACAGTTGCAAGGGGCATCAATAAAAACTTAACACTCATCACCTCAGGTGAACGTGGGTGGATATATAGTTTGCTTTTTCTGTGGCAATATTTGTTTAAGAACATAAGAACTCAGAGTGTAGTCTAATGGTGAGACCCATGGGATCAAATTCAGCTGACATTGACACTGGTGGAAAAGAGTAACTTCCAATGACTTTGCCTGCAGGTAAATTCTTGGCATTCCTCTGGTGTTACTAAGAGGACAGTTTTGCCCATGCACTGAGAGATGGGATTTCTGGGTTCGGTTTTTGCCTTGGTTTTTGACCTTGGGCAAGCCACTCTCAGTGACTCAATTTCCCCAGCTGTAATGCCCACGAAAGATTACAGAGGTGTAACAATATGGTCATCATCACATGGCTGAAGGGGCTCTTCTGTTGCAGATAAAAAGCAGCAGAAAGTCCATGTAAATAGCACGTTAGCTGCCTCTTATAGATCTGGTATTTTTTACTAAGGGAGCCGAAACTTGTCAATAGAAGGATATTAATATATTGCTTCCCTGATTTGTTTGCTGTGACGTTAATAACGGGAACACTACATTTATTTCAATGCGCAAAACTCAGGGGACAAGCACTAAATAGCTCTGTTGTTTCCCCGCTTCAGACAAACTAAATCACAAACCCAGAATCACTAGGGATTTGCTGTTTCTGCTACTCATGAGCCATCCGTGCAATTACAGCACTAAACCTTTTTACTGGCAGACAAAACCATTTCCTTTAAGCCAAAAAAAAAAAAAACAAAAATACCCCTCCCTCCCCACCACACACATCTTCTCTGCTGATTGGGGGAGCTGACTCTGATTTCAATTCCAGATCAAATCCTTCAGGCTCTGAAGAGACTGCTTGGGAAAGGGGAGATATGCTGACCTGAAAGGAGGCATTTCCCTGTGCTTTTTCTCATCGTTAGGAGCTCCCTTCAACATACATTGCAAATAAGTGAGATGGGGGAAGTAAGTCTCATTGATTTATTTACATGTTTAAGACCATTGTGCTGGATGCTTTCACACTAATAAAAGCCTCACAATCGCCAATCCCGTTATCCATCCAATCCAATGCAATAGATTGCCCATCGTACCTGCAGTAATGAACACCCTCCAATTACTCTCCCTGAAAATCAGTGTCGCCTCCTCAAACCTCGACAAAAAGATCCCCTGCCTATTAGCACACACAGAGTATGAGGACAAAGGAATCGCTAAGCAGGGAAACAGAGTCCTGTCCGATCAGCCTGGTTGCATGTTCATTTGCTGCATTATTCAGAGCCTGTAAAAAGTTTGATGAGAAGAGGAAGCCAGTTTACAAGTGCTGCTGGGTTGAGAGCTTTTCCCTGCAGGGTCAGCAGTAGTTATTGTGGAGCTCATCTCTTGCTCTGTCTAGTCTGGGCTGAGGCTGCCCGCCAGGTGTTATTGGAGGGGGTGGCGGTTGTTTTTTGTATGCACAAAGCTGAACTAAGCCACTGGGCTAGGGCTCTGATCCTGCAATTTCTTGCCAACGGGTGGAGCGCTGGGCCTGCAAAGATGCAGCTGGCAGCCGTGGGGCTTAAACGCCCCTTCTCATTGGGAGGAGTTCTTTCCAGGTCAGGGCTGGAGCAGGCACACTGGTAGGGTGTGGGCTGAATGGGGGCAGGAGGGGAATTTGCCCCGCTGCTGCCGTCACTGGCCCTGTTCTGTGGATAAATAAATGACTTCCATCTCCTCCAGGGCTGCGGTGAATTCTCTGGAAAATCCTATTACAGCTGAAGTAAATGGCCCTGGCAAAAGGGATGTGTTTTTAGAGCAGTTTAAGGACTCGGGGGGGTTTCCTGGGCCCCTGAAGCATTTGAGTTTCAAATGAGACCAAGGCCTTGTTAAAAGTTTCTTTGGCCACCAGGGCAAACAATGCCAAAATCATGTGCCAAACTCAGCCCCCTCACCGGCTCAGCCCATGCTCACGTGGACGGGTTTTCTGTAATCAAAAGGCGTCTCATCTGTGGGGGGAGTGAATTTTAACAACAAATACTTGCCCTTTAATTACCAATCACTCCTTTTTGCTCAATGTGATCATCTGACATCACAACATGTTGCCATGGAGATGAACGTGACAGCATAAGCCCGCAAGCATGACTTTTCTGTGTTTTGCTAGTAAGGGCTACTGATGACCAGTTGCTGCCCGCAGAGAGAGGGGCGTGAAGCCCAGTGGCCTTGCTGTGGAACAGCATTTAGCTGAAACCTGGAGAAGCGGCACATCTGAGGCTCCCTGAGTGCTGCACAAACAACTTATTTGTTAGCCAGGCAAGCAGCAGTGGGGAGGGGAAATTAAAACCACCGCTAATTTACTTTTAATGGACCCCGTGAGCATCAGCTGTGGATAGGCCCAAAATGAATATGGAAAATAGCACAGTAAGCAGGAAAGCGCTGATTGCGGTTGCATTGGGGGCACGATGTCTGAGACCATTTATTTCTCTAGATACTAAGTAATAATTAATGCTGAGCCTAAAGAGTATGGTGGTGCTGCTAATTTGGTTCATATTATGATCGCTCGCTGGTTTCCAGCGCTGTTGGTTTAATGGGAAACACAGGAGTGCAGACAATTTCTCCCAGATACAAACCGGGAAGGCTCACAGTATGTAATCAGTTTATTGCTGAAGATTACCCTGAGATAGATTGGGTCTGACCTGAGGTGAGGCTCAGACCAGCAGAGTGCAAATCCGTCTGTGAACGGCACCGAGAGACAGCAAACATGAGGCTAGATGGGCCAATCAGGCCTCCAGATATTTTTATCAGCAACATAACACCTCTCCCCAGGTCTGCCGTTTGGAACCCTTCCTGGGATTTGTAGCACAAATAATGAAATAGTCTTGTAAGTAGCAACAAATGGGCTGAAATTAATGCAGTGGCAAGACCTGGGTATTTTTCTGATGTATTGGCCTTTGACTCACCCCAGAATCATATTGTCTGAAGCGGTTTAGCTAGAAGAAAAGCGTTAAAATAGAAATGAACGGCAGGATATAATCCTGGTGTTTCATCTCCCCGTAGGACAGAAGAAGGTTCTGCGCATTTGTAAGTGTGGAGGTGTTTCAGGGACAGGGGTTGACTTAGCTTTCGCCTAAATCCTCAGCGGGTGTAAAGGAGCTTAGTGCCGGTGGAGTCACTGATTTATACCAGCAGAGGCGTTGGCCCTTTGACTTGGCACAACTAGGCCTCATTGACCAAGGAATCCAATCTCTATGTTGAGGATTGGATTCTGCTAGAGGCAGAAGTAGCTGTGGAGAGCGTGTGCCCTGGCAGTGTCTCCTTCACTAATTCTACCTGGGCTGCATGCTTCAGAGAGCACGGGAGACGATGCCTGGCTCCACCGCTGGCGTCACTGGGCATCCCCAGCCCCAACACTTCAGTCCAGGGTGTGCTAGTGACTGCAAACATCTGACTCCTGCCTGGGAGGGCTGGAGGCAAAGGCATTCCAGAATCTTGGCCTTACTTTAATAGGCCGGCTCAGAAGTAGCAAAGGGTGAACCAGCTTGGAAATGATAACAGCGGGGCCATTCCCAGCCCTGATCCAGGAGTTGCTGACGCGCTCTGTTTTTGTCACCATAATTTTTCATTTTCATGATGCCTTCAAGCCTCTGGGCTCTGACCAGGACCAGGAGTGGAAACACCAAGTGCTCCCGCTCTTCATCCACTGTGGTGCTGTTTTCAGGAGGAGCCAGCAGTCTTCATAAAAAGCCCATGCTCGTGAACTCTCCAGCCTGAGTTTGCAGACTTGAGAATCTGAGCAGTTCAGAGAAGCAGCTGAAATTGTCTGAGCTGCTCAGGAGCTCAGGTCTTTTGAGGGCTCAGGTCTATCGCTGCAACGCTAAGGAGGAGAGACTGGTGAATCACCAGCAGTAGTTCCCGCAGCATTGGAGTTTTGCCATCCCAGTCCAAGCCCATGTAGGATTATGACATCTGATGCATTCACTGCACAAGCTGGAGGGGCTGCAAACAACGTTGTCAAATCCGGAGCAGGCAGCAATGCAATAAACCAGGGCTGAGTTCCCTATTAAAAACACACTCTCATTCAATAAACCATTTCAGCTCTCAGCATTTCTTTCTGACCCGCACTCATCTTTCAGAGAAGAATCATACCTTTGGGCCCAGTCTAATGATCTCAGCAGCACCATTCCACAGACGAGAGATATTTTATGCATTCCAGGGGCACAGAGGAGATTGTAGCTCCCACAGATATCAGATGGTTTTAGATCTGACATACTTTCCAACACTATTGTTTTAAGCTGGCTTTAGCAAACTGACCTCCCAACATGGATCTCAAATCGCTGCTATGTTGAATTGAAGTCACACCAGATTGACCCTGGCGCTTTCCACATGTAGGATTGGGGGCCTGTTTGGGTTTATTCAGAACCCTACCTCCCTTCTACCAAAGTTTGGTGGGGAAAAAGATTTTGTTCTTTTTCTGTTTTTAAGTATTTCACTCACAACATCTAAGACGCAGCTCATCAGATCATATTATCCCAGTATAAAACAAACCTTCCCTGACTTGTGGTGAGATTTAGGATTGATTTTAAACTGTTATTACTGACTTATGAGGCTTTAAATAATATTGGAACCCTCATATCTTTCAAATCTACTTTCCTTTAATATCCCTGATCAGTTTTTTAGATCTAAGTCTGGAGATTTAAAGGGCTGCCCTGAATATAATTTAGAGTCATTTGTGGCTTTTGTTTTTAGCATTTATGCTCTAGTTTTTTGAAGCGTTTCTTCCTTCACACTGTAGGGAATTGGAATTGGGTTTAATTTTAAAACTAAGTTAAAGGAATAACTATTCAGCAATGTTTTCCACTGGGCTGAAGCATACTGTGTCTAAGGGAAGTGTCATGCAAAGAAGTGATATTATTACTAAGTAATGCAATTTTAGCTACATAAAAAATAAAGTAAAAACAATCGAAATTTCCAATTATTTATTGAAAAGGCAGGATTTGAATTGCTCTAGCGTGAGGCTATAGAGTCTTAGATCAGCGTTATATACAAACAGGCCCTCACAAAGAGATGTCCCTTTTCGTCTTCCAAGTGGCTTACACACGTTAGTCATCAGGGCGTCCCCCTTCTCTATGTCAGTATGATTCATATTTTCCAGCAATGTGGAGAGATTTGGTGCTTTAAGCCCTCTTCACATTCCTTCATGCACTTAGTGCCACTCCCCAGGTGTGAGGCAGGCTGCTCTAACCTCTGCTCCTCCCACAGCCTCCAGGAGCTTGAGATTGCTGTGACATCAGCAGGGCCGGCTCCAGCGTTTTTGCCGCCCCAAGCGGCGAAGAAAAAGGAAAAAAATAAATAAATAAAGCCACGATCGGCAGCACTTCGGCGGCGTTTTGGCGGCCGGTCCTTCCCTCTGAGAGGGGCCGAGGGACCTGCCGCTGAATTACCGCCGAAGACCCGGACGTGCCGCCCCTTCCCCTGGGCCGCCCCAAGCACCTGCTTCCTGCGCTGGTGCCTGGAGCCGGCCCTGGGCATCAGGGAGTCCCAGTCCCATGCCGCTTCCCATGGCCATGCCCCCTGCCCTGGCCTCAGGTGTAGGTGGGAATTCTCCAGCGGCCAGCAAAACAGCCCCTAGTGCAGCTTTGCACCTGTGGAACGGCACTCGGCTGCCCTGTCACACCGTCTGACCTGGCCTCTGATATTTCCCCTTTCCTGTAACAGTGGGTCTGAGTGTTCCATGACAGAGACATGGCTCCAGCATCGTCTTGCTGTTAAACAGTTTAATCGGCATTCGGTAAATTTTATTAGACAGCAGCATAACTGCGTATAATTCACTACTGAAGATGTATTGAGAGCTGCTGGCTGTAAAACAATCCATATCCATAGACATCCTGTTACTAAAGGTTCCTTTTGTGTCTTTCATGGTTGCTAGGCTAAGAAATGAAAAGGCACTAAAAGCTGCCTTGCTCCATAAAGAAAGCCATCAAGGGTTTATAATAAAGCACCAAGGATTCCATATTGCAGTTAACCTTCAATTAGCAGGCAATAAATACATTGCACAGAGTGGCCGGGTGCAAAAGGGCCAAGGGTCGGTGTTATGGGCCTGCCCTGAACTCAGGCTTCATGGATACAGGTCACCCCCCTTTCACCTGTCGGACTGAGACCAGTACATGTCAAAGCATTTGGTTGGCTTCACACAGCTGATGAGACACCCCAAACCAGCACATATAATTTGGGGGAGCTGTGATTCTCTGCTCCAGGAAGGGTCTCATCTGAGAAGGAAGACGAGCCACCCATTGCTCCCCCGAGATGGCTGACTCCCCAGGGTGAAAGGCACTGATGAGGGACACGTACGTTCTGACAAGGAGGATTCCAGTCAGTACTGAAAGCAGAGACCCGAATTAAAAATAAAATCTAAGCCCTGCATGGGGCACCCTTAGAGCCAAGCCAGGTTTGCGTTAGATAAATCACGCTACCCCACTTATCGTTGTGTTCCCTCTACCTCCCATTAGTGATGGTAGCACCTGTCTTTAGACGGTGCTTTGGGCCTCCAGCTCAGATCAGAGCCCCCTTGTGAGGGGCACTGCACAGCCACGTGGCGAGAGACTGTCCTTGCTGCGAAGGACTAACTATCTACCCAGAGGAGATGGACAAAGGTTGGAGGTACGAGGGGCTATTATAATTAGAGCTGGGCAGAAAACGAGATTCATTTTTTGCTATTTCCCGCCCCTACCCACAGATTCTGTATTCAGAAGTTTTGCAGCCTGCTCTAATTATGCTCTGCATTTTTATAGACAGGATAGGGAGGCCCAGAGAAACTAGGAGACTGGCTCCGGGAGTCCATGACAGAGCTGGGAATAGAGCCCAGATCTCCTGAGTCTCACTCCAGCACCTCACCCACAAGACCACCCTTCCCGCCAATGCTGGCGAGAAGGAATGCTGCAAATGCAGGGAAGACGTTACTTAATTATCTAAGGGGGATGGCATTGTAATGCACACAGCTGAACCAACCCCAGAGCTGTCACTGACTGGGCCCCTGTGTTCGTCGTCTCCGTGGAGAGGATGAACACTGAGCTGGTGGTAGAGGTGGCTCCAGTCTAGCAGGCTAAAGGCATTTGGACAGGAAAGGGGAGGGATGAAGTCTGCCCTGGTGTTGCTGTCTGAGCTGCGCCTGCTCTGTGGAGAAAGGGCCATTAGTCCGGCACCTTCCTGCCCAGCTGCCCAGCCAAAGAATAATAGTAGTAGTAATACAATAAGGTAATAATTGGAAAGACTTCCAATGGGAGTTAGGTGTCTAACCTGCTTCGGTGCTTTAGTAAATCCCCTTAGGTGCCTATCTGCAACATCAGGACCCTAAATACTTTAGCAAATCTGGCCCCAACTCCCAAGCGGCGGGATTGTCCGTGCTGATGATCTCTCTCTACCCTCCTCTAACAACCATTTCCCCATTTCTTTCTGACAACGTTTACCAGGAAAATTAAAGTCGTAGGTCCCTGTCCTGCGACTTGTGCACACGTACAGCTTCAGTGGCTGGTGAACCGCTGCCTCCTTGTCCATACCAACACCGTAACTAGTGGGCACAGGAAGAGATGTGATCCTGGAAGGCGAACGTGAAGAATTAAATGATAAAATAAACATTGTGTCTAACCATCCACACAATACTGAGAAGATGTTGGCTTCCGCTGAAGTTAACATCGAGATGTATTGACCTTTAGGTCGGTATATATAAGAAGTAATTCTTCTGCTCTACTCTGTGCTGATTAGGCCTCAGCTGGAGTATTGTGTACAGTTCTGGGCGCCACATTTCAGGAAGGATGTGGACAAATTGGAGAAAATCCAGAGAAGAGCAACAAAAATGATGAAAGGTCTAGAAAACATGACCTATGAGGGAAGATTGAAAAAACTGGGTTTTTTTAGTCTGGAGAAGAGAAGACTGAGAGGGGACGTGATAACAGTTTCCAAGTACATAAAAGGTTGTTACAAAGAGGAGGGAGAAAAATGGTTCTCTTTAATCTCTGAGGATAGGACAAGAAGCAATGGGCTTAAATTGCAGCAAGGGAGGTTTAGGGTGGCCATTAGGAAAAACTTCCTAACTGTCAGGGTGGGTAAGCACTGGAATAAATTCCCTAGGGAAGTTGTGGAATCTCCATCATTGGCGATTTTTAACAGCAGGTTAGACAAACACCTGTCAGGGATGGTCTAGTGCAGTGCTTCTCAAAGCCGGTCTGCCGCTTGTTCAGGGAAAGCCTCTGGTGGTCTGGGCCGGTTTGTTTACCTGCCACGTCCGCAGGTTCGGCCGATCGTGGCTCCCACTGGCCGTGGTTTGCCGTCCCAGGCCAATGGGGGCTGCGGGAAGCGGCGCAGGCCGAGGGATGTGCTGGCCACCCTTCCAGCAGCCCCCATTGGCCTGGAGCGGCGAACCACAGCCAGTGGAAGCCGCGATCGGCTGAACCTGCGGACGTGGCAGGTAAACAAACCGGCCCGGCCTGCCAAGGGTTTTCCCTGAACAAGCGGCAGACCGGCTTTGAGAACCACTGGCCTAGATAATACTTAGTCCTGCCATGAGTGCGGGGAACTGGACTAGATGACCTCTTGAGGTCCCTTCCAATCCTATGAGTCTAAGATTTTATGATTTTCCTTGAAGGAAAATAAGTCTTGAAGTTCATTGAAAGATGATGTCAGGATGTATTATGAATGTTTTCATTAGAAACACAGAGAAAATTTCCATTATTGTTATGGATCTCGGCTTTGTTAAATGCTCAAAAGTGGGGAGAACTTTAGAAAATTGATACCTACCTGAGGAGCCAGTCCAGATAGGGACACAGGTCGGGAAGGAATCTCCCCCGGCCTAGAGTCCCGTCCCTTGCCAATGCAGGCCATCCCATCCTATAATCCCATTTGTAAATTTATCAGGCTCCATCTTAAAACTAGTTAGGTTGTTTGTCCCACTAAGAGATGAAGCATTTGAATAACCCAGCTCGTTATTTAATATTATTCCAGTTCTCAGTATTAATGACTTTTGAGAAGGTCAGCATAAGAATAGAAACTTGCTGACACATCACATGACTGTTGCCAGCCAACTATGAATATGCAGGTATGAAATTATGTTAATAAAACAGTAATTACATGCACTATGCCCTGGGGAGATGGCAATGCAATGCAATCTTTTCAGGGAAAGAATCATAGCAGAACTTATTATTTCTCAATGATATTATGAAATAGCGATGAGAGATTAAAGCCACGGCACTATCACAGAGCTAGTTTTCCGGTCTCGTTTCCACTACAGCTCAAAACTCTGTTCTCAGGACCCAATACCTTAGATGGATCTGGAATCTGATTTACAAGTTATCATCCAGGAAGCAATTATTTTTTAAAGGGTTGAATGTTTTAATGCCAAATGCTGTTTTAGTTCAAGGATGGCACCTCCTTTCTTGACCTGTTATTACATAGTGTTAGAGGCATTTTTTTTTGGCTTAAAACTTTTTATGTGTTAAAGACAGATGTTTGCGTACAGTCAGTTCACTTTGGGAAGTAATAGTCTGCAAATAGTAATGTGCATTAATATGTATTATTATTATTCATTTTGGGAAGCTGGTAAGTATCACTCTCCCATTGTACAGCAGAGCAAATGGAGGCATGGGAGGCCTGATCTTGTTCCATTGTAATCGATGGGATTTTTGTCATTGACAGCAATAGCAATAGGAACAGGCCCAGATCATAGTAGCCTTCCCTGTGGGGAGTAGCATTTTACACCATTAAAAGATCCACTGAAGTCAATGAGGCTTCTCCTGGAGTAAGGTGCTAGTAACTGAGAGTAAAGGAATCACAATCTGGCCCTGTGTGACTTGGTTAAGTAAGTTAGAAAATCAAATCAAATCAAATCAAATCAAAAAGGATCTTTCACTTGATAATGGGAACAGGTCACACGTAGGATTCGTATTTTAAAGGAACTGGACTACCTGAACATTGACCCTTAACTGATGTAACCCTTTGTTTCACCTGTTTTATCTGTGTCTGATTGAAGGCCCAATTTTGCAAAATCCTTCATCATGTGACCGATCCGCATTCACATGGATAAGGGTTACTAGAGGGAGTAGGTGCCTGCAGGGCTGGGCTGTAATTTTGCATGGTTCGAGGCATATTGCGGTTGCCTTTCCTAAATACAATCACATGGCAGCATCGTAATGTGCGGATGGATTTTGTATTCATGCATTTGTCTCCATATACTTCAGATTAACTGCTGAAGGGTTTGTTTGCTTTTGGATCACTGTTATAACAGAGAACTAATTACAAAGGGCTAATTAATACCCCTGAAGTAGAAACAAAAAGGCTTGTACCTATATATATTATTAAGTTCATAATATTGATGGCATTGTGAATAGAGCTGTGAGTAAGCAATGGTACAGCATACTTTAGGATGCAACAAATTATAAATCAAGGTATTCAATCTTTAGAAAGCCTACATGTTTAATTATCTAGCAAGACCTTCAGGGAAAAGAATTTAGAACAGTAATTGTCAATTTGTCCTCTATATCCAAGGGCAAATTTAGCATTTAGAGGACAGGTTTTTTTTTGTTTTTTTGCTTTTTGTAATGCTGATTAGCAAAATGTACTGAAGTCTTCAAAATTAATGATGCTCTTCCCCTCCAGTCTGAGGTGCTGTTGTCTTGGAGAATGTCCTGGATTTCAGAATTATCTTGACTTCTAATAATGCTAGGGACTCAACAGATTAAAAAAATCCTCACTTGTAGTAAAGGAAAAAAGCCAATGGAGATATAAATTCAATTTTGACAAAATGGACCTATTGTTGCTATGTTAAATTTTTCCCCGGAGCTGGAACTGAGCCCAGCAGGTCCTAGCAGACAACGGAAATACACCAATCAGGGAACTGCTTCTGCAAATGGGATCTCAGAATCTGCCTGCTCTCTCCTGGGTGAAACTTAACTATGACAAAGTGGGAATTTTCTGTAAGATTTTTATGATGCCTATGTGTGCCTCAGTTTCCCTCCATACTTTGCATTGCTACCCAGTGGTTGCAGAAGGATTAAAAAGCTGCTCTTGGGACAGAGCAGGAAACATGAGCTATTGTATCATGTAACTGTGTGGGGGTGGAATAAGCAGGGTCATTAAAGATAATGGGACCCCCAAAGACTGAACAATTAACACATCTCTGGGAATCCCTGGCAGGCAGAACACGAGAACTCAGCACGGGTCTGCGGGGGTTGGACAAGAGAAAGTGTGGAAGTCTCGGGCCAGGAGTCTATCCCAGTGGGACTTGCCGGGACAGGCTCCTGGTGTGAAGCGGGAGTGCTGGAGCCCAGAGGCTCAGTCCTGGAGGCATGAGGCCGTGTGCGCCCTACCCTTAAGGAAGTGTGGGGTGGCATTGGGGGTTTGACACACTGCCAGGGGTCCTCCAAAGGATTGTTTAAAAGCTGGGGTGTAGCACAAGTCCTGTAGATCCATGACGCCAGCCAATGGCCATCTATTATGAAATCCTGATCCCACTGAAGTCAATGGCAAAACTCCCATTGACTCCAGTAGGGGAAGGATCTCAGCCCTGAATTGTGTGGGGACTTCCCTCATGTGGATGGTTCCTCCCACTGCCTTCCTAGGTCCCTCACTCAATCAGACTGACTGGCCTTAGAACATCAAGGGCTGGAACGTGAAGACGGAAAGCATTCCACTAGCCATGAGGTTAACGAGTGCTGGCTGATCTGTACAGGCGGGGCACCTGTCCCAGGCGGAGCCCTATTGACTTTTGCGGCCATCCATGTGGGTACAAAGGTCTGACTGTGCAGAGCAGCTTGCAGGACTGAGGCCAGAACAACCCTGAAGAGTGGAGACATTCTGATCTGGATCCAGGTGTGAACTGTGTGTTTCAGGACCACGCCTGGTACAGAATAGCCTGTTGTTTACTGCTGTCCTAAGGGAAAGGTGGTAGCAGTTTTTCCGGACACTCACCCACATTCCACCCCATGAAGCTTGAAATCGGCTATTATGTCCCTAGATTCTTGGGGAGGACTGATGCATCGTGGTTGTAACCTACCATGGGTCTGGAGGGGGAAACAGAACTATGTGCAGTCTGGGTTTCTTTGTTCTTGCAGGTGCACAAGCGAGGTTTTTCCTTTTTCATGTCGCACAAGGAAATATAAAAAAATTGGAGAGGCAGCACTGTCTAGTGGCTAGAGCAGTGTACTGGAAATCAGGACTCCTGGGTTTAGTTCCCATGCCTGTCTTGTGTGACATTAGGAAAGTCACTTACATTTTGTACCTTAGCCTCCCTACCTGTCAAATGCGCATAATAGTAATGCTTGCCTGGTGTCTCCTGTGAGCTAATTAACTAACGCCTGTACAGCTCAGTAAAGAATATTAAGTATTAGTCTTTTAAATTACTAAACAAGCCATGATGCAGGGGGATGGACTAGATGACCTATTAAATGATACCTTAAATGCCCTGAGGTGCAAACTCCTCTCCTTATCATCTGAATTCAGCCCATGTGCACAACGCTGTACCCGTGTAGGAAACCAACACAATTTTTTTTTGGTGTACATCTTACAATATATTCACTGCAAGTTGTCTTACTATTGATGGGATTTTATGTTTATAGCTGCATGACCGTGTACCACATCAACTGTAATAAGACATTTCATGTAGATTGTTGATCAATGGGAATTTACAGAAACTATATATTTAATTTACATCACTGTAATATTGAGTTACTGATACCCTGCAGAATAAATGAGGTTATTTTTTCTGTGATTGCTTCTGCGACTGAATTAAATGAACACATGATTTTCAACAGCAGAAATAACTGTTCCTGCACTAGAAAATGAGAATAGTTCTGTCACTCAAATGCTTCTCCTTCTGCATATCACTCTCCTCATGGCTTGCAGATCGGACTTCAGAGGGCCGAGGATGTCCCAGTGTGCAGTTCTCAAGTCATGCAGGTGAGATGGGGGAAAGAGGGGAATGCAGCAGTTTCATGCAATCTTCCAGACAGAGGGATTTGTAACTTTGTACTATGAAACTTTTCTCCTTTTTTCCTTTGTCAATTTCTATGGCACCATCACCAGATTAAATGTCTAATATTTATTCTGGAAAGAAAGTAATAAAACAAACTTGTAGAACAAAACACTGCTGGGAGGATTCTTTTAAAAATTGTGGTGATGGGCAACATTAATAGAGAGAGAGTTTGGATTTTAGCCTACCCTGGAAACTCATCACTCTGCAGTGAGAAACCACTAATAGCAGAGTAGAAGTATGAAAAAGCTTTTGCAACAGAACCTGAAGCCAGTCAAAAAGAGCCAGACACCTCAAACTCACTTTCTCTGGGTTGTACCTGGTGAGAATTTCCTTCTTTTGTATGGGGTGGTTTCATTTGGTGTCTTCACTAAGCATTTATGGTTCCATTTAGGCCACAGGGAAACCTGAAGATTTCCTATGGCTGAATCCAAACCAAACCGAGCTCAATGGCTTTGGTTGAGTTTCACCAAGAGTCTCTGGCCTTGTTTTAGCCTGAGACTCAAACCAACAATCAGGAAGTGTGAATCCCTGAGGACGGAAATCAGCCAAGTCCTCTGCAGAGCGAAATGGGGGAGTCCCCCAGTGCTCTGTGTAGAAAGGAAGGCGGAGGTGGGACAAACCCGAAGAGGCAGATTGCTGTCTACAACCACCAGTGAACTTGAACTAGAATTTCTCTTTGCCCACACCTTGTGGATGGCCGCCCAGCAGCCAGGGCTCTTCTGGACTAGCTATGGCGCAAAAGCACCTCGGGACGTGACCAGCTAAGTGGTGGCTACCCCATGTCACCATGCAGGGGCTGGGTTCTGCAGATGTGAATGCAGGTAGCTTTCCATCCTGGACCATATGCGTCACAGAGACGCCTTGAACTAAAGTGGTCCCAGCAGCCTTGTTGCAATGTCCTCCTCCAGTGAAATCTCTTGTCTATGGGAGAAATGGGGGGGGGGGGGGGGGGGGGGGGGGAGGGAAAGGAATAGCAATTGTTTGCTATTGGTACCTAATTTCTTTCATCTTGTTAGTGCACAGCCAAGAAGATTTGTCCTAAGGTAAAGATTGTCCCCATTAAGCTGCTAAAGTCAGTGTATTTATGGGCTATCTGCCGTGCTCTGTAATTGTCAACAGTGCGAGTTACAGCCGGTTCAGATTCACGATTCAGACACTTCTAAGTTGTGAATTTAAAGAGCTTGCAGATTTCTGCCTGCCTTGCCTACTCCTGAAGCATCCAGCATGTAATGAACGGGTTTCCCGAGCCACAGCCAAAGACCTGGTTAGTAGGATATCAGTTTCCCCTAAAGGAGATGGGGACAATTATGTTCGCTCACTTTCCACCTTTAAAAAAGTGCAGGAGTCAGACGTTTGTAGGGTCTGACTGCTGCTCAGGGAGAGTGGCACTGGAGCAAGTGGTCCCAGAATCAAAAATCAGTGACGGATCCCAGAGACCTAGCGATATTTTAAAGGCGGTCATCATTTAACAGAGTTACAACAAACGACCCTCATGGGGAAAGGATACAACATGATTTACCCTTCTTTAGAATTAGGAAACTCTTTTTCAGGCCATTTACTCTGAAGTGGCCCCAAGGCTGGTGACCCATCCCCCTCCTCTGTCATGACCTGAGTCCCCAGAAAGGGGAATAAACGTTTCGTAGGAAAGCACTGGCGTTCTAATCAGAACGAGTTTAGAATTTTGCTCTAAGTGCATTCTTCTAGAGGCACCATTAGCAAATGAATCCACCTCTCAGCACCCTTCAGGTGGTAGAGTTGCAGGGTGTACATACAAATTAAGGACCTCAAACTGCTGTCATTAAAGGCAAGGGCTTAATGTGCTGCAGTCATCTGTTCCTGACAGGCTTTAATTTATAGATAATGGACATTTTTTACACTCATTACTTGAATGCATCAGTTTCCACTTGACCTGTCTGAGCAAATTCTTGATGGATATTCAACCTCTTTTATAAATGCGGCTTATCCTAGGGCTGAGGAGAAAATTAAACATTAACAAGAAATATAAAATGCAATTTGGGATTTTCATGAGTGGAATAATTCCTAGTTAGAGCAGAGACAGTCAAAAAGTATAGAACTCCCTGCAGGGAGCGCGATGGGGAGACACCTTGCCCAGAGTCCATGAAACAGCACAAGGAATTGTGGGAAATCCTTCTGGCACCACCATGCTGCGAGTGGATCCTGCACCCAGATGTTTGCTGCTCTTGGCCACTTTCCCTGCCCTCTGTGTTAGATCGGCTCTGCAACCGTACGTGGTGTTATTGGAAAATAAAGTCCTGAATGTTATTCTGAGTATACGGGGAGGTAATGAATTGAACTGTTTGAAAAGTGTAATGAATTGAACTGTTTGAAAAGTGGAATTTCTGTCCCATGGAAAATTGTGAGATTTTGAAATTTGGTTTCTTACCAAATTGTGATGAAAAGTGGAAATCTTGGAGTTTTTCATGAAACAAAATATTCTGAAAATGTTTAGTTTTCACCTTATCAAAACATCCAACTTTGATACTATATTATTTAATACATTTACATTGGTCTAGATAGTCCTTTTATAGTGTATAATTTACAATATAATATAAAAGTCAAACTGTTCCCATTATATATTTGTCACAATGATTGTGAAAACGAAATGTTTCCCCGTAGCCCACACTGCTTCCCGCAGCTCCCATTGGCCGGGAACAGCGAACTGCAGCCACTGGGAGCTGCAGGCGGCCGTGCCTGTGGATGGTCAATGTAAACAAACTGTCTTGCGGCCCGCCAGGTTGCCCAATACTGGCATAGAGAGTACACTTATAAAGTTTGCGGATGATACCAAGCTGGGAGGGGTTGCAAGTGCTTTGGAGGATAGGATTAAAATTCAAAATCATCTAGACAAACTGGAGAAATGGTGTGAAGTAAATAGGATGAAATTCAATAAGAACAAATACAAAGTACTCCACTTAGGAAGCAACATTCAGTTATTCACATACAAAATCGGAAATGACTGCCTAGGAAGGAGTACTGCGTAAAGGGATATGGGGGTCATAGTGGATCACAAGCTAAATATGAGTCAATAGTGTAACAGTATTGCAAAAAAAGCAAACGTCATTCTGGGCTGTATTAGCAGGAGTGTTGTAAGCAAGACACGAGAAGTAATTCTTCCGCTCTACTCCGCGTTGATTAGGCCTCAACTGGAGTATTGTGTCCAGTTCTGGGTGCCACATTTCAGGAAGGATGTGGACAAATTGGAGAAAGTCCAGAGAAGAGTAACAAAAATGATGAAAGGTCTAGAAAACATGACCTAGGAGGGAAGATTGAAAAACCTGGGTTTGTTTAGTCTGGAAAAGAGAAGACTGAGGAAGGACATGATAACAGTTTCCAAATACATAAAAGGTTGTTACAAGGAGGAGGGAGAAGAATTATTCTTCTTAACCTCTGAGGATAGAGGCTTAAATTGCAGCAAGAGAGGTTTAGGGTGGCCATTAGGAAGAACTTCCTAACAGTCAGGGTGGTTAAGCACTGGAATAAATTGCCTCGGAAGGTTGTGGAATCTTCGTCATTGGAGATTTTTAAGAGCAGGTTAGACAAATACCTGTCAGAGATGGTCAGATAATGCTTAGTCCTGCCTTGAGTGCAAGGAACTGGACCAGATGACCTCTTGAGGTCCCTTCCAATCCTATGAGTCTATAATTCTATGATCCTGCCATATTGTAAAGTGAAAGTACCTGAGCTTTGATTACTATTTTTTCTCTTGGCTTTTTTTTAAAGTAGTGAGATGATAAAGACAATGAAGCTGGCATGGAAATCTTCCTAGAATGAGCCACATTATTAAAAATGCTCAATTTAATTCAGATTGATACCAGCTCTTAAGTAGTGGGCTTTTCCTTTTATAATTGAGTGACACCTCCATCACTGAAGTCAAAACAACTTCAGTCACCGCCAGTGTTAGGAGATGTATGCTGAATTTCTGGGGTCACTGTTAGTGCTTAGAAGCACCAAATAGAGAAAGCTGCTCTCTGCTACCTTATTTTTAGTTCCTGTGGGTACCACACATTGGGAGAGAGCTCTGCATGGCAGGTAACACACCACATTGCCCTTCCCAGCTCTGGGTGCTCTCACACAACACCCTTTGGACGTTAATGTTCCCTGCCTGCCCTCACTGCTTGGGAGATTTATTCTAATTACCATTACTTCTGACAGCCGCCTCCAGTGTATTTTGAGTTCTTCGTTCAGGATCGAAAAATCACAGCTTTCTCGGAATTGTCCTTTTCTCTCTCTTTTCTTTCAGCTGGTTTGACCTGTAGGGAATTATAGGTATCACTTTCCATGCTGAGCGGTGGCGATGAAAAGGTTCATCGGTGGTGCAATGAACCTTTTGCATTTGATCCCTCCAGCTAAACAGCTTTCGATCAGGCCAGTACAGGCACTGGTCTATGTCAGTGGCTCTCAACCTTTCCAGATGACTGTCCCCTTTTCAGGAGTCTGATTTGTCTTGTGTACCCCCAAGTTTCACCTCACTTAAAAACTACTTGCTTACAAAATCAGACATAAAAATACAGAAGTGTCACAGCACACTGTTACTGAAAAATTGTTTACATTCTCATTTTTACCATATTATAAAATAAATCAGTTGGAATATAAATATTGTACGCACATTTCAGTGTCTAGTCTATAGAGCAGTATAAACATGTCACTGTCTGTATGAAATTTTTGTTTGTACTGACTTTGCTAGTGCTTCTTCTGTAGCCTGTTGTAAAACTAGTCAGATATCTAGATGAGCTGACGTACCCCCTGGAAAACCTCTGCACCCCCCCCAGGAGTACACGTACCCCTGGTTGAGAACCACTGATCTATGTAGCACTCTTCCCTCTGAGCCTGTTAATGCAATTGCCCAAAGTGGCATGAGGCGGTGTGACCCATCCTGCTGCTCCTCTGGAGTAACTTCTCTACAAACTGAAGCTTTGAACAAAGGACTAATAGATCCATCCAAGCTTTGGATTTGTTCCAGAGGGACTTTACAAGCCAGCAAACTCACCAATAGACTCTGAAGTCATAGGTATGTATCTGATTGCTTTGACCTTTTAACAACTCTCTTCTTGTTCTTTTCTTTACTTTTCTAATAAAACCTTTAGTTTTAGATACTAAAGGATTGGCTGGCAGCGTGGTGTTTTGGGTAAGATCCAAACTAGTATTGATCTGGTAATGCGGCTGGCCCTTTGGGGATCAGAAGAATATTTTATATAGTGAACAGAATTTTAAATAACTCCTCACCTTACTGGACCTATTTTCTGATTGGAAGCCAGAGAACTGGAATGCAATAAAGGGGGCTCTGTGATCTCTCTCTTTTTTTTTGTTTTAGCTTCTCGATAACCAGGGTGGGGGATCAGGAGCACAGTTTGCGACTGGTTGGTCAATCTAACTGCAGTGTTAACCACCACCTTGGGGAGAATCTGCTCTTCTTTTTGCAGCCTGCCCTGACCTTGACATTTTCAATGTGGGCTCCCCTAGGTACCTCGGGTCACAGGAGGCACTGTGCATTTGGAAGTGCCGCCTTTCAGCTGAGATCTAAAAGCAAAGCTCTGATTGTGTATGGTCAATAAAGCCCCCATGGCATTTTTTGCAAAGGTATTATCCTTGGCCAAATTCCAGTTCACTCTGTCTTTTTATTTATGATTGATCTGCAGTTTCAATTGGGTATAGTATGCCTCTTCACTTCCTGTCCCACATGGTTCCTGCTGCGCTCCATTAAACAGATGCTAAATTTCATGGGTGGATGCAGTCGTCTCCTTGTATTGTATGTATCATTTGCAAGGCACTTTGGAATCCTCCAGGTCATTACTGTTGTGCCTCAGAGAGCAGGGCCCAGGCAGGGAAATGTAAATGGGCGAGCCCGCTACTTTCCTGTCTGTAGAAGCTGATTGAATGGAATTCATGGCCTACATCATCATCATCAGTTTCTGGGGCTGATGTTTCATTAGTGAGTGTATTTGAAAAGGGAAAGTGGCACTGGGAGATCGCCATCAAATTAAAGTTGGCTCTAGCCCTAGGATTGGCAGAGTTCTAAACTAGCAGGAGACTGATAAGGCAACTGAGGGGAAGTGACTTGTCCAAGTTCACCCAAGAAGTTTGAGGCAAAGCTGGAAATAGAAGCCAGGCTCCTGATTTACAAGCTCCAGTCTCATTCAGCGAGAGCACTGCTCTACGTTCTCCTGCAGCCCTTGGCTAAGGGACACACATACACAGTACAGCACACACAATTCCCTAGCTCGATTTATACAAACCAAACCAACCAGACTCAGGCAGCCGCTTCTTCATCTTGACATCCGATAACCTTAATACATTCCTGTATTAAATTGAATATCTCTGATCAATCACAGTAAAACTCGAGGAGATGAATTATTAAAATGAAGAATTGCTTTGCAAGGTTTACCGTTATTGTGCTACCTAAATTAAAAAGGTAAGTGTTGTTATTTAAAAGAAAAAAAGAAACCTCCCACTGTCCTTAAAGCCATGTATATCATTTTACTTCCAGCTAAAGAGTTCTGATCAACAGAACTCACATTGCTCTCTTTACACACACGAATTAAACAACCGCCCTGTTTGCCTGAACTGTGAATTACAAGATGGCTTATTGGTCCTCGTCTACAGGGTGCAGCATAGTTTGGCTTTGTGATGTTCAGTAATCACAGAGCCAAGGCCCTGGACAGAGACCTGCTTCATTCAGTGTCTCAGTTCCAGCTGCCTCTGCCTTGCATAATGAGAGCCTCTTAAAGGTACATTTCCTCACAGTCCTTGGAACGATGGAGCACCTTCTCAGACAGTTCCCTGTTGGTCTTCAACTTCGAATGGCCTGGAAATGGGGCTGGGAATGCTTCCTGCATTCAAGAGGGAAGAGGAAAGTCCCATACCGCTTTCTGAAGCACAGTGCTCCCCAGTCCTGATTGCACCTTCTGAACCGCTGGCCCCAGTCCACGCTTTCCCAGTGTCCCGTGGGCAGTTGCAGAGGAATGGATGCAATTCCTCAGCCTAAAAGCAAAAGACAAAGGTGTCCAGATGCCACATTTCCAATCGGTGTCAGATCAGCAGGCAGTGGGGCCTGCTGGGGATTGGATGAGGACAGTGGCTGAACTTCATGCGGGTTAACAGTTGGTGGGCAGCATCTGTCTCTGGAAAATGGCCTGTCTATCCTTGCAGGGAGGTGAGACGCATTAAGATGCCGGCCCCTCCTCCACGAGGGGCTCATGCTGTGCTAGATTGGACCAAAGCAGCCCACACTGCCAGGGGGATCAGGAGAGCAATCTCATTAGTCAGTCATTCCCCTTCGCACCTGTCCCCTGGCCACTCCTGAGGAATGTGAGCTGTTCTAAAGGACACTCAGGTAGGAGGAAAAGTGGCCCAACCCCCCTAGGCTGCTTCCCACATCAAGGAGGAAAGCCCGTTCCTCAGCTTTGCTCAACAGGAGCCAGAAGGTACCAGCTTTTATCCCACAGGGCAGAGCCATTTGGAAAGTGGAGGGGGTGGGGGAGGCGGAAAAACCCTCCCCACAAAACCTAGCTACCTGGTTGGCGATTTCCCGGCAGACCTTTTGAGAGCAGCTTGGTGGCCAGGTTTTCCCTCCCACTTGCTCTCCTATGACTCAGGCTCCCTTAACTCATCCCAAAGGCCCATACTCCGTCCACGTTTAAATCTGTCTTCCAGGCTCATTCACCCATGAGCCCTGCAGTGAACCCAGGTGACTTGTATCTAAGAATCCCTGCATCTTGCTTCCTTTCTCCTACCCTCTGTCTACTTATCTGTCCTTGGATGTGAGCTTCTTGGGGCTTCTGCGAACGTCAGGAAGTGCCCTGTACTGTGGATGCTACTACAAGTAATACATCATAAAGGAGAGTAAGAATCCGGGTCTGAGCTTCTGGAGGAACCTGGGGTGGTTCTGTATAAAGTTGCATGTGAAAACCACAAGATACTTGGTGAAGGTGGGATATTTTCTAATCTGTCCCAAACCAGGCAGCCCTCGGCAATTTCAGCTGAAGTTTGTAGGCTGATTTGAATTCCAAGTTCAAGTCAGAGGATGTGAATGCAAGTGAGGTTAAACGGAAGGAAAAAGTCACACAAACGGTTGCGAGCCAACTCCACAGCATGATGTTAGCGCTCCTCACACCTGAGTATGGTTTAAAGGGTCTAGACAAACTATTCCTGGGTAAACATAAGCCCATTAATGCACCACTAAGCCCGCTGCTTTGATTTATTTGCTGTAGAAACAGAGATTGGCCAGAGAAGGCCGAAATTGGGCTGGAAAATCTGTGGGGGTGGGGTTGCATGTTGCTTCTTAGGCTTCCAGATGCTGTAGTATTGATTCTTTTGAGTACTGTGAAAAGCTCAAAGCCACACCAGTCATGGCTACCGTTGATATAATTCAATCATTTATATGTAAAGGGCTCTTCTTCGGGCAAATGGAATGACTGAATTCACTGCATCCATGCAGGCTGGGGGAATTTTTGTGACGCATAAGATAGGGATGAAGGGCTCTAAGCTTGTGAAGAAATATTCAGACGCTAGGCTAGATCTTTTAAATCAGCTTTCTGCCTCGCCCAGCCCTGTGGTTTGCTGGGGGCTGGACCAGTCCCAAAGGATGACAGAGCAGCCAAAGGCTTGACTTGTAATGGCATCCTAATGGCCTTTATGACAGTGAGGATTATGGCAGGTCCCTGACAGGACCCCTCTGCTAGGAAGAGAGAATGCGTGGAGTAGAGGTAATACTGCCACTCTGGCATTCCATGATGCAACGGGTCCCCAGCTAAGCTTTTAGGGCAATTTTCAGTTGCTTTGCACTGCCTGAGCACTGCAGGGAGCCGGGATCTGGTGCAGCGCTTTTATTAACCTTGCATAAGTGAAATCAAAGAAAAACTCGACGTCCATCCTAATGACACACAAAGCGTTTTGTACATTTCTCAATGACCTCCACACTCGGAAGCATACGATCAGGCATGTGACTAATTTAAACAAATGCTGTGACAGTTCACAAAGCGTACTGACTCTCTGTGCAGCTAGCAGGCCCATCACAAGGCACACGGCCGGTCTTTTTTCTTGCCATAGAAACAGATGCCACGCACATTTGTGAAACCAAAACCAACATCCTCATTCTCCTAACTCTCTCCATACACCAGGGGAATAGATGGGCTGGTTAACGAGATCACAAATTAGTCACTACTTCCTGGTTTACCAAAACACAGCTCATTTGCTGCTTTTGTGAAGTTCTCTCTTAAAAATAAATGGTCTGAAATGCCAAGTCCTGACCTTTCGGGGTCTGTGTTTTCCCTGTCATAGTCACTACCGCTAACCCTTAGGCAGAGCTGAGCAAATGATCTGTTATGAATAATTTATCTGACAAAATTAGCTTCTCTTTTCTGCTTGTAGAATATCCACAGATTATGATCTTCTTCAGATTTGTTTATTATCTCAGCGGGATGGATATGATTAATTAACATGTGTATATTGCACCATAGGTGTGCCCGGTGCTCTACATGGTAGCAAATAAAACATGGTCCCTTGATCTTGCAATCATATATCTTTTTGCAGTTTTTTACTCGGTGGATTGAGCATGAATATTTGCATTTGAGCCTTGCTGCTTAATTGTGGGCAAATACGCACATTAAATGATTTTCAAAAGTTCACATTAAAATTTTTCTTTTGGACAAACATTCATTTGCATAGGAAACACTCATCGAGAGGAGAATCTGTCACCTAAGCCCGTGTCACAGAGCTCTAGCGCCTTTCATCACTGCCACTCCTGGAGAACGGCCATTGCTACATGATAGCTCTAGTCTTTCTGTGCAGGGACAACAGAACAACCCCAGTGCCGCGCTAGCGGTTGCTGCTCTGTCTCTGTTTCTTTACCTGCGCTGTCGAAGTACGCTGGCCGTTGGAAGGAGATTGTGGAGTGACACTCGGAGGGGGTCCACGATCAATCTGAAATTGCAACGTACCTGGCCTTCCCTTCAAATCAATGATCAGCCAGTGAAAGTATCCTGATCGTATAATGTGTCTCTCTTGCGTTTCACTGGCTGAGTGTCATTCGTTATTCTGCTGTGGGAGCTGCATGGGTTGAATTCTATGAAAACTCATCTGCATTGTTCTGGTTTGGAGAATATGCCACCACTCCAGTTTGCCTCTGACATTTGAATTTAGCTTTGTGAAATTTAGCTCTTCATAAAAATCTTTCTAACTTGCTGTCATACGCCGTGAGCCTGAAAATGAAGGAGGTCTATTCTGCATCCCCAGAACTCTGGTTCTGAACAGTGTTTGGGCTCATGATACAGCTTGGATTTACCCTGCTGAACAGCAGAAAGCTCGTGAGTTCTGTGGAGAGTGTGTGCTCTAGCTCTAAGGATGAAAACAGAGACACAATTGGCTGGGAAGTTTCTGAGAAGCCAGAAGAGTTGGAGAGGCCCCTGATCTGCCTGACAGTCTTATGATGCTGAGAGGAAAAATAAACCAAAGATTTTTTTTTCAATTGTGTATGAGCGATCGCTTGCTATTGAGATAGTCTTCATGCATAATAACCTTCACTGTAGTCTATGAAACCCCACTTACAGATCTCAGCACTGCGTTAAGGCAGAGAAAGGTATACAGATTTGTTTTAGGCGTAACATTAACCTGGCTTTAGTCATTTTGAAGCTTGAAGGTTTTAACTACCTGGAGAAAAAATATAACAATAATCAGAGCTAGGATTATTTTCTAGTTTTGCTGCAGCAGCTGCTCCAAGACACAAAAATGAGCAAAAGAGAGAGATACACACAGAGTAACTTAAAATTGTAGCACTCTGGCAGCTCGTGCTACTGCAGCTATGGTCTCTATTTCGCCTGGGGATACGTGGAGCTAGGGCCCCTCGGCATGATGGGATGCGTGTATAGTGCATGACTCCTGGGTACTACTGCCGCTAGCTAGCAGAGTGTCTAGTTTAGCTGAGCAGTGGTAGAGAGCTGTCCCACGTTCTATCCCTGGAGATGATTGATAGTGGCTGGGCTACTGTCCCTGTTATTAGGAGGATTAAATGAAAGAAAAATAAACAATAAAAAGGAAAGAGAAATATTTCAAGAGATTCCTTCAAAGTTCTTTTTAAACCCGCTGCATGGAAATATAAACGACAGGCAAGAGCTTTTAAACTTTTTTTTTTTTATAAACTCGCACCAACCTTATCAAAACCCCTGTCATGCTTTGTGTGGTTTTCATTTTTTAAAATGTTTTTCCAGCCCCTGCAGTTGTGCGCTGCTCCTGTCCAAATTCTGGCAGGATTTCATCTGTATAAAGCCAAGAGCAGAAACCTACCCAGGGGAGTACTGAAGCAAGGCTAATGTTCTCCGAGAGAACACACTTGAGCTCGGGTAGTGGGGAAATATCTCAGCTTGAAACCAGAAGCCTAACCAATTTAGCTCCTTCCAGGCCCCACACTGGAGCATCCAAGAGGGCAGGGACTGGCTTTCTAACATGTGTTTTGTTATGATTTCTCAAGGTCAATCTACACATATATCCTGCCTGGACAGTCTTAGGCACAGACTGAGTAGGGAGGGGTCTTGGGCTCCACAGCTAAGCTCTGGCAGCATCATGGACACACAATGGTAGGCCAGTCCTGACCCACTCTTCTCTCCCAGCAAGATTCCTGCCCACCTGCTCTCCCCTCATCAGTGCACACAACTGAGCAGGAGCAGAGAACCCTTGGGCCAGATCCTTTATCTGCAGAGTTATGAAGTCAGTGGAGATGCCGATTTATAGAAGCCAAGCATCCGGCCTCCTATTGCAGGAGGAGAACTTGTAGGTGGTGGACCGGCTGGGCTGAGGAGTTGGGTGGGAGGAGAATAGAAGGCACGATACTGAGAGGAAGGGAGTGCCACACCGCAAATCCACTCAAGGGGCTAGTACACCTGAATTTAATTCCTTCGGTCTGTCTGTCCACCTCCCAATCCAATCTTAAATTGCTCCCCTGGCTACGACACATGTGTGCCTTCAGAGCCTAGTGCAGATCTGGGAGTGTGGCTATTTTTCAGTTAAAGAAAAGCTTTAAAAGGGGAGCCCACCCGACCTTCTGCCCAGAAGGAACAAATGGCATTGGCAACAGTCTGTGCACATTCGGGGGCGAGCGGATGGGAGTGGGAAGGTCCCTAACTTTCAGGGAGCCTGGGTTCCAATAACCACCTTGCATATTACATCCTGCGCATTAGCCGTCAGGCTGCCTGTAATGGAATTCAGGCTTTCAAAGCTGGTCTCTGTTTGCTGAATACTCAACTCCTTCGTCTTGTTCTTTCATTGCATGATTGGACAAGGTGTCATTATGCTGATTGAAACTAAATTCAATTTCCTGGAGGGCTCGTCTTTGCTCCTCATTCCTGTAATATACATAGCTCCATTCTCCCAGTTAAGTACATATGCCTTTGCTTGGCTATTATTCTAATTTGATAACATTACATTTTACAAAATTAAGCTTGAAGAAATATAATAAAACCATCAAAGACTCAGGCCTTAGCGTTGCAGAAGGGCCAGTGAGCCCACAGAGATGCAAAAAACCGTGGATGTGCATGTAGGATCTTTCTGATCCTCTCAGTTAAATCAGATTCCAGGAGGGTCAGTGTAACAATCTCCTCACTCTCTCACTTGATCAGTGACACCTGGAACCAGTGCTAGCAACTGACAGTTCATAGATTATTGCATTGGACCATTTTCTCCCACCCCATTTATGCCAGATGCTACTGCTGGGTACAGTGATGGTGACAATGAGGGTTTCTTTGGACAGTGTGCACTCCTGGCTGTTGTGAGAGGATTACTTTTCAAATTTCGCGCCGCTGTAGCAGCCCAGTTCTGCCAGGCATTCAAAGGCAGTTTTTCAAGGCAACTGGCACTTGACTAGTGGGAGCCAGAAATATCTGATGTTGAATTTGGCCTTTAGTTTTTATGATACTAAAAATAATTGGAAATTGGTATGCCCAATGTAAAGGGCAAGTCATCCTAACACACCCAGGCTGCTGTCTTTCTCAGTTACTTCTGTATGTGTTTAATTCTTATTGCTGTTGCCTCGAAGACATAACAAGTGGCTCCCTTTTTCTTGTTGGGACATGTGGTTGCATTTACTTTCCTGGGCTAGCTGACAGACCAGCAAGCCAACCACTGAAGTGAACAGTGATTCTTAAAAATGACAACCCCTTGATTTTCTTCTTCTATCCTGGACTGTTTTTGTTTGCAGGAGTTCACTTAGTCCAACATGAGATCGTCAGTAAATTGGGAGAGTACAGAGTTTTAATTATGATTGGACACAGGACTTTTCATATCATCACATGATCCTAGGCGTTCGTAGGCTAGTCATGAGCATAGCTTTATCTTACAGTTAGGGGATAACTATGTGCAACGTTAGAAATATTTTCTCCACTAACTGTAGTAAATGAGCAGAACAGGCAGGCATAGTGCATTGACAAATGAGAGGCTCCATTTTGGGTTAGCCAGTCAGGGCACATTATGTGTTCAAAAGGGCAGAAATAAGGGAGAAGATGGATCGAGACCACATACAGAAAAGGACTGAGACTAAGCCCTGGTCTACACTTGACATGTAAATTGACATAACCATGTTGCTCAGGGGTGTGAAAAATTCACACACATCCCTGAGTGCCACAGTTAAGCTGAGTTAACCCCGGGTGTAGATACAGCTGGGTCGATAGAAGAATTCTTCGGTCAACCTAGCTACTGCTGCTCCGGGAGGTGGATTACCTACATCGATGGACAAACCCCTTCTGTAGTGCCCCTAGCATAGGCATATCTGTGAATTTCAGGTGCAAGGGCTGGCGAGAGGTTTAACTTTTCTGAAGCACAGTCAATAAGGTAGGGGTCACTGCCAGAAACTAGAGGCACGGTTGTTCTATTTTAGCAGGGCTACTGCTATGTTCCTCTGAGAATGAGCTAGCTTTAAATCAGAATTTTCTGACATCTGTGGGTGTAAACAACAGTCTTCAAAAGTTCTGTTAACATATGTGAGCTGAATGCTCCTTTAAAGTGTGGGTGCCTGACATCCTCTTGCCTGATTTAATGATGTACGTTTGCAGCAGAAGTCTCTTCGGGGTACTGGTTTCATTACCACTAAGGCTAAGCTGGAAGGACTAGCTAGTAAACTGGCATCTCCGGGGAACCAAGCTAGGTTTTCTGTTGATGTGACTGCGTGGTGGTGTGTTATGTTCTCATTGAGGATAAATAGCTTCCAGGATGCTGATGGTACAGTGGCCATTGGGTCATTTGAACTTTGCTGGTAGAGTTACAGCACCTAGAGGAGCTTTACTGCTAGCATGATCATGACTAATAAGATTAGCTACTGAGTGCACAAAGAAAACTTCAGGGCATGAATCCTTCTGCATGTAACTCTGCAAGACCGGGGGACAATATTTCTTTCTGAAAGTGCATGAGGCAAGCTGGATTCCAGGGACTGCAGACAGAGAAAGGCAGAAGCTAAAGTGAAGTGGAAGAGAGTGGCTCATCTCTCATATTTAAGAAAGATGAATTCAAACTGGAACCGGTGCAGAGAAGGGCTACTAGGATGATCTGAGGAATGGAAAACCTGTCTTATGAGAGGAGACTCAAAGAGCTCAGCTTGTTTAGCCAAACCAAAAGAAGGCTGAGGGAGATATGATTGCTCTCTATAAGAACATCAGAGGGATAAATATCAGGGAGGGGGAGGAGTTATTTAAGTTAAGTGCCAACATGGATACAAGAACAAATGGCTATAAACTGGCCATCAGTAAGTTTTGGCTCAAAATTAGACAAAAGTTTCTAACCATCAGAGGAATGAAGTTCTAGAATAGCCTTCAAGGGGAGCAGTGGGGGCAAAGAACCTAACTGGCTTCAAGACTGAGCTTGATAAGTTTATGGAGGGGATGGCATGATGAGACTGTCTACAATGGGATGTAGCTGATTTGTGACTGCTAGCCACAAAAATTTCCAACTGCAGGAGATGGGACATTAGATGGGGAGGGCTCTGAGTGACTACAGAGAATTCTTTCCGAGAGTTCTAGCTGGTGGGTCTTGCCCACATGCTCAAGGTCTAACTGATCACCATATTTGGGGTTGGGAAGGAATTTTCCCTCAGGTCAGATTGGCAGAGACTCCGGGAGGTTTTCATTTTCTTTTGCAGCATGGGGCATGGGTCACCGGCAGGTTTAAACTAGTATAAATGGGGGATTCTCTGTAACTTGAAGTCTTGAATTTATGATTTAAGGACGTCAGTAACTCAGCCAGAGGTTAGGCGTTATTACAGGAGTGGGTGAGTGAGTTCTGTGGCCTGCAATGTGCAGGAGGTCAGATATGATGGTCCCTTCTGGCCTTAAAGTCTATGAGTCTATAACTCCTGACTGGAATATTCGAGAAGAAATTATGTGAATTGAGTGAAGTTCTTTAGTGCCAATAGAGCTGACTGCTGCCGAGCTACATGTCTGCAACCAAGGCTAGGATGTGGCTCTGTCAGAGACCCTTAAGCTGCCTGTTCTCCAATGAACGTGGAAGTGATGGAAGTCCGATGCAAGCTGAACTGGCAGTGACTTCACCCTTTATTTGGAACTCAAAGCAAGTGTATTCTGGTGCTCATGAGGTACCGGTGCTCTATCATGCATGTTTTCTTATGTTCTTGTGGGAAGCTTAGAACTCATTGCACAGATGTCCAGAAAGATCCAGTGGGAGCAGCACTGCAGGGGACAAGGAAAGGACAAATGCATTATAGAACCAGTGATAACTAGCAAGGGCTCATAATATTCCACCCTGGCAAATGTATTTGGGCTTGTCTGGGAGGCAAAGAGCTGTGCTGTATGTGTGAAACCTGCAAAAGAGTCTTTGATGAAATGCTGCTTGAATTCAGTGAGCTTCAAAAGGAGAATGGTGCTTCCTGGGCTTAGAAGCCAAAAGGGTGACAAATGAAAGGCAAGACATTTAAAAATGATAAAAAAACCCAACATATCAAACAAGGCATAAGTAACCTGTGGAACTCATCATCACAAGTTAGCACTGATGGCAAGACCTTAGCAGGATTCATGAGAGGATTATACATTTACATGGTTAAGGAGAAAATCCAAAGTGATAGTTTTTTGTTTGTTTTTTTTTTAAAGACGAGATATCAGTCCTCCTGCTTCAGGGTATAGGGCAGGGAACAGGAAGAAACTTCTCCAGTGTGGAAACTGCTCCATAATTGTCCACTTTGCTGTTACTGATACCTTTCCCTGAAACATCTGGTACTGGTTACTATCCTATAAGAGACGCTCCACAAGCTGATTTGAAGGGGGTGGGGGGAATATGTTACCCTATTCCTTTCCAGTCCAGGAAATGCTGGCAGTCTCATGAGAAATCCTAACCTTGCATAGTGTTCAGCCAGACCACACAGGTGAAATAAGCACCTGTATTTTAGGACACTCAATCAAAAATGAGCCTCCACAATATTTGCATTTCTCATCCATCACTAATTTTCTCTGTACCCTTAAAAAGAGCTTTGAACCGCAGCGCTGCAGATACTTTCCTCTCACCACATCTCCTATGTTGATTCTTTCCATCACAGCTTGTCGCTTTCTCTGTTTGCAGATACCTCGGCAGTGATATATGAGACTGCTTCCAAAGGACCTCTGGCTGGACACAGAATTTGTGTGATTGATTGCCTGGGTCCAAGTTGCTTTGTAGCAGTGGGGCGTCTGTAACTTGGAATGAAACTGTTTAGCATTTCACCGTTTCACCTCCCCCCCCGGGCTGAGCCTTCAAGAAAACATGTCTGTTTGGATCAGCCGAACATCATGATGTATAACACACATGCTGCAGGTTAGAGCCCTGCACCACATCGGTCAAGGTGATTGAACTAGATCTTCAGCTGGTAGCTCCACCTCTAGTTAAAATTTCCTGGCACTTTTCATTACAAGACCCTGTTTTCAGTTGCTTATAACTTTGCCAGATTTTAACCATTTGGGCTGAAATGTCACATTTGCCCATCCATTGCTGGGCTCCATAATTTTACTTTAAAAAAACCTTTTCATTAATTTTTAGCTTTCGTGTTTTCTCGCAAAGAAACGTAGGATTTAACTGTGCTCGTCACATGCACATGGTGCTTCCATTAACATCAATGAAGAGAAGAATCTTGGCTTTATGGTGAAGGCCCGGAAGTAGGATTCAGCAGCTTGGGGTTCATTTCTGAGCTCTGCCCCACACCAGTCACCAGTAAAATGGGGTGAGTAATGTTTTTCAATCTCCCATGGTGTCGTGAGGTTAAATTAATTGATGTTGCGAGATGGGCAGATACCATGGTGATAAGTGCCACATGGATACACTCAGGTCCATAGATACACTGAATAATAAAAACAAATGAGTGCATATGAAGAAGAAAAAGACTCCTTAAGGTAGGGAGGAAAGGCCTATGTGGACATGGGGCAAATATGAGAGAAACTAAAAGGCTCCATCAGACACACAGGGGAAAGTAATGCCCTTTGGGCAGGGAATGATGGTAGCACATTTGCAGATTGTGTAGGAGTCTGACATTGCTTCGAGCCCTCCCAGTCTGTTTAATGGCCTTAGGAATCAACCAGAACATTGTTATCCACATGTAGCCTGCCCCCAGCTCAGCTCCCTCTGAAGTTCATGTTCTAACCAGGCCTGTTCCTAAGCAAACTTCCTGTACCGGCTGCTGCTTCCCAAGTGGGTTGTGAAATACACAGCATAAGGCAAATAGTATTGATGAATTCTGCATTTATTCTCCCCCAAGGCATACCTTCTATGCAGATACAAAATGCACCAGGCTCACTGTTAGTTGCACATCACCAACCTGTTTGAAATATTAATGCTATATTGACTCTTGAGTTTCCTTTGGCATCTGAAATTAATTTCATTTTTGTTTGGACCATGATGGATTTTAACATAAGATAACAGCAAACCTTTGCCAACCTTAGGCAGTTTAATAACCAAAATCTTTGATTAAAATTTTTAATAGCCTGGAATGATGGAATGGCTCCCATCCATGATAAATTAAGCTCCTGCCATTCAATTTTATATACAGTGTAAACTCTCTTTATATGCAAAATCTATCCCCTTACCACCCCCCAAAACATAACCATTTAGAGCAGAATGTTTTCCTACATCAGTCCCAGAACTTTTGCATAATTGTGCTTTTTTTCTTTTTAACAGTCACATCTGGGCAGGCAGCGTTCCAGCCGTTCAGCTATTTCAGTTGCTGTTCCTTTAAGGGGTGGAAGGAAATGCTACGGAGGCATGAGGATTGTAGCTTTCCCTCGCATGTGGGCTGTGAAGCACTGTAGAACCTCAGGATGTCAGCAAGCTGCCTCTGCTTCTGCAAATCTACATAAAGAAATAACATGTTGCCTAAATGGGGACTGGAAAATATCATTCAAAGCTTCCAGGGGGCAACAAAACTAAATACTACAAAGATTTTTAAAATGTGATTTAAACCCCGAGAACATCTCTCATGTATTATTACTGCTGCTTGTTTAGAGCCAGATCCTACAGTCCTAACGGGCAAAATACCCACCAAAGCTGATGAACTGATTAAAAAGTCCAGCATAAAGTTGGCCGGATGTGGCTTTTAGATATTCCATGGCACCTTTTTTACTGGAGGATCCCAAAGCATTTTAAAAGCAATACATTCAGGAATCACTTTGAAATGCAGCCATTGCTGTGGCTCAGCAACACTGAACAGCATTTTTTTTTAGGACTGGAAGTGAAGTAAAATATTATGTCCAGTACAAACTGCAGTGGGAAACCTAGGATGGCAGAATGTAATTACCCAGAGTGGAATTTGGCAAGGACACTGGGATTAACATTCCTTTTTTGCAGCTAGACCTCTAGGACTTCCAAGTGTACTGGGGTATTGGCTTCATCTCACAGATTACATTTCTAGCAGCAGAGAGACCCACCTGCTGAACGAGCAACAGCACTTTTTGCAGCACCCTAAGTTTTCCTTGGATGTCTCCTATCTAAGGACAGAACTATCACGCCTGGCTGCTTAGCCAGTGAGAACAAACCTGGACATGGTATGAATGGCAAAACAACTGCTTATGAGAACTTCCCTGTGGCAGTGGTGGATTTTTATCTCCAGACTCTTCAAGGCACTCTTCACCAGTTGTTAACCACAGTTAGATGCAATAGTTGATATTGCGGGTTTAAATTACTTGGCTTGTCCCTTTTAAAGTCCAAGTGGAAGCCCCACACCCACCTGGTGCAAGTGTCCCTCATTTTAGAGATTCGTGAAGGTATTTTTTTGCATTTTGAGATGGATGTTCCACCTCAGCAATAGAAGCATCTTAGATCCTTTACAGGTTTTGATTCCATTTATAAACACAACAGTTCTGGCTTCTATTCACGCACAGTGAGTAAAAGACATACTTCTGTCTAAAAAAAAATGTATTTATATTGAGGTTAAAAGTAAAGTCACCTGGAGAGAGTACAGTGTGTGTGTCTCCTTGGTAACAGTTTGCCGCGACTCTGAGAATGAGCTGACTGCCATCTATGCACACCAGCAGAGTTCTCTGGAAATTTGAAGGTGCAACATGCAGAATGAATGGCACTGCAGGTTCTTCGCCCCCTTTTTCATTTTCTTTCCTGTTAAGGTGGTTATTCATTTTCATAAGCGCTGCAGAGGAGAAAATGTCAAGGATTTTCTTTAGAATCAGCTCGCTAACTGTCCGTCTCTCTCTTTATCCTATTATAACATGGGAATTTTAAAATGACATCCATTTTAGGTCTTGGAAGAGATGGGAGCTAGTCCAACAGTTCCAAGTCCCATAAATAGATTTAGGTACCCGATGAAATTGAGTGCCTCGCCCCGCACCCAATCTTAGCAAATCATGCCAAGAGAATGAAGGAGCTGCAGCTTTTTAGAATGAATCCTCCAATGTCCTAAATCCTAAATGTAGGGAGGAAAGCAATTACAAAACATAATCCAATTTCACGTGGCCACCTCCTTAGCTGAGGGAGAACTAGGAGACAATGAAACGTAGCTTTGTTTTGGGAGTGGGGGTGGGTCTGATAGACATCACTGCATCTAATGCTGCATACTCCTCCCCTTTTCTCCCTCTGTGTCCCTCCAGGGCTGTGGTCTGAGATCATTGTGTTTGTCTCCCAGGTCCCTGCCCTCTTGCTTCTCCCTTCTCTCCGAGGGGGTAGGGAGAGGGCAGGAGCCAGCAAGGGCAAAGGAACAAGTCTCAAAACCAAGTCTGACAAACAAATTCCTGGGCTCAAGGGCCAGAAATCATGTAAACACATGGGCTCTTGGGAAGCACTTTCTAAAAGCAGAGTGGTGGGTTAGATAATGGAGTAAATTGTCAAGGGAGGCCCTGGAATGCACAACAGTGGAAATACTTAGGGCAAGGCGAGGCTAGTGGACAGGCTGAAATCTCTCAATAGCATCATCCTGCAGTCACGCAGGGCGCTGGACTGCAGGGCACAAGATGTCCTTTCCAAGCCGTGGAGTTATGAATCATGCCTACTGACCAAGGCTAACAGACCGTGCAAGGCCAGAGGGAGCATTTGGATAATGAAAAGAAAGGTCGGAGAAGAAGGAGGTGGGATGGCTCCAGGGTTTGCTAATGGAGTACACGCCCTTCTGCCTGCAGGTTACTGGTTCGACTCCTGCCCGGGTCAATGGTGGCTGAGAGCTTTACCCTCTGTGTGAAATGAGTGGGTGGGATTCACTTCAGTTCTTAGTTCCACGTGTCCACACAACAAAAATCACCCACATAACTGGCTGTAAGCCAAGACTGTGAACTACTCCTTCATCTCCAGAGGGACCAGGTCAGGATGCAGGCATGTTAGTGGTTGCCTGTGGCGGGGCGAGTGTCCCATCCCCATGTGAGAGGGGGCTAGAGTAGGCCAGAGAGGCTGCGCAGGCTGGCAGCCAATCAGGAAAGGGCTTACTGAGAGCCAATCAGGGCCCAGATTGGAGGGAGCCAATCAGGGCCAGGCTCAGCCCTATAAGAAGGCTGCTCTGGAAAGTCTGTCCCAGGCCTTTGACAGGGGAAGGTCTGTCTCCAGGGTGGGATACTAGCACCTGGGACAGCGCAGTGCTGGGCAGGCCCGGGGGAGCAGAAGGAAACTCCAGCCCGGTGTCTGCTAGAGTAGGCCCCCTCTCACATGGGGGTGGGGCACTCGCCCCGCCACATTGCCCCAGTACAAACCTGTGCTGACACGGCCCACACTGTACCTGGCCTGTTTCTGGGGCTGTCCGCCTGGCATAGAAGGCACTTTGCCCTAATTCTCTACAATTCTTTAAGAGAAATCCGAGAGGAACATGCTATGGCTGGTTGTATAGTCAGGCCAATCCTATAGGCCTTACTAACATGAGAGGACCTCCTGAAGCCATGGAACTACTCATGCGGGTAAGGCCCCTGGGATTTGGCCCTCAGTGGCCAGGCCTGAGCCAGCCTTGCAGTATTCTTGATGATTATCATTACTATTTATCATTTGCATTATGATTCCTCACTGTGCCAAGTGCTGTCGAAACAGAGTGAAAGGCAGCCCCTGCTCTGAAGAGCTCACAGTCCATCTGAGACCAGGTACAACAAGTGTGTGTAACTGACAACTGGGAGAAATGAGGTGGAAGGGGGGAAAGGAAGGAAACAATAAGACGACTACTCCTGAGGACTATGTAAATGATTTTTAACATCGCAAAGGAAACTGGCCGTAGAGGGGACCAGCCGCGCTGCCATTATGATGTGCTGCAAGAATAAACTCCCCAGTGCCTGCCTCTGCAGGAAAACAAAAAATGTGTAGCACAAGCAGAATAAACGAATGTATCCGAGGCAGCTCTAAGGAGAGCAGCGCTCATCCGTTTAAGCCTCATTAGCGGTTAGGATATGGGAGCAAAACCTTCAGAAAAATGCTGGTGCTGGGATTTCTCCTGGTTTGATATTCCAGGCAGGTTTAAAACAACACACACAAATCGCCCCCAGATGAACAGCTGGGGAAAGGTGAAGTTCAAACCACAGCTGAACCCAGCTGGCCTGGCGAGGAGCCCTTAATAATGCAGGAGCAATTTACCAACATTTCCGACAGACATTCTCCTGGCAGCACACTCAGCAATGGGGGGTTGACACTTGACTTCGGGAAATTGTTTATCTGCACAGCTTTTAATCTCGGCAGCTCCTCAGGGTGGGAGGTGGGATCCCAATAAACGGAGAGGCCAGCAACATTCCCGAGGAAACTCACTCTGCTTCACAGGGGAGAAGCAGCCCATTCTCCACGGGAGGAGTCTGTGCCCGGGGTCGGCATTACCCAGGGACGCAGGGCTCTGAGCAAGACCTGCTGCTTCTGATGCTGTAGGCAGCAGGGAGAATGTGTCCAGCTCAGATCTCCCCAAGTTATAAATCCTTCAGTAAAGGTCCCGCCGTAAATATGTCTGGCAGATAGGAAAGGGGTTTTGTGCAGCTAACGATAAATAGAAATGTCAGGCTAGGAAAAGCCAACCTGTTTATTTCTGCAGTTGGAGGCCCTCTATGTGGCATCTCAGCGCATATCATAGTGTGCGCAGCACAGGGTTCTTCGCATGTGGGGTTTTTTTTTGCATTAGTAAGTTGTGTTTCCTACCTGAAAATGGTTAGTCTGATTTGGTTTTGCTAGGTGCTCGGAGGCCTCTCTGGTTGAGCATTGCAGTGACACAGGAGACAGAGCAGAGTGTCTGCACTGATAGATTCCTGGCGGCCTGACTGCCCCTAGAGCCAGGCAGAGGGAGGGCACGTCATTGTGGGTTTGCCAAAAAAAGCCAAATTGTTGTCTGTACCTGGTTCTCTTTGCGAAGGAGAGAGGCACATGCTACAGTAGCTTTCCTAATTCGCTGCTTGATGTGAAATGAGAAACTCCTCTCCACTTCCTTTCCCAAACACACCAGGGCCTTTGCCACCACTTATCATGCTCCCGACCTGCTTAGATAAGTGATATGGGAAGCTACGCTGTGCTGCTGGCACGGCTCGAGCAAGACTATCCAGAGTTCTTGGGCCTCTCCTACTCAACTTCCTTTTGGGCCCCCATCAGCAAACCCCTAACTCTGATGCAAATGTTGCATCTTCCTTCACCTCTTTGTTCTGAGGCTCAGAGTGGCAGCATTGTTTTCAAGGAGGGATTGGGACATGATATTTCATGCACTGCTTTACAAATGGGACAACAGGATATCAGAGAGAAAACTGGGGTCCTTACATGGGTAAAGACTGGTGTTTAACCTGGCATCCTGATCAAATTCCGCTTAGAGCATTACATGTGTTTCACTTAAAATGTACTGTTGGTTTCAATTGGATGTAGTCTGTCTGTCGCTGAGAGGTGGTGGTGGGAAAAGAGATCTAACAACTACGGTCAGATTTTCAAAAGAGCCATAAGGGTCATAATGAGAGCAGATGCATTCTGAGCGCTTCTAAAAATCTGGTCTATGTTTTGGTTCCTATGTGGCTACTGTGCCCTTATAAATTTGTCCCTCAACCCTTTTGAAAATCTGACCAAAGAGGCCTGATCCAAAGCCCCTTGAAGTCAATGAGTGTTGTTCCATTGGCTTCAATGGGCTTTTTATTAGGCATTGTGCTTTGGGATCCTTCTGGATGAAAGGTGCGACATAAAGGCACAATATTTTTCAGGTAATGTTTTGCTATCTGGTTACCCTTTATTAATGTCTCAGAATCCAATAAGGATTATTTTAAATCAGACAGTCTAATGTCATTTACATTATGATTGTTAAGAATCCTAATGCCTGTCTGACCTTCAATATGATAATTGTCTAAGAACTTAGTGTAGTTAATATACCCACTTTAAAATTGGTGACTATATAAACGTATTGCTGCTGCAGAGGATTTGAGAGAGAGAGAGTGGAAAGCAGCATGGCATTTTAAAAGGATTGAATGTAATTATCCGAGCTGGAATTTCACCCAGATACCAGGTCAACAGCTGTTTATTGGCAGTCACTGGGGCGCCGTGTGGGTGCTGCCCACACAGAGCAGTTTGCAGGACCTGGGCCCTGCTCTCCAAACTCCAGGACCATGTTGCATCACTTTAGCACAATGAAATGCAAGGGAATGATGCTCGTTGACTTGTATTTCCCCCATGTTCTCGCTCACCTTCACTCTATTATTATTTTGCAATAATGTTTTTCAACAGCGTGGTTTATTTTTAAATGAAATAAACAGAAAGTTTCTCCCAGAACCAGCTTCCTTTCTTCCAAAGCAAATCAGAGCAGGCTGAATGCACAGAGCAGCTATCTGCGAAATCTCCCATGCCACCGTCATGCAGACGCACAAGACTGGGGAGATAACGTCTGACTCTGGGCAGAGCCTGAACTTCTCTGTTCACCCAAGTAGGCCCATTGCAAGTTAGCTCAGATGCTCCCTTGTAAAGCGCTTTGGGATGTGCAAGTACAAAGTGTTACAATGATTTTTATTGGACTTTTCGTGTTCGGAGTTCGGACGTCAGGCTGCCATTTTGGAAATGTTCAGGTCATCACTTTGCTCAGGCATTCAAATTTCCAGAGGGTTTGTGCTGACATGCCATCTAGCAGCACTTTGATACCTGTGTGTGTCTGTCTCTCTCTCTCAGGAGCTGTTCATAGGATCCTAAATAAACTCATGTCATCAGTGATCCTCCATAAATCTTCATTACCATTTGCCTCAGCTGCAGTTCCCAACATTTCTTCTCTCCTTAATGGTTCCCAAAGCGGCCATAATTCTTCTTCAGGGTCAAGAAGTTAACAATATTTTCTAGCCATTGGATACATTCAGTTTATATCTTATTTCTCAGCCTTATGTTTTTAAGCAAACATCATCATTTTATAGGAGAAGAAACTTTGGATTGGCAGTAAAAGAAAAGCAGGACAGAGAGCATTTCTCATACTCTGGAGCAAACAGACGAGTGATTGATTTTTGTATCAACCTGCAAGAAATAGAAAACAAAGTTAGGAGAATAAAATTATAGGCTTTTAATCTGACCAAAACCATTTATTGGGACGTAGCATCTTTCACACACTGCAAAGTGCTCTCCTGACCTTTTCAAATGTGTTCTTCTAAACACTGCCCAAGAGTCCAGACTGTGTGACTCTTCTGGATCTCGGGAATGTACAAATGATCCCATTCCAGCTACAGAGGGAGACATTTTAAAAATGCCTTGACTTCTGATATGAGGTTTGTGGGACACAGCAGAAGGGTGATGAAGACGGCAGGGCTCAGGAAGTATCACTGTGCAGCATATTATTATTATTTACTCTTATATCAAGTATCGCTTACGCCTGAGGATGGAACAATGGATGTGATGGGCCGCTGGTTCAATCTGATATGGCAAAATCTTAGCCTCATGTGCAGTGGAGCACCCTGGCGTTGATTAAATGGATCCCAAACTGTGTGTCTCGGACAGGGCCCAAGCCTCTGGTCTTTGCTGTATTGCCTGGCATCTCTCCTCATGGTCAGTGTGCTGGTCAGGCTCCTCTGCTGAGTCTAGATTGCTCTCTGGGCTGATCACCTCGCCCTGGGTGTGGGCCCTGCCTGGGCCTGATCCTTCCAACCACCGCAGCAACATGTGCTCAGGCCTCAGCATGTGTTCTCCTTTTAGCCCTGCCCTGGTACCAGCTGATTGGCCTGGAGCCAATACGCAATCCCTGCTCTGGAGTGACATTCCTCTCCTCCCATGGAAAGTCTGGTTGGCAGCAGGAAGTCAGGGGAAGCCACGCCCCCTTTCTGTCCAGCCCCTTGTCAATCAGGCCGGATGGATCCTTCCTCATTACAGCCACACCACACCTGTTTCTTTAAAGACCACAACATTCTAACTTGGAAAGATGAGTGGCTATTCCCTAGCCAGCATAGGTGGCCCTTGGCTCTCACTGGCCTGGAAAGGGAGGAAGCTTACACAACGATAGCATTTCCCCTTTGCCTTGCAATTCTTGTAGCAAAAATCCCAGTGCTTGGCTTTTCTGTCCACGTTGCAGTGTTAGTCGCATGAACAAGCTGGTTGAATTGTAATGCGCGGTGCAGTCCATGAGCCATGTTAGTATGCACAGCCACTGTCATCTTTTTAAGCTGTCTGTACTTTTCTTGCTGGCCATTTGGTCTCTTTCTCTCTAGCGCCCAGAGACTGTACAAAAGAGATGAGAAATGGGCAGAGTCAAATTAGAGAACAAAGAAAAGGTCAAACTCGTATTTCAGGATTACATCTCAGGACATTTACAGGTGGTCTCCATTTAGTTCTTGCAATAATCACCACAAGGAACAATTTCCTGAAATTACCACATTTGCCTCATTTTTTCCAAAATGCTGGTTACTCAGTTTGGGACTGATTATCTGAGCAGTTGAGCTCGATTGCATCTTAGCAAGCATCTATTGCATCTATTGACTTCCGCTGGAATTGTGGGTGTTCAGCACTTCTGAAAAATCCTAAATGCCCAGCGTTGCTAGATGCTTTTGAAAATTTAGGCTGCTGTGATTAATAACTGTATAGAATCAATTTGGTTAAAGTAAGAGTCAACGGAAAACTTCTTCCAAACCTCAACCCAGATTGGAACATCCCTTTTGCTTTTTAAAAAAAGCATTGTATTTCTTTTAATGTTCAACTGCTCAGAAAAGGAGGGACTGGAATACCATGGTGTTTCTAGTGCTGATTGACCTGGGGTCAGGGAGTACTGGAAATTTTATGGAAAAGCTAAGCTAACCAGCTCATCTTCTAGATCAAAACAGTTAAGAGGAAGAGCTAGGAGGCTGGATGCTTTGCCCATCCTTAGTGATCTTATGTGATTATTTGACATGTTCAGTTATAGGTTTAACAAAAATGCTGTCATGGCAAATTTGGCTCCAACTTAAAGGTACTGGAAAAAATGAATTTCTTACAAAACCGAAAACCTATAGAAATGTTTTTATGATTAAAAAAATTCCAATACAGTTCTGACAACTTCCCTGCCAAATACAAAACAGCCCCCCTTCCCTATTCTTTTGCAACATAAACATTGCAGCATTGAGAAACCGGACCCTGAGATTAGAACATACAACTGACTCCACCAAAGAGGGTGAAATTGACTGGCTAATTTTTAAATTATTTAATCATTGGGAGTGGATTACATCCACTCTGACTAAACTGGCCTTCAACATTGGTTCTCCACTTCTTTTCATGTGCCAATATATATTTATGCCTGTATCTGTAATTCTCTCTCCATGCATCTGAAGAAGTGGGTTTTTTACCCACAAAAGCTTATGCCCAAATAAATCTGTTAGTCTTTAAGGTGCCACCGGACTCCTAGTTGTTTTTGTGGATACAGACTAACACGGCTACCACTCTGATACTTGGCTAATTTTTATTTTCCCTCTTGATAGAAATGCAAAAAAGATACACAGCATACAAAGTAACATATTTTAAATATCAATTCCATTGCAGTAACCCAAAGAAGATGTAATTAGGAAGGCAGAGTTAGGAATTTAAATTTAATAAATACATAAAAATAAGAGCATTATGGAAATTGTGGCCTTTTCTGAAACTAATAGAATGGCATACTATTTAAGGCACTCATTACCATCGACACAAGAATGTTCTCCAGCCCAGCATTGTGAAATATAGTTCTATTTAGTAAAGGTTTTATTTCAAAATAAGTTGCTGTATAGAAGTCTTTATTTAAGACCTTTAATTTAAATCCTGCTCCCAGACAACAGCTTCATACCTGCACTGATATCTCCGACCACAGATCCCTGACATAGATCATGGGGGCTGTGCTAGCAACTTCCAATAGAGGATCAGGATGGTTGGTTGTTAAAATGCACCTGGAATTCTCCAAGGGAGAATGCCCTGGGCATTCCTCCTTATTGCATCTGCCCAGCCACTGAACTGAGGTGTTTTTTCTTGTTAGAGTCAATTGTGCAACCCCCCCAGGACTTATAAATGCCTTGATAATATAGATAACACCAGGCACTAAAGCTTAACTAGTTAGGTACATGATCTCTTTTGTGATAATGCCTAGAAACCCTCACCAGGGATCAGTAGCCCACTGCGCTCGGTGCAGTACACACATATAACAAAAAGCCAGCCCTGGCCACAAAGGGCTGTCAATCTAACAGGGTAACTCATCCTCCCTCTGTGCCCTCTCTGTTGACCAGAAGGAGTCAAGCAGCCTCAGTGGAATGGAAGCTCCCTGAGCAAAGCAGCTACACACCATGGGCCCCTGAAATATCCAGGGAAATATCTGGGAAGTGGGATGTCAGGAGGACACCATGCAAAGCGTGGGGCGCTTGAGGGAGGTGATTAGGACTGAGGCCACAAGCTCATTTTACACAGGCCGCTGGATTGACTTCAGGTCCAGGCAGGGTGAATTTCGAGAACCTACTCTCAGCCTCTTCTTGTGGGTGACATGCACCCCATGCACAGGAAGCCAGTACAGGGCACCACTCAAGCCCCATTCTGAGACCTGGAGTGGCTCATAGGCTTTGGGGCCTTCAGCTCCGGGGTCGAATTTACCCCGAGAGAGGATGGATGGTCCAGTGGGGTGGGTACTAGCTTGAGTTCGGCTCCCTGCTCAGCCACAGATACCTTCTGTGACCTTGGGCAAGTCACATAGTCTCTCTATGCCTCAGTTTCCCATTTGCCCCATGGGGATAATACTTCCCTACCTCACAGGGATATTGTAAGGATGTACCCATTACAGACTGTGAGGCATTCAGCTATAACGGTAATGGGGACTGTACAGATGTCTTGGGCAGGTATGTACTGTCACAGCTTTGCAGCTAGCCCTGCTTTTAGAAGAGCATTGACAAGTCTGAGCAATTTTGCTAATTTTTGTAGAAATATTTTCTCTCCTTTTTTTTCCCCGTGTGCTCCATCCATCTTTAGAGATGAAGAAACCAAGATCTCTGGGGATTTGGAACAAAGCCTAAATTAACAAGCTCCTTCTGTGCTGACACAGAGTTAAATGGTTTTAAGATTAATACTATCTTAAGTAATTGTTTAGATTAAACTCCATTATGCTTAATAAATAATTAACCTTTCAGATGGAATGCACTTACAAAAAACAGAGCCGTCTGCTTAGCAGGAACATGGGTAGAACAGACAGGAGGTATTTGTAGGCACATACAGAAAAACTGATTTCCCAAACCACAAATTAAATTCAGATATGTTTTGCGTTGGTTTGTGCATAACATGTAAGTGACATTTTCTGGGCAAGAAGATCTGCAGTGCTCAAGGAAGAGAACTTGCAGGTGCAAGAAGGAAAACAGAGAAGCCATATGGATTCTTTTGTCCCCAGTATAATTCCTCAGTTTGTATAAACCACCTTTTTAATTTGGCCAACACTCTCTAGGTTAAGGTAACCATTTTGTAGTGTCAGGGACACACAAAGTAGCAATTATCTCTGTTCCTATTGGCCAGGAGACTCAGCTAGCTTCCTTTACATTTAATATTTATTACTTTACAACCTCAGGCTTTCAGCCAAAAAAATCGTGTGTGTTTTTATCAGCAAAAACAATCTTTGCCCATATATAGTGCCTCCCATCCAAAGCCTTTCACAAATACCAGTTCAGTCTCTCCCTAGCCTTTCTGAGGCATCATATTGTCCATTTTACTGATGGGTAAACTGAGGTTCTGAGGGGGCACTTGTCCAGTGTTGGACCTAAAAGAAGAGCTGCCCATCTCTGCTCAGCGGGCTGAAATAAGCCTGGTTGGGCTATCTGTACTCTACACTCCCTTGACCTTTGGGATGAGGTGAAACTATTAGACATTATTTTGAGATATTGGACCAAAGTCTGGTCTCAGTAATTCTGCCATAAATCTAGAGTAGCTCCATGGGATCTGATTTTACATCACTGTGACGCAGAGAGATATCTGGCTTATTGAGTTGGATTTCTTCCCCCTTCTGAGTTTGCTGATTTCAGCCCAGAAAGCACCTCCCTATTCAGCATCCTTCAGTGGAGCCATGCAGATAATTGTGCAGGGGATGCAAGTCTCACTGAAGAACAAGGAACCGGTGCAGTGAAAATAAAGCAGGAGACAGTGTGATGCTCTGTCTAACAGCTCTATGGCACATTGCCCCATGTGGGGAATAAGGGGCTGGTTCTTGCGCTCTCTGTGACACTGGTCCTGAGAATGTTCCAGAGGCAGCATGCTTATCTCCTGCAGTGCAGGGAGCATCTCACAGCCCAGCACCACTCTCTGGCTTAAGGACCGGCATTCACTGGCCCCAGATTGGCACGTGCCCTTCCTCTTCAGATGGAGGAAAGGAGTGTCTTACGTGCAGTTCTCTCTCCATTGTGACGTACCAGGCTGCAAGAGAAAAAGGGGCGAGCAGTGACTCTCTTTGCAGCGTATTATCATTGATTCTGTTGAGTCCTGTCCTCTGCCACGCCTATAATCCAGATCCCGGCCCCCTCCCTGCACGCCACCGGCTGTCCTGAGGGCAGTTTACAGCAGACAGAAGGGGCTGCGGCCGGCTTAACCAGCAGGCTTCTCCACTAATAAAGCTGTAATGGGTTGGAATTAGGATTTATTGTGCTGCGCAGACATTTCTTCAATACTTCAAGTCGATGACCCCAGTGTTGGTTTTGAACTATTGTTTAATTTGCACGCGTTTCAATTTAAAATTCGCAACAATGATTAATCAACGGCCTGGAACAACGCAGCGCTGCAGAACCGGGGATATGGAGATTAATTCGGAAAGGAGATTTGAAGGTACAGTTCAGAATTTCAAGTACTTAGAGATGTTGCATCTTGAATTCAGTGAACATGTCTCTGCCCTGCCAGTGAATTGTTTGGTTTCTCACATTGTTCTGCTAAAAGGATGGCTGGAGAGGAGATGGTGGGAAAGTATATGCAACATACACTGCTGCCTGCTGCCGCCTGGCTCAGTAGCACAGGGCTATGATGGGCTGCTATGTAGAGCTGGGTGGGGAAGGGTTTTCCAACCCCACAACATTTTTGGAGATTTTGGAATTTTTTCCCTGCTTTGGGATAAACCTGAGACCTGAGGGAGGTGAGGACAGAGAGAGGGCGGGAGAGAGAAATGACATGAAAAACACTTTTATTCACATAAAATCACATTAAAAACGTAAAGTGTTATAACATTTCAACACTCACACAAAGAGATATGAATAAAATAAAGCAAAATAGGTCTCCAATGAACATTAAACATGGATCACTAAAGCATCATCACCAAGTTGACTCAAAATATTGTTAACTCATCAAGTCAACTGAAAAGTGTCCCAGTTACAAGTCAATTGATAAAAGTGTAATCAATCTGCAGCCGGGCCACCATCTGGGTGGAACAGCTCTAGCACGTTACTCCACGTTACCTGGCCATTCTGTTCGGGTGAGGTTTCAAAACAGTTATGTTTGACCCAGCAAAAAGTTAGCCAGGCGGGAAACCAGCCGAATGTGAACACTGTATCTCGCTCCAGGAACAAACAGGGGTTTAGAGAAAAAACGTCCCGAACTGCTGAAAAGCTGCTGTGAAAGAATAAGAAGAGGAATCAGTCAGGAGCAGCGTAGGAAAAAATGGAGCGCTGGGCCTGAAGCCAAACAGGAGGGGCGCTGCGCAGACACCACAGCGGTAACATGGTGCACAAAATGATTGGTTGCTACGATTAAGTGGAGGACCCTCCACTGCAAGTCACCGGAGCACTTAGCACAAGGAGGTTTGCACAACATCCTCCAAGCCAGGGACACAGAGTCACCCAGGGACAGAGGCTGTATCAGGGAGACCAGAGAAGGTGGCATAATGCTGCAGTTTGACACACAAACCACAGAGCTGCTTCTTGGTCATGGCTGCAAAAGGAACATTCACCAAACCCTTCCAGGACAGCAATCTGCCTGGAATCTGCACAAGGATCTCATCTTCAGTCCAAAAGGCCCGGGAGGGTGAGGGAGATGGTCCAGACACAGTAGCCGATGCCACGACATTGAGGCCAGGAAGGGACCAGCCTCATTTCTGCAGAGGGCCTTGCACTTTCTCTTCAGCCACCTCCCAGTGCCTTGACACGTATTGTTCGGATCCGAAAGAGACCCCCCAACACCTTAACCCCAGAGATGCCCCACTGCAATTGTTGGGGGCACCAAGGGGGTCCATTACACTGCCAAGAGCCCAGTAAGATTGAATTGCTCCTAACCCAGGTAATATAGACGGAAGATGCCTGTTCACACACTTGTAAACAAGTGCAAAGTGCCTGCATGTCACTGTCAGATGTGATAAAATCCGAGATACCATCAGCATAGGCCGACAGACAAACCGGGAAAGCATCCGGCACCCCCGGCACAGAAAGGCCAGTCACACGGCGTCTGAAGAGATGAGGAATTGGCTCCAAACTATGAGCATACCACGTCCTAGATAGAGCACACCCCAGACAAATGCCTCTGCAAACTGGGAAGCAGCAGCTAAGACCCCCCCATTAATCTTTAGAGCACTGAAAACGTGATGGTACGATAAAGAAATATATGAGGAGAACACTGGCCCAATCCCCAAAGCTTCCAATGCTTTTAAAAGATAACTCTGCTTATCTCTATCAAAGGCCTTCTCCTGATCCATTGCAACAAGCCCCACATCCAGATTAGAAAGTTTGCTAATGGAAAAACATCATGAATTAAAAACCAATGATGAAAAATAGAGCGGAAAGGAATACAGTAGGTTTGATCAGAGTGTGTCAAGGAGTCCAGACAGTCCTTCAGTTGGCTAGCTAAGGGCCTGGATAAAAGTTTATAATCAGAGCAGAGAAGGGAACTAGGTCTCCAGTTCTGTAAGTCAGAGATCCCCTTTCATGTGCAGCAGGGTGGTCTCTGCCCGGCTGCAACTGAGGGCAGCTCTTTCTCCAGGGGACACTCCAGCACCACTAGAAAAAAGTCAGGGCTGATAAGATGCCACAAATGCTTATAGAATTCAGATGGCAGCCCATCGATGCCCAGGGCCTTGCCTCTGGAGAGCTGCTGGAGTGCAGCCGAGAGCTCCTGCAGTGATAGCGGGGAATCCAGGCCCCACTGTTCCTCACCAGTCAGGCAGGGTAATCCCTGGGGCAGCTTCTCTAGTGCTAGCACATCCCAGGCTTCAGGCGAGTACAGAGTACGGATCCCAGCAGGGTCAGCTGTCAGATGACCATCCAGCAGCTGTAGGCAAACAGTCTGCCATGGTGCTTAAGCTTTTTCTCCAGCCCGAAAAAGAACCTTGCGGGAAAGTCAATTTGATGCAGATGAGTAAAATGGGCCAACCCAGGACTCCTTGCATCTTCTCTTCCAGCAAGCACCACAGGAGCTGGTATTTCTCAGTTAAGATTTGGTAAATCCGCACTGGGTTTCCCATACCCAGGTTGCCATGAAAGCCCAAGATGTCACATTCCAGGACATTCATGACCTGATGCAAGGACTGTGTGGCAGCTGGCATACTGCTAGTAGGGACAGTTGGATCTGGACCTCTCTGATATCCCACCACTGTCTCAGGGACTCATACAGGGGCTTGTGCTGCTGTCAATGCTCCCAAAACACAGACAGAACCTGCATCCGCACTGCCAGATTCTGTCTCCTGCTTGTCCCTTGCTGTCCCACGGCCGCTTCCCATTATCCTGGGGTCCCACATTCCTACCAGGGACCCCGGAGCCAGCAGTGTGTGAGCAGGAACCCCTCAAATGACCAGGGTCACCACACAGGAAACACTGCATGTTTTCAGAGGTAACAAACACTGTATAATCCGCCCCAGCTACGTGGTGTGTAATACCAGGTTCCAGGGCTGTTCAGAGTTATTTAGAACCATGTGAACCTGGTGCTGGAATCACGTAACATACCTCCCATTTGGGTTCGTGCAGCCCAACGGCCTCGCACGAACAGCAGACACCGCCTTCCCATAATGCGAGAGCTCAGACACTCGTCTCTCATTTTGAAGAGGGGGGCGGGGGAGGGAGGCAGCGACACAGGGAAAAAAAACTACGTTAGTAGCAGGAGTAAACCTGCGGAAAACTTGAACAAATGACTCCTCGACACAGAGCCCTTTCTCTACCAAACGATTCACAAACTGCTCCTGGGCCAAGAAAAGCACGATAGATTTATTCATTCAGGAGGCCGATTTTACATTAGCACAGCCAATAATTTTACTTTCACTCCACAACACACCCTCCCCAGTGCTGGAGACAGCAGGCACGCACCGACCCCCATGCTTACAGTCAAACTGCTACGCCCACGGAAGTGGACCCCATGGAGAACAACCTCCCCCAAAGGAAAGCGGGGTGACCAACAGCGCCCCTAAAACAAAGAAACCACAAGTAACAAAACAAAAGCCACAGGCTAACAGACACCCAGCTAGTTCCCAGAGCACACGGCAAACACAGCCTCCCCTCACGCTCAGCCGCCTCCCCAATCCCGAGAGCGAGCAAGTGAGCCGTCAGAATAGCCTATAGTTTGGTGATTAGGGCAGTCACCTGGCCTGTGGCTAGACCTGGTTCAAGTCCCAGTTCCAAGTCAGGCAAAGCTCCTGCTGACGCTGGTTCACTTAGTATAAATAATGATATAAAGTGCAGAGGCTGCGCAAAAGATGTAGATGCTCATGTAGCAACGGTTGCCACCATATTCCAGACCATTCAGTGGCCTCTGGTGAGACCGGATGACATCAAGCTAGCTGTAGATCTACAGAACCAGTTGCGTTGTACGGCTGTGAATCGTAGGTGCCAGGAAAGCCATGTGTTGACATTTTTGATTCTCATTCTTTTAATCAGCGGCTCCACATCAAGTGGAGGGCAAAATCAGCAATGAGGATATTCATAGACGAACTGACCAACTGCCTTCATCAGCACTGGTTTGGTTTCAGTGTCTTTCCTGGTACGAGACGGACGATCAGCTAATGATGGAGAGCATTTCCCTAAGCTATGCCCTTATACGGGCAGTGATCATGGGAGTGCCATAAGTTTTGGGAGCATGATAAGACTGCCAATGACAGACAGTGAATGAACATCCAGCCAGATGTCTTAAGGACCTAGCTAAAGATTGAACTGGATGGCGCTCAGTCTGCATAGAAGCGACGTCCTTTGGGGGTTTAATAATGAGGATTGGAAAGGTGTGTCTAAACACCAGGAGAGAAACTATTGTGATTTCTGGCCTACTCACAAGAGGAATTTTGCAAGAGACATTTCTGTTCTTGAGAAAGCTCCAGCTGGATTTTGAAGGTTCAAGAGGCAAAGAGAAAGTCGGAGGATAGTTCTTTGGATGCTTTATCTGGTGCACCTTTCTGAGGTTTGCCCCGCATTGGGTAACTACCTGGTTCTTTTGTCCTGGTTGCAGTGCTATAAGCGGATATGGATCTTTAAGTACCCGTTTTATTCTTGATGAATTAATTGTCCATCCCAGGACATTTTGGTTGTTTGATAGCAGCATCAATCAGAACAGCTTAGTTTCAATTTCAACTCAGCATTGACCCTGGCTGGTGGGGATCTGAGTTAGGATTAGGAATTCCGCCCCCCCAGACCTGCAAAGGTTTGAGAATATCTCCCATGCGGGAAGACAGCTGCCCCCTCTGATCAGTGCTTGGAGCTGCTTTGATGGGTTCTGCTGGCAAATAAGTCTGGTCCTCTTCAGCTGGAAGAAGCGCACAGTACCAGTAACACGGGGACAAGTCCTTTGTTCTCCTTCTAGGTTACGGAAGAGGGGGTGACTCTGAGATTCCAGATGGCTTTCCCCAATAAATAATAATAATCCATCCCATTTGTGCCATCTCTCTAACTGAAGGAAGGGGATGATGTGATCCCCTGCAGTGTAAATAGGATGTTAGTCCATTAATTTTTCAGAAAGCTTTCAAGATATCACAATACCCTGTAACTCACAACCCAGAGATTCCACTGTGGCATAAGCTCCTTCCTCTTTATTAATGGATGTTACAGTAACATACAAAACCTATTGCATGTAAAAATTTGAAAACATTTACGGGTAAAACCCTTTGTTGTGTTTTCCCAAGGTTTGCATGTGGCCGTCAGCGCAAGAGCCTTGCTGTAACAATGCTGGCTAAAGACCATAACATGTGTCACTTAGGGCGTTGATTGCAATTCCCTTGTATGTTCAGTTCCAAATCTAAATTTGCCATTCTTTGTTGGAAAAACAAAAGATCTGTTGAATTATTTGTGTAGCACTCTTAGTAAATCAGTGCCATAATGTAACTGTCGGCGCTTTCATGGAGCTGTGTTCTCAAAGCAATTAACTCAAGCATTGAATCGGAGGGGCCCTGATTTTTTTTAAAAAAAGCTATTTTAATATATTTACCAGTTAGACCCAAACCTGAAAGTTTTTTTTTGCTTCAGATTTCTCCTTGTGGCCATAAATTAATCTTCATTGTTTGAACTGCAGCTTTGCATATTATCATTTTATATTATAACCTAAATATCACTCCTCTGGTTAGTTAATTTCTTCTAAGAGAAAGTCCAACGTGATCTACTGGATTTACCTACTTCTTGCTCTTAAACAGAAAAGCAGTTGGGGATTTTGGATGGATGGAAAAAAATCATTCACTTGTTAACTAAGAGAAAACAAAGAGCAAGTTGTCTGGGCCTATGATGAGTCTTGGGGGGCACTATTTTGCAGTGTACACAAATGTCAGGTATCTTTTACTTCTGTGATAATCACATGGGTTAAATTAGGCAAAACATATATCTGTAAATATATATCAATAGCAAAAGGTACAGAAAAAGGTACTTTTGGCCAGATTAGCCCCTCTCATAGGGAAAACAGGGGTGGAGAAAGGAGGCAGGAAAATTCCATGAGATGAGTCATCTTCTTCATACTGATGGCTCCTAGAACCACCACTCTATCTTGACTACCTTCATGTAATTTAGTAAGGATGGTCTGATCTCGTGGCAAGGCATGGGACTGGCACTCAGGAGATCTGACTTTAATTCTGATCTTTGTCACAGACTGTGTGTGTAACCTCAGGCAGCTCACTTAATCTCTATGCCTCAGTTTCCCATCTGTAAGATGAGGATGGTACTTCCTTTCTTCCACTCTTTATCTGTTTTGAGCTCTCCAGGGCAGGGCCTGTGAGCTCTCCAGGGCAGGGACTGCCTTTGACTGTGGGTATGTACAACTTTTAGCACTATGGGGCCCTGATCATGGCCGGGACCTCATACTCTCTGTAACTAAATGATGTGCCCATTCTTTTTGCTCATTCACTGTGCCACGTGTTGACTGAAGTGTGCTAATGACAATGTTTTTTTTTTTTTACATGGACCGGCAGGACTAAAACAGGAGGTTAACAATAAGTCTAAAGCAATGTGCTCATGAGTGGCTGCATGTGCCCACAGCTGTCTTATTTAAGAGGAGGATGTGTGCATGGGAATATCAAAGCTAGTGACAGTTGCATTTCCATTTCAGGTTGAGTGTGCCAAGCAGAAGAATCTTGTTTGTGCTCCAACAGCCCCTCCTGGCTTTTGATTTAGGACTAGTGTGTTTGGTTATTTCATACCATTTCCCTGTTCCTGACGTAGCTTTTTCCCTTCTTGCTGGGGGATGCTGAGAATACTGGATTTGCCCCCGGGCTGGTAACTGACCCTTCCAGTCTGGTACTCTGCCTCTGACATTGCCCACTATCAGAAGACCAGCCTTTACACTTACATGCAACTAGCTAGTTCTGAAATGCTGCAGGTGGGTGGAGGGGAATTTCTCTTTGACCCCCCAGGTGATCAAAATATTGCTCTGAAGCATGAAGTGTTTATAATTTTATTTTTATACTTTGCTGCTTTAAATAGACACTTGAATAAATGCTGTGTGGGGGAAATGGAACATGACTTGTTAAATGAACTCCTGACCTAGCTAAATGCTGCTGGTACTGGGAGAATAGCTGCAAACTGCGGCAAGTGGACAAGTGTTAAGTCAACCGTTTCCTTTAAAAACGCTCAGAAGAACATGCTATCTGGCCTTTGAAATCTCTCTGTGCCCTTGAAAATATTGATGGGTGAAGACAATGATGTTGTGAGTTAACAACAGCACTGCCTCAGACAATGAATGGTAACTCCCCTTTCGCTTTTATTAACCACGTATATCATGTGACAGCAACTGGGACGATGGCAAAAAAAAAACGCAACCAACAACAACAAATCGATAATGAGGACTCTGAGGTTATGGGGAAAAATCAGGAAATTTAAGTTGTGTCTATTACTAACTTTTTAAAAAGCCCAAATATTTAAGGAGCCCTAGCTAGACAGAATGGGGATCCTTTCAGCAGGGCCCTCTTCTCGGTCCCCCCCCCCGTTTCTTTGTTTTTGTTTTTTCCCTTTGGTGATTAGTACAATGGGTTGATTTTAGAGATAATCCAGTTGACAGGGTTTTGTGGACAAGTTCTTGATTTGGGCACCTTCCAGTGAGACATTTTCGCTGGCAGGAGCAACCCTAAAAAGAACAAAAGCTCCATCTAATTGCATCACAGGGATCAAGAGAGAACTTTGGTCTAATTCTGGTTGTTGGGCTTGGTGTGTGGTGATGTGTGGCCTGTGCGAGACAGGAGGTCAGAGTTGATGATTTGGTGATCCCTTCTGGGCTTAAACTCTATGACTTTCTAGGTTGAAAGAAGATCCTCTGCAGAGAGATCCCACTCTGTGTGTGTGACCATGTCCAAGCTGCAAAGAGTTGATATTATAGTTGGCTGCAAGAAAGGAATGAGCAGTGAAGCCTTCCAAGTGGTCTGGAAATCCATTAAGGGGTTTGTTGGGATCATATGGATTATGGAGATGGAAAAGCTCTATTAGGGCACCTTCTCCGGTTCTCTGTATAGGCGATCTTTGAGTGCTTTGTCCAGCCTAGTTTTAAAAAAGACTCCAGTAATGGACGGGCCCTTTCCCTCCTTCTTTTGGATTGAGGAACAATAGAAAAAGAACAGACCAGGGAGGGGTTGTTCCTACTGGCCCAGCCCTGTATGGTCGTAGCTTAAATGGACCAGAAACGGTCCCTAGCTGGCTGGGGAAGAATTCTCCTGGCACAAGCACTGCAGGAGGTTGCTTTAAGTGACAGGTCCCTGGCATAAGGACATGCTGAGGGTAGGTTTGGGGGTATGAGGGGTATTCAATGGTGGGAGGGGGCAAGACTGCAGCACACAGCCCCATGGGGATTCGGGCAGTGCAGCCATCCACAGGCAGCTGTGGACAAACAGCTGTAATTTGGCTAACTTGTGCTGGGGGCCCTTGAGCTCCCAAACCTGCCCTGAACTGAGAGGACATAAAAGTGCCATTAACCCACCTTACCCAGTCTCCCCTGAGCTGCAAGTTTTCTGTTGTGCCTTTTACAGATGCAGCATAAAATTGCACCCCTGGAACTTTATTTCTTTAAAACCAGTGTCCACTTGACTTCTGTCTTTGCCATCTAAATGGAAATTTCCCTTTGGCGAGGGTTCCGTTCACTCACAGCACGGCGTCCCTGTTCTGGAGCGGCTGAGGCCGATATCACATCTGGATTGTATAGCTCCTGGTGCTCTGCAGATCTAGAAGGTTTTGATCAAACTATAAAATGATCATCAAATGTAATGTAAGGAAGAGATTAGAGCCCAGGCATGGCTTGTGTCAGATTTTGATGGCTTTATTAAAGTTTTAATATTCTCTTCATCTCTAACTAATCTTCCAGTCATTATGACTAGGAGGTGGGGGAAATTAAATTGACAAGATCATCAGCACTAGGCCTGAAACTTCTTCAAATGAAAATTTTTATATCTGTAGTCACTTCAGAGCCAACAGCTTGTCCTATTCAGGTCATGTCATCTCTACCAACATTAGAGCAACAGAAGAGGGAAACTGAGAAGGAATGTTAGTGACTGTCCATGTGAAAAATCATAAACTGTAAAATACTGGGTTTAACCCTTATGAAGATTCTGTCCTCCAAATGCAAAAATCTAGAATGTTTGGTGGGGTGGGGGGAGGAACAGAATGAGATGGAGAGTAAAGTTTGAGAATAAATGTATTCCATGACTCACTGAAATAAAGTTTACTCCTGTCCAGTAATGTCATAGAAGTATTGGCTCTCAGGTTAAGTTTTCAGAAAGAAAACAGGAATATTTAGAGAATCAGACATAAGTCAAATTCATCCCATTTCAGGAGGACTGGGTGGGCTAGGCGGATGCACTTATTTGTTCCTTTGCTCCATTAATCTGGATTCCAAGGAAGACGCTATACAAGCAACCTCTTGGAACACTTCCTACAATCAAAATGAATTCTATCTTCAATTCTAATCCCCTTTCAGTCGCTCATGATGTTCTCAAACACGTTAATGTTGTGTTGAAATTTTCCATATTTTTTCTCAGCTCAAAAGGGTAAATAGCGATGGAAAGCTTCAGCAGAATTAGCTCAGCCATCTTTGTGTTCCTGAAGCGAGGGGAAGAACACACTTCTCATATGTTCCAAACAGAAGTGCAGTGCTCTGACCACTTAAAGTAGAAACATCAAACGTGTCTCACTTTGCTGATCTCAGAGAGACTTAACATCAATCCAAGAAGAGTCATTCAGGAATTCCAAAGTTGGGCAGCATTTGCTCTCACTCATTTTAAGAAGTCCGACCTTAAGAATACTGACATCAGCCCATCATACCTTTACACCTATTGCAACAATTTTCTTCAAACCTTTGTGGAGTTGGTTGAGACTTAATCATAGAGATTTTCTCCTGAACATCCGGGCTCAAGGACAGCTGGTTCAATGGGACCGTGGACCAAAGAATGCTGGCCAGATTTACTGGATGGGGGACTCTATCCTGGGAAGCAGTGACTCTAAAAAGGATTTGGGGGTCAGGGTGGATAAAGAGTTGAACATGAGCTCCCAATGTGACGCTGTGGTCAAAAGAGCTAATATGATCCTATGACACATAAACAAGGGAATCTCGAGTAGGAGTAGAAAAGTTATTTTACTTCTATATTTGGCACAGGTGCCACCGCTGCTGGAATATTATGTCCAGTTCTGGTATATACAATTCAAGAAGGTTCAGAGAAGAGCCACAAGAATGATTAAAGGATTGGAAAACCTGCCTTATAGTGACAGAGTCAAAGAGCTCAATCTATTTAGCTTAACCAACAGAAGGCTAAACGGTGACTTGATTACAATCTATAAGTACCTACCCTGGGGAACAAATATTTAATAATGGGTTCTTCAGTGTAGCAGAGAAAGGTCTAACACAATCCACTGGCTGGCAGTTGAAACTAGACAAATTCAGACTGGAAATAAGATATACATTTTTACTGGTGAGAGTAAATAACCATTGGAATAATTTCCCGAGGGTCATGGTGGATTCTCCATCACTGACATTTTTAAAATCAAGATGGAATGTTTTTCTAGAAGATTTGCTCTAGGAATTGTTTTGGGGAAGTTCTCTGGCTCATGTTTTACAGGAGACCAGACTAGATGATCACAATGGTCCCTTCTGGCCTTGACATCTATGGGGGTATGGGTAGAGGATGGCTTAGTTAATGAGGCCTCAGTCAAGGATAGCTGCTTTCAAGAGGCATCACACTGAATAGCTGCAGCTCAAGGAACTTACAGACTCTGCTGTTGAAGGGAGGGAATGGAATTTCCGGTGAAGTCTTGTGACGTTGATTAGACCCCAGGTTGCTTAGGAGATATTTGACCATCAGTTTCTCAGGAATACTATTCACTGTCATGTACAAGTAATGATGACATCCCAGGAAACCACTCCTGACAGCCTTCACTGAGGAAGATAGCCAATTAATCATAAAAATGACATTTCCTTGCTGGAATTGGGAACAGTTAGGCAGGCAGAAACATGAGATGGAAAGTACTACAACGCTGGGCAAACCTGTATAAAATAGAGTGTGTCTATTCTTATCTTGCCCTCGCTCTGGGATTGTTTGCTGACGATTGAGTAGCTCACTTAACTCAGGGTCTCGTTTCACACAATTAGAAGCCTTTTCTTAAAGACATTCTAGGCGAATGAACATGTAGACTGCATAATTCTCCTGCCCAGGAGACACAGATTCTCTGCTTCTATAACAAGCTGCCACCAGAGGGATAATCTGGGGTTTAAACTACACCCACTTGTGTATGCTACCTGACAGGGAATTTCTTACTGGCACTGAACAAAAGAAAAGGGTAACACTTTTCAACTGCCCAATAATTGCTGCTGCACCAAAGGGGGTTTCGGTGGAGGTGCATGTCACATCCACACTGGCCCAAAGGAACAGATCATTACTGGTGACAAAAAGAGCTAAAAGGAAATGCAGGACCTCTGGTTCCACCTCACGGGCCCAGACTAAAGCAGATCAGTGACGCTGTTGCTCTGGTTTTAGAAGAGGGAAGCACTGAATACTGAGCAGCATGAATATTTCACCCAGCAGGGGGGCAGATGTGCACATATGCAATTGACAATTTATTACAAACTATGCTGTGGAAGCTTGTCCACCAACACTTGCTAACCTGCCCAGAGACTCTGGCTGATGTTACCCATTTCTCTCTGTTGTGGACACTTCAAAAATCACTGCAAAAAAAGAACATAGTTATTGTTCAGCGAACTGCTCAGCTACTTCATCTCAGAGCTGGACTGGTAAGGGCTGTAAAAAAGCGAGCTTTGTGCCTGCAACCCACTGTGTAACGCAAGCAGTGACATCCCTAGGAGTGACACCCAATGTAGCTGACTGATGAAGGGGCTGTAAATACACGGTGCACCTTGGTCCGTATGTTCAGTGTGAACTGGAAAGTAACAATACATAGTGATATTTGGCTTTTTATTCCCTCTTTCCTAAGACGACCTTATGAAATTGTTGAAATTCCCTAACTACAGACAACTTGCAAGAATTGTTACTTTCTTTTGTAGTTATTTTCGGTTTATTATGCTACGTGATCATAGATCCAAAACCTTTCAGCATTCAGATTTGCACGATTTGAGGTCTTAATATTTCTTTGAAGCAGAACCTCCACATCATACCTCCGTCCTTTCTCTTGACAGCAGCGTGCTCCTCCACCATAAGAAAGTTACGTACATGCACAGTCAGTCTCCGATCACAGGGCCACAACTTCTCCCCCCTCAGGGATTTTAGAAATTCCCTTTCCTACATTTGAGAAAGGAAATTTGCTAATGACAAAATCACTCTTTCCACGCAGCAGCTAGCTGGAAATCACAGTTTCTATGGCACTGACTTGTTCTACACTGAGAATTGGGAATATTTTGTGTTTAGATGAACGATCTGTTCAGTAGAAATATACAGGTATTAAGCAGACCTGGTCAAAAATGCCATTTCACCAGAAAGAGACCCCAGAATGATGTGGGAGACCAGGTCAAGTGTTTGATCTGGAGCAATGACTAGAAACAGGGTTGCCCATATCCCAGTTGAATGCCGTAGCCACTGGGCTATTGTGGGATGGGTCAGTCTCTTGTGGTCTCTCTCTCTCGTTTTCATCAAAAGGTTTCGTTTATGTTCTGCATCGTTACAAAAACAAATTTCAAAACCTTCAGGGTTTTTTTTTTTTTTTTTTTTGCGACTTGGAATTATTGTTTTCCAGCCAGCGCTCATAGTGAGGGATGGGGGTTTTCTTCCGCCAAATGAAACTCTGAGGCTAACTACGGCTGAACTGGGACTAAATCTTTAAGTACCGTAATTGCTGTGTATAGACAGGCTTTTCTTCCATGGTTCAGCATCACCATCTGTTTAGTGTAGGGAACTGTTTCTGGCATTGTTGTGCATTTTGTATGTTGGATTTCAGCCAAGAATTCGGATTTCTCCAGAAGCGTGTTTCTCATTGCCAATGGGTCATGCACGTTCCATTACTAGAGGCTACCTGCTCTGGATCCCACGAATGCCGCTCTCTTATGTATATGGGAAGAGAGCGCTCCAACAATAGGCAGGCTTCCAGATTCTGAGCGACCATGAGCTCATTGCCCCCAACAATTGCACAAACACATCCCGCACATCTCATGGGCTAGCCAACTCGTATTTTGAAGATCAGAGTAGCTTGAAATAGGAGAACAAAGACTATGTGATCGGACTTTGGCAGCCTCTTGCGACAATGCCATGATGCAGTCAAATGTCCTACGGGGGCGTTACAGCAACATCCTATTCCTGCATTCTTCAAGGCATTGGTGACTCAATAACGCACAACAGTTTATTGGCTTTTAGTTCATCTCATGCAGTTCTGTTCAGGTGTGAATGACAAGCACCGTCACTGCTTTGCCTGGCTGACACCACCCCCAGTTTGAACTGATCAGGGGAAGGTAAGCGAAGCTGTTTGCTTAGTATGGTCTTTAACATGATAAAAAGGAAAATTGTGCAATGACCTTAACTGACATGGAAAAAAAATCAAATCCATTTCAAATTCATTGAGCATGAAGGGTACTTTTTGACATTTGAGAGACAAAAGTTGTGCATGAACATAGTTTTTCATCATCATGTTGTATTAGCCAAACACTACATATTCTTATAAATGTCACAGCAGTTATGAACATTAATAATGCCATTAAAATAGTTCAACCAGCATACACTGATTTTACTGAAAATGCCCATATCTACAGCAGCTTCTGAAGGGACATATTTTTAAATGGAAATTAAGCTTTGAGCAGAACTTAATTTGCTTAAAATAGCTGTGGAGTTTCTATTGTTTTAAGTTGAAAAAAACAAATAAACAAATGGAAGATGTGATTTTGACAAATGAGTGCAAACTTCATATGATTTTTAAAATATACAATTATGGATGAACTAATTATATGAGTGCATCCTATTTCCATTGCAAAGCATATCTGCAATGTTTACACAATTGCATTTCAGTTTCTGAAATCCAGCAGTCTAGTCGGGATTATAAATGAATACTTTGATACCACTTTATTTTGCAGGACACTAATAACCATTTAATAAAGATGTGAATAGAGATTCATCCATTATATTAGTGTATGGCAGCTACCCCGCTGCTCAGTCCACTTGATTGCAAAGAGAAACAGATTGGTTATTTGGATACAATTCAATATCTCTGCCATGGGCCATTCTAACATCAATGTGTTACACTTTCAGTATTGGCAATGACCTGACAAAATCCCATATATATCTATATCTATATCTATATCTATATCTATATCTACACACACACACACACAGAGCATTACAGGTGATCTGCAGCTGTTGAGTGATTGTGGTTGCTAGTGAATGATCAAGACAGCACTGCCTGTGGCAGAACAATTGGCTGATGCCTTTTGATTGTGATACCCGGGTGTTCTGTGGAAGGATAGTGATGCTAAGATACAGATGATCATTAAGGGGTGTAATTCTCCTTTCCAATGCAGATAGAACTCTCAGGGACGTGCCGAATGCATGAGATACATTTTGCTCTTGCTTCATCAGTGAATGTCTTTATTTCTGTTGGCTATCAGGGTATAGGCATCACCAAAACTCTTTTGTTTAAGATTTAAGAATTCATTCTTCCCTACACCACTCAGTCTTCACAGGCTTCACCACCCTTGTCTGTTATTTTGGGACACTATTTGCATGAAAGATGTGATGCAAAATACAGCTGTACTGCTTGTAATGGAGCAGCTCACTCCCCCTCTAGTGGCAAAGTACTTTTCAAGCTTTACTAGGCTTAGTTAGCTTCATAGACATACAGAGATTCTAGATGGAAAATACCCACTAGGCTGTCTAATTCTGACAGAATTGGGTTTGTTTAGTTTGGAAAAGAGAAGACTGAGAGGGGACATGGTAGCAGTTTTCAGGTATCTAAAAGGGTGTCATAAGGAGGAGGGAGAAAACTTGTTCACCTTAGTCTCTAAGGATAGAACAAGAAGCAATGGGCTTAAACTGCAGCAAAGGAGGTTTAGGTTGGAAAAAGTTCCTAACTGTCAGGGTGGTTAAACACTGGAATAAATTGCCTAAGGAGGTTGTGGAATCTCCATCTCTGGAGATATTTAAGAGTAGGTTAGATAAATGTCTATCAGGGATGGTCTAGACAGTATTTGGTCCTGCCATGCGGGCAGGGGACTGGACTCGATGACCTCTCGAGGTCCCTTCCAGTCCTAGAATCTATGAATCTATTCCTCCCTTGCTGAGGTAAACCATACTAGTGTACTGCCCAGGCTAATTTAAAATGCAATGGGGATTCCGTCACTTCCTCCTGAGAGACTATTCCACACCGTAGCAGATCCCATAGAAAGTAAATTTCTCCTGGTATCCAGTCCAGTTTCCTCCTATTTTAAATTACTCCAAATGGCTCTTAGGTACATCCTTTTGTGCCATCATAAAGAATTTTCTCCCCTTCTTGGTGTTTGCACCCCTCAAAGACTTATCATATAGTTTTGTAGATGCAAAAGGGCCTGGTCTTCAAAGGTACTGAGCACTCACCGTGCCAGCTAAATTCAACAAGAGCTGCAAGAGCTCAGCACTTCTTGAAAATCAGGGCTTGTGCCACTGTTTGGCCCAGCTGTGTAGTCATGATGAGAATTAACCAAGCGCCATGACCCTCTCCTCAGAACTCTAATCCTTTCTGGGGTTCTTCTCTGAGCTAGTTTCAGTATGCCACTGTCTTTCTGGTAACAATGCACTGTACAGGGAATACAGTATTCTAGGGATGGTCACACAAGAGCCATAGGCAGAGACGATTGTCTCCCTTTCTTATGGCATGAAACTTCTGATGTGGAGTCTGACATTGCTGTGGTCTTTCCTGCTGCCATGTCTTGCTATGCACTCTTGATTATTTGACTGTCCACTTTCAGCCTTAGAGAAGGATGGGCAAGGGCCTAAACTAGGACATCTAGGTTCAATTTTTGGCTCTGACACAGACTTTCCGTGTAACCTTGGAAAAGTCACTTTGTCTCTCTGTGTCTCGGTTTCTCACCTGTAAAATGGGAATACTGGCACTTTCCTATCTCATAGGGGTGCTGTGAGGATAAAAATCCTACAGAAAGCTGCAGAACCGCTCTGTGGGCAGAGTAATACTATTTACTTTTCCTGGCGTCAAACTCCAGCTGCTCAGCCAACAGCAAATCAAAGTGGGAAACAAAGGCAAGGACTTGGAAAGGTTTAAGTTACTCAGAGGATCAATTTTACATCCCAAGCCTCTGAGTGATTCCATTCCCTTGATAGGCTGATAGCCCCTTTCTACAGCCCTGGAAGGGCTACTGCCACACCCAAACTCTGGATCACGCCCCTTTCCTCAGGGCTCAGTTTCAAAGACAAAACAAGCTAGTCCCTGAGCAAAGCAAGCTGCCTAGTGATCTTTCCCTTGCCCCGCTTCCCTCTGCTCCACAGCTTGCACCAGAACCACTCCCACTTCCCACTCCCAGCTGAGCCATTTGCTTTTATAATCCCTTGGTCTGTCTCAGCTGGGAAATGGCTGATCAGTCACAGGTGAGACTGAGCTCAACTCCACTTTTAACTACCCTACACACTGGCCGGGCTCTGTCCCAAAGTTGCTGAGTAATCCCCGTCTCGCCCACCTGGGCGCCCTGCAGGGTTTCCAGGTGTACGGCTGTCTATAATAATGGCTGACTGCAGAGCCCCACAGCTAAGCTGCCACACAAAAGTTCTGGGGCTAAACAGAGTGATCACAAGTCACTAGTGTCCTTCAGCAAGGGGGTAGCCCGCCACATTGGCTGTGGGATCATGGTTCCCCCTTCTCCTGGGATCATATCTCCTCTTTCACTCTCCCCTCTCCAGGACTCACTGCCTCATATCCCACCTCAAGCTGGCAGCTCCGCAGTGATGCCATGTCTGTAACACTCACTGGCCTTGTCTCTACTACACAGCATCAGGCCTACTGTGCACCAGGAAACCTGCTGAAGGCACAGTGCTGAGAATGCTGATGGTTGGTCTACCCCAGCTCCTACAACAAGCGAACACTCTTGGATGCTAATAGCTGACTATTAGCGGTAAATATGCCCAATGGCCTGTGATGAGACACTAGACAGGGTGGGATCTGAGTTACTACAGAGAATTCTTTCCTGGGTGTCTGGCTGGTGAGCCTTGCCCACATGCTCAGGGTTTAGCTGATCGCCATATTTGGGATCGGGAAGGAATTTTCCTCCAGGCAGATTGGCAGAGGCCCTGGGGGTTTTTCACCTTCCTCTGCAGTGTGGGGCACAGGTCACTTGCTGGTGGATTCTCTGCACCTTGAAGTCTTTAAACCACAAGTTGAGGACTTCAATAGCTCAGACATAGGTTAGGGGTTTGATACAGGAGTGGATGGGTGAGATTCTGTGGCCTGCATTATGCAGGAGGTCAGACTAGATGATCATAATGGTCCCTTCTGACCTTATAGTCTATGAGTCTATGAGCTGAGATGAGAGTACCGAGAGCTGACTAATACCCCTTGGGAAGTGCCATACTCTCAGCTACCCTGGGCAGATGGAAATCACCATGATTTCTTCAAATACCTATTTATCCACAGGGAACCTCACATTCCAAATGCCCACTCCTGCTCATTCAAGGCTGTCCCCAGGCTGCACTGTGGCGTGCGTGGCCCTCACAGCCCTCCACCCTGACCGCTTGGCAAGTTCTACTCCTGGGTGGTGCTTGGGCAGGTTTTAAATGAGGCATCAGAGATGAGAAGTCTGGATATAATTAGGAAGGGGACCCGTGGCCCTGCTCTGAAAGTGCTCAGCTGACAAACATTCTTGGAAGAGAAAAACACTCTTTCCTTCCCTGCTGCACTTATGGCTTCCAATTCAAAACTCTCCATTTCCCAAAAAGCAGCTCATTTCCCACTCCCGCCAGCAGGGTGATTGTGGATGTGAAGGGCGGGGACAGGGGAGAAGCCTTGGTGACCGCCTCATCCTACTGCAATGGGGATTTTGCTTCTGACTTTGTCAGCATGGAATGCCTGCTGCAAACTGGTTCCTTCATTTTCATGAACTGCTGCTACAGGGACCCCCAGCCATCCCCAGGATTGTGGGAGTGGAAAGGGGCTTAGAGGAGACTTGCTCTCCTCCTCCCCACATCCTATGCTATGCACAGTTCAGGGAGTCCCTAGGAGCTGGCTCCCAGAATTTTAAATTACGGTAAATACACCTGGCTGCATTAGTCTGCAACCTTGAGCAACTCCGCACGCTCTTCTCTAAATGATGTGAGAGCCTTGACTTGTGTTTTGGGTTGTGAAGCTGAATTGCATATGAAAAACAAACATAGGGACATCTGGTCCAGCTGTAGTAGAGTGAAAAATAACAGTGCCCCACTTGGTGCCAGGCTCTGGCAACAGCAATTAAATTACCAACACTTCATTCACAATAAGATCTCACACCTGCAGCCTTACCAACAATTGGGGCATCATCAGGTTCAGTCAATAGGTGACATGATAACATTTTCTTTGAGCCAGCTTTTTCATGGTCACAGCTCTAGGCAATAAGAGGCTGACAATAAAAATAATTTGTTGATGGAATGTTGATAAAACCCTGGTTATTGCAAGCAGTAAATTAAATGTGGACACTTCTACCTTTATTTTCCACCTAGGGAACAATATCTGCTCACACTGAACTCAGAGGAGAGAGGAGAATACAGTCCCGCCAGTCTTACCAAGAAACTCATAAAAATAGAGGAATAATTTTTCAGAGAGATAAGGGCGTTATGAATGCTAAAACTCACGTACGAAATTACTCTTCCCCTGAGAAGATGAGTGCAGGATGGGAAGGGATTTCTTTTCCCATTTTTAATTTACGAAACTCTTGTAAACTACAAATTAAAGTAGCAATAGCAATTCCAAATGGCTGGATTCATTTAACCTTTATTTAGCCCTTAATTGTTCCAAAAGAATAATAATTTGCTTAGTGAACATGAGCTATGTGCTAACGGCATGCAGTTCCCACACAAATCTTCAGCAATGGATTTTGGCTACTGCATTTTTTCCAGTTGCTCTGTTCTCATTTAAGTGTAAGCATATGATTTCATGTAACAGGAAGTGCCACTTTCATAGTGAAACCAGCTGTGTTGTCTAATGTCTAATGCAGCATTGAAATGCATTGTATGCCATGATGTTGTGGGCATCGATAATCATAAAATTCACTGAGCAAAAGAGATGTCTATAAAAATACAATTCTCTCTAGAATGCTGCAGTAGTTCACTTTTATGCAGTCCTTGCAGATACGGGGCTAGATTTTCAGACATTGTCCAAAGCACCTAGTGTGTTTTGGCCGCTGTATAAATAACAGTAATAACAATCAAGGCTAGTAGTGGCACAATTTAGGTCACCAAAGGCCTGATCTTGGGAGATTCTGGGCCCCCACAGCTTCAGATACATGACAAACCATTGCAGATTAGACCCTTAGATGTTTAAGCCTTTCATCTGAAGATGCATTCAAGGACCTAGTAGTCCAGGTGACCTAAACTGCAGCTGCAAAATTGTGCATATTTTTGTGGCTGTGAAAATGGAGCGCCAGTTAAGGCTGGTTGAAATTTTGGCCCATACGATTTTAAAATAGCCCAACCTGGTTGCTGCTTAAAAACTTCCAAGCATTTTCCTTGCAAAAGGATGGAAAGAGGGGCTGGGGGTCGCAGGTAGCTGGCAATGTGACACAAAACCATTCACGGTGTGGTTTCTTGTTAACGGTTGGACTAGCCTAGCAGTGATCAGAGAGGGAGGGTGGCCTTGTCGGTGCACAGAGCCAAGACTCAGGAGAGCTGGACTCATTTCCTGACTTTGCTACAGACTCCCTTGGGCAACTCACTTAATCTCCCTGTGCCTCAGTTTCCTATCTATAAAACGGGGATAATAACACTTTCTGTCTCCCACCTTCTGTCTTGCCCATTTAGACAGTAAGCTCTCAGGGGTAGAGATTGTCTCGTGCTATTTGTAGGCAAAGCACGCAGCAGAGTGGGGCTTTGATTTCATATGGAGCCTCAAGGCTCTACTGTAATATGAATAGTAAGAACAACAACTGAAGGGGGTTGACATCTGGCAGCTATTGAATTGTGCCCGACCAGTTCTTAAGCCAGGGGTTTCCACAGTACAATAGACTGCCTCAGAACTAGCACTGACTGGCATCTTTGCGCACAGTCCAAACAGGAAGGATATGGCGTGGGGGAGTCAACCCTTCAGCTCTAGGGCTGACCCTTCCCGGGGAGAGCGAGGGTTGGCAGGACTCTGGGACAGCGTGTGGAGGAAGCTTGCTCTGTCACTCCCCATGCTGTGCCTGTGCAGTGAATAAACAGAGGCCTGGGTCTCCAAGGCTCTCAATCTCACTGTCCCTTTGTTTGGACTCTATGACCTGAGCTCCTGTCCCTGCTTGTTTTTTTGTCCCCTGCACTGCGTGCCTGTGGCCCCTCCCATGCCTGAGGGGCGGGCTTTTTGTTGCACTAGTGGCTCCGCCCACCAATCCCAGTCATACTCGGCTGGCACTTTTCACAAGGAGTAAAGTACTCTTATAAACTGAAGTCAAACCATTTCTACCTGAGCTTCGCTATTCAAAGGAAGCCTTGATGATTGAATGAATGGGACACAATCTATGCACTGATTATATGCTGCCCGCCAACAAACCACCCAAGTGTGAAAGCTTCCATTTCCAAAAATGGAAGGCCTAGAAAGTACCTATTGATGTAGGGCGATCTGGGCTTTCTGTGCCGCTCCCAGCTTCCCTGCAAGGGAGAGGCACCTCTTTGCTCTTTTAGCCTTAGGCCTGTGCGTGGCATGACAGCTTGGTGAAATGAGCTGAATTATTTGTGGTGGTTTTGGTGAGGCAAATGTTACACCTGGGGTAGCACTTCCAGAGAAACTCACTCGTTTCCCTTCAGACGCCAAGATGAACTCGAGCTCTGAACCAAAAGGAGAAACAAGAATAAGGTCAGTAGGCACAACAGAAGCATTGCTAGAAATTACCAGGAAGGAAAAATGCAATATTCATTGCGGATTGGATGGATAAAACCACAATTCCAGCTGCCAGCACGCAACTTAGAGTGCAGCGTTGCACTGGCCCCAAAGTGCATTTAAAGAACATGATTTAATGTTTAATAGTTGTATTTTACCAGTGGACCTGACTGAGTTGTACCCTGGCTCCATGTGAATTAAACGCACTCCCTATAATCCCGATGAGATCCACATGCTTGCTGGATTCTGTAGTGCTCTGTGTAAGGATTCCTCCTGCTCTGCCCTTACCAGATGTAAACCTGGAGCCTGTAATCATTTGAGTTGTCCCACTGATTTCTGGGACTACTCATTACTGATGTCAATGGTATTTGAGAGCGCTCAGCTTCTCTTGGGTATTTTAAGGACCTGGCAGGGTGAGTCCCTAAACATGGATATTTTGCTCTTTAAAAATTGATTGTTTTGTAGCTCAAATCTTTGATTCAGAGTCTCTTCATTTAAAGACAATTGCATTAGCTATCACAGATGGATAAAGAGCAGTGTACATGTGTATGGAGAGGAGAGGGCATGCAGAGTTAAGAGGCACTTACGGAGTTGAAGTGGATGGTTAAATGTATCAGTCAGAATGGATTTGCCCCCGAAACAGTTGAAACAAAATTACTCTGAATGTGCACTTACAAAAGCACCTTGTGTGGGCTCAGGTGAATTCATACGGGAGAAATATCCAGGACTAGGAAGAGCATCATGTAGTCGGGTTCGCACATTTCACATTGCCATAGTGAATAGAGGAGCTGCCTTGAAAAAGACGAGAATATCACTTCGGGCACTCAAACAAAAAGTAAAAGTGCTGCTGCTTTGTGTCTGTTCAGGCAAAGCGGGCCCTAGCTGTCCCTCTCACACATTTTGGTTTCCTGATGCTCTTTGAAAAATCTAGCAGAAGAGCCATTGACTCAGCAGGTGACTCTGAGAAAGTGATAAGACCCACTCACGCCTTCGTCTCCCCAAGTGGAAAATTGGGTGAAAAGCAGGAACGTCACTAAGAAAATGGATGCTGCACGAGAAGCTGAGCTTCCCTAAGTAAATAAATTACAACAGCAGCAAAACTTGCAGGAAGTCACTGGAGCTGAAAAACTCTGACCCTAGTGTACTTGTTCCACTTGTTAGCCTCTCACACGGCCATCAGCTTGTGGAGAATTCAATCTCTTTTCAGTTTCCAGTTCATGACTGACTGCACCTGATGATGTAGAATGTTTGCTATCCAGCGAAGGTCGGCGTGTACTGCCTCTGAAAATGTGAACTTGGAGAATCCTTGAGATTCACTATCAGGTTAGGTGCAGAAAGTCAGGTCAGCACTGACTGAGATAGGCTGCATTGTCCACTTAGTTTTAACTAGCTCCTGGTTGTACATGCTTTGAACATGTACACTGCTGGATAATTATGTATATAATAATAATAATAATCAAAATTCTTATTATTCTTTCTATCAACCACATGACTTGCCTCACCAGATGGCAGAGGATCCCGTTACTAGGGAAAACTTGTCTAAGAAGCAGCTTGTCAAGCTAGCACCCTTGAATTAATTAAAACAAGGTAAAATCTTACTGAAAATCAGGGAGTTTGTAGCTTTTACATGAGTCAACAGGTCAAAGTAAATCCTAGGCCCTTCCATAGTCTTTAATACGATGTGCTGCTGTGAAAACGACATGGCCTTGTAGTCTTCTCTAGGCTGTTCCCTCGTGTTGGCGAACACGAGTTCAGAACACACTTGTTTCCTTAGACACCTAACTGTCATTGGGTGCATCTTCACTAAGTGCCACATATGCTTTTGAAACTTTACCCCCGCATGACTGAGTAGAGGGTGTGGCACCATTTTACCTAGGAATGGGTGAACCTCAGAAGAGGAGTGGGAGTTGTGTGGCTGAATACCCTCATCAGCTTTAAAAAATCACAACCCAAATGCTTCTCCAGATGTTATTCACACTCAGGGAAATACAAAACGGGGCAGTGCAGCTCATGAGAAGATGGTCTCACAGAGTTAGAGCCAAGCCAAATTTTGGCCAACAAATTCAGGTATGGAAAAAAACGCGCAGTTCTAGAGTTGGATTAGCACATATCAAATGCATTTTTTTGCTGGCTCATCCAGCTGCATACTGCAGATTTAACATGAATTTCTTCATAGCATCACTCCCTACTAGAATAGCAAACAAACAAGGTCAGTGCAAATATCTGATCTTACCCTGTGTTGCCTGACATAAGGGACAAGGCATGATTCCTGTTCCCTGGTTACATAACAAGAATTGTGAATGTTACACTTGAATATCAAGTGAAAGATGATTTTTTGTGATCATTCAGGTTTAAAATTTGCTTTTCACAAGTGCTCACATTAGCAAAATTTAAGTGCTTTGAATCTGCGTAGGAAGTGTAACATGACAGCATTCTGGAGATGGCCAAAGACATCCCGAGAGGAGACTATGTGTCACCCACCGTCACTCACAATTGCATTCTGAAGCCTTGTTTTTCAACCCATCAATGTGCATTTAGTTCCTTTGGGGCCTGAGTCAAAGCCCATGATGGCAATGGAAAAATTCCCATTGGTTTCTGGATCAGGTCCTAAGTGATGGAAGGGAGTGCACGGTGCTATGGGAGCGAGAGAGAGACTGCCTTCCAAAGAAAAGCTGTTGTCCCTTACAAAACAGAAATAAACAAATAAAAGATTAAATTGGCAAGATAAATACAGCTGCTGAAGCCAAAGTGTTCATTGCCACCTTGACGTGAACCCTGGTGGAAACAATAGCTACCTCAGTGTGCGAGGTTCTAGAGAAACCTTGCTGCAAGAGGACTCGATGATTTCAATTGCTTGTGCTTCCATTCCTTTTACCATGCATGTGATTAAACTCTGGCCCCATTTGTTTTAAAGACCTGCCTCATCTGACCTGTGTACAGGACTCGTGGATTTCTCATTACTGCCTTTGAAAGGATGCAAGAGAAAATGCCTCCGACCTCACGTTCCTTTGGTTCAAGCTGTGCCCATAAAGCATCACAGTTACAGCAGGAGGAATAAAGAAGAGCAGCGCTGTGTAGAAGATTGGAGGCATGTGCGTGTTCCTGTCCACACACTCTGGGGATTGGTGAAGGACACAGAGAAGAGTCCCCTCCACTCCTCTTTTCAATATCTCTTTGGAAGCGGAGGGCACACACCTACTGACATCCAGGTCCCACTTCGATACTGGGTAATAACCTCAAAGATTGGTTCAGCTTACACGGGACTGAAAATACTCCATGTTCGTGCCACAAGACTCTTGTTCTCAGGGAAGCGCCGAGCCTTTTATTTTCCATGTAGAGTCAGGTTCAAATTCCCAAATAGCCGAGCCCTCAAAGGGTGTGCTTCCGCTTTGTCTCCCAGGGATATTCGCTGTGAGAGATTGCTAAAATGGAAGGCACTGATGTTTTCCATCTCTAGAAGGAAGATCTGAGCCCTTGAGCAAGGCATGCAGACCACAGGCATTTAATGCACGTTTAACATTCAGTGACAGGAAGGGCAGCAGGGGCCAAGTGGCCCGAACAGCAATAGAACAATGACTCCGGCAGCTCCAAGCAACGAGGAAGACCTGAGGTTCTAGACTGCAGGAATTTATGAGGTGCTTGCCAATGCTACTTCTCCTGTTATATTTAAGGATCTTAGATACTTAGCCAAAAAAACTGGAATAAATATGAAGAGCTTGTAGAGCAAGAGGGACTGCGGATACCCCATCCAGCAAGGCTCTCCAGCCCACATCTTGCTTTAAGCTATGAGTGGTTCCACTGATTTCAGGTCTGACTGTATCGCATGTATTAGTATTATTTATATTCGACTATTACAAAACTATAACAGGGTTCAAAAAAGAACTAGATAAGTTCATGGAGGATCGGTTCATCAGTGGCTATTAGCCAGGATGGGCAGGGATGGTGTCCCTAGCCTCTATTTGCCAGAGTCTGGGAATGGGCAACAGAGGATGAATCACTGGATGATTACCTGTTCTGTTCATTCCCTCTGGGGCACCTGGCATTGGCCACTGTCAGAAGACAGGATACTGGGATAGATGGACCTTTGGTCTGACCCAGTAAGGCCATTCTTATGTTCTTATTATGGTAGTGTTTCCAGGCCCCAGCCAAGCTCAGGGTCCCATTGTGCCAGGTGCTGTACATAAATATAGAGAGAGACAGTCCCTGCCGCGACGAACTTGCAATCTAAACAGACAAGGCTAAGAAAATATGAATATTGGAGCTGGTCAGAAAAAATTCCAATGAGATATTTTTCTGTTGGAATTTGCTGGCTCGTTGAAATCAAACTCACCTTGGAACTTTTTGATTTCAACAAAGTTCCTCTGCAAACCAGGCAGGTTTTGAAGCCTGGCTTCTTGTCAGCTTGCACACCCAGTTCCTCAGCAGCCCATCTGGCAGGCTGCTGCTCGGGAGCCCAGATTCCCACGTCGACAGCTCCAGGACAATCTGCTAGTCCCTCAGGCTTCCAGGTTCCAGGGCAGCCTACCAGGCAGACTGTCCCAGGACTGGGTCTTCAGTCCCTGTCACAGAAAATTTCAAAAATTTTAGTTTTCATTCTGAATTGGAACAAAATCAAATGTTGAAATATCAAAAATCCTCTGTGGCACAGAATTACCTTTCTCCACCTCGCTCTGATCAATATTGCCGTTTTTCCAGTGGGACGCTAAGGCTCAAAGACATTAAGTAACTTGCCCAAGGTCAATGCTGGCAGTCTGTGGCAGAGCTGAACGCAGCTCTCCCAAATGCCAATTCAATGCATTAACCATAAAACTGACCTCTCTTTCTAAATCCCTCTCACAGTTTTGGCCGGGCCCTTTCCTCCAGCGAGGAATGGGTGAGAATTGCTGCTTTCCTGAGTTTTAAAGAGCAGATTCCTGCAGGAGGGATTTCTTTGCCCACGCCCAGGGAGAGTTCGGAGTGTGAGTCACAGCATGCTGCCTTTGCTCTGTTGAATTACCATTGTACATTTCTCCTTTGCCATAGCTGAGTTTTGTCTTTGTTCTTCTGAGTTACTCCACTGATATAGCTTGAGTGGTCTCTCTCATACATTCTGTAGTTCTTCCAAATGACTAATCAATTATTCTTTATTAGGTTTATTTGCTTCATTAGTCATTTCTTCAATGCTTTCAATGCTTCATTAGTCCTTTCTCAAGTTACTGTGGATTTCAAGCACGGTGGAGTATGGGATAATTTATTTTATTAGGTAATTTATTTTCTGGGTACATTTTTAAAGGTCAATTAATCAATCTAAATGGAGGGGTGAGGTATGGATTGCCATACAATTTCTGCTTCAACTCCTGCCACTAGGACTAAGATACACCACTACTGAGCATTTATTTATCCTGTTAGGGAAATGTACACTAATAAGCAGGATTACTTTCCTGCGATGTCTTAACCTGGAATTGCACTTTCATAATTAGTGTTGATTATGTGCATAATTAAAGAGAGTGCTGTTGTGGATGGCTGAACCAATTTGGATTAAATGAGCAGAGCCCTGAACTTTCACTGAAGACCAAAGTCAGAATAGAACCTTATTTTCCAAGATTTCCAAAAGTTCAGTTCAGTTTTTAATTTTCACATTCAGGCACATGCTGGTTTCAGCCCGAATCCTGGCAGATCACCAAGATTTCAATCAATACCAGACGGTCCAGGAATATCCTACCCCCCCCCCCTTTTTTTTTTAAAGATTTCCAGCCCAATTTCCAGATCACAGGGGTTAAAAATATAGCTGAACCTAACAGTGCACGCCTGGCTGGGGTGTGGAAAAGGCAAAAGTGGCTCAAAGCCAGCTTCATGGCTCCTCAGACCCTGCGTTGGCCAAGGAGCAAATTAGTCACTGGTGCAAGGCAGAAGCGCCACATGGCTGCTCTAATTTGTGCAGGTTACAATGGTTCCTATCCCAGTCCAGCGACTGTTCACAAGTGGGGATCAGCAGAGCTATGGCCCCTTTGGCTCCTCCCACTCTAGCTCCTCCTGCTCCCGCAGCACAAAATGACTTCAGATGGGGCCACGGAGCTTCATACCTCTCCAGGTGTGCTGATTACTGATGCTACTAAAAACTAGACACTCAAGTTGCGTGTATAAAGCAGTTGCACGTGCAATTGCACACACACATTTTTTGAAAACCGGAGCTGAAGTATGCTGAGTTTTTCATCCTGTACTCTTTCCTTAAAGCCACAGAATTTTTCTTCTTAACATTAAATTGGTAAAAGGGTTTTGAGAGTTTTTTCCCCTCTCTTCATCTGATTTTTAGAAGGAAGAGATAGCCCTAAGTCAAGTTGGCAATTTTGGCTTCAAATTCTAATTTCTCTCGTTGCATAGTTCTTGGAGAAAACAACTGACAGGAGCTTTGGTGCTGTGTATTCGGCGTCAGTTAGTTTATTTTTGCATCCATTAGTTCACATATTCAAGCGCATGGGAATGAAATTTCCTGATTATTATTATTTTTTTATTATTAGCAGCAGCATCTACAGGTCCCAACCAAGATCAAGGCCTGATTATGCTAAGAACTGTGCAGATGTAGTAAGAGAGAAGCATTGTCTCAAAGCGCTTGCAATCTAACTAGACAAGGCAGACAAAGGATAGGGAAAGGAAGGATTACTATCCCCATTGTACAGATGGGGAACTGAGCCCCAGAGAGATGAAATGACTTGCCCAAGGGCACACATTGATTCTGTGTTAGAGCTGGGAACAGAACCCAGAACTCCTGAGTGCCAGTCCAATTCCTTCATTTCACTGTGGGCTTCAAGTCAGATTGCATCTGGAATGCAGACACAGTACCAGTCCTTTGCTTTCCTAATGTTTTTTTCAACTTTTATTTTCAGGGAACAGGCGAGGGATTGTAAATTTCATTAGTTATGTTTAGCCTTAGGAAAGGACAAACTTCAAAGTGACTTTCTAATTAATCATAAGAGCCAAAAAACCCAAATAAAATATCACATCCCAGTGCTGAATGTGCAAGACTTGTTTGGTAGCTCGTAACCAGAGATGAAAAAAAAAAAGGGGGGGGGACTATTTTCACCAATAAAAGCACCAAGTTCACTTCACTGTGGTTCATGAGGTCACCATCTGTGAGTATTAGGACAACCGCCAAGTATTCACGAAAAGTTTGCAGATCCGGAAAGTTACACGAATTATAGCAGCTGTGGTTATACAGTCAGAAATTCAGAATGGAAGTGTGCTCATCGTCATCCTGAGTGACATTCACCATTGTGCACATGGCCAAAGCATCACTAAAACCCTCAGACTAGGATCAAGCGGGTCTGAAGTGTATCTAGGTTCTGTGCTGTTCCTGTGAGCAGGGATGAATTTCACCCTATGTTATTCATTCCAGGTGCATCATTCAGTCAGGAAGCAGGAACAATGCCTCTTGACCTAGGTGACCAATAGTGAGCAGTCAACCCGAACAGTTGATTGACAACCCCTAATCTGAGAATTATCCAGCACTTGCTTTGGAATGCTGAACGCTTGCTGTGGAAATCAGGTTTGGTTCGTCCACAGTTCGATAAGCAAGGAGGAGGGTACAGTGATAACAAATATTATTCATTGCAAATGGTTCAACCAGCTCTCAGCATACACACCCTGCTCTCAGTGGCTGGAGTAACTCCTGTCATTGGAGATCATTCTGATTTACACTGATCTAAATGAGATTATGGCCTAGGGTGGTTGTGCAGTGTATTTTGGAATGGATTATAATCTACCTAAGATTTCATTTTCCCACCCAAACACTGTCATTGATGGGGATATTTATCTGAGCGAGAAAGATTCAGCATGCTCATTTTTTATGGGATTTTTTTCCCACCAAAGTGAAAGTATTATATCAATTCTATGGACACAAGTATTGTGCACATTTAAAGCCAAACTCTATTCTCCTTGCCCATGGGAGGACTGTAGAGGATAATTGTTATTATATATTACCCTGGATATGATGAGTAATGCAGATCCTGAAACCCTGCACGTGGCTATAGGTGTAAGAGGAAGTGATAATGTAATGAAATAATAAGCCAAGTACCTAACTTTCAACTTCAGAATAACAATGAGGGCAAACCACGGTTCAGTGAGGGGAGGCCTGGATTCCGAAATGTCTTTTATGAAACAATAGCAATAAGCCTTAATCAAAAAACTGGGCAGCTTCATTTAGACGATTGATTATTATTCCATTCAGGATATAATAAGAGATATACAAGTTCAATCCACTGAGCAAGAGCTAAACAATCCATTGGTTCTGCTGCCTTTCCAGCAGTTTGTATTTACGTTTTTATTGATACTGCACAGAGCGAAACACCTATCATTTTAATCGGAAAGTCCACTGAAAGAGCCAATAAAGCTTCTCCTGAAGAAGGTATTTAAGTGTAGTGCAGAGAACATGAACAGCTTGATGCTTCATTCTTATCAAGCATGGGAATATGACTCAATCTAAGAATTGTGACTGGGGAAAAAGCCATGCTTTTCTAAAGCCGGGAAACACTTGGAAATGTAAAAAGTGCATGTTCCGTACATTTATGGCAAAGGTTCTTGGAGCACATCAGCTCTAGTCAAGACTCTTGGGTTCTTTTCCCAACTTGAGCCTGTGACTAACTCTTATGTAGCTGTGCAGAGATGTAGGAAGGGTTAAGAATTTCCCCAAACATGGCTAGCTAAGATCTAGTCACGACTGCAGCCCTCCGCATGCTTTTTCCTGGGAACTACTCGGGGAGCAGGGGCAGGGAGTAGGTCTGTTGGCTCACCCCAGCAAACGGGGCAGGAGGGTTGTATTTCTCAGAAAGGGGAGATATCCCATCTCCTAGAACTGGAAGGGACCTTGAAAGGTCATTGAGTCCAGCCCCCTGCCTTCACTAGCAGGACCAAGTACTGATTTTTGCCCCAGATCCCTAAGTGGCCCCCTCAAGGATTGAACTCGCAACCTGGGGTTTAGCAGGCTAATGCGCAAACCACTGAGCTACATGCTGCAGATGATTCTTCCTCTACAACCACGGAGCCCCAAGAGGAATTGTGCTTCTTGGAGCTCAGTTGCTCAAAGCCTCCATGAGGGGAGCATGATCCAGGACCTAGAGCTGGGGAATCAGTCAGCGCTCCTCTCTCATCCATCCTGGGAATGACAAGCCCTGCAGCTCCCTCACTTGCAATCTAGCTATCTCCGATGCATCAGCGGCCCCCGTCACCCCAAAAGCTGAGCTTCTCACAGTCTTTAATGTATTTATCTTCACAACAGCTGTGGGACTGGGAGGGAAGTATTAGACCCTTTTTATGGCTGGGGGTCCTGGTCCCAGAAAGACTGAAGGACTTGCTCAGGGTCTGTGATGGAGCAAGGAATTAAAACCTGGTCTCCAGGCTGGCATCATAACCATTGAACCTCCCACTCTTGATCCTGCCTGGTACCATTTCTCCTGCCTTTCGGCCTTCTTCCCATGCCTAGGGGAACCACATAGCACCGCTCCTGCACTAGGATGAGAACCGCTTGTTTAAGTGGATACATTTAGCTTGAAAAACGCAATTAAAATGAGTCCCCTGTTTGTTTCTTTTGTTTTGTTTGTTAAAACTCTTTACAGCTTCCAGGGTGCTTGAACGTGAAGAGTTTAATAGTGGCCTTTTTATTTTGGTTGAAGCGTATTCTCTCTGATCTAGCCTGTTGTAGCCGAGGGAAAGATTCTAACTATATGGGTCAGATACAAAGGTGGTGTAAATCAGCATTACTCCCACTGATTTCAATAGAACAACACGGATTTACATCCGCCGACAATCTGGCCATATCAACCATGGAGTTTTTAGATACCTACATTTTCTTAAGGAAGTGACGTAGACGTTGGGCTGTTTGTTCTGTGGCTATACAGACCTCGCACAGTGGGGCTGTGGGTCTATGACGAGGACCCCTAGGTGCTATGATCAAACTACTAATAATACAGGATAGATCAGCAAAGTCATTTGTGGGGTTTTATTAGGAACTGGAGATCTGGGTAAATGAAAGTAACAGAGAAACAGAAGAGAACATTTTCCTTTAGAGCAGCCCTGCCACGTCCACCACAATAAGACACCATGGAGCACGACAAAGAAGAGCTGACAATCTTTTAAAAGAGAACCATAAGACACAGAAGAAAAACATTTTAAAATGATTTAAAAACCCTGATGAGTTATTATGAAATTGTTTCATAGTATTTTTTTTTATTACATTATAATGGCATGGTAGACGGATATTAATGAGGTTGTATAATTAGTCCCAATTTACATTAATAGTTTTTTACATTAGTCACAGCACAGCATTACCTCCTGTGTATTAAATAGGCAGGATGGTTTGAAATGTAAAAGAAAACAGAGAGAACAGCACAATACAGTGGGACGTATTTCAAATCAAGCAATGACAATGCCCCTCCTGGATCTAAAGGAACCCTATTTCTAGAGTTAAAAAGACCATTTGTTCAGCTGGTAACAATCGGCTTGCACTTATACAGCACTAATGAGCAGTTGGAGCCGAAGGGTGTGGGTGGAGTCTCTGAGTCCCCGCCTCCTGCTGGAGATGAAAAGACGTGGCTCAGCGATTACACGTTCCCCGCTGCTAAATTCGAAAGAGAGCCTGCTATCCCAGACTAGAGCCCATAGCAAGCAGAGGCAAGCACAGCAGGGAGACGAGGCACCACCCAGAGCATGTGTGTGTTGGGCAGGTGGAGAGAGGCCTGCGTGGTTTCCTCTCAGCTGGCTGCAGGAAGAGGAGAGGAGGGGACAAGGATGTGTTGTCAGCAGGCTGGGGTACAGAACGGCATGTGAATAATCCACCCCAAAACAAGAATATCTGGGGGTTCAGAGAGTGTCTAGAGGAGCAGAACTATTCTTTACAAGTTTATGTAAATAGGGATATTTTCTCCATAACCAAAGCACCAATCCAAAAACCAGATACTCAGACAATATTAAAGCCACATGCACAGGTTACAAAGGACCAGATTCCAATGTGTTTTTTACTGCCCTCACTGCACCAGTGGTCTCAGTGACATCCGTGGGAATCCTCATGGAGGAAGATGCTGCTCAGTGAGAGTTACAAGATCCTAATTTGGTCCTAAACCAGGGATCAGAAGCAAACTGTTCTTCACCCCTCCTAGTACATCAGGGCTACCCGAGAGCCCACTTACATCCTCCTCAGGCGAGCCCTTCTCAAAGAATAGATTCGCGAGAATAGATTGGCTTGAAAATCTAATGGCTTGGATTGTAAGCCCATACACCTGGGTGGCAGTTACACTGCTAGTGAACATTAACCCAGGTTTTCTGGGTGCATTGGCATTGACATTGTCCGCGGTTTATTAAGGTATTCGAGGAAACTCGTCTCAACAGCCATTTCTGTTACAAACTGAATGTGAACTGCACTAGGCTAGATCTTAATGTAAGATTCTTGGGATTATCATGTCCAGGGTCCGGTTATTGTATTTACACTGATTAATCTAAGCAAAGCAGTGAGAGTGGTTCTTTGCCTGGGGAGAGAGTCATCCATGTGCAGAGGGCTTGCTAAAGGCCTGGGGACCAATGAAGAAGCTGCTTTGACTGAATGGGAACCATCTTTCCCATTCTTCAAGTCCAATACAAATGTGTAATTGAGTGTGGTTTTTTAATTTTTATTTTAAACATCAGTGCAGGTTAGTTTTTGCTTTCCCCCTCTTTGTTCAATCGCATTAAATGTGGTAAAATATCTTGCCGCAGGCTTTTTTAGCCCCCCCAGCCCCAAATATCTTAATCTTGTATAAATGACAGTTGAGAACACTTTGTACTGTTTCTTCAAGAAGACTCCCCTCTGAAATCTAAAGCATCTAGAAATGCCAGTTCAATACACTTCAGATAGTTCCCTTGGAAAAATCTGCATTACAAGCTTCATTTATTTTTTTATATTCGTAAATAACATCGTTCTTGTACTGTGGCTTGAATACCTTAATTATGTTCTCGCTATTATGTTATCTTCCACTGTACTAACTAGTACATCCTTTTATTTAGTCTTTAGAAAAAGAATGTCAAACGCCCCAGGACTGTCACTGCAGCACCAGAATCATTTCAGTTCTTCCTGTTACTTGGCAGCCTTGCATCACAGACATTACTTCACAGGCAAGTTGGCGTGTGCTAGTTTTTATGGCAGTGGGCCATAAGCGTTCAGCCAAGGGCCTTCTAAACATGCCCCCTGGGACAATCGTATTGCAGGAGCGTCCTGCCAAAATCAGCACCACAGATATTACACTATGCAGATCTGAGAAAGCAGACACATTAGAGAGAGACTCCATGGAATCTGGTGTATCTGAAATATTCCTTGAACCCTGAACACCCTTTCTAAGTCCTTCCTTGCCTCCTGGTCCAAGTGCTCTTCTTCCAGGCTGCTTCCCAGGCTCATGGCTAAGGCACCTGAGTGGGATTCAGGAGATCAGGGTTCTGCTCCTGACTTCCTGTGTGACCGTGAGCAAGTCACTTTGCATCTATTCCTGCTTTGTTAAACGGGGATATTAATACTTGCCTACTTCACAGGGGCATGGTGAGGATAAACCCAGGCCTGTCAAGTCCTTGAGATCTGTGAATGGAATCTTCCCTCAATTAATTATCGAATAAGGAACTTTAAAGATTTATATTGCACTAAAGGTCTCAAAACCAGATTGGGCCCTGTTGTGCCGGCTGTACAGACACATAATACGTGATCCTCCCTGCCCCAGTGAGCTTGCAATCTAGCTGATTTTCAGTAGTAAGGAGAATATATATTTCAATCTCCTCCATTATGGGATGTTTTCGACATCATAGTATGGCTTTCGTCATAGATTCCCTTCATTCCTGAAGTCACATGGGATAAATTGTCCTGGCTCATTGCGAACTGTTTTGACATTGAACTCTGGGATGTTGTAAAAGCCAGTGCTGATTCTCTTGCCATTGTGCAGGGAGCCTGGACCCAAGAAGATCTTGTCAGCCTTCATATCTTTGAATAGGGAACCAATCTAGGCTCTGCTAGTAGGAAGTGTAGGGAAGCCTAGAAGGCCTGAAGTGGGCCATCACTGTGCCTTATGGCTGGATCAAGACATTTTCCTACCGTTTGGGAAGGGCTGGAGCCTGGACTAGTTTCTCAGGAGAAATCCTACTAGTTGAGTTATATGCTGCAGTCCCTCTGTCTGAGAGGTGTCCCTAGTTAGCTGTCACTCGCAGGGTTCAGCAAGCTGCTACAGAAAAGCTGCTAATGTATTGACACTTAGATTTCCTTGTAGAAGAGTTTATTTTCAAGGTGATCTTGTCTAGATGTTGTTTGGCAGGCAATTTTGCTTTACATTCGCTGCCTTTCTCACTTAATGATTTTACTCTGAGAGAATTAGGGGCATCTGCTCTGTTACATATACACACAGACACACAGAGCCATGCATTGGGGATAGAGTGCGTGTGATACTGTTCTCCATTCACTCTATTCTGTGATCGTGAGTATCCCTCTGTGTGAGATATACAATCACACACACACACATGCACACACACACACAAATGATACAATTCTCCATTCATTGCCGAAGCATGGGGTTCTAAACCAGTGCACCCAGAAATGAAAGCCTGAGGTCCTTTTTTGTTCATGGGGCTCAAACTCACGTGCTGTGGATGGTGTAAGGTGGCACTGAGAATGAACAGCACAGTAAGGCAGCAAATGTAGACAGCATAATTCCCCCCATGAGCCTGAGACTGCAGCTGGAGTACCACAAAAAGGAGGAGGAGGGAGAGAACAACATGGAAGATGCGTTCGAACAGTGCACAGAAAGCGCCGTCACAGATCCCACTGCTACTCTGTGGTTGCTGTGTGAGGCTCATGATCTCTTAATGAGATGCTTACCTATGCGCAATAGCTATCCAGGCACACAGCTGTGTTGTATTTGGCTGCCATTGTCTAAGGGAGAGAAATAAACGTGCATGGAAAATAGGAGAGAATCCGGCTCGCCCATGCCTGCTCGCACAGTACTAGCTGTCTGGCTAGTAGACTCAGAGATGCTTCCATGAAGCAAGCAAGCATCAAATCTAATCCAACCCTGTTTCTCCTTTCACCCCCCCTCTCTGCCTCCAATATTCTTTTCTGATGATTAGGACTGCATGTCTATGCAGAAGGTTGGGGCTGGGGCTGGATAAGAAGTCCTAAGAGCCAGACTGGAAGAAGTAGACTAGCCTTGAGAGGAAAGTGAAACCTCTGGGGATATCCTATTCCTGACATTAGCCTGCTCTTCCCACACAGGTCCTAGTGCTGAGATACCCGGGGAGGGACTCGCTCAGAGAGTCAACTTGTTCAGATGCTCAGAGTTCAGGCATTTGCAAACTGTGCTTTTCCTTCTCGGAATCTGGAGAGCAGAGACAAAAGAAAAGATAAAGTATTGCCAGATTACCTGGGAAAGCAGGTTATATTTCCATCTGCCATCAGTACAATTTTGGGCTCTGAAACCTGGCAAGGGGCACTGGCCTGTTTTCAGCTTTGCAGCATGAGCCCTGCACACCTGAATCACTGGACCCAGGCTCTGAGACTCGCTGCCCTGTTTTTTTTTTTTTTCTGTGTAGACATCAGGCTCCTCTACCCTATTTAGGCATCTACATTAAAAAGTGGTCTGATTTTCAGAGGTGCAGGGCACCTGCAGTTCCATTATCTTCAGAGCTCAGCACCTCTGGAAGTCAGGCTGCTTTCTATTTACATGCTTAAATATGGACTTCGACACCTCACTTTAGGCAATCAGGTCTGAAAATGTAGCCTGTATAATCACATTATTCACAACCAGCAGCTAGAGTATTACCGATGAGTAGTTTTGGCTACAGCTGATGAAAAACTGATGGTCTAGCGCTTTTGTGCTTCAGAATTTTCTCCTAGAATTTGGGCTAGTCTATTTTTAGGATGAATTGTAACTGAACTTCCCCCCAATGGTACTCACCAGTGCTGGCTTGGAACTTGGAGAATGATATTAATTATGCACAAGGGGTGAGGCTGAGCTGAGCACAGAAAATGCTGCTTGCTGAAGTTTACAGTTCAGAAAATAGGTCAAAATATTGTTATCCACTACATGACAGGGGAAATTGATGCTCTCTTCCCATGGCCTTGTCTCTGGACAAGTCAGAGGTACCTTGTCCTACACGGCTGAGATAATTCAGTCCATTGACTGAAAGGAGCATCACTTGAATCCTGATTTAGAGAAAGCCAGAAAAAGAATAGGGGTTTATTTTACTGTATAATTGTATCCTGCTGCTATTACTAGGTTGCCTGGCTAGTGTTGCTTGTGGGATTTAGGCAGGGAAGATGGGCTGGGTGTACTAGGAGGCCTTGAAGTTTAAATAATAATATTTTTCAGAACATTTATGGCCATTGAGTCAAGAATAACTATCAGCCCCTTGAATGTGCTCTCTCATTTTACGGCAGGTGTGGGGCTATTTGATTTAAAGCATAAAGGAGAGGCACAGCAGCATAAAAGAAGGTGTTAGGAAGGAAAATCATTTCCTTTGGCGTTTTGAGCCGACTGCAATTGGCTATTCATCAAGAAGTGGCAATGTTAGTAATTCCCCAGAAGACCCATCTTCTTGAAGCCCCCACCAGTTCAGAAAGGTTTATAGATTAGCCATGAGATGGGGCACTACAGAATATATGACACACCGGCTAAATTCTTCTCAGGCAGATGGCACTGGCCCTGCTGGGTTAGTGAAGTATGGAGATCCCTCCCTGGTGGAGTGCCAAACCTATGTCCTGTAGTCTGTGGAGCAACTAGACTTGGGCAGAGGAGGAATATTTTAAACTTGCTAAAATTCTACAGGTTGTTAGTCCTTCACAGGAAGCCCATGGAGGGCAGAGGGCCTGTAATAAACGGTAGAAGGAAGCAGAAATAGCAAGAGAAAAGTTTCCGTTTGTAAAGATGAGTGCCTGGGAAATGCTTGATTCTAGCTGCCATTGTTTACAGCTATTATAGATTTCTTTATTGTTCACAAAGCCCTGACACCCAGGGATTTGAGGCGGAGCACTATTTCTTTCGTCCATCCCAAATGGGTTTTTCCCCATCCCAGCACCTTCCCACACTATCTTCATGAGGGTGGAACAAATGATGTCCTATTAGCTCCGTAAAACCCAAACTACATCTCCCACATGGCAATGTGCTGTGGTCAGAGCTGTAATCATGGAGTTGGCTACTTGCACCTGGCCTTGGGGACAGTAAACACCTAAGCAATAGCATGCTCTGTTATCCAGTACAAAGCTGTAACTCCAGGGAACGCTCATTTCCAGCAGTCCAGTGATCACAGATATTAGCCTAGACTAAACTGTGCTCCATGTTGGGCTTTCTGTCTTTTGCTGTACTCCTGGCTTATTCCCTTCCAGGATCACAGAAGGGGCAATCCAGCAGCCAGTGATCCCAGCAAGGAGGACTAGAGATGGATATGCACTTGAACCCTGGATTCAAAAAGACCTGGACTTGAGTGGGCGAAGATGTCTGGATCTAGAACAAAATGTTATAGCTAGGGGTCCTGTCTCTATTGAGTGTGAACAAGAAACCTCACTGGGCACACCCTTGGCCTTGGGGGATACATATCATCAGTCAGACTAACTACATGGCCTAAGCTTCTCTCTCATTTGTCTTCCATTACGCTCTTGATCCTGGCAAACCAAGGTCCCCAGCTTGTCTGCTGAGCCATCAGGGTTGACCAGTCACCAGGAGACTTTTTGATTTGTCTGCATGTTTTTCTCACCTTCAGATACCTGGTACTTGGCCCATCCCCTGACAAGATTACAAGATATTTCACCCTTCCAGAATTAAGGGGGGAAAAAAGAATAGGGAACAAAATGATATTTCACTCTGATTAGGACCAAGGGAAACTGGGCTCTGGCTCTAACCTTTACCTCTTCTTCTTTTAAGAAGCATACCGCCAAGATCGCTCTATTTCAGTAACACAGCAGGGTGGGACAGTAGACTCCCGGTTGCTGATGTCATAAAGATGCAGCTTCTTCACAGTGCAACGGAGATGTTTGTATAAGAATATGTAGTTTTCTTTTTTTAAAAACAACAGGGGTGGGTGGGGTGTCCTAAGGCAGAATGTTTTTCAAGCCACTTGCTAAATAATGCACAAGTGAAAGTTAAACATTTATGTTAAACTTTATTTATTAAGCCTTTTGAGTGGCCAATTTGAGAGTGAACCTGGGCTTATCACAGCCCCATCTCTGTGCAGTTTAGCAAGAACTGTAGGCTTTACATACTGAGCTTATCAAAGTCCTCACGCTCAGCTGATGATAAATAAAATATTAGAAAAATAACCCATTTGTAGTTACAGCCTGGAGGTATTACACAGCTCGCTGGAGGCACTCACAAGCTGAACACCAAGGACAAGCATTATTTCTTCAGGAAATGGAGGTGCAGACCTCAGTGTTATAATCACACATGAGCCGGTAGGAATGAGGTCAGTTCTTTCACTTCAGCGTTCTAATGGGAGTGCACACATTATGCCCGGTAATGAACCAGGCAGGGCTGGATTCTACTCCCTTTTACTCATGCTGAGAAATAGACCCCTGCAATGGGAAGGTTGTTTTCCACCAACGGGACTACTCACAGAGTCAGGTGCTACTCAGTGTGAACAAGGATGACAGAATCTGGCCCTTTATACATTTCCAGATACAAATATCAGCTTCCATGTATCTAACATGCAATTGAAAATTTGATTCTGGAACATTTGACAGCGTAGGAAAGGACTGAGGAAGTAGCAAGGGTCAGAAGTGGGAATGAAAGAGAACAAGGCCAGCCAGCATTTCAGCTTTACAGAACAAGGGACATCAATGTAAGGAATTAGTAATCTGCCCTGTTTGGGAGGCGAGAACTGTTTGAACTGCTCTGTGTTCATTGTGGGAATGTTAAGGCTTTAACCTTCCCACCCTCACTGACATAAAAATTCATGGGACACAGAGGAAGAAATACAGAGTGCACATTACTTATTCCCAGCTGACAAACACAAGGTGGGTTGGTACATTTCTGGAACCCAACTAGCCATGGACAATAGCAGATTTTCCATCTTTCATTGCTTCAAGAGGCTTTAGTCCTTCCCCCAGCTTTTAAACACAGAACAGTGACAATACACTTAGCTCTGAACCCTTCCCAATTACATGATCTCATATGTGTTTACAGGTAAAATACGTAAAAAAATGGTTTTGGTGGAAGTGCCAGTCTTTATGCAGGTTTCAGAGTAGCAGCCGTGTTAGTCTGTATCCGCAAAAAGAAGAACAGGAGTACTTGTGGCACCTTAGAGACTAACAAATTTATTAGAGCATAAGCTTTCGTGGACTACATCCGAGTGAAGTGCATCCGAAGAAGTGGGCTGTAGTCCACAAAAGCTTATGCTCTAATAAATTTGTTAGTCTTTATGCAGAGATTGGAGGGACTGTCTCTTTGTGTTTGTTAGCTAACAGCTCCCAAGAGAAGCTTTGCATTGACTTCAGTGGGCGTCGGATTGGGCCCTTATCCTTCACTTGTATCATGAATGCTGTAAATAGTCACGACAGTCTCAGACTGCCATGAACTCTGTGCCTGGCTATCTGGTTGTGGGTGTCCGAATGGAAGATGTAGAGTGATTTTGCTGGCTCACCTTGACAGCCATATCAGGTGAGTCTTATTAGCTGCAACACAGGGAGATAAACACTGGATAATTTTCAAGGAAAAATTATGTAGCGACAGAACTCTAGAAACGGCCAGCTCAGGAGGAAGCTGGTGCTACGGTTTGTGTTATGATGAAGGAGGTGCTTCATCATAACACAAACGTGTGCACATGTGCGTGCGGTGTTGAGAGGGGTGTGGGGTTTCAATGTAGATACAGAGACCAGTGGTAGATCTGGCTTCAGATCTGGGTCTGGTTCAAAGTTCAGGGGTGGCTGGGTACCGGCTTTCGGTTAAGGTCCCCTGGTAGTTCAGATGGACTTCTCCTCACCCCGATCCTGTACTCAACGGTGAATGCAGAGGACAGTCCCATGAATGATGCATTGGATAGCAGCAATATCTGCTGTAGAGGCTTCCCTGGAAATATACAACAATTAGAACTGGGAAAGCCCTACTGGGCCATCTAGCCTGTTCCCTCTCTGTCACTGAGGGAGCTGCCATTTTCTAGCTCAGCGGCCTAGTGTTAAATAACTCAAAAGAGCTTGCCTAAGACTGGTTTGTGTAAAAAACTGTCCAGTGAGCAACTTCCAGCTGAGATCATCTCAACCAGTCTCCCCAGCACAGCCTAGGTGAGGGTTTCTTATCATTGCTGCCACAGAAGCACTTGCCTTCTCCTGGCTTTAAGAGGGTGCAAAGATAGGTATCATAGACTGAGCTGAATTGCAGGGAGGAGGGAGATTGTGTGTGTTGAGATTTAAATCCAGAATATTTTGGTTTGCTGTGGGCATAATCCAATAAAAAAAAAAACAAATCTTGCCTTTCAACACAGCTGTGGAAGCGGCAGAAAGTCCATTTTCTCTCTCATTTTTTTAAAATTAACATATTATTTCTTTACTGATGAATGCCCTAAACTGTAGGTTTTAGAAAATGCTCATTTTGCAGTGGCAAATTAACAAAACTTCACCATTCCCAGTGTACAAACCAGCCTTACCCCATTCATTGGGCAGTGTTGCACAATCAGCTGTATACTCTCTTAATAAAACATAATAATTATAATCAATAATACATCGCAACAACTTTTATGCAGGGGAGATTCCCTAAACATTGAAGAGAATAGATTGTGAAAAAGCAAATTTCTATTGAAATCATATTGAATTATATCTTGGTGATTTCCCCCCCCAGCATCATCACAGCAAAATGACTGTACATACAGTGCTAAACGAATCCTCAGGAATCCGCTCCAGAATTATTAGGCAATTATGATGTGTTTTATGCAGCTGTCTCTCTGAGCTCAGCATTGATGTCTTCCACATTTGGGTTTATAGCTATCTAGACTTGAAATAGCTACACACCTGAAGTAGGACAATCAGAGAGTCATAGGAGAGAGTTAAACAGACAACAGAAGCCGTCATCACTTGATGTCTTGAAACAGACGGTAGAATTCCGGTAAAATATCATTCAAAGCTTCAAAATGCCATAGGCAAGAACTTACTTTAAGTCTCCCTCTAAATGTTCTCTTTAAATTAGTTGCAAAACACAGAAATCTTTTTCAAGGAAACGTAGTAAAATAAAATCAAGATGCTGAAGCACATCTTCAGCCAGGCAACTACTGGACTGTAGCTGGGCCCGATCCTGTTGGATACAGAGAACCCCTTGGGAAGCGCTGATTGCTCTCAAGTTCCATTAAGGTCAGTGCAAATGAAGGCACTGAGCACATCTCAAAATCAAGGCATAAGAAATTTGGAGCTTGAAACAGACTTTAAGTACAATTGAGAGGCTCTTTGTCTGATATGACTGGTGATTTCAGTTTCACTTGCAGTGCTTGGCTAACTTTGATTGCATTAACTGTTGTACAGTCTCAGTGTTCTGTGTGCTAATACATTCCTTTCGGTGCCCATTAATGCAACGAACCCTCGGATTTTTCTTATGTTCTGCAGATTCAAGTCCCAGATAAAACCGTTCAAATTTGTAGGAAGGCTGCCATGGTTGAGCTGGTGTGGAGTCAAATAAACACTGAACTTGTTTTTCACTGAGTGCTTGGGAGGACATTGACACCAACCAAAACACAAAGGGCTGCTGTTCATAACCGAGTCAGCAATGGCCTGGAAAGCCTCTTCTAGTAAATCAGCCTCCCATCAATACACAAAAACCAAAATACATTCTGCCCACGCCACACTCGCAGTTCAGACGGAGGCGCTGAGCAGAAGGAGTGCCCTGAGACTGAAATTAGACTGAATACAATTTAAAGGCTCCCAAGGGACCATGTAAACTTTGGACCAATTTTGCTGGCAATAACAAAAGCCACTATTGTGATTATATTATCTGTCTTCTTAAAAAAAAATAAGATGAAATAATAGTTTATACCAGTCTCTCAGCTGCTGAATTCTTCTGGCCAGATTTTCAGACGTGTCAATCATACCAGACTCGCTGGGAGCTGCTGATACGCAGCACCTTTGAAAATGAGGACACTCATTTGTAACTGGAGATGGAGCACAGTCAGATTCGATGTGAAGAAGACTGGATTACATACAAGTTCTGTTTAAGTGCCCCCAGCTTTCCATCACCCGAAAATGGCAGGAAGCTACCCAAGCAGTTTAGTGAGAGCTGCTGAGTACTATAAAAGACTGAAAACTATAAAAGACAGCCAGCCACACATTTATGCTGAGCACTTATACAGTACTTTTCACTTGCAAAAAGCTTTACATCTGTCAATTACAATTAACATTTGTAAACAGCAGATGACTGTCTGAGCATAGCTCTCAGGGCTAAGGATTAAGACAGGTCAGTTCTTAGATGGGAAACCCAGAGCTCAGCAGAAAGGGGTGTTGGTAATTCAGTAGGTGGCACCAGTCCCTATGAGCCAGTAAAGAACTGATGCCTATGGAAAGTGTGAAGAGCTGAGTTCCTGACTGAGGTGCCACCTAATAGAGGAGATATCAAATCAAGATCCTGAGTCGAATCTCGCTTTAGCTAAGTTCACACCTACTGGGTTTTCACTTTCCATGCACAATTGTTTGAGCAAAACGTTTTTTCAGGCACTTTTCCCAAGATGCATGAAGCCAAAAACAATAACCGGATTTTGTGATTAAATGATTTCTTTTTACATGTGGATTTGTTGCATTAGGATTTCCAGAGAGGAAATGAGATCGTGTGACTTATGTATCCCTCCTCATCTTAAATATCTAGGGAAAGGGCAGACTTGGTAATTCAAAGCTGCTATGCAAACGGCGTGGGCACAGAAGAAAGTTAATGTAAAGGTAAAACCAGCACATTTATGCAAGCTGGTAGCCAAACCAGAGATTTCTCATTTAAGTATAATCTAAACAATCAAAGACATTGACCTCACACTGTGCGAGAAAATGTCCAAACTGTCAAAACAGATGTGGAAATAGTGTCTTCAGTATGAGCAAGCCTTTTATGTATTATTCATGCCTCACAGTTTAACGCATCTGCCATCTACCAGCTGCAAGAGAAAAGCCTTTTAAAAGATCCCATTTGACTCACTAAGAATTACTGGGTGCAGTGTGGGGCTGTACAGGGAATTAAACTCTTCATAGATGTATTGCAAGTCTCTTATAACATGATTGCGCTTTAAACAGGCTAAATAAATATTAATAAACCATAAAGAGCACGGACTCTTTTAGAAAAGTGGAGGGTAACAGATGGTCTGTAGTTAACAATTAAATTATGTTCAGTTGAAGAGACGGGGTGATATGACAGACTGTGAGAGCAAAGCTTGAGCTGTTTAAGAGCTATCCAGACCAGGAGATGTAAAATACTGTTACACACTCAGGCCCATCTGCTGTTCTTTATGATATAGTATATCCTTGTATGGTTTATGTGGAAGAAAACTTGGTTAGAATACAATAGCCTACTGAAAGATCTGCTGTTTTACTCAGCGTTTACTTTCATGACAGCGCTCTGGTTTCCTAAAATAGCCAACACACCTAGGGCCTTCAAACTGTAGCGCTGGGTGCATTAGAAATATCTGAGGGACAGACATGTCACCTCGTGACATCAAAGGCTCTCTCTGGGTTATTTGCACTGAAGTGAGGGAGCCTTAAGGGTTTTGGCCAGTTCATTTCCATTTGGATAAACACCTCCATTCCCAGCCATTTCCAAACTTCTGGAGTCTGCAAAATTGGGCAGCAAATCTCACACAGAAAAGCAGCTTGTGTGAATGTCAGGCAAGTTGGCTCTGGCCCAGCTGGAAGCTCCAAGGGTTCCCTCCCTCCAAGGGAGAATAAAAAACCAAACCCAGGCACATTCTATCCATTCGACTCCAAGCCTGCAAAGAGGATTCAGGTGTCTTGATCAGCTAGAGCAGTGGTTCTCAACCTGTGGCCCGCTTGCGGCCCAGTCAGCACACAGCTACACAGGGCCATCCAGGCAGTATATATATCGTGTGGATGCAGCCCACATAGCACATAGAGAGCTGCATGTGCGGCCCACAATAGTAAATAGATTGAGAACCCCGAGCTGGAGGTTTGTTCAGAGACATGTAGTTCTGCAATGTGCAGAGTGCCTCCCTTCTTATGGCAAAGTTCCCCAGAGTTTAACAGAAAACAATGACTTTGCTATAGGTCTTTTGAGCCATCCTACAGTAGGAACAGAGACTTACATTCCTGCTGTAGAATTATGCAGGATGCTTTTTAAAAAGCCTTAGAAGAATCGCCTCTTCTATTAAGTTCTCCAGGAGTTTGGAGAAATTTAGAACCCTATTACATTTCTATGGAACCCTTTTGATTTCAGCCCTATTAAATTCCATAGATTTTTTTCGTCAAGTGCTGCATGGCATGAGTACCCTTAGCACTTATGGACAAGGACACCTTGTGGATCCACAGAATTACCTGGGATCAGGCCCAACATTGCTTCTTCTTTTATCCAAGCTAGTGATTTCTGTTTAGATTTGCCCCTGAAGCCCTCCCAGCATGCTGGACATTCATGCTGCATGGATGGTTAACTAAAGCAGTTAAAAATACCCCATTGCTAGGGAGGAACCAGAGTGATCTCTCCCATTAGACGAGGAGACGTCTACTGCTGTGGAGTGAGAGATGGTGAAGGAATAAGTGCACAGGAAATTTACTACGCTGATTGGTGTTATTTTGGAGCACTCCAGCTGAAGAGCAGTTTGATAAATGGCTCAAGTGTCCAGCTGAAAAACTTAAGCCTTGAACGCCAGCTGGAAAGCTGAAACTGTAAGTGAAAAGATGGGGATTTGCTGACTAAATACCGATGTAGAAATAAGAGATGCAAAAAGTTTCCCTTCCTCCACAACTGGCTTCTCTGTTGTCCTTGGGTTTAGAACAGAGAAAAGAAGTTTTTACAGGGAGTGCTGAATAGTGGATGGTAAAAAACCAATTAAGAGAGAGACAAAAGTTCCCTTCAAACAGACTGGCAAGGAAATCAGCAATAACGCAGAGCAATCCTCAAAGAAGCTTTTGAAATAAATTAAAGAGAAAAAATCCATTTACTTTGGATATTAATTTTTGTGCTTTATTCCAAAGAAATTGTTTTCATGTAAACAGCCCAAAGTAACATCATCTAAAGTACTCTGGGAAATTTGGTTTGGGGCTAATCAGATTTTCATTTTAGGTCTCTTTGGATTTGGACTCTGAGAAGGAGAAGGAAAAAAAAATCACATCTCTTCATCTGTATTCATCAGCCTTAAGGAGACTAATTGTCTGAGCCTTCCCCAGCATGCTCCAAAATAACCACACCATGACCCTTTAAGTCCTACATTCTCAAACTGTTGCATCCTGGCACTGGAGAAGTCCTTGCTGGCAGGCTCAACGCAGTCCATGCCAACAGTGTATCTACGATCCTGACATTCACTCCAGATCATTCGACAAAACTAAAAGGCACTTGCACATTCATAGAGCCATATGTGTTAACAGTCAAGGTGAATCCAATCAAATGGATGGATCATCCTTGCTTTCTCAAAAGCCATGTTAACACTGAAGAAAGTAGGCGTCCCTGACATGATTACACTACCTAATTCAATTTCCTCCTCTTTAGACACTCAAGAACCTCACTGCCAGTGGTATGATGCCCAGTGCTATGTTGACAACTCCTTTGTTGGATGGGTCGATATAGGGAATGACACTTATATACAAAGTTTAAAGGTGCTTTATAAAAACTAGAGCTGGTAAAATAACACGAGATTAATTTATCTTGACATTTTTGTGAAAAATGTATGCCATTTTGGGAGGGAAAATTTAACATTTTGATGAAAAATTTCACTGAAATATTGAAATCTGGAAAATTCTGACCAGATGAAATAAATATCATAGATAGATTAGAAAGATCATGGAAATATGTTACAACTAAGAAACAAGAAAAGAGGCTGGTATTTAAAATTCATATCAGTGAAACATAAATGAGACAAAAGACAACACAGTCAAGCAGCTATTACAAGAAAAAAAATGAATATAAGCAATCAGCAGGAGAAGTTTGTAGACAACAGAAACACCAGCTGTTAAGGTGGAGAATTTAAAGATCTATAGAAAATATTTCCGTGGCCCAATAAAAGGATTCTTTACATATATTCAGAGCTAGTAGAAGTTAAGGGAAAGAGAGCAGGTGTCCTAAAGCTAATGATAGTAGGGTAGATGAGAGAGAGAATAAAGGACTGACAGTTTGGGTAACCAGTTGATTTGCATCTTTCCCACACAGAGAATGGGAAACTGTGAAAAACAGCTACTTAGTGTTGGCTATTACAGTGAAGGGCACCATTATAAGAAGACAGATTAGAGAGACTAAAATGCATCCACAAATTACAGTTGCAAAAATACCAGGGTTTTAAAAATTGGGCCCATAAAGTGTAAACATTTTATAAAATACTTTAGACTCTGAGACTTATGTGTATTGAATCGAAAATGCAAGCTATCAGGAGGGATTTTTGATGAGTTTCAGTGAAGTTCTGTAACAGCGAATCACGTCTTTCAGCATCCACTACACCTGAAATGCAGCTTCCTAAATTGGAAGGGTCATTTTGGTAAGCAAATCCCCCAAAGTTAATATGCTCGCTCTTCCGGTCTCCTTGATAAACGTCTGTAGCCAGGCTGTAGACATTGCAGCATCTAGCTATGTGGGACTGCTAGCTTTTTTAGGGGGGCTTCTGTGCTGCCATTGTTAGTGCAGGGGTGCTGGTACAATGTGTATAGTGGGGGTGCTGAGAGCCATTGAACCAGACTATAAACCCTGTATATGATGGAAACCACTTCAAGCCAGGGGAGCAGCAGCACCCCCAGCACCCTTAGTTTTAGCATCTTTGTGTCAGTGCTAGAACAGAATGATTGTCATCAGAAGGTAAAGTGGTGGGCTTAGGGTGAGCAGACAGCAAGTGTGAAAAACTGGGACGGGGGTGGGAGGTAATAGGCGTCTATATAAGACAATGCCCCAAATATTGGGACTGTCCCTATAAAATTGGGACATCTGGTCACCCTAAGTGGGCCGGCTACTGGTATCCTGGTGTGTGTACTGATGATCTGCCTAGCTCTGGGCTGCCATCACATTACAGGCATTCTTGTAGTAGCTCAGAGGAAACAATTAATATCTCAAAGAGAAATGTCACAATGATTCATTCACTGAAATGATATGAGGTGATAGAGACATTTGGTGCAAGCGATCCAGACACTGCCATGCGTGCACGTAATGAGCAAAACCCTCAGAGGAGCTATGATTGCATAAAACATGAAGAATTGCAAAGCTTCACTTAGAGCTGCAACAAGCTGCTCCCTGTTATTCAGGAGATTAGAAACTCTGGGCGAGGGCATACAGACTCCTGTTTCTGCCTACGGCCTGGAGCTCATTGCTCATCTGGGAGTTCATCCCCATTAAGCCAGTCGGGATACTAACGCCTAACTGCTAATTCCCCCAATACTAGGCCGAGATCCCGATGACGTAGTGAGGTGGTGTGGCCTCCCTCCGACCCAGAGTGGGAGGAAGGACCACCACCTGGCTACAGGAAGAAAATCTAAGGGAAAAAGGAGCTCAGGAGAGCTGACAGTTTCTCAGAGAGACAATATTAAAGGCAAAACAGCAAACTAACCCAATGCAAAGGAAAGATAAGAAGAGGCCAATATGGCTCTATCAGGGGCTCTTTAACGACCTGAAAATCAACAAGGAATCCTACAGAAAGTGGAAACGTGGATGAACTGCTAAGGATGAGTACAGGAGAAAAGCACAAACATGTAAATCGGAAAGGCTAAGGCACAAAATAAGTTACACCTAGCAAGGGACATAAAAAGCATTGAGAAGAGGTTCTATAAGTGCATTACGAGCGAGAGAAAAATGAAGAAAATTTTAGGTCCTCTACTTAGCAGGAAAGGAGAGCTAAGAACGGACGACATCAAGAAGGTTGAGGTGTTTAATGTCTGGAACTATTTAATATTTCCATTAATGACTTAGTGTCATCTGCAAACTTTATAAGCATACTCTCCACTCCATTATCTAAGCTGGGCGGGGTTGCTAGCACTTTGGAGGACAAGATCAGAATTCAAAATGTGGGCACAGTGGTATACATGTGGGCACAGACACCCTGCAGGTGACATTCCATTCTGGGTCTGATCCACAAATTATTTCCAACCCAGCTTTGGCACATTCAGGGCTTTAAAGAATGAGAAGTAAGATGAATGGACCTGGGGAAAGCTCCATTTTTGGGAGCTCAGAGGCACCTCCTTTCTTCTCCCGCCACCCCCAGTCTCCCTCCAAACAACACGTGGACCCTTTCTCCCTGACCATCATATCTAGTGCACGATGAGCCATGAAAGCAAACCCTGCATGGGCAGCCTGAGCGTCGTCAGTCCCCTTCGGCTCTTTGTATTGCAGCCGCGGCCTGTGGAATTCCCCAGGGAGCACTTGTGTCACCTCCTTTCAAGCCTGCCTGTGCATTGCTGAAGTGCTGCATAGGTGGGGGAAGCCAGGCTGTTCCCCGATACACCGGAGAGACCTGGGAGTAAAAAAGAACAACCAACAAATCCCAGTGCATGTGCCCGAGCACTGCAGAGAAGTTGTGCATTGGGCAGGAATAGTGTTGAAACAGCACAAATGTGAAGGGCACCAGCAAAGGTGAATGGTGCTGTTCCCTCTGGAGCAACAAGATGAAGAGGAGAGTTAACAGCTGCTCCGTGCACCAGGGATTCATCCCTAAATCTTCCTGGCAGAGTGGCTGATAAACTCCCTAAGACCTTCAAGTCCTAGCCTGCATCTTACTCCAGTGCTTTCTTCCCCACCACATCTCAAATGGTATAAATATGGGCACAGACACACGGCAAGTGCCATTGCATTCTGGATCTGATCCACAAATTATTTCCAGCCCAGCTTTGGTTTGGGCACATTCCGAGTGGAAACAAACAGACCCAAACCAAAGCAAAGGTGTGTTAGAGGAATTCAGGCAGGAACTCATTCTCATAACAAGTCCTTTGCCCTTTGAGGCTTTCATGATCCAGGGCTTGTACGTGTGCTTGGGATCTCTGCGCAGGCAGACATGTGCCAGCATGCCCTACAGATGAGGTTATGTGAGATGCTCTCTTTCTCAAGCTACTCTGCTCGAAAGAGCCTTTCCCCCGTGTTAATATCAGGTGTGCATCAAAAAAATAGACATCACTAATGCACCAGGGGCTACCATTCCTGTGTAATCACAAGCCCTTCCACAACTGAGTCAATCACTCCATCCACGCACCAACCTGCCCCCACGTCCGTCTCTGGTTTAGAAATGTCTCTGTGATTTAGTGCTCTGATGTCAGCGCAGAAGACACAAGCTTGCTTTTATCTTTGCCTTTTGAGCCCAACTTATGAATTTCTTTGCACCTTATTTAAACAGCACCTCCCACTGGCCAAACAAAGCAGAACGGTGACCCCGACTGGAAAGTGTGGCTGGTTTTGCAAGTCAAAATAAACAAATCTTTGATTTCCAGAAATCAAAACTTTATTGAACCGTTATAAGCAATAAAATACTTTTTAAAAAATTAAAGCCATTTAAAGAAAAAGTGAGTGCACACAGATGGCTTCCCAGGCACATCTCCACCAGGGTTTTGCTCTAAGCTGCAACTGGAGGGGAAAGATGCAAAGGAAGAGGATCACTGAAGAGCTTTAAACAGAAGATGAGTCCCCTGGTGGCTCAGCTGATAAAAAACACAGCTGTAATGCTTGGCAGGCAGCTCAATTCTGCAGCGGGGAAAACAAAGGGACCAGAAGTGGCAAAGAACTGGCCAGTATGGCTCTAAGGTGTCCTGGATTCCTTTACAAGAAGGCCAAGACACTTGTATACTTGTCCTTGGTGAAAATGAACATGCCGGGATGGGGGATGCCCTCAGTACTCCCTTGATGGAAAGGATAGCTAAAGGGATTGTATGGTCACCTTGTTAAAAGATCCTGGGGCAGCTTCTTGAGCTGCTGTGGCAACAGATTGGATCCATGATCTTTCTCCTCACTGGGTTGAAATATTTGTTCCCCTGTTCCTAGTTAGAGAGGAGATTTATTTTGGGGTGGGGGAAGGATTCCCCCCAATGCTTCCTTGTTGCTATCTCTGTTTAACAAGTTTCTCCCATGGGATGTTCCTGGCACAAAAATAAACTTTGTAATTGCTCCTCAGACGGGATGACCCCTGTAAAGAGAAAACTCTAACAAACTCTTGTTTCCTCTTAATAAGAGGATGAGAAAACAAAAATGGTTGGGAAAACACTGAGAAATAAACTTAAATGCCATCCTCCTCTTAGGTTCTGCCCTTTGGTTCTTCTTGGCTTTGTAGCCAATTCATTTTGGTACATTAAATATCTTGATCACATCTCTGCTAATTACCCTCAAACTGCTGGGCCTGGTGTCTATCGCTCACTCTCGACTACTTCTCCAGTGGTCAAGCAAAAGAAACAAATGCTGCTCTATCTCAGTCTCCCTTTCACAAGGCTCTGTAGACTAGGGCTTATAAGGTATCATCATGCAGGTGTTTCACATTTTCCCAAACGCCAGGAAACAATAAATGTGATTGAGGGACACTGTGGTTGGGAAGAATAAAGACTAAATGTATTTTTAGGGCATGGTAGTTGTGAGATCTAATCAGGCACATATGTGAGTGAACTTTTATCAAATGTTCTCTAACCCAAGGCAGTGCAGCATCAGTTTGAAATCCATGCAGGAGTCACTGTTGTTGTTCTTCATGGTAGACTACAGAGCTAATTATTAAAGAGAAGTTACTTATCCTGCTTGCTCATACCTCTGCGTGCTCCACTGAGCCAACTCTCAACACACATCTAATGGATTTGCTAGAAGCATTTTATATGGCCTCCCACTCAGCATGTCGTCAATAGAATCTGTTTGCAAGTAATTGCTTGTAAAACTAGGTTCCTAAAGGGGACTGCACAGTGGAACCAATGTGACCTTAGGAACAAGCAGTCACAGTTTCAAATGAGCTTAGGGCTAGATTTGCAAGAATTCAGCGTGCATAGTTGGGGACAGAATTTCAAAAAGTGCCCAGCCCCCAGCCACTCCCATCATTCCACCTCTGGCCAGGTTTTCAAGAGTTCAGCACCCTATTTGCACCCAACATGCTGAACGTTTGGGAACCTAATCCCAGTCGCAGGTGCTGGGCACTTTTGAAAACCTGGCCCCAAATGGGAGAAAAAAGAGTCCTGCTAAACACAGTGCTCGTATATCTCTGTACTACAGCCACCTTCCCCTTACCAGGGAATACCGGCTGAGTAAAGCAGCTCTGATGAAACATAAGTGCTCTCCGAGCCATTCGAGACACTGATGGAATTACCATGGCCTTTTCTGTTGAGTGGAATATATGGACTAAACACTAGAGAGGTTGGAAATCTCTAGCAAAGACACTGATTTTAAAAAAGAAGCACATAGGAGAGCTGAAAAGCTGCGAAGTGTATTTGCCCTCATGAATTGAGCTGCACAGGACTCTAACACCTGGTTGTGATTTTATGTCTAAAAATTAAATTAATTGGACCATGAAAAGACAAGAGTTTAAAAAAAAAACATACTAACCCAACAGAATGGTAGTGTTGTTACCTAACATTCAGCAAAAAATCCTCTGACTTTGGGAAGTGTGGCGTTAATTGATTAAGGGAGTCGGGGTGATTTATTTCAAAGTCTGACTTGAGTTTAAATGTGTGCTAATGTCCAGATGGCCTTGAAAATGCTGATCAGAAGTTTACAATTATATATGTGCTTATATCAATGGGGATAGTTACAATGAGCAAGTGTTAGGCCTTCTGGGTGAGCCTGGGCACTGGGCTTGCTCAAGGCCTATCCACCATTGAAGCTCCATTTACACACACTTTTGTCAGTGGTTCATAAGTTTCAGACTGCCCCTCTCCCCACAGTACATTTCATCGTCAGCTCTAATCTTACTCTAGAGGGAGGTGAGTAGAGTGAAATTGTATGCCCTTAAAGAGGAATGGATGGGCAGAGACATGAGCATTTGGTCTGAACTCAGGAACGGGAGCTAAGAACTCCTGAGTTCCTGGCTTTGACATTGTCTTCTCTTTCTGCTCTTCAGCTAACCACCTGAAGAGCTTTGCCCTGATGGGAACATAATTAAATTGCAGAATGTTAACAGAGGGTGAAATTCACCTCTACGTAGAGGGTTTATTAGAGCTTAAGTGAGACTTTCCTAGTGCACTGGCTTTGAGTTGACCTTCTGGCTTTGGTTTATGTTTACGTCCTTCCTGTTTATCAAGAACGCTGAGCATTTCATCTGCTTTGTTAGGATCCCTCCTTTAGAACGACCTTGTACGTTATCATTCTGATATTTTAGCGTTATTAAAATCACTTCCCTGAGCTATTTGATGCAGAAAGCGTCTTATAATTAAACTACCAGACTGCCTTTCCTTCCTAGTATGTAGGTGAATCCTTGAGCATAGAAAGAGACTCTTGAGAGCTAATACTACTCAAGGTCTGCCAGGTGGGCAGTAATAGATCCAGACAGGCCGACTGGGATTTATTACCTTACTTTAGTGTCTCCTACAGACGTAAGTGACTGAATTAAGAGTGTTGAACCAAAAAAAAAAAAAAAAAAAAAATTGTCCAGCACAGAAGCTGTTTCTGTAGGTGTTAGCCACTAAACTAGGTTATATTTGCTTTGCAGGTCAAACCATGACAAGGAGCAACACAGTTAAGTCAGGAGAGATGACAGGGTGTATAATAGATCTGCAGTAGACAGGCTAAGTAACCTCGCGCTGAAGTCTGTTAGGTGACCCTGCCATACGCTGGTGTGTTTCAAGGTCTTATGTATTGATTATGGAACAACAGAAAGGAGAGTGCTTGCAGGGGGGAGGGCGGGAGGGAGGAGGAGCGGTCATGGCTGGCCTGGCAGGCATATTGTTTAACTAACTCTTGTCCCCTTGACATGACTGACAGCATAGGATGGTGTCATCATCAGACCAGATCAGTCCTCCAAGTCAAGCTGTGAAATCCCGCAGCAGCCAGCCTCATGCCTGTATTGTCACAGCTCTGTTGTCTGCCCAGTGTCAGTGTTCAGGATGAGGTTTTCACTGCCTGGCCCCTTGTCTATACTAGGAAAAGCACCGGTTGCTGACAAGGGGTGTCCCCATTAGGTGCAACTGAGGAGGATTTAAGTGGAAGTGTAGGCAAGCACAAAGGGCGCTCTGCACCCTTGCAGAAATCATGGTCAGTAGCTTGTCAGCAGGGGCTAAGATGCTCAGAGTAGGGAAGGCTTTGACACCTACAGGAATAGCAGTGTTGGCTGCTTGTGTATGGAGGGAGACCTCCACGTTCACGTCTGTCTTGCAGGAATATTTTGACTAACGACTTTGCCTGTCAGAGAGTTTGGGTGAATTTTTAAAAATTTGTCTTCTAGCATTGGTTTCAGAGTAGTAGCCGTGTTAGTCTGTCTCCGCATTGGATAACTGCAGATACTGGGCTAAACTAATCCCTGAGGTAACTCAAGTGAAGCCAATAGAATATCACCAGGGATTAATTTGTCCCCTGTATTTACAGAAGAGAAGAGAGCTTGATAGTATAGAAAGTATGGCTGTGGGACTATCATTGGACACCCTTGCTAGGGTTTGAACTATTCCAAACATGGGGGAAAGGCAATGAGCTAATCCTTTTTTAAGTTGACATTGTTTATGTATGGGAAAGTAGTTGCTAGAAGGGATACTGCTTGCTGTTCTGGATATGTAGACTTTTGGGTAACAATATAATACATAAGAATATAAGAATGGCCAGACTGGGTCAGACCAATGGTCCATCTAGCCCAGTATCCTGTCTTCTGACAGTAGCCAATGCCAAATGCTTCAGAAGGAATGAATAGAACAGGGCCATTATCAAGTGAACCAGCCCAACATCCAGTCCTAGCTTCCGGCAGTCAGAGCATGGGGTTGCATGCCTGACCATCTTGGCTAATAGCCATTGATGGACCTGTCCTCTATGAACTTATCTCATTCTTTTCTGAACCCCGTTATACTTTTGGCCTTCACAACATCCCCTGGCAACAAGTTCCACTGGTTGGTTGTGCATTGTGTGAAGAAGTACTTCCTATTGTTGGTTTTAAACCTGCTGCCTATTCATTTCATTGGGTGTCCCCTGGTTCTTGTGTTATGTGAAGGAGTAAATAACACTTCCTTATTCACTTTCTTCACACCATTCACTATTTTATAGACCTCTATCATAGCCCCACTTAGTCACCTCTTTTCCAAACTAAAAGCTCTCAGTCTCTCCTCATATGGAAGCTGTTTCAGGCCCTTAATAATTTTTGTTGCCCTTCTCTGTACCTTTTCCAATTCTAATGTATCTTTTTTGAGATGTGTCAACCAGAACTGCACGCAGCATTCAAGGGGTGGGCGTACCATGGATTTATATGCTGGCATTATGAGATTTTCTGTCTTCTTATCTATCCCTTTCCTAATGCTAATGGTTCCTAGCATTCCGTTAGCTTTTCTGTGTGCACTGCCTTCTGGGGCAGTACAAGCGGGGCCACAGTTCACTGATGATGGGTGCACTCGAATTACTGATGGGTTTCTAGGAAGAGCCAGGTAACAGGTGATTATATCTATTCTCACTGTCTCTGTCCCAAGTGGATTGGGCTGTGGAAGAGGATATTACATCCAGCAAGGAGCATTTGGACTAACAGGTTCAGCCTCTTGAGTTATAGGCAAGCAAAGCCTCCAGGAGCAGAATTTTCATGTTGCTCTGATAAGATGTTTTCCTCTTTCCCTTCCATCCAGTGCTGAGTTTTTTTCAGGCATGCTAACAATGTGGGTACAGACAGTGCAGTCTGCAGTTTGCAGCACACACAAATAGCGGCTGACCTGAAAGAATACTGATCTCACTTAACTTCAGCTTAGTTGCTCACTTGATGAAAATGATTTTGAGTCATTCAATTTAAAGTTACATTTTGAAATACATTTGAGAATTAGTAATTGATCTTTCTCCAAGATGTGTGGGCTTCTACCTCTCCCTTCCCCACTCCCAACTTCATATTTCATGGTTTGGTGCTTCAAGCTATTATGATCAAGATTAGTTGAACTGCAGATGACAGATCAATAAATTTTGGAGAAACCATGGCACTAAAGGGCATCCTTTGTAGAGATGCACCTTTCATGATAGGATTATGACTTTTGAGCAATGGAGAAGGTAGATATCAATTAGAGAGAGTGCCATAGAAATCAGACAAGTATCTGACTGGAGAGAAACTAAAGAGAAATTCCTTGAAGGTAATTGCATGATAGGTCAGACAGACCCCCAGACATAATACCTGGGCTGATGTCAGTTTTCCATTTTGCCAGCAGTTCTCAAGTCATGGTGAAAGCTCTGTGGAAATTGTTACAAACCTGCTACATGGGACAGAGTCAATCAAGGTTTGTGAAACTCCTCGGGATCTGAGTGATCTAGTTTCAAGTGAAGCTGGAACACCTGGTAATTCTGGGTTTAAATCAGGCAAAACATGTTGGGTTTGCATATTTATTTTGAAGAAAACTTGACAATGTTGGATGAGTTTCCCTTGGAGATTGTGCCTTGGTTTGTAGCTGAGACTCAAAGCTAGGCTCAGAGGAGTGGGGATCTGCATGGGCCAAAAGTGGAGAGAGAAAAGCTCGATAGGAACCAGGGGTTTTGTACCATTCTAGTCATATGTTGCAAGTGGTTCACTGGGATTGCAGAGGGGCAAACGGGGCTCTCACCCCTATTTTTAGCTTTCCATTAAAGTGCTCCATCACTTGCCACAGGCTGCTCCCTCACCACTAGCTGCATGATGAATTTGTGGGGTGCATCTGAAGAGGAGCAGTAGAAGTGGCTCAATGCGGGATGATGGTCTCAGAAGCCCTCCTCGCGGAGAGAGGTACTGGCAGCAGCCTAAGAGTGAATGTCAAACAGACCTGGCTTTGGTGGGACCCCAGCATTGAATAGAAATGCAACATCTTTTCCTGTTACACCTCAGACAACTCTAACAGCGCAGGGAGATGTCATTTACCTTGTTCAGCAGAGGTCAAATGAGAACTGGGGCCACTTAGGCAAGCCCGTCTGGGGACCTGGTTTACTTCTAAGGAAGGAGCCTGAAAATCTCACCAAGGCTGGGAGGGGTGGAAAGGAAATAAATCCCTGGAAATGCAACAGAGAATGTAAAAGCGGGAGGGGGGAAGGAGGGGGGAACTTTAAGGCAGCAAGAATTATTAATTAACAAGCGCTGGTGCTGGAAACCAATTCCGAAAGCAAATCTGCTGCCAGCTAGCATAGTGCTGAAGGGAAGTGATAGAAATCCTTGTGCCTCCAGGAGCTGTTACTCCACTTTGCCAGCTCTCATGCTTTCCTCCAGTCTTAGTCATAGCACTGACTCCTTGGGCACCCTCTCTACGGGGCAATCAGACACGTGTCTCCTGCTACTGGAGCACAAAGAGAGCACAAGTCTGGCCAGCAGAAAGTCACCATTTGCTTTACTAGAGGCAAAGTTTGTCCAGGATATTGCAGGAAATCGCTATCCCTGTCACACATAGGGACTGCAATACTAGGGTTACCATATTTTGTGCCTCCAAATGGAGGACACTCCAAGGCCCACGGCCCCGCCCCCAGCCCCGCCTATACCCCTGCTCAACCCCGCCCCCTCCCCAAAGTCTCCGCCCCCTCCCCTGCTTCCCGCGAATATTTGATTCGCGGGAAGCCTAAAGCAGGTAAGGGGGGTGTGGGGGGAGGAGGCGCAGCCCAGGCTGGCCCCCCGGCGTTTCCAGCCTGGGTCAGCTCGGGCCCTGGGGTGCCGGCCCCGGCAGACCACCCCCGGCCCGCCCAGCACTGCCGGCCCCCGGCGGCCCGGCAAACCCCCGGCTCCCCGCCGGCCGGGGTCCCCGCGGGCCCGGCCGACCCGGCTCCCCGCCGGCCGGGGTCCCCGCGGGCCCGGCCGACCCGGCTCCCCGCCGGCCGGGGTCCCCGCGGGCCCGGCCGACTTTGCTCCCCGCCCGCCGGGGTCCCCGCGGGCCCGGCCGACCCGGCTCCCCGCCGGCCGGGGTCCCCGCCGGCCCGGCCGACCCGGCTCCCCGCCGGCCGGGGTCCCCGCCGGCCCGGCCGACCCGGCTCCCCGCCGGCCGGGGTCCCCGCGGGCCCGGCCGACTTTGCTCCCCGCCGGCCGGGGTCCCCGCGGGCCCGGCCGACCCGGCTCCCCGCCGGCCGGGGTCCCCGCGGGCCCGGCCGACTTTGCTCCCCACCGGCCGGGGTCCCCGCGGGCCCGGCCGACCCGGCTCCCCGCCGGCCCGGCCGACCCGGCTCCCCGCCCGCCGGGGTCCCCGCCGGCCCGCCTGGCCCGGCTGACCTCCCGATTTTCCGGACATGCCCGGCTTTTGGGGATTTCCCCCCGGACGGGGATTTGAGCCCCCAAAAGCCGGACATGTCCGGGAAAATCCGGACGTATGGTAACCCTATGCAATACTGGGTCAGGCCATACATCCGTCTAGGGCAGTATCCTGTCTCTCACAATGACCAGTGCCGGATGCTACAGAGGAAGGTGCCCTGAAGTGGGCAATTCTGGAATTACCTGCCTATAGGGGAAGTCTCTCCCTAACAAAGTTAGAGGGCAATTTATACCCCGAAGAAGGAGGGTTTGGGTTCCTTTGAAGCCATGGCTGTCTTCAGTATCCATATAAATGTCTAATCCTTTTAAAAATGCTGCTGAGATCTCAGCCTCGGGGATATCTTGTGGCAGTGAGTTTCATGGGCTAGCAGTGGGCTGTGTTAAACAGAATTAACTTTGAGCAGTCATGAATTTGCTGCCTTCCAGTTTCACTGTTGTCCCTTTGTTTCTGCATTAGGAGAAAGGGCAAAGCAAACTGACATGTTCATGCTCAGTAAAGATGCATGAAATTTTTCAGTTGTCATTTCTGATAACTGGCCATAGCCTTTTCCAGTATGTTGTTTATTGTTCTGTGCTACACTTATTCCCAATTATGATTCATCGTAGTCCAATTAAATGCCACTTATACTCCATTGTAGTTATCCAGTCCACTACTCTTAATTAGTTTGTAAAGTATTAAAAGTCAATTTTAATTATTGCCGAAGGGTTTCAATGAAATCTCAATTAGATATCTTATGCTTCCAGTATCAGCAATAGCTCTTCATTGCTTTCCCTAAATGCCATTTACTTCTGGAAGTTTTCACTGACTCATTTTGGCTAATATATACTTGGAGTCAGTGGGCAGCACAATGCGCTAGCAAGAAATATTTGGATTCAGTCAGTTAACTGCAGTGAAAACAATGGAATGCCACTAAAGTCAATGAAACTCACCTGAAAGACACAGGGCAATTTTTTGGCAGGGTAATAAAATTTCATGCTTTATGGCCTAAACTCAGGGGTCAGGAGAAATGTTTTCCCTCCCCCGTATAACATTACACATTTGGTCAGGTATTCTATGGTTTTCTGTCACTTTCCAGGCACCCACTACTGACCACTGTGGAAACAAGGACTCTGGGCTAGATATCTAAGTGCTTTGTCCTATTATAGCAAATTCTATTCTTGTTCTCAGTGTGTTCTATTAGTGGGGACCGCACGCTCCAGAGGCGGCTGCATTTTGCTGGTGGATGTAGTGATACCGCTATGCACAGACTCTGCTGTGGGGGGCGCAGTGGGGGTCTGTGCCGGAATAGCACCTGATAGGAAATCACCGGAGATAGGCAGAATGGTTTGGGGGGGGGGGGGGGAGGAGACAGCTTCTACACTGAAGCAGGAGAGTATTATCCCTTCCAAAAGTTTGTTTATTTATTTTTTTTCCAGGAAGTACTATGATACCTCTGGACATTCATGTCACCTATATTAATGTCTTGTGTCCAGTCTGAATCATGTGGTTTTGTCGCACCAGCTCTGCCCATGTTCCTCACTTTTGACCTACATGACTTCTGCACTTGGAGTACTGCACATCACCTACGCAGAGAATTCCCAACATGCCAAATTGGGAGGCTTTTGCAATTGGTGGTAGATCCCCAGGCTCCATGGGCCTGGCAGATTTGAACCTCATGTCTGGAAGTGAAAGGCAGATTTGTTAATTGAGCGTCTTTTGAGTCTTTTCAGAAACAGAAAAACTTTTGCAACAACAGGAAAATGGGAGTGGGGCTCAGTTCCTGGCTTTCCTGTGCACTTTCCTAACACTGTCACAGTCATAGCTATTTGGTTTTTTTATTTCAGCTTTGGCTGGATTTGAATAAAAACCCACCCAACCTATGCAGAAAAGGCAGAAGACTGAAGACCTGGGAAAGCTGTGAGATTTGAATAGTCCCAGGTGACGTCATTGTGCTACGCACACTGGTCTTTGATTACTGGCTTCTGCTTTTTAACTGAGACCACAACTATGATTTATATGTGTGATTACTAAAGTCACCTGGGTATCTTTTCCATTATTAATGCCATTGCCATCTCCTAGGGCTTTTATGTTGAATGATGGATTGATTTGTAGCATGTTTGGTGGGACCTGGGATTTCTTCTGGGGTGATTTCTTACGCATTGAGCTTAGAAAACAGTTGAAGAAATTTGGTAAATAATTTTTCTGAAGATGATATTGAACATTCTGGAGGCTTTATAGAAATCTCTTAGAGAAACAGGAAATGGCATCTTCTGTGGCTGACCCTCTCTGTATCAGATTGTACCTCCCCATTAGTATTAATGAATTACCAGACATTTCTATATATCGACACACTACGCAATGGGGAGGGGAAGTCCATAGCATATGCTGAAGGTATTCATTACTGCAACCCGTCTATCGAGCCTACATTTTCAAAAGTGTCTAGCAAAGTCATGGTGGATACTCAGTCTTTGGGTGTCCAACATAAGACACCTACTCTCTGAAAACCAGGTCCTTCTCAGCTGACTCAAGTTTGGCACCTAAAATCACCAGTCAGTTTTGAAATTTGAGGGCATCTGTATAAACACAAAAGCACCTATTATGGGCCAGATTCACTGATATGCTCAGGTGGTTTTGCACTGTTCCAGTGATGCAAAGGAACCATCAAACCATCTTAACTAACGGGTTGAAGTTGGGTTTATGGCTGCTCTGCACTAATAGAATGGTGTAAAGCCGTCGGGCTGTATTAGTCTTGCATTTGCCATGGATTGCTTCTACACATGAAACTGAATGAGGGAGAAGCCATGTAGAGTTGCTAAGATAGCCATCAAATGACCATTTTCTTAAAAAGAAGTCCTCATCAAAATATACTTGTAGTGTGTTTTCCATTACTACCTTGCGAAAATAATTTGGGTGACTAAAATTGTTGCTGATCAGTGTGTGTGTGTGTGTGTGTGTGTGCGCGCGCACGCCTGCTTGCCATCAAACGCATTCAGAAATCTCATGGCTGCATTTTCAGAGTGTTGTCACTTTCTTGCCTATTGTAAATGCACGGCTTTGTTGTCTTTCCCAAAGTTAAGCAGCCTCATTAGAGCTCAGCCTAGGAGCTGTGTTACTGCGCTACCACTCAAGAAGTAATTTACCTTTTCTTCCCCTGGCTTCTGAAAAACTTGTCACGGTGATCCTCAAAATAAGTTCCTAGCTTCTTTCCCCCCCTGTTGTTGCCTCGTGTCACTACTGCTGAGACAACTTCTAACAAGGTGGGGGACGTGATGTCTTTTATTGGACCAACTTCTGTTGGTGAGAGAGACAAGCGTTGGAGCTTCTTCAGCTCTGTGTGGCTCGAACGGTTGTCTCTCTCACGAACAGAAGCTGGCCCAATAGAAGACATTACCTCTCCCACCTTGTCTCTCTAATCTCCTGGGACCAACATGTGGGGGAAAATTAAACTAGCCCTATTAGTCTAAGCTGATGTGTGGGTGACTTTTTCCATGACAAACATGACCACAACAACACTGCATACAACTAGCTATAACAGAGATAGCACTCGGGAGAGGCTGCTGCAGTTTAGTTTCATTTACCCTGCCGGGCAGAATTTCCTTTCAATAACCATCTCAATGATATCAATAACTTACACTCAGCGTACCTGGGAAGTTTACTATCTATTTGTTTACTAGCAAAGTCCAAACTCCTGTGATGTTTTTGTTTGTTTGTTTGAGAGCTTTAAGCAACCCCATCAATTACCCGAGACAATTAGATTACCTGCATCCACTGGAGTGCCTTCACATCATCATACTTTCAATGAGACAGTATTTGCCAGAATTGCAGTTAAAGTATCAGGAGTGGCATACACTCGAGTCCTACCTTATGCATGACATCATTTAAAAGCTTAGAAATGCAGGGCACTGCACCCTTTTTCCTTTGCCAATTTCACCTTCTAGACAAAAGTTTTCTAATTCTGGGCCAAAGGTCTCCTGTTGTCAGAAAGTAAACACCTCATTGGACCAGCTCTTTAGCTAGAGTAAACTGGAATGGCTCCGTTGAAATCACTCCCAGTAAATTTGGGTCCCAGGTTACTGGGAACCCTTCATTAACAGACCATTGAAGAGTTGACTACTAAAGGAAAGGACAATCAGCTTACTGGATACACTCAGCATGTCCATAGACAGAGAAAGTGACAGCCCTACCCCAAGGAGCAATCTACCAGCTTGCCACACCTTGGCTGCAGTCTCTACATTGGCTGTTCTGCTGTCATGCTCTGGAGCGTGGAATGGATCTTTCCAGGCTATGACACCTTTTAATATCACGTGTGAGGAATGGGGCGGAGAAGACTCTGAATATGGATGTTTAGATGACCATGGGGGAATGTTGCTATATTCTTTGTTTTACCAGTGTGAATGTTGCTATATTTTTATTGTGTCTGCAAACAGCACCTGCTGGCATTAGACAGAGAGTGCCACAGCTATCCGTGTTCTGTTCCTGGCTCTGCCTCTGATCTATTGTAAGTCCTTTCCTCTCTCTGGGCCTTGATTTCCCTCCCACCTTTTGTCTGTCTCATCTATTTAGACTGCACACTCTTTGGGGGCAGGGGCTGCCTCTTACAGCATGTTTGTACAGCACCCAGTACAGTAAGGCCCGGATCTTAGCTAGGGTATCTAGCCACTAATGTGACCTAAATAAGCAGGCCATGCATAGCACCATGAAGATGGTGCTCCTGGGAATGGCAGCATAGCAGAGCCCGTGCAGTGGAATGGGTTTGGCCAGCCAGATATTCTCCAGCCCTGAACCGCCCAGTTTATAATGTTCTCCAGGCGTTTCACTGGGAGCTGCGTTGAAGAGCTGACCTTGCAGACTCCATCCCTAAGGTGCAGTATACAAGGAAGTCCAGCTGCAGGTGGGTAGGCAAAGCCCCAGGGCTGGCTTGGTCAGAACATATGAAGCTGGCCTCTCACGACAGGGGCCTGAAACGGAGTATCAAAAGGCAGCCGCTGGGAATGGAGATAGAGCATGGGTGATTAAATGGTAACACCTGCCCTGAGAGCAACCCTCAGTTGTCCGGGGAGTCTGGGTGGAGACCGGAAGCCCACGAACGAGGCTATTTATTCAGCTTTAAACACCAGAACAGTCTTGCCTTGGCGACCTTTTCAAGGCACTCAGACCCTCTACGGTATCTCTGAATTACTGACTGCAAACAGCAACATTCTCACTTCATTTATCTGCAGTGGCTGATTTGCTATAATTTCTTCTTGCTGTGTCAAGAGGAGGGGGGCGAGGTGGGAGTGAGAGCGTGCATTTCGTTAAGGACTTCAGAGTCGGAGAATCAAATCTGGATTCATTACCGCTAAAGTGGATGGAGTTTCACCTCTCGGAGCTAAAGGGTAAATCTATTTCTTCTGAAAAATTACATTTATTACAACCATGCTTGAAAAATATATCAGCTATCAGGAGTCTCAAAGAGATAAAAAAACACCCTGATGCTGTGAAATGTATGTGGTCAAACTAAAAAAATAAACCAGTACAGAACATTATACAGACAGCCCCACAAAGCCTGGAGAGAAGGCTCACACATGCCCAGGGCCAGTTGCCTGCACCTCTGAGATAACCAGTTTGCCAACATCTGTCACTTTCTAAACGTTACCATTTAATTATTTATAGGTTTCACATTTTACCTTTCCTCTCCCGGACTCTCTGCTGCGCCGACCATCACTTTGGAGAGATTTCAGCCCTGAGAAGAACACAGAGAATTGAAAATGTAAAACTGACGTCTAGCTTGAGGTTCTGGACCTTCAGCCTATCCCTCCAAAACTAGAGGCTTCTCCAGGGGCATAAACTGGAACAATCTGACTCCACTTCTGCTTAGCTTGGAGTGAAATCATTTTAGGAAACTGCTTCCCTGAGGAATAAAGCTGCAGCAGTACTTGGGACTGATTGGTGCCCACTAATTGGACCATGAACTTGCTCAGAAAGTAGAAGCTGCTGGTAGGGCACGAACCCTATTGTGTTTAGAGGGAACTGTAGGGAAAACAGTAAATCTCATGCTGCATTTTTCTCCATTAATGTAACAAAATGTCTTTCTGTGCCTCCTGCATTGCTTCTCAATTGGAAACAACAGGGGTCTCACCACGCAGCGGAGGAAATGTATTATGCAACCTGATTCATAACCATCCATCCATGTTCCTCCTAAAATCATTTGTGGTTTCATACCACAAGGGTGTTAATTTGGGTAGCTGCTTTTGATTTAAAGCTTGACATTTCTACCTGGTGCCAGCCCTGCATGGGGTAGAGAGGACCCCACTGGAGACTAACAGATATTAATGGTATTTGCAATGCAAACCAGCCTGGGGTTTGTTTCTGCATGGCTTGTTTTTGTTTGACTTTACAGCAGGAGATACTCAAACTCGGCTCTATCCAAAGTCACCTTATCAACTGAGGCTGAGTTATTCTTTATAAAATGGAGCAGACTGCTGCTCCCCTGCTCTTTCATAAGGCACCGTGGCCTACAGATAGTACTACGGCTCTCAGCCTCCATTGCTGCTTGCTACATCCTTCTCTGAGCAATGACTGCTGGGCTCAGGATGGCACAATGCCTGCTGGGATTTGTAGTCTCCAAAGGACATATTGGCCTGCAAGAGGAGAGACTGATTCCAATCTATCTAGTTGATGCCACAATTGAGCCCACTTTGTTTTATTCAAAAAGCAGCTTTTAATAAGGGGAAAGCTTGTAAACTGTTGATAATGCACCTTTATTCCTAATAACCTCTTATCTTCTACTTTGTTTGGTTAGGAAAGGTAAAAAAAACCTCTCTCTTTTCTTTTTCGTCATCCAGGTTATTAGAGAAATAAAATATTCTGCAGATCAGTTGATTGATGAACTATTAAATGACCCTTGAGCCAGTCTGCCGAAGAACTGGCTGATAAATAAATGGGATGGGTATTCTACAGGGCTCCCTGCCTTCAGCAGCCTCCAGGATCAGATGAATAGTACACATATTTTTGAGGAGTTTGCTTTTCATGTAAGCAGAACTTTCCCTTTCTTAATTTAATTTCATCCCTTCTTGATACACCCCTTTGTGCCCCCCTAAATCACCCTTACATAGTTGTGATGCACATTTACCAGCCCAGGCATAATATCTACTCCCTGCCCTTTGCCCTGATGATTGGTAATTAAAACATTAGCAATATTTTATTCAGACGTGCGGATCTTTTATGCCTTTGGAGTGAACAACCAAATAGAATCGTTCGAGGTTGCCCTGAAGAACACTTTCCATTCATGGGGTTTGTGCAGACTCACCACTTACCCTGGCCAACATGAGCATATTCCCCTCTTTTAGTCTTTCCTCATAATTCGGGTCTTCCCCCTCATCTCCTCTTAATGTTGTAGCTTTTCTCTGAATTGCCTTTGATCTGTCACTATCTTTCTGGTGCCAGGATGTTCAGAACTGAACACACTATTCCCTGTGCGGGTGCACCAGAGCTCCATAGAGGGGTCCTGATGTATGATGCGATCCTATAGCTGTGCATAGCATTGACCATTTCTGCTGCCATCACACCACATACCCATGGCAAGTTTACTGTCTCTTTTAGCATTCTGGAATCCCAGGCTTCTCCCTCCTACCACTTGTTTTGTGCTTACTGACTCAAGTTGACTGGATTTGTCAATCTCTGTAGGAATTACTATTATTATTTATTTGTATTATCATAGTACCTAGGAGCTGCAGGCATGGACCAGGACCCCATTGTGCTAGGAGCTGTACAGACACAGAAGAATGATGGATATTTTTATATGCTAACTATGGGCCAGATTTCCAAACACCTGGCCATGAACATCCCATCATCAGAACTAGAAGACAAGCCTCTGAGTGTCAAGTGCCCGGCAAGCCTTATGCTAAAGGCCTTCATTTCCCAGACTTTCAAGGCCCGCTTATTCCCACCTCAGGGCAGCACCCTCTCGGTGGAGTTCCTTCTCCTCCTATTTCACACGACTCCCCCAAGTCCCTTTAACAAGTCTGTTTTAGCAGGAGAGGTAATTTTCAGGGGGTCAGTTTGTTCTTATGGCTGGGGCTAAAACCGCTGCCCATTTGGCTAACTGACATGGATGGCCTGGTTAGGGGCGAGGCAAGGATAGCCTCAGCTAAGTCTATATGGTATTGTCTGGGCTACTCTCCATAAACCAGCCAGTGTGGGCAGGTCCCCACTGCTTGTGTGCAACCGTGGGACAAGAAGCCAGCCTGGGAAGAACCCACAGCACACCTGTGCAGTCGCACAGCAATAGGCCAACAGCTGCACACCCCTGCTGCTTGTATGCAACCAGGCCACAACAAACCAGCATGTGCAGAGCCTCACCACTGATGGGCAACCGTACGAAAACAAGAGAATGAGAGAGATTCATGGAGGTTAAGTCCATTAATGGCTATTAGCCAGGATGGGTAAGGAATGGTGTCCCTGGCCTCTGTGTGTCGGAGGGTAGTGATGATCGGCAGGAGAGAGATCACTTGATCATTACCTGTTAGGTTCACTCCCTCTGGGGCACCTGGCATTGGCCACTGTTGGTAGACAAGATACTGGTCTGGATGGACCTTTGGTGTGACCCAGTCTGGCCGTTCTTATGTTCTTAAGTCAGCATCTTCAGCAGCCCCGCAACACACGAGCATCACTACGAAAAGCAGCCAGCTTGGACACTCACATCCGAAGGGAGAAAATTAACGAGGGAATTGAGTTTCAGTGTCACGCTTCCAAGGAGCAATTCTAAATGACAATCCGGGGGGGGTGGGGGAGGAGGAGGGGAGATGATTTTTTAAAATGATGAAAAATAATCTCTGAAGTGCCCTTTTTAACATAATTTAAATGCAGCTTCACTGTGTAACTTCTTTATGCATGTCCAAAATCATTTGTTGGAACAGCTTATAAAGGCTATCACTTCACATGCTGATGAGTAGCTGTCTTACAGTCATGTCTCTTAATGTTTGTATAAATGGTCCTCACTTGATCTTACTTTTATTGGAGAGCTGAGAAATTTGAGCAGCAGAAAAACCCCCCTTTAGGGGAACAAAACAACAACTAAAAAGATAAAGCAATTCTCAGCTCTGACGGAAGATGTATCCTTTTTCTGCTCATTATAAAATACTTATTATCTCCCTTTATCTCCAAGCCAACAGTGTTATTTCAATTTAACAGTGTCTGAGAAATGCAAGGAAATATAATAACAGGGCCATAGATGCACTATTTAATGTCAGAATGACAGATGCTTCAATTAGGCAGACAGGGCTATTTTTTCCCAAAATAGATAAAGATGAAATTTTTATAAGATTGTGCTGTTTGTGTTTATGGTACTGCACTGTTATAAGCTTCCATTACAACATAAATTAAAATAAAACCTCCTATTTCAATGGAAGCCCAAATAGGTTTGCCAATAATTTTGCAGCTCATAAAAGCATTTTATCCAAAAGCTGCCCTCCTCTTCCCTCTATTGCACTGACTTATTGCCTCCTGCATCATTGGAACTGGAAGGTGTATGGTGCATGTGACTCTGAAGTGTAAACCTGTTTTTTGAGGGTGGATTCAAATCCCTCTCCTCAGTTTATAGGGTGTGTGCTAATTAGCTTCACCCTTCACCAGCATGGTTTGTGTTTTGCTCCCTCCTGCGTGCTAGGGGCTTATCAGAGAGCGTCAAGCTGACGGAGCAAGAATCACATGGAATCCTGCCTGTTACTTTGATGTCTCTGAGATAAATTACCAGGGCCCCTGTTGCATTTTTCCTTCTGCAGAGTCAGGCTTTTGGACTCGGACTTAGAGCGGGTCAAAAAGCCCAAGAAACTGCTTGCAAACATTTTCACACACTTTTAGTTTGTTTCTTTCTTGATTTTTTTTTCCAGCCTGCTCTAATCAGAATTGTCCTAGAGTTCAGGCCAGATGGGACCAGATCATCTCGTCTGTCCTCCTGTATGTCACAGGCCACCAACATCACCCAGCGCCCACAAACTAAACCTGACAATGGAAAGGTGACCAAAGAATTAGAGCCCACTGGGTGTTCTGTGTCACCAGTGGAGAATAGGAGGGACTGAGGTGCACCAATGCTTGAGCCCCCTGCAATGGCAGGGAAAGTATTAAGTGAGTTATAGTCAGATAATCCTAGCAAGTGACCTGCACCCACACGGTGCAGAGGGAGGTGAATCCCCTACTCCCAAGGTCACTGCCAATCTGACCTGGGGAGAATTCCTTCCCAACACCACATATGACTATCAGTTAGACCCTGAGCCAGCCCAGCACCTGAGAGAGAGCCCTGGCCCTTCCCATCCAATATACCATCTCTAGCTGTGGCCATCCCCGATGCTTCAGAGGAAGGAGATAAAAAATACATTGGGGGCAAAAATCCCTTCCTGACCCTGACCGGTGGCCAGCTGAAACCCTGAAGCATGAGCTTTGGGAACATAACACATAAACCAGAAGTGAGCCCCCAGGCTGTTGAGCCCTGCCCCTCACCATCAGAAGCAACCCTATCACACAGTCGCACTCATACATTTGTCCATCTCTTTCTTAAAACTAAGTTGTTTGTCCCCACAACTCCTTTTGGGAGGCTGTTCCAAAACCTCACCCCTCTTAGAAACTTTTTCTAATTTCCAGCCTGGATTCATTTTTGGCCAGTTTATTTCCATTTGTTCTTGTGCCAACTTTGTCCTTTAGCTTAAATAGCTCTTCACCCTCCCTGGTGTTTATCTGCTTGATGTATTTATACAGAGCAATCATATCCTCTCTCAGCCTTTGTCTTTTATTTATTTATTTATTTATGCTAGATTAAACAAGACAAGCTCTTCTGGGGTCTTCCCCAAAGACAGGCCCTCCATTCCCCTGATCATCCTTGTCGCTCTTCTCGGCACCTGTTCCACTTTAAATTCATCTTCCTTGAGCACAGGGGACCAGAATTATCCCTTCTCAATCCTTTTGTGTGACCTCTTCTTGGGCGTCCTGTGGCAGGCTCCCAGGGACAACGCTTGCCTTGTAGATTTTTCTCTTGATAAATAAAAACTCACTGCTGTACAGGGGCACTCAGCACAAGGCCTAGCCACCACCTCAGCCCACTTAGGACCCCAGTGATACATAGGGCTCCTACATGCTCTCCCACAGGGTAAATCCACCCTATGTTAGTACAGTGAAACCTGCAGCAAGGATCCTGGGGCTTTGTTTTCCTCTTGCTGGCACCAGTGTTTAAACCAGCAGCAGCCCAAATGAAACACACAGAATGACACAGATGTAAAATATATAAGCCAAAGGGGATCAGAATTCCTACCTCTAACAGGCAACCACCTGCTTTCAAGGACCCCGGGCTTTCAGTACAATTTGGCTTGACCTGCGGTTAAAGAACCTCCTCCACTAGGCAACGGACTTTTGTTGGGTTGTTTCGGTACAGATTGTCTTTGGTCTCCCCCGCCTTTTTTGGTGGTTGGGCTTATTACACTGCTCATTTTTTCTCCCTGGAGCTGTTGAGGAGGCAAATTCATTTTTTTCCTGCATTGCTCCCCTTGGTTGGGGGGTGGAAGAGCTGATTTGGGGGTCCAATCCTGCAAGGTGCTGAGCACACCTCAGTGGCCATTGAATTCAGTGGGTATTTGGATGCTTTGCAGCCTCTGGGCCTCAAGCTCATGAGGGCGGTGAGACCGCGCTGCAGGATCACAAGCGTGTGGCAGGCGAAGTCGCAGTCACTCCCCACCTGTTCCATGTTTCCCGTTAACGAGGTACCTAGACCTGAGCAGAGAGACACAGAAAAATATGGGCAGCAATTTGGAAGCTGACTCACTGGTGTTCCGTTGCAGTCCTCATTACCAGAGAGCCAGTGCAAACAGCTCCTCACCACGCAAGCTGCACTTTCTCCAAATGTGTTTCAGAGCATTGCTGAATGCCTGCTAATGTTTGTGTTTAACCACGTCTGTCTACCAACACATCTAGTGGGATTCTATTTAATTTCCTTCTTCAAACAGTGCATCTGCTTAATGTAAACCAATTAGACAGTTTCTCCTTCTAGGAAACCATGAGGCATAATCAAGAAAATGCAATTTGTTTGCCTTTCACAAATACATATTTTAACACAACCGCGGGAAAATAGAGTTCTGTGGAGCCACAAAAACAAAATAAAGCATATTAAAGCAAGCATGTGCTATGTACATATGGTCTCATTTAAGCCCAGGAAGGTCAGGAAATGCCAGCTTGGACCTGGGAATTCAAGTTCGCATTGACACTGTACTGCTAAACTAAACAGGGTCTGATCAACATGCGGGGACCTTCACTGACACATCTGTGACTGGTGGCCAGAGGGGGCCATTAGAAACGTACACTACCTGCTCCCTCTTTCCAAGATAAAGCATTATGTTCTCCTGAGGCGTTGTTTACACTCCATCTGGCACCAGTTTACTTAAACTGGTGCAGCCCCTGTGGGAACACATTTATTTTGGTCTAAGAAGGGCTTCTTCCAGTTTAGCTTAAACGGATTCCCAGTCGACTTAAACTGAATCAAAATAAGCCCCTCTTAAACTGAAATAAGAGCGTCTACACAGTTCAGTTAAACCAGTGCAACTCTGCATATAGTCTAGCCCCGGGTGTCCAGCCCCTGCTGGGTCAATGAATGAACGTCCCAGCTCAGATTCCTCATTTTGGAAAATCAGTGTGTTGTGGCAGATGCAGCTGCACATGGGATGCAGGGTGGTTAATGGACTGGAAGGCAGTGCCAAGAAGTCTGATGGAATATGCCAGCCAGCAGCCAGTCATGCATCAATTTAAAATAAAAAATGTCCAGGGAGGTGACTATTTACCCCTGCGTGAAAACCACATGGAACTTGATCATAATCTCCCAATTCAGAACCCTTGCTAGAGTTTGGCATTGTTTTTAATGATCAGAATGGAGTAACAGGGTTATTCCCCAGACAGACTCCCATGCCCATTGTCTCTATTATCATCAGTCTTAACTCACTGGTGCTGGGCACGTTCCTGGGAGGGTGTTGAAATAAAAGTGTGACACACAGGAGTTGGTCACAGATTGGGCTTTGTCTTCTGGCTGCAAGAACTGGACATGGCTCAGAGTTGCCAGAGGCTAATATCTCTTTGTCACCTGTCCGGGTCAGTACGTGGTTCCTGTTATCAGGTCAGGCCGCCCCTTCCTTGGTAGTTGCATTTGAGGAATTCTTGGAGTGCTCAGTACATCTGTGAGTAAACTCCAATTGCAGGCAGTGACCCAAGTCGTCAGCTGATCAGGGGCGTCAGGCTGAGACGCTGCAGAACACACAAGTACCTGCAGAGTTCAATGGCAACGGAGCTGCGTTCAGCGCCTGCAGGATTGGGCTCCAGGTTCTCAAGGACGCTGGTGTAGCTTTATTCTGAGTTGCTGGATGAGACAGGTTCTGTTTGTTCTCTAACGACAGTAAAGACCCCTAAGTGCTCTTTGTAAGCAAGGGCCTTTGCCCTGGTGTTCCTGCTCTCCACCATGCCACTGTTGTATGGGGTGTGCCATGCGCTGCTTAGCTGCTGCTCTCCGTTGCTCAGGGGCTGTTTTTCAGTGGTGCTCATCATGTGTAATGACGTCTTCCCAATGTGCCCACTGCTGGTTCTGTATCCTGTTTAGGACTTTCCTGTTGTACAGAAGCCAGCTGTCTATATAATCACTTGAGAAATAGTCACAAAGCTCTCCCATCTGATATTATGAGCAGTGTGAGGGCAAAGGTGAGGGAAGCTAAGACTGGGATTAGACACCAGGCCATCTCTCAATCACCCATACACATGCGTTATCCAAAATAACTGTCACTCAGCCAGTATTTCCTCCTGGCTTCCCTCAGTGGATTATTCCTGTAATACAGTTGCTTTATAGCTGTATAACATTTGAGGGCAGATTTGTTTCCCCAGCCATTTTTCTTATGTTACCATTGGTTAACATTGGTCAGGACCTTGTAGTGGCCCATAGCTTTGAGTTTCTTTTCTTTTTGGTTATACGAGTGACCTCTTTAAGGCTTTGCAGAATTTATACTAATCTTATCTGCTAATGACTTCGGTTTTTCCCCTTTTATTTTATCCAAGATTATCTGTGTAGGCCGATTGTGAAATGTTCTCAAAGGATGTTATTAAGAATTTGTTATTCCTCCTTTTGCAACTGCAAGACAAAAAGCATTACTGAAGGCACGATACATTTGCTGGCACTCCATCAACCAGCAGCCAAAGTCTCTTTGACTGAATATTTTGTGTTCTTTGTTTTGGCTTTTGGGATATTATATGTGAAATAAACACTGCTCAAAAAATCATTTAGTACAAAGAGTTGCCAATAGTCAGAGATAAAGTGAGCAGGATCATATTAACCTATCATCCTGAAACATCAAAGGGAATAGCAAGTACTGAACATAAATGGCTGCCTCTAGTCTTCAAGTACAGAGACATAGCTGCATTAAGTACTTATTACAAAGGATTTGTTTTAAGTATAATTAGTATGATCTCTTCACTGGAGAGCATAGTCTAGTGGTTAGAGTAGGGGGGTGTTAGACTGGTTGTCAAACCTGGATTCCTTTTTCCCATTTTTCATTTGCTGCATTACTCTAGGCAAGTTACTTCACTTCTGTATGGCTCAGTTTACTCCCCTATTAAATGGGGATAATGCTACTTACCTACATATATGGGTTTAAGACCTACTCACTTAATCAAAACATTTCCCCTAATTAGACATCAGGGTTTAACTTGGCTTGTTCAATGCTATATTATTTTCTGTTCATCATTCATAGGATCAAAATTTTGTTTCTATGATATTTGTGAAAAGAGAATTTCAGGTCTGATGCTGAGAGTCATTTATTCAAGCAACAAAATGTGTTTTGTGGTATAGTAAGCTTAATTTTGAGCAGAAATGGCAGTACTGTATAAAGATTAGCCCAGAGGTAATTCCATGCATCTCAGTGGACCAGTCATAAAGCCTGAATAGTGAATTTCCAATATGAATTAATTAGCTGAATAAGCCTTGTGAATGATCCACAGGCTCCAGCATATTCATAAAAAAATGTTTGACAAATAATTTCAAATGAAAAATTAGTGCAGATGATCAGAAAACAATCAAAACAAATTTTCTATATGCTTTTCAGCTTTTCATTGAAATTTCATTTTGTCTGAAATTTCCCTTCCACCTCCACAAGTCCCTGATCCAGCAAAGCATTTAAGCTTGTGCTTAACATCAAAGGGCCGTCCATGAGTCGACTCCTCTGCCTCAATTAAATGTGTGTTTAAATGCTTTATTAGTTTGGGGGTCCAAATTAGTAAACACTGTGGGTTTTTTTGGCAAATAATTAGCACACAGGAAAAGGTGTTGAATTAACTGAAAAAAATAGTTTGCAAAAAATCATTTGACCATCTTTAATTAAGATCCTCAACTAATCTAACTTTTCCCCACATTTACTGGTGGTCTGGAGTGGAGTTTTGGATCTAATCTAATCTAACCTAATCCATAAAGGCAGAGACAACATTTAGGTCCATGTCCAAATTCAGATATAAGCTTCTCCAAAGTTTGGGGCTGAGACTTTGGGCTGTGCCTATCTCTAACTTAAAATATCACCATTTCATTAGGAAACACCCATCTAACTTCAGTCTTTTCACTTCTTGATTCAGATCTTTGAAGAAAAAGAAAAAATCTGAACTTTCCAGTCTTTTGTGGTGTATGTCCCTGGCAAAATGACTTTGCCGTTTCCCTTTGTAGTGAAATGCAATTTTATGTCACTTCAACCCCATGTGATACCACAGGCAATAACCTTTTAAGATACATGAAAGTTGCTGATGACACTTACTATAGAGTTTACTTTAGATGCCTTCTGGTAAATTTCTGCTTCAAGATGTGCATAAGCTATCTGTGAGCCCTTGAAATATCTGAAGGTCTCATCTTTTTATCTCTGCTAAATTCCATGGCATATGTGTAGAGTAACTAGGTCAAGGAATAGTCAACAGAAAAGTTATGTCTGTATTTACTCAGGAAATTATATATGTAGCTTGGATTATGCATGAATTTAAAAAAGTCTACAATAGATACATAATAAACATTTCATGTTTGCCAGTTATTTTAATGGTGGCAATCTAGCCAGCTGGATTGTTCCACAAGAGTTAAAGTACAGGACAAGCTTCCTGACTTTCAGCATAATTGCTGCAAAAGAAAATACTGCAAATGGAAATCAGAACTGACACCAGATTACAATCGGCCTTGAGAATTGCCTGGTGAACTTTGTAGTGAGGGGATGTGCAGGAGAAAGTTCTTGCTTTTTAGCAGAGCAACCCAAACAACATGAAATAATGTATAGTCATAGCCAGACTAGAGCTGTGAACTGCACTGAAGCACGTAAAAGAATCAGATTTTCCACAAATGAAAATGCTATATAAGGCCATGTCAGGCTATTTCACGGCCGCTCCATTCCTTCCAGCTTGCAGCCTTTTGCACCTACAGGGTGGATGGCTCCACGTTAGGGTTACCATATCTAACAAATAAAAAAAGAGGACCCTCCACGGGCCCTGACTCTGCCCATTTCCCCACCCCAGCCCCGCCCCAACTCCGCCCCCTCCTCCCTCCCACTCCCAGCCACGCGGAAAGGGCTGCCTGAGCGCTACTGGCTTCACGGTTTGCCGGGCAGCCCCCAGACCCTGCGCCCCCAGCCGGCGCTTCCCCAGCGCAGCTGGAGCCCGGGAGGGGAAGCACCCAGCCGGGGGCGCAGGGTCTGGCGGCTGCCCGGCAAACCATGAAGCCGGTAGCACTTGGGCTTCGGGCAGCCCCCTTGCCTCCGGACCCTGCGCCACCAGCCGGGCACTTCCCCTCCCGGGCTCCGGCGGCGCAGGGTCCGGAGGCATGGGGGCTGCCCGAAGCCGGTAGCGCTCGGGCAGCCCGCCTCTTAAACAGAGCCGAAGAGTCGGGGAGGAGCAGAGCGGCCGCGGCCGGAGGCTCTGCTCCTCCCCTGACCCTGACTCTTCGGCTCTGTTTAAGAGCCGAGCTGCCCGAGCGCTACCGGCTTCGGGCAGCCCCCATGCCTCCGGACCCTGCGCCGCCGGAGCCCGGGAGGGGAAGTGCCCGGCCGGCGGCTGGGGTCCGGAGGCAAGGAGGCTGCCTGAAGCCCATAGCGCTCGGGCAGCTCGGCTCTTAAACAGAGCCGAAGAGTCAGGGGAGGAGCAGAGCCGCCATTTTCCCGGACATGTTCGGCTTTTTGGCAATTCCCCCCGGACAGGGGGTTGAGTGCCGAAAAGCCGGACATGTCCGGGAAAAAGAGGACGTATGGTAACCCTACTCCACGTTAACCGGGCACAGGGTTGACACTTGAAAAGGAGCTTTCCTATCTCACTAGCTCCGTGATGTGCTGGAGTTGGTAATGTGTTTTATACAGAGACTCATGCTCGCGAGAGGTTTTATACATAGACTCGCCCTGTGAAGGGTGCTGAGGGGAGGTGTTTAGTTTCCCCAGGTTCCTGGGTGGGGAGGTATGTATCCTACATACAAGGAAAGCAACTCTTTAAATCTTTGTTACCATTCCTGCACCTGCCTGGCAGGGTGCTCAGCCAAAGGGATGTGGCTCCTTTCAAACAGCTCTGCTGAGTTAAAACAAGTCCTGTGACCTGAAGGTAGGTGTAGACAATACTGCTGCTCCTGGACAGAGGGCCATATTCTGATCTCAGTTGCATAAGTCTGGTGTAACTCCAGTGATGTCAAAACATTTACAGTGGGGTAAATCGGAGGATTCAGCTGAGCACTTATTTCACTACAAGCTTTTATTCTCATTATTAATCATTTTTAAATAGCATCTTTTCCCTGTATTGACTCCAAAAATAGGCAAATACACCATCTTTGCTCCATGGCTTAGGCAATGTTAAAGGTCAGTTAGTGCACAAAATAAATCAGTTACTCCAGCTCATCAGTTCGTGTGCCATATCTGAACTGATATATTGTATTGGGCAATACTGTGTGTTTGCTTTCTGAATAGTTTGCCTGGCATATTGATATTATTTATGGCTTCGTTCTGACTTTAATTGTTTCAATCTTGTATATTTTAGTCATTTAATCTGTATTTGATTAGTCATAAAGTGCCCAGATACTTTGGTAGCTAGGCATTATAAAAATATTTATTATTATACTTCAAGCAAAACAAGCATTACTTTAATTTATTTGTTAATCACTTTTCAAATTCCAAGGAAACATCTGTGCAGATTTGCAATTAAGGTGGCGTATAGCTGCAGAAAGATTTCCCTAGACTTTCTGTAAATAGAGCCTGAGTTTATTCTGTAATTTTTTCAATATTCCTGAACAATTATAATCCTTTCCCTTTGCTGTAGACCATTAGCCGTCATATCCCATATGACTGTTGACTTATTTAACCAACAGGATTTAATTACTCAAAAGTGAGACCTTTTCTTTTTCAAACTTGTCAGCCAGCGAATAATTTAGTTAGGGGCTAGTCTTTCTCCCAGCGACGCTCTGGAGCAAAGGTTTCATTGACTTCTGTAGGTCATAAACCAGGCCATTAGTCACACTGGGAGCCTGACAAGTCTTTGCCTCCATCATTTGAATAAACTGCCTGGAAAAGCAGAAAGACTTGTTTCTGAGTTGGAAACCTTGTTTCATGATAGCTGCAATCCTGTAAAATGCTCAGCACTCCACAGCTCCCACTGATTTCAGGGCACTTTGCAGGATCTGGATGATTATGTCAAATAGGAGTTAATTAGATTTTCCACTGGTAATTCTGCTCATTTTTCCTCCTGGCTGTTTTGTAAGGAGGCAGCAGTTGGAGCTCTAACACTGGCCAGAACTATGGAGAATGTGTTTGCTGGAAGAACTCACAAGGTGAGGTGGCAGAGTGCCAGAGATGCAGTATAGCATTAGCTGCCAAATGGGACTTTTTTCTTTTGAACCTTACCCAAGAAACCAAAAGTGCTACAGAATGTAATCTAGATCATTTTGTAGCCTTTCATTTTAATCATACAAAGGTCGACTGCTATTACATTTACAAAAAACACAGCGGGTTGACTTCGTTTGTATTCTAGGTACATATCAAACTGTTAATAATTGGATCCCATTGCTAGTGAATAAAATTCTACATGGGGGTGGCTTGTTTTGTTTGCTAACTGGTAGCTTAAAAGACGAGGGCAGATTTAACCACATCTGAGACTAGGATGGTCATAGTTTGGCGTATGCAGAATCAAATGTAGACTTCCTTGACACCTGGCTTCCTAGGAGCCCTGCTCAGCTGGGATCTCTCTTTGTAGATCATGCAGAGGTTAGGAAGAAAGTTGCTAGTTTTTCTTTGAGAAGAAAAAAAGTTTGATCAGTAGCTGCAGTGTGTGAGCCAAACTCACCTGTCGGTCACTGGTTTCAACAGGGTTGTACCAGGGGTACTAAGATGAATCTGGCCAAGCAAATTTTCCAAATGACTCACCTCAATACACACTGAGAAAGCTTAGTGGGGTGGCTCCAATGTTGTGTTGTTTACACTGGCTGACAGGACAGTTCAGGGGATTGCACAGAGCTGTTCACTTCCAGGTCACTGGCTCAAATTCTGCCTGCCAGGTCTCGAGAATTATCTGCCTAATCTGTTAGTGCCATTGGATAGGATTGTCAGGGCTCTCAGGATCTCTGGGGCCACCTTAACGTCTCTGAATAGAAACAGGGCCTGGCTGTTTGACAGTCTGGGAGTATTTTAGACACTCACAGGCTTTGCACTTCTTCAGCCAGGCGGCAGCTCCGTCAGATGCCTGAACTGCTGTTCGCAAAGCCAGTGGGGGTCTAAGCTTGGGCTAAATGTGATACTTTGAAATCACTGCTACATGACACAGTTAACCAGCTTTCGGTGAGATAACATCGCGCAGGGACTACAGCTCAGTGCCAGCAAATCACTTCATCTGAAAAAGACTCCTCTCAACTTTTCAGTGCATCACACTAGGGACGGCTCCCTGAGTAACGTAAATGTCCATTATTTAATATCGATATATTTTAGCATCACTAAGGACGCTGCTTGATTTTAGGAGAGTGACCTAAAAAGCCATCTTGCTAGGCATGTTGCTCAGCAAATGATGGCTTTCAAACACCAATTCTTGCCTTTTTCAGCAAAAAGACTCCCTCGTCTCCCTCACGTACAGGGTGACTTACAGTAGTAACAAGACAAATATAGAGGCTCTTTTTGTCAAGCCTCATTCCTAACCCGAGGAGTGGGATTACTGTATTTCTTCATAATCATGCACTGCTCCCATTGCCTTGATCTATAAATAATATTTGTCACTCTGAGTCCATTTTAAGTTCATCAGCTTTAGTCCCCATCACTGTGTGACAGGACACAGATATTCAATAGATGCTTTAATTCTCAGGAGGAGGAGGAAGATTAACAAGTAATGCTTTTAAATATATCACCTACTGAGGGACTGCAGTGCTATTGACAACTATAAGAAAGGCATTTTTCCCCTTTCAGTCCAGTGAGATCTTGCCTTATACCAGAGCCATAGAGATTTAGGGGCCCTTGGAATGCTGTTATCTCCGTGGATGAGATATTAGCTTAAGTTGTCCTATCCTAGAAGAGAAGAGCAGAAGAAAGGGAGATCAATAAAAGATGCCTCTATGAAATTGAGTGTGGTCTTGCTAGAGGGAGCAAACCATCCCCATCAAAGAATTTATCTTGCTGACAAACTGAAAGTACAATCAATTCTACACTACTCAGAAGTGAGTCAACTTACTGCTATAATTCTTCTACCATACACCCTGCGTGATACTCACTCGCAGAATATAAATTAACTAAAAACATGGGGTGTAGGCAGATGCTGCTGATAAAAGTCTTTTTGATGTGAATTTGGATGATAGAAAAATCACTTTGATTTCCCCCCCGCCCCAGCAATTGAAATGTTAGAGGAAAATGTTAATCCATCTTGCTGGTTAGCTGAGAAATCAGCCCTCTTCACGCCTCCATCTCAGACTTCTGATGTTTCAGATCCTGCTTCCTTAATTCACACTGTTTAGGGTTAGCTAGTAAAATTGAGAAGTGATTAGGGAGGGGCCAACCTCTGGCACCAAGAAACTTCTCTGTAACTTTTCAGACCCTTTGGAGTCTTCAGGGGAGTCTGTTGGGGGTGGTGTTCATCACTGTGTGTCTGAGCTCCTATGGACGGGGCAGGAAGGATAGTCCTGTGGCTAAAACTCAGGACTGGGAGTCATAATATCTGGGCTGTATTCCCAGCTGAGCCCCAGACTGCTTGTGTGTGCTTGGCAGGCCATTTAAACCCTCTGTGCCTCAGTTTCCTCACTTGCAAAAAGGGGATTAATGGTCCCTGACCTACCTTGTTGGAGTGTTCATTCATGTCTGGGAAGAGCTTTGAGATCCCTGTCTGCAAGGTGCTATTGCAGTGCAAAGAAAGCACTGCTTTTATTACTTGCTTGCATTCAGGCATATCCATGTGTGGTCACAGAGGCGGTGACCTCAGAACAGGCTTTTCTTGCTGTGTTTTTGCATTCGGTTTCCAGTTTCTGAACCAGAGGGGGAGAGAATCTCCTTTGAATATTTCAGAACCTTAGAAGGTTTGGTTTGGACGTGGTTCCAGAAGTGCAAGGGAGACGTGAGGACAGAAGGTCCTTATTGCTGTCAGAACTGGCTCACCCAGCTCACTAGCTCAGCAACAGGGGTCCCATGTTAATGAGAACTTCGAGTCCTCCTCGTGGCAGCAGCTGAACTCAACACTCAAATTCTCACCGAGCGATTGGCAGGGAGTATGGACCGCTGGTCAGTGGCAGTATTTCCTTCAGGCCCGAACACACTGGAACATCACTTTGCTCTGGCACCAATATCTGCCACAGTAACTCCTGGATTTCAGCCCGGAAGCCAGCCCTTAATTGACTGAAGCATCTCTTAAAGATGGGATGAGCCACCGCTGTTGGGCTGCAGTTATGGCTTGAGTCACAGCGGAGAGGAAGCGAGTGTACTCTCTTGTGAATGCCCAGTGCCAGCTGGCTGTCTCTGGGGAGAGCATGATGACTTTCTTGGCATAGATCTCACACAGATACTGCCTGAGTCTATGGAAAGTGACAGCTTTTTGCAGTGCCAAGCCTCCCTGGGACTACTGCCACCTGTAATTGACTCTCCTGGTGTATTCTTGGGGCAACTCACTGTTTAGCCTGAGGCCAGGACACTGCCCAGTCAGCATTCTAGTTTATTTTTTTAACTAAGCCTGGGTTTCCATTAAGGCTTAGGTTTGCCAGATCTCTGATCTGTGACACATGCCAACTAGAATGCATTCTAACCACGCACGGTTTGGTTTGTGTTACACAGCACCATAATGGTTGAGAAAGCATGTGACAAACTGAACACCACTCCTGGGTTGTGTGATCGTCATGTGATGATCCGCCATACACACTGTACCTCTGATGATCGGAGATGGAGATTTCACTCTGGACTATAGGAAAGGAGTTTAGCTCTTAACTTCTGATTGTAGCTGAGGACTATATGAATTTTCAAATGAAACTCGTGAGCCTCTGTTGTTTGTGAACCGCATACAGACAAAATGTGACACCACAACAGAACAAGCTTTGGAAATAAGTATTGTCACACACTGTATGAACAATATCTGTATTATTTCCCTGCCAGCATACTGAATTCAAATGACACTCATTAAGCCGAATACTATGAATTGAAAAACCTAGAAGTGCTGGAGGCAAAAACTGACAGACGAGCTTGTTCTTTGAACAAGCTGAAGGCCAGATGCAAACTAAGTTAGATGGGACTAATTAACGGCTGACAGCTCAGTAGTCGGCTTTCAATTTGTCTGGATATCAAAAAAATATATTTTATTGTAATTTTTTTAAGTAGAAAAACTATGAAAGGAGAGTGTTTCTCTTGCATTTGATTAAATCTTGTTTATCTCCAACATCCTCAGCAACATCTCTCGCATCACTGTCTCCTCTGTAACTATCAGCTGTTTTGAGAAGAGGGCTCTGCAAATTATGAATAAGTAATTAAAACTCAGCACCTACCAGCCCATCAGCATATTAAAGGGACAACCAAGATAAATTGTTCCTACTCTTACCTTCTTCCTAATTAAGCTTTAAAATGTCACAAATTCATCATAGCCAGTAAAAAAACCCCAACAACTTTCTTTAGCCCGTCAAGCTTTGATAATCTACTGAAGGTTTTTTTCTGAGTCTTCAGAGTGCATTCAGTTCTAAGATGCCGTTCAAAAAATTGTTTTATTCATGATAGGCCCTGCGTTAGGCTTCCCAAAATGCCATGTGTCATTCGCCATTTGAAATGGAATGTATATTTATAATCCATCAGCATCCTCAGGACCAAAATTATAAATTCTGTGTTACATCTTAGCAGTTTTATCCCAGTTCTCAAACTTAATATATTTGCTAATAATAAATATATAATGCCACTGGTGTTTCAAAGAGCAACCTCTGGATTTATGAAAGATGGCTTAATTACAAGGAAATTACTGTTGATAGATGATAACAAGCTGTCTGCGCTTTAAAACTGAAGGGGATGCTTGTGTTCATTTTAAACAAAATGTGATTTACAAGGTATTTATGCATAAAGAAGCATGCCGTGGCTCACCACCCTAGGAACATTCTAGAGAAGGCCAGGGGAGGCGGGTGAGCTCAACATGTGGAGTGGAGAAGTATAAGCATGTGATGAACAAATCCATATGTGGAAAGGTTAAATATGATTGGTTAGAGGTTTGTGTTATGTAACTTGTTATGTAAGTGCCATGTGCTATAAAATAGCAATGGGAGGGGTTCCTTGTTGGAGGGATTCTGCCTGATTTTTGTACCCGGGGCTCTCCCTTTGTGCACATTGAATAAAGCCTTGTTGAATTGAATCAAATTGAATCGAATCGAAGACCCTTGATTCTGCCCTGCATCTGACTCATTGGGAACCACAAAATCCCAACAAAACTAACTAAGCACCTTGACCTGGTGGATGGAATGTACAGTATATATTTTCTTGCACATGATAGATTCCATACATGGTAGAGCCAATGTGATACTATTAACTTTCTCTCTACCCCTTTCTTTCACGTCCTGTGAAACATTCCTGCTAATTAGCGGCTTCATAGGAAGATGAAAAATGCCTCCAACCTAACGTTCTTCCTATATATAACAAGCAGAGTTAAATTCTGCCCCTGTGCAAGCAGCCATCATGAAGCCCATTTTTGAGGGATTAAGTGGGATTTGTTGCTGGGGTTTCCAATGGAGTCAAAGGGTGTTAGGCCCCCAAATCCCATTGAATCAATGAGATTCAGGCACCTAACTCCTTTAGGTGCCTCTGAAGAACCCAGCCATTGCGCTGCGGGGGATTTGTGCCAGCTCTGTGCACAGAAGTGAGTTTGTTGTTGCATTGAAATGCTACCAGTTCCTTTGAGATGTTTCAGATGATACCAAGAGGTCAGCAGTACTCCCAGATGAATTTATGATGCTATCCCCTCTGGAACTGCTAACCCCACTAAAGGCTCTGACACTCCCATTATCCTTGCCCGTAGGGACCACAAAACCCAGGGTTATGGTAGCTGGTGCACAGGTGCACAAAGGCACCTTCACACCTTCTCTAATAGCTCCTGCATCTACACAAGGTGGACTGAGTTTACCGCTAGCATGCATGTGCCTAGCACAATCAAACCTGGTTTTAACACAGTATGGAGATTTATCCTTCTCTCTTTGCTTCTCTTTCATTTTGGTTGCATGTTCCTTTTTCCACCTCTCCATCAGGGCTATACCTGAGTAGACACCAAAACACAATGGATTTGTTTGGACCATGCAGATATAGCTACAAGCATTTTCTGCTTTAGTCTATTCTAGTCAGGTTCCTATACTGGAATCATCAGGGTAAGTCCTGATTCAGCAAAGCATTAAGCATGTGTTTAAACATTTTATTGAATCTGGGCCTTCGCTCCTTCCAAAATGCAGTAAGCACTGTGAATAACATCTGTCATGTGTGATTTCTTTGCAAATTACAGAGGGAAAAATGTACATGGATTTATAATTTTATACTACACAGTGAGTTTTCATTTGTGAAGGCAGGTCAAAGAAGTATGCCTTGCGCTTGGACTGGAAAGTGACTTGTGTTAGCTGTTACTTTATGTCTCCTGCACATCCATGTTACCTTTATCTAAAAGCAAATGAAACAAAACAGAACATGTATTTTGGGACAATTTCTAACATAAAATTCACTGAGGAGTATTGCAAGTACTGACAGTGAAAAGATGATACTTTCCAAAACTTAGGCACAAAAAGTTCACAGCTGCAGCTTAACAAACTTTTTAATATTGCTTTCTTATTGAAGTGTTTTATGACTTACACACAGTTCAACTCCCTCCTTTTTATTAACACAATCAAATGTATTTCTTACTTTCCTCCACCAACCAATATAAAATAAAAACCTACAAGCACCTAAGATAAAAGAGTTGCATTTACCTTCATTCATTGATTTCCATGCCCTATGCTGCATGTCTGGAGTTATCTATAATCTTTCATATCTGGGATCTAAATTTTTTTCTAATATAATTTAGAAACAGTCTCCATATATCATCAATTTCCTCTATTTTGCTTTCAAGCCCATAAATCACCTTTTCTTAAACTGGAATATTTATATCGCCCTCCAGCTCTGATGTGCCAGATATCTTTTCAGTGCTTGGCTGTAATCTGTTTTGCTACCATCAGACTAAAGTAACCTGTTTAGCCTTTTCATAGGACACACTTATTGGTTTCAACGGATATCATTCCAGAATCACTTTAGACTCCCCAAAATCTATCGTCATAGTCTCCTATAGGTTTCTAGCATTTCCAGTGCAGATCATTAAGGTCAGCATATTTTGTAACAGGACAGCTTTCCTTCATTTTTTGAACCAGACTGGGTTTAATTCAGGCCTCCTTCCCCATGTGCTTTAAATATGGAGGGCTGGATCTCATCTGGTGTAGAGTGGCATAGCTGTAGTGACTTGAATGGTGCAATGCTGATAGACACAGGCTGAGGATCTGGCCCACTGAGGGCTTAGCAACCAGTCTGAGAGGAGGTTAGGATCAGGAGGAATATAAATGTACTTCATGCATTTCCCCCCACAGCAGAGTGGGTAAAATATGTAGTAAATGAACCTATTACACCAGCTTCTGGTTATTTTGTCTCAATATTTACTTCAAAAGCCCTGTACAAAATATTGTGTGCATAGCAGAGATAAACCCGACGTTGAACTAATTACAAATCACTTTTGTTGGCAGAAAAATTGTATAAGGGAGAATTTCCTAAAACGACTGCTGGGGTTAACTGAGTGTAATAGGCAAATTCAACAATGAAAATATAACTGCTCTGCATAATCCCTGAGATGAGAACGTAATTCTGGAAATGGAGCCGGTGACGAACACTGTTTAAGGTTCACTTAAGGCTCCTGTCATTCTGCAGGGCTCTAAAATTTGCAAATAGACTGCACTTGATTTCTAAGGGATGAACAAGGGAGAAATTCATAGTTACCAAGGATGGTTTTATATTACAGTCAACACTGCTTACAACAGCTGGAGAACGTCTGTTTTGAGAATATACTTTGGCCCAGATCCCTCATTTGTTATAAAGCGGTGTAGCTTCGCTGAAGTCAATGGAAATATGCTCATTTACACCTGTTGAGAATCTGGCCATGCATTTCCGCTCACCTCCTCATGACCGCATATGCGCCCACTGCAGTATTAGAGTCTGTGTCTTGAAAGGCTGAGCGCCATAGAGCTCTGCCCAGACTCTCTGGGAAGCTCAGCCTTTTAAGGCACAGCCTACCACACCCACCAATCCACACTCACCAGTGGGTCCACTCAGAGCCGCCTTCAGTGCAAAACATCTTCTGCTCCCACTGTAGGGGAATAAGAATTTGCTCCTTTAGGGAAGCTGTAGTTCAGCATTACCTTAAATCTGCCAGGAAGTTACATCTTCTCACTGTTATAGCGACTGGGTATTTTTCTATTAGTCGCACCCATTAAGAGGGTTATCCGTTCCAAAGGGCTTGATGAATGGTGTGTATCTATTCACTTAGAACGCTGCCTCCTGGGATAGAATTCTGAGAGGCATGTTATGGTCTCAGGAGATGCCCACCATACAATTTGACTCCAGTAGACTTCAGTGCAGTGCAGTCGGGCTGGATTGACGGTCAGTTGAGACTAATGCTCACTGTGCTAAAATATGGTTGATTAACAGTCCCCTCCTCCTGTTTGTTGATTTGTGTGATCTGTCACATAGGCCAGAGACAGTCTTGATTTGCCTGTTTACACTGCACTTAGCAGAATGGGACTGTTGTAATATAAATAAATATAAGTATATCTCCATATATTTTTCTCATAGAAATGGCAGGGACCCCAAAAGGTCAGCAAGTCCAGCCCCCTGCCTTCACTAGCAGGACCAAGTACTGATTTTGCTCCAGATCTCTAAGTGACCCCCTCAAGGTTTGAACTCACAACGCTGAGTTTAGCAGGCCAATGTTCAAACCACTGAGCTACAGAACATAAGAAAGCAACGCTAAGCAGTCAGAATTCCAGTCTTTACATTTTCAAGGCTTCCTTGAAGGACAGATTAAAATTCTCTTAAAGCCAGTCATTACTGAAACCTCTTTTGGTAGCAATGCATACAAAGCCATTGGGCAAAAAACATTCCACCACTGGATGCACATACATAAACTCCTTTGGCCTGGCTGCATCTGAGGGCAGTTTGTCTTATTGAATGATACTTTAGATATATGACAGGTTTCAGAGTAGCAGCCGTGTTAGTCTGTATCCGCAAAAAGAACAGGAGTACTTGTGGCACCTTAGAGACTAACAAATTTATTAGTTTATGCATATAATGCTCTAATAAATGTGTTAGTCTCTAAGGTGCCACAAGTACTCCTGTTCTTTTTTTAGATATATGCTGTCTGATTTTCAAAATCAAGATGCAAAAAGCTTTAGGAAATCTCCAGATATATGGAGAATATAGGTTCTCTGTCCCCGAGAAAATGGCAGCTGCTTCCACAGATTGCTTTTGCCTCTTCCAGCATGTTTTCTTCACTCTCCCTCCTGGTAGGTGCAGGTGAAAAGAAACATATGCACAGAGCAGTATGATCATACGCTGGATCAGACTGGCTTTCTGAGGTCTGCCGTTGGGAGGCCTAGGAGAGAGGGTTTTCAGAATAAACGTGCTGCAGCTGTTTATACATTGTTTCCTATTACAAGCTTGTTTGGAACTCACTTTTGAAAGAATTGATGCCAGTGTGGCTACTGCAAAAGAGCTGGCAAGAAAAGGCGCAATTGTCACAGAAAACCAGGTGGTCAAGCCATCAGTAGCCTGGCTTCCTGCCACTCAGCTGAAAATGAGTGAAATTTCCCTTTGGCCTGCATATAAGTCAGTGCGCATCTTGTGTATAACTGTGGCAAGATTAGAGTTCCCATATGTGCGTGGAGTTCCTCTGGCACTTGGCAACATGTTAGGTATCTCAAATCATTATTGTCATCTAGAGCTGGAGTGGAAATAGCTAAAGGATATAGCGAGTGAGATGAACTAAAGAACTAGAGCAATTCTGCGGCCTCCCAGGTCTTGCTGTTGTTATGTTACATAGCATGGTTATTCCAAACTTGTGGGGCTGAACCTCAGATCTTTTCCAAAAGCACCTTGAGTTTAAGGGGGATCTTTCCCTTAGCAGTTTAAGGGTTATAGATGAGTGCTGCTTGAATTGTTTGTTGCAAATCATTTATCCAAGGAATTTTGGAGTTTTTCATCAAATAAATGATATGCAAGTACATTTTTCTGTTTTCCCGCCAGCTCTATAGATTGTTGAATATTAGTCCACAAATAATTTATTCAAACTTCTACCAAGCATTGAATAATTCATTCACCAAGAATTGTTTTTTCCATTATTTGACCCAACAACAGGGTCGAGCAGAGTTCTGATTCCCCTCAGGAGAGGGCAGTAGTACACATACAGACTAGCCAGTCCATCGTAGTAGCTTGTGTTTCTTGGCTAATAAACTCCACAGATATCTGCATTCACCAGAAGCACTAATTGTTATCTTTTAGAAATAGGAAGGGCAGTGCCTTTTCCACCAAGGGATGGCAGCATTAACAGCTAACATGGTACCATTAAGAATCTCCAAGTCAGCAATTTAAGGTTGGAGACTGAAAGAGGTGTCCCAAGTTAAAAAGATGCAATTTAAATGCAACTTTCAGAGCTTTCCTGCTAGTGAACTAACCCCAGCAAATACCCATCATATTTATTTCTTTTTTAACAAATGTTTACTTGCTTTATTTCAGGAGTAATAATTATGGACGAGCAAACATTTTAGTAGATTCTTTCTTAGTAGATTGCTGGTTATGTATGTGCCCAGGCTGGGGTGACTGCAACTGTACTTGAAAGACTACAGCTTGGAGTAAGCTCTTCAGAACAGACATGATCAAGTGCTACATTAGATCTAGGTTTCACGGAGCCAAAGGTTGAATTGAAATGAGAGGTAATTTGAATTAATTACACCATTAATAACTAGTCTTGAAAGGTCTCAAAAGAACAGAACCCTCAGCTTCAGTAATTAGCTTTGCAATTGCTGGGAAGCAAAATCCTTCAGTGAATACTTTCTGAAAATCTGATGTCCATTTCTGGACAGTGTGTACAATGTTCACGGTGGTAATTCTAACCAGCCGCTGACCCCACAAAAGGGCAAACGATCAGAATATGAGAACAAGAACAACCTGTGCTGATCGATGATGAGGTCAGACATTAATAATTGGCTCTGGGGGCTCACACAGAGTAAACTGAACAGCAACAACAAAAGTAGCTGCCCAGCCAGGATGTCAAAAAGCAGAGCTGTGGCCGGGCGTGTTTGGCAACGTTCTGGCCATTGCTGTCAGACTCGTCACAGTCACTCCGCTGCTCATGAGCGTCACTTTTCATTGTGAAACTTAATACTGGCTCCCTTCACTAGCACCTCAACAAGCACCCTCCATCTTTGGATCTCAGAGTGCTTTGCTTCTATTCACAGCCATGTCCTCAGCGGGTAACAGGCATGGCAATCAGGGGAGCTTTGCTGATTGACACCAGATGAGCTTCTAGGCACAACACCCACATTACTCAGCGGAGTGAGTTAAATATTATTTGTAGCTACATTACAGAGGGGTTAACCAAGCTACCGAGAAGTTATGTGAGCTGCCCAAGATCACACAGTTAAGTCAGGGACAGAACCAGGAATAGAAGAACCCAGGAGTTCTGACTCCCAATGTCCTTCTTCACCTATTAATTAACACTTCCTTCCTGGTAGTCTGTAGAGGTGGGGAATTAAACATGGGTGGCAATGGTTGTACCACTCTTGTCTGCAGTACCAAATAGGAAGTGACCAGATGTCCTCCACATCTACCCATATGATATGAAGATAGGAATTTCAAAATGGGAAGTGCCTACATGGCATTCCTTACCTCTGGATCATTCCCTGAGTCAATGCTGATTGTCATTAAAAAATTTTGGGGCTTCCCTGGGACTCTATTATTATTATTATGTTATTTCTTGTTGTGCTAATTACTCAATTCTCCATTGATTTTGCTCAAAGGCTTTGGAGACGCACTAGCATGTTACTGATTAGTTTTCCAAACCAGATTACTTTGTCTGGTATTTTTTCTCTAAGCTCTCATTGAAAACAAATGCAGATTTCAAAATAAACCTGGGGTGTTGTAAAAGTCTGAGAGAGTTTATGAAATTGTCTTTTGTGCATGACAGCACCTCTCCCTGTAGAAATTGAAGCAATTGTGTCATGCCTGTAATTGCAGAACTTTCCTATGAGCCTCTGAAGTATTAAGATTCAAGTGTATTATTGCAGAAATTTACCATGGAAGTAATATATTACTCTGCACTCCTTGAGTATTACCAAGAGTTGGCAGAATTGTAATATCATTCTTGAAAGTCCATGGGAATAAAAACCGATGATTTTTCTCATCAAAATTTAGCTCATTGCAAAGCTGAGTGGTTCATGAATAAACCACTGATCTTTATCTCAGTCTAGTTCAAACTAGTCTTTCCACACCTTGCTTCGGAACAGGATGCATGACTGATGATTCCTAGAATGGTCAGGCTACGTTTTTTGGCTTGGGTTTAAGAAATGTTTTAAAGAAATCTGGGCCATACTGTTTAGAAACTTGAAAACAACTGAGGTTAGGGGAGAAAGAATGTGTTTCTTTAAAAGCAAATCTGCCCTTCCCAACCTGTCTCTCTCCGTCCAAAGCCTTATCTCAGCCAATTTCTCTGACACAACTTGACATCACCAAAACTGAACTCCTGCGCTTCCCTACCTGACCTTCTCCACTCTCACTTGCACTGTCACTTGGGAACACACTTTCATTCCCACTGTCACCAAGCCCATAGCTTGCAAATCATTTTTGACTCCTCTGTTTGACTGTGTTTTTGTATGTGTTTGTACAGAGCCTGGCATATCACGTTCTTCTGTTTTTGAACAGCACCTAACATGACGGGGTCCTGTCCATTACTAGGTTTCCTAGGTGCTACATTAATAACTATTAATAAATCATTACTTCTATTGCAATAAGGCCCAACACTTTAATAATAATAAATACCAGTAAAGGAAATGGTTTGTTCTTTCAGTGCTCCTTTTATAACAGGTGCTCCCAGCCAGTCTTCAAAACCTGTGCAGGGCATGAACTTAGTTTTCCTTCTGCTTCATAACTTTGGGGCACAACGAGTATCCAGTGTTCTAACAATTACATACAGGAAGCAGAGGAGACGAGGTGAGGAGATCCTTAGTATTCCCTAATTAGAATCCAATGGGAGTTTTGCCATTGACTTAGGTGAGGCCAAGATTTCGCCCCCAGATTCGTTCTCTGAATGTATGGGCTGGGAAATATCATAACCGCCGCCTTATAAAAGATTGACACCGAGAAGGAAAGTGATTTGCTCACAGCAGATGCAGGAATCTAGCCCTCCTGACTCCCTTCGAACTCTGGGCTGCTCTCAGGGCCGGCTCCAGCTTCTTTGCCACCCCAAGCGGCGAAGCGAAAGAAAAAAAAAAAAGATAAAGTCGCGATCGGTGGTAGTTCGGCAGCAGCTCTGCCATGCCGCTTCTTTCTTCGGCAGCAATTCGGCGGCGGGTCCTTCGCTCCAAGAGGGACTGAGGGACTCGCTGCCGAATTGCCTCCGAAGACCCGGACGTGCCACCCCTTTCCATCGGCCACCACAAGCACCTGCTTCCTGCGCTGGTGCCTGGAGCCGGCCCTGGCTGCTCCCCCTCCCATTATCGGTTAGTATGGAGGTCTGTTTGTTAGCCTGGGACAGAATTTTGGGTTTGACTTTTTGATACTCTTATATACAAAGACACTGGGGATGTTGCTTTTGCCTAGTCAGATGGATTTGTTAGTACAATGGGAACAGATAAGAGCAGTTAAAGTGTTACTCGAGAGCACACTTTAAGATTGCCTCAACCCCTATCTCAAGGCAAAGTCAAGCAACCAGTCGGGAGGGGCAAAGGGGCTTGGGGAGGGGGAGGTAGAAAACACTAAAAGACCAAAGAAATGCCCCTCCTTGACCATAGCACAACCTCACTCCTCCCATGGGATACAAAAGAAGTGGGACGAAGACCCCAGACTCAAAATGGAACTTGATCCTAAGTTGTAAGGGGTAGGACTGTGGGCGTGCATTGCAGGTATATTTGCACCTGCTAAGAAGGAGGAGGTGGGAATAGGGAATGGGGAATAGAGAATGGGAATAGGGAAGGGGGACACAGGGTAAAGTCTCTGTGGCATCAGAGCTGGGAAGGGGGACGCGGGGTCTCTGTGGGGTCAGAGCTGGGAACGGAGCATTGGGAAACAGACTCTGCCGGCGTGTAGAGCTATGGATGTGTTTGCTTGGAACTAACCCCAATCAACATGGCGTTGCCTGCACTTCGCACTTCTGCTCTCTGTCTGCGTGACAAGAACCAGGGGAGAAGGTGAAGGGAAAGCCCTCTAACATTATCCACCAATCTGAATTGCAGGAATAGGCCAGATCATCTGCCACTGACACAACAAATATTGCTGAGCCTAGGAGCTTTAGTGATGTTCTTTTGAAAAGATGAATTATTGTGCATGCTGTCGATGTAGAATGAAGGGCGTATGAAGCTATAAACGAGACTGGAAATCTGTCCAGCACAGGAACCAGTCTGATCCCCCATCAAAGTCTGAAATGTGTGTCATATGTCTGAGCTGGAATGCAGTCATTAACTTTTACTGGCCAAATTAGCAGAATTTGGATGGGATTCTTTGTCCTCCCAGCCATTAGCCTTGTTAGTCTCAACCACTCAACACTGGGTTCTGCTGGCCTTGCTGAACTACAGCACTAATCTTTGTCTGGAGACTGGGTTGATAAGTCTTCTCAAACACTGGAGTGGAGGGGAAAGAGAGACAACGAGAGCAGGTCCAGGAGTGAATCCCTGGGCTTTATTTCAGGCATAAAACTCAGCTGAAATCATGCTGTATGAAATGCCAATTACACAAATCATTGTCTGATGGGAAAAGCAAACAAGGTATTCGTGGTTTAATACAAATCAAAATAGTTTATTCTCATCAAATCATTAACTTACAATACAGTCGAAAATGAGTATTTCTGGCATCCACCCAGCCCTCTTTTAACAGCTGAGCCCTGAATCTGTGGCAGTGATATTTTAATATGAATTATTTGTATACCACTGGAAGATTTCATCTAGGACAAACTGTCAAACCACGAAGGTTTAAAATGGAATTCTTTAACGTAATTAATCAATGAAGAGTATGGACTTGGAAGTGAGAAATGTAGGGTGTTTAAAATAAAGAGCTGAAAACAGAAACAAATCAGACAGATGGAAATGAACATGGGAACATCCTTGGACAGTTTCCCCTGCTTATAAGAGATGCGGACAATTAAATGATTTCTTCTTCCTTTTTGCTAGCGTTAGCTCCCACCCACCAGGTGTTTTAGTTTCCATGTGAGATGACATGCCAATAGCCAAGATGAAACAAGCAGCTTCTGTGGGAAAGCAGCTTCTGAGAGCATCTATCCAGCTCTCTATGCCAAGGAAAGCACCATTTGTGCACACTACAGTAAAACTGTCTCATGGGGTAGGTGCTTTTCAGACAAAATAGGTCTTCCCGTGGTGCTTCAGAAGAAGTTTGCAATGCACATAAAGCCTGCGTGTGCAGGGAGGAAGTGTGTCTGGTGGTTAAAGCTGGGGGTTGGGAGCCAGGATTCTTGGGTTTCATTCCCAGTTCTGCCACTTACACTTCTCTTTCTGTGTCTTATGTTGGTGAACGAGACTGTAAAATACACTTAAAATGCTCTGGTTTGATTTATTTAGAAAGATGTAGTCAAATATACATGTAAAAAGCAACAGTGGGTCCTGTGGCACCTTTGACACTAACAGAAGTACTGAGAGCATAAGCTTTCGTGGGTAAGAACCTCACTTCTTCAGATGCTTTTTACAGATTCAGACTAACACGGCTACCCCTCTGATACTCAAATATACATGTTATTCAGGAGACTCACACTGTCTCCAAGCAAGTGTGTGTTGAAGAGAAGCCAAAGGAAAAAGAAACACCATCAACAATTTTGGTATCTTCATTTGCTTTTGACTTAGGATCAATAAATCCCAACTCCAGGCTGAAAATAGCAAGAAAACCAGCAAGTCTCATGATTACTATTTTTGACTCTCTCATTGACAGCATCCTCACCAGGGACTATGTTCGTGCTGACAGAATCTCTGCCTCTGTTTTCCTGGTGCATAGTTGACAGAGGTGCACCACTTTGGTCACTCTGATGAGCGCTGGAAGCACTAGTTTGTGACTCCCAGGCTGGCTCTCTGCTTCCTCTGGGTTCTTAGGGAGAAGGGAGGGTAGCAAAAATAATGAAGGGAAGTCAGTTACACCAGGGATGAAACTGGCCCAACATCGACCTTCTCACTCTCTCTGCAGTCCCAGGGGACACAGGCAGCCCTTCCTACTGACGCAGGAGCTTTCACTTGGAGACAAGTTGCATTCAGACCCCATGATGATGCCTGAACGGAGATGAAGGCACCCTGAATCAGGCTGTCAAGTTGCCATGTTGTTGAGAGCTGCTAGCAGCAACGGAGTGTGGAAAGCAACATGGCTGTGAAGAGGGACTGAGCGCTGGAAGGAGTTTGAAGGAGAAGAGGGGAGGAGCAGTTCGGGAAAGAAGAGCTGTGTGTTATCTCTCCTGGCTGGCTTTGAGCAGCCAGGGGAAACCATGGGCTTTCTGGGGCTCCCTCCACATGGCTCTCTCCAGCCCCAGTGCCCCCAACACACCCTTTTCACTCCTGCTTCCATGTCTAAAGCTGAAAAGGGGGGTGGGGATGCTTCTGTTCCCTGGCCCCTCCAGCAGTGTCTGCATGCAATGAGATTACCATACCAATGCCCATAACTGTTGAATCACAGGGTAAATTAGTCTAGCCATTCAACAGCCATGCACAACTACAGACAGCAGAAGTAAGGGCTGCGCTTGCCCCCCAGAAAATCACACATCCTGCAGTCTAGTCTCCTGTTTAATCCCAGAATCCCAGATGACAGCTTTGCAAGGTGCTATCTGGATCATCTATTCTAACCCCCTGCTTCACTGTACTTTCCATCTGCTTATTGAATCTTGCCTCGAATGCCTCTGATGGATAAACCAAAAGTAGCAGGGAAAAATGAGCTCGGCTGAGAATTTCTAGCTAAACACAGCTCCACTCGAACTCAGTGCTTATCAATAGCAGGACCCCTTTTGCTCACCAGTACACCCCCACATTTAGCAATATGGGAAGGGCAGAGTGGGTCACAGCCTCCCACACACTGGGAACCCAGGCTGTAAGTCATGCCAGCTGCAAGCCCAACGAATGTGATGTGGGAACAGATCAGAGGTATTCGGGGAATAGTTCTCACAGCTCCAGGCCATGGGTGCAGTCTCAAAGTCACGATTTCCAGAAGAGACAAAAGAAGGAGAACAGTATTAATTTGATAATAGTTTATGCAAATGATTCTAAGCTAAAATAATGCATTTATCTGAAGTGCTCTCAAATGAGGGGCAGATCTAAACACAAAAGCCACAAATGAGACCAGCTCTGACACATGAACAATTCAGGTTTCAGAGTAGCAGCCGTGTTAGTCTGTATCAGCAAAAACAACGAGGAGTCCTTGTGGCACCTTAGAGACTAACAAATAAGTTTGTTAGTCTCTAAGGTGCCACAAGGACTCCTCGTTGTTTTTGATGAACAGTTCAGTTATGTGTAGGATTTAGCAGTTGTAGGCACAACCTAGAGGAGTGAAACCTTGTTGCATTTGGTGCATAACAGACAACTCAGAAAAGTCCCATTTTAACATCGGGGATAAGTGGAGAATCCTGTGCAGAGCAGGCCCCTTTCTATCATTTCCATGTCTAAATACAGGAGGGGGGGGGGGGAAATCTGGGCAAGAGACAGTCCCCAGACTTAGGAACATCCATCTTTCCATTGTGCTTAGGTTGTCACAGGTTGGTCCAAGATGGGGTCTCAGAGCTCTGCTAAATTATTATGCTAGATACATCCAATTGTTACAGAAATAGTCCTACACTTGTTTCCGAGGGTGTCCCACTGGAGCTCTGCTCTCCCGGGGGCACACTTTTATAAGTCCTGGGTTTTCAGGATGTGAAATGTTTCATTTTGTTTCGTTCAAGCTGTCCACTCCTAAATCTCTAAATAGAGAGTTCTGCCCACGTCAGCTGAAGTCTGGTACCTTTGCACAGCAGAAATAGCATGAAAAAGGCCTGTGACCTAGGAGACATGTACAAGGGAGCTAATGTAGCCTATCAGAAAGATTTGCTCAAGCAGAGAGGAGAGAACCATTGCTCCTAGGGCAATGCTTCCCAAACATTAACAACCTGTGAACCCCTTTCATGAAAATGTCAAGTCTCGTGAACCCCCTCCTAAAAATGAATATTTCCAGTGATTTTCTCCTTTACCTGAGTATAAATTATAAAAGCAATGATCTTGGAAATACACAGTTTGTTTTAGGACATGCTTATTACACACTAAAAAGCAACAGAGGGTCCTGTGGCACCTTTAAGACTAACAGAAGTACTGGGAGCATAAGCTTTCATGGGTAAGAAGATGCATCTGAAGAATTGAGGTTCTTACCCACAAAAGCTTATGCTCCCAGTACTTCTGTTAGTCTTAAAGGTGCCACAGGACCCTCTGTTGCTTTTTACAGATTCAGACTCACACAGCTACCCCTCTGATACTTATTACACACTGTTTATTATTAATTATTATTTATCATTACAGTATTTTTATTACATTATGAAAACGGCAACACTCTTCCAAGATCTCACTTTCGTAGCTTGTATCACTTTGAATAAGCCTGTTATAAGACAAGGTTTCTATGTTTCATCAAGGACTATCAGATGTGAAACAGCAGGAAGGTATTTAAGAAGTCAACTCAAAGAGTTCCTCCTACACAAGCATTGAGGTCTTGAGCAGTCCAGGCGAACAACTCACGTTACAACAAAGCTTAAACTTGTTCTTCATCATAATTTTAAAAACAACACTAGCTGCCTATTTCATTTTAAAAACAGCAAAAAATATCCACCTCCCTTTCCATTTCTTATAAGGAGTCTTGAAGTTGAAATCTCCTCAGTGTGATAGATAGGCTTGCTTTGATCTGCTCAGCTCTTGGAAGTCCTGGGGCTCTGGGCTGATTGCCCTGTGCTGTCTGGGGTCTCTAGAGACAGCTCTGTCCGCTATTAGGGATTTTTTTCCTGAGAACCCCCGGAACATTTCACGAACCCCAGTTTGGAAATCACTGTCCTAGGGGAATCTGGGAGATGATATGGGAAGAAAAGCCAGGAGAGGAAACTCAAAGGGAATTTGTGGGGGAAGAGAGGAAAGCACAAAGCTTATTTGTAGCACAAATCACAATTATCATCATGTTAATTCTTAGCCAGGGCTTTGCTTCTGATGCCGGTGTGCTGTACAGGGGTGAATTGTGCGGGTGCTCCACTGTCGCACTGGTGCATCAGTCATTAATGGAACAGTAGCGAATTGTATTATTGCAGAGCAACTTCAACGGAAAACAACAGGCAACACAAAGGGAAGTTGCACAGTTTTAGAGTCAGAAATCTCGATGGCACAAAGGGCTTGATGGCCCTCAACCATTTCCGCCTGTGTGATTGTGGGGCTGCTTGAGAGAGCAGCAACACGTGAACCCTGCAGCTCCATGTGGGCCCTGGCCTCACCCTGCTCTGCAAACAAAATGTAGTTTTAATTGTTCCTGGTGACAACATTCCTGCCTGCTCAGTCTGCACAGCAAAGGGGAGTGAGTCTGTGATGCTGATAGAACCTGGCTCAGGGTTAGTGCTATTGCTAGTTAGTGGCTGCTAACAATCTCCAACCCATCTCCTTGATTTGCGGGGGGGGGGGGGGGGGGGGGGGGGGGGGAAGGGGAGTCCCTCAAGTGGATACCTAAAGGCATTGTCTTATTAGGAGAATGAAGAGTTTAAGGTTTATTATCTCACATATAGCAAGTGCAAGGCATTAAAAGGGCTGGGCTGCATTGCAAGGAATATTTGTAAAGTTGCACTGAGAGACAATCCTGCAATATGTTGCCCTTTCCTAGTGCCTTCTAGTTCAAAAGCATCACATCCAAGATGTGTGTCTTCAGCTGCTACCTGCCTTTGCCTGAGGCTTCTGTGGTACTGAGAAAAATGAAGTGCTCCTCAGATTACTGTCATACCATGGGGCCACCAGGTCCCCATATAGCATCTGGACAGCAAACGCTCCTACGCTGGGCATTGTCTGGTGCAAGCTCTTTTAGTCCAATCCCAGAGACTAAACTCAGGGGTGCTGCTAGGTGTGGGATATTTCCTTTTGTTGTTTGGAAGCTGAGTGGGAAATCTCTGTTGTACTTCCAGCACCCCATTCCTCAGCCTTTCTCCTTCAGAGCTTGCTTCATTTGTGGGATGTCACCAGCAAAGCTGCTGTGTGGTCTAGCTTTTAGTGAGCATTTCAGAACAGCTCAGCTGCAAATTGTTTGCTTCCTCTAGAGCTGCTGTATTTCCCTTAAGCATTCAGCTGTGAACTACAAGATCCCTAGCGAAGGTGAAGTGCTGGTGTGTTTTGCACATGGGAGATACATATGTACACAGTGTCTGTGGCTTGTTCATAAATGGATTAGTGGTTCCTGTTTCTGAATGAAATCATTTGTATGGCAGTTAGTCTAGAGAGACTGGGGAATAATGGAAATGTAAATCGTTTCGTAGGCAAGACTGCCTCAGTTTTGTATACTTGCCTAATGAGTTTAATAGGCACTTTAAGGTAATGAAGAACAGCAATGAATTGAGGTAGGAAAAAAGGGGATTTGCTGTTAGCCCTTTTGGGGCTGGTGCGGGGTAGGTTACACCCCCTTCACAGTCCCGTAGGCTGAATATTAATTGTGTCCTTTCCTCCAGGTGTACGTGTTACCAAAGGTGCAGTGTTTTGGGGGTTACAAGACGCTCTAGGGGACTAAGTGAAACAAAGATGGAGCCCTTGGCTTCTGTTATTTCTACTCATGTGATCAACTGTCTCCAGTAGCTTTTCTGTCTATTACTCTTATCTCTGCCTATAATTTATCTGTAGATCTAGTTTAGAGAGACCCAAGACTCCCCCACTTTCTCACTCACTTGCTTCAAGCCCGGTGAGCGTTGGTTAATGCCTTCATGAGTAGATGATGCTAGAGAAAATCTCAGAGCACAAACAGGTGGGAGGAATCTGCAAACTTCTGTCTCCTCAAAGTACCGTCCCAACTGATTACTGCCAAAGAGAGCTTGTACCACTGAGTAAGAAGAAAAGACATCCCGTCACACTAGCTACTCAATATCCAAATTATCTAGCCTATCTGAAAAGCTTTGCAACAAAATAACTCTGTTTATCTCATACCAAGCTTATCTCTAGTCCACCCACAGGAGCCAAGCTGCAGCACACCTCCGCTTCTTCTACTCCTGGATTATCAACAGGAGCTGTTTTAATGTTTTTTCTCAGTGTAGTTCTTCAAGCTGAGAAACCATGCAGAATGCAATATGGTGAAAGTCTTTGCTGGGGTCCCGGCACAGAGCACAACTAATTTTCACCATCTCAAACATGTGCTGAAAAGATCAGACATTTTCAATAGTAACACAGAGCATTATGTACCATCATCTTGCATCCCAAAGCAACCTTGTGGCAGCTGCCAAACAGCAACGTAGCTAAATCCAGTGAAAACTGTACAAGAGATTTGGGCAGGAAGAATGTAACTGGAATTTGGCTAAAACACAAAAACAAAGAGTAGGAGAAAATGGTCATCATTCACCATGTCTAAAGATTAAAAATGGGGCATGCCAGGGTTCTCTACGAGAAATTATGCAGTTTAATGTATTTATTAATGATCTGGGAAATGTGGTGAGCAATGAAGGGGCAAAATTTGCATATGACTCAGAGTTTTTAGGATCGTCAAGTCCAAAGAAGACTATGAAGGACTTCTGAGCAACCTAGCAAAGCTAAATGAAAGAGCAGCACAAAGGCAGGTGAAAGTTTGTGTTGTCAAGTTCAAGGTAATGCACATTGGCTGGAATAAACTGAACTATATATACTGGTGAGTTCTAAGTGAACAGTAACCACTGAGGAGAAATACTTGGGCTTCATTGTGGATAGTTCAGTGGAAGTCTCTGCCCAACATTCAGCGATAACCAAGAAAGCAGACGAAGTGTTAGGCTGTATAAAGCATGCAATTGGAATACTGAGATATCATGATATTACATAAATACATGGCCCACCCTCAGCTGAATTAGGCCCAGATTCATCAAAGATGCAATAGCCAACTCAAACAACTTAGTAGCTACACAAGCAAGAGATTAATGTAGCGGGAATTAAATTGGCTTACAAAATGGGAAATGAATCAAACCAAGATAAAAGGATTTTATAAGGTAGAATACTAAGTATTAGAAAGGCAGTCAGATGACCCCATTTAAACTTGTATTGAGAACCTGCTGGCAGGTAACGGGGACTGATATTTCTCTATCTGTAGGTAGTTGATACTTCAATATAAACCCAAGTGCACCATGTTCAATCAGCCATTGAAAGAGAAAATGCTTCTCCTGTTCCTCCAGGGTTATTAGTGGGTTATATGCTGCTTGGAAGGGAAGGAGATTTTTATTATGTGCAACCAGCAGGTTGCATAGACATAGCTAGTTTTTCTTGGTTTCTAAAAAGTCTCCTAGAAATGGAGCAAATCAGTATGGAAATCTCTAAACATGGGAGACAGTGCTGACTCCGGACATGCATGTACCGTGTGATCTCTGCACTGCTTTCTTAACTCTCAGCCTGCACACTTCTTATTCAGTTTAATGGGAGCAATGTGGAAGAAGAATAATTTGACTTCAAGTTCCTTTGAAAAGGGTCTGTCATGTTTGTTTCAGCACCTAGCATATTGGGGCCCAACCATGAGAGATGCTACCCTGATATAAATGTTAAATAATAATAATATTAACATTGATGAATCTCCTGGTCATTTATGTAGCAGATTAATGCTCCCCAGGGACTACAGAGTGGATCATCTTCTTTATAGTCTTCACTGTGTACTACACTTAGGTATGCACTGAAAGATGCTTAATGAGTGACCAAATACCAGTTTTCGTAGAGAGATTTGAGCCTTTCTATTGTTGTCAGCAGTGTCATTCAAATACCCCTTCTCTTTGGCTACAAAAGTCTTTAACGCATAAGATTTGCCATTCTAGATCATCTAGTGACCATTACCTGATATTTCAGAGAGGCCCACGCCCACAAAATGCAGCTGGCCGACACTGTGGTTCTGTCTGTAGAAGAAAAATGGCTCGCTGGCCCCTGCAGCTTGGATTGCCACTGTTTTAGCATGTACAAATATTAATGGTAACAATGAAACCCTTTGTAAAATCCTGGGCCAGTGAGTTCCATAGGCTAACTGCCTCCGGGTGTCAAAGGAATGGATAATGGAAATCACTCCTCAGCTAGCTACCTCCATTCCTATCTCTCCTTATGTTTGTTAATCTTTGTTAGGGGGGCGAGATTCAGCCCGGATGCAGCATTGACAATAATGTAGGTACTCCTGCTTTGGGCCAGTTTGTCATAGCAAAATTTGTCCCATTAAGCTTAAACTCACATTTTATTCTTCTTGTTCCGATTTCTTAGTGTGGCCTTCGATGATGCAGAGAACATGTACTGTGCTGCCAGCTGTTTCATGTGAACCCTCAAATCATTTAGCAAATTAGAGCCAATTAGCTCCATTTGACTTGTTTGGGTATGACAGCTATGTAGAAGGCTAGGCGAGCCTTCTGACGATATTTATCTGGCCTATATAAATGCAGGTTCTTTTTACTGTGTCCCTCTTTCTCCCATCCCCCACACTTGCACCCACTTGTTGTGTCTTGTCTGAATTAGATGAAAAGCTTTTTGGACAGAGATGGTCTTTTACTTTATGTTTGTTGGTAGGTTATGTAGGTTACATGGCCACATACTGCACATTATTATCAGTTCTTTGTAGCACGAAGAGGCCTCCATGAGAGAAATATGGAGTTACATTGTGATAGGTGCTTATAAACACAAAGATCTGTGGTCATCTTCCTTGGACATTTTTGACAAATACCTCCTTGGTATTATAACCTTGTAATGCATAGCCTGTTTATGAATGCTGTGCCATGCTTTACTATGGAAATTTAATTCTCATTATATTTTGGAGATTAAAAAAAATGTGAAAAGGAACAAGCCCTTAAAACTAACTTAACTGGTGGACTTTTCCGTTCTGCAGGAGGTCATGCCTGGGTTGATAAAAGGCATAATACAGAACGTTCTTCCCATTTCCTCCAAGCTTTTGATAGATTTCCACTTGGCAGCTTTTGCATCAGTCAGAAAGGCAGAGAGGGGGCAGGGGAGTGGGCGAAGTACAGCGAAAAAATAAGGAACAAGAAGCAATGTCAGATCTGAGCAGCTTTCCAGGCTGGATCCTCAGAGACCAAATTGAGCTGCTTTCTAATCTCCGTCAATTATTTAGAGGGACAAATAATTGTGAGTGCTCTAAATGCTGTGGCCACAATACAAATGCGGGAAGAGGAAAGAGATGCAGGATAAGCAGCCAGGGTGTTCCAAATGCCTTGTCCCCACAGTGCTGCTCACGGGGGTGATGCACAGGAAGTGACAAATGCGAGTGAAGTATTTCATATTGAACATAGTACTGCCTGTCCTCTGCTGCACCGGGACTGCTGTCTGCTGGTGTACAGGGGCCTAATGCTGGCTTAGCTTGCCCCTGCCGGTTTCCTGAAGAAGCAGGGAGTCTCAGGTTATCCTCAGTTGGCATAGAGCTGGTTACCCCTTCTGCTGCTTGCCCCATCCATGGTGTGTCTGCGCCCGGGTAACCTCTGACGGTTTCAGTGGCTTCCTGGGGGCATTGGCAGGTGGTATGAATCAGACAGACACATCCCCACCCTTTCAGAAGCGTTTGAGCTTTCCCCCTCATTTTTTCACTTTACTTGTCTAGGTGACGAGCAGAAAAGAGACAGCGTGAAATATTGAGATCTTAGCACCTGGGGCTCCAGTGCTTCCTCTCCCAGCAAAGATCATCTCCAGTCTGACCATTTTTCAGAGATGATGGCGCTACATACACAGAGCCGATCAGCTGACAGCTCGTGTTAATACCACAGCTATCGCAGTCGTGGGGTGACTCAGGTGTGCGTTGCACCATGACAAGTTGTCAGCTCTCCTTATTGCTGCATCAGATACCCGCTACGGTGTCTATCACTTCCTTTTGTGCAATGGCATGGAGTGAAAGCGTAGGCCGATTGGGTTTCTCCATGTCAAATGATCTGTGTGTCTAGCCATCCATAAAAACTCAATGGCCATCAGCACAGTTACAGGTCCTCTTTGTACTGTGGTGCTCATTAGCTTTTTAATCCTGCCTCATCTGATTCTTATTAAGAGAGCTGACTGTCATAGAAGTGTTGGATATTGCTATAAAGTCAGCTAGAGAGTTTCCAAAGAGAGCCAGCTTCCCACAGTCCTACGGAGACAGCCAGCTTCCCGGGATCAAGAAGCATTGCAGCTACAGGGTTGTTGTTACCACATGACAACGTTACAGAGATATGTTGGGACAGCAGAAGAACTGCAGGAATAAAAAGCATGTCAGCTCAGCACCATGATATAGCCCTCCATAGGGGAAAAAGGGTGAGACATGTGGGTGTTAGATTACACCAAGATCCACAGGTGCCAAGAGACACGATCTGTGAAGCCATTCATGGCGGACGTGTTACCTCGGCAAGACAGGGGTTGTGGTGATGCTGTCAGGGCATCATCGGCGCCGAACCGAAGTGCCGTAAAGTCACAGAGGTCTTTTGGGAGCTGCTGAGTAGTGTGTGGTGTGGTGTGGTGTGGGGTTTGAAATCAGTGCTGCTGCTGCTTTGACTGCTTCTCTCACTAAAAGGCAGTTCACGTCACTGCTTCATGCCTCTGTTTCCCCATCTGTAAAATGGGGATCCCGATCCTGACCTCCTTTGTAAAACATTTTGAAATCTACCAAGCAAAAGGAGCTATATAAGAGCGAGGCATTGTTATTTAGCTTTAATATTGTGTCTCATGCCAAGGACACACTATGCACTGGATGAGCCTTCTCCTGTGTGGAATTTTAAAATCAGAATAAATAAATACATAAATAATGGTATCGGAATTCTGTATGTGAATAGCAAGCTGACATGGATAAATGCTAAGGCGAAGGGACACGAAAGGAAACTAAAGAAGATTAAACTGGGGGCAGGATTCATAAGGTATTTTTTTTTGTTCTTTCCAAAGAAGATAATAAATGTACATAAAGGGTAGCTACATAAACAAGATAGTTGGCGTACGCAGTGGGGTCATTCAGGAAATGATTAGATGCCATCCGAGGGGAAATGAATTACCGAAGAGGGACAGGCTCTCGTATACTGAGTGTCCTTTAGCTGTTCATAAGAAACTGTTCTGTTCTGTTACTGTACATCCTGAGACAGAGGGTAATTGTGCACACCAGCAAGAAGCTTAGAGGGGATTGAATGATCAAAGCACAAGTCCTCAGCAAATCAAAGTAATGTTAATGTATAAGGTGAAGTATTGCTATAGAAGCCATTGCAAACCGGAGCACAATAATATAGCAATGGTGCAAACCGATGGGGTTTGTACACTGTGCTCATATTGTTGTACTTTTCTCCTGGTACAGTTCAGTTTAAGATGGAAAGCATGAGATCCAGTGATTACCTTGGTTGATGTTAAGCTGGTACACATGGTAAAAGAGAAACAGAGCCAGGTTAATGTCCCTTCCCCCATGGCACTAAGAAACAGCAACAGCTTGTAATGATTTTGCAAAGACACAACAGGAGTCCCAAGTTGGGCACCTCTAACCATTAGGCTTTGCGCTGCAATCCTGCCATCTCTCCATACCACCTGTCTACCACAGATTTATAACGTGCTGCGGATTTCCTATATGAACAGTGCTGTGACAATGCACCTTATTATCAAGCCCACGCAGTCCGTCTATCAGCATCATAGCCTATCACAGGGAAAAATAGCTCCTGTTTGTCAGCCAGATGTCTTTGGTGATTCCTATTGTATAAACTGAATTATATGTGTATTGTGCCTTGATACAGATTAAGTGCAGCTCCTGGGCACTTTCTGCTGTCATGTCCATGTAAGATATGACAATTTGTGGTTTTAAAAAACCCAATACTAAAGCAATCAAGACTCTTTCTTCCCTTCTGTTATGATGCCATGCTCCTCCTGAAACTCTGCAGGCACCAGAAGCTGTATCTGTGTCACAGGGGTACACATCAGCTCTCTGGAAATGCACCCTTTACTGGTGACTGGCGTCTGTATTGTGTAACCCAGAGTGTAATCAATGAGGGTACCTAAGATGTCCTAGTCAGGAACCAGCAGATGAGGTGGAATGGGGCTTTCCAACTGAACCAACATGCTTTTTTTTTTAAATTCAGAAAGTTCCAGAAAAATAAATAAAAAGAGATGTAAAATAAGGAAAATAAAAGGCGCAGAAGAGAAAACATGGAAAGGACCAAAGGCTGCCATCTGAGCAGGGATGGGACAGCTCCCCTGTCCTTGAGAAGAAACAGTTACAGAACCAGTTTAAAATCCCTGGATTATATCGCTCTAGTTTTGTTGAGGGGCATGTGTTTCTACTTTCATTTCTCTTGTGAGTGTCTTCAGGATCAATGGTGGTTCTTCCTTGTACTGAAGAGGAAAAAACTGATTCAGTCTGAAGAGTCACTGCTGACCAAAGCTACATCCCCTTGTGTTTCATTTTATTTTCTCCCGCAAACCCACCTTCAAAGGGCCCACGTCAAGGGGAGCGACCCTCCAGGGAGTGATGGAGGCACCTTCCTCTGTAGAGGGTTAGTGCTCTTCATGTCACCCTCTGGGGGTGACCGGTAGAATTGAGGCAGTAGTGCCTCAGCATGCAGTGGAATTAACCCGACTAATCATCTCACTGGGAAAAGATGGGCTCTGAGATCATTCAGTGTCTGTTCAGGATGGAGCCTTTCTGCTCAGAACACTGAAGCTGCTCTGGATACATCTTTAATGTTAGAAACACTGGACCCCAGTCTTGCAGGCTGTCTGGGTGTGGCTGTCAATGGGAGTTCAGTAGATATGGCTTGATCCTATGCCCATTGAAGTCTCTTTGAGTTTAGTGGTGCAGGATCAGGGCCCATCAGCTGGTCTTTTCCATTCTTAACTACTAAGATCCTAGCTAAGCTTCTCAAGGAGCCTGTGACGTTGACAAATATTAGCTAGGTAAGAATCCCTTCCCATTAGACCTGAAGAAAGACAGTGACAAGACACCATTTACAAAAGTAAACATACTAAAAAGCAGAGGAGAACTGTGATCCTTGTAAAGGCAATACTAAGAAACCATTAGCGACACTGATACATTTTGGAAGGTAAATAGGCTTTCATTAGTTAGCAGCTGAAAGGTGACTTCCCAGCAGAAAACCAAGACTTTTCTCAGCAACAGAAATCATCCATCACAGAGGATGCAGCCAGACTTTTCAGAGCCCTGAATTTGCATAGACAGTGCTTAACTATCCTTAACTCTTAGAAATGTTTTCCTAATGTCTAACCTGCAATTTAAACCTATTACTTCTTGTCCTGTCCTCAGTGGTTAAGGAGAACAATTTATTGCCCTCCTCTTTATAATAACCCTTTACATACTTGAATACTCGAAGACTGCTATCATATCCCCACTCAGTCTTCTCTTCTCCAGACTACACAAACACGGTGTTTTCAATCTTTCCTCATAGGTCATCGTTTCTAGACTTTTAATAATTTTTGTTGCTCTCCTCTGGACTTTCTCCAGTTTGTTCACGTCTTTCCCAAAGCGTGGTGTCCAGAACTGGACACAGTACTCAAGCGGAGGCCTTATCAGTGCTGAATAGAGTGGAAGAATTAGGTCTTGTGCCTTGGGCCAGGTCTATACTTATGGCTAGATGGGGAACGCTGTGACTGAGGCAGCAGTGTTGATTTAGCAGCTCGCCAAGAAGCATAAGGTAAGTCAGCGAGAGAGCGTCTCCCCTTGACACAGTGAGGTGTAGACACTGCTATAAGTCTATCTAGGTTATGTAAACTTCAATTACGTAACTTACATAACTGACGTAGCGTAACTAAGATTGACTTACAGCTGTAGTGTAGATCAGCCCTTGCTTACAACACTCCTGCTAATACATCCCAGAATGATGTTCGCTTTTGTTGAAACATTATTACGTGGTTGACTCATATTTAGTTTATGTTCTACTACAACCCCCAGATCGTATTCTGCAGTACTCCTTCCTAAGCAGTCATTTCCCATTTTGTTTTTGTGCAGCCACATTTATCCAGATTGCCTGCCTTGGTATCTATTTACTCGTGTCTATTTGGGCTTTATGCGCGCAAACAGATATACTTGCTGATAACGCTCGTGTTGAAAAGCAGGCCCTGCTAGGTGGCCAGTCTTTATTGAGTGCTATGGACCAGACTGTGGAGCCCTTAACTCAGGTTCATGAGAACTTACTCTCATGGGCAATCAATAGGACTGTTCGGGTGAGAGGGTGCTCACCAGGGTCAAAGGCCTATATGAGGATCTGCTGGTTGTGTGGCACTGGTAGAAAGCAGGGCTGCTCTATGTTTTCTGAACATAGCAAAGAGCTAATCAGTGTAGGAATAATAAAAGAATAATTCAAAACTCTATTTTGAGTCTAAAATTCCCAGTCATATCTACCAATTTATAAGAAATTGGCCACCTTGAACTACCCGAAATATGAGTAACAAAATGAAACAGAATAGAAAAATCACATTCACATGGAGAGGGGAAAAAGGTGGCGTACTTAATGAAAATGTTATATGTCCTACTTGGAAGCTTTGTTTAGTTGGGCTTTGAAATTAAATTCCTATTCCTTTCTAGAGCACTGTTATTACCTTAATTCCCAGCTCTGAATAAGGCCGTTTGTATTGCCAAATGGGTGCAGGTTTTTGTATTGTAGACTTGCTGAGCAAAGTAGCTATTGTTTCCTTTGAGAAGGCTGGCTTTTGTCAAGCACTGTTTTACCTTTATATATTTTTTTTAATTTAGATTTGTTTCCCCCCTGTTTCCTTTAAGCACAGTGTTATAATTTTATTATTCATTAAAGGGTGAGGTATATATTTTTCTTGTCTATTCTTTGTAAGATGTATTTGTGCTTGCTTGCTGCTTCTGGACCAGTGCACTGCTTCTGCATTTATATCCAGAACATTTAAAAGTAGGGGAAAGAAGGGGGGAGGGGGAATGAATTCAGCAGGGCAGAGTACACAGCCAAAGGGGAGTCTGCCTTCCTTTGCTTTGACTGCAGTCTAAAAACATTTTTATAATGAGCAACTGAGATTTGAAAATAAAATGTCAATGTTTTTAAAGTAAATTTAGTACTGGTGCAAGATTTCACAAGAAGTGCCTTAAATTTGCATTATTTCAGTTAGACAGCTAATTAATGGCAAAATATTTGGAGTTGCTGATGCTCTCATGGCTTGGTATGCTCACTGGAGGTACTGGATAATTCCCCTGGAATACACAGGCCAAGGTCTTGTCCCATCGGATGAGATAAGATACCCTGCTGTCAACTTGTCTAGTCAAGACCATTTATGATGCTTCAAACACAGACTTTCCTTCCCATTTCAAGGATTTTTTAGTCTAACGTTACATCGACTTGTGACTTAATGAGAGTCTTCAGAGGTCATTTCACTGTCATTTTCCAGACTAAAACTAACTCAGTTTGCAATGCATTTGACTCTGTTTTCTGCTTGTTTCTATCAACCGTCCTGCTGAAAATATATATAGGTCACAAAGGCTCTTTTCACTCCCTTTGGCTCAGCAAGGCTTTTAACATCTAGCTCAACTTTGTAAAACAATCTTAAATTATACATTTCAGCTCAATCATTTTTTAGCATCCCTGAAATCTATCTACTTATTCAGGTGCCTATACAGTATAGATACAGCTTTAGGTGCCTTACTTTAATAACTCCAGCTTGAAAAGTGTAACCCAAATCCACTGAATTTTAAATGCTACTCATTTTGCTAATCTTACACCTGAATTTTTTATGACTCTAATTTATCTAAAGGTGACAAATAAATCTCCGGGGTTTTGGGTTGTTGAGTTATTCAGGTGAGGTTTTTTTTACAGAAGAGAAAATAAAACGTGTTTGGACAAGTTTCCAGCCAGGCAAAATTGCAGCAATTGTTTGAAATAGTCTGAAAAATCTGATCCCCTTATTTCTCTGCTGTACCAGCAAAGCATGAAAATCAAGATCTAATTGTTCAAGTGATGAGAGAGAAGTACACTTTGGGAATGTTTTGTTCTTGAAAAATAAGAGATGTGCAAGTTTGAAATTACCCACCACTTGCATATAGGAGACCACTGGAAAGTTACATGGCCTTTTCACTGTAACTGGTAACAAATGGCTGGGTTCTTCAGTTCTTGAGGATACCAGGTGAAAGGATCTTTCAGTTTTCCATCACCCCCCATCCCGCCAAAAATTACTTTCAACTTAATAAATCATGAGTTTTTAAAATGTAAAGTGATTGAAATGCATGTTGCCTACATTTGCTCACGCACACCGGGATCTGCTAGCCTGGACCCTTTGCTGGTGTGGAATCAGTGAGACTTTGCACATGTGCAGGGGTTGTATGCTTGCAGAGCTTGATGCAGGATCGGGGCCATATTGAACTGAACTATGGAGCTGTTCACAAGACAGTCCTTGTGGAACCGCATTACCTTACATTGAATGGGGGAGAGGATGAAAGTTGCAATCTCCACCCTGTTGTTTGTTCCCAATACACGTTGCATCACGTTTAAATCTTAAACTGTAAACTCTTTATGGCCAGGAGTTTTTGTGTGCAATCCAGAAGAGAGATCCCATCTGTCTTTCAAAGATTATGTAATAATAAAAAATAATAACTACTGTAATTAGGACAGTATTGCCATCAGCAGATTTTAAAAATTAATGCATTTAGGCTTCTCTTTATTTGTTGGTTGTTTTTGGAGCCTTTAGGGTTCCTGTTTTCAAGGTTTCCTCCATGACCATGAGGGGTAGAAACATGTTATTAAAAGAAAACTGAGATTTTTCACATAATCCCACATAACTCCAGGAACTGAGGTGCTAAACAACACACCAAACTCTGTGAGACGCATAATAAAATTGTGAGCATTGGCAACCCTGCAAGATCTGAAAGGCACCCTCCCCCTTTAAACATATGTGACTCCCTTTTTAGCACCTTTATGCCTAGCATCTCCCCCACTTGAGAGACTTTAAAAAAGTGGCACAAAACAAAATGACATGCCTTCTGTTTTTCCTCCTTTACTGTCTATAACTTTGTAAGAGCTATGGAAGAGTCATATTATTGCTATTATTATTTCAGCTAGATATTATGAAAAGCTTTCCAAATCTAATGATAGTTCAGGACTGGAAGAGGTTACCAGGGCTGGCTTTAGGGCCTGCGGGGCCCGATTCAAATACCCGGCGGAGGTCTGGTTCTTCGGTGGCACTTCAGCGGCGGGGGGGGTCCTTCACTCGGCTCTGGGTCTTCCGCGGCACTGAAGGACCCCGCCGCCGCCAAAATGCCGCCGAAGACCTGGAGCAGACCCCCAGCTGCCAAATTGCCGCCGAAGACCCGGAGTGAACCGCCGCTGGGTGAGTAAAAAAAATTAAAAGGGCACCTAAGGCACGGGGCCCTCTTAGGCATGGGGCCCAATTCCGGGGAATGGGGGGAATTGGCCTAAAGCCGGCCCTGTAGGTTACCAAGACAGGTTGTGGAATCTCCATCACTGGGGTTTTTAAGAACAGGTTCGACAAACACCTGTCAGGGATGGTCTAGATTTACTTGGCCCTGCTTCAGTGCAGGAGGATGGCTAGATGACCTCTTGAAGTCCCTTCCAGCCTGACATTTCTATGATACTGTGATTCATTAATTATTATTATTTATGATTTTATTTTATTGACAAATAGAAATAGAATCTGATCTCATTCATACCAATGTAAATTCATGGTAACTCTGAATTAAATACTTGTTTTGCTTTTCATGTATGATCTCCCAGTTTGTCACTCTGTCAGTGGACTGGTATTTGTACATTTCTACATGCTTTAAAAAAAGATAAGCAGTCATGGGATAAGAGGGAAGGTCCTCTCATGGATTGGTAACTGGTTAAAAGATAGGAAACAAAGGGTAGGAATAAATGGTCAGTTTTCAGAATGGAGAGAGGTAAATAGTGGTGTCCCCCAGGGGTCTGTACTGGGCCCAGTCCTATTCAGCATATTCATAAATGATCTGGAAAAAGGGGTAAACAGTGAAGTGGCAAAATTTGCAGATGATACAAAACTACTCAAGATAGTTAAGTCCCAGGCAGACTGCGAAGAGCTACAAAAGGAGCTCACAAAACTGGGTGACTGGGCAACAAAATGGCAGATGAAATTCAATGTTGATAAATGCAAAGTAATGCACATTGGGAAACATAATTCCAACTATACGTATAAAATGATGGGGTCTAAATTAGCTGTTACCACTCAAGAAAGATCTTGGAGTCACTGTGGATAGTTCTCTGAAAACATCCACTCAATGTGCAGTGACTGTCAAAAAAGCAAACCGAATGTTGGGAATCATTAAGAAAGGGATAGATAATAAGACAGAAAATATCATATTGCCTCTATATACATCCATGATACGCCCACCTCTTGAATACTGTGGGCGGATGTGGTTGCCCCATCTCAAACAAGATATATTGGAATTGGAAAAGGTTCAGAAAAAGGCAACACAAATGATTAGGGGTATGGAACGGCTGCAATACGAGGAGAGATTAATAAAACTGGGACTTTGCAGCTGGAAAAGAGGACTAATGGGGGTTATGATAGAGGTCTATAAAATCATGACTGGTGTGGAGAAAGTAAATAAGGAAGTGTTATTTACTCCTCATAACACACAAACTAGAGGTCACCAAATGAAATTAATAGGTGGCAGCAGATTTAAAACAAATAAAAGGAAGTATTTCTTCCCATAATGCACAGTCAACCTGTGGAACTCTTTGCTAGAGGATGTTGTGAAGGCCAAGACTATAACAGGGTTCAAAAAAGAACTAGATAAGTTCACGGAGGATAGGTCCATCAATGGCTATTAGCCAGAATGGGCAGGGATGGTGTCCCTAGCCTCTGTTTGCCAGAAGCTGGGAATGGGCGACAGGGGATGGATCACTTGATGTTTCCCTGTTCTGTTCATTCCCTCTGGGGCACCTGGCATTGGCCACTGTCGGAAGACAGGATAGTGGGCGAGATGAACCTTTGGTCTGACCCAGTATAGCCGTTTCTTATGTTCTAACTCATTTCCCCAGAGGGCTAAAATGAGTCTACTTCACTTTTTGAATCAATTCCTACAAATGGTAGCAAATCACTACTCCATGAGGGGAGGCGGGGGACAATGATCATATATCCAATTTTCCTTATTATTAAGAAGTGATATAGTTCTCAGCCACACCTAAATTCTGTGCCTGCCAAACTTGTGCTGATATTCAGGTGCTCCCTCAATAAGCTGCCAGTTTTGGGTCTGAATTGCGACATGTGATTCATCAATATAATTGTAACAGCTCATTTTACAAATATTATGTAAACCACTGCAGTGTAACTTATAATGAAAGTATTGCATAAGAATTTCAAAGTGCAGCCAATAAGATCAGTCGAACACTTTGGAAAAATCAAGAACTTTCTCTTTAATCAGCTAGCTTTTATCTTTTTAAGAATAAACAAGACTGAGGCAGGTTAAGGTAGCCACAACATATCATAAAGAAGCTTGAAGCCATGGTTTTCTGCTGTGAGTAAATAATTGATTTTAGAAAAATTCAGCTTCTGCATAGCTATTTCAATTACCTGGAAAATGACAAAGAACACAGGGAGAGGTTAATGGTTGTAAAATATTTAAAGAAAAGATGTTTGGCTGTGCTTGTTATATTTTTTCATTTTTCCAATAGAGAGAAATCATCAGTGAAGCTAAATGATTGGGGTATGTGACGATGTTTAAGCCCTTCAGAGAGGCATGCTACTACAAGTGTGATTTATACAAATGATTTGTTCATTAGAAAGACAGCATGTGGCATCCACTCGATGAACAAAAATTGAAAGGTTCTTCCTTGGGTGCCCTCAAGGCGAACAACTCTTTAGACAGCGGAAGAACTAGTCTGGTAGTACTGACAAACACATGCCTGTGCTGAAGATTAACCATTGCTCTACTAGCAGAGGGCCAGTGTAAGGCACATGCACAACATAAGTCCCTCTTAAGCCTTGAGGTCTTAAGAGGTTCATGGGTGAGTGCTTGGCCTTTGCAGGGCAGGTGGACTTTACACTCTGGGAGTGCCCAGAGACCAGGTCACCCCAACTCCAGCCCCACCACACCAGGGAAAAGGGCCAGAGCAGAGTACAGGGGCATAAACAAGCCATATCCAGCCAGAGGAGGAGGATTCCCTCAGGCAGTCGCTGCGGAGGACAGCCAATAATCCTGCCCTCTGAGGATGCCCTTGCGAGCTCTGGCATTGGGGGCATGCCAAGAGAAGCACGGCAGCAGCATGGTGATTCTGGGCAGTGCTGTGGTTCATGAGGCAGCCACTGTTACTTAGATCGGCAGAGCTGGGAACTGGACCCAAACTTCTGAGCCCCTCTCTGACCCCTTAACCAGAGCACCGGCCTTCCTCCCTTTTCATAACACTGGCAGCACAACAGTGGTTCTCGTGAATGTCTCTTTCGACATTCCCTATCATTGTTTCTACCCCTTGTTGCCTTTCCTCCAGGCTGTGACTGAGCTCAGTGAACACTGTTTGTTGGACGATGTCCATCTAAGTCACTTTGTGCAGTGGATTTTCTTACCACTATGTGGGAATGGGAAGCTTTATTCTCCTTACGTGCCTATGTTTATTTTTTTCTGCTGAGCCATTTGGCTGCGTCTGTATTTAATCTGAGGACTGCGACTAAGACGTATTCTTTTTCAAGCACAGAGGCAGTTAAGCCTTTGGTACTTGGTTAATTCATATCTGATTTTTTTGTTTTTGCTGGTTTTCCATGAACAAATTTAGCATCAAGATTCACCATGTTGTGCACACAGTTCTGCTGCCTCTTTGGAGTTGATCCCTTGTCTTGATACAAATATCACAGCCGTACACATTGACATGATGGTTTTTGGCACAGTGTTTCTATGCTGGGCTTTTTGTTATTTCTAGCTCTGTGCTGTAGCCCTTTCTTTTTCTACTAAGAACCAAACTGAGAAATCTCCTCCTGTGTCATTTGATGTTTTCTGTTTCAATCGGTTAGTGTTGCAATGTATTTCTGGGTTGCCACCAGAACTGTGTGGCTTTATTTGTTTTATTTAGCGGGAATAGAGAGGTGAAAGATGCAGACTGAAGTCCTCTAGTCATCCAACTAACAGACACAACACAAGCTGTGGCATTGTACATTTTCCCCAAAGGACTCCTTAGTTGATTTTGCTCTAACGGGGCCATTCTGAGGTGTGCTCAGTCAACACGGCTCATTTAGTCCTTCACCTTTCTCCACGGGCCATTTATAGTGGTGACTTTGAGGTGCGGGAACAGGACTAAAATTCCAACTCCAACAATTCCCCTCTCAAATGCCAGTGGCTTGCAGCTATTAACAACAGGGGCTACATTCCAACCAATGAAAAGGCCTGTAACTCATTCATACTCACCTACGCCAGCTCCTTCCCATAACAGTTATTTTATGAAGAAAGTGCCATTAAAAAAAAACTGCTTCAAAAGGGACTCACTGCGCAGTCATTTACCAAAAATCAAACTTAAAAATATATTTACGTTGTTCAGCACAATTACTGCTGACTGTCTCTGCTGGTGGCGGGAGCCATGACCAGGAATTTTCCTGGGTTCTCAGAGTGCATAAGGTCTTTGATCATTTCTTCTGAATTTATCTCTAATGTAGCAGAAATTAGACACTTCTTGGAACTGATTAGATAAAAGACATAAAGAGAGGTTACTGTAAGTGAGGAACTGCTGTGGATTCGCCCATGGGCATTGAAATCCTGGTCATTTATTTTACTGTTATCCCTTAGCAAAAGAAGCCTTGACAGCAATTGAGACTTATCCCATCCAGGAACTGTGAAATCAATGGAAATGGGGGTCTCACTATTGAAACTGGGGTTAGGGCACCTATTTCTGCCTTTGGGTGCTCACACAACACATTGGCAGTCATGACCAGCATCTGAGCATTAAGGAGCTAACCTGAGCACTCAAATGGAGGACACAGCATCCCCATTTCAATGCTGAGCCCATAGACTCTTTTGTAAAAGGAGGTTGCAGGGTTCCTTTGTCATACAAAAGCATTCGGTGCTGGAGCCCCGAGGGAGTGCTGTGTGGGGTGCAGGATGAAGAATTTATGGGGGCTTGTATTTATTACAAGGTAGAGCTCAGGTTAAGTTCTGCTTTACCAGCCCTAGTATGCTCTGCTTGATGCTGTATCAGCACTGGACAGCTCTCAGCCTGATGTATGTACTGACCCCTTCTAGTTTTATTAGAATAGCTGGAACCAAGGCTTGGATCACAGAAGTTCCCCACTTCTACATCTTCACTCACATAGGATGGAAGAAGCATGCCCTCTAAAATTTGATGTCCTGTCTGGTCCACATGATCAAGGTGTTTCTTCTGGCCTTAAAATCTATTAAACTAAGGTCTGGATGTATTCCCCGAGCAGATGAGATGTTAAACTGATATCACATTAATTAAACAATGTGGGTTGTGAGTATTTGCTTCTGAAACAAAAAACAAAAACACTTCTATTAAACTTTCCACTACTCTATCAGTAGCAGGAGTCCCAAACTGTGGTATACCATTGCTGTGCATGGGTTATAAGCAGCCATGTTCCACCCTAGCTATGGCTCCATTTCAGTGGTGGATCAAAAGATTCCTCTAGATAGCTGGTGAAGCGTTTGGGGATGGAAGGTGTTACGTAGATGTAAATGCCTTGCAACTTCATTATCCCAGTTTCTGGAAGAAGTTGCAACTTTCACAAGGTCTTATACAGATAGCATAGTACTCCAGGGTAAGCCACTTGGGGGAAGGACTAACCTGGATCAGCCCACTTGGTTTGCAAGGTTGTATTAAAGCATTTGTGTTGATTACCAAGGTGGATTTGAAGATACCCTTCTCCATAATTTGCTTTGGTTTTGTGTGCTCTTTGATCATTATACCTCAGCTGTGGGAAATGCGTTGGTTCTCTTTGTTTCAGTTAACTTTTCTTTTTCACTTTCATCCTTTTAGATAATTTATTCTTGTTTATTCTATTCACTTTCATATTTCGGTTTTACTTTCTATTAAAATTCTGCTTCAGTGGCTTATGGTGAGACTTTGAAGATGTCTCTCCCTGTCCTCAACCTTTCCAGGGGAACAAAATCCTCTCCTCATTTAACTCTTTCACTGCTATGTGTTATCTATTTACCTCCCTTTTAACTGCAATACCAAACAAAGCAGCATGTAATCAAGGTAGACTGTCCATTGTTTCCATATCTCTTTCAATGGGAATTAGGTAGCAATGGTTTGTCTGGCAAGAATTGAGAGAAAACAGCCTGCATTCATTAACATACAATAGGTTTTCTCAGTTTTTTTAAAAATACATCAGTATATAAAATTATACAAAAACAACTAAGGATGGAAACCACTTAGTATGTCATCTAGTCCACCCAGCACAGATGAACAGTACTAGTTTGGTTCATACTGTCCTGGGAAAAATGACCCCAGAGCACTTTTTTGTAAGAGCAGGTGATAACCCTAATATTCTACCCAATATTTGCACTCTTTATAAAAACAAATTTGACTGCACTTATGCTATCAGGGCCGCTCCATTTGCCTACACAGCCAATAGCCAATGTTCACTGCCATACTTTCACACTGTGCATTAACGTCTGCACTGCATAAAACCAAGTTGCAGTGTAATCTAATCTGCAAATTTACTTCCATTCTAAATTCACCTGAGTAAGTCTATTGAAGATGAAAGTGACTATGCTACTTCTTTGAGACCTAGTTGTTCACCCACTGAGTAATGCAAAGAGAATGAACACAAAATTGGAATGAGCCTCTGGAATAAATGTACTGCTTGAATGCAGAACATGCCTTTGTACATGCATGAAAAACCTATACATAATGAAACAATATATCCGATGCTAAACAGAAGGAAGACTGTGGAGAAGCTGACCATGACGTTAAAATGGTTTCTGGAACTGGCACTAAAACATGCTCCTCACATGGGTTGTGTTAATAAAAGCCTTCTCCAAGAAGGGCCTTTTTTCTCTCTGAGTTACAAAGATTTTAAATTTTCAAAGTGGAGCAAAGGTTCAGTGGAGAAAAATACCCTTATGCACAGCCGCTGAAAAGGGCTTTCAAGACAGCTGTTCTTGTCCCCTGCCTAAACAATGGAGTTCTTTAGCTGGCATTTCCTTTCCTTTTCAGATGTGGAAGCTTCTTTACTTTTTCACTTCTTTGTAGAGATGGATTTTTTTCCACCCTTTGTTCTCAAGTTTTTGGTGGTTTTTTTTTTTTAAGAGATATTTCAGCCTGGAAGATTTATTTGATTTCAACTTTAAAATGAATCTCCCAAATAGAAACTGTGGGTAGTAAGTGCCATTTGTCTATCAAGTTTATGGTATTTACACAATTGCTTTTTGTTTTATTAGACCGTGACTCTATTGTTAATATTTCACTGGGTTTTCACTGGTATGTTAGAGGTACATAGTGAGAGGGCAGATTTTTCTACCGTACCAATTCAGACCCCATTCTTGCAGCTATTCTACCCACACAACTCCCAGTGACATCAATAGGAGCTCTGGATTGGGAGATACAGAAACATTCCCTTCATGTCCTGGCTCTGATTCTCAGAACCTGAAGACAGACCTGAGCGCTGTCATGAGTGACAGTCCCGGATGACTGGAAAAAGGCTAATGTAGTGCCCATCTTTTAAAAAGGCAAGGAGGAGGATCCGGGGAACTACAGGCCAGTCAGCGTCACCTCAGTCCCTGGAAAAATCATGGAGCAGGTCCTCAAGGAATCAATTCTAAAGCACTTAGATGAGAGGAAAGTGAGAGGAACAGTCAGCATGGATTCACCAAGGGCAAGTGCCTGACTAACCTAGTTGCCTTCTATGATGAGATAACTGGCTCTGTGGATGAGGGGAAAGCAGTGGACGTGTTATTCCTTGACTTTAGCAAAGCCACAATATTCTTGCCGGCAAATTAAAGAAGTATGGGCTGGATGAATGGACTATAAAGTGGATAGAAAGCTGGCTAGATCGTCGGGCTCAACGGGTAGTGATCAATGGCTCCATGTCTAGTTGGCAGCTGGTATCAAGCGGAGTGTCCCAAGGGTCGGTCCTGGGGCCGGTTTTGTTCAATATCTTCATTAATGATCTGGAGGATGGCGTGGACTGCACCCTCAGCAAGTTTGCAGATGACACTAAACTGGGAGGAGTGGTAGATACGCCAGAGGGTAGGGATAGGATACAGAGGTACCTAGACAAATTAGAGGATTGGGCCAAAAGAAATCTGATGAGGTTCAACAAGGACAAGTGCAGTGTCCTGCACTTAGGACGGAAGAATCCCATGCACTGCTATAGACTAGGGACCAAATGGCTAGGCAGCAGTTCTGCAGAAAAGGACCTAGGGGTTACAGTGGACGAGAAGCTGGATATGAGTCAACAGTGTGCCCTTGTTGCCAAGAAGGCTAATGGCATTTTGGGCTGTATAAGTAAGGGCATTGCCAGCAGATCGAGGGACATGATCATTCCCCTCTATTCAACATTGGTGAAGCTTCATCTGGAGTACTGTGTCCAGTTTTGGGCCCCACACTACAAGACGGATGTGGAAAAATTAGAAAGAGTCCAGTGGAGGGCAACAAAAATGATTAGGGGTCTGGAGCACCTGACCTATGAGGAGAGGCTGAGGGAACTGGGATTGTTTAGTCTGCAGAAGAGAAGAATGAGGGGGGATTTGATAGCTGCTTTCAGTTACCTGAAAGGGGGTTCCAAAGAGGAGGGATCTAGACTTTTCTCAGTGGTGGCAGATGACAGAACAAGGAGTAATGGTCTCAAGTTGCAGTGGGGGAGGTTTAGGTTAGATATTAGGAAAAACATTTTCACTAGCATGGTGGTGAAACACTGTAATGGGTTACCTAGGGAGGAGGTAGAATCTCGTTCCTTAGAGGTTTTTAAGGTCAGGCTTGACAAAGCCCTGGCTGGGATGATTTGGTTGGGGATTGGTCCTGCTTTGAGCAGGGGGTTGGACTAGATGACCTCCTGAGGTCCCTTCCAACCCTGATATTCTATGATTCTATGATGTCAGGGGTGATAGTAGCTGGCCACAGTGCCCCAGGGAAAGAGGGGTTTGTCTTATTAGAAACAGAATTCTTTTCTAAAGGGTCTGTATTTGCAGACTGGTGACAAACTAATGACATCTAAATAACCTCCAAGGCGGGCAGCTGTCATGTGTTGACATACTCAATGAACACAGTAGCAAGCTGTGTGTGAAAGGAGAGGAGGGACTCATTGCCATCTCAGATAAGCAGGTCATTTGCTGCCGATTACAAGAATCAGGAAGGTAATTAATTGGACACAAAGCAGGTTCCAGTTGTTCAGAGGGAGAAAAATTATGCTGTTATTATTATTATTACAGTAACACCCACAGACTCACCCTGCCAGACTGTGCCCAACACACAGGAAGACACGGCTCCTATACTGAAGAGCTTAGTCTTCCCCACCTCCTCTAGTTATCAGGACAGATATGCAGCCTGTAAGGACCCAATTTTCCACTCCAGTTTATGGAGGAGATTTTGCTTGTTGCCCCGTCAAGCTGCACAGAACAATACGCTAGGAATCCACAATTATCATCTATTTATATAATGTCCTTTACCCTGGAGGTTCTCAAAGGGCTTGCTAAATGATGGCATTTAGATGCCTCATTCCTATTGATTGGTTGCATGGTCAAGCAAAGCTCCCATTAAAGTCAATTGACAGCAGGATTTGACCCTCTGTACAGAGAGGAATCACTTCACTACTTAACACCCCACCCCCCTCCAGTCCTGGCAGACCCTTCCTAGGCTCACGTGTCAGGTCAGTGATTACCAAATTGGCCTCTGTTAACCCCGTCCTTCCCACTGTGAAAGGAATGGGTCAGGCCTAGCAGAGAGCTGGAATCTCTCAGTTTGGTGCCCCCAAAGGTAAAAACAATGAGTGCCCAGTGTCAGCTCTTTCTGGAGCTCATTAGGAGCTGTCCATGCAGAGTTTGGCAAAATCTCTCTTTGGGATTATGTCTTGCAGTCAGACTTGCTATGTGAGAACCTGCAACACTCTCCCTGGACTCCGTGTAGGAAGCGTGGCCTAGTGGTTAGAGCGCTAGCTGGCACCACAGGAAACCCAGGTTTGATTCTTGCTCTGCCACAGGCATTGTGTGTGAACGTGGGCCAGTCGCTTAGTTGCTCTGTGCCACAGAGTCCCCATCTGTTAAACAGGAATAACAGCACAGCCCTGTCGCATGGGGGGTTGTGAAGAAAAATAAATTAAAGGGTGTGAGCTGCTCAGATACTCTGGTAATGGGGCCCTATAACTACCTATGACAGACAGACAGACACGTGTACTTGGCAATTAGTTGTGATGGGGCTCTCAAGAGCGGGACTGTCACTCATTACCATCAGTGGCAGCAGCGTGAGGCCAGAGTCCCTGCATAGCGCTGCATTACTGTACTTCTGGGCCTGACCCTGAACACCCTCAGCCATGACTACAGCCAATGGGAGCTGGGGGCATTCAGAACCTTGCAGGGCTGGGTCCTTGAAGAACACACCAGAAAAGGGAGCATCTGAAGGAAGGAGTCACTGGACTCTCTATTGTCACCGGATCCTATTGACTTGCTCTCATTGTTTGATGTTATGTCATGTCTCAGGACAATAGAAACTGAAGCTTTGTTTCTATTGTACTGAGACAATATGTCACCATCCCAAAGGCCATTTCTCTACCAGTGAACCCCAAGAATCTGTAATTGCAATTGACAGAGAGAAAATAAAGTATCTGACTTGCTGTACCCAAACAAAAAGTGAGAACTCTGTTATTCTCCGACATAAGTGACCTATGACATGAGAGAGCTGGTGGCACGGCTCAGCAGGACAAACACAGCCGGTCGCAGCTGGCCAGGAACAACACTTATAGCACTCGTTCAACATCAAGCCAACAGGAGGCGGGGAGGGGAGGGAAAGAGTCAAGAGAAAATTCCCTGGGATTGGAGCTCAGCCCAGGCCTCTGAGCCTGGGGGAGGATCCTAACCTGCCCCTGCTGTGTGAACCAGCCAGTCTTATGGGGTCTCTCCCAGAGCGCCCCCATTGAGTGGAATGGGGGTGCTTCAGTGGGTTAAGGGGGGATAATAGAGAGATCTATAAAATCGTGAGTGGTATAGAGAAAGTAAATAAGGAACTGTTATTTACTCCTTCTCATAATACAAGAACAAGGGGCCACCAAATGAAATTAATAGGTAGCAGGTTTAAAGCAAACACAAGAAAGTATTTTTTCACGCAAGGTACTGTCAACTTCTGGAACTCCTTGCCAGAGGGTGTTGTGAAGGCTAATACTATAATGGGGTTCAAAATCGAGATAGATAGATTCATGGAGGACAGGTCCATCAATGGCTATTAGCCAGGATGGGCAGGGATGGTGTCCCTAGTCTCTGTGTGCCGGAAGCTGGGATTGGGTGACAGGGGATAGATCACTCGATGATAACCTGTCTGTTCATTCTCTTTGGTGCACCTGCCATTGGCTACTGTCAGGGGACAGGATACTGGGCTTGATGGACCTTTGGTCTGACCCAGTATGGCCCTTTTTATGTTCTTATGTTTCAATTAGGCCCACCCTGCCTCCCCTGAGCCACTGGGAGTGGGGAGGGGTAAACTGAGCTGGAGTTAAGCTCTGGTTAGCGTGGTACCGAGTAGTGCTGAATCCTCTTCATTATTATTTCTATGATGGTAGCAGCTAGAGGCCAGCTGAGATCAGGGCCCCGTTGGACTGGGCTCTGCAGACTGGTAATAAGACACAGTTCCTGCCCTGAAGAGGGAAACAGAGGTGCACTGACTTGTCCTAGGCCACCAGCAAAGCCAGGGAGAGAACTCCGCCGGTCTCCTTGCTCCTTGAGTGCCCTAGGACCTTTCCTCCTATTGGGTTGCTCTCATTTGCTTTGCATTCAGATGGCATTACCCAGGTTGTGACTGGGTGAGAATTTGCCCTTTGTATTTAAATGCATGTCTTCTCCCTTGTTCAACTAGGCTTGCAGTGGCATTTTACAGCCTGCAGATTGCACCTTGATTGGATCCCTTTTCTGTCTCTTCCCACCCCCTCCACCCCTACCCCGTTCCTCACAACACTTTTACTCAAAGCATTAAAGTGCTGTCATTTTCTGCTGGTCTCCAGAAGCTGCCTGAATTTTAACACAGCCAGTAAAATGCTGTGTGTGTCCCTACATGGCCAACATTTTAATATCCTGCATTTGTATTGGTGGGCCCTGCCCTCTCTTTCTAGCAGGGTAATGAGGTGAGGCAAGGTACCACCCAGTAATGTATGGGGGAAGGCCAAGCGGACCAATGGGCCCATCATCTAAATGCACAATGCAGGAAAGGTCAAGCCAGCCGGAGCCTCCTTCTATGACTCAGAGCCTGGAGGAGACATTTGAATTCTGAGTTCTGTTGAGTTTGGCTTTATTCTTCTGAGAAGCGTGGGAATGAGATAAGAAAGGGTCACAGAGCCAGGCCATGTGAATGACAAAGATTTTAACAAGGCTGGCAAATGGTACAATTAATCTCTCTCCTTCCAGCCTCTGCTGCACTGTGATCTCACAGTTCCTCCTCGGGTCAGGGTGGCACTCAATCCCAGCTGGAGTCTTTGATTCAGCACCTGTCAGGACTCTTGTCATGTCCATTTTTTGCCCCTTAGCATTTCTCTTTGGCCTTGTAACCGTGTTCCGTTCAGAACTGGAGCCAGAGAGCAGATTTGACTAGGTGAAAACAATGGGCGAAGCTGGGAAATAAGAAAATGATCAGCGCCCACTTCCTTTCCCAGAACAAGGCCTCCGTTCAGCAAGCTACTTAAGCATGTGCCTAACTTGAAGCATGTGTGTAATGTCATAGGGACGACTCACGTCCATAGAATCCTGGCTGAATCGAGACACAAAGTCCTGACCATTTCCATGGCGCAGAAGGAGCATTGGCCCATCGCTCATCTCCTGAGTAACTTATCTGGCAACATTTTCCTCATTCCTATTGCGTTTGCTGTTTCAGAACTCAAGACTATTCGGAAGATGTGCTGACCCCAATATTCTGCACTCCAAGAACATAATTTGGCCTGAGAATCTCAAAGTGCTGTTCATTAATCCTCACCACTTCCTGTGGAGGGAGCTAAGTGTTATTAACCATCTTTTGCCGATGGAGAAGCAGGCATAGATACACAACTGCCCTCAGGGACTCAGTGCAGAGGGAGGTCTGGGAATACAGCTCACAAGTCCTGATTGCCAGTCTCCTGCATTAATCCACAGAACACATTCCATAGCAGACACTTTCCCCTCTGTATACCAGGAGCCCCACCACCTGGGGAGGTAAATCCCTAGCCAAATAAATTATATGTTCATACCCTTGGAAATGAGACCTGTGACAAATTCCTGTTCCTTTCCCAGAAAGGGATATGGTGGCATGATATCAATCACTGCAATCCCACTTAAGCTTATATTAAGGTTTTAAGTGGAATGTGAGCAGTGCATTGGACCTAGTTCTCACCCTCTGAATTTCACCCACCTGTGGCAGTATAACAAGCCCCTTGAACATAAATGGCAGCGCTGGCTCTGGAGGTTATGAATAGTTCAGTAATCTGAAAGATGATATGATATATCTGCTAATATTGCAGATCAGGTTGTTATGCTCCAGAGAAGCTGTATTTGGGTAACTGGAGCAGATTGGAGGTGGAGCTCTCCCTTCTGGCCCACTGGAGTTCTAGCATGTGTGGGATGAAGGGGGAACAGTTATTTTCTAAAGGATGTTAAATCAAATGCCAAATGTAATGCAGCTTCTTCCCAGGAGGTGCTTTGCTGTAGACACTCTGCTTCAGTGATAAAGCTTTAACCAGGATAAACATCTGTGCGCTCAGGCTGGAGCTGAGGAGAAAAATCCTTGTCAAGGACATTGGGCTGTGTTTGTACACATTTGAAATGTTAATTTGGAGAGGAATTTGAACGGTGTAATTAATAACTGGAGCAGAGGAGTTCGACTTCAGGCAGGTTGTTCACGTGCACCCCACCTGACGAGGTTTGGATAAACGCAGAGGTCATTTCTGGGACCGAATGAATATCCTGCCCCCATTGCCACCGACTCTCCATTTCTGCAGTTATCAAGTGCGAATAGTATGTGTCACTCATACAGGGAGGCTTAAAGGAGAATCTCAAAGCTCTTTCAGTGCATTATTTAACAGACCCTCGGCATCCTCTTGTGAGGCAACTATTGTTACCCCTGCTTTATAGATGGGGAAACTAAGATACGGATAGGTCAAGTGACTGGTCCCGATTCACCTAGGGCCTCATGCTGCCACCCCTCCAAAGACTGCGAGGTACCTCATGGGCCTTTTCCTGGAGTAAAGTCAGCAGACTTAGGCCCATAGGTGAATCTCACCCTTTGAGTTTAGGAAGAGCACAAGGCCTGAAGCGGTGCTGGCTGTTTGCAGAGGGGTGAATCTCATCCACTTCTTGTTCATTCCACTTGGCCTTCCTGTCTCCTTCACACAGCGAGCATGGGCAAGGATCTCATACCATATTTCCAGGCTATCGCCCACAGTTATGTAGTGGGTCCCATGACGCTGCTTTAGGCTAGAGGAGCAAACTAGAAAAGGGCCATAAAACGAATGTGCTGCGTTAGCAGATTGTGATGTTGGTGATGTGAAATCATTCCCCAGCCTTGTCCCATTCCCTGACCGAGACCACACAAGGCTGCCGAGAGAAACTTGTGTTTGCACAAAAATGAAATGATCAAACCTTCTCTAGCCCTCATGAAGCTCTGTATGTCTTGCATTTTATCAAAGGCCTGCTCTTGCTCCCATTGAAGTAATAGCAAAATTCATATGGTCTTCATTGGGGAGTAAGAGCTGATCCATGATTTGTGTTATTACAGCCTTCAGCCCTGCTGTTTTGAGCTGTGATCTCCTCAGGCCTCACTAGCAGAGTGGTGGTGAACCTGTTCAGTACTTGGACAGGAGACCTGAAGAGAAAACCCAGAGGGCTGCAGGAAATGGCACTGGTGGGTTGGACTGCTGTGCCCTGGGAGTGATTAGGTACCCAACACCCCAATGTGCTACCGGTACAGATGGCTTATAAAATGGTTTATTTTTCTTGTAAGTTCTTTGGGTCAGGGAATGTGAGGTGAGGCCTCTGTATCTGTAGGTATGTAAAGAGTTAAAGTGCCAGTAGGTGGCGCTGAAGAGGATGTGCCATAGTTCCTAAGTCTGATGGGCCCAATAAAAGTTGTTTTGGTTTGTTGTGGTGCCCTGCAAATGGCTTCCTCTGAACAGCTTTTTACACCAGTTAGTCACAGGTACACAGTGTGTATTTAGCACAACTGAGCTCAGATCCCCAACTGAGGTCTATAGATACTACAGAAACAAACAACCACAACAGTAGCTTGGGATCCCTAAAAGGGGAGTGCTGGTGTATACATATGAGTTGTTATTATTATTGATGTTATTGTGTAGGGGGGACTTGATGTGTGATCCTCAATAAAGCCCTTGTGTTTTATCTCATCTTCATGCGATATTGAGCATACAAAACCCGCTTTAAAGAGGCTTATTCATTTATGGGAAAGTTCCATGTTTATGGCTCTCAAGGCAAATGTACCATCAAGCTCAAGGATTTATGGCAACAACCCTTGGGGTTTTTGTTTTTTCTTAACAGCTTTGGGATTTGTAACATCCAGAAAACAGTCACGCCCACGGGATAGCACCTAAACCAACCTGCATTATGTCACTTCACACCATGTTAATCTCCCTGCATATTTTCCAAAGTAATCAGATTTGACTGTTTCCTTGCAAATTGATAGAGCATAAAGGAGACAGCCGAGTTTACAGAGGGCTGCATAGACAGAGACGACCCTTTGAATTAAAAATAGTTCTGCATGTCAGGACTTGTCCAGGGTAATCAAAACCACCCAGGAACCGTTGATCTCATTCAAATACACAATGTAACAACTTTCCACCCACACCCTACACTTTCACAGTATATATTTATAGATGTATATATGTGCACACATACACACACCAAGCACAAACAGTACATCTAGGCCCATGATTTGGTTTTTATGTGTGTACTTTGTATGTGTAGATAGATAATCATCATCATCTATCTCTTGGGTGGCTACTAAACATTTGTGAACGTACAGTATGTTGACAATCCTGCATATTTCAGGGCTAGAGACTTAGGCTGAAATTTCCAAAGTCACCAAGACTTTGAACTTCCAAATCCCATTAAAATTAATGGGGACAGGTGTCCAAATGCCTAGAGGCAGCTTTGAAAACCTCAGGCATATGTCTTTGCTGCCCCTTCGGTGTCTAGGATTCTGTTTACTGGTATCACATGCGAAGAAGTGTCTCAGCGCTGACAGACTTTTAGAAAAATGCATTGATCAAAATGGGCTCAAGTGGTCTGAAAAACTCTCCACTTCTTTTCCCCCTAATGTGCTTGCTAAGTTTAAAGACGCGTCTCACAGCTTGTTGACGGAGAAATCTCCAAGGTAGCGACTGGGGGAACAGGGCTCAGGAATTGATAAGGAGGCTTGGAGCCTTTCATTGCCAGCTCATGGGTTTGAAGTAAGCTGGCAGGGAATCGATGTCGTTGCTATTTGGCAGCTGTTCCCTGGCCTGTGTGAAGTGAGTGAGCAGGCTTCAGCCACACTGGGCTCTCAGGGAGGGGTTCCCACACCACAAAAAAACCCTCCCCTTTGGCACAAATTGGTACCCGGGCTGGCAGGCCCAGCAGGAAGGCCAGGAAGTGACCAGAGAGGCACGGAGAGCCCATTGCTGTCTCTGCAGGGGCGTGGCAGGCTGAGCTGTGCCCTTACCTGGTACTGCTGGTTACATGGAGGGTGTCTCTCTCCAGCTCGCTCGCTCTCTGCACTGTTATATGGAAAGTTCCCAGGGCTGTAAATTCAGCACTAAGCTCACTTTAAAAATACAAGGGAGAGAAGGTGGGCGAGGTAATACTTTTTGTTGAACCCACTTCTGTTGGTGAGACAGGGAAGCTTACCAGCTCCACAAAGCTCTTCTTCCGGTCTGGGGAAGGTTCTCAGAATGTCACCTACACAGCCCTGAAGAGGAGCTATGTAGCAAAAAAGCTTGTCTCTCTCACCAGAAGAAGTGGGTCCAATAAAAGATATTACCTCCCCCACTTTGTCTCTCTAACATTCTGGGACTAATGTGGCTACAACTACACGGCACTTCGAAATACAAGGTGGTTGTGGTGACCCCTCAGTTAACCAAGCTAGAGACCTGCCAGCTTGATTCCCTTTCCCTGAAAGCCGGAATATAGCTAGCCCAGGACACAGTCATTTTATCTGACAGGCTGTGGTCAGTGTAGATTGTCCTGGGCTTTATTTAACTCTTCAGATTAATACTGCCTTTTGCAAGGACCAAACCTTCTCTCGGAGCTGTCCTCTGCCATCTAATTAAATATTTCTCCTTAGCTGCCTCATCGGAAACAACAGCTTATCTCCCGAGTGCCTTAAATGACTCACAATGAGAGGAGCTGGTACATCTTTAGATCCTGCAAAGTGCCTCAAACGCCTTCCTATCAACTGCTCCTCTAGTTCCAGTACCCTTTAAATGAGTCTCTCTTACATTGCGCCTGGCTAGTGAAATGAGGAGTGTGGAATGACTGGAAATCATCATATTATCATGGTTACCCTGTTTTCTACTAAATACCCTATTCGTCGCTTTTTAGATTAATAGGACAAAACAGTCAGTTCTGCAGCTTTTCTGGGAAAACATGGTAAGGCCCCAATTCTGCAATGAACACCATGTAGGAAACCCACTACCCCCATGAGGAAACTCATCGACTTTAATATCTCTCCACCTAAACCCTCTCACACACAGAGTCTGGTGCAGGACTAATTCTGTGAAGTGAGGTTTCCCTTTAGCAATCAATAGCTGATGGTGATAAAGACCCCCTCGATAAACCAACAGGCAGGAGGATGTCAGCTAGATTTAAATAATGTTAAACAAATGAATGGTTGTGAATAGGGCTCAGGGAGAATTGATATCTGCTCTAGGGTCAGGGATTAAGGCCAGGATGCTGCTGGCAATAATATATGGAGATATCCTTTCAGGTGTATGAATTAGTCAGGTTTCAGGGGAAGAGGGTGTGCAAAGTTCTGGTACATAAGGTTAACACAAACACTGCAACATTCTGGACTCTGCCATTCCTCTTGGGGAGAGCATTAATTGCCTGGAAGGAATGAGAAGGACTTTTTGAAAGTAACGTATTCCTCTCCTTTGAGTAAGGTTGAAATTTCATAGGTTTCACGGGGAAGCAGATATCTTTCATTTTCCAAGTGATCATCTGCAATGGGCAACTGAGGAAAAAATAACAGGAAAATATTTGTTCAAGATATAGTTCTTTTTAAAGTAGTGTCTGGCTAATGGGCTGGAATATCTCATAAAAGTAAGTGAGAATAAAGAAAACAGAAACTTTTCACTTTTGCAGTGAACATGAGTTAACTAAAAATCAAGTATCATAAATACTGATTTATACCTGCCTCTGGAGATTTCCATTACTTGCATCTGAAGAAGTGAGGTTCTTACCCACGAAAGCTTATGCTCCCAATACTTCTGTTAGTCTTAAAGGTGCCACAGGACCCTCTGTTGCTTTTAACTAAAAATCAGTCACTTACAAAGCAATGGCCACTCCACAGAGGTGACCCTACCCCCACATGGGCCATGTGCTACTTACTACCATGGCAATTCCCATGTGCCTGGGTTTCTCTGCTACTCTGCCTATGAATAACACTGGTCTATCTGGGTACACAGCACAAGGATTGTTTTGTGGCTACCGTGCTGGACTGGGACCTAGGAGCGTGAGGGGTTCAATGGAGTGTGCGGTTCTGCTACAAACTCTGTGACCTTAGAGAAAACAATCTTTCTGGGCCTCAGTTTGCCATATGTAAAACAGAGTTATTACAACTTTCGGTCTCCCACTCTATTGACTGTAAGTCTTTCATGACAGGAACAGTCTCTTGCTATGTCTTTGTACAGTGCCTAGCACATCGGGCATAGGTACTTTCACAGTCATAATATTTACACTGGACTCCACCATGCATCATGTGAGCACCTTAGAAGTTGTAGAAGAAACACATGCATTTCTCAGATTCTTTTTCTGCATTCCTTGATGGAGGAAATCTTTCGTCCTGTCCGATTGGGTGGAAGTTGTAAGGAATGATGCGACTTGCACGTATTTTGAGGGGTCTGTAAGAGTTCGGCTTCCATTCCATTGTGGCATGAGCTCATCGAGCTCTGCAGTAAGTGGCGAGCAGCAGATTTGTAAATTACTAAGGAATTGTCATAAGACCGGGAAATTAATTATTGCTCTTTGCAAGGAAAAGTTAGCAGGGAGATGCCAGCACAGTGTACGGACAGTTGAGTATCAGCTCATTAGCTCTGGCAAATTTGTTGATTATCAGGTTATTAAAAGGCTCACTTCTCTTTCTTTGGCAAAGTTTTGCCCTAGGAGAATGGCATTTGAAGTGGCCCTGCCTGGGAAAAGGGAGACACAGGGTTCAGCTTATTTGGGGGGAAATCCCTCCTCTGAAAGCAACTGAGTTTGGATTCGACCCATTGAAACATTCTTTTGCCTTTCGTTAAATACACTTCCATGCAGATACAGAGCTGGAGAACAACCTATCCTGCCTATCTTCAGATTGGGTGCAGCACGACCAGTGGCAGTGCAAGCTCCCCCCAAGTGTCCTGCCAATGTGCCTGTGATGGGACTGGGCGTACCAGTGGTGTTGCCTAGTTAGGTCACTGGGCCCCAGCTCTCCGGTATCCCTTGCCGGCAACCACTCCAAAACGGTGGCAGTCCTCCTTCCAGTAGCTACAGACTCAGCCCTCTGGCCAGGTCACCAATAGTGTTTGTTCCCTTACGGGGTAACCAAGTCCAGCAAAATGTATATAGTCCAACATTCCCCGCAAAAGAAAGGGTCTTCAGCCACCTCCAGGTCCCTGTGAGTGGTGCGCCCTGGACTCAGGCTCACAATTAGAAACTGTGCAAAAGAGTGTTCACAAAAGGAGAACAAATGCAAAGCAGGGGAGAAAAAGCTGAGTAAATAGGAATGCCAGCCTCTCCCTCCAGCCACTGGCAACCATTACAGTACTTAGAAGACACAAAAGGCCAAAGGGAGACAAGAAAAAAAAATTAGGTGGGGCAAGTGGAGAAAAGATGATAATAATAAAAATGTAAAAAGAAAATGAAGTAAATACAAGGAAAAAGCCAGGCTGCATTCCAATAGACTGCAGGGTCCAGTGAGCTGATGTGACACAAAAAAAGGTAAAACATCTTGCTTCCTGGATAATACAAAGATCAGAGCACAGGTGATAAGAAATTGAAGTAAAATTTGAATGCAGAAATTACTGAAGGGAGTAAACTGCAGGCAATATGCTATTTTGCTATGCTAATAAAGAGATGAAAGCAAATTGAATGGGAGCAGAGACTGGCAAAAGTCTTATTTTTGTTGGAAAGAATAAGAGGATAAATGTTTTTAACATTTATGAAGTCAGAAAATAAAGCAAAGAGACTCAGAACATCAAGCTCATAGATGAGAAAATTAAAGTACATAAAATATTTATTCATTTGTGCTTAGTGGCTGTCAGCCATGCATGCATTTGTAGAAATGGGATGTTTCTGGGCATAGTTATAGACTGTTCTCCCCCCCCCCTCCCCACTCCAGAGATGAACAGGAACAATTTGGTAAATAGCAGCTGAATATGCAGTTCATTTTCCACATTCCATTAATGTTTCATTTCTTAATACCCTCAAAATAAAATGGGAAGTTGGTGTAGAACATTATTCCCTTTTATATAATAATAAAAAAGTATGTGGCTCCAGGCCAATAATCAAGACTATTAACTGGCATCTGTATTAAAATGCGATGTGAATGTTGGTAAAAGGTGACAGACTGACAGAAGCCCTGTAGTAATCAGCAGAACCAGGTTCAACAGTGGCAGCACAAAGTTACCTCCCGGTGCCCACACGTTCTGGTCTCAGGATCAGCGCTGCAGGATGCTTTTTGTGCTTCTCGCTGACATTACAAATGAAGATGGCAATTGTAGAGGCACATGTGGCCCAGCTGCCTGCTGGGAAATGCACTGAGACCCCTGCAGTTCATTTCACAGTGTGGCGACAACAGAACAGCCAACAGCTGGTAATTTCCATGGCTGAATTCATGACTGTGATTGGAATGGTGGCTTTTAATGAAAATGTGATTAAGTATATCTGATCAGTTATCCCATTAAAATCAATGTACCTTTTAAATACTTTCTTACCTTTTGTCAGTTCTTCCCCCTACTTCCCAATTATGGACCTGGGGTTCAGTCATTTGAAATGAGACTCTAACATAATGTCTTAATGTTACCTCGTATCAAAGGGACATTCCACATACTTTTTAAGAACAATGCTACAATGCCTGGAACAGTTCAGTTCCAAAAACAAGACAGTTACACTGTTGGCTTCACCCCAGCCTGTGCCCCACTAGCCTAAGGCAATGGTCTGAAAGGAGGATATTGGCTTCTATGTTTCTCATCACTCTCCTTTTCTCTTGCCAGTTGTTTTTTTTAAAGAAATCCACCCACAAGGAGAGAACAAGGGCGACCCCATTAATGGAGAGAGAGAGCATGATGTAAGATGGAGCAACCACTCCAAGGTCAAAGTAATACCCTTTTATGACTGAGCATGGAAGGGCAGATTTGCGGTTTTAATTCTGAAAGGCCCAATTTTAAATTGTAATAGTAAACATGCCCACTTATACAGCAGCTGGAGAACAAATCTGCGGCATATTCAGCCTGATTCCAGCTTCAGACAACAGCCAGCCAGGATAGCCTTTGAAAGGGTTCCGGGGCCCAGTGGAAACAAGATGAGAGGTCAACAAGAGCAAGGATCGGTAGGTGGAGGAGCGGCAAATCTGTCTGGAGTCACTGGCTGGGGAAGTTAGAGCAATGCCTCCCATTCCTCCTACTACATGTGGCAGCAGTGTTTGCAGGGGGCATGGGATCTGTAATGTATTGTGCTACATACACCAAAGCAACAGGGCCTTAGTCAACTGCCCCTTGAAGGATCGTGACACTGTGAGTTTGGCACCAAGGGGAGCAGAGGAGATTCTGAGGGCTAGCAGCTACAGAAACATTTTGCTGCTCAGCCGATCGCTCACCTACTAAATGGAACATGAGCATGAGGTTTCAGTTGTCATCAGCTCATCCTTGTCAGGAGTTAGGCTAGAGGCTAATAACCTGCCCATTGCCTAGGGCCAAATACAGCCCATTACTAATTTTAATTTGTTTGATAGGGAATTCCATTTGCTCCAGTGCTCTGGTTCACATCACTAGGTATCAGTTGTTTTTCTCCTGACAACAGAATTTTGAGTTTACCACTTGCATTTTCCCATATTGGGTAGCTGTAGCTCTTGTGTAGTTTGTCATTTCCCTCCACTCTCTTAGAAGCAAGCATTTCTTTCCGGTCATTGAACCGGCTATATTTATTTATATTCCCTTTTCTGTAGCTGGTGTTGAACATGCAACACCTGGCAGACAGGAGGAACAGAGAGGCTAATGAATACCCTTTGGAACAAAACACCACCTTTCACCTTGCTGCATACCTTACATGATTGCCAGGCTAGGGAGATGATCAACTCTGAAAACACTCATATGTTCAAAGCCAAGAGATTTACAGTGATCTCGTCACGGGCCCACAAAGAACAGTGCTCTTTGGTACAACTTTGCACCTGAAATCAGTTTGAGGAGAGATTGTCAAAACTGCTGAGAGTGCCCTGTACCTCTGAACATCAAGCCTCTGTTGTTTGTCAACCCACTAGTTTTGTTGCTTGTCTCTTGTTTGAAGAACATGAGGAATAGTGCCACATAATTGATGGAAAATGTAAATGTTTCACCTACTGTGTAGGACAGATGAGTGTGTAGCCACACCTTGCTGTGAACCTGTCAGGGTGGGTGGGTTCAGTGTGCAAAGGGAACAGAGCGGATTGTATCAAGGGGCTGAGTTTCAGTTTAGGGCACTTTGGGGTGTCTCTGGAACGCAATTTCCCCTAGGTTTCCCCAGTCCTACTTGTACATAGTGTGACAAAGTTCCTTCTCTATCTTGGTGGGTCCTGCGCTTATTGGTGGATTTTCTTGCCTCAGAGATTCACCATGTGGGTTGGGGAACAGCCCAGAGACCTTCCCCTCTGGAAGAACCCACAGTCCAGGTCAATTGGGAGGTTTGGGAGGAACCCAGGCCCGCCCTCTACTCCGGGTTCCAGTCCAGGGCCCTGTGGACTGCAGCTGTCTATAGTGCCTCCTGTAACAGCTGCATGACAGCTACAACTCCCTGGGCTACTTCCCCATGGCCTCCTCCAAACACCTTCCTTATTCTCACCACAGGACCTTCCTGCTGGTGTCTGATAATGCTTGTGCTCCTCAGTCCTCCAGCAGAGCACACTCTCAGCTCCTTGCACCTCTTGCTCCCAGCTCCTCACACTCCCACCACAAACTGAAGTGAGCTCCTTTTAAAACCCAGGTGCCCTGATTAGCCTGCCTTAATTGATTCTAGCAGCTTCTTCTTAATTGGCTCCAGTTGTCCTAATTAGCCTGCCTGCCTTAACTGGTTCTAGCAGGTTTCTGATTACTCTAGTGCAGCCCCTGCTCTGGTCACTCAGGGAACAGAAAACTACTCAACCAGTGACCAGTATATTTGCCTTCTACCAGACTCCTGTACCCCACTGGTCTGGGTCTGTCACAATAGTGATGGGCAAACCTCAAAGGTTTGGAAGCTTAGTTCAGTTCACACGAACAGACCAAAATGTGTATATGCCTCTCTAAACTATAGCCAGAATCTCCAAAGCTGAGCTGGAGTTTTCAAGAGGATGCAGCCTCTCTTAACAGATTCTGGCTATTTCCTGTTTCTGATCAAGCTGCAGTCTGGAAATGCAGAGACAACATCACAAAGGAAAAATGTTGGAGCTAAAATGCTTCTAATGCCATAAAGGATCCATGTGTAGCCTACACTTAGAGAATGGGTCTTTGTCCCACTATAGACGCTGGGCTACCTAAGAGGTTAATGCTGATAAATCTGCTAAATGTGCTAACCAGAGGACTTAGTCCGTTAGATTGAATGATCATGATTTCTGGTTTTAATGGTGAAGGTCTGTAGTTCAAGCCTCAATGGGGATCATTTACATACAGTTATTTGGGTTTGAGGTTGGAGTGAAGTTCTCATGAGTGAAGTTGTTAATTTAATCAAATATCAAGTGTTTATGTTTTCTTACACCACTGATTTTCCCTGGGCCCCTGAGTCTGAGGAGAAACTATACTGAAAGGCCCCAGGAATTTCCAAATCCTGCTTCTCCATGGAAAGCATCATCTATGATGTGTGACTGGACTTTGGACATGGGGGGAGAAACAGTTCTTATATTTCTTCCACTGACTCATTAATTGCACATTTCTATATAAGATGGAGGTTGGAACATTAATCTCATTAAAATATACAAATATTGTTACTTATAAGCAGAATTATTTGAAATCATACATTCTGGGAAGTTCCCTCCACCCCTTTGATTTTACAGATTTGAATCTTATCCTCAGATGTGTAAACTGGAGTAACATCATTGACCTCAACTGAGCTTTGAAGATTTACATCAGTTGAGAAGCTGCCTCTTAATCTTTAGTCTGGTAGTTTCTTTATTTAAGAAAAACTGACACGTGACCAAGTATGGAAGAAACAAGAGCAACTGATAGAATCATAGACGATTAGGGTTGGACGAGACCTCAGGAGGTCATCTAGTCCAATCCCCTGCTCAAAGCAGGGCCAATCCCCAACTAAATCATCCCAGCCAGGGCTTTGTCAAGCCTGACTTAAAAACCTCTAAGGAAGGAGATTCCACCACCTCCCTAGGTAACCCATTCCAGTGCTTCACCACCCTCCTAGTGAAAAAGTTTTTCCTAATATCCAACCTGGACCTCCCCCACTGCAACTTGAGACCATTACTCCTTGTACTGTGATCTGCTACCACTGAGAACAGCTGAGCTCCATCCTCTTTGGAACCTCCCCTTCAGGTAGTTGAAGGCTGCTATCAAATCCCCCCTCACTCTTCTCTTCTGCAGACTAAATAAGCCCAGTTCCCTCAGCTTCTCCTCATAAGTCATGTGCTCCAGCCCCCTAATCATTTTCTTTGCCCTCCGCTTGACTCTCTCCAATGTGTCCACATCCTTTCTGTAATGGGGGCCCCAAAACTGGACGCAATACCCCAGATGTGGCCTCACCAGTACCAAATAGAGGGGAATAATCACTTTCCTCGATCTGCTGGCAATGCTCCCACTAATGCAGCTCAATATGTCGTTAGCCTTCTTGGCAACAAGGGCACACTGTTGACTCATATCCAGCTTCTCGTCCAACGTAATCCCCAGGTCCTTTTCTGCAGAACTGCCGCTTAGCCAGTCGGTCCCCAGCCTTTGGCAGTGCATGGGATTCTTATGTCCTAAGTCCGACCTACTCTGCACTTGTCCTTCTTGAACCTCATCAGATTTCTTTTAGCCCAATCCTCCAATTTGTCTAGGTCACTCTGGACCCTATCTCCACCCTCCAGCATATCTACGTCTCCCCCCAGTTTAGTGTCATCTGAGAACTGGTTGAGGGTGCAATCCATCCCATCATCCAGATCATTAATGAAGATGTTGAACAAAACCAGCCCCAGAACCTACCCCTGGGGCATTCTGCTTGATACTGGCTGCCAACTAGACATTGAGCCATTGATCGCTGCGTATTGAGCCAGACGATCTAGCCAGATTTCTACCCACCTTATAATCCATTCATCCAGTCCATACTTTAACTTGCTGGTAAGAATACTGTGGGAGACTGTATCAAAAGCTAGCTGGAATGAGGAGTTTACTGTATAGCCAAATGGTGCCACTTCTCTCTAAAATGAGGGATCAGAATTCTCTCTAGGTGGCAGGAAAACACAAGTGACAATTTTTTAGGATCACCATGAGAAATCACTCTAACAGCTAATAATGATAATGACACATTAGGAAAAGCTCAGATGAATCCCCACATCATTCAGATTCGTGTATTTCAAAGCTGCAGGCGCGGCATTGTGCGGTATGCATTCTAATGGTAAAGCAATTTAAAGCCTTCAGTCCAGGTAGTACACTTGTTCAGTCAGTCCACAGGAAGGAGTGTTTGATACCTGGCTAAGTAGAGCCTGAAGGAAAACCTGCTTAGGGGATGGAATTTATGCATGCAGAGAGAATTTAATTAAAGTTGGTATAAATTAAATATAAAGGGAAGACAGGTCAATATGGAGGAAACATATTTTAAAACATTTTGAAAATACTTCTAGGTTCTTTGATTCTTTTAAAACAGTGGTTTATTGGTGAAAGTGCAAAGTGAGAGATTGCACATGGATGCTAGAAGGAAATGTGTTAGCGGCTCTTCCAGAAGCCATCTCATTGCACGAGACAGAATGGCTACAGCTGCTAATTAGTGTGGTTTAGTATCGGCTCCTGACATTCCACAAAGAACCAGTTCTGTTCTTGGCTGCATGTTCTCCCTTTGATTTCAGTGTGGATTACAATATAAATCAGAGCAGAATCTGTCCCAATAAATTAAATAAAAATGGTCAAAACGGATAAATATTATCTACAAAAAGAGCGGGGAAGGTAAAAAGCTAAGGGGAGTCTTTCCATTGAGTTCAATAGGCTTTGGGTCAGGCCATTCTGACAAGTGGAATCCCAGCTTGTGGACAGACCTTGAGTCCCCATGTATAGTCAAAAAAAGACTGTATAGAAAAAGGATTCCATAAATATATCAGCCTGCTTTTCAAAAGAAAGTACCTAAGTTGCATGCCTGGACTGGACCATTTTGGAATCTAAATTCTCCTCTGCATGCAAAGCGATGGATTAGCACATGCTGTGTATGTCATCCGTTCTGCAAATGTATGTTGCCTTCTACAATTCTGTGAACTTCAAGGCTTCAACACTAGCAGTAGAAGATATAAGGCATGGGCAGACACACAGTTGAACCAGTGATAGATGGTGGCAGAGGAAAAATCCAAGCCTGAGCAGGTCTTTAAAGATCAACAAACAGTCTTCTAAATCTGACAGACTCCAATGAGCAGTGTAGTTAGATGGAATGAGGTGCTGGGAGGATCTAGTCCAGATGAAGATTCTGGCGGCAGTTTATGATGAAACCTACCTGGCAAGTCTCATCAGGGACCACCAGTGTACTCCGCATGGGGCTTCTTCAGTCCTGAACCACACCTTCTGCAGGAGGCAGACTCCACCCGTGGCACAGAGCTGCAACGTGCCTAAGGTGTACACTGTGAGCATCGCTGGCTCCCACGATCAGCTGAATGTTTGAGACCCTCTTTACATTTCAGGCCTGTCTCAGGGAGGATAATTGGGCTTGCGATTTGAGGTTTATGAGCTTGCATGGGCTGGCTCACGATGGAGGGTCTGAACCTCAGCGGGTGTAAATCCATGTAGTTCCAATCATTCTACACCCATTGACACCAGATCTTGCCTTGAATCTCCAGGGCCAAATCATTTAGGCTCTATATGCAGATGACATATTCAGTTTCCCCTGTTGCCTACCCTCTGTGCTTACCATTGCATTTCCAACAAGTACATACATAGCGTCTGCGTTTACCTTGAAACACTTGCTTCCCGAGAACTCACCATGAAGTACCTCTGTTGCCTATTCCCTGGGGACGCTGCAGTTTCTAAGTGAGCAGAGAGGAGCAAATTGCTTTACTTTCATAAATATCATTTGCAGGTTTTCATACTTAGGAAGCTGACACCTTGTCTGAGTATCATCATGTGGTAGAAATCAGGGATACATAGCTTTGGGAGATGTTACATAGAAGCATTTCCTCTGTCATTATTGATAACACATGCTTAGTAAGTGCAGATGAAAATCAACAGAGAGCCAGAGGGATGGGAAATATTTTTCTCCCCTGTATATATAAGGGCAAAACGGATTAAAAGAGCTATTGAAAATAGATACAAATATTTGAAGACCTGTGCAGGGTAAAAGTCTACAGCTCCTTGCATGAACTCTTCTGTCTTGCCATGTGGAATAAAAGGAAACACAGGCTGAGAGCATGGATCACACCAATGCTTTATCTAATCCAATATTCTGTCTCTGACAATGGCCAGCACCAGATTCTTCAGAGGAAGGTGTAAGAAACATCCAAAGAGGACAGTTATGTGATAACTTGCTCATAGGCAGTGGTGCTGGAACAGTTTTAGAGTGGGGGTGCTGAGCTGTGCCCCTTAGCCCTGTCCATGCCCCTCACCACCCCCTAGAGCTGGGGCCGGGAGCAGGGCCGTGGCTCCGGGAGGGGGAGACATGGACAGGGATAAGGCAGCCAAGGTTGGTGCCACAGCTGGGGGAGGGTGCGGAGCCCCTGGGTGCAGGGTCAGCAGCTGGCACCCCAGGCCAGCAACCGGGACCGGGGCTGGCACCGGAGCTCCTGAGCGTGGGGCCGGCGGCCGGGACCCTGGGCACGAGCCAGCAGCTGGGACCAGGCCAGTAGAGGAGCCCCTGGGGTTGGGGCCGGAGGCCAGGACCCTGTGCAAAACCTGTGGGTGCTTCAGCACCCTCCACACCTCTAGTTCCCATGCCTATGCTCATAGGTGCATTTTCTTCCTATTCCCCTAAGTTAGAGGCAGGTTTATGCCCTGAAGCTTGTTTCTAAGGAGGAATATATACTAGACACAGCATTCCATTTACAGACAATAAACATAGGCAGCATGCAATGGGAATGGGATCTCATGGCAGGCACACGGGGGCCGGGTCTGCCCTGGGTGACAGCAGGTGCAGCAGCAATGACTGCCCGGGCATTGGGCTTCTTCCTCTTTAATCCCTGTTCAGAGGGAAAGTCGACTGGGCCGTTCTCTCTGCCCGTCCTTCAGCAGATTGTTTGGAAAGAAAATAAAAGTCCCTGTGATTCTTGCACATTTCTGGTTAAGTTAGTGGCCTGTTTTCCTCTCCTACAGCCAGAATAGCTAGCATGGCTGCATGGTTTCTCTTCCCTGGGTGGCTTAGGAGTTAGGGTCCATTTGCTGTTTCTACTGGGGGTTTGGAAGTTTACATGCTGCCTATCAACGGGAGGTTCCTGTTAGAAGGCGGTAGGGTGCAAGAGGGGTGCTTCTGCCTGTTGGCTACATTAACTTTCCCCTTTTCCCTTCTCTCCTCTTCTTTGGGTGAGGAAACACCTCCGTGTAACTCTCCACGCAAGTGAGCCAAGCCCTGGAGCCTGTGTTTACCCAGCCAATGTACAGCAGGTAAATCATTTCACAGCCCTGCCATTTCATTCAGTCACTGGTTAATTTAGTCGTCTAATTTAATCGATACCGCATGAACCAGACCTTTGTTAAAATAAAACAACTTCCACCCGTCCAGCTGCTTGATTCCAGCGGGTGCTATTGGATTAATTTAATGAGTCCGGAGTCCAAGTCTGATTGTGGCAGGGAACCACATGCATCTAGCCGCGGAGGTATTCATACATTGTGACAGGCTGTGAGGATTATTTATATTATAGAAGTGCTTAGGGGCATCCCCTGAGATCAGGACTCCATTGCACTGCATATACCCGTCCTAGGAGAATGTCCCGGCCCTGAGGAGCGTACGATCTAGATAAGACAGAAGAAGGGTGGGGGAAAGGAAGGGTTATTTCGCATTATGAGATTATTTCACAGTGGAAATCAGAGGCAGAGCTAAAGTCATTTGCCCAGGGTGATACAGGGAGTCTGTGGAAGCACCAAGTACTGGACCCAGATCTCCTGAGTCCCAACGCCTTAACCACAAGACCCTCCTTTAGCTTTAGAATCAAAGTTTCATTATGGTACCAACCAGGGGGCACATTCCTGGAGCAATGATGCATTTTCCTTGCCTTTGTTTTCATACCTCAGTGCACCAAAGGCCAGTAACTATGATCAAGGAATGCACACACAGATGTAGCTTATTGTTTAATTAGACGGCTCTCTCTTTTGATAAGCATGAATCCTTCCATCATTTGCTCCATCTTTAATCAAATTTGTAGCACCTCAGGCTTTTCATGGGGGGTGAGAGGGGAAGCTTTCAATCTGTAATAAGGACTTGTCTGTCAAGTGGAGTAAAATGGATAATTAAGTCATCCACTCTGGCTGCAATTTTTATGAATTTCTGAAGAATTGTCTTAACAGAGCAATGATGCACATAGAAAAATTTCTAAGCCACATAAGGAGGCTGATAAACAACAGCAGGGACTTCTGCTTTCAAGGGATAGCAATGAATAAACACGTTTCCAAGTTTCTAAATCAGAGTGTACAGAAGAGAGGGCGAAGAAGCAGCATTTTTGTTTAAGACCTTGGACTAGACAGTATTTTAATAGAAAAGGGAAATGAGTTTATTGGAAATAATACAAAGGTTAGTAGGATGGTTCAGATTTATGTATTTCTAGCTAATATCAGGCCAGCCTCTCAAACTGATTTTCAAGGAACAGATCTGTATACTTACAAATCTCATGAACTCATTTGCACTCACAATTAGACATTAATGCCCCAGTTAGAAGCAAAAAAAAACCCAGAACACACACAAAACAGGCACAGATCTTATGGGTGCAGTGTCTGTCTGAAAAAGGCAGAAACCCTTCTGAATATTTACCTTTGCATATGTAGGACGTTTTCCCCAGTCACGCCAGGAGCAGGGATGGAACCCACTGCAATCCCCTGTCCATTCTATTACACTTGTTTTTATTTTATTTCACATTTTTGCTTTCTGATATATCAATTACACTATAGATTCTTTATGAACAGCCACTGAATCAGAAAATAGACTGTTTAACCAGGATTCCCTATCTAGCATTGTCCAGTCCTTTCTGCTAACCTACTCTTGCTGTTCCCAGTGTTTCACAATTCTATACTGAGTTGTAGTGTCAGCAGGATCAGGATTTGATGTTCTCAGGGGAGAGGGGAAAAAACCTGCATGCACACTGGGGGTCTTCACCTCCAGAAGGTCAGTTCTAGGATAAGGGAGACTTGGGAGTGTTGAAAACCTTTCACATACACCTTTTAAAAAACTTTTGCCTATATTACACTCCCGGCACATGAGCTGTTCCCACTGCTGCATTTCCACCACATTGTGACTGGTGTGGAATAAATGGCGCTGTAATTCTTAAAGGTGCACTCCCTTCCCCCAGCCTATGGCAAGAGCAAGACAGTTCAGAGAACATGATGGTCCTCGGGGGTGGGCAGTCGGCATCGCTCAACAGTGAGTTCAAGTACAGGAAGAAGAGTTGTGGGATTAAAACACTGGTTTGGGAGTCAGGCGTTCAGTTCCCAGCTCTTTCACAAACTCCCTGTGTAACACTGGGAAAGTCAATCTCCCTGCACTTCAAGGCCCCCTCTGTAAAACAGGGATAATAACGTTTCCTTTCTCCCACATGTCTGCCTTATTATACTGCAAGTTCTTCAGGGCAGGGACTGCCTCTCGTGGTGTGTATGCACAGCACTGAGCACATTGCTCCCTTTGGTAGTACTGTAAAACAAACACACCGTAATAACAAAACCACAAATCAGTAACAATCATTCGGAAAGGTGATTTTGCTGAATGAACAAGAGTGAGTTCAATCAAAGGCATCCCAAGCTCTCTGACAAGTGGTGTGTGCCATTCTCAGAATCTGTGTGGAAGAAATGTGGTTTTTACTCTTCAAAGCCCTGTTTCAGTAATAATATGTATTTTCTGCCGAGTGCAGAGAGAGAGGGAGAGAGATGGACCAATGAGTGGATGGACATATAAAATAAATGGACTGGGAAAAACAATGCTTATGTAATATCCTACCAGGACCTAGCTAAAGCACAGATTTCTCTTGTCTAAACCTAAAAGAAGCAGGGTCTTTATTTATAAATAACATAAGCCTTAAACATCGAAAAGCAGAGGCCTGCTCAGATGAAATTTTGGCTGATATGTGTCTAATTCTGACAAATGGAAGACTAGATTGTGAGCTATGAAAGAAAGAAAACGGGGTGAAGAGAAGAGAAATAAAGGTGAAAGGTTCTAACTCAAGATTAAAGATATAAATCTTGTCTGTTACTATTCTCTGGTTGACAAACGAGTGTATTCCCATGGGATCTGGCCAGCAGATTAGGACAGAAAGTGAAGAATACTATATCCAACAGAAATCAAAGGGGATCTTTCAGGTGGTGGGCTGTAATTACTCAAACTGGAATCTGTCTGGAGGACTAGGGTGAACACTACTGCTTTTCAAGAAAGTGCCCTGGGGGTCTTTTACTGACTACAATTGATCGGGACCTTCGAAAGAAAAAAAAACATTACATTATGGCTGCTGAAGCTAGATGGTACATTTCTGAAAAAATGTTTCAAAGAGATATATCGCTTTTGACAAAGTTTTTTCTTTTTTGCGCTTCCGCGGCACTCCAGCCGCTTTTTTTTTCGCTTGGGGCGGCTGGAGCCACTTTAAGATCGTGTTATATCCGAATTCGCGTTATTGCGGGGCACGTTATAGCGGGGTTTCCCTGTAGTGGGAGTGGTAAATAATGAAGAGGACAGATCATTGCTACAGAGCAATCTGGATCACTTGGTGCAAGCAATCAATATGTGTTTTAATATGGCTACATTCAAATGTGTACATCTAGACAGGGCCGGCTCCAGGATTTTGGCCACCCCAAGCAGCCAAACAAAACAAAAACAAAAACAAAAAGCCGTGATCGATCTCCAGTGGCAATTCGACGGGAGGTCCTTCGCTCCGAGCATGAGTGCGGGACCAACCAACGAATTGCCGCCGAACAGCTGGACGTGCCGCCCCTCTCCGAAGTGGCCGCCCCAAGCACCTGCTTGGTAAGCTGGTGCCTGGAGCCGGCCCTGCATCTAGGAACAAAGAATGCAGCCATACTTACACAATGGGGGACTCTACCCTGGGAAGCAGCGACTCTGAAAATATTTGGGGGTCATGGTGGATAATCAGCTGAACAAGAGCTCCCAGTGCATCACTGTGACTAAAAGACCTAATGTGATCCTGGGATGCATATGCAGGGGAATCTCAAGTAGGAGTAGAGGGGTTATTTTACCTTTGTATTTGGCACTGATGCAACTGCACCTGGAACACTGAGTCCAGGTCTAGTGTCCACAGTTCAAGGAGGATGTTGATAAATTGGAGAAGGTTCAGAGAAGAGCCATGAGAATGATTAAAGGTTTAGAAAACCTGCCTTATAGTGGCAAAGTGAAGGAGCGCAATCTATTTAGCTTGACAAAGAGAATGTTAAGGGGTGACTTGATTACTATCTATAAATACCTACACGGGGAATATTTAATAATGGGCTCTTCAATCTACCAGAGAAAGGTCTAACACAATCCAATGGCTGGAAGAAGAATTTAGACAAATTCAGACTAGAAATAAGGTGTAAATTTTTAACAGTGAGAATACTTAACTATTGGAACAATTTACCAAGGGTTGTGGTGGATTTTCCATTACCTATCATTTTTAAATCAAGATAGGCTGTTTTTCTAAAAGCTCTGCTCTAGGAATTGTTTTGGGGGCAGTTCTGTGGCCTGTGTTATGCAGGAAGTCAGACTAGATGACCACAATGGTCCCCCCTGGGAATGGGCGACAGGGGATGATTACCTGTTCTGTTCATTCCCTTTGGGACACCTGGCATTGGCCACTGTCAGAAGACAGGATACTGGGCTAGATGGACCCAGTATGGCCGTTCTTATGTTCTCCTGGACTTGGATTCTATGAATCACCAAAACTTGTGAGACTTCCCTTCGTGATTCAAGCCAGGCCGGGGTCTTCTTTGCTTGTGAGATGTGACATGATTGTCTAACTGCATGGCATTCAGGGTATGTCTACTCTTTGAGCTTGGGGTGTATTCCCTAGCTCAGGGAGACTTACACTAGCTCCGATGAAGTAAGCACATTAAAAACAGAGTGCAGCCCATGGCAGATGTGACAGGCTCGCCACAGGGAGTATTTGCCTAGGGTCTCAGAAGGGCAAGTACTCAAAGTGCTAGCTCCTCCCACGGCCATGCTGCCATGCGTTCACTATTTGTGCTGTACTAGCTTGATCAGAGATAATGCAAGTATGTCTAGTCAAGCTGGGAATCAGCTCAAAGTGGAGACACTCCCTGAGTCTGTCATCAGAAGACTTCCTATTAGAGGTTAATACAGCTTTGAAATCTAGTGTGATGGTGAGAAAAGGAGACTTCAGGCTATGGATTCATTAGTTCTTGGATTCATTTGTCCCACATCCTGCTGACCAAAGGATTGCTTTCCCCACTCAGCAGGATTTTCTCTTCCCACACATTTCCTGTTAATATCCGTGCGTTTGAATGTATCCGTCACGTTGATGTCTTCCACGTAAACTTTCAATATTTTCTCTCTTCTTTAGAGATCAGTATCTGTCCTTGCTTGATCTATGTATTGCCTCCCATTAAACATCTATTTTCCACAACTTATTCATGAAAAAGAAATGATTCTTGGTCAATGTGCTGCACCTTTGAAATCGTGCTGAAATGAAAACAATGTCCTCTACAGTTTTACATCTCTTTCAAACGTCAAACCTCCTGAATGAAAAACGGCTGGGAATGATATTCCTGTGCCAGTGCATCTTCTTAGTTTCTTGGGCATGTGGTTATTTCCTAGAGACAGGAGAGATGCTGTGATGAGAGGAGTGTGAACAGAAGAAAATGTTCAAGTGCTTATATACCAGTCCTAGGAGTCTGGGTAACAAGCTAGAGGAACTGGATATTCTCATTGAGGAGAAGAAATTTGATCTAACTGGCATTATAGAAACCTAGTGGGATGATTCACATGCCTGGAATGTTAAAATGTCTGGTTATATCCTGCTTAGAAAGGACAGAATGCATAAAAAGGTGTGTGTCGGGGTGGCGCTATATATAAAAGACATCATGACTTGTTTTACAGTTATTGATAACTCAGAACTGCAGGATCTTGAATGCACATGGATCAATGTGCTAACTAACAAAGCCCAGGAGGAGGTAATGGTGAGTGTCTGTTACAGACCATCGAATCAAACAAGAGACCAGGAGGAGTTACTTCTTAAGCACCTGCCTGTCATGGGTGTAAAGAAAAGTTATGTTTTTTTGGGAGACTTCAGTTTGGGAGACATAGGCTTGAGGTCCCATGCAGCCACTAGTAAAACACCACTTGAGTTTCTAAAAAATTATAGATGATAATTTTCCAACACAAAAAAGACATTACACACAGCACAAGGTAATGCTATTTTGGACCTCATTATCGTATGGATAAAGTTTAATTAATCAAATTGGTGGTTCCTTACAGACCAGTAGTCATAACCTGATTACATTCAGTGTGGGCAAAGAGAGGACTGGCCCAACCAGTTTTTTTTGTATATACACACACAGAAAAAATGTTAATGAAAATAGGGAATTTTTAAGAAACTTTATTAGAAGTCCAAAAAGCCATGATGAGGAATTAGGAAAGGGAACAGCTTTGGATAAAAGCCCATCCTGGTTGAGTGGCAAAGTGAAGGCAGCAATTAGAAATTAAAAAGTAAAATATAATACATGGAAAAAAGGGCAAATAGATAGCAATCAATACAGAAATTATGAAGTATAAAATTGATAAGAGAAGCTAGAGCAATCAGGGAAAAATCCATAGCTAGCAGAGCTCAGGATAATAAGTCTTGTCAAACACACCTGATTTCATTCTTTGATGAGATTACAAGGTGGGTTGATAAAAGTAATTGCATTGATATAAGATGCTCAGACTTTTGTAAGGCATTTGACCCATAGCATTTGAATTAAAATCATAGCGACATACAATATCAACAGCAGACACATTAAATGCATTAAGAACTGGCCTCCAAAAGCAGCCCTCAATGGGACAAATCATTGAATGGGAGTGTTTCTAGTGTGATTCTGCAGGTACTGGGCCTGATGCTATTCACAGTTTTATCAATGATCTGGAAGTAAATATAGAATCACTGCTGATAAAATTTGCGGATGGCACAAAGATTGGTGGAAAGGTAAAGAATGATGAGATGAGGGAAGTCAGATAGAGTGCTCTGGATTGCTTGCTAAGCTGAGACCACTCAACTAAAATGTGCTTTAATACAGCCAATTGGAAAGTTACACATCTAGGAACAAGGAATGCAGGTGAGCTCTACAGAATGGGGAGTGACAGTGGAAAGGATTTACGGGTTATAGTAGACAGGTAAGTCAACATGAGCTCCCAGTGCAATGCTGTGGCAACGTGCTCCTAAGGATGGATAAAGAAGGGAGTAGTTCGTAGGTGTGGGAGGTGATTTTACCTTTGTAAATAGCACCTGGGAGACTGATAGTAGAACTGCTGACAGTTCTGAGCATGAGCTGTTACCACTTGAGTTAATTTTCCCTAGCTGAAGCTGTTGCAGACTTCTGTCCTACATGGATCAGGCTCACAGGGGGACCTACAACACACTCTCCACAGTGGGTTACACTGACCCTTCACAACTGGCAGCATTCCACCTCCTCTTTGCCTAGATGTAAGTGATGGCACAAGGTGCAGAGCAAGGAAGAATCAGGCCTCATCTCAGCCTGCGATTTTCTGGGTGTCATTGAGTGCTGCAAATAGACCTCTGACTGCCCAGGAAATAAGGCAGAGAATATGGCTCCTCTGAGTTTCTTGGACCAAGGCAGCTCATTACACTGAGTGATGACTGCAGTGCAGTGGGGCACTGACCCTGGTTAAATAACAGGTGCAGGGTCACTTTTAACCGAGGAAAATGGTTTCTTTCCCACAGCTGTTGTACTCACATAACTGCAGTCCCTTATGTTGTGTGTTTTTACCAATAGAGAGTGGACTAGTTCCTACAACAGCTTGTATAAGCTTTAACAGAACTTTCCCCTGCTGTATTTTCCAGAGGGAAAGCTGCTGCTGGTGGTGGGAGAAGGGACTCATATGCTTTTCCCTCCACTCAGGATGAGGTTCAGCTTAGACATGACTGATTCTGGCACATGGATCTTCTTGTTGTTTTTCAAGTGACAGGGATGGATGAATAACTGACTCCCCACCTCAAATTGCTAGCTCTCAAGGCACAATTTTCCCTTTCCACTGGAATTGCTGTTATTTTACAGCAGATGCTGCTTTTAGATGTCCAGTCACTCTGATAACTGCTTCTAATGTAGACACTTTCTTCTGCTCTGTTCTTTTCTTCCCTCTGCTTGTGTTTTCAACTAGGCCTATTTTTGGTGGGTGTGTGGGCATCTAATTGAGGTTCTAATTACTACCAGCTGCCTTCATCCACATTTGAAAAGGAGAAAGTGCAGCCTCCTTCTCTCATGTAGATTAACTCCCCAGGAAGTTAAGTTCATTTTCAAGTGTACAGTTACTTTTTCCAGAGCTTTCTCCTTTTCCCCTTTTTGCAGGGTGAACTTATCCCAAAGACTGAAGGCTGCTTCAGTATTACCAACCCCAAACATTCAAAAATCATGAGCCAGGCCCCAAAAGAAGAAGACTGGCTTTAAAATCATGAGATTTAGAAATAATAAAGGGTGGATTCTTTCATCATCACTTAGAAAAGGTCTGCGACTACAGAATGCTGCAGCGTGTCTCCTCAACAACCCAGGCTATCGCAAGCACATCCAATCTATCCTTCGCTCCCTGCTGGCCCCCCACAGAATATTGAATCAAGTTCAAGGTCTCCATCCTTATCTTCAAAGCGTTCCATGTCCTGGACCTAGAATATCTTAAAGATCAACTATAGCTCCAGGAAGATGATCATGGTTGACAATTCTGCTCTTCTGGCACAGTGGAATTCTCTACAGTAAGTGCAAAGCCTGTCTGTGTGGGAGACAGAACTTTCCTGGGGACTGGTCCAAGACTGTGGAATGAACTGCCCCAGGAATTAGGACAAGCACAAACCTCCCCCATTCCATTCCAAGTGCCAGGTGTGTTTCTTTGACCTTGCCTTCTCCAACATAAACACAGAGCAACGTGTTAAAAAAAATTAAAACAAGACAAATTAAAACAATGAAACAACAAACAATATGTGACAGATGTGTAATCCGTTGGTTAATGCATGACTGGAAGGTATCAGATGTTATGGTGATGAGTACAGTATAAGAACCAATGTAGAACAGATGAAGAGTCCATTGAAGTCAATAGGTGTGTCTTCCCTATACGAAGTACACTTCCTTTCCGGCCAGGGCCGGCTCCAGGCACCAGCTGAGCAAGCAGGTGCTTGGGGCAGCCAAGGGGAAGGGGCGGCACGTTGGGCTCTTTGGCGGCAATTCGGAGGAGGGTCTCTGTCCCTCTCGGAGGGAAGGACCTGCCGCCAAATTGCCACCGAAGAAGAAAGCGGTGCAGTGGAGCTGCTGCCGATCGCGATCGCGGCTTTTTTTTTTTTTCGCCGCTTGGGGCGGCAAAAACCCTGGAGCCAGTCCTGTTTCCAGCAGGGAAGCCATAGCCTCAATGAGAATAGAGATTTAGCCATCTTCTCACTCCCTGGAGGTGGGACTTCCAAGTGATGAGGGGAATGTATTAGGTAGTGTAGTCAAAGCAGGGCAGCATGTGGCGAACTTGCACTGTCATTGCCTGTGAGTTTTTGCCTGTAAAATGCTTTTCACCAGCAATAAAAAATAAACCACTTTAAAGTTAAGCATGAAATAAACCCGAAAAGAATTTGGATTAAGCACCAGAGAGAGTCAGCCAAAACAAGTGTCTCTCTCCTTTTTTTTTATTTTCTTTCAGCAGAGGTCAATTGATTCTCCGTTACCTTGGGACTCATAACAAAATCAATGTTACTTCATCCATAATTTGATCTTTTCGTTTACTAAGGGTAGGAAATGTTAGTGCCACTGTAATTTTACAGGGTCTTGTTAGATAACTGGGGAATATATAATGTGAAGATTATGCACGGTATCAATGGCAAAATATTATAGTTGGGAATGAGTTAGAAGAACATTAATGTTTGAGGCATGCTATAAGATATGACATGTATCCAACTATAAAATGTCTCATTCTTCAAGTAATTACTCAAAATCTGACTCACTGATGTGCTACTGATAGAATATCACCCAACAAATTGAATATCCTATTAGCAGAGAATGACCTGCAAACATTTCTCCTAAGCCAGGCACCTTTATTCTTCAGAGAATAATCTTGTGTGTCAAAGAGCCAGGCAGGCTGCAAAGGGAGAGAAGTGACTGATGCTGTACATTTTAGACAGATCGATAATAGAATCTGTATGGACCTTGGATATTTTTGTGTTTAATTCACTGGATAAAAAGAAACAGGGTAAATCACCCCGAGAAGATATGAACTGATGTTCATAGGCACATTTATAGCACTAGCTAAAAATATGAATCCTGCAATTACTGACTTAAAAGATCATTGGTACTGTAGTTACTGTTATGGAAAAAATCCCTTCTCTGAGCACATTGTGTGTGTTTCAGGAGCGAGAGTTATTGGAGTATTAGCTCCAGGAGAATCAGGGATGGGCTGAAATTGAAGGCGAGATCCTGTCTGTTGTCAGGGTCTAGCAAACGTGCAACTGTAACATCCAGACCAGATGTCTGTGTGCCCACCATCGCGTTCGGGGTGCAGAGCAACCGGGTGACATGTTTTTGTCATATTCTCCAAACTACTGGTGGTTCTGGTTTTATTTACCCTGGTGTAAATCAGTAGTAATCCCAATGAAATTCACGAGGTTAAACTAGCGTAGCCCCACTGTCTCAGACAGGCAGGAATCCTTATCACCATTTAATAACAGATTGTAGGTTGTCAAATCTGTGCCCATATTCTGCATAGGGGGACTCAGATGGGCAGTTAGGTACCCAGATCAGCATTTAAACTGGATATTTGGGTAGCTACCTGGGCACCCAAATTTGCGAACTGGGCTCACAGTCTTTAATCTGTTGTACCAAATGTTTGCTTAGACGAGACGAAACATAATGCAGTCACCCAGCTGCTGACATCCCATTTATCTGGTGCCAACAAATAACCCCCCAAAACAACACCAGCTGAGACCAAAACGACACCAGAGGAGCAGTGAAATGAGATCGGCGCTTGCTGATCTAGGGCTTGATCCTGCAAGGAACTGCACAACCCCCGGAGGTGCTGAGCACCCTCTGCTCCCATTGAGTTGGCTAAGTTGATACGGGGCGTTGATTCTAAATTTCTTCGGGTCACAATGTTTAGTTTGAGCTGCAGCAAGGGTGTGAGGTTAGAACTGGGAAACGAAAAGATTTATTATATCCTCTAGTCCATCTCCCTGCTGGGGCAGGATCGGCCCCCAAACCATATGCGCACGTGCTTTTCCAAGTCTAGATTTCAGGGTCTCAAGTGATGGTGTCTCCCGCATATGTCTTGGCACCTGTTCCATGCTTCTCGCCATCTGAAAGGTTTCCTGATGTTCAGCCTACATTTTCCCTGTCTTAATTTGGTCTCTTCACTCCTGTTTTTTAACTTCACGGACCACCTTAAACAATTCCTCTCCCTTCTTGGTGTTCACACCCTTCGGATGCTCAGTGGAAGTGCCACTTCCTGGTAGCTGGCCTCTCCAAGCCTCAGACCAATGAGGTGATGTGCCAAGCACTAATTCCTGAAGGAATCATGCACCTTGCTTCTTTAGCTGGAAATCAAAATGCAGGAGTGGGAGGAGAAAATAAGGAATGAGACAGAGAGGGAGAGAGAAAGAGATTATCAAATTATTACGGCTGTGTTTCATCACTGTTATTATTATCTCCTGCTGCAAGTAATTCTGTCTCTTAGTGTTAAAGGTTTCTTCTGTGCTTGGCATGTTTCTGTTTCACTTATCGGCTGAACACACTTTGTGGAGGATGCGGCGAAGTTGCTGAGCTGAATAGTGTGCAGGCAAAGTGCCCGGGGAGGGGGGAGTTCTGCAAATGATGACAGTTACTGGACTCCTCCAGGCAGCCAGAGACCTTCTCTCCACAGAGCAGTGAGCTGGTGTCACTGTGTGTGGGTGGTGCTGCTTAAAATGTGCCTGTGTTTTCCCGATGCTCTTTTGAGCAATATCTATTTTAGATCTGGAAATATACAATGAAACGTGACACAGTCTGTGCACATGCACCCACACAGATATACGCATGCCCCAGCATGTATCCGCACACACACACACACACACACACACACACACACACACACACAAACACACACACACGAACGACACTGGTACGCTTTAGCTAAACAAACAAGCCAACAAACCCATCTACTCCACCCACACTTTTTTCTGCTGCAGTTTTTGCTAATCTGAACCACAGATGAATGCTATCAATCACACATCTTTAATGACATAGTGAAAACTGGAGCATTTCTCTAGAGGAAAGACGCAAAAATGAAACCGGGATCAAAATAGCATTTAAAAAAAAATTCCCACTCCTCTCCCCAGCAGCAAGCTCTGTCATCTGGGCCGCGCACTGGGTTGTAGATTTACCCCTGTTGTGTTAATTTCTGTAGATGGTCTCAGAAACAGGGAAATGGATGACAGAATCTGAAAACAAATAAATAAAATAAAGCACGCTTTGCATCCAGGATCTCTTGCAAGCCCCTACTTTCCCCTGAAGCTTCTGTGAACGGTAGGAGACCATGTCTGCTGGGAGCTCCTGCTTGCTGACTCTACAGTTTTGCTCCATGTGTTCCTGGCATGCATTTCTCCATGCTGTCCTTTTGACCTGCTTTAGTTAAATAACGGGTGCTGCTGAAAGCCTCGGAGGGGCATGTGCACGTGCAAAGCAACCACAGCGCAGTGGGTAGAATGGATCGCCAGTGGGACCAACAGGCTAATTCTACCACATTGGCTGCAAGCGTTCTGAGAAGAACATCTTATTAAAACCCCTGAATTAGTCTCAGCAGAGGCCTTGCTCTTGCACTGAACACTGGAGCAGTCTCATTAGTGTGAATGCTGGATGGGAAGGACAATCCGACTCCAACACCTGCAGATTCCTTTGAAAAACCAGGCACAATCATATCATCTCTGCTGTACAGAGTGGGGCCCCAAACTGCATCACTCGAGAAGCCGGGCACCAGCCTGGCGAAAGAAATAGAGGAGCTGGGTTGTAAAGGTACCAATCCTGCCCCCAGGCAATGACAGGAGTTAACAATTCCAGTCCGCGGCTCATCGTGGTTTCCCCATACAAAACAAACTAATTATTATTCTAAACTTGACAGGTGCCTGTGCATAATCTCATTACACACGGAGCCGCGCAGCACCAAGGAAAGCTCAGGGTGACAATAAAATGTTCTGTAGATGCACAAAGCAATTAGAATGAAATTTCTGTATGGCTCAGGTACCAGCCCTTTGTCAGATGAGTCACGGGGGCGGTTCAGTGGCTGTCTCACAACTGGGTCAAACACGCAGCGGCTGCGCTGGGAAGTCTGGGTGGAAAACATGCCTTTAGAAAGATACATCAGGCTCAAACTACCTCTTCTCCAAAGTTTCTGCCTTTCAGGTAGCTGCGGCTCTTGCTGTCTCCAAGAGCATGTTCAGACAGCAGAGAATCAGCTGCTGTCATTTGTGCTGCATTTACGGCCTGTGATCCTCATCCTGGAGTTGGATCTGGGTGGATGGGGCCCTACTCCAAGCAGAGCACCATTGACATAAGCATCTGCCTGCCTGGACTCACATGCAGAACAGGCGACTATAAATAGATACTTGGGGGTTAAAGTCCATGTGGATATATTTGACTCCTCATCTTGAGTCTCATCTTGATGGGTATTTCTGCCCTGAAATCGCCTGGCCTTTTAGGATCCCCAAATGGTACTTTAGGTCAGCATGACCAGACCTTTACAGGGCTAAACCCTGCCTAGACTGTTGAACTTACTTCTCTACTCCATCTTAATATGTCTCTCCGCACACTTAGAAAATATAAACACCTCAGATTTTAGGTTATTCATTTTTCCAATCACTGGAAAACAAGAATGGATGTTTTGTTTTTTTTAAAGATATGCTTTAGTTCAAACAGGAATTACGTTGGGGATGTTCTCTGGCCTGAGCTATCCAGGAGGTCAGACTAGGTGATCTCAGCCCCTTGGAATCTACGGAAAGGAGCTTACTGTTAAGAGGAAGGATGGTGTAATGGTTAGAGAATGAACCGGGGTCCTAGGTTCACTTCCAGCTCTGCCACAGACGTCTTGTGTGAATGTGAGCGAGCCACTGAATTACTCTGTGCCTCAGTTTCCCATCTGTACAATGGATAGATTAGCACTTCCATACCTTACAAGCGTAGTCACACCCGTAACAACACTAGTGGTTCTAACACAACAAAAGGAAAGGGGAAAAACGTAGGGCCCGAATTTTCAAAAGTGACTAGCCTCAATTGTGGGGGTGTCCTATTTAAGATACCTGCTTTTCAGAGGTGGCTTTGAAAGTGTGTCAAATGTGCCCCCCCAATCATTAGTCACTTTTGAAAATTTGGGCCCTACCTTTTCTCTCTCTCTCTCTCTCTCTCTCTCTCTTTAGATCCATTCATTAGTGTCATTACTGGTTTGAATGTTAAGTTTCATTCTGTTCTGTCACATTTTAATTTGGTTTTATTGTGTTGTACCAGGTGTATGCACCTCAGTGAAGGGTGCAAACAACAATTATTTATTATTATTATTATTATTCCACATGGACCTCTAAAATTCTTCTGACTTAAGCAAACTAGTTTCACATGTATTGTATTGAACAATCTCTGGAGTTTATTAAACAGGATAAATTAGCTGTTTATGGAAGACAAAGGAATTAAGAAGATGATGCCAGTACAGCTTGATTCTAGCAAAAGCAATTATTCAAAAGAGAGGAATTACATGGGGATTAGAGATGTGTGTGGGTATAAAGATATTATCTGGCATCTCAAACAGCCCTGGGGTAGCTTTGTATTACCTGATTTGTGTTGGTATCCAATCCACTTTGAGCCAAGAGGGAAGGGACCTCTGTTTCTTTAATTCTCTAACATGACAGGTGTGTTTGCTTCTGGCTTCTCTACATTATGTTGCTTTGTTCTTTGTTTTGAAGATTTAAAGAAACATTCCCCATTTCTTTCCATTGCAGAGCTCCATGAGTGAGCAGGGAAGCGACCTGGGAAGTAGGCTTCCTTTTCTCCCTCTCTTTAAACCTTAAATAATTTGTGTAAGATGGGGAAATGTTGTTAACATCACAAAAAGACAGGCCAGTAGAAGGCAGGGGAGCCTGAAGGGATTGGGGATGACATGAATATGCATGGAGAACCCACCTGGATACTACGATAGGTCCAGAAAGCTGGGGAGTTTTCTCCAAGGTTCCAAGAAAAACTATGGTTCATTTCCCCCCTGGTACTCCACTGCCTCTCTGGGTTCCAGCCAGGAAGGAAGCTGAAGGGCTGAGCCTGCCCTTGTGGTATTTCTCACCCATTTCCAGGGGCACACATCATCCCCCATGTGGGGAACGGGATGAAGGAGCCAGCACCTACACTGCTGCCCACAACACTCATAAAAAGGTTCCATATTGCCCAAGGCAGAGTAGCTGTGTTTGCTATTCAATAGATGAGAGGGAGAGGGTGGCAGGATCCTAAGGGGGTGGGAGGGGCTAGAAAGCAGATCTCATGGCTCTATCACACCATTATGTGACATTGGACAAGTGCCACATCACCTGTCTCAGTTTCCACAGCTGCAAAATAGGGATAATAATCCATACCACCGTCAGCCCTGCAGTACCTCCAACAACTTCAGTGATGTGACCCAATATCTATTGAATCCTTCCAACAGCCCTTCAAATTGTAACCAGTATTTGTAATACAGAATAATATAATTAATAACCAAACACCTAGATCTCATAATGTGCTTTAAAATATTTCCAGTGCTATATGCTCTGGGCCATATTCTGCAGTATCTTACACCCTGGGCAACTGCAGCAGCAAGGCAAGACAGTGAGGTTCCCTGGATATAAGGCAGTGCAGAAGATGGCCCTAGAAATATCATTGTGGACTTGCAGGGAAAATATTATGGGTCAAACTCAGCAGCCATACAGCAGCCCGTTTTTCTAGCTGTTGAATGTCTCAATAAAAGGCCTTAAGTACCTTGAACATACATCGACTTTACTGGGAGTTTTGCCTGAGGAAGCACTAAGCAATGGCTACAGGATTTGTCCTTTTGAGACTACATTACAAACAATAATACTTTATCCTTACAGTGTAATGTTAATGCTAATTACCTGAAATGCACCAGAAGTCTAACCCTTTTAACACTCTGTATAACAAAGATGATGTGTCCCAGAGTGTGATCAAATATATTTATGGACAGTCTTGCAGGCCGTAATTGAAATGGCATTGGAGTGGTGCTATTTTTTTTTAAGCAGTTCCAAACCTCTTAATAGTGTTTTAAACTATAACTTAGATTTTTAAAAGTTTATCACACACTAATTCATTCAGCTTTCATTTGCATTCTGCTGACAGGCTACAAAATTGCTTCCCTTCCATCCCAGAAAGCTCCTACTCCTGCAATTTACCGTGCCTTTCCGATTTAATCAGGCTATTTCCTAAACTCCACGTTAATATCAACAAGGCAGTTTTCAATAACCCCTAAAAGATGAATGGCTATTATTTATACTTCTAGCACACAGTATTTTTGAGGTACTTGCAATAAGCCACCTTCATTTGTGCATTAGAATAAAGGATTGGATTAGGTAGAGGGGCCCTATAAAACACTCATGGGCAATGGCTAGAAAACCTTCTATTCCTCAGGTCAGAAAAGTGGCACATTTGGTAGCACCTTTAAATTGCAAACCACAAATCCTGCCATCACCTAATTGCTGTTTATTTAGGACCTGACCCAAAGTTCACTGAAAATCAGTGGGATTCTTTGTGCTCGTTAAAGTGGGCTTTGGATCAACTTTTTAGAACAACAGTAATATCTAGCTCTTATGTAGAGCTTTTCATCAGAAAAATCTCAAAGGGCTTTATGAAGCACCCTCATTCCCTGATGGGAGCCAGTCAGTGCCCATCACCTTGCAGGAGTCACACAGCACCTCACAGTGTCAGGCCTTTCATCACTGCCCTAAAGAGTCAGTATCATAGTGTTATTGGGTCAAAAACTTGTTATTTCAGCCTTCTAAATTCTGCCAGTGCAAGTCACAGCAGGGATTATCTTTGGCTTTGCCATGTATTGGTCCCTAAGCAATTTTCAGGAGACTGGTGTTACTGTGTAGTTATTAGAGCTGTGCGAAATGTTTTGCGTGAATTTATCCCCTTTTCCTTTTCAGAAATGATTCATGAACAGATGTTGAGTTTTACAAATTTGTTCATTATTTGACAAATTTCAGCCCCTGGGTTGCTTCTGAACTATTCACCACGGTTATTGCTTTGAGTGTTCACTGGCTGTCATTCGCAATTCACACTGGGTGAGGACATAGGACTGTTTCTGCTCCTTGATTGGTCAATCAGCCACTTGTGACAAGCCATATTGCAATAAGTATTCATGATGGTTTGGAAGATGGGTTTTAATGTCAAGAAAACAATGTCAGATGTATTTTAGCAAATCCTACAAACCCAGTAATAGTTTGAGAAGTCCCAAAACTTCTAATCCAAACTACTTCACCTGCCCCTAGCACTGATGTGCAGGATCCTTTCTTTGGGGAGAATTTCTGGGTTACTGAATATTTTCCTAAATAGCTAAAAGCTCTTAAATACTTTTAAAGTTGAAAATTCAGAGGAAACTATAGTATTCATTCCCTGGGATACCTTCCCTCAATAGCATGTGTTCTTGGACTTCCATGATACTTCTGAATATTGTTGTTACTTGTGAACATTTAAACTTACAGAGTATTTAGCTGTTATGAAATCAATTCATGAATTCCACACAGACCCTTTCCCTTTGGACTACGAATGGAAAAGTACAATGTCTTGTAGTGTGACTATTCTTTAGGATGTCATTTAGAAATGTCTAGTCCTTCACTATTTTAATATACCTTTGGTTAAAGCAAAAGAATTTCTAGATTTTTTTTCATCTTCCAGATTCTCGATGTATAAAAGCATATGACGTACAGGCCATACATATTATTTTACATTGACCTCATTAGCCCTAAGGGGGTTTATGTCTTTTCATTCCCCCAGAAAACTATATGCAAGACTTCAGACCAGGATGAAGAGTCACCATTAATCGACTAATAACTAATATTGATTGCTAGAAAGCAAATAAGTCAGTGCATTCCAACCTTTTGGTGTCTATCTGTCAAACAGGAGGAAAAAGTTGAGGTAACGTGAAATACTGAGAGTAAAATCCAAGTGGCTGTAAAACCACACTCTGGTACTGTAAATATACAGGAACCTTAATTAGGAACAAATTAAAGATACTTTAGTTCCATGTGTACGGTTACACACTATATTCAATTATAGACAAAACAGGGAGAGAAAGAGCACATTCTAAACTCCTTCCTATTAATGGTACCCTTAATATCAATCTCCTAGAGTTATAAAATCTCCCCTAATTCTGAAGCTTGCAGAAAAACTTTTCATAGCTACTCTTCTTTTCCAAGTTGAGTTGTCAGTGGATTTCACTAGGTAATGACCTGTCAATAGTCTCCATGGATCTTTTGTACAGTGTAGATTAGAAGAGAGCCTAGCCAGCTCAGATTGCTGCAGATCTGAAGCAGGCCTGATTGCTTGCTGGGAGGTAATCTGGCTATTTTGTAAACCTGACCCACTCTTGAAACGCTGGGTGATTCATAGATTCATAGATTATAGGACTGGAAGGGACCTCGAGAGGTCATCGAGTCCAGTCCCCTGCCCGCATGGCAGGACCAAATACTGTCTAGACCATCCCTGATAGACATTTATCTAATCTACTCTTAAATATCTCCAGAGACGGAGATTCCACAACCTCCCTAGGCAATTTGTTCCAGTGTTTAACCACCCTGACAGTTAGGAACTTTTTCCTAATGTCCAACCTAGACCTCCCTTGCTGCAGTTTAAACCCATTGTTTCTGGTTCTATCCTTAGAGGCTACGGTGAACAAGTTCTCTCCCTCCTCCTTATGACACCCTTTTAGATACCTGTAAACTGCTATCATGTCCCCTCTCAGTCTTCTCTTTTCCAAACTAAACAAACCCAATTCTTTCAGCCTTCCTTCATAGGTCATGTTCTCAAGACCTTTAATCATTCTTGTTGCTCTTCTTTGGACCCTTTCCAATTTCTCCACATCTTTTTTAAAATGCGGCGCCCAGAACTGGACACAATACTCCAGCTGAGGCCTAACCAGAGCAGAGTAGAGCGGAAGAATGACTTCTCGTGTCTTGCTCACAACACACCTGTTAATACATCCCAGAATCATGTTTGCTTTTTTTGCAACAGCATCACACTGTTGACTCATATTTAGCTTGTGGTCCACTATAACCCCTAGATCCCTTTCTGCCGTACTCCTACCTAGACAGTCTTTTCCCATTCTGTATGTGTGAAATTGATTTTTCCTTCCTAAGTGGAGCACTTTGCATTTGTCTTTGTTAAACTTCATCCTGTTTAACTCAGACCATTTCTCCAATTTGTCCAGATCATTTTGAATTATGACCCTGTCCTCCAAAGTAGTTGCAATCCCTCCCAGTTTGGTATCATCCGCAAACTTAATAAGCGTACTTTCTATGCCAATATCTAAGTCGTTGATGAAGATATTGAACAGAGCTGGTCCCAAAACAGACCCCTGCGGTACCCCACTCGTTACGCCTTTCCAGCAGGATTGGGAACCATTAATAACAACTCTCTGAGTACGGTTATCCAGCCAGTTATGCACCCACCTTATAGTAGCCCCATCTAAATTGTATTTGCCTAGTTTATCGATAAGAATATCATGTGAGACCGTATCAAATGCCTTACTAAAGTCTAGGTATACCACATCCACCGCTTCACCCTTATCCACAAGGCTCGTTATCCTATCAAAGAAAGCTATCAGATTGGTTTGACACGATTTGTTCTTCACAAATCCATGCTGGCTGTTCCCTATCACCTTACCACCTTCCAAGTGTTTGCAGATGATTTCCTTAATTACTTGCTCCATTATCTTCCCTGGCACAGAAGTTAAACTAACTGGTCTGTAGTTTCCTGGGTTGTTTTTATTTCCCTTTTTATAGATGGGCACTATATTTGCCCTTTTCCAGTCTTCTGGAATCTCTCCCGTCTCCCATGACTTTCCAAAGATAATAGCTAGAGGCTCAGATACCTCCTCTATTAGCTCCTTGAGTATTCTAGGATGCATTTCATCAGGCCCGGGTGACTTGCAGGCATCTAACTTTTCTAAGTGATTTTTAACTTGTTCTTTTTTTATTTTATCCGCTAAACCTACCCTCTTCCCATTAGCATTCACTATGTTAGGCATTCCTTCAGACTTCTCGGTGAAGACCGAAACAAAGAAGTCATTAAGCATCTCTGCCATTTCCAAATTTCCTGTTACTGTTTCTCCCTCTTCACTAAGCCTACCCTGTCTTTGGTCTTCCTCTTGCTTCTAATGTATTGATAAAAAGTCTTCTTGTTTCCTTTTATTCCCGTAGCTAGTTTGAGCTCATTTTGTGCCTTTGCCTTTCTAATCTTGCCCCTGCATTCCTGTGTTGTTTGCCTATATTCATCCTTTGTAATCTGTCCTAGTTTCCATTTTTTATATGACTCCTTTTTATTTTTGCTATGTCAAATGTTATTAGTCCTGGAAGCATTGTAACTGGTTGCCATTTGCCTGTTGCTTCTTCAGTTAGTGTAAGGTAAAGAAGTATTAATGTACTCATTTAACAGATGGCTAAACTGAGGAAGGGAAAGGGGAAGGGTCCAACTTTCAAAGCAGTCTTCATCAAGCCTCCAGTTAGGGCTGAAAACACATGAATGAACAGGTTTTGGAGCCCTACCACCTAACAGAATTTGCATGGATGGAATACAGTGAAACATCAGCTGGAGTCATTGAGTTTTGCCTTATACCCGCCAACAGCCATGCACTGGGCCAATCTTGTTCATGACTTGGCCTGGGTTCTCCACAAAGTTGCATGAGCCTCCACAGACCTTCCAGCTAACCTCACCTGCATTTTAGATGTGTACCAAACCCCAAAGCTAGAGACTAGTTTTTTGGGGGCTTATTCTGTAATTTCCCACAGCTTTTATTGTAGCACCATTATCTTCCACACTTTACCAGATCCCCCAGGCATGACATTTTTAAAAATGTGGCCATGACACTGCATAATCTCTGAAGCTGATCCCATCTATCACTCATCATGAAGAAGGGGGGAAAATATGACTGCTTTTTAAATGTGGAAGCAGTCACTGGAACGGCTCCTGTTGGAAGTTCAGCAGCACACACAGAATAATGAAGCATTGAACATAGTTGAAGGACATTCATTTTTCTGGTCAGCAGGGCAGTTGTGTTTGCTCTCCGATGGTACCATTGACAGGTAGAACAATGCAGGTATATCAGATGCCTTTTTGGAGGGGATATGTTCATAAACCTCTGCTCCCAAAGCATATATATGTTTGTTGGATCTATGGCCCTGATTGGTTTCGTCTCTGAAGTTGTCACACAGGGTAAGAAAGGAAGGAGATGATTGTTGCTGAGCTTCAGTACTTTGGATGTTTGCTTTAAATAGAATTAGCCATGGAAATCAAAACAAGTAAATGTAAATTAGGGTTTATTTTGCAGTTGTTCTTGGTGAAAATTTACCCTAACATTACCTACAAAGCATCTGCTGAAGTGCCATTCTTTTAAGCCTTTAAACAGTATCTATTGGTCCAAAAAGAAAAAAAAACAAAACAAAAAAACAAAGCTGTTGCTTATCATACGAAGGCCTGCAATTATCATTAAAAGACTATTGTGTTTTAGCAATGATTACACAAGATCTGTGAGCTTTTCCAAAGTGTGATATTCATATCTGTTAATCAAAGTCTAAGTATCTGTTGCTCATTTTCATTATTTGCACAGTGTTCAAACTGTTACAAAGTTGTAAAGTATTTGAAGGCAAACTGTGAAGGTCTCTTTAAAGAAATAAATTAACCTATTTCAAATCCCGAATCATGATTGGAATAATTGTGTTGACCTTACATGAACCACTACTTTCATCTGGAGAAGGCAGTGTTCTTCTTTCACTCACACCATTGACTTCTGTAAAGCTACTCCAATTTACGATGGTGTAAGCGTGCGGAGGATCACGCCCTTGAAATTAGGACTGGGTAGAAAATAAATCCATTTTGTGAAAATTTTGGTTTGAACGAAATTACATTTTTTAATGGAAAATCATTTAGTCTAAAAGTGGATGGGCAGCTTTCCTGGAAATGCAGTTCCTCATTTACTTAAACCCAGTGTGCAAAACCACCTGCGTCTCCTGTAAGAACTGAGCATCGCCAATACCTCTAGCACTGTATGGAATGTACTCCCTGCCTGTGCTAGCTGGCATGTGGCATCAGCTATTCTTTGCAGAGGAAACATAGAACAGTGAATTCCATTCTTGGCAGGTAAAAATGCTTTTCACTTCCCCTGGCAATGGATATGTTCCCAATTATACCAAGGCCTGAACGAGCCAAGGCATTGCAAGGCACTTTGAGGTCAAACAAGGTGACAGGCATTTATAAAAATTGAAAGTATGGGAATATTACCGTGTGTTGGAAACTGACCCTCTCTCCTCAGCATGGGGCTTGTAATAAGAAACCAAGACTCCAAAGTGGAGCCTAGTGAGACAACATAAGCAGCAAGGAGATGACTCACCTGAGAGGGTCCATGTCATATTAGCTGTTGTGTACAAACCAAGCCCCTGTGCATGTTTAATGTGGCACAGTTCTCGTGCTGAACTAATGAGCAGGATCTTTTCTAGGGCATTATGTCCATCTCCTGCCCTCTGTGAAACTCCAAAGCAATCAAGCAGTTTCTTTAACAGATCTCAGCTGGGGGACAAGACAAAAGCAATGCCTGCCTTTAAGTGAGCTTCAGAGTAGCAGCCATGTTAGTCTGTATCTGCAAAAAAGAAGAACAGGAGTACTTGTGGCACCTTAGAGACTAACAAATTTATTAGAGCATAAGCTTTCGTGGACTACAGCCCACTTCTATGCATCCGAAGAAGTGGGCTGTAGTCCACGAAAGCTTATGCTCTAATAAATTTGTTAGTCTCTAAGGTGCCACAAGTACTCCTGTTCTTCTTTTTAAGTGAGCTGTCGATTTTGGTTGTTGGTACAGTGAATTGGAAACATGACACCAGATGAATGTTGGGTCGTATCTAGTCAGAATTTTCCCTCAGCACCATTCCATCAGAGGAAGATTCACCATCTATTGTGAGACTTAAATGTCCATTATCTCCAGGTGACAGCTATTTTCCAGTGACCAATAAAGAGGAGAGGGGGGAACTAGGCTGCAGGAAACATAACTTCCTTTCTCCAAGCTTTCTGCAGCCTGATGTATTATTTACATGGTTATTTAAGCTTTTGTTGTCATACCCCTGAGAGTTATTTCCCAAACAAGATGAAGGGCCTGGATTCTGGAACCACTGTGCACTATGTTCTTCATGGTAAATTTGGTTTTGCAAATCACATTGTGCATCAAATCCTGAATTTGTCCAAGGTTTGGTAGGATTAGGAGAAGAGCTGGTTGGGAATTTTCTGTCAAAACCCTTTTTGTTGGAAAATGCTGATTTGTTTAAACCCAAACTGTTCACTGGAAAGGGCCAGTTTCAATGAAACTCCTGATTTAAAAACAACAATTGAACAAAAAAAAATTTTAAATTGTTGTAACGTCCTGTTTTCAAAACCAAAAATTTTGTTTTTTGGTTAAAATGACTTTTCATCATGAAATTTTAATTAAGTTATGGTTAAAAAAAGATTTAAAAACATAAAAAGGTTGAAATCAAAATGAAACATTTCACAATTGATCCAATTCGAATATTTTTTCAGATCATTGAGTCATGAAAATTTTCTAGGTTTTGACTTTTTGTCCCAATTCAAGATGGAAAAATGTTTGAAATCCTGAAAATCCGTGTGGGACAGGAAAACCATTTTGCACCCAGCTCTAAGAAGGAGTGGGGCAAAGGCGAATGGCTTTGCCTTGTGGGTACCTCAAGTCTCTTTAATGTCCTTTTGCAATCTGAAGGAAAATCAGAAGGAAACCAAGATGACACTTCCCAAAAAATTATACCCTAGCAACCGATCTGCCCCTACATTATTATATTGGGATATTACACTAGCAATCAGCAGCTTCAACACTAGGGTGCCAGTGTCCTAGGTGTTGTATAAACACATAGTAAGAGACCATCTCTGCCCCAAAGAGTTTATAGTTAAATAGACTAGACAGACAAAGGGCAGGAAGAGAAACACCAGCAAGGAGAGAGGAAGTGACTTGCTCAGAGTCACACAGAGGCAGTGCCAGGAAGATAATCCAGGTCGTCTGTGTCCTGTCACACCAAGACTAAGAAATGGGAGTGGCATGTGTGGGCTGTGTGTGTTACAGCCAATGGCAATCACCACCCGGACAAGTTTGTTCTAATTCCCATTATTTCCAGCGCGTTCAGACTCTGCCCCACCCCGCAACGTGAGAAAATTCGTTCCAGCCTCATTCATCTGAATAGCACTGGATAGAATTCTCTCCAAGCATTTCTTCAAATTTCAGACTATAGTGACATAGCGTCATATGTGATCCTGTTAACAGATGGCCCAAAGACGGGCTTACAGTCTGAATTAGTCCTAGCTACTTACAATATAGCTGGGAGCTTATGATACTAACAGAGTCATGTATTTAGCTTCTATATCAAAATAAGCTACCGCAGGTTAATTTAAAAAATACTGTGGGGTGATTCACTGGTTCTCAAGAGATGAACTGGTCCCCATTGGACTTAACGATTACTTCCTGCAACAGATGAAATTTTGTTATAGATAATCCATAGAAACCAACAGATAGCTGCTATCCAATGGAAATACATGGATTGTGAAACCAGGTTGCTATTACTGGGTTTATATTGTGGATGCTAAAATATTATATTAATGTGGAAAAATGGACTAGACTAGCAGCAGATAGTTAAACTGATTAGTGAACTCCCATCTCTCGGATTCTCTAAAGCCCGTTTGTAGAGCACCAAGCCTGCACAGAATCCCAGTGAGATTGATAGATACCTCATTAATACATGTCTGGGCTGAATCACAAGGTGTGTTGGTGGAGCCTATGCAATCAATATAGAGGGTGTCTAACAGTGAATCAGCAGTTATTCAGAAGTAATGTTTCAGAGAATCCTTGGTAGTTTATATGAAATGAGCTGAGATGCTCAGAAGACAGCGGTGAACACACTATTCATGCAAGGTATAACAGTCTAATCAGCGCTCAGGTTGCCAATTAGCACTAACTACAACCCTAAGTGGCAAACCTCAGCAAACGGGCCCAATATTGGTTTGCCCTGGAGACTGAACTGTGCTCTCTGTCTCCCAGAGAAGGCACCTCCTGAGTAGGGATGAGGCACCACGTTTGTATAGAGCAAAGTGCAGTGGATGCCTCTCCTGCTGCTGCTCACCTCATGCTGATTTGCACCAGCCTAAGCATGATCAGAATCAGGCCCATGAACTCCTGGGCTTTCCTGAACAAGCCTCACCACCACGGATAAATACCTGAGTGTTCTTAGAGACATTATTGATGCTGCAGCTTCACAACTGGATCAGAAAACATGGGCAATGGTTTATAATTCCATCTGGCACTTGGTTTGACTGTGGGGGGTTTAGGAAGGGCTTTGATAGATATCTTGCCTTCTCTTGTTTGTCATGTTCTTGCTGCAGGCTTTATCCATGGCTGGTTTCCAATGTCAGGCACTGAAAAGGGGTTACCCTTTCGCGGCTGGCAAAATTGGGTGGTAAGTTCCCATTCCCATTATTTTGTAAAAATGCGAACAATAATGTGGGTTCTTCTCCTTTTGTCATTGCAAGATAAAAGACTGTTTCTGAAGGCAGCTAACAAACATTGCAAGTGGCTTCTGCAAAGAGGGGCCATGTAGAAAAGTCACGTGTGAAGAAATGCCAATCAAATGCTGATTTTAGCCATGCGAGAGCTAGTTAAACACTATCGGGCAGATCCTCAGCTGGTGCAAACTGGCATATCCCCGCTGAATTCACCGGACCTGTGCTGGTTTGCATCAGCTGGGATCTGGCCCCCCAAATTCACCTTGTATAACTCTGCTGATTTCAGTGGGGCTGGGCCAGTTTAAACCAGCTGGGGATCTTGATTAGTGTGTTTAGCCAGCCCAGTGCATTGGGTTTCACCAAATGTTCCCCAGATACTCTTTTCTTTGAATAGGTTAACTATGGTTAGCGCTTCTTGGGATGACATGGTCAGCCAAATACATCCCTGCTATAATACTGAGTTCCTCCCGGGGTGAACTTGGCTCAGTCGGTCTTTGCAGGCTTGACCAAAGAGAGGGAACTGCACTGACTTCAATGGTATTCAGATCAGATCAGATGTATTTTCTTTTTCTCACCCACAACAGTTTTCTCACGCCAGCTTCTCCTCTTGTCACAATCAAAGAATTAACTTTCAGGAACTTTCTTTTACAGTAATTTCTCTGCCCTACCAGACCAGCGAATTTATAGTGGATAAAATGTCATCCATACATCACTGCTCTGAAGTCTATATTCCAGGAGAGCTTAGCTGGATTAGCACAGCAGCTGTCAAGCTCAGGCGAAGCAGAGACGACTGAAGCTCACAGAGCTTTATAATGTTGATAGGCTGTACCTTCTTCATTAAAATTACGGAGGGGGGCCCACAGAGACATATTTTGGAAAGGTCAGAACTATAAAACCATTATGAACATAAATTTAGGTTTTTTGCTATTTCATTAATGTTTTATGAAAAGGGAGTCTCTGCCAAAACAGTAAAGCCTGCCCACCTCCAAGCTGTCCCCCATCAGAAATGGGATGTATGTGTGGCCTTTCGTCATTCTGTCCGAAGGGCATCAATTGTGTCTGTCCAAGTTCAGTGGACTCAGCTGGAAGAGTTGTTGGCTGGATTCATGTTCAGCCAGATTCTTAAAAGGCCGAAGCGTCCTTGTCCATTCTCGGGGGAGTGAGTGCTAGGTAGACGATATCGCTACAAACACCAGCACCCTGGGTATTACCACCACTCCAGTGAAACCTCCTGAAGGAAGTTTAACTAAACTCGTTATAAAAACAGTTCAAGTCACCGTAGTCTTGTCTACACTGTGGTTCCCAGCAGTTAAAAAACGTATTTTATGTTATTGGGGGTGGTATTCTCATATGGAAATTGGCTTATATTACATATAGAACATGACATTGGGCAGGGTATATAAACAGAAATATATAGCCTAGTATGGATGAAACTCTCTTTAGGGTGACCAGATAGCAAGTGTGAAAAATCGGGATGGGGGTGGGAGGTAATAGGTGCCTATATAAGAAAAAGCCCCAAATATCGGGACTGTCCCTATAAAATCGGGACATCTGGTCACCCAACCCCTGTTGCAGGAGCAAAGTGTGCCTGAAAAATTGGGCTCTCAAATAGGAACAAGGAGGTTTTGGATACAGAATCTTTTTTGCAACGTTCTTCTAGGGAAATGCAATCTAGATGGAACTACTATAAGATGGGTGCTTAACTGGTTGGAAAACCATTCCAAAAGAGTAGTTATCAGTGGTTCACAGTCATGCTGGAAGGGCATAACAGGTGGGGTTCTGCAGGGATCAGTTCTGGGTCCGGTTCTGTTCAGTATCTTCATCAATTATTTAGATAATGGCATAGAGAGTACACGTATAAAGTTTGCAGATGATACCAAGCTGGGAGGGGTTGCAAGTGCTTTGGAGGATAGGATTAAAATTCAAAATGATCTGGACAAACTGGAGAAATGGTCTGAAGTAAATAGGATGAAATTTAATAAGGACAAATGCAAAGTACTCCATTTTGGAAGGAACAATCAGTTGCACACATACAAAATGGGAAATGACTGCCTAGGAAGGAGTACTGTGGAAAGGGATCTGGGGGTCATAGTGGACCATAAGTTAAATATGAGTCAACAATGCTACACTGTTGCAAAAAAAGCGAACATCATTCTGGGATGTATTAGCAGGAGTGTTGTAAGCAAGACACAAGAAGTAATTCTTCCACTCTGATTAGGCTTCAGCTGGTGTATTGTGCCCAGTGCTGGGTGCCACATTTCAGGAAAGATGTGGACAAATTGGAGAAAGTTCAGGGAAGAACAACAAAAATGATGAAAGGTCTAGAAAACATGACCTATGAGGGAAGATTGAAAAAAATGGGTTTGTTTAGTCTGGAAAAGAGAAGACTGAGGGGGACAAGATAACAGTTTTCAGGTACATAAAAGGTTATTACAAGGAAGAGGGAGAAATTGTTTTTTTCTTAATTCTGAGGACAGGACAAGCAGCAATGGGCTTAAATTGCAGCAAAGGTGGTTTAGGTTGGACATTAGGAAAAACTTCCTACCTGTCAGAGTGGGTAAGCACTGGAATAAATTGCCTAGGGAGGTGGTGGAATCTCCATCATTGGGGATTTTTAAGAGCAGGTTGGACAAACACCTGTCAGGGATGGTCTAGAATAATACTTAGTCCTGCCATGAGTGCAGGGGACTGGATTAGATGACCTCTCGAGGTCGCTTCCAGTCCTATGATTCTATGTAGAAAAATTTCCACTAAAAAAGGTAAACATTCCAAGAAAAGCATCATTACAAAATGCTATCTAATGCAAACAGTCTCAGTAAATCCTATGGGATTTCATCAACAGCTACAGTGTAGTGCTTCTTATGGCCTTGATGCAGCAAGGCGCTTAAATATGTGCCTCACTATAACCACATGACTTTTTGGTGTACTCATGTGCTTACAGTTAGGCATGTGCTTAAATGTCCTGTTGAACTGAGGCATACAGGAGCTGAAGTGTAATTTCCATTGTGCTGTTTGACTTCAGAGTTATAGTCCAAGTTTTGCCACCAATTCACCCATTAACCTGGGGCAAATCGCTTAGGAGCGGATTTTGCCACCCTTACTTGCGTTGTGTATAGCTTACTGTATGTAAGAAGGGCAGAATCAAGCCCATAACCTTTCATGCCTCAATTTACCAAATTGTAATATGGTAAAGTAGTACATTCCTACCTCTCAAAGAGTATGTGAGGGTCAGTGTTTGTAAGAATTCTCATTATACTTGGATGACGTACAGAGAAATTAGCTGGTTTGCTCCACCTGCAGCAACTCTGTGGCAGCATTAGGGATAGAACCCAGGAATCCAGACTTCTAATCCTCTGCTGAGTGGAATGTATTCCACAGTTTCATGATGTACCTAAAAAGGAAATTCTAGCCACCTGAAAACAAACATCAACGCAGCTCCAGTCAGCTGGGAGACCTCGTGAGAGTTTTTCAGCAGTATCACAGCATGGGAGTGCAAACACACAATGCATTTCAAACGAAAAATGAAATGAACCAGTGTCTGATGGTTCCATCAATACTAACTGCAGCCAAATATTTATAATGCTTTCTATCTAGCTTATAATCAAATGCAGAGCTTGCCACTTTTCCTCAGTCATTTGTTCGAAGGTTCTTGTAAGAAGTACAAAACATTGTAGAAGACATAATTGAGCTTTTTTCTTGTAATTACAAAGAGGATTGGTCAAATGGATCAAAATAATCTCCCCAAAGTGATGAAAAACATGAAAACAAGAGGACAACAGAATCTGAAAATTGATATACTAAAAGCAAATGGGGAGTTTAAGCAAAACGGTTCCATAAGCAAGTACAAGATATATTTAATAGGGCAGCGCCAGGAGCCGATAAAACCTGGAGCAACATGTTTTCAAAAGAAAACTAAATGAGTTTGTACACAAGGGAACATAAAAAGGAAGTAATGGGAAAATGCAGATAAAAAAAATACTTAAAAAAATATCTCTTTGCTCCAATGCTTAGATTCATTTAAACAAGTTTTTCTATGTGTAATAATTAGGGATCAAATTCTCTTCTGAGTTACATTGGTGTACAGCCACAGTTTGGATGTTCATTTTTAATTATTTTTTGTTAATGTGTTCAGAGACCACCAGGTGTTTTAGATGCATTTTGTGCTATTATAAGGTTCAGGATTTTTACACTGCTGGAGAGGGAGGTCCGAAAGCACAGAGAGTGAAGGAGAGATACAACAGCAGAGTAAACTTCCATAAGCTGCCCTACCAATGAGCTTCCAGTCTGATCTGGAGTGACCTCATCTAGGACTGAGAGCACGGTATGTTTTCTATTTCCATTCAAGCCATTACCCCACTACGAGCTCTTCAGACAAGTTGTTAGGTGTCTTTGTCACACAAAACCCAACATCACAACGGTCTTCTAAAAACCAAGGACACTAATTAGTTTTACAAAGACCAACAAATATCTTTCAGATGGCAACACTTTACACCAGGGTTGAATTTGCATCAGTGACCTACAGCTAGAAGCGAATTGCTTCACATTCCATTAGCCATCCTCTGAGCTATACAGTTCCCCACCACCCCCATCCCAACATCTCCCCAAAGCTTCTAATTTACAGTGGCTACTGGGGAGCTGCAGTAGGGCAGACTGTAGTTAAATGAAATGCTGAATACCATGACACCCAACATCTCAAATTTGTTGGAAGAGTAATTCCCTTGGGCACTGTAGGTGAAATTGGATCCAGCGAAGAGGGTCAATGCAAGGCCTATAAATATCACTGGAGTCTCATTTATGTCTTATTTTGAGCACCAAAGATCCTTGCCATTCTGGGTAGAATATAGCAAAAGTTGTAGTCACTGTCTTTATGGAAGAAGATAGTTCCCAAGATGGAAAAGGGAAGTGGGAAAAAGTTCTCTAGGAGCTATTATGGATTGTCCTTCAATTGATGCCAGATTCATCATGGGATTAAGCCCATGATGGGATGCCTGGGCTGAGGATGGAGAGAACAGAGCAATGCCATAAAAAAATCTTTTCCACAAAAAAACAAGCAAGCTTTCCTGGTCTGTGCTGTGCATACGGTGCAATTTCCAAACTTCAGCACTGTGGTCTAGAATTCTCCTGGCCTTATCTCTAATGGGAATATCCTGGCTGATGAATGTCTCCTAGATGCAAGGGGAACACAATCTCAGGTTATAATTTCTTGTGTGTTGGGGAGTGAATATTAGGTACAATCAGTTCCATTACAGCCATTGCCAGGAGAAAACATCTTTGCTAGATATTCTTCTGGTTTAATTACAGTCCATGTCACCAGAATTCCATTGCTTTTTTAAAGCTGAAAATGATGATTAAACTTCCTGGGCCAGATCCCCAGCTCAAAGTCAATGGAGGCTTATACCACCTGAGGATCTGGTGCTATATTCCTTTAATATTTTCCAAACTTGGCAATTGGATTATGCCTATTTCATATCTCAACATTTTATAACTACAGCAACCAGTGGGAGGCAATGGAAAGACTGAGCAATAAAAGTGCTGCCTATTAAGAACGGTTATCTTAGGACACCATATTACTCTCTTTATATACTGTAGTAGGCAGTAAAATGTTAATTTCTCATTCTCACGAGAAACATTGTACCCAAATGTTGAGAAAGTTGAACTCAGAATTAGCTCTTAGTTCTTGCAAAGTCATTTAATGGGTGCTTCTTCCCATAGACTCTTCTCCAACTGAGATGGCAAAATTGGTAACTCAGTGACTAAGAAAATGTCTGGTGAGTCTTCTGCCTTATTAGCTCATCTCCTGCTGACACTTGGCAGAGAGACTATTGATCTCTTCCTTCCTCAACTTCAGCTAGTAATTTCAAGGTCTATCTTTCTTATGGCTCTAAATGCTGCCTCTGAACACCATTTAAGTTCATACTACATCGTCCATTGAAACTTGTTCAAGCCACACAAAAAGGGAAGATCAAGGGTGATGTTCTGGCATCTGTCTATGTTTCTTAAGTCAGGAGAAGAAAACTCACTCAGCTTGATTTAGACACATCCTCATTTATTTATTTAGCTTACATTTATTTGAATGGAGGACTCAGGGGTCCATTTTCCTCTCAATGTGGCAGTAGAATTGCATGTGTAATTCCCATTAACCCCACTGGGAACTGCACACAGATAGGATTCCCCCACGTGGTGTTCACTATTAGGTTTGCAAAGCTCGATGCATTTATGATTTCTATAGCGATTATCTCTTTCTGTGTCTACAGAACTGATACAAGGCACAGGGTAGCAATGCAAGCTTCTCAATACCCTGCTGCTATGCCCCCCTCCTGACTTGGAGGTGCTGGCAATAGAGCTGGGAGAGTGCATATGGGAACAGGAGGACAATTCTGGGGCAATTTAGAGACTGCTGATTGTAAAGAGAATGAATTTCACTCTAGAGAGAGAGCAACACATCTCATCTGTATTAGGAGAGAAAGCGACCTCTGTCTATCATCAGAATTCCAAACATCTCTGCTGGTCACCTCAACATCTCCTCATATTCCAGGGGAACCAGCCCAGCTCCTTTAACCATTCTCCTAATTTAGATTCTTCAGAGCCGATGTCATCTCTGTTGCCATCTGCTGCTCCCTCACTTTGTAAGCAATATCCTCGCAGGACAGTTCGGAGTACTGAAGATGTCTCATGGAGACCTCTCATAAAATCAAGGGTGAAATTTCATCCTTATTTCCACATCTTGCTTGAGAATCTTTCCCTCGGACGTGCTACTCAGTCCCCTGGTTAATATAAAATCCAAGTCTGACTTAGTTCAATTATAATCAGTATATATAGTACAGTATGTTTGCTGAGCCATGACCATTATCCCTAATAAAACATGGCGATTAACAAACCAAATACCTGTGCAGCCTGGGAAAAGTCAGTATTTGGGTCAATCGTATTCGTCCCAGTGGCAGATGATCCACGTCTTTTAATAACATCAGGTGACCTCTGATAACCCCACATGCATAGAACCCCACCAAGCCACCGCAATATTATGTCACCAGAGGAAATAACCCCTCCAGACAGTGGTGACATCAGCCAGTTAGCAATGACTGATGCTATGACATCACTCTTGGGGACAGTGCTTGATCTGCATATTGCAATGTGGTATCCAGAGGCTGGGAAGGACAGGTTTCGTCGCGTTTTTTTTTCAAACTATCTGACTTATGAATTTCCTTCTGCTTGAAAGCATGTGTACATCATGACTGGAGTTTGCTTCACTTGTAGTAGGTAGCTTCCTTTACTGTGAGTGACATATTATGATTTTGCTTTCACCCTTAATCAAACAAACTTTAGCTTAAATGTTTCCTTAACTTTACAATGTTTTACAATTATTCTGATTATACATGGCACCTTCTGTAATCCACTGCAGAAGCATCCTGCTGCAATACCCCATCAATCCCTCCTATCAGGCCAACTCCATATTTTTATTTATAAATTGCAGGCAGAATGAGCAGGGGATGGAAAATATACCGATAAAATAAAAACCTGGTTTTATTTTAAGATCAGAGTAATGATTTATGGAAGTCTCTATTGCCGTAAAATCATTCACTCTGACACTTGGGAAAAAGAAAAGAAGGCTGTTTCCATGAACAAAAAAATGGCACTACTGGCTAAGTGTACATAGACTCCCCTCTCATAGTCAATATAAAGATGCACAGATTTAAATTGTTAGTGTTTGGCACCAAAGGGGGAGGGAGGGGAATACACCTATTCTCCATCCATAGGAGCTGTGATGGTTGACTGTGGCCTGATGTCTTCATTTACATTTCTGTTGTCATGAGTGTCGTGGAACCTATACAATTTCTTTACCCAGTTGTGACATTAGTATGTTCATTGTCTACAATAGGGTTGGGTGAACCAGTTTGGATAAAATAAGAAAACAACCTGAAGTTTATACCCAGGTTTCAAACCAATCCTAGGAACTTGACTTGAGGCTTAAAAAGGATTAATTGGACTTTTTTCTCCAAAAAGAGTTGTAATCATTTGCTGGCAGCTGCTGTTTCTGATTCTGGCCAGGACAGAAGACGATATTCTATGGGACGGGCTATTAAAATGACCATAAACAATGAGGGGAGGGATAGCTCAGTGGTTTGAGCATTGGCCTGCTAAACCCAGGGTTGTGAGTTCAATCCTTGAGGGGGCCACTTAGGGATCTGGGGCAAAATCAGAACTTGGTCCTGCTAGTGAAGGCATGGGGCTGGACTCAATGACCATTTATTTGAGGTCCCTTCCAGTTGTAGGAGATAGGATATCTCCATTCATTTATTTATAGACAGTGGAAATCTCATGAGGTGGTCTGTTCAGCACCCCTGTCCATTCCAATTGCTAGGTCAAATTCCCATGTTCAGTTTCTAGAGCTTTGGAGAAATATCTGAATTTCTAGATGTTTAGCTAATGGAACTTCCAAACACATCCCTAGTTCTTCCATCCAACAAGCTGGTGGACTATTCTAAGCACATAGAAAAGCCTTTGAAACTTGATGGAGAATGAAGGCACAACCGCTCATATCAACAATTTGTTTCCACATCCCAAAGACATGAGATTGTGTTAGTTAATTTTAAAATGATTGTGACCTCATCCTCATTTCATTGAAATAATGTGCCAGAATCTGAGGTCCTTCTTCATATGCAAGCAAAAATGTCACTGGTACGAGCTGGAGGTTTGTATAGAATTAAGCGTTGAGTCAGTCCTCAATAAGGCTTCAGGATTATGCCCAGTAATAATATTTTGCACATATATCATGCCTTTCACTTGACGTTCACAGTGCTCTTTACAATCATGAAACTCTGAAAGCCTTCATATAGAAGATAGACATAATTATTCCCACTTCATAGATTGGGGATCTGGATCTTTATGCCCAAAGGTATTTAGGCACCTAACTCCCAATGAAATCAATGGGAATTAGGCACTTAAGTACCTTTGAGGATCTGGGTCAATGATGTTAAATGACCTAGCAAATGTCATGTAGAAAGTCAACAGCAAAATCATTATCAGAAACCCAAATGTCCTGACACTAAGTCCTCTGTTTTAGTCAGACACCATGGTGATGGGTGCAGTATGAGAACCCAACTAGAACACAGTAGCCACAAGCCCATCCCTCCATTCCCAATGGGAACTCAGAGATATTTGTTTCAGGGCAGTGGAAACATTGCAACAGATCCCAATTAAACGTGACTAGTTGTCAATTAAGACTGTCCTGATTTGCTGAGATCTGATGACAGACAATTGTGAATAAAACTGCAGGTCTGTGCTTTAACATGACAGCTAAACTGAGAGCAATGATCAGCTGTGTATATTTTTGGAGAGGAGTACAAAATTTTTCCTCTTCCCCAAAATTGAGAAAAATGAACGGAGAGCTAAAGCAAACAGTGTCGCCAGTGGCATAGCGACCGAGATTCTTAATCCTTGAATGTGAACTGCTAGTTGGATTGTCTGTTTCTCCAGACCACAGAGAAGCTGCAGCTGGGTGCTCATGGGGGATGCGTTGTGAATGAGACAATCCACTATGTCAGTCTGGGCAGCCACAAACAATAACACACATTGTTGAGGACTGCAAAATGACTCAGCTTCCTGGAGGTCTTCATGCCTTGACCATTGCTGATCAGAACCCTGTGGCTTGGCTTGACCAGATCACACACGCCAAAGAAATCTTGGGCCTCAAGCTCCTTGCTGGTCACAAAAGGGAACTGGTACGTGTGATGCTCATTCTGTTCCTAACAACTGGGACCACACCACCAAACTTCTGGCTACTTCCCCAGCACACCCCCATAAGTGACCGACGTGCATCACTATACGCATACCATTTCTGATCAACCTAGACAGGTAGGGCAGGGGAAGAATGATTACAGGACATGTCAGAAAGAAGTACGCCTTTCTCGGCCCCATGCTCACTGTTGTTTGACTTTCCTTCTGATTTCATTTGGACATATTTGAACGCATTTTCATTCCTCTGCTGGCTGTAATGAAAGTCCCACCCCTTCTCCTTCTCTGCTCTCCATCAGCTCCTGAGCTTGCTCACTTCAGACTTTGTTAAAAAAATATAAATCTGTGAGGGTGGCTGTTCTACATGTGACTGCAGAATGAGAATTGGACTTGGGAAGCCTTAAAAAAAACAACCCACCAACCTTCTTTTATAATTTGCAAAACTGGGTTGTTATTGGCAACCATTGAGAATAGAACTAAATAGCTACATGGTGCTCATATGCTGCTGAGGAATTTTAAATAGAAATCTTTGTCTCTTCACTTATGTAAAACAGTTGTTCCCTTCTTCAGCATTGTGTCTGAACAGCACCCTCACGAATGGATTCTTTTAAAAAAACTACGAATGGCTATTTCCACAGTCACATTCATCTCCCCTGACAGAGTGACAAAAAGGTCTGCAGAATGCCCACACCCTAGGGCTATTTTGCAGCCCCATGAAAGCAAAACCCGTCTCTTACGTGCTGGTGAACAGCAATGCTACCAAGCATTTGCATTTCTATTTCTCCTTAGCTTTATGCATGTAATATGGGGATCACTTACTTTAATGAGCTAATGCAAATACTTTAATAAGAACCGTAGCTACCTACTACACATAGGTGTTGGGAAGAACAGGTAATGTTTAATGAGTTAATGAGATCACAGGGTAAAATATGCAGTAGAAGTACAAAACTGTATCCCTCTCAACCCTATGTTCTGTACGGTAGCTTCCTCCTACAATTAAGTCTGCAGTATATTATCATGAGCAGCTGCTGAGGGTATTGGATGTTATTGATTGTGCTGGGTAAGATCTTTTTTGTTCAAAGAAGTTCCAGAGCTTTCTTGAGGAGGGAAATGGCTGCTTGGGGAATGCTTCTCTTTCTCAGATAGATGGAAGATATTTCTGAGGCCACTTCAACTACCACTGAGCCAGCTAGCTTTAAAATCATATTCAGCTTCACATTAAATATTAAATAGAATAGCTACTAAGAATAAAGTTACTTACATGATTCTGATTAAATGTTTTCTGGTGAGCAAGGATTCGTCAGATTAAATTGGGAGTTGCTTTTAAGCCCCATTATAACTGTGAGGTTTTAAATGGAAATTGAAGAGAAATGACTGGCGGGACATCGGTAATGGAAAGCTTATAGGCAGCTTAAAAAGGGGAAAATATCATTCAGAAAGATAATGTTTAATCTCAATGGGTTTCTTGATCACTCAAATCTTGGTGGACATAGGGAAGTAGCTGATTTATCAGTGAATTCATTGTTCATAGTTTTGTCATTTTCTATGAAGGATCAAGCCTTAAAGTCCTCTCCAAAATTTACCAGGCACATGAAAATATCTGAGAGAATGTAATGTATTCTGTGGCATCCATTCAAAGGGAAATGACAATATCAGTGAGGGTGAAATGCGCCCTGTGCAAAGAACTAGCACAAAGTATATGAACCACTTAAATATTTCACTGTATGGGTAAGTATGGGCAGGGATGGTGTCCCTAGCCTCTGTTTGCCAGAAGAAGGGAATGGTTAACAGGGGATGGATCACTTGAAGATTCCCTGTTCTGTTCATTCCCTCTGAAGCACCTGGCATTGGCCTTTGTGAGACGACAGGATACTGGGCTAGATGGACCATTGGTCTGACCCAGTATAGTCATTTCTTATGTTCTTTTTAAGTATTAAGTTCACAGCATACAAATGGACAAAGTAGATAAAAACAGAAAAGACCCTAGTGGGAAGGATGCAATGTAACCCTTCATTACTTCTTAGAATTACAAACCCTAGCACACAAAATCCTAAAAACAGAGGGGGACAAAGCAGGCTGCTCCCTAAGGCAGCAAGGCACAACTCACCCCGCTTTACTGGAGGTTGGCTCTTTGCAGACTGACTGCTGCTAAGCCCACTTCCTTACAAAACCACCTGCCTGCAAGCAGGAACAGACTTCTTTTCCCCTAAAGAATTTAAAGTAATAGATCACAATTTTAACACATCACACTAAAGATTCTGCCATCCTGGCCCATATTGAATAATACTTTATTCTTTGCACAATCCCATGGATTTCAATGCAACTAAGCAAAGAGTAAGATAATACTCAGTGTGAGGAAGGGGGTCAGAATCTACCTCTGGAGAAGTAACTAGAGCATGGGTTATGAGAAGCAAGAGATCATGCGGCTGTTACAGGACAAAGAACAATCTCAAACGCTGTGATAAGGTCAACAGGATGCATTTGACTCTGTACAGTAGTGATGTGTTTTGGGTACCTTACGGTCACCATGATGATAGTGAGAAATTGGAGGGAATTCAGTGAAGGGAATCTGAAAAGAAAACGTATTTAAGGGGCGGGAAAGAAAGACAGATAAGAACTGAAATGGTTTAGCTTGGCCACGTGCAAAAAGTGTGAGGGTACTTGATAAATGTCTACCAATATTTCAGGGGATTCAGCTCCAAGAGCAATTGCTGAGGGTGGGTCAAGGCCAGATAAGTAAGAGTAATAGGATGAAATTTAAAAATATGTATTGGGCAGGGCCGGCTCCAGGCACCAGCTTGCTAAGCAGGTGCTTGGGGCGGCAACTCCGGAGGGGGGCGGCTCGTCCAGCTATTTGGCGGCAATTCGGCGGACAGTCCCTCACTCCCATTCAGAGCGAAGGACCTCCCGCCAAATTGCCACCACAGATCGCCATCGTGGCTTTTTTTTTTTTTTGCGCTGCTTAGGGCGGCAAAACCCCTGGAGCCGGCCCTGGTATTGGGGGGAAAACTTCCTAACTGCAAAATGCATTAGACAGTGAAATAGTCTGCCAAAGGAAATGATGGAAACCCCACTGATTGAGTCAATAAAACTGGACAAAACACTAGAAAATCTAAGAAAACGAACAATCCTTCATCCCCCGTGCAAGGATTTTTCCATCTTTCATTTCTGTGATTGTTTGATATGTATCCCAACCCTCTCTGCTAGACACCACATACCAAACCAGATATCTCCACTGTATAACTCCTGCACTCACTACCTCTCCACTGGCCTGGTTTCAGACAGCACCCTGGTAGTTGGTCCCTGAATCTCACAAGGTAGAAATTATGAAGTAACTATCCATCTGCCTGGGGGGTAACATACTGGAGAAGTCAGTAACTTATACCTTTAATAAACATTTATGCTACTTGTATGAGTATTTTGCTAAGGCAGATGGAATTGTTGGATTAATTGAGAGTGCCGAGTGTCTTTGTTGGCATTCTAACCCCGATTGATGGGTTTTATTTTCTCATCATCTTCCTCTGTTTTTCTCTCGTTTTTAAAAGAATTACTTATTTCCAGCAGGACTCCACTCCCTTGCCACCTTCCCCTTCTAGCTATAACTAGTCACAATTATCTTGGTAGACTTCCTGTGCACATGATAAATATACCTCATTCCCTTTTTAACAATCCTGCAGCCAATAAAAGGCAATAAAATGTGAAATGACACGCAAATTGTGTCCCCAAAGAACGGTAAAGTGCTAAGCTACTGCTCCATGCGATAATCAGATGAGATTTTTGTCTTTAAACAAATAACTCTAGTTAACAAAGAAGAATATTCAAATTGTGTAGCCACGTATTTGAGGAGAGCTGGGAGCTTGTTTATAGCGAATGGGCTATATTCTATGCTCAGTAACACCAATGTAAGTGCAGAGTAACCCCATCTAGAGAGAGCAGGGTTTGAAAGTGTTTCCACACTAGAGCTGCTGGGGAGGGAGAAAATAGCTTTAATTTCTGTTCAAGCTTTGTGTGAAAACAAGCAAGCTCCCTTTATTTCAGCTAATAGACACTGTAAATAAGTTACAATTGGCTAGTTTGCCTCACAGTGGATGCTAACAACCTGCACTTAAAGTTGTATTGTTTGAGGCGATATTATACCCTGTGAGAAAGGCGAGTGTCAGGGTTTCAGTGAGCAGAGCAATAGCTTGGGTCACAAGGAAGATTTTAAATCCTCCCTCCTCTGAAGCATGAGCACACACACACACCCCCCATGGGCCAGGCCTCCAGCTGGTGCAAATCAGCGTATTGGACGTCAAGGCTGAGAATCTGGCCCACAAAGAGCGAGACACTTGTCTCTACTGGGGCACTCATTTAAGATATTCATTTGGAGAGAAAAGCGCAGAAAAGCTTTGTTAAGTGACACGATTTCCATTTTACCATTGGCCTAAATTTTCCTTCCTTGTTGCTAGAATAGCTGTTCTCTAAGCCTTGATTTCAAATATTGGAGAGTTTACACTCTACCTCCTACACTTGGCATCCAAACTGTGTCCATAAATTCTTAAAAATTCAGCTGATGGGAGCAGGACTGAATTTGTGATACATTGAAACCATTTGGGAATCTTTTTAAAATTAAACTACAAGAGGCTGATGCTATATTAGAAAGGAACTATAGAATCTGGTGGAAACCGGCACAGTTCCTCTGACTTCCAGTCCAATTCAGATCAATGGAACTATGCCAATTTACAACAGACAAGGATCTAGCCCTAATGTAGAATAACTCATTGGAGAATATTCATTAGGGCTTGTTGAGAAAGAGCAAAAAAATTCCTTCAAAAATTATTTTCGGATCATCTCTAATATTTATGATCCTGGAATTGGAAAGACATTTTCGGTGCCTGTTTTCAATATACTTTTGGATGTTAGAGGAACCCGGCTTTGCAGCTTACTAAATATTCTACTATTCAAGGTAGGGGAAAGCAAAGGTGGTTACTGCTATCTGAAATTATGGCACCAGTACACTACTTCAAGGTGAATAATTACAGCATTGTATTATTGAGGAGGGCTCTGTAGGTTTAAGCACAGATATAAACTCACACAATCCCCTGGTTCTGTGACATGACTTCAAACTCAATGGCTGCGCAGCCTGTATAGAGGAGTGATGTGGTCAGTCTCTTAAGTACAAACAGAGAGAAGATCAGTCACTCAGAAACTGTGCATTCCTGGGCTGGGCTGGACGTTAGCCAAAACACTGGTCAAATGCTAAGCCGCCATCTTGAAACATACCTCTCTTGCTGCATTAGGGGAGTCATCACATACTGCCGAAAAGCAGGCAGCAGTCCAAAGGGACAATGCTGAAGCCCAGAGGATACAAACACACTGCACGAAAGTGACAGTGGCTGTTCCTGATGCTAAAGCTCTTTCAAACCTTCATTCTCCAAGGAGAGTTGGAAGTGGTAACTGGGGCCTTTCACCATTAGGTCACTGCCTCTAACCCAGCCCAAACAGGCTGTGAACGTAGAAGCCAAAGGCGCTAATCCCCGGCCCCAGCCCCACTGCACAACTGGTGTGGCTCTGCTGTGTATCCGCAGGGCTCTGTGTCCAGCACCAGTGACCTGCAATTGAAAAAAGTCAATCATTGAAAATATCACTGGCCAGTGGCAGCAAAAGTCAGGTGCTCAGATGGCCCCTCTGACAGGAATATATCTCTGGCCTCCAAGTTCTGCTTCAGAAGCCAACCTCCTTCATCTCAGGTTGTACTGATGAGTGGGGCCCAGAAAACCCTGCCCACCACCTCGCCAAAGGTCTGGGTGTTGCAAAGCATTTCCACCTCCGCCTTAACACTACTTATCACCAAGAACGGGCCTAATCCAGCAGTTCCTATGTAGGCCAAACTCCCATTAACTACAACAGGAGTTCTCCTGCTTTAAGGATTGGGCCCGCTCACTGCACATCATTTTTATTTTGCTTGCTTCTTCCAGCCTGGACTTCATTTCAGTGCAGCCCCATCCAAGCGCCCGGTGCTGTTAAGTCTCCCCAGTAATTGAAGTAGCACTGATGATAGCCTTTAAGGAGAATTGAAAAGATTTTTGTCCTCTCTGTTTCAAAGCAAAGCTGGCTCCCACGTAGCATGGTGACCTCTGCAAATCAGGCACTGGCAGTAATGACAAGCCTATACCAGGCAACAAGTCATCAGGAGCTCGGAGAAGGGCTCCCTGCTGGCTTTGTGAATGCAAGGTGTGCATGGTGGGACTGTCAATAGGGGCTGGGCCTTGGGATCAGACGGGGTATTGATTGATCTGGTAGCTTTAATATAAATCAAAGGGAAGCATGGAAGCTGTCAAAGGTACTGAATGAAACTGAATATCAATAGCAGCAAAGGTTGGAGATCACAATCCCGTGAGGAGGGTCATTCCTGCCAGGATATGTGCCAGTAGCTGCCTTGCCAGTGGCCTCTGCTCTGCACTGGGGCAGCCAGCTTCCCAGGGGAGGCTGAGCAGTAATTCAGACTCCATGTGGATCAGCCGTGCTGCCTCCGTATCGAGCTGTATTGAGTCAACTGTGCCACTTGTGCTGTGAACTGCAACACTCGGTAGCGGGGCTGAGTTTGCTAGGGGGTCTTGGGGCGGATATTAACACCATCTGAGGCATAACAAAAAGGCCAATGTGGAGAAACCTCTCCTGTCTTTATCTGCTGGGATACACAGAAATCTGCACAGGCACATGCAGACTATGTAGGCATGCATCCAACAGCTCCCCAGGGTGCATGCACTAATGTGTGTGGGGAGGGCTCTGCACAGCCCTCCCCACACATTAGCCCCCTGCAGTTACCAGTTGTACATGAAAAACTTTTCTCTGTGTGCACAACTAATCATACATACCAAAAAACCCAACCCCCGCCTCAAAGTTAGAACCCCCCTTTGGAAATGCCCTTTTCCCTATAAAGTGGGGTCTCATTCAGAGCTGGGGTTAGGGTTAATCGGTGGAGAAGTACCATGCCCAGGGCTTTCTGGACAGGTCATTGCTGAGTGATTTGAAGTACTTCTGCCACAGTGGCCCTGATCATTTACCAACTAAATAATGCAAAGCGCAAAGCCTCAGGAACGACTCATAAATCCCCATAATCTTCTTCCTTCTGTTCAGATATCCCCACTGGAGAAGAGTATCCTTGACACTCCACGCAGGTGTGGGACACTATCAGTTTTACTGAGGGAGGCAAAAAAAAAAAAAGGACAAAAAGTTATTAATAAAATTCTATTCTCACTAACTCAGGAATTGTGTTTTATTGAGGGGGGAGAAGGGGCATGGAGAGGGATCAACAATCTTGACAGTATATTTCCTCCTCTCCACACTGCGTGAGTATACCATACCCTCCAGAGCCCAGCACAGTAGCTCATGGTAAGGGAGAAAGGCTCCACTCTTAGCTTGACCCATCCAGCGACTCAAAGGAGGAGAGAGAGCACTCAAAGGTACAGACTCCTCCTAGCGCAAGGCACTGCTAATGCCAGACTGCTGGTGCAGTTAACTGGATGCATAAGTGACTGCAAGACTTATAGCTTGTCTTAGTATCATGACTGTGAAGCTTTATTCAGGTTCAGCTGTGTCCTTCTGATCACAAACGACCTCCAGAGCCAGCTGGGAGAACTAGCCCACCCCTGTAGCCCCAGCAGGAGCACCTCCTTCCTTCCCCTCTTGTCAGCCATTCCCCAGTGGAATCAAACACCCTCCTCATCCCCCTTTGAAGCCCTGCTCCTTAGCTTAACCCTCCTTTGGCACCCCCTATTAGCAAATAATACAGATACTGTCTCTGACGTTAAAATGGGTCAGTGTTGGCTCTGTTCTGGGTGCCAGCTTCTCCACCACTAGGAAGAAGAAAAGGTACTGTCCAGAATTCCCCTTTGCATCACAGTCTGTTCAGCATTAAGAAAAAGCTTGAGGAAAAACTTCATTCTCTGAGAGCCCCTCTCTTACCTGACTCATTTATCTGCCTTGTTCAGCATTTCCCTGCTTGATTTCACTCTAAGTAAGGCATTTCAAACGGATACATTTCTCCATTCAGAACACCTTGCTGTTAGATGTTGCGAGGCTGCCTGTATTCCTTATCTATTGCTGGGGGGGGGGGGGGGGGGGGGGAAGGTGTTTATGGAAAGAGAAGTTTCTGGGAGGAGCGAGGTAATATAATGAAGCCCTTCCCCAAAAATGTGTGTCAGGGAAAGTGTAAATAGGAAGGAGGTTTTGTTGCAATAACACAATGATTCCTATAGCTGTTTGGTTCAATTGCATTCTACAAGGCACTCCCTACTGTGCTGTCCTACCTCTCTAACATGCACGCATACACTTGCACACCTCCCAAAATATTAATCCAAGTTCTCTACATTATAGTGCAGACCAACAACAAGCACAGAAGTTTGGCATTGTAACAATCGAACAGGCTCTGAGACCAGGAAGCAAAGATCAAGAGGCAGTACTCCCAGGAAGGCTAGCAATAACAATAAAACATTTTCCTTTTGTACTGAAACCAAGGATCTCAAACTGCTTTATAAATATTAATCAGTAAGACACTCCTGTGAGACAGCTAAATATTATCAACCCATTTTACAGGTGGGTAGAGTGGGGACATAGAGTTTAAATGACTTGCCCCTTCTGCTCCAGGACTCAGTAGCAGAGCTGGGAACAGACTACCTTGTTTTCTTTAAGAGCCTCATCTTCCTAAAATTCTGCTATTACCAACCAAAGGACAAGATATTTCTCAACCAGGCCAATGATAAGAACAAGAACAGATAGTTATAGCTACAGTACACTAATGCTATTTCCTTGCTAAAGGGCGGGGTCTGCTCTGAAAAGTAACCCTGTGAAAATAGGATCATATTTATTGTCCCTCAATGATTCCTTATCACAGATAAAGAAGCTTTGGCTGCTTCCCTCACTGCAGAGTAACCTAGGATCTGAGCCAGCCAAGGCCTTCCCTTCTGGTGCATGCTCACCTGCAATAAAGCTTTTGGAGGCTAGATTAGGCCCTCAGTGACATCTGTGCAGCTCCTTGTCGTCAGTGGGTTTGCACAGGTGTAGCCAATAGGAACATTGTGGATAATTGTGCTGATGGTGCAAAGGAAGGGATAAAATGCAGCTGTTTCCTGCTTAGCTGTGTGCACTGCAGGGCTAACAGGAGTGACAAATAATGAACGCTTATTGTCCTCACTAAATTATGCAGCTAGGGCACTAATAGGAGATTTCCTGAGTGAGAAGGTGCCAGCTGCACACGGGCAGAGCCAAACTGCACTTTGAGCCATTGTTTATCAGCGCTGTGGTTACCACTTTCCCCTGCGGCCCCTCCCAAATGCTCTGTTAGGCAAGTGGGCTGCAAGTGAGATAAACTGTGAGTCTGGCTCTTTTTTCCCCTCTTCCTCCCTAAACAGCTATTTACAGCTTTTACAAATGCTGGCAGGCCCCGTTGAAGTGCACTGATGCTCCAATCTGGCCACAGGATTTACCTCAGGGCTGCTGCCGAGAATGGAATCATCAACACCAATTACTGCGACCTGCTTCAGCCGGGACTCCTCGAACGCCAGGCAGCCCTCTGGGGCAGACACCTGCGACGTCAGCAGCCGTGGAGCTTAGCTTGGCAGGGCTGGCGCTGCTGCTCAGAGCGACGCAGTGGGCATTTACAGACAGATGGATTTTACAGCCATGTCAAAACACCTCCCAGTCATCACATCCGAGCCAGTCAGAGAGACCCCTCTGCTTCTGACAGTTGGACTGAGGGGAAATTAGAGGAGGCGAGATAAAGACACCTCCAAAATCTCAAAACAATTAAGGACAGGCAAGCAGTTAGCAAAGGAAGGTCCCACGCTGCAGAGACGAAAGCGTCTACCAGCAGAGCAATATAATATAGTTGCTGCTCCTACTCACACAGCTGAGGGGCAGGGAAAGAGAGGAGCTGACTGGGGATACACAATGGAAATCTCAGGCCATAGCCCAGGATGCAAGAGAAAAATATAATGTGGAGTCAGATAATTAAATAGTTTGTAATGATGGGAGTGATAACGTGGCCTCCACTTATGGGGAAGGGTAGGGTTACCATATTCAAACATTTAAAAAAGAGGACACTCCATGGGGCCCTGCCCCCGCCCCCTGCCCTGCCCCAACTCCGCCCCTTCCCTGCCCCCATTTCAACCCCTTCCCCAAAGTCCCTGCCCCAACTCTGCCCCCTCCTCTGAGCACCCCACATTCCCCCTCCTCCCCCCTCCTGCTCTGATCTTGGTTGGGGGTTGCTAAGTGCTTCCTTGCTCCCCACTCGCCCTGCAGCCCCTGCACCCCCCCCCGCTCCTGCAGCCTCTGTGCCCCCTGCTCCCCACTGGCCCTGTAGCCCCTGCACCCCACCACCCCTGCAGCCTCTGCGCCCCCCACCTGCCCTGCCCCTGCGCCCCCCCTGCCCCTGCAGCCTCTATGCCCCTGCCTGCCCCTGCTCCTCCTCGCCCTGCAGCCCCTGCACCCCCCGCCTGCCCTGCTCCCCTGCTCCCCCGGCAGCCTCTGCCTGGCAGGGGCTTTGGATGCTCAGCGGCGATCGGGGCAGCGCAGGTCCCTGCAGCCCCGGCACACGCTGCACTCCCTGCCCCACGCTGCAGCCTCCTTTCTGCCGCGCGGGGTAATGGGGCCGCAGGAAAGGTTCCCGCCTGTGAGGGAAGCCTGAGCCGCTGGCTGGACCCGGCCTCCCCGTGGTCCTGCGGGCTCGGCTGGGGCGCGCTGTCCGCCCGGCCTCCGGGGGCAGCGGCGGCCCCTCCGCCGCCTTCTGTGGCTGTGCCCCCCTCCTCCCCCACCCGAGCTCGCTACAATGTAGCCAGGCGGCTGGGCTGCCCTGCGGACCCGGCGGGTCGTGCTGGGGCCAGGCGGACCCTGGCTTATGCTGCCTCCCTATTTCCCCGGACATGTCCGGCTTTTTGGCAATTCCCCCCGGACGGGGATTTGAGTACCACAAAGCCGGACATGTCCGGGGAAATCCGGACGTATGGTAACCCTAGGGAAGGGGCGAGATACACCAAGGGGGATGTTGATGCACTCTGGTTACATAGAAAAAGCCAGATGACTCTCAGCTACATTTACTCCAGCTAAGGGTGTGGTCCAGGACCTCTGCCTGAAAAGAGGAACAGAAATGGGAAAGAGTTCAGAGCTAGGCTGTGGCTGGTCTTCGTGGAGCTGTACAGGGGCAAAGGAGAGATCATCTTAGGAGAGGTCGACCCTTTGTATGGCCTACATAAGGCCTGAGGAAAACTGCAGCCCCTGCCCTAGGGAAAGCACGGAGACAGTTACCAAGATGCTCTCTTGGGAATAACTCACTTGAAAGGGAGAGGGGAGTTCACCCGTGCCCCTCCTCATGTGTTAGACAGTGGAACTGGCTGCAGGAGAAGTACGCTGAACCTTTTAAAGGGCTGTCTCAGACTGTACAACACCCAGCACAACCAGGGAGTTCCCAGGGGCACGAGAATTAGGTATCCTGACCTCCAATCCCCTTCTGCAATTACCTCACTGCTCATGTAGGGCCTGATCCAAAGGGATCCCGCCAGGACCATCCAAGAAAGAGCAGGAAATACAGTGAAGGCTCATAATGGTGACAGAGCACATGTCCCACCATGAGATGTTGCCATCTTGTCTATTGTCTATTGTGTTTATGGGATGAAAATTTATTTTAAAAAATAACCTGCTCCAGGCACCTGTTAGATGCCGACATTGCTGAGGGTTCTAATAGCAGGCGTCCTGCTGTTGCTCCCTGGGGCCCGTGCTGCCATCTCTCCCAGAAATGAGACGTGTCAGCTCCGTCAGCTCTTCTTGTAACATAATATAAAGAAAGAAAAGAAAATCAATGCACATCAATGTTGTCGTCCGAGAGTGACATACAACACTGAGCTACCACTAACTATACACGTCTTGAAGTTGCTCTACATAATACAAATCGCAGCAGGCAAGGCTGAATGTTCAGACAATATCTGACAGCTATAATTTTGTTTCCCCACAGAATTTCATGTCTGATTTACCCAAAGCCCCTTCAAACATCATCTGCTGATACTGAGAGTTTGCTCTAAGGATGTGATAGCGGAAGAGGTGGGATCACACTATCAGCGAGTAGGCATTGATGTTTCAGGAGACAGGCACTATAATCTAGCCAATCATGGCTGAGTGCTGCAATGGTTTACAGCTTGTGCAATCCCATTGGTTGTATGTCTTAAATTAAAAGTCTTTGAGGAAATCCAGTTAACAGGGAAGCGCTCCCAGTGCACCAGACCACTGTGTGGCTTTGGCCCAGAGGTCCAGAAGTGTCAAAGCCAGAGCAGGCGGGCTGGGTTGTGCCTGCCCTATTTTTCAGTGGCCTCCGCACAGAGCTCAGAGTTCAACAGAAAAAAAGAAACAGGACCCAACCTAGAGGATACAGTTACTGTGCTGGGTTTACTTCCTACCAGCTTTGCCCATAGATGCCTGTTAATATGAAGATGATCAAACATGCTGGAGGTCTTGCAAGAGGCCCATCAGCCATTCTGCATTATTCATGCATCCCACACTCCAGTATCTTCCTATTCATTAACAGAAATCTTTTCATTTATACCTTAAAGGGCCAGATCCTTAGCTGTTTTTAATAGGGAAACCAATACGGAAGCCAGTATAATGATGCCAATTTACAGCAGCTGAGATCCAGCCATAAACCTTTTACTCCAGTTCCAGTATACTTTTGAACTTGCTTCCAATGACTTCTACAGGAGAAGGTGTGCTGCTGTATGACCATTTATATCATTGATATTGCCACTGTTATACAATTGCAACAAATCTTGTACAAAGTACAGTATGTTATGGAAGATGTAAATAGAAAAGTGATGGTTTGCTAAGGATGCTTATCCTGTTTATATGCATTGATCATTTTTGGCTATGAAGTTATGAATATTGGCCAGGGATTTGTATCTTAGACACGTGATTGTGTTCCTGGGTAACACCCCCCCAGGTAAAATTTACATTGAGGCCAGATGGCAATGTGTTGATGGCCCATCAAAGACACTTAGCTCTCACAATGGGCCATAGAAGAAACTCATTCTGTCCAAATATCGCTTCCTGCAGGCACTTCAGGCTCCAAGGGCCAGTGGCTACCCCTTGTGAGTCATCAAGACATTTAAGGACATGTGATATGCTCATGTGACCCTGGACTCCATCTTGTGCCAGTAACTTTCCACAAACTGGGCTGTGAGCTTTGTTTGAGACAGTAAATTTCCAGGCATGTGGCAAAAGATATTAAAGACCCGAAGAGATCTCCATTTTGCCTCTTTCCTGTCCCAATTGTCTGAATTATCAACGTACAACAAAAAGGGGCATTTTGAACTATGGACTGCAGACCTTCCAGTCTGGAAGTTACCAGAGAGACTTTACAAGCCTATGTTTGATTGAATTGGTTTTCAGTAACAACTCATCATGGAGTCCAGTGTCTGGGCAGTAAGACAAGGACTGGAATGCCTAAGGAGACTGCATCTCTGACTCCTTGTTAACCAGTGTGGTGAGACACAAGTTTAATATTGTTTCTGGCCTGATATAATCTAATGATAGAACGACCACCAGTTTGGGGTGAGTTTGCCCTATTTCTCAGAAGTTTGTCCTGAATCTGTATTCTCAGCTGTTACCCACTGAGGCCTGGTGACAGAAGTTATGTACCTGCACTAACTTGCACTAGTTTTACCATGCCATAACTACTTTGATTCCTGATGTACATTACTGTAAGCTCAAGGAGAATCAGACCCAATATGTACAGCCAGTTCCAGCACAATTCACTGCTGATGCTTGTAAATCTTCAAAAAAACCAAATGTGTATTATTCGTTTGCTTTGGAACCACGACTGTAACATTTTCTATGTGGTTTGATATTTGCAGACAAACTAATGTCTGTAGCCTTCTCTGGCAGTTGTTTAACATGATCCTCTTCTAAAAGAAAGTAGAACATGAATGCCAGTTTGATAAGTAGAGGCAGAACATAACTCCCATCTGCTTTGCTTGCCAGACCTACTTTTAACTCTTTTCAGACAGACAGCATTATCAAATTAATGTAACACTTGTGCCTTTGTGAGGTCTAGAAATGAATGCCTCAGCTTGCGAATTCCCTCAGACTCATTTCCTTTATTGTTCTCCCTCAAAGACTCCTTTTAACTGAGGGGACTAAAACAAAGGGACTGTTAAGTAACAAAGCCAGTCTGATGTGCTTCCTATTGATTGTTTAATTGATTACCCAGCCTGTGTGGATGTCTCCATGTGCTCAGTTTAGTGAATCAGGCAAACTTTTTGGACTTGAATATCAGAACAGTGAGATTACTTGAGTTTGTTGTTGTGGAGGAAGAACAGGTGCTTGGATCTAACTGTTCACATGTTGCTAGCAATGTTTGGTTCATTTATGTCTTCTGTGTGGTTGAGTTCTGGAGGAAATGTGATGAGAATAGTTCCTGTTTATCCCAGACTGCATTTGCTTTTGCAAAATGTACTGATGTTATTATGCAAACAGTAACATATTTGCAGCAGGTGTAATAGATGCCAAATGTTTTAGCATATTGTGCAATTCTTCTACCCTGCCCACATGTACCGTGGACTGAAGAGGCTCAACTTAGCACAATACCAGCAAACTCAACATCACCACAAATGGGATCCAACATCCTGAGCTTGATTGCTTCCCCTCAGATGGATGACATGAAAATTGACTGGTGACCTAGTTCAAAGACATGCATGTCAATGGATGGCAGAAGCTCTTGATGTCACCTGCAGCTGAGATCTTTGGATTGTATCCCTTGCATTCATGACCACTGAAGGGACACTATCAGCTGTCTGATGCTGTGGAGATGAGGATAAAATAAGCACATGTACTTCTCAGTGGAATTTGAGTTTGTCACTCGAAATCTCAGGAAGAGCCCTTTTATACAGTATTGGGGGGTAGAGAGAAAAAGGCAGGCAGGCATAAGTAATTTAGGACAAGCATGGTTTAAATGAACTTCTCTTGCTGTGATACCCACAGTAAAACCAATGGCTGCAGTGGAGAATTTAGTTCCTTTTCCAATGAGTCTCAGACAGTAGCCTTCGTGGTAGTATGCTCTCCTGATATCATTCAAATAGGTATTTTTCTTAACAGAATTTATTTGTCTTAACATTCCCAGGGAGATACACAAAATGACAAGCCCTACAATATAATGACTACAGGATGACTAATACTGGCTCCTGCATATTACCCTGCTAAGCTCATTTTCAGCTGGGGAAGTGTGCATCAATTTGTGCTGTGGTTTCTTCCACAGAAGAAAGGTAGAGACCCTGGTAGGAACAGAATGTATGTGGTCTGCAGCCATCCTAATTCTGCAAACCTTCCTCTTTTATTTTTATTTTTTTAAATCTCAACACATGCTTAGCAGGCTGGATTCAGGCATTTAACTGTTTATGCTAAGGATGAAATTCACTCCCATGCAGACGGTCTATGGACCACTGAAGTTCCATTTAATCCCAAAGGTGCATTTCATCCTCCAAGATTAGAATGGAGAATAATAAATAGAGATTACAACAGGGTGAACAATTCACAATTAGCAATTTATTCATTGAATGTCACCCATTTTTCTGTACATAAATTGTACTTAAACAGCCTGTTTTTTTCCATTGCATAATTATTCACTATTCACAATTGCTGAATTAATATTTTTTTGTAAACACACTTGAGGCTGTTAGCTGCTTGCAAGCTGTTTTCTGTGACTATTCAATATCAGTGATTTGACAATCAAGCCGTGTTATTCCTCACTGAAGTCACATGATCTTGTTTCTCTTCCTTGATTGGATAATGTAGCATTTGTAAACCATCCTCTATAAAAAAAACACAATTGCATCACAAAATTATTTTTTTTCAATAAATCCTAGCTCTGAGTTGCAACTTTGTTTCTTGTGTTATATGCACATACACAAAAATCTTTCCTCATGTTAATGTTTGCAAAAAGTGAATAAGGTTGGAAAGGATGAACAGCCACAAAGCTACATGTCAAAGTTATCAAGAACTTTTCTCTTTTGACAGTTGGTAAATATTTTTAGTTTAAAAATTCATAACAATATTGCAACTTTGCCATTCACTTAAACAACTAGGGGACTTCTCTGGGGACAGTACATGATCAAGTCAAATTTGGATACAGTCTCCAAAAAGTACATTTTCTTAATAGTCACTCAGCAATAAAGGGTCCTGATTTGGCAAAGCACCTACATATATGCTTAAGTCCCATTGTATCCAGTAGGAATTTAAGGTTAAATGTGTGATTGACTACTTTGCTGAACAGGGATAGTTTGCTGAGTGAGAGACTGTAGAGAGATGGACCTGTCCATGGTGCTGAAATTCAGAGTGCATTCCAATGGAAGCAAATGGAACATTTGGTAACAATATCATGCTCTGAAGTAGCAGCAAATACACTCCCTGATGTCTGTTCACATGATAATATTTTAATATTATTACATCTCATAAGCAATCAGAAGATTCCCATTGTATATAGTATAGTTCTAGCATCTTTTCTACATATCCATAGTCTTGTAAAATTAAGAAATGTCTGCACTTTGAAGAGAAGTTGCTTCCATTTTTGTCCTTTCCAATTCTCAGAAACATTTATATATTTGTCCCAATAAAAATGACTTCTTGTATAATAAATTACTTGAAGTTGCATTTTTATCCACTTTTCCATGTGAACAATAATGTTGAACTGAATGTCAGTCATCAGACAGACATAATTGGATTTGGAAAGTGTTATATTGTGAATTAAGTTGACTGATGGGGAAATGTCAGTTTTATTAACAATCTTCCTTCAGATGATAATTTTATACCTATAAGGATGAATTACAAAAGAGTACTTGAAGGCATCAATTCAAAATGATGGAGTCATTTTAATAAAGGCTGACTTTCTCTTTTATATTCTTGTTTTTAAATATTTTATCTCCTTGTGGGAAATTGCATCCAATTAGGAGCCAACACCATTGTAAAAAATGCAACATAACCAAACAGAGTTAGTTTGTATCACAAGCTTGGATGCCTAGGGCCAAACTAGCAATAGAAGAGACAAATACTTATCTCTGTTGTATTTGCCCAAAAACAATACATGGGTTGGTGTGAGGACAGGGCTAGAGATGCTTGTTGTAGCTTCTGTTATTAAGAAATGCAAAAATATTTTCCTCTTGCAGCACTGAAGTCAAACAAATTACAGAAATTGGATGCCTTTATTAATTTACTCTAATAGGGTATACAGTGCATGTCTAATTAAATGTCTCTAGGTCCACAAATAATAAAGTGATTATTTAAAAACAACCATAATAATACTAACTAATCATCAAATTATCAAATAATCAAATCAATCAGAGATCCCCTTAACCCTCAATAACTTCCCTATGCAGTCTACCCTGTGCAACAAAAGCCAAATGAAGATTGCCTCAAGCAGAACTTTAGTGCCGAGGCCTTCTACTGGTTCCCTGCACATGGGTGAACTTCACCTCGTTTGAATACGGAAGCCTGGAAGATCATTGTACCTGCTTAACTAAAGGGGAGAAGCAAATTGTAGAGTTGAGAGCCCTTCTCTGAGAGTGACCTGACTCTAAACCCCAAGAGAACAATAATCTTTACGCAGAAGCAAACTACTGAGAAGAATGTTCCTCTGTGGAAGGCAGAGAGCGCATGGAAATGAACTCTTCACCTCCAGTCCAGCATGCATAATTCAAATGAAATTTTATTTCCACATCTGCATTCAGGTCCTGAATTTGTCCTGCACCTGAGCTCTGCCCTGCAGCACATGAGAGTGTGTGCATGTACAATCCTCTTGCATGGTTTCTCCTCAGCTTAGCTCTCCTGCAACAGTATTGTACTCTGTGTCCAAACACTGAGCCCTGCAGGATCTAGCCCTTGGTGGATTTCCATAAGTACTCACCCACACTAAGTAACACACAGTTGCTTTACAAAGGCTTCCAGAAACTCAAAAGTGCAAATACTACAAGCATAATTACTTTACATTCCAATAATGGTCAAACCACCAGTGCCCAACCCAGCCCCTAAGAGCAGGCTAGTGTAAGGGCAAAAGTTAATATTCAAAACAATATATGCAAAGGGCACATGAACTTTTACACGTCTGACTTAGGTGTGCCAACACTCTGATCCCCACATGCATGCATAGGTCTGAAATTTTGGACAAGAAATTATTGGTGAGCATCAGGAGACATGCAATCTTTGCTAATGCATTTTGGTACCTGTGACACCCTTTGTTACTTCATTACTGGGGCCTTCATATTCACCTGCCAAAGCTCCTCACTATCTTAGTATCCCAGAGTTGAACTTCCTTACACTGCAAATGAGAGTTGCATTGAATTATACCAAACTAGTTTTGTGAGGCAGGGAAAGCCCCACAGGGACTAGAATGAGAGCAACAAACTTATTTCTAGTCCAGATCTACTAAGTCAGCATCTCAGCTCCTCTCCCCAGAGGGGAAATCTTGGTGGAGAACTCACACTACAACTCAGCTTTCAAAATAATATTTGAAATGTTTTTCTCCTAAAGTTTGACACCACTTTAATTACTTTGAACACACCCAGGCCCTCTGGAGCAGACACACACACCACTAAAATTCTACTTTAAATTTTACCCTTTGACAGATTTTCTCATTGGTTTTTCATATTGTTCCACTCATTCCTGGAACTGATGAATATATTAAAGTTCTAAGGGAAACAGTAGCTCGATAATATGTTCTTCAAAAGGAAACACTCCATTTTTTAAAACATTCACTTCTAATATAGCAGTAAAATAACCCCTAGTATTATAGTGGCATAAAAAAAGCAGGATTTCTCAATAAAGAATGTTTTTTTCTGAATATTATGAAAATATATAAATAGCAATACCACAGGAGATACCAGCAAACAGTGCTCCACTATACAGGATTTAGAATGCAGTTAATTTCTAAACTAACCAAAGTCATGTGAAATGCATAGACATTTCCTTATATCCATCCCAAATATATTTAACTGAATCACTCTTTCATTCATGTATTCATTTATAAATACTTTATGCTGCCTTACCCCTTTAAGCAGCTTGCTACAAGCAGAACTGAGAAGGATACAGATATTAACCACATCACCTGATTACATTTGCAGACAGGTGCCTGATTATGTTAACTTGCTTTCTTCATCATCTCATCCTTATTCACACATGTGGGTCCTGCTATTCAGGAAATACATCATACCAAATACCAATTGGTTCAGGAGGAAAAGAAGTTCAAGACTAAAGAGATAGGATTGTATAGCTTTCCCACTGCTCTGGTGTCTGTGTCAACTACAAAACAAGAGTAGTTGTCTGAGCGATAATTTTATACAGAGCCCTGGTCTACAATGCAAACTATTGTTAGTAGAACTACATCGCTCAGGGGTGTGGAATGCAGCAATGCATTTATACCGACAGCACTTCCCATCTAGATAGTGTTATGTTGATGACAGGACTTCTCCTGTCAACATAGCTACTGCCTCTGGGGGAGGTAGAGTACCTAAACCAATGGGAGACGCTCTCCTGTCGGCATAGGCAGTGTCTTCACTAAGCACTACAGTGGTGCAGCTGCACTGCTGCAACGGTGTAAGTGTAGACAAGCCCTTAGACTGATCACTAAGCAGTTGATCTGAGACCAGATTCTGCCCTCAGGACATGTGTACATCTTCCACTGAGCACTGCATGAGTGCTTCTGAAAGCAGGATTTGGTCGTTATATTTGTTTCGGTGCAACACCTTATACAAAATATTAAACCAATATATCCAACATTCAGTAATAAAATATTCCTCTGTTTGTTTCTTCAGGATGTGTTCACTTAAAACATTTAAAAATATATTTCAAAGCGGAAAATATTCAAATATATTTTTTCATAGCTCTGTGAGGAAAGCAGATAGCACTTTGAGCCAGAGAGAGATATTCTTACTCAAGTTGAATAGTACCTTACACTACCAGTAGCCCACTGATATCAGTGGGTCTCACTGGAAATTAGGATAACACGTGGTAGAGAGAAAGAGCGCACACCTAACTGCTTGGTCCTTGCGCTTTTAGAGTCTGCTTCACAGTTCACTGTAATCAATGAGTGTCTTTCCAATTACTTCAGTGGGCTACAGTTTGGGCCTTTAGATACTATGGTTCAATCCTATGAGATGTTGAGCACCCTCCAGGAGCTGCTGGGCTGAAGACTCTCCAACTAGAGTTGGTTGGAAATTTATCAACAAAACTTGTGTCAAAAATGCCAATTTTTTAAAACTGAAACTGTTTGTGAAACGAGTTTGGATTTGACAAATCTCCCAACTTGCAAAGAAGTTGAAATGAAAGTTTTGAAATTGTCAGAATGCTTTGACATTTTCTAAACAAAACATTATGTTTTTCTGTGGCAAAATTACTTTTCTTTTTGAAATGTAAACTAATTAGACAGACTGAAATGAAACATTTCAAATGTATCTAAACAGAACATTTTAGTTCACCCAAACTGAAAAAAATGTTGGGGTTTTGGTATGCAAATATTGTCAAGATTTTGACTTTTTGTGCTGATTTGGGATGGGGAAAAATTTTGAACTCTAGAAAAATATTTGAGGGATGGGAAAACCAGCTGTTATCTCCAGTGCATCCTAGAATGTGCTCGGGAATGGCAAGATGGGCCCTGCAATTCATTGCCAGCACATCTCTACTCTGAGACCATTTGCAGATCTGCAAAGCCAGTTGAACATTTTCTCATCAAAACATTTTTTTTAGTGAAAATGGCTTTCTGACTAACAATGAAGCATTTCACAGAAACATTTTATTTTAGTTGAAATGTTCTGGTTTTTCAATGAAGATCTGAACATCAAAACAAAAATTGAGTTTTCTATCCCCCGTTCCTCTTCTCTGCATGTCTCTCCTTTTCCTTCTCCCCTTTACCAGTGGAAAAGAAAGAGGGGAAAAGGGTGACAAATGTGTAGGGGTGGGTGGGGGAGATAAAATAACAAAGATTGAACTTTTAAGAAGTTTTTGTTTCACTGAGGATTCGGAACATTTTATGAATTTTTTAACAAAACTTATTTGTTTGGTTCAAAAAAAAAATCACAGAAAATATAATAATTTTTTCTAATCCTGATCCAAGTGTAATTAATGGAGTTTTTTGCAGTAAGTTCAATAGGGGCAGGACTGAGTCTTTTTTGAAGACCTAGGTCAATGATCAGTCTGATTTTCTTCTCAAGTTTAACCTAACAGATTTTTCCTTAAACAGAGACTGTGCATCTGAAATGTAAGGTAACCATCTTCTAACTTGACTGTAAAGGAAAGTCATGCATTTACTGAGAAAAACTTTTCAGGAGCATGACTAAGCTGTAGTGCATGGCCCCGATACACAGAATCCCGAACATTTATCAGAGATTTACACCTGTTTGCAGGCAAACACTTTCTTTTGGCTCACTCACTGAATCACTCACAACTGAGACTCTGAGTCAGAGGCAATTATCCTTGTATTACAGACCCTGTGGTTGCTCCATTTAAGTCTGAGGTTCCAGAGTCACATTAAGTTGCTCACTTATCGCTGGAGAATGTGAAGTTCATTAGATCACTACCGCCTTGTTAACAACCTTTGCTTTTATTTAAACAACCAGCAGAGGAAGGATGTGGGGAAAGTATTGTGCAGAAAGGAACATTCACATTCAGCTTTCAATCCATCCTTCCTGTGAGTTCAAAATGAAACCAAGAGAATGAACTAAACTTGGACCCCATGACCAATTGTGTCAAAGGGATAAAGGTAAAGAGAAATAGAGATGGATTCTCTCCTGTCCTGCACCGCGTGTGGTTATTTACACTAGTGCACACGGGGTGTGAAAGGCTACATCAGCTCAGAATGGCAGAGTTTTACACCCAACGGCATTGGTGTAAATGAATGAGCAAGGTGGAGGACGATGGAGAATCAGGTCTGCACTTTGCAAACACCCACAGAAGAGTTGTCAAACATTGCAGCATCACTTCAATGGTTCAGCACATTTTCAGTTAATCTGCTACAATTTATAGACTGACTGAAGATCAGTACTGGACACATATTAGCCATTGATGGGCCAGCCTCAAATGGTCCAGAGTTTGAATCAGCTTCCAAAGGTTCCGATAGGCCCCCAGATTTAGCAGGACTATTTAAATCTGGGGCTCAAACTGGGGCTCGTTTCCAAAGGCATCTTCCTCCTCTACTGAAGGTTGGAAGAAGGGAATAAAATACAACCTTCTAAATGACAGGTTTCAGAGTAGCAGCCGTGTTAGTCTGTATCCACAAAAAGAACAGGAGTACTTGTGGCACCTTAGAGACTAACAAATTTATTTGAGCATAAGCTTTCGTGGGCTACAGCCCACTTCTTCAGATGCATAGAATGGAACATATATTGAGGAGATATATATATACACATACAGAGAGCATGAACAGGTGGGAGTTGTCTTACCAACTCTGAGAGGCCAAGTAAGTAAGAGAAAAAAAAAGTTTGACGTGATAATCAAGATAGCCCAGTACAGACAGATTGATAAGAAGTGTGAGAATACTTACATGGGGAGATAGAGTCAATGTTTGTAATGGCTCAGCCATTCCCAGTCTTCATTCAAACCTAAATTGATTGTGTCTAATTTGCAAATCAATTCGAGTTCAGCAGTTTCTCATTGGAGTCTGGTTTTGAAGCTTTTCTGTTGTAAAATAGCCACTCGCAGGTCTGTCATTGAATGACCAGACAGGTTAAAGTGTTCTCCCACTGGTTTTTGAGTATTATGATTCCTGATGTCAGATTTGTGTCCATTAATTCTTTTGCGTAGAGACTGTCCAGTTTGGCCAATGTACATGGAAGAGGGGCATTGCTGGCACATGATGGCATAGATCACATTGGTAGATGTGCAGGTGAATGAGCCCCTGATGGCATGGCTGATGTGATTAGATCCTATGATGATGTCACTTGAATAGATATGTGGACAGAGTTGGCATCAGGCTTTGTTACAAGGATAGGTTCCTGGGTCAGTGTTTTTGTTCAGTGATGTGTGGTTGCTGGTGAGTATTTGCTTCAGGTTGGGGTTGTCTGTAAGCGAGGACAGGTCTGTCTCCCAAGATCTGTGAGAGTGAGGGATCATCTTTCAGGATAGATTGTAGATCTTTGATGATGCGCTGGAGAGGTTTTAGTTGGGGGCTGAAGGTGACAGCTAGTGGTATTCTGTTATTTTCTTTGTTGGGCCTGTCTTGTAGGAGGTGACTTCTGGGTACTCGTCTGGCTCTGTCAATCTGTTTTTTCACTTCAGCAGGTGGGTAGTGTAGTTTTAAGAATGCTTGATAGAGATCTTGTAGGTGCTTGTCTTTGTCTGACAACCCCCCACCTGTTCATGCTCTCTGTATGTGTGTATATATATCTCCTCAATATATGTTCCATTCTATGCATCCGAAGAAGTGGGCTGTAGCCCACGAAAGCTTATGCTCAAATAAATTTGTTAGTCTCTAAGGTGTCACCTTCTAAATGACTGTTTAAAAATGGGTAATCAGAAAATAACACTGAGCAAAATCCTTCCTGACAGCACTGTTTACAGCCATTTGTTCCCATTCCCCTGGTGCATGTGTGTTTGTCCACGACAAGGCAGTGTGCTGGTCTCATCCAATATTTACATTACATACAAACTGCAAAAGAAAAACAGCCTATTTCCAATACTGAATGGGGTGGGCTATTAGGCAGGGGGCTGCCCATCAACATCGGTGCTAACTACCCCCTGGTATACACAAAACCAAGAGTATTCTACTATATCTTTAAAAAAGGGCAAAATACCAGAGCCCTCCATCGCTGAATCTCCTGAGCGATCACTATATCACCGATGTGTCTCCAGTGAGACACATTACTTTTCCAGCATGATGCTACAGCCCTCTGAGGCATGCAGGCCACATCTCCATCCTGCAGTGAGTCCTGCCTTCGTTTGCTCTCACATTATTAGCTCACTGTGGGGGCCTTCTGGCCAAGCTATTGCCTTCATGTGTCATTGTTCACAGCTGCCTTCCACAGTCACTCCTCGGGGTCTGACCTTGCCGTCTGCTATCTGGCGGTGATATATGGAGCAGAATGAGGCCAGCGTGATTATCTTACCTGCTAAAAATAGAAAATTTAAACAAAGGCTCCATTAACTCTGCACAGCTGAAATAAGAGTGGCAAAGGTGTTAGTATCAGGCCTGAATTAGAATTAGCATTCCTTTATAAAAGGGGCACCTGCTGCCCGTAGTGGTAAAGTGCAAAAACGCCGGAGGAACGTGTAGGAAAGTGGAGAAAGGGCAGGGGTAAAGTTTTACATAAGTTGTGCTAGTACCAATACAGGCAAACATGATGAGTATTAGCATTACGGTATAGCATACAAGCCCCAACTATTTATACAAGCTGCAATACAAAGGCAGATTCCCTCCCCAGAGAGATTACAGTCTAACTTCTGATCCTGCAAACACTTATCCACTCATTTAACTTTAATGTGACTCATGTAAGTAGGCCCATTGATCTCAATGACACTACTCATCTGTGTAAACATAGTCAAAAACATGTGCAGGTTTTGGGGCCCACATCAGCAAATATTATGACTGACCCATTTGTTTGTATTTTGCTTGAGAGATGAATGGAAGCAACTTGCTGGGTGAGTTTGCCAACAACTGAGATTAGCTAATGTCTGCCTACCACTTTGGAACATAAAGAACTATATGGAAGTGCTAAGGATTACCATTACTATTAGTGCTATGACAATAAAAGCCTGTAGTTGATCCGACTTGTCCTGATCCTACAGTCATGGAGAGAGAGGAGCCACAAGCCCCATTTTAGGACACTGTCAAATATGCCTAATTTCCCCTCTCCCCAAAATGGATCCCAATCTCAAAGCAAAAATTAAACCATAACCAAGGTTATCGTTGGTCGAGATCTGAATTTCTGTCTTCAAAACCATTGCAAGACAAAACCGCTGCAGTAGAAGTTGTACATTTTAGCAGCACTGAGAGAATGAGGCAGGATTTGCGAGTGAAATGAATCACACTTGATGTGATTATAAATGGCCATAGAGCTTGGATTTAAGACTTCTTTGTTACTTACTATTATAGTTTTCAGTAATTTTCCACCCCCTGGGATGTGCATCATTCAGATGAGGTTGGAGAGAAAGTTTCTCTGCAATTCATTGCTTACAGACTGATCCAAAGGGAATTCTTGATTTTTAAGTAAAAAGCAAGACTAAAAATAAAAGTTGCTTTTACCAGAGAAGGATTTTTGTAGAAGTGCAAATGCTTTGAAGCGTCAGAGAAACATTTTAAAATTTAAAATGCAGAATATTAGCAAATTGATAAATTACTGAGCATTAGGCTAAATTCCAGGCCCCACTGAAGTCAATGGTGAGCTCACTATTGACTTCAATGGAGATAGGATTTCACCCTGATCTCTGTTAAATTAGGATCCTGGAACTTTTCTGCAACGTACGGTTCTCTTAACAGCTCTCTGCCACCTCAGACAGGATAGCATTGACAATGATGAAACACCAGGCTCAGTCGTGGACTCAACTCTTGGTGCTTAGAACCAGAGTTTCCAAAACAAAGTAGGTTCTGTGCTGCCCATTTCCCACTGCCCCTGGTCTAAGGGAGACACTGGGTAAGGAGAGGGGCACTCCGGGGCAGGAAGAAGCAGAGGTGTCTGGTGTGCTAGATCCCAGCAGGTGCAGCAATTGGCCACAAGTGGGGTAATTTGGAGATGCCTAAGGGTTGATATAAGTTACACGGAGGCCATTTTGGCCTCTGGCCAGTCCAGGATCAAGGGAATAGAAAAGCGGCCAAGGAGAGCTAAGCCCCACCCTGGGCTTCAGAGCCAAGCCCAAATGTCTACACAGGTCCTTGTAGTGCCCTGTGAGGTCGAGTCTGTAGGCCTGAGCTCTGAGATTCACTGCTGTGGGTTTTAAAATGCAGTGTAGAGGTGCCCTTAGAGTCACTTACCCCCAGCCTCTTCTCAGCTGTGCCAACTGTATATTCAGCACAGCGGAGGACTGAGCCCAGCTTGTCTGAGGCTTGGAGCGCATGCCTAGAGGCCAAGGTTCTCTGGTTCTGCTCCCCCCGGCTCTCCCACTGACTAGCTTTGTGACCTTGGGCATATCACTTAACCGCCCTGAGCAAAACTCACCCCTGCATAGAGGGCCAGCACAAAGCCTATACATCAATTAAATCCGAGGCAAACCCTACATGTAATTTGAATGATACCCCAGTCTGAGGCTGGCCCTCTGCACCGGGATCAATGTTCCCCACAACACATTAGTATTTCCACAAAATGGGGCTAGTAAGTACATCCCAGGGACATTGTGCAGGTTAAATCACTTTAAGATGCTTGGGTGAAAGGAACGCTATAGATCTAAAGTATTATTAGCATTAGCATAATGATAATATAATATAATTTGACCTGGAAAACACAGCACCAAACAACTGGGAAAGGATAATTTCTCCCTGTAGATGTATCATTCCTTGCACAGCTCTGACATTGATTGACAGGGCTCTCGGTCTCTTGCCAGTGTGCAGACCAGAACTGCCAACAGAAGATTTCAAATTCTCCAACATTTAGTTAGTTAGTTAGGAAGGAAGGAAGGAAAGCAAACAAACAAGAAGTTAGGGGACAGCCCAGCATCTCATGAGATGTCAAAGCCTAGTGAGATATCGCTTTAACTCGGAAAAATTAAAATGAGTGTGCTAGCGGCTTAATTTAATAGCAAGCTTAAAGAAAAATGAAATTGGGGAGAGGGACAGTTAAATAACAATTTTAAAGATGACTGAGTAGATGGAATTATCTTTAGCTCAAACGGAATGTGACAATTCATCTGTTCAAAATCAATATTAGTGAACCAGAGTGCAGAGGAATATGATGCAAGGGACAGGAAATCCAGGGGAAAGGTTAATAGCGAAAATCAATGCGGACTTAACTCAGCAGAAGTGCCATTTCCATGGGCGGTGACCAGAGAGTATTCATGGAATTCCACAGCTCGGCACCTGCATACAGGATCTTAATCTTGATACAGGACACAAAACTCCCAGATACTATGGAATAGGCCCCGTGCTTCTGGCTTTGGCTGCATGCCTTAGATCGCCATGGAACATGCTGTACAATTGGGAAGGATAAATGTGTCCAGCTCAGTACACAAGCATTATGGTTGCTAAAGCAGATAGTGTCTTGGATGCCTCTTGTTATACTTTATTTCCTAGTGAACACTGGGACAGATTTAACACCTTCCTCCCCATTCCTTCTTTCCTCAAGTCCATAACTTCGTATAGGGGTAGCCTCCTGCAAATATGTACAGGGACTCTGCTGAGGTCTTCTGGGGTATTTCTGAGCAGATAATCCTGTCCTCCAGGGAACCCTACACGCCACAGAGCTCCTCCTGAGACATGCATGCAAGTTGTTCCAAGCAATTGGTTCAGGCGTGTGTGGGACGGGGAGACTGGACCTGACTTCACAAAGGCTGGAAAGTGCCCATCTTTAACAAGGAGCATTCTCCTCTCCTCACCAGACTGGGACAATCCCACTGTAACAGAGTGCTGTCCCCCCGCCCCCTCGCTGGGGTGCACTCCTGCAGCAGGCCACTGCATGAAAAGGGCGCCTACCTCCGTTTCCCCTCCTTCCAATGCCCAGTAACTCCATGCAAGCTTTCTTGATTCAGCAATACACTCCTGGAGCTGGTTTATTAACTACGCATAATTCAAATAATCCACCACAAAAGTCCCACACATACTACATTTCTCACACACACTCCTTAAAACCTCACATTCTTTAATCCATCAGCATAACACAAACCAGCATCTTCCACCACACCTTTGGTCCTCTCCTTTTACCAGGACAGCCACTCCACTTTCAGCTGAAAAGCAACTCCTCTCTTTCCAGCAGGAACCCCCTATACTGGGAGACCATCCCACACTGTCCTGGGCCTCTGCCCACTCCAGCCCTCTGGTTCCAGCTCTCCAGCGTGGAGATGGCAGTGGGTAACCCCTTTGCCATTCCCCTGTCTCCAGCGCTCGCTTTCGGCTCTCTGGCTTAGAAGTCAGTAGGCAACTCCATCTGCTCCAGTCTGATCTTCAGCCTTCTCCAGCCCTCTGGCCCTGGCTCTCTGGCTTCGGGACCCCAGCCAGCAAACTCCTCTGCGGCTCTCCTGCCTTTAGCCTTCCCTAGGAACCACCTACAGCTTCCTTCAAGGACCTTCTGCAGCCTCTGGACCTCTAGCAGCTCTCACCTGCCAATCTTTACCCTCTAGGGCACAGGTACCTTCTTTGAAGACCAGCTGACCAGCTTCTTTCATCTTAAAGGGCCAGTTTTATCCTGTGACACCCACTAACACTGAGAGAGATGACAAAGGAACAACAGTGCAGAGTAAGTGCCATGGGACATGATGCCACCACCCTAGAGGGGAGTATGTGGTGGAAAGCAAACTCCATGAACATTCACTGATATTGGGAAGTGATTATGGATTTGCGTTCGCTTTCTGTGCACATTTCAGAGCTTTGCCAGCGTGACTCCTTGCAAAAAAGGACATTTTCTATCAGCCTCAGAGATGAAGTGCTGCTGTATACATCAGGTAGGAGCATCTGATTTCTCAAGGAAGATAGCTGTCTATCTGCAGATCGTCATATTTAAAGATGGACGGGACATGGCATTCCTATCCCCTGAATATTTTTTTTTAGTTCAACATCTTTCCCCATCTCAAATCAGGATGAAATATCAAACTCTCAAAACTATTTAGGCACCAAAAACTGATTTGTTTTTATTTCAGCCAATCAAAAAGTTTCATCATCATTTGATTCAGCTTCAATGTTTTTTCCTTTTTAAACATTTTTTCAGTCTAATTAGCTTAAATTTGGAAACAAAATGTAATTTCAAACTGGAAACCTGGAATTTTTCATTTGGAAAGTGCTGCAACATTTTAAACCTTTTTCCTCAACATGGTGTGAGTCGGGGAGTTTGTCAGAAATGACTCTGTTTCATGCCCAGTTTTCTTTGGACAAATCAGCACTTTTCAACAACAAAGATTAATCAAAAAATGTCCAGCCAGCTCCAGTCATATTAGGAAGCCTATGCTCAGACTCTGCAGGTGGGGGGAGGGTTTAACCCCCTAGTATGCTCTGCCGCCTGGGAGGCCTCTGCTTTTTACCTCAACTGAGATTCAATCTGGGAACCTGGGAGTCCACTGGCAGCAATTTTACAAGGTAAAGCAAAAGGCAACTTTCCACTGGCTGAGCCAGTAGGAATTTCATTTGAGCTGGTCTAGGCCTGAAGTTGCTCTTTGCATATTTCACACAGACCAAGCACTATGCACTGACACACAGTTGCTGAGGTAACTGTGTTTCTTCCCGTGAATAGTTCCTGTGAACTAATGATGAGCAGCAAATGATTAGCATATAAAGCCTGCATAATTTCCCACTGCATATGTTATTCCTTCTGTGGCAAGACAGTTCTGAGACCCTGCTTCTCCAAAACTTCATCCAAAGTCTCCTTGGCAGAATGACTTGCTCTTCCTTTTCCTCTACTGATTGGACATCTTCTTTTCTTTATTTTTCGTCCCGTTTCGAGTGATGGGAGCTATGTGAGTAAAGAACCACAACAAGGGTGTCAAATAATAGAGCAGTGGTATTCAACCTGTGGTCCATGGACCCTGGGTGTCTGCAGTCTATGACTAAGATTTCCAAAGGGACCTGCACCTCCATTTGAAATATTTTAGGGGTCCGCAAAATAAAAAGGTTGAAAACCACTGCAGTAGAGTGATTCCAGGTTATTTACATATGGTCCTAGAAGTGATGTATTAATACTTGTATGTTTTTATCTCCTGTTCCATATCGATACTGGCAAGATTCAACTGGTGACTGAGAAAGAAAATACATATTGAAAGCTGAAATGATACTTATATGCAAATGTGTTTTTTTTAATGCATGTTAACTAATCAGTTGATACAGAAAACACCGAGTATTCATAGCAGGGAAGCTTTTTAATATAACAAGAGCTATAGAAAGTATTTTGCATGATTTTTTTCCCTTACTGTCAAAGTTTTACCACAATGTAAATTAAAAAATATTTGAAACAGATCATATGCAACTCCAAGCAGGCATTATTCTCTAGTGAATGGTAAGGGAATAGTAAAGTGGTAATGCATGACTTTTGTAGTCTTGTCACTTTGATGAATTCTTTAGTAACATCAGACTTTAAAGCAAGGATACTCTTGTTTTATTCTACATTTCTGTCAGTTAAATGCCAGATGGAACAATAACTCAGGTTGGAATCAGAAGGCCTAATTTCAGAAATGCGCATATGTGTTTTCTGCTAATCAGCAATATATTTTTTCTCTTGTAAAAAAAAATGCAAATGGAAAATTTGTTAAAATTTAATTCATTCCTTGACAGTGAAGTGTTTTTTTCCTTGATCTGTGCTTTTTGGTCTATTGCAAAGGAATCTAGCTGGCAAAGATGACTCTGAGTTCAGTCTAGTCTCACTCAAGATGGAAAGCAACACGAACTATTTTTGTTTAAAGAACCCAAAGGCTGTGAAGTGTGGGGTGAGTGAGTGAGTGAATCAATACTGAGCAGGATTTATTTTCTAATTAACCATGCATGTTATTCACAAAATCAATCTCTTATTACAGTCGAACATGCATCACTCCAAGGGGGCTCCTCAGTGGTTTACAGAACATCAGGAAATAGGGCTTAAAACAATATTCTCTGAATGTCAAAAACAGATTTTCTTTAGTTAATGGCTGCATTCAGAAAGGAGATTCTCTGCACATGTGCCTTACGTTCTATTCTCTGAAGAAAAGATTATCTGAAAGCCTAGTAATTCTTGTGCTCCCTGGAATTTCTCTTATTATTGTCCCCCCAAATCATACAATTCCAGCCAGGCATGTGAGGTGCCTTTTGCACTGAAGGTTTTAAAGATATTTCAGCTTCGATTACTGCATTTTCCCTTGGAGATAGCTGATGAGAGCAATGCATATTGATTTTGTTATCACATTCTATTCCTCCACCAATAGCAAGGTTTTGTGGATACCTGGGTAGCTCATGGAATTGTCAAAGCAATGGGGAAACTCTATGGTCTGCTGCTGTGATCTCATTCATGATTCAGGAAGCAGACGGGAAGGTGACTTAAATAAGCAGCCTTTTTGTGGGTCTTTACTTATTTTTGTGTGTGAAGACAGGTGAAATGTAGAGCTGAGTGAAAAAATTTGCAATGACTCATTTAAGAGCTGAAAGTAGCCTCTTATTCCTCTCCTGGAATATCCCCAAACAGGTCATAATTTTGTCAGACTTCTTCTTTTAAATTATTCATTTATTTTTTGTTAAGCTTTTTTAACTGTCATTTGAGTGAATAGGTCTGTGTGAGCAATGCAGGGCTGCAATGCACTGGCTAATTGTGTTTGTTCAGGACAGGCATGCAATACTCTTTCTAACCTTTGATTTCTTATGTGCAAATATAATATGTGGTTTCCTGGAGACCTTGTGGGTGCAACTTAAAAAAAAAAAAAAAGCTTGCAAAAAACTAATTTTGAAGAAGAAAAATACGATCACTTGCATCTGCAGAAAAACAAACATAAAGGGGACATTAACTCAGCACAGCAAATATTTGCAAACATTTTTTTTCTAAGGTATTCCCCAAACTCTAACAAATATTTCCCAGCCTTTTCCTAGAGTGATTGGAATGCCCTCATATATTCAGTGAATTATGATAGTAAATTGCACTGTCTTGAGCTTGTCAAAGTCAGTTAATTTGATTTGACTAGCTCTTCCCCTTCTCCGGCGTCTACAGTGTCACTAATCCATGTGGAAAGGCCGAAATGATCAACATACAGAACATGCAAATGACAAAAATTACCCAGCAAGCCAACCACAAAGCAACATAAGTCAGAGATGCTCATAAAAGAGCTTGCGTGCATACTGCACAGTACGGGGCTGTAATTTATTTTTCATTAACAATAGTATGCAGACTGCAAAACCTTCCATCTCCTGGGGTCGGGGTTTAACTTCTTATAAAGTCCAGATAATTTCCAGATGTAACAGAATGGGACATTTCTTGGATGTTTAGGAGACACAAAACTAAATAGTTGCGTGTGACACTGTACAGATTGGAACCAGTTTGCCTCCTTATCAAGGTACATGCATCACACACAATTTCAGCTCGAATCAAATGAAAAGCCCCATGCAGGACAGCAGCATGACTTCTCCAATCCAATTTCCAAGGATGGAAATATTTGCATAGCATCATTGTAAGCACAAGCTTAGTTTAGTTGCCATAACAGCTCAGACTGTAGGTCCATCTAATCCTGCATCCCATCTCCAGCAGTGACCTGAACACAGGGGCATCAAAAGTTCAACCTTCCATTGTCCCTAGCTCCTTGGGGTTAGATTGTGACATTCATAACACCTGAGAGAGGGGGCTGTGCAGATCTGCACCACCAAGAAGAGGGAGCAAAGGAGTGAGCAGACCCTGTGCTCCAGTACTACATGCCCCATTGCACAGGACTCGATATTTTGGGAGACCTTCACACGGATTGTGCAAGGGGAGGGGAGATTGCCTGCATTCTCCTGCAGCCCAGCCCCATAAAAGCCATCACAATGAATCCAGCCGCTCTGTGCAGCGCTGATCAGGAGAGGCACAATCTCCTCTTAGTTGTCTGGGGGGACAGACAGAAGTACTGAAGTCTAAGGTTTGGTTACCCCTCTAGCGATGGGTCAAAATGCACCCCTGGGATAACTGCCACAAAGCCAGTGGAGATCTGGCAGGGATGATTATGGCCCCATGTTGTTAATGTCCACATGTAAGTGATCATCACAGAGTTATCGAGACCTTCCTAGCAGTCAGACACAGTGTCTGTCGTTTTGATTACTTAACCTAGGTTCCTTTTATAAAACCCTCAGCTCACCCTGATACTTTGTATGAACACCCATCTCATCCCGCGTGGGACGTGGCCTGGGGAATAGAGGAGAGATGGTGAGTAAAATCTGAAGTTTTTAATGACTTCCTCCAAAATTGCACCAACAATGCCTTCAGGTGCCACTTGCACACAAACATCTGGGGGGTTCATGTTCATCAAACTGCTGACATAAAATTGGAGCCTGAGCTGAGAAGCCCCTTAAAACGTGGTCTCCTGCCTCTCCCATCCCATGCCATCTTTTTGGTGATTATTTTCATCTTGTTTTGCCTCCTCGCAAATAGACCTTTCCCATAAAAATAAAAACATGCCATGATTTAGAATTGTATTTGTGTGTGAACATTTTCTTTTCACATCTGCTGCTTTGAATTAGGACTTGAATATTCATTTACAAAATGTATAATTTATTGGTGTAGCAGACAATTAATAATTTAAACGTTATTGCCCTAAATTAAGTATAACATTTAAGCTGGCAGAGGATGGGAGCACTGAAGCTCAGAATCACAGACAAAACTGGAGGAAATCCTTTTAGGTCATCATTGGCCCAGCCCCTGGAAGGAAAAGATTATAACTTACAGCACAAGGCATTTCGGTTCAAGGGCCTGATACTAAATGTAATGAAGTCAAGGGAAAGACTCCCATTGGGCTCTGGAACAGACCCTAAAACACATTGCAGTCAGCACAGGTCTGCACCATTCAGCTAGTTCTCCTCCTCCTCCTCTGATAGCATTTATTAGACAAAAAGAGACAGCAGAAATGAAAGTAGAGAATTAAACATGAAAATTTAATTAAACCATCCTTTGATCACTCTCTGCGGAATGGACTTTGGTTTGAAAGATTATTTGTAGGAGTGCAATAATAGCATCTAATTAGGATAGGAATCAACCTGAAATGAAAGTTAAAAAAACCCCACAAATCAACTCACCCCATAAACATTAAAGGGAGCCAAATCTCATTAAAGTTATATTTTATAGCTCAATTATTTGCCTCCTTTCTATTGTGTATCCGCTTGCTCTTTTTGATTTAAAATAAGCACATACATGTAATCAAAGAAATATGTGGCCAAGTTGGAGTTTTGCCTAAGTGAGGATGCGTGAGGGTGACAGGATTTGATTCTATAGAAATTAGGCATTGAAAGACCTTTATATAGTCTAAAGTCACATGCATTTCATCTTCTCCACATGCCAGTGTGGGATTGTTGCCCTCAGTATGGAGGGGAGTGCTTTTTCCCTGAGCGTTTTGGTCCAATGCTTCTGACGTGGCTTTGGATTTGTGACATGGACTAATTACTTCCCTAAGGGCTTGCTCAGCCTTGCTCAGTCACCAGGGAAGAGTGCTGACTGGAAAGGTTGATCCAAAAAGTATCCCCATCTCAACCACTAACTACGTGGATACAGAGATATAAGAGCAGAAAAGCTAATCACTTCAGACACTAAAGAGAAAATATGCATCCAATTATTACAGGGACTCACACTCTCCAGGAAACATTTTAATAGAGGCTGAGATGATAGAGAAGAACTCGTGCAATAATTAAAGCACCTTTTCTTGGTGCCCTTTTGTAATAGTTGGGGATATAAGACTAGAATATGTTTCTTCTTTTTGGAATATATGCATGCAGGATGTTCTTCAAATAGCATTCACAGTGGAAGCAGATCTGTATCTCTAGGACCTCAGGGCAGACACACTGATAACTAATGACCCTCTGGTATCACTGTCTTTTATTATTTGTGTTACAGTAGCAGTCAGAGATCCCTTGAAATCAGGGTCCCATTGTAGGAGAGAGGTAGTTCCTGCCCTAAAGAGCTTACAATCTAAATAGTCAAGACAGACAAAAGATGGGAGAAAGGAAAGATTGTTATGTCCATTTTACAGATGGGGAACTGAGGCTCAGAGATATAATGAGTCACCCAAGGTCACACAGGGTGTCTATGGCAGAGCTGAGAACAGAAGGCCATTATGTTAACCAGAAAACCATCCTCCCTTTCTAGCTTTATGGACATTTCTGGAAACCATATACTATCAGTCTCAGCTGGGAATATGGTTTTTGTTCCATGCCGGGGAGTAGGTCTTCCACTGTATGTGAGCCTAATGGTATAATGATTCAAAGAGCGGTGGAAAGCAGAAACTTTGGATGGCAGTAATAATCTTTTAGGCTTTTCCTCACACAGAGCAAATTCCACAAAAGAATATGCGTGTACCTGGCTTGGCTTTGTGAATGAGGCCCTTAAAGATTTGCATATATCATAATAAATGTGAGTCACAGCCAGTCTGTATTTAAAATGCTCACTGAAAGAAGGAACCAAATATCCCCATTAGTGCTTTTATCCTCTGCTATTTCATATCACAATAAAATGTCACACGGAAAAGAGAAGCAGATTTCTGATATTATTACTTTGAACTTTTCTTGGCTATAGTCCCCCGAAGCATGACATTTAGTGAGGGATAAAAAAAATGGACGATCTCCTTAATCATTTTTACCTCACTGCTGTGGTGCCAGGCTGGTGGGTTTCATCTTCTTGTGTGTACTTCAGCTGTGAGTTGGCAGCGGTGCTGAAGTCCTGGGACCTGACGCTTTCCTCACTGCGCTGCCAATCTTTCCAATGCACAGGCACAAAATAAGTGTCATTTAAGGAATGATGCTCTAGGTGAAGCCCATGGAAGGCATTTGGCAAATTCAATAATAGTAATATATAGCATTTTTAGAGCCTGATCCACAGATATATACTAAATGTAGCCAGTTATTAAGGAATTCTTAAACTACATAACATTAAACAGGCCTGTTAATAAAAAGTAGAGGCATGTGGGAATGGAGGACTGGACAGCTCAGATGACTGCACAGGGCAAAGGTATTACCAGTGTAAATTCAGTCCAGATTAGCACTATGGAGAACTGTTTCTATCTGCTGGTCTTCTGGTGTAGTATGGTGCATGAAATGAGTTGGAGGGTCTCAGTCCGATTCCTAATGGATGAATGTTCACATCTCAAAAACCACCATGATAACTGGCATGGACTATCTGGTAGTGTGGGTGAGGTACATCTTTGTAGACCCTCTTTCTTAATGGTGCCATCAATAGTTGGCTTTGAAAGGGGAGTTTCCTTGGAATGTGAATTTTTCTTGTGGAGGATTAAAAATGAATTAGTAAAAAAAAAAAATTACAAGTCATTAAAAATTCATGGTGAAAGGAAAAATGTGAATAGATGTCATAAAAAAGTTATAAGAATAAAGTGTTTTTCCATCAAAAACTTTTATGAGTTCATAAAAAAAACCTCCATTTTAATTTCATTTATGGACCTATCATCAGGCTTAGGGAAGACCAAATTCTTTCTTTCTTTCTTTCTTTCTTAAAGAAACTTCTGTCAGAAGTTGTGTCTCATAGGTATGGAAAGCTACTAACGTCGTAAATGATTTTGATTTTTGAACAAATACTTTCTTCCATGAGGTGATGGTGGCTTGAATTCTGATGGTTTATACAATGGCAAAGGGACTATCAAGGGTGCCTTAATAATTTAGGAGCACAGGTCCCTTTGACTTTCAAGAGGATTTATGCTCCTAAATCACTTGGAAGATTTTGAAAATCCTTGTGAGCCTATTTTTCAAATTTGACCCCTAGAGCCTGATCCAACTTTTCTTTGAGTCAACATTCCAATTGGATTCAATGGGAGTTGGATGAAGCCCTAGGTAAAAATTCCCAATTTGGGTGCTCAAATCAGCATGAAAGACCTCAATCTTGTAAGATTTTCTGCATGGAATCACTTGAAAGACTGGAGCTTAGGTGCCTAAAATGGGCATTTGGGTACCCAAATGAAGAATGGGCTACCCTAATTTAGATAACTTGAAAATGGGGCCCCCAACAGAGAATGAGCAATTTATACACAGAATTCCACACCGGTTTCTGTTTGGAAATTGTCTTTGGACATGTTGCTAAATTCCTGAATTCATTCATTATTCAAAATTATTCATGAACATTTTCAGAGAATAGTTCTTGGTGTCCAGATCCTTTGCAAGCAGCTCGCTGAGAATATTCAAAATCTATGTGGTGCTGCCTCGCTGCACAAGTCACATAACGTTATCTCCATTCCCTGAGTGGATGATTTATGAATACATCAACAAAAGTTTCAATTTCAAATTGTATTTTCAGGCATAACATTTTCTATTTGACATTCAAAATTTGCACAGTTGTTGGTTAATTCTGCAATTCCAAATGTGCTTCTAGTAAATATTCAAGCATTTGAGCTATTTATGTATTTTCACACTAGCAAAGATGGATTTCTAGGATATTTTCAGAAAGCAAACACAAAAGGGGTGTGAACACAGCTGAAGCTAATATATTTAATAATTTGAATGAATATGCATGGAAGCTGTTTGGCAGTATTTCCCCACTTCTGTATATTATACACAGGCTCTTTGGCTGCTGAAAGTGAAAAGCTGATAATTGATTGCAGCAAATCAATATAATCTGATACTATAAAAAGAGATGTTGAAAACACCTCATTCCATTTTCTTATTTCTTATGGTTTTTAGTATCAGGCTTTAGGAAGACTTTTCTTTCTTTCTTTCTTTCTTTCTTTCTTTCTTTCTTTCTTTCTTTCTTTCTTTCTTTCTTTCTTTCTACTCAGTTTGCCTGCCTCCTGTATTTTCAGAAAAGTTTTTTCTTTTACATTAGAGATTCTTAAGCATCTGATATTCTGTATCAGTTTTCCTGCCCATGTAAATTCTATGTCAAGTCTTTTGACATTTTGAATATTTCTTCCTGACAATCCCTTTTATGTCTTTTTGAATCAGTCACACACTGATGCCCATACTCTGCAATACTCTTTGATTTCATTTGGGTAAATGGTATCATAGAATCATAGAATCATAGATTATAGGACTGGAAGGGACCTCGAGAGGTCATCGAGTCCAGTCCCCTGCCCGCATGGCAGGACCAAATACTGTCTAGACCATCCCTGATAGACATTTATCTAACCTACTCTTAAATATCTCCAGAGACGGAGATTCCACAACCTCCCTAGGCAATTTATTCCAGTGTTTAACCACCCTGACAGGAACTTTTTCCTAATGTCCAACCTAGACCTCCCTTGCTGCAGTTTAAACCCATTGTTTCTGGTTCTATCCTTAGAGGCTAAGGTGAACAAGTTCTCTCCCTCCTCCTCATGACACCCTTTTAGATACCTGTAAACTGCTATCATGTCCCCTCTCAGTCTTCTCTTCTCCAAACTAAACAAACCCAGTTCTTTCAGCCTTCCTTCATAGGTCATGTTCTCAAGACCTTTAATCATTCTTGTTGCTCTTCTTTGGACCCTTTCCAATTTCTCCACATCTTTTTTAAAATGCGGCGCCCAGAACTGGACACAATACTCCAGCTGAGGCCTAACCAGAGCAGAGTAGAGCGGAAGAATGACTTCTCGTGTCTTGCTCACAACACACCTGTTAATGCATCCCAGAATCATGTTTGCTTTTTTTGCAACAGCATCACACTGTTGACTCATATTTAGCTTGTGGTCCACTATAACCCCTAGATCCCTTTCTGCCGTACTCCTTCCTAGACAGTCTTTTCCCATTCTGTATGTGTGAAATTGATTTTTCCTTCCTAAGTGGAGCACTTTGCATTTGTCTTTGTTAAACTTCATCCTGTTTAACTCAGACCATTTCTCCAATTTGTCCAGATCATTTTGAATTATGACCCTGTCCTCCAAAGTAGTTGCAATCCCTCCCAGTTTGGTATCATCCGCAAACTTAATAAGCGTACTTTCTATGCCAATATCTAAGTCGTTGATGAAGATATTGAACAGAGCCGGTCCCAAAACAGACCCCTGCGGAACCCCACTCGTTACGCCTTTCCAGCAGGATTGGGAACCATTAATAACTCTCTGAGTACGGTTATCCAGCCAGTTATGCACCCACCTTATAGTAGCCCCATCTAATTTGTATTTGCCTAGTTTATCGATAAGAATATCATGCGAGACCGTATCAAATGCCTTACTAAAGTCTAGGTATACCACATCCACCGCTTCACCCTTATCCACAAGGCTCGTTATTCTATCAAAGAAAGCTATCAGATTGGTTTGACATGATTTGTTCTTCACAAATCCATGCTGGCTGTTCCCTATCACCTTACCACCTTCCAAGTGTTTGCAGATGATTTCCTTAATTACTTGCTCCATTATCTTCCCTGGCACAGAAGTTAAACTAACTGGTCTGTAGTTACCTGGGTTGTTTTTATTTCCCTTTTTATAGATGGGCACTATATTTGCCCTTTTCCAGTCTTCTGGAATCTCTCCCGTCTCCCATGACTTTCCAAAGATAATAGCTAGAGGCTCAGATACCTCCTCTATTAGCTCCTTGAGTATTCTAGGATGCATTTCATCAGGCCCGGGTGACTTGCAGGCATCTAACTTTTCTAAGTGATTTTTAACTTGTTCTTTTTTTATTTTATCCGCTAAACCTACCCCCTTCCCATTAGCATTCACTATGTTAGGCATTGCTTCAGACTTCTCGGTGAAGACCGAAACAAAGAAGTCATTAAGCATCTCTGCCATTTCCAAGTTTCCTGTTACTGTTTCTCCCTCTTCACTAAGCAGTGGGCCTACCCTGTCTTTGGTCTTCCTCTTGCTTCTAATGTATTGATAAAAAGTCTTCTTGTTTCCTTTTATTCCCGTAGCTAGTTTGAGCTCATTTTGGGCCTTTGCCTTTCTAATCTTGCCCCTGCATTCCTGTGTTGTTTGCCTATATTCCTCCTTTGTAATCTGTCCTAGTTTCCATTTTTTATATGACTCCTTTTTATTTTTTAGATCGTGCAAGATCTCATGGTTAAGCCAAGGTGGTCTTTTGCCACATTTTCTATCTTTCCTAACCAGCGGAATAGCTTGCTTTTGGGCCCTTAATAGTGTCCCTTTGAAAAACTGCCAACTCTCCTCAGTTGTTTTTCCCCTCAGTCTTGATTCCCATGGGACCTTACCTATCAGCTCTCTGAGCTTCCCAAAATCTGCCTTCCTGAAATCCATTGTCTCTATTTTGCTGTTCTCCCTTCTACCCTTCGTTAGAATTGCAAACTCTATGATTTCATGATCACTTTCACCCAGGCTGCCTTCTACTTTCACATTCTCAACGAGTTCCTCCCTATTTGTTAAAATCAAGTCTAGAACAGCTTCCCCCCTAGTAGCTTTTTCAACCTTCTGAAATAAAAAGTTGTCTCCAATGCAGTCCAAGAATTTGTTGGATAGTCTGTGCCCCGCTGTGTTATTTTCCCAACATATATCCGGATAGTTGAAGTCCCCCATCACCACCAAATCTTGGGCTTTGGATGATTTTGTTAGTTGCTTGAAAAAAGCCTCATCCACCTCTTCCCCCTGGTTAGGTGGCCTGTAGTAGACTCCTAGCATGACATCTCCCTTGTTTTTTGCCCCTTTAAGCCTAACCCAGAGACTCTCAACACTTCCGTCTCCTATGTCCATCTCTACCTCAGTCCAAGTGTGTACATTTTTAATATATAAGGCAACACCTCCTCCCTTTTTCCCCTGTCTATCCTTCCTGAGCAAGCTGTACCCATCCACACCAACATTCCAATCATGTGTATTATCCCACCAAGTTTCAGTGATGCCAACAATGTCATAGTTGTATTTATTTATTAGCACTTCCAGTTCTTCCTGCTTATTCCCCATACTTCTCGCATTTGTATATAGGCATCTAAGATACTGGTTTGATCTTTCCTCCCAGTTTTGTCCTGACTCTCCTTTCTCTCTGCCAATATAGCCCACACTCCCTCTTGTTTCCGACCCATCTCCCCGGTCTCCATATTCCCCACTTACCTGTGGGCTTTGCTCACCTGTCCCCGTCAAACCTAGTTTAAAGCCCTCCTCACTAGGTTAGCCAGTCTGTGGCCGAATAGGGTCTTTCCTCTCCTCGAAAGGTGAATGCCATCTCTGCCTAGCAGTCCTTCCTCAAATAGCATCCCGTGGTCTAGGAAGCCAAAGCCCTCCTGGCGACACCATCTTCGCAGCCAGGCATTCACCTCCATGATGCATCTGTCTCTGCCCGGGCCCCTACCTTTGACAGGAAGAATGGAAGAGAATACCACCTGCGCTCCAAACTCCTTCACCCGTACTCCCAGAGCCCTGTAGTCACTCTTGATCCGCTCAGTGTCACACCGCGCAGTATCATTTGTGCCCACATGGATGAGTAGCATGGGGTAGTAGTCAGAGGGCTGGATAATCCTCGACAATGCCTCCGTAACGTCTCTGATACGGGCCCCCGGCAGGCAGCATACCTCCCGAGATGAAATGTCAGGGCGACAGATGGGTGCCTCCGTCCCCCTCAGCAGAGAGTCTCCGACCACCACTACCCTACGTTTCCTATTCGCAGTGGTGGCAGCAGACTTTCCAGCCTTAGGGGTACGAGGCTTCTCCTCCTTTACTGTAGGGAGTGATTCCTTCTTTCCTGTATCAAGAAGAGCATAACGGTTACCTATAACCACGGCAGGAGGGTTCGGAGCAAGGGTGGAGCGCTGCCTGCTGCCAGAAGTAACCAGCTGCCAGTGTCCACCCTGAGCCATCTCCTCCTCCACCAGTGGTGTATCAGCAGTCCTGTGTACTGGGACAGCTACCTCAGCTGTCTCCACATGGACACTGTCGAGGAATTGCTCGTGGATACGGATGCTCCTCAACCTAGCCACCTCCTCCTGTAGCTCTCCCACCTGCTGCCTGAGAGATTCCACCAGCAGGCACCTCTCACATTGGATGGTCCCCCCAGCCTGGATATCAGTAAATGGAAATTGCAAGTTACAGTCTTTGCAAAACCACACCAGGATCTGGGTAGAGGCATCCATGCTTAGGCACTCTGTCTGGCTACAGGCACAGGTGGAGGAGACAGTAGCAGTGCTGGCACAGGTGTTGCGGGTCTTCCTAACCATCGTAAGCCTCCCTCTGTCAAACTCCCATCTGCAGCCCCCTGTCAGCTGAAAGGGTTGTTTAAGCAAAAAGTTATGAATGTAGTTGCTTTATAGGTATTAAGGGGAATCAAGAGAAAAACAGATGGAACCAGCAAGGGACCCTCGCCCCCTTCCTGCTCCCCTTCCAAACTCCCTTGTGAAACTCCCTGTTAGCAGCCCCTGGTCGCAAAGCTCCCTGGTCGCTTGTGCGCTGCTTTATAAAGCCCTGGCCTGTATGAATGCCCCGCCCACTGCTGAAGGCTCAGCCACTTACCAGAGGCTTCTAGCTTTCAAACCTTCCAACTGCCAGCTACAGCACACGGTCCTTCAAACAACCAAAACAAACAAACAGACTGACAAACACAAGCTCAGCACACAGCAAGTAACCCTCAAACACAAACAAACACACACTACAGACAGTCACTTACCCCAAAAGGATGCTGTATTGCTCCTCCTTCACCTGGAGAACTCCCTTGTGAAACTCCCTGTTCGCAAAAGAGGGTGGCTCTGACCAGGACATCTTACATGTTTTGGCTATGAGAGTTGTATACTGCCCTTAATCCACACGTGTAGCTGATACAGACTAGCATTGAGATTGTCAAAACTGATGAGGGGATTTAGACACATGACCCCCATAATGGGAGCTATGTGTCTAGATCCCTAGACAGCTTGGACAATCTCAAACTAGAGCTGCATTTAACCCAGAGGTTTCAGTTTGCAGGGGTTCACATAAACCCTCGTGGTTTTGACTCTGTGAGTCTCACACCCCTTTGTCCAATTCTCCCATAATTACATATGTGCAAATCTCATTGTCTGGTAAGCTTCCCATTGACTGGGAGTGTGGATAGGGCACCAGCGTTTTACCGCAGTGTCTTCTAACCCTGGTCCTAAAGTCTACATCCTGTCTACACTACAGCTTCCAACACAGTGACCACTGGTTAGGAATTATGGATCCCATTCCTGGCCAGTGTAGCAAGGTCCTAGAAGTTCTGTACAGTGTGAAAACTTTCAGAGTTTGATTTAAATCCACCAAAGCTAAGGTGATTCGGAGATAAAATAACTAGGGCATTGGTCTTTTTTCCGGCCTTCTGAAGAGGGGAAAATGTCACTCTAAATGGTGATCTATCCACAAACTTCAGGATTTTGTAATATTTTATACCAAATAAATTGTGCTATAATGCAATATAACACCATACTACAGTTTACATGGCTGTTAATGCATGGGCCATCATGAAATAAAATTAATTTAATATTGTGGAGGTGAAAAGTGACAGCCTGGGTGAAGGAAGCCTCCTCTCTCTCTTCATAGATAGTATGGTCAATAACTGCACAAGTTCACCATTCATTCATTCATTCACTCACTTAGACTGTTCTAGTGCCAAGAAGCCTTACTTTCATTGGAGCCCCACCACGTTCGATATGGAAGAGCCACATAGTAAGTGATAGCCCATATGCCAAAGAGCTTGCCGTCAGAAAGATGCGGGTGTAACAGGTGGATGAGACAAGCAGTAGATGATGGAGAGCGGAGAGCAGGCTAACAAGATACTTTTGCACAGACTAGCTGTACATGACCTGTGCACACACAGACTTCTCTCTGAGCTGGAGTGACTTGGCAAAGGGTGGCTTACCTTCCATGCCAACTGGTCCTCAGTCTCAGGTTATCAGGAAGAGAGTCAGCTAGAACGATTTGTGATGTGCCAGGACACCAGTCCACCAAGAGCTGCACGGAGACTACCAGCTGAAGAACTATCAGATAGTTAACAATTGTCAGTCACTTCTGTCCTAGGCTGGATTGAACTGGGAAGATAGAGTTGAAAGAGTCCATTGGCCATTTCCAACCCTCTGAGCTACTATCCAGTCCCTTGTGAAATCAGCCGTCTCATGAACATTCTTCAGTGGCTCTTAATATTTAAAATGATATCTATATACATTTTTTTTCAGATTCTGATTTCTAGAGACTGAACTGAATTCTCTCACTGTGCTGTTTTGGCCTTGGTCCCATTGGCTGTGTTATGATGTTTTTGATCTCTGTAAGTGAACCTAGTTTAGTTGATTCATCCTGTGCATTTAATTTTGATGTTTACATAACAAGGTTATATAATTGCACAGCAAGAGTCCAGAGGCAGGATCTAGAATTATAACAGACAGCAGTATTAAAAATTCTTATGTGAAGTACATTAAAAACAAAGTTCTTAAGCTTTATTTTATCTCAGAGGTCCGGGGAGCTTTCAACTTGATTTGAAAAAAAAAAAATCAAAGCTGCTGGCATTTAAGAACCACTGTATTGTCAGGATTAAATTACAAATAAGAAACTGGCACCTCACTAGATAAATATATTGACTAGGTAATTTGAAAGGAGGAAGTAGTGGAGACAAGATGATTGCTTGACACAGAGAAAAATAGAGGCTACCAAGGAAGTCAGTTTCTCAGAGGAATTATATGTTCCCAAGTAAGTTACTGAAATGAAGGCCCTTTGATCAAACTACTGCTAAATTCCTTTATTACAACTAACCTTGGGTTTGTAAAAGCCCCTGGCAGAATGCTGGCCCTATCCAACCACTACTACTAATAATAACAACTGAAAGAGGATAACCATACATAATTATTTGGGGGCTATTTGAACCAGACCTATCCCTTGTTCAGGTAGTGTAAAAATATAGTGCAAACCTCCTCCCTAACTCAGACTAAATGCTGAACTCCTCTGAAGTTCGAAAATATCTGATAAATCACTTCCCTTTTTAAAACATCCCATATTCTTCTGCACTTCCTGCTTTCAGATGGGATCAGAAATGTCATAGGAAGTTGTTCTCAGAGCATTTCTGACCAAACAGAATCCAGGAAATAGTTGAAATCTTCTAAAAAAATGGTTTTCCATCCTGATTCCCACCCCGAAGAGGTTCCAGAAAGCATAGATGTGAGCTTTCCAATCTGTGACAGGCCCTGTTATTCCTTGACTTTAGCAAAGCTTTTGATACAGTCTCCCACAGTATTCTTGCCAGCAAGTTAAAGAAGTATGGGCTGGATGAATGGACTGTAAAGTGGATAGAAAGATGGCTAGATCGTCGGGCTCAATGGGTAGTGATCAATGGCTCCATGTCTAGTTGGCAGCCGGTATCAAGTGGAGTGCCCCAAGGGTCAGTCCTGGGGCCAGTTTTGTTCAATATCTTCATTAATGATCTGGAGGATGGCGTGGACTGCATCCTCAGCAAGTTTGCAGATGACACTAAACTGGGACGAGTTGTAGATACGCTGGAGGGTAGGGATAGGATACAGAGGGACCTAGACAAATTAGAGGATTGGGCCAAAAGAAATCTGATGAGGTTCAACAAGGACAAGTGCAGTGTCCTGCACTTAGGACGGAAGAATCCCATGCACTGCTATAGACTAGGGACCAAATGGCTAGGCAGCAGTTCTGCAGAAAAGGACCTAGGGGTTACAGTGGTCGAGAAGCTGGATATGAGTCGACAGTGTGCCCTTGTTGCCAAGAAGGCTAATGGCATTTTGGACTGTATAAGTAGGGGCATTGCCAGCAGATCGAGGGACGTGATCATTCCCCTCTATTCGACATTGGTGAGGCCTCATCTGGAGTACTGTGTCCAGTTTTGGGCCCCACACTACAAGAAAGATGTGGAAAAATTGGAAAGAGTCCAGCGGAAGCAACAAAAATGATTAGGGGTCTGGAGCACATGACTTATGCGGAGAGGCTGATTGAACTGGGATTGTTTAGTCTGCAGAAGAGAAGAATGAGGGGGGATTTGATAGCAGCCTTCAACTACCTGAAAGGGGGTTCCAAAGAGGATGGAGCTAGGCTGTTCTCAGTGGTACCAGATGACAGAACAAGGAGTAATGGTCTCAAGTTGCAGTGGGGGAGGTGTAGGTTGGATATTAGGAAAAACTTTTTCACTAGGAGGGTGGTGAAGCACTGTAATGGGTTACCTAGGGAGGTGGTGGGATCTCCTTCCTTAGAGGTTTTTAAGGTCAGGCTTGACAAAGCCCTGGCTGGGATGATTTAGTTGGGGATTGGTCCTGCTTTGAGCAGGGGGTTGGACTAGATGACCTCCTGAGGTCCCTTCCAACCCTGACATTCTATGATTCTATGATTCTCACAGTAATGTGGATGAGCTAAATGGAAAGTGCAGACTAATTAATACCCTTGTCACTAAAGCTGGTCAAATAGCAGAAGAAAGCATTCAGCATGTAAACCACACAATGGAGACTGGTGGTGATAGTGGCCAAGTAACACATTGGCAGAACACCATTCGACGGCTCTGTTCCCTGATGCGCAAATTATCAAAGTGGCTGGGCAGCTAAGGAGAGCTAAGAGCCAGTTTGTGAAACTGAGAAAACATGGAAAATAATTGCATGTACAGATGGATCCAGCCTGAGATTCTGTCACTTTGAATTAACACTGGCAGGCACCTGAACCAGCAGCATTTGGAGAGGAATTCTTTGCCTATCACCACAGCTACTTCTGCAAGCGAGACGGTGGCAGTTAGTCTCCAGGGGGAAAAAAATACAGTCAAAGGGAAGCTGGTATTTAAACTTCGCTGAGTGGGAGAGAAAAGGTGTTGTTATGGTAACAAATTGCTTGTATTCTCCAAAGGAAGCTCTAGTTTTGTTTAATAGGGAGGAAATGCAGAGAAGGCAAAAGGATAATATTTCAAAAAAAATTTAATGAGACATGAATTGCACATTCTCATTCTGCTGGAGTGTGTAATGGTTCAAGAGGAAGGGAGCCTGGCATTTCTAACCAGGTCTTAAATACAGTGTGTGCATGTTCCTCCTGCTGGCAGCTCTGCACCGTGGACTGCATGGAACCAAACTTTAGTGACTTTATTCCTTTTCATGTTGCATTTTCCAAACCAGGCTCATGTTTGTAAAATGCACAGAACAGAAGGCACCTCCGGGGGAGCCAGTGGTAGCACCTTATTGTTTTCAGAAGAGAGAGAGGGGCTGGTTCCTGCCGAAGAGCGCAAGGAAAAGCCATGGAGAATTTGACAAAACAGCACGGTGTAGATTCCCATTACTGTCTTTGTGATGCTTCCAAATATTTCCCCCCTGAAATAAGCACTTAGAGGGGAATGCGAAATGACATGCTATGTGATAATGGTGAGACACTGGAGGCCAAATGAGAGATTGCTGGAGGTGGCCATGAGGAAAGCACGGGCTCACCTACGGTGACCAGATGTCCCGATTTTATACGGACAGTCCCGATTTTGGGGTCTTTTTCTTGTATAGGCTCCTATTACCCCCCACCCCGTCCCGATTTTTCACATTTGCTGTCTGGTCCCCCGAGGCTCAGCTCAGCACTGCTGATGTAAAAATGCTTTTCTAGTTCTGTGGAGACAAAAGTTCCTGTGCTAAGACTGTCGTCCCCGACACATTGTGGCACAGTAACATAATGCTGGGCGTATTGCTAAACAATCACGCAGGCCTTCAAGCAGTCTAGCTGCACGTTTGCTTAACAGATTTCAGTTGAACAGTTTCGCCTGTCCTCTTCTCCTCTGCACAGGCGCTTACTTGTCAGAGGAAGGTGGCAGCTTGATAAGGAACATGATAATTAGGAACGTGCCAGAAATCAGGTATTAATAGAAGCACTATTAGAGAGTTTATGGATAATTTAAGATGCAGCACATTCTTTCAGTGAGTGCCTTGTCTGTTTAAGAGCAGTAATTGCCTATTACTTTGCAGCTTCTGATGTGCTTGGCTGCATGACACATGAAGATACAGCATATATTTAAAGAACTAACACTAGTTCAAAGTACCTGCTTGCAATTTTAAACACAAGAATCCAATACACTTCTAATGGCAGCAAGGAGATTGGAAAAAGAAAAGAAAAGAAAAAAAGCACATACAAAACAGCAAATCAACAACATCCAGGTAAGTGCCCTATAGCAAAACACTGGATGTAGCTCTTATTAACGGCTTAAACTGCAGAAGACAGTTTTGCTTATCTTTAACTGTGATAAATACTGCCTCGCCTTTACTATATGCCACTTGTTTGGGCCCCACAGCAAAGATGCTTTCTTGCGCATTGATCAAACAGAATGTGGTTAGTGGTTAAGGGGAAATAAAAGAGCTATTGCATACTGAGTAAGCCCTACAGCACATTACTTGTTTACCTTCTGATATGTCTCTAGAAATGCTCTAATTTGATTCTTCACAATGTGATGGAACTTTGATCCTGGCTGTGTATTAACATAAAGGAAGATCTTTTATTTCTGAACCAAAAGGTGAGTGTTGTCTCATCTTCCCCTAGCCCAGGGGTTCTAAAACTGGGGGTCGGGACCCCTCACGGGGTCGCGAGGTTATTACATGGGGGGTCGCGAGCTGTCAACCTCCACCCCAAACTCCCTTTGCCTCCAGCATTTATAGTGGTGTTAAATATATAAAAAGTGTTTTTAATTTATAAGGGGATCACACTCAGAGACTTGCTATGTCAAAGGGGTCACCAGTAAAAAAGTCTGAGAGCCACTGTCCTAGCCCCTGCAGTATGAGCAGCTCATGGCTGAGTGGTGATATTACCTGTCAACAACCCAGCCAATCCCATGTAAATAGGGAAGCCAACTGGATGTGATATTGGAAGAGGCCTCAATTCTTTGTGTTTCATTCATTTGTATGGAGTAATCCTATTGGGTCAAATGCACTGAGTCAGTGGGGCATGTGAGTGGGAACTGGACACACATTTTGAAGGTTAATAGAACCCTGATTTGCATAGGCAACCCCCCAAGCCCTGTTTGCACAGGTGGAGGTCTCTAGCTTTTGGGTGACACCCTCCCTATCAAAATGGGTGGAGACACAGTAGACACTGGGAATTCACTCAGGGCGGTTTGAGAAATAATAACACAGGGTGCCTCATGCACGTAGGCGAAGATTTTCAAAAGCTTCTAATGATTTTGCAGTGCCCAGTTTGAAACCCCATGAAGGAGTCTGAGGAAGGGGTCTGATTTTCAGAAAGTGGTGAGCACTTGCCCTCTGACAATCAGCTCCCTGTCCGACATCTGAAATTGGGCCTCTAAATATTGTGGCATCTGAAATCAGTAGTCTCATGTGCAAAGCTTCAGCGTTGTGACAACAGCTCATTTCCACGGTGCCAAAGCTCAGTGTCTCTGGCGCACTGTTCCTGGCTCTTGACAGCACAATGAGCCCCTTGCACTTCTACAAGCACCAACACATTTAAATAAAAATAAAAATCAGGTTTGACCATTGTTTGCCTGTGGAAGAGTGGGGAGGTGTCCCCTTGACCCCAGAATTGCCACCCCATGTGACAGTGCCCAGTGGCATGAACCCTCCTCACATGTTGCTGTTCACTTGGTTGAATCATTGCTTTTCTTGCAATTAAAGGAGGGACCAGATTTTGAATTAGGGGCTATGGCTGAGAGTTGGAATTAAAACCAACTCTTTAAATGCAGTGGGGCAGGGAAAGGGGTTTTGTTAGGTATCACAGAAGCCAAGGCAAAAAGAATTCACTTCATGGACGCCTGGACACCACTTATTTCCATTTCTTTCCTTTTTAAAATAAAAATACGATAAAAAACATTTGAAAAAAAATCCAAAAAGCAAGTGAGTGCAGGTGAGTCTCTGGGGATAATGGCGAGAAACTTGAATGCAGCTACCAAATGAAGTGCAAAGCTGACAGACATGAAGCGCGTCAGCTCAGCCTGAGTATATGAAGTTTCTCACCCATTCGACTTTTGTGTTCATACTCATCACTCATCGTTTTCTGAGTCACTTTTCCTTGCATGGAATTGCAATGTTATGCCATCTCGATGGAGCAGCTGATCATTTCCCACCTCTGGATATGCATATAGATATAGTCCCCTTCATGCAGCAGGCTGCTTCTTCATTAGGAAAGATGACAGGCAGCCCAAAGTATTGCACTTCTCAACAAGCTTTCTGGTAGGGGGTAGGAGTAGGTTGTAGTAGGGTTCTATCTGCCAGCTGCCAAAATGATGGGACGGCAGCCTCAACAGAATGATTGTAGACTCATATCATATGTGAGGAAAGGAATTTTAGGCTGTGAAAAGCTTTTCTACAGGTAAAATGAAAGTTCACATTTTTTCAGAGTTCCCAGAGCTCTGCCAAACTCTGCAATAAATCAATCAATCACTTTTTTCATCTCCAGTCACACTTCTCAGGAACCTTGTTCAATTGTTATCTCCCGGGCTTTTAATTTACTGCACGTGCCCTTTGGTATGTTGATCTTTGTGATTACATGATGAATTGAATTTGATTTAGATATAATTGTTCTAATTTGTGCACCCAGTTACTTATCATTTCTACATCATGGATTTTGGATCACATCCAACCATTACAATTAAGGTTTGTACAGTGAGTAAATGATACAGGAGTGCTTGAACACAGGATCAGCAAAAAATGCAACTGAGATTGCAAAACCCAAATTATTTTTGCGATAATTTTATTCTTGAGAATTTCAGTTAATTATTGTGTATCTCTCTCTTTCTTTTAATGAGTTAATTTGTTTTGAATGGTTTGCCTTCCCAGTGCTGTGAGTCCAGAGAGCTGAAATAGCAGTCAAATTCCAGTCAGAATGGAAAAATACTTTCTATTATCCAAGTCCTCATATGAGCAACATTCTTTGCTTTCATCTTCAGTCTGAAATATTTTTCATACTGTCTCGGTGGTGATGAAAAATCCTCCTTAAATTCAGGCAGAGCAGAGGTGAGAATTCAGGCTTTAGGAATTGCACAAAACCCCAAACATATACACCAAGCTGAATTGAATCAGTCCTTGGATGAGAGACCTTCAGGAAAGTAAAAACAACTAGGAGTCCTTGTGGCACCTTAGAGACAAACAAATGTATTTGGGCATAAGCTTTCGTGGGCTAGAGCTCACTTCATCAGATGCACTTCAGGAAAGTGGTAGTGATAGCACTGGACCCTTGCTACTGATACTGGCCCAGTGTCTCTGTTGGGGTGCAGAGTGGTGCTGCGCGTGGTGCTGTCTTTCTGGATGAGATGAAGATGCCAATGCACAAAATCTGATGGTTTATAGGCGTTGAATAATCTCCAGCATTTTTCATGAGCTGTGGTGCTAGCTCCATTGCCCTGGAAAAATCCCAGTGCAGGTTATTTTATTCTGCCTCTCTAAAATCCCACTGCAGTCTCAGCTGGAATTGTCAGTGCTCAGCCCTTTACACAATCAGGCCGTAAATCACTAACTTTAGTTTTGCCATCTGTAAAATGGGGATAATGATCCTGACCTCCTTTGTAAAGTGCTTGGAGATCTGCTCTGTGTTAGATAAGAGCTAAGGCTGCTGCTGCTGATTAATAGTGACTGCAGGTACATAGCAACTCTGAAAGTTGGACCCTTAGAGTATGTCTACACAGTTATTTTTAGACTGGTAGCACAAGCCTTGCTATCCAAGTCTGTCGACATGGCTGGGCGGTTCGCTGCTGTGGGCTGTGCAGACGTACCCTTATTGGCTACAGTTCGTTTCTTCACTCCTTGCCCTAAGCTGAGAGATGAAATAGCTGTACGGTGTGAACACTCAGCTGTACCCCAGCGGTAGCTGCATTTCAGTGCTGTGTGAATTGATCCCTTTATATCCATGATCTGCCTCCTTGCAGGCCCACTTTCCATCCTTAGCAGACTTCCAGCAGTAGCAGCGGGGCCCAAAGGGGTGGGTCATCCTGCCTTTGCATTGTCCCTCTCCCTGCGGGACCTGCCAGGGTGGGGCAGCTTGGAGTTACATCCGGAGCCCCTGCTGGCAGAGACTGCCCAGTGGATGCACTTTTCTGCCCACTTTTGGGACAAGGGCAGTACAAAGTTTACGGGTTTACAAAGTTACCCCTGTATTGAGCCCAGTAACTTGTGTATGACTAAATCCTATCTTCTAGACAGGTAACCAGTCTGGATCTGAACACGTGATGAGGTAGGGAATCCACCACTTCCTTTGGGAATTGGTTCCAATGGTCAATCACCGTCCTGGGTAACATTTTGGGTCTCATTTCTAATTTGAACATGGCTACGACTTCCAGGCACTGCTTCTTGTTATGCCTTTTTCTACCAGATTAAGGAGCCCTTTTCTATACAGTATTTTCACCCCCTATTGGTACTTGTATATCGGAACAGCCCCTCTCTTATCTTCTTTTTGATAAGGTAAACAGATTGAGCTCTTTAAGTCTTTCACTGTGAGGCACTTTCTCCAGCCCTCAGATCATTTTATGGCTCTTTTCTGCACCCTCTCCAATCAGAAGCCTTTTGTTTTTATGGAGCCTCCGCTTTGTTTTAGTTTCCTTTAGTTTTTATAGCAATGCCCTGCTTATGGGTGGTGCTCTAAAAAGCCATACCTAATAAATAACAATACTGATAAAGGCTTTCACTGTCTCTCCAGTGAGCACAGAGACATGTACTCTGAGGGAGCACTTCATTACTCCACTGCGTTTCCAAATTCAAGAGCTTTAAATACCTGGCTTCTTAAAAAAAATAGTCCAGGGCTGAGTATTATTTCCCCCTGGGAAACTATCGCACACCTGGCCCTTTCTGTTGAAAACCCCCACGGCAACTCACCATTGCTTGACATTTATTTCTGATCATTCAATCTCTGCCACTCTGGTTTCCTAGTGGGCCCAGAAGTGACAGTGACAGGGCAATCACTGACCGTGATCTCCCAAACAGCCTAGCTGATGAACTTTGATGCACACAAAGCCGCTGCTGGCATGTCTGAGCGGTTGTTATCAGATAAATTGGTTTTGAAGTATACAACTAGATATCTAGACATACTTTTACATTTAGTCCTTCAATTCAAGTTAATTGCTAACCTCTGCTGCTTCCTGGGCAGGTAGTGTCCTTTATTCACTTCATAATGTATTGCCTTGGCATGTTTCTCTAAACCGCAGTGAGTGAAACAGCTCTGAGAAGCTGCTAGTTGAAAATAGATACATCTGAAACCCTCTGGGGGACTAAGCAGTGAAAGATTCCTTCAGCGCATGTGCAAACATTAAACAAAAAATCAGGAAGGAAGAATTTAAAGCAATGAGAGCAGGAACCCAGCTGCCGACTGCTCATGGAGGCCTATTGTTAATTAACCAATGGCTGAAACGTGCAAGATTATATGTATCGCCCGTACTGATGAATTTATACCCCTGCTATTTGTGATAAGGGATTAAGGCATACAAACCCCTTGATGAGATCAGGATATATCTTCTGTTTATAAGTTGCCTGTATCCTCACTGCTTTCTTGATCAAGATCTCTACAAAATAACCTGGCAACAGCTATATTGTCTATTTCAAGGTTAATTGAATAAGCAGTTGAAGGTCATGTGGAATGCACTTGCTTTTAGGAAAAGGTCTAATAGAAAATAGACTTTTGTTATTTCCCATAACATGGAAATCCAAAGCGTTAGTACTGCAAATATGCAGCTTCCCTCCATTGGCTAATCTTACTTGCCAGCTATCCAGACGGATAACCTCTGAACCAGTTTGATTTGAAACCCACGATATGTTGGGGTTGTTACGTGTGTGCCTGTCTGATGAGTCAGGTAGCTTGCACTGCTTTCCCCTAAAGTGATAATTAGGGCCGTGCATCAGATTTACAGAGAAATCATGTTGGCCTCGCTTGGCTGGGTTTTTTAAATGTTTTGTTTGCTAAATACTTATGAAAAATGAGTATAGTGTGCCAAATCCTATTTGGTCATGACTATGAATCCACAGCACGTAACAGCTGAATCTGAAGGAAAGGTGGGTTTTGCTCAGAAAACTACATTTTAGTCAAGCCAAGGAGCTGCACAAGGCCCAGGCCTGAAAGACTCTCTAGGCCTTACAGGCCTGAGCTTGATATAATAAAAAAAAATGTATGTGGGGTGGGTGGGGCTTACAGCTTCTACACTGGCTCTGAAGGCACCCCCAGTTCTCTGTGGCTTAGGTCGTCCACTCGGAAAACAGGAGCACCGCCAGCTTTTCTGCCGCTCTAGGCGGCGGAAGGTCCTGCCCCGAAATGCCGCCCCCCACAGAGGCGGCGGAAGGTCCCGCCACCGAAATACCGCCGCCTCTGTATTTCGGCCCCCCAAATTGTAGTGCCCTAGGCGACCACCTAATGGGTTGCGCCGGCCCTGCAGGAAAGAACTGTTTAAAATTCACCTAAGTCATTGGGGTGGACTTCACCCTCAGATGATTGTCTTTAACATAGTGCCTGCAGTGAAATCAAGTGAAGTGCAGGAGGCAAGCTGGTGCTGAAGCTGTGGAAGGGAATGGATAGAGAGGAGGAGAAGTATAAAGATGCGGGAGTCCTATTTACGTGGGATATGTTTGTCATTCACTGCTTGTTACATCTCTTAATTGTGTGTCTCCATCACTTAAGCTTCCCCCTCCTGATCTTGACAGTATGTAGTTTCTATTTATTCTCATAATATTACCTTTTCTGGAATCTTTGCAATCTGTTTCCTCTTTTAACTCTTCTGGGTGTGCACGCACAAACAAAGCCACACGCACTGCTAAGCAACAGAGCCCACGCACCTAGCGTCCTTACAGCTGGTATCAAACAAGCCCTTTAAAAGAACTCTTGAGCCAGCACCTTTCCATATTTTTAAACTACAGGTGTTGTACGTCCTCAGTGGGGGCGGATGACATGTGAAAGTGAGGAGGCAAAACTGACTCACAGAGGTGTATGCTGAGCCAGTTCAAAGTAGCGGGTGAGGATCAAAATGTATGTGACTCAGACCCTGTCTATCCTCAGGACAGTCCACTGTTCCCCCTTCCCTCTAACATGGGTAACATTTGGAGGGATGTTTTGTACTGTGACTGTTCACAGGTGGTCACCACAGAGGGAGGGAGTGTCGGTGCCCTATGGGTCTCAGGGCAGGACTAGGAATATTTACCCTGAAACATTTCATCAGGAGGAAAGGACCAATAGGTTAGAAAGTGTCACATTTGGGGGGTAAGGACCACAAGACAGCCTAGGGCATCTACATGCCTCCCACTACCACAGCATCTGAGCACCTCACCATCTTTACCCTCACAACATCCTGGGGAGGCAGGGAAGCGCTAGTCCCATTGTACAGATGGGGAACTGAGGCCCAGAGAAAATAAGAGACTTGTAGCAAAGTAGGGACTTGAACCCAGGGCCAGCCTTCTACTTAGGGATAACAAGCTCCAAGTAGAGTGTGTGTGTGTGTGTAATAGGCGTGCAAGGGGTCATTGTGTGTATCAGGCTCCAGTACCCGAGGGATGAGCAGAATCTGAGCCTGGATGAGTGTCTGGCCCGTGCGGGGTGCGAGGAATGGGCTGCCTGCCAAACGAAGCGTTCCTGCCGGAAAGTGCAGTGCCAGCTTGTGATGCTGCCTGGGGAACAATGCTGGGAGTCCGTATTGGAGCCTGATAGTCCACCTGGCTAGGAAGTGAGAACATAGGAGGGGGGGGAAAGCACCCCAAAGGTCACATGGAGAGAGCCCCAGTGAGTACAGCACAAAAGCTAGTAACAAATGAGCCATCCCTAAACCTCCAACTGCCGGAAGCTGAGGCTGGACGATAGGGAATGGATCACGGGAGATGCCCTGTTCTGTTCATTCCCCCTGAAGCCTCTGGCAGCAGCCTCTGTCAGAGACAGGACACTGGGCTAGATGGAGCGTGTGACCCCGTATGGCCATTTGTATGTTCTTATGTTCAGCTTGGTTACATCCCCAACGCTGTCCACACAGAGGCTGGGACCTTCTCTGTGCAAAAAGGGAGTCAGGCATTTCCACACCCCTGAGAAGGGGGTAAAGCAGGCCCACCGTGCCCCCTGCCAGAGATGCCATATCTGCCCTGCAGTCTGCAGCCAGAAGGTCTCATTAAGCTAGAGCTCCTGTATGGAGGAATGCTCCTAGCGGGGCTCCCCCTCTCCGCCAGGCCATGGGTAAGTGCATGACGGGCTGAGGAGGTTGTTGTATTACATTGATGAGGCTTTAAGACAATGAGGAAGGAGCTGTTTCTGTAGGGCACTGTCATTAGGCCAGGCTTCTGCCCCAGCTCCAAAGCATGTGCTGCCTCACTAACTCGATCCTTAGCCTCAGGCATCAGGGCCACCCCTCCCAGGGGCCTTTGCACTTCTGCTCCCGGCAGCTTCCTAGTTTCAGTCAGCTCTGCTCCCCTCCTGGGGCCGAGTCGCCCCTTGCTCTGGGACCCAGCACAGGCGCTAGCTCTGCTCTGGGGTGGCTTTCCCTCCCTAGGGCGCAGCCTGTCTCCCTCCTCCACCTGCCCACGAGCAGCCCCTTATAGGCCAGGGGTAGCCCAGCACACCTGGATTGGGCTCCCCTGCTCCGGTCCAGGGTGCTGGGCTTAGGGTGACCAGACAGCAAGTGTGAAAAATCAGGACGGGGGTGGGGGGGTAATAGGAGCCTATATAAGAAAAAGACCCAAAAATCGGGACTGTCCCTATAAAATCGAGACATCTGGTCACCCTAACTGGGCTTCCTCTGTCCACAGGGACCGGCTGCCCTGGGACAGGCACATACAACAGCATGTGGCTGTTGTGCCCTGTCATTCGCATTCCTGGGGGATTTCCTCTCCCCTTGGTACATTCCTTCTGGCAGGAAGAGCAGAAGGAGCTGGTTGCCCTTAGCAGCAGCTGATAGGAAAGGCACTCGGAAATGAGCTACGCTGCTCTTGCTCCCAGACCCTTCATCCTTCTCTCTTCGCCCCTCCCTGTCCCTGCCCCCTTTATTGCTCTAGCAGCGGCAAGCAAAGTTACAAGGAAAGTGTGGTTTGCCCAGCACACACACACACAACACACCCACCCTACATAACACATGGCACATCCACAGGCCACATCATACAATCCATTGCACCCACCCTACGTGGCACATGGCTTCCCCCCCAGCCCATCCCATACACCCCACTGCAGCCACCCTGCATAACACACACACACACACACACACACACACACACACACACTCTGCACAGACACAGATCCACTAACACAAAGCAAAGCACTTAGGGCTAAATTTTCATTCACTTTTCTGCCTACCCACACAGACACTGCCACAGCACATGTGCCTTTGCTCCAAACCACCAACACAAACACTTCATAACGCATACCTCTTCCTCTTACTAGTACCCAAAATAATCCTCCCACATACACACACCGGACCCCTACTCCCCTCCACGTACACTGGATGCTTGGGTAATATTAAAAGACTTACAGAGAATGACCAATAAAATAAATGGGTGCAGATGCTCCCAGGAGCTGAGGGGTTACTTAAAACATTGGCTTCACCCCCTCTCTCTCCCTCCCAAAGATCTGTATTCTGTTTTGTTTGGTTGTGTTCTTTGAATTTTCTATTCATAGCTGATTACTGGAACCAGGTTGAGCTCATTTACATCCAATTTACATAAAGAGTTATGAAGTGAAACTGCCAGGGTTTCTATTATCCAGCCCATAAACTTTCTTCTTTACTTGAGAAAGTAACACACAGATCTAGAACGAGCACTAAAACGTCACCCGGGCTTTTAGTTTCAGTCCATCACATGGTCCAAATTCACTCTCAGGAGCTCTCAGCCCCAGATTACAGAATCATTATTATGCTAGTATCATAATACCCACAATAATTCATTAATAATCTCTGGTGGTAATAATAATAGCCTTATAAACCACCTTCCAGCTAGGAATCTCAAGGTGCTTTAGAAAGGGTAGATAAGGACTTATCTACACTAGCATGTAGAACTGCTTTAACTAATCTAGTATAGTTCTAGTATCTTAGTATGGATATAATTATAATGGCATAAAGTTACTTTACCCAGCTATAGCTATTCCCATATGGGAAGGGGAATAATTACATCACTGTAGGTCACCTTTACACTGGTAATAACTGCTTCTACAGGTATAACTACAACGGTAATAAACTAACACCCCCTACGTGAAATGTTATATTGGCACAACTGATAAGTGCAGAGCAACCTAAGTATCACAGTCCCCATTTAATAAATGGAGACAGAGAAATATTAAGTGGCTTGTCCAAGGGGGGAAAAAAGTCAGTGACAGAGGTGAATAAAAAACAGATTTCCTGACTTCCAGCTTCCCACTCTTAACCACTAGCCCACACTATTGCCTTAAGTAGTGACATGATAGCTACATGTAAAAAGGTAGATGATTGTCTATAATTGTATTGTGTAGAGAAAGGAATAAAAATGTCATTTGAGATCTGAAACGGTTAATTGAAAAGGAAGGGCACAGGCACCCAGGAAAGGTAAGTGTAAATATTTAAATGCTTTAATCAATAAGGTATTAGTCATTCAGTCTGAGAAAAACACAGTAATTCACTAGATAGAGAAAACAAGTGTGCCAAAAATGAATTAATGAATCAACATTGCTGCCTGCAGCTTATCCCCTCTGCCAAGGGCAAGCGGAGTTCTCTGAAGCAGGCCTGTTGCATATACAAGTCAATATATTTACATTAATCCCCAAATGCAAAACAAAAGTGCCATCATAAATTCAGCCAAGTGCATAGCACTCATTTAGGAAGAGCATAGAGCACACTTGCCATTTCCCTCAATTAGACAGTCACAGACTCTCCAGACTTAGGGAGCCCAGGGGCTGTGTAAACTGAGGTGCCCAAACGTCTCCCAGCTTAAGGACGCAAAAATGATTTCCCAAGAGCCCAAAAGGCCATTCTTCATTTGTATTATGTGGAGCATATTGCTGCTACCTTCAGCTTTAATCCAGAGGTTTCAGTTACTAGAACTCAAAGAAGTTAACTAAAAAACAGGGGAATAGGTTTTTTGCAGTTTGATTTCTTTGTCCTTTTGACACCAATTCACATAGAGTTGGTTTCACTATTTCCCCTACATAATTAGGCTCCATCTATACAACAATTTACTGTGCCACTAACTAGTCAGCTCAAAAAACTTGGGGCCTGATTTTCATTTACACTTAGTCTCTAGCAGTACAAAAGACCTGTCCAGTTACATCCACTTTAAGGTCCCTTTAAACTGCCTGAGTGGTGTAAAAGGTCCTTAGCGCAAATGAGAATCAGGCCTTTTGCCCCGACATGGCACCTGGGAATGCCCTTGCTATATTTGTATTGTGGGAGTGCCTAGGGTTCTCACTCATAGACCAGGAGCCCGTTGTGCTAGGCACCGTACAATCACAGAAAAAAAACACAGAGGAGTTTACCTTGTGAGTAGAAGATGTAAGAAAACCGATGGGTACAGCAAACAGCCAGGTGGAGCGCAAAGAAAAATTGAAATAACAACGGTCATCTTGAAAAGCAGTGGGCACAGCATTTCAGCCTGCCTTGCACTACCAAAGCAGCTCGGAGCAATTGTTACACACTACGGAATCAGATCCAGCGCATTTACAATCAGTCCAGTTTGACTCGTGTTAAAATATTGGCCTTCCAAGAGCAGGAACAGCTCTTGAGAATGCATTCAACAGGCCCTTAGTTAGCTCCTGTCTCACATGTATACAGACCAGCATGTTTGGGAAAGGACAAGCTCAAGCAAGACATCAAGTTCTCTTATTCAAGTGACTTCTACCCTCGTGTGGAGGGATTATTGCGTTCCTTCCATAGAGTCAAAACACCTCTTTAAATCTGAGGTTTAACTTGAGTTTACAAAGAATCAAATGCCAAGTTAGGAAAAATCGAATTCCCCATGGTATTTTGTTTTGCTGAAAACATCTATTAGCCTTTTGATCTCCGAAATGGGCTATTGAGAAAGAAGGTGGTCCTTTATTACACACCTCTGTGCTAAAATCCTGAAAACAATGTTCTTGGTACGAATAGCTGTGTTTCTGTAGCTAGCAGTCCTTTCTATGTCTTCATGCACTTCAGCTGCCATTTAGTGCAATTATTTCCCATTGCGAGCTATCAAGGTGGATTCAAATGCTTTGACCTGTTGGGCCAACATTACTCTCAGAAGCAGAATTCTCTCACATTAGAATTTTGGCCCTGAAGCTTCTCAGCCCATGACAAGTGGAACCCGTGTAAATGAAGAGTAATTCTACTGAAATCAATGGATATAAATCACGGGGCATAAATGAAATGAGAACAAGGCCCATAGATGGATATCACTATCACTGCTGATGAGAGATCCCGTGTGTGTCTGTGTCCAGTAGCTACCCCTTCATTTTGAAGCTACAGGTCTGTCTCATCTTACACGGAGACAAAATTACATTGAGTGTAATAGTGGGTGGAATCGCCCGCACTACAGAAACAGTATTTAAATTGTTATTTTTCTCTTTTTTTTCTTTGCCAACCGCGTAAAGCTGAAATCGCGCATGTTAAATGCGCCTAAGATGCGACAGACCTGTATGCTGTTCTCCTGAGTATGTGGATATACAGCAGGGTGACACTGTTAGTGGTTAATGTCTTTGAGGACCATTGTTATTGTTGCTTGAATTGCTGACCATGCTCTAATGTTCCTCTTCCCTTCACTGGAAAGCTTTAGATTCTGTTTCTCTGGGAGTCTCAGGGTAAGAGCACAAGATCACACAGATACATTAGGTACATTCCAAAGACATGGATGGCAGCTCAGCTTTCACCAGGTATGAAATAGACAGAGTACAATCATTCACCACAATACCACGTCTTGTCCAATTAAAATGTTGCACTCTTCTTTCAAACACAGTTACTCACTTGCATAAATAATTAATGCCATGGTCTCCTATGACTTCTTCCTCTTAGACGTGCTGCCAGATCTGAGTATTCTGCTGCAAACCCGTTTCCTATTAATTGCCTCTGATGTACACCAGTTTTTGGCCTTAGGTATCATTTATTAGTGTTCCTATTAATGTTCAGATGTTCCATTCAGGGTGACCTTGTTCCTAAACCTCAACCTACTGCTATAGCCTATTAAATCACCACATTGTAACACAGTTGGAGTAGAAACAATTTACTGCTTAAATAATTTATCTAGATTCAGTACAGAAAGTCTTTTGAAGAGATTCATCAGCTAATAAAGAAAATTGATTCTGGAAGCCAAAGTCAATAAGAGGTTAGAGAAACACCACAGCATTTACATAGAGAACCTCCTGACGCAGAGCCTGTCATCATGTTTGCTCTGATATTGTGATACCATTCCATGCCTCCCAAGCAGGGCAGACTCCCCTATAATTATTAGTTCCTGCTGCGTAAGGTTCAAGGTATTCCCCCTAGCTAGTTAGACCCCCCACTGTGTTCATACTTATTCCAATTTACTGGGAAAGCAGAGGACAACTAGGGAGTTAAGAGTGCCAGTGTTTGCCACTTTAGACCTGGCATGGTACAAAATAGAGCAGGTGGCCACTATTTGGGTAATGGAATTCAGAAAGAGCCATTTTCTCTGGTGGGATCAGTAGCCAGACAAGGTATGATTCCGTGGAAGGTGCAACCAACTTGCGGCACTATTATTTCAGACTGTACAAACCGAACCAAAGCCATGGTGAGCAAGCAGGGCTATGGGGAACTCACTCCTGAGTACTGAGCACACAATGAGCTTGGTTCATTCAACCCCAGGCACTCATGATGTTCTTGGGTTCAGTTCCTAGCAAACTGAAGGATACAGTGAGGACCAAGAGAAATGAGCTGGTGGAGGACATACAGTTACTGCTGATAAGAAACAAAGCACGGGTGAAAGGTTTAAAGTAACTTTGGTAGAAAAGTTTTTATCTAGGCCTATGTGTGTAGGCAGGGCCGGCGCAACCCATTAGGCGACCTAGGCAGTCGCCTAGGGCGCTAATATTTCGGGGGCGGCGGCCGGATCTTCGGCTGCCCCGGTCATCGTCGCCATTTCAGGGGTGAGACCTTCCGCCGCCTAGGGCAGCAAAAAAGCTGGCGGTGCTCCTGTGTGTAGGTCATATTATGCATGTGTGTCTATACGTCATGCACATATGCATTGGTCTCTACACAGCTTGCATATAGTATATGTTGGACAGGAATTATCTCAGAGGTTGAGATTTTTTTAAACAATCTAGGGGATTTAGAGACAGGTCTTCCATTAATTCCAGTAATTCTCATGGGTCATGTGTCTGAATCACAAAGACTGCTTTGAAAACGTCAACCAAAGTCTTCACTCTTTCCTTTCAGACACGGCTTTTACATGCTCTGAAGTTCCTAAGTAGTTCTGAAGCATTATGGCTTGTCAGGGTGCATTAAAATTTCATCTGTTTATTGTTTGCATTACAGAGGGACAGCAGGAGATAAAATAAGGAGACAGCTCAGACCCAGCAGTGGCATATTTGCTTAGAAGGGAAGCATTGTCCCCACTTCCCCTGACCCTGCTAGTGTCCGATGTCTATCAATAAAGGAGTCTTTTTAAAGCTACCACCAAAAAGATCATTATCTATCTTATAAAATATGGCACATACAATACTCCATATTTTGACCTATCCATGTAGTTGTCCAAATAGAAACAAATATGACTCTAGACTGTATCTAATGCAATGGAAGGTGTCTTCATGGCATATCTTTCTTCTAACAAACAAACATTTCTGTTCTTCAGGCTGAGAGTGCTTAGAAAACCCACTGTAAATTGTGAGGTGATGGTGAAGCCAGTACAAGTGTCTGTGTCTCTGTTTAGAATCAGTGGGCTATCACGCTCTCCATCGATCTTCCTCAGCATGGATCATTCCAAGTAAACACAGGAGGACAGCAAGTGCAATAAAAAGGTAGGTGGAAAGGTCATAAATTTAAATCCCAGGAAGGAGACTGAACCTAGTTGTTTTGATATTATAAACTTCACTTTAAAACTGTAAAAAGCAACAGAGGGTCCTGTGGCACCTTTAAGACTAACAGAAGACTAACTTTAAAACTGGGCATCTAGCACATATCTAGGAGAACGGATCTGGGATAACTGCAGGCCATGAGTCAGTACCCCGCAGGGAGTTCCCCTGTTATACACGGTACATCTTTGCGTTTGCTTTTAAACAACCTGATATTTCTCAGCTTGACTGGCTAACTTGAGGCCTCTCTCAAGCTAAATGCTATAGACTCAAACGTGTCTTAAGGAAGTTTCTCCAAAGGGCTGACAAAAATTGGTTGCCTAATAGAAGTGTATCTCTAACTAAAGGTCAAACAAAATTGTACGGAAAACCTTGGGGATGCTGTAAAGTGATGGCTTATGACAGGTGATTTCTTTCGAGACTGTGTCTCTGCCTCTCTGACCTGCCAGGCCAACTGCATTTGTCTGCAATGCCCAAGATAACTATCCCCCAAAATGAAGCTTGAGAGAGCAGAGCACTCTCGGCAGGAGGTCCCCACCTCCAGAATTCACTTCAGTGAGAAATGCATCTGAGCATGAGTCTGGGCAGGTTCAGGAAACATTGTCAGAGCACTTTGTCCAGGCTTCTTGGTAATGGCCAGGTCTAGAGTGCTCAGAACTCTGCCGACAGGCCTGGTCTCTCTAGCTAGGCAATTCTATGGGTCCCTCACCTCAGTAGCTGAACACCTCACACACATTCGTGAACATTATGAGTCAGATAGGGCAGGGTTATTACCTGCAATTTAGTGACTGGGAAACAGAGTCCCAAAGAGATTAAAGGCTTTGCCCAGGGTCAGATAGGGAGTCTGTGGCAGAGCTGGGAATTGAAGCCTGATCTCCCGAGTGCTTGCCCCGTGCATTAACTGTAAGTATGTCAGTCTTTTAGTGTTGCAGTGCTGTGATGGAACATGATATATTACTCCTCATACTTGGTAAATGGATTTTGGTTTTAATATAAGTCATCTAGAGTGACCTCAGATGCTACGGTGATGGGCAGCTTCTCCACATTTGTAACAATACTGGACCTCCGTGCACTTTTCACTGTAATGAAATGCACACCGAAGTGTGTGCGTTGGGTAGGAGAAGTTACTGTCTCGTTTGTGATTGGCCTAATTGATCAGTTAATTCAACAGTTACTAGGAGGGCGATGCTTGGCACTTCAGCTGAAATAGAGAGAGATTCTGTGCAGTGATCAGACCCATCGATTTGTCTTGATTTCACAGGGGCATTGCATGGGCTTTGTACAACATCACACCCTTTCTCCTTCCCCTGCCCCCAAATATGAAACTGTTTGTCCTTTGGAATATTTAACAGCTGCCTAAGAACGGAACATAATTCAGTAAACATTGGCTCAGACCCACCAAGGCCTGCAGCAGAGCTCACTTATGCATCTCGGTTCACTCAGACAAGTACTGGAGAATTTCTGACTCTTCCTTTCTGAACTCAACATTTGGAGGCCATGAAAATTTGAATAGGCAAAAATAAATATTAAAGATGCATTACAATGTTCTTCCACTCCTCTGCCTTCTGTGTAGGTTCTATACTGTCTGTCTGTATAGAACCTACATTGTGAGCAGGTACCCTTACGGTGAAAAAAAAATCTATTTTAGGGACATATCCTTCTCTTAGCTCTACAAATGAAATCAATGGGAGTTGCACCTTTACAGATGTGAGTGGAATTTGTCCCTTAGAGGTCAGTGCACAAGAGAAAATCAGCAAATGATGTAACTAATTAATAATCATTAGACACTATGACTTAAATGGAAGTGTCTACTTTTTCTAAGCATAATTTAATTTAGACTTTAATGCATCCACTTTGCTTCTGAACTCCTATATCCAGAACAGCAAAGAAAAAAACGGTAATTGTGCTGGCTGTACCGAATCCTGGAATTCTGAAGCAAAGAGGAATGGCTTGATGTGCTAGTCTACATATCAGTCTTCACAATGATTCTCCAGATCACAGCTATTTGATAGCAGAGCTAGTGTCAGAGCTGAGCTCAACAGCTTTGGATGTGCCAGGAGGGGTGCTGGGATCTCTTCCTCTGTGTGCTTTTGCAAGATATGAAATAAGAAAACCTCCAATCAATATCCACCATTTTCCTGGCATCCTCTACTCTGAAAGGGGAAACCAACCATTGAAAATGCATGTGGCTGAGCAAAGTTAATTTCAAATGCCACCTCCTCCTGTTTTTTGCTATGAATCTTATTGGGAAGCTAAAGAGAGTCAAAAGGAGCAAACTTGGAAGTGAAAATTAATGTAGAAATGAGAACTTGGTGAAAAATGTGAAGTTGCTATAACCTTTAAAACTGCAATAATATTTCCATGTGCTGAGTCTACTGTATGAGTATTGATTTCAGAGCCGTTTCCTGGTGCAAATCGTATGTAGGGGATGAAACAATCAATGGAAGGTATAAACTGTGATTCTTCTTTCCAGCCAGAACATCTCATCTGTGAGCACAAACTCATTAGTGGTGTCACTAAAAGGGTTTGAAATGTGGAAGTCAGACGGTGTTAAAACTAGCTTTAAATTCTTGTCTCTACTGAACACATCCAATATATATGGTACCAAACCTTAGCCTTGTTTCAGCTTCAGACTCTGCCACAGCCCGGACATTCAAGAGTGCCTTCAAACGTGTATGGTGAAGGTGCTTTTCAGTCCTAACATGATGCCCATTTGAAGTGGGAATATGAGAAGCTTTTTTGAAATTTGCTGTTTTGTATAAAGAGAAACTAAAGGAGTAAAGAATCAATTTCACTTTTGTTTAATTTCTATTTCTCTCATTTCTACAAAACAGATATTCTTACCCACTCCAGCACTCCCTAAAAGGAGCTCCCGGGGTGTTGCAGAATCCTTCGCTCTACTACTTAACCATCCCACCCCACTGAGTTGCATCTGAATCAAGTAACCTGGAGGTGAAAGGTTTCAGAGTAGCAGCCGTGTTAGTCTGTATCCGCAAAAAGAAGAACAGGAGTACTTGTGGCACCTTAGAGACTAACAAATTTATTAGAGCATAAGCTTTCGTGGACTACAGCCCACTTTTTCGGATGCATATAGAATGGAACATATATTGAGGAACTATATATACACACATACAGAGAGCATAAACAGGTGGGAGTTGTCTTACCAACTCTGAGAGGCCAATTAATTAAGAGAAAAAAAAAACTTTTGAAGTGATAATCAAGATAGCCCAGTACAGACAGTTTGATAAGAAGTGTGAGCATACTTACAAGGGGAGATAGATTCAATGTTTGTAATGGCTCAGCCATTCCCAGTCCTTATTCAAACCGGAGTTGATTGTGTCTAGTTTGCATATCAATTCCAGCTCAGCAGTCTCTCGTTGGAGTCTGTTTTTGAAGTTTTTCTGTTGTAAGATAGCCACCCGCAGGTCTGTCACTGAATGACCAGACAGGTTAAAGTGTTCTCCCACTGGTTTTTGAGTATTATGATTCCTGATGTCAGATTTGTGTCCATTCATTCTTTTGCGTAGAGACTGTCCGGTTTGGCCAATGTACATGGCAGAGGGGCATTCCTGGCACATGATGGCATATATCACATTGGTAGATGTGCAGGTGAACATATTACAACAGAAAAACTTCAAAAACAGACTCCAACGAGAGACTGCTGAGCTGGAATTGATATGCAAACTAGACACAATCAACTCCGGTTTGAATAAGGACTGGGAATGGCTGAGCCATTACAAACATTGAATCTATCTCCCCTTGTAAGTATGCTCACACTTCTTATCAAACTGTCTGTACTGGGCTATCTTGATTATCACTTCAAAAGTTTTTTTTTTCTCTTAATTAATTGGCCTCTCAGAGTTGGTAAGACAACTCCCACCTGTTTATGCTCTCTGTATGTGTGTATATATATCTCCTCAATATATGTTCCATTCTACATGCATCCGAAGAAGTGGGCTGTAGTCCACGAAAGCTTATGCTCTAATAAATTTGTTAGTCTCTAAGGTGCCACAAGTCCTCCTGTTCTTCTTTTTTCTGGAGGTGAAAGAACGTCTCTCTCCCTGGAGCAATTTAGTGCCCCATTTTCCCCCAGTCTTTTCTTTTGGGGATCTGATTCCGCACTCGTTTAAGTCAATGGGTGCTAATAGGTCCTTTTACTGGAGGGAGAAGTTGACGATGTTTATTAGTGACACTAACAATAACTAAAAATAATTGCTCTAAAATAGAGTGCAAAGAGTTGTGCAGAATTCACAGGATCATGTGAATTAGGTCACGACTGCATGCCATGAATTACATATGGTGAATAGCCTTAGAGAATGGATAACAAACCACACATAGCCTGAAAACTGTGCGGGCCAATTTTACATCAAATGCTTTCAAAGATGAATATACAGAAATCTGGATCAGTTCAAGACAAGATACAAAAAAAGGTGTTTGCAGTCAATAACTAAATAATGAGAACATCACTGGTTACAAAAGAAAGAAAGAAAGAAATCGACTATCTGAAGGCAGAGGATCACTTCTTTTATGAGATGGTTATTCTATAAATGTTCATTCTGGGGTTTCTTGTACCTGCCTCAGGAGTAAGTGTCACTGGCTTGTCAGAGATAAGATATAGGACTACATGCATCTCTGGTCTCGGCAGTTGCTATGTTCCTATAGAACAATTGACCAGTTCTAGTTCATATGACCAGTTGTAGTTCAAATCTGGCCCCAGGTTCCACAGCAGCATGAGGTGAGGAAACAGGGCAGGGTTTGGAGACCCACACAAGGGGTCACTGACTTAGATCCTCAACTGTATCTAGGGAGGAGAATTATTTTCCTTCCACAGCCCTTGCAACGATCCGTGGGGCAAAGGCGGTGAACTGGGACCTAGAATTCTGTCTGTGACATGAGGGCTGCATGATGTGAGGCTGGGCTCCTGAACTGCAATAAATTTTACCATCAGAGAGCAACACCTACCCGATGAAATCGTTACTATTATTATTATATTTTAAATAAGGACTGCCGACCAGAAAGAAGTTGGTAGAATATTTGTATTCATGAAGGATCTCATGCGTTTTCTCCTCTAAATTGCCTCCTTGATTAGATAGATCAAAAGTGTACCTTGAAAAACCAAGCTCCTTTTATTGATACGACCTATCATTAGTGTAAAAAAATGCCTGACAGGACCTTTCAATTTCCTTGTTAAACACTGATCATTGTATAGCCACCTGCCTGTGAATCTATCCAGTTCATTAGTAAGAAACCTCATTTGCCATTGGAGGCTGGGCTGCATCCCATCCCTCACCGCCTGTGTGTCATTTGCAAACAATGGAAGAATGATGTGCCCATGATGAGAATGCATGTCGCGCTACTTAGCCACATTACCGTATATTTTCACTGCTGTTATCTAATAGAGGCTTCCACAGCTGGCAATATCTGGACACCTTTTTCCATTCCTGTCAGCAAGCTGCTTCTTTTCCATTTTCATCTGTCATCTGAAATTAAATGGTGAAAATCCTCCTGCGAAAATGGAAAGTGCTATCACTCTATTAAAGCATGGGGAGCTATTGCTAATTCATCATGTACCCTTTTCTTTCTAGTTAGGAGTTAAGGGAATGGGATTCAAAAGTAAGGGAAGCGCTTAACAACCTGAGACATAAATTTGGATGCCTCTAAACTCAGGTGCAGCTGTCAAGCCACAGGCAGGGCTTAAGGCTTCACTTCCTAGTTTCTCTGCTGTTCAGGTAGAACCGTCTTTCTCTGAACTGGCAAGAAAATAATGACTAGGCAAGCTGGAGCTCTGAATAATGTCACAATGCCCCAAAATAATGTGGAGGAGTGCTAGGTAGTATGGGCAGGTGGTCAGCCATCAGTTTGTCTGGTCCAAGAGAGAGGCCTGCTGGCAAGAGCCCGCACTTGGCGTGTCTAACTTCAGCAGAGACTTCGGAGCACGGTCCAGGGCTGTGGTGGTTAGTTCCTATAGACTGTTTTTGAGCTCCACATTCCATAGGGAAATGAATACTTCCGGCCTGGGACCGTACCCAGGGGGATTTCAAGTGGGCTGAATACGATTGCCTGGGGTGGAATCTTGCCAGGATATCTGTGAAAAGAGCAATAGCTTCAGACCAGAACTTTATGTCTCATCCCAGAAAGACCCCACCAGCAACCCAGAGCTACTAGCACAGTGCCTGAACTTTGGATTAGGACTGACTCTGAGGAAATGACCGATACCAGTACGTGGATCATCCATTTAATTGCAGGTCAGCTCCAAACCTGCTTAGCTTCGGAGACTATCACAGCATGAGATTGCAGGGTTGCAGGGTTCCTGATTGCCACTGGCAATCAGAACAAACATGCCAAGGACTGAATGGAGTGGACTTCTCCATAATTGGCCCCTCCCAGGCAGGTTTGAGGCATCCTGCCATAGCAGGGTGTGTGCTGTCCATGACTTACATGTTATGTCAGTTAACAGAGAGAGTAAAATAAATAAATCTACACACAGCTAATGAGCAGTCCCCACATCTGCAGCCAGCTCTGCTTTTATTCTACATCTGACCCTGGAAAGGGCACAGATTGCTATGAAAATGATGAATTGCCAAGGTTCATCAGGGGAATGGTCATTTTAAGATCCTATTTACTACCTTCAGGCACATGAGGATGAGAAAGGACAGAGGGGAAAGGTTTCAGAAATGTACTTTAAGGCTGAACTTCACCAACACAGAAGAAATTAATTCTGTAGATGCAGTGGAAATGGTAGCCTATAAAGTTAATGAGATAGTACTGAAGGAAGGATAAACAATTAGGAGTATTAGCTGCTAAGATAAACCGAGACCTGTTGCCATCAAAAATACTGAAACTAATTAAATTGGAAAATACAGCGTGAGAGTGCAAAAACAAAAGCAAATAAAGTGAGAGTGAAAATTAACTGGCTTAATATTGCAATGACATTATTATTATTAACAATGGGAGGTGGGGATGGTTTTGATTAAACCCGTTTGTTCTCCCATACCTTTTCTAAAAAATAAAAATAATGGGTGTTTGGGAACACGCAGGGGACATGGAGTTCTGTACTAGAGGATTAATGATGCTCTTGCTTCGGATTCAGGGGGCGGGAGGGAGGGGGAAGCAGAATTTCCTTCTTTATTGGATATTTGGCATCTGCATCAAACTCCTTTTAACATTTGATATCTGGAACACTGAAATGGGGGGTTACTGACACAGACGATTATCTCATCAACCCGGGCTATCTGTTAGGGCCAGATCCTGCTAGTCCAGGGGTGCAGAGAGCCTTACACACAATGCAGCTGCAGTCCAGAGGATGGGGTTAGAGGCTGTGAGAATTCCTCTGCCCCACTGCTTGCTGAAGACCAGGGCCACCAGCAGCCCTCTCCCTGGCAGTGCAGAGGAGCGTTATGGGGGCAGGTAAAGGACAGGTTCATGTTCATTACAGCTGCAACTATGCCTCTCCACAGGCTAAACCTGGCATCAGGGGGATGAGAGGGCCCCTGTCACAGGGAAGTGCGAAGGTTAGAGAAGTAGCTGTGCTGGTGCTCATCTCTTTGGTGAGGGTGGGCTCTGTCCCCCCTCACTTCGGCAGAGATAGCCGCACATGGTGCTTTTACCCAGGCTTTGTCAGGGCTCCAGAATCTGGTCCTCAGAGCCCAAGGCAGATGCTATCCCATTATTGTTACTGAGCACATGTGCATCCCCGAGTTTCTGGCCAGAAACTGAAGGAGAACCACAGACACAGAGCCAGATTCAACCTGGCTGGCACAGAGTCATGCAGACTCTACCCAGGAGGCCAGCCTGCAGCTGGGGAGGTTTTCACCCGGGGGAGAGCAGGTTTAATCCCAAACAGGCTCCATAGGAGACTTGCTGCCGGAGTCTGCTAAGGTCCCTAAATCAAATACATCCACTGTCTGTGCTGGCTCCTCCCCTCCTCCGCCAGCACCTCTCACTTCTCAGGGCTGTGCTGTCCCCAGGGCTCACTGGTATAATGGAAGTGGGGGGCATACACTGCCACAGGCACAACCCCGGGGCGCACTTGCTGTTGCTAGGGGCCCTATGCCTGGGTTTATCCCTCGAGCGGCTGATGTGGAGCCGGGCTGAGTTAGCTCCATGCTCTCAGGAACGTTTTCATGCGCTTTGCAGCCTGAGCTTGCAGGAATCAGGACAGCTGGACGGTGGCTTTGGATAAAGAGCTAGACTTCTGGGCACTTTTCTGACCCATGTGCCCTTCATTCATCATCAGCAAGGAAAGTAGCTTGTTCCATAATGGCAGGAAGGGGCAGTCTATCACAGAGCAGCAATGACACAGGGACATGTGTTAAGGAAGCCAATAGGTTCCTGTCAAAGGAAAGAGCTTATTGATTTGAAACAACACAATTGACCCGTGAATTGACCCGTGCCGTTGTACACGGACAGCCGTCCCTGTCTGTGCTGGTGCCGAGCACTGGTGCTATCTCCACACAATAGCCAGAGCCATAATCTCTGTGGCACTGGCTGCCAGTAGAATTCTTTGGTTTAGTTCTCCTATGTCATGTCACACGACAAGTGTCTGAGGCTAGACAGGTCCTTGTGCTGGGTAAATGCGCGGAGGGGCACTGACAGTAAGTGCAGAGAGAGACCCTTGTGGATATTGGCAGACAGGGGTTTTTTTGGGTGCTGTTGACTAATTGAAAATACCGGAGTGCCTTGCAAAGCAGCTAAAAATTGGCACCACCCCCAGGCTGCCTGTAGCTGTATCAGAGGGTTCAAAGTAGTCTGGCTACTGTCTTTGATGCGATGAATGCCTTTGATTAATTATGGCATGAAGGACTCTGCTATGAGCTTTCAGGAAACAAGAAACCAATGAAATTTACAATGTTCCTGCCAGCTTAGTTCAGGAAAATTTGGAGTCGGTTCTTCCTCTCAAAAGCACTGCATCTGCAGGCCAGAGCATCCAAAGGGGGCTGCTTTGCTTCACCCCCTCCTCTTTCTGGGATTCATTGTCTGATTCCATTCCATTCCATCGTCCGACTGGTCACGTTTCTGGGTCAATCGGAACTCCCCTGGGCCAGGGGAGTCACCCAGAATTTGTGAAAACTACTCAGTGAGACAGTCAGGTGCAGCGTTTGCAGAAATGACCCTCAGTTCCAGGTCGGGGAGTCTGCAAAGTTCTTTTTGCTGCTTATTAGCAAAATCAGTGCCAAGCCTGAGCAAAATGAAGGAACAACACTGTTAGAGCAAGCAAAGGAAGGACAAATCTTCTGTAAAACATAGGAGCTTTCTCAATGGCTTCTCTGTGAACTTATGAAACCTACCGAGACCTTGTAAGAATTTAACTACTAGTCTGGGTATTGGGGAGAGATGGGCAAAATAAACAACAAAAACAACAATAATAAAATTGTTTTCACTCCTGCACAGAACCTTTCATCCATGGATCTCAAATCACTTTACAAAGGAGACCAGGTATCCTTATTCCTGTTCTATGGATGGGGAAACCTGGCCAGGAGAAGGGGATATTTTCAAAGGCTCAAAGGGGAATTAGACACCCAGCTCCCATTGACTTTGGGGAGTGAGCTTTAAGAACAGACTTCCCACAGGTGTGGTTGGGGGCAACAAATCTAAATGGTTTTAATATAGAGCTTGATAAGTTTCAGAACAGGATTACATGACAGCATTGCCTGCAATAACAGGGCCCTGGACTCGATGACCCAGGAGGACCCTTCCGGCCCTATGTTTGTAAGTAGGTATTGCAATGCACTTTGTATCTTCAAAGGTCTCCCCTGAAGTAACTTGCTCAATGTCACACAGTAAGTCAGTGACAGAGCTGTGAAAAGAACCCAGGTCTCCTGACTCCCAGCCCGTGCGCTCCCCACATGCTTTCAATTAAGTCATAAGCCCACTACCTCTGCACTTCATTGATTTATTTCAGTTTAAAGAGTGTTTACTGTTTTGTAAAACAGAGAGAAAAAGAGAGAGAAAAAACATAACAAGTGTTTTAACATGGCTGGGAACATGAAACAGAACTAGCCTTAGCAAAACAAAACAAAACAAAACAAAACAAACACCTGAGCACGGACACTTAAAGCTCTCTTTTTAAATGTAATTCATGGGAACATAATAATTTTTCCATTCATTAAATAATATATGACTCTGCTAGCAAAAAATGTTAACCTGAAGGAAAATCTTTAGCTGCAAACATTCCATAGGGTCATTTGTGAAGCTTAACCATAAGTGGACTTTATTAATCTAGCATTTGCAGTAGCTTTAGAGGTTTTGCAGCATTCCAATGACTTTGCCAGCAGTCACTACTTGTATCTATTTTTCAAAACTTAGATTTGTAACTCTTGTGGCCCTGGCCAGTCCTGAAGGCCAAGATTTTCCAAAGTGACTAGTGATTCTGGGTGCCCTGAGGTAAGCACAGAGGGCCTGGTTTTAAAAGGGCAGGTGCTCAGCACTGTCTGAAAATCAGGACACCCCAAAAGTGGAGACCTTCAAAATTATTAGTTGCTTGTGAAAATCTTGAGTTGTTTTAAGCGGTCAAGTCTCCATTTCCTGGCATTGAGGGACTGATAGTTTTGCTCTATGATATTTCTGAGAAGGCAAAGGTAGCCCTTTGTTCTACTTCTTCCAGAGGAGCTGGAACTGGAGCCGCACCCCCTTCTTGAAGTGGTTTCCATTATTTACAGGGTTTGCAGTCCGGTTAAATGGCTGTCAGCTCCCCCACTATACAAATTGTTCCATCACCCCAGGCTTCCTCACCTGTGTATTGAAACCTAACACTGTATACTAACAATTTAAAAAATAAACAAAATGCATTTGGGAGCGTGACTGAATTCTGAGGAGCATGTGCTTGCACAAACACTTGATTCCTTTACTGCTTTATTGTGTTATGAATTTTGTTTTAAGAAATTAATGAGGAGAGTTGTGGTGACAATAATTGACTGCAAATAGAAATGCCCCTTGACACATGGGAAGGCTAAGGAATAGCATCAGAAAGAGCAAAAGCAAAAGGCAACTGAACACTAACAACATGGGCAGTGCATCTACTTAAATATCCCGATGGTTCTGTCTGAGTTAGTGCTATTCGGTGGGTTATTACTGCTGATTTAATGCCTGCTTGCAGCTCCGAATGTACGGTTCTCCTGGCTCCTCAAGTGCAAGCACATTTGGTGGTGCTCTGCTTTGAAAATGTCCGTTTCCATTTCAGAGCATTTATGTGAGCATTGCCGGTCAACGAGGGCCTAGCCGAATGTGAGAAACCCAGGGGACGAGTCCCTAATAGGCAATGTTTTCTAACCCCTGGAATACTAGAGACCTAATATAGCCCCTTCTCAACAATAGCGCTTCAGGCTCCTACCACGGCCACTGTACAATAGCCTTTTTCTGGCTTCAGACCCTTAACTGCTCTAGTCAGCCACTGTCTGGCAGAGACCTCCAGAAGAGACATTAACTCTTAAATAATTGGTTCCGTTTAAAGGGTTTAGCACCAAATTAACTTTATGGTTTGCCACCCAGAAATAATTCCACTTTAAGTGGTCAGACTTGCCTGTGGCACCCAGGGAGACAATGAGTGGGCTATGTGCTGCTTGCGTGAGATCTCAACAGTATACAGGGCTGATAGTCTTTCCTCTGGGAGCTCCCAGCATGTCTAATCAGGTCTGATGAGGTGAGCTAAACGGAGGGCCGATGCCTTAGCCACGGTTTCATCCAGCGTTGCAGTGGGTGTGATGCGCCCTGGAACAAACCTGAGACTGACAACATTCAGAGAATGAAAAATCAGATGCCAGGATGAGGAGGCTTCAGGCAAGAATCTGTTTTATTCCAAAGGGGAAGGAGGCAAAATTCCTGGCTATATGCGGAGACCTCATTCCCAAAGCCATCTGGCCCCTGTCCTCGTGGAGAATATAAAAGCATTAGTGATTTCTCTGAGCAGGGATACAGATGTGCCGATAGCACAGACTGTCTCACTCCCTAATTATTGTGGTGGGATTAACTCACTCAAATGAAGGTTGCATAATAGATTTACATTTGTCTGAGATGCTCTTTGAGAACAACAGAAAACTTACATAAAACTAATGAATGGCTTAGTTTGTTTTTCCATCATGTCCTGACTGGACAGGAGATCGCATCACCTGGGCCAGGGGTGAAATCTCAGGCACAGCGAAGGCAATGCAAAACTCCCACAGATTTCAATGGAGCAGGGATTCTACCCCTTCTTGAAAAGCCTACTTTGCTGCCTCATCTCAATCCCTGGCTCCAGAGACACAGAACTTCGGTAAAAAATAACATTCCTTCTGCGTCCATGTGTGGGAGAGTTAATCACCGCTACATTTCCAGTCGACTGCATAGGATTTAGAGTCAGCAGAGGCTGGGCGGCTAAACTCCGAGGGTGGAAGGCCATCCAGTGCTGTACACACTCCAGTCATTCTTCAAGATCCCTTTTAGTGAAGAATAATTTACATATTTAGCAAAACATGTGAGTTTTTAGGTTTCATGCTGATTTGAGATCCATGGGGTCTATTCTCTTTCTGACATATGCGCACAGCTCCTGATTATATTTGCATTTCTAGGACTGTCCATCAAGAGGTTTGCTCTGCAGGCAGTGTGCAGTATTGAAGGAAGTGCCCTGCATTCATTGCTATTGCCATGTCGACGCCTGTCTCTGTGCCACAGACGATGCCAGTCTTGATTGCTCATTTGTAAGATTTCCTAACAAGCTCGTTTGTGCTTTCTCCCTTGCTGCTCCTTATCAAAGGAGGAGCTCCACAGAAACATCTACAAGGCCACCTCATTGTCTCCCTTCAAATCCCTCCTTAAAACTAACCCTGCCTTGGTCCCTACACAACACTTGACAACAGCGCCCTGACGGCTGCTTCTCATGCTTTGTCATTGCCCTCTTGTGTTGTGCTCTTCCTGCCTGTTTGTTGTGTCTCATTTGATATTTAGATTGTAAGCTCTTCCGTGCAGGGACTGCCACTGAGTTATGTGTGTGTACCTTTCCTTAGCACTATGGTGCTGAAATCTGTAGATGCTTCTCTAATTCTAATAACAATAATTTGCTAACTAAAGGTAATGTTAAAAGAGTCTCATATTTCAAATCAGTTCTATGCTGCCTCCTATTGGCTCCCCTAAGAACAACATCAAAAGGGATTAGCCTCACACTTGCCCAGGTGTGAGGTGAACAAATTCAGGTAATCCGTGAGAGCAAAACTGTAGCATTATCACAGCGGATCAGCTGCAAGGGAAGGCAGCATGGCCTAGTGGATTGGCCAGTGAACTGTGAGTCAGGAGACCTAGGCGTCACTCCTGGCTCTGCCATTGACCTGCTGTGTGATCTTGAGCAAGTCACGTCACCACCCCGTGCCTCAGTTTCCCCATCTGTAAGTGGGGATAATGATATTGATCACCTTGGCAAAGTGCTTTGAGATCTACAGATGAAGAACCAGGTATGTAGGTATTATTATTCACTATGATACTTACTTATCTTAGCAAGGTTGTTTGAATTCTAGAGATGGAAGAGCTAATTATTAATAATTATATTTATTATTAGTCTGAAAACACTTTGGGATAGAGAGCTGTCTTTGACAGACACTTATACTGCTATAAGAATAATAAATAATAATATTAAAGCTATCAACAGATGCTTTATCTATCTGCAGTGTGATAGATAAGAGACTGATGATAATCCCATATACCTGCCAAATATTCACCCAAAAGACAAGGTATATATAATGTCTCAAAGGAAGCGTTACAACTTCTGATCAGAAATCTAGTGGCATTTGGGAAACTAGCAAGAGCCAGAAGAAAATTTATAAGAAGGTATGAATTAAAGAGACAAAATTAAGATGAACAAATTCAAAGGATTTACCTTATCCATTCTGTTAGTAAATCTCTGAATTATTAATGAGATAATCCGACAAATGTAATCTACTTAATTATGCCTTACTTCTTACATTTCACTCATCTGAGATGAGGAAACCAAATTGGTCTGTTTCATTTCTTGGTTCTTGTGGGCTACCCAATACCTATTGCCTTCTTTATTCAAACTGGAACTATACTAAACAAAAATGTGTTGTGACAGAAGGTCAGGTTCCCAAAGGAATTTTGATGTCTAAGAGATGCAAATAGGCACCTGGTGAGATTGACAAAAACACCTAAATAGATTAGGTCCCCGCCATCCCTTGAAAGGCACTGCACAGCAATGGTTAAATTACCGGTATATCAAGCCATTTTCACAGATGTTAAAAGCAGTTGTGAAAATATTATGTTTCAAATTAACTGTCATTAAACCCTTGACTTTATTTTTTACAAAACCTCAATCTTAGAACATAAGAACGGCTGTACTGGGTCAGACTAAAGGTCCATCCAGCCCAGTATCCAGTCTACCGATAGTAGCCAATGCCAGGTACCCCAGAGGGAGTGAACCTAACAGGTAATGATCAAGTGATCTCTCTCCTGCCATCTATCACCACCCTCTGAAAAACAGAGGCTAGGGACACCATTCCTTACCCATCCTGGCTAATAGCCATTAATGGACTTAAACTCCATGAATTTATCCAGTTCGCTTTTATACCCTGTTATAGTCCTAGCCTTCACAACCTCCTCAGGCAAGGAGTTCCACAGGTTGACTGTGCGCTGTGTGAAGAAGGACTTCCTTTTATTTGTTTTAAACCTGCTGCCCATTAATTTCATTTAGTGGCCCCGAGTTCTTATATTATGGGAACAAGTAAATAACTTTTCCTTATTCACTTTTTCCACACCACTCATGATTTTATATACCTCTATCATATCCCCCATTAGTCTCCTCTTTTCCAAGCTGAAAAGTCCTAGCCTCTTTAATCTCTCCTCATATGGGACCCGTTCCAACCCCCTAATCATTTTAGTTTCCCTTCTCTGAACCTTTTCTAATGCCGCTATATCTTTTTTGAGATGAGGAGACCACATCTGTACTCAGTATTCAATCTGGGGCCTTGACTGTGTCGCTTTAACCTCATACTCCAAGGAAAGCACTCAGACACAGAGCGACAATGCATCCTACTCAGGAACATCCATGCATGTGCTTAATTGCTACAATACTTGCATGGGCCCCAATCCAGGAAAGCACTTAAGCATGTGCTTAAATCCATTCCTATTCAGGACAGCACTTAATTACTGTCCTAAAAAGGGATGCTTTGTCAAGTGGTGGCCATGGTGTGTGACATCTTAGCACAGTGGGAGGGAAATCCAGAAAATGCTGTACACTCCAGGGGATAAATCCATCAGGGTTCAGTTTGGTTTTGATTTTCAAATCTTGAAGAGTGCTGCAAAGAAATTAACTGAAGAGATTTAAGGAGATGACTCAGTGATCAGCTTGTCAGCGCGAGATGTTATATTGTTAAAGTGACCTTCCCCGTTTAATCAGTCATCCACAGAATACCAGGCGGCCTCATCTGCAGGCCAGAGTTTCAGTTCAATTCAGGAATTTCGGCGTGTTTATGTTTTTCCAGTGAAGTAATAAAGGCCCTAGAAGCAGCTGGGCAGGTTGAAGAGCTGGTGCTTCAAAGCCGCTCGTTAGAGTGTAATGACATTTCTGAGACTAAATGTCCATATGAGCAGCAGACAAAATCCTTGAGTATCTATGGCTTGATATATGGCACCCATCAAGGAGAAGCTGGGGCTGAGGTGCATGCCAGGACTCAACTTGACATCCAACTGTCTGCTCCTAATGGATATAAATTGTTGCCTTTAGCACTGAAAAAGCTGAATAGATACAAATATTACCAATATCTTAAAGGTGTACTGGGCCTTGTTATCCTTGGGTAATTGAGGTTATGTGCAATTGTTCTCTCTTATCGGTCAGTGTCTCTCTTGGCAACATGCTGAAGCAGAAAACTCAAGGATGAATTGCTATAAACTTGGTAAATTTACAGAACCCAGAAATACCGATATGCCGACTGAGGCACTTTGACGGCAAGGTCTGGCCCTCCAAAGCAAATGATCAGCTATGCAGAATAAGAAGCCTTTGTACTGCCTTCCAGCTACCCGCATATTTCCCACTGATATCAGTGGGAGATTTATACTACGTGTACGAGACAACAGATTCTGATTCTCCTGCTGTTCACACCAAACTAACTTTGGGTCTTCTACCTGGAAAGTTCAGCAAGGACAAAAATATTCCTTGAGCTATGAGATGCTGGTATAGAGCCTAGGATGTGATAGTGTCTAGTACACAGTACTTGGATGGTTTTGGTTAGACCTGAGCAAATAATTATAGGGAAACATTTATACAGTTCATGTTGTCTTTGTTTGTGAAAGGCCTGTGAACAGACAGTGAAATTCTCAAATGGATTCATAACTGTTTCCTAATTTCTTCAGGGAACATTACAATTTGTACTCTTTGGTAATTCCATGTTTCTGTTCCCTTATTGGATGATCTTCTATTTACCTACCAACATCATTGTATATAAAGGCTGTGCTGGTTAGTAGTTACATGTGTCATCCAACCATGTGACTAACCAACAGCAAGTGAATTTCAAAGATGTAATGCTTTGTAATATTTATACTTCATACTGTGTTGGTTGGTTCCATAAGTCACACACTGTTCTTTCTGTTTCCTGATGGAATGGCTTATGTAACCACACAAATCATGTATTTTACAGCTGAATGTACAAAGCAACATTCACTGTCAAGAAATATTCAGGCATTCAAGCTTAAAATTTGTTTTTTGCAAGCATTCTGGCTAATAAAGCTCCAACACTTAAATATCCTTGGAAAGTGCTCACAAAAGGGTTGCAAATATGTCCAATCTCTAATTCACTTTTCAGTTCTAAAGAACAGTCTGACTTTTTTCCATTATTTGCTCAGCTCTAGTTGCAATGACAATTCTTACCACAATGGGGGACACAGAAGCATTCCATACAAGTCATAACGAGTCAGTGTGTTCACATACAGTGCTACTAAAAACTCTCAGCAGATATTAGCCAAAATTACCATGCTGAAATATTAAACATCATTTAAAAAAGATTCAGAAAATTCCAACTCTGTTAAGTGCATTTGAAAATGACACAGGAGTTCACAGACTTCCCTCCTTCCCCCTTTGGCTATCTCAGCAAAGATACTGAAGACTAGATGGGCCACAGAGACCGAGCTGCAATATTCATTGCTACAGGTGTCTGCTCCCAGCCAAGACGGGAGCAGACTGGTGGGAGCTAATCCTGCACCATTTCTGCTCCCGCTGTGCATGAGTAGAGGACTTTTGTTGCCAGGGATAAAGATGCGACTTAACCAATTGTTTTAAGTTCGCTGTGAGGGTTAATCAAAACCTTTTACTTTCCAGAAGATTAATGTAACTTCAAAGGTCAGTCAAAGCCATGCTCCTCTCCTCACTCTTTTCCTACATACACAAAAAGTTATGTTGATGCTATGAAAATGACCCTTAGATTTCCACCAGCAGATTTTTTAATATGGCACCATTCCTTTCAACCTGCAGCTACTATAAAGAAGACAGATCACCTTTCTTGTGTTTAAAGGCTTTTAAATAGAGAGCAGAATTGATTTTGTCATCTGAAGCAACATTCATTTAGCTTGTCAGCAAGAGGTTGTCAGTAATACTATGCATCTATTTGTTTGTATACAGATGTAAGGACATAATAGATATATTGTTTTGCTATCATTCCGAAAGTTTTAAGTTGAAATTTTCTTTTCCTAGTCATTTCACAAAGATCTGCTTCCTCTCACAGTGAAAAATAATTTTGAAGTCACTTCAGTTAGATTCATCAGCAGTTTAAAAACTCATTTGCTTCAGATAGTTTTCTTTTATAATGTTTATTTTTCCTTCTTACAAATTCTACTTGATGGGACTGAATGTAAGTTAGTGTTTTAGTTCAATGCAACATATCTCACAGATGTATGCAAACACTAAGACATAACACGTAATGCTTCTCTTCTACTGCGTGCTTATGTTGACACATAAGACTTGCCATATTGAATCAGACCACTGTAGTATCCTGTCTCCAAGTACACTCTGAACCATAGCTGTAGTGGCTCTGATACAGGGCCCTCTGAAGGGATGGGTGGTCGGGGGAGAGGTGATACAAGGATCCAAGGAGTTCTCCTCTCTAAAAGAAAGAGCATTATTTTGCAATGTCATTAGCATTGCTCGCCCTCAGCCTCAGCGAGACCCACATGGGATGGGATGGCAGCGAGCTGGTTGGTTTTCATGCAGGTGATTCCACCAACAATGTGATTGATGTGACAAAATAATCCATCAGCAAAGGCAGCCCCTGGCAGTCCTGATCCTTTCCTTCTGTGCAGGGAGGTCTGCAAATTGCATCCACACGGCCCTGGTGACAGCAAATGTGCTGGGTGACGTGTGTGCTATATATCACTTTCCCCACAGCTTCCTGCATGCTCATTTCGCAGGTGTAGCAGGAAGGTTAATGGCTTTCATCGGCTGAGGAGCCAACGCAGACGAATACAAACGGAGGGCAGTTACCTCCCAGCTCAAGTTTACACTCCAGATAAAACAAATTCCTCATTCTAATTCCATTTCCCAAATTCCCAAGAAGAGATTGTAAAGCGTAAGCCATGAAGGGAAAAGTAATTACCTTTTTGTGGCACATTTGCACATCATTTTTATTACTATTCATTCTTTGCATGCATGTCGCTCCTTTCTGATTTATTCTTATGCTTTTCAGGTGGAACAATGTTAATGTTTGCAGATCCTGTTTCTCAAGAGGAAGGTTTAACTCTTTCTGCACACAGCCACATTTCAGCCACCTTGGTAAATGAGAGAGCGGGGGAAACTCTAATACATAGGGGGCTGTGGGGGCTGCCGCTGGCTCAGTGGCTTGACCGTAGATTTCCTCACTGTGCCTAGAGGCAAAACGCACTGGGCTTTCTTCTCAGGAATCACGCTGGGAGGGCAAAGGGGCTGTCCTGGCATGTGTTTACTTCGTGGGGTGGGAAGAAACAGAGAGAAGATCTTATATTCCTTTATTTATGCTGAGGAGATAGGGGAGGGGTGTTGATGGAATGTCCAAGTCACGGAGGGGCAGGAAGGGAGTTGGGGGAAGAACCTAAAGATGCAAGGACATTTTAGTACTCCACAGAGAGTGCTTGCTGCAATCTTAGCATCTGGCCACCGGGCTCATGGTACAAAGTTAGATTCCCCCACCCTTTCCCTGACAGCCAAGTCCAATGTGAACCTGAATCTTTTCCACCCAATACAAGTCTAATTAGCATTTTCTTTGTCCTTTGTCATTTTCCCCAGCTGTCCCTGTACTTCCTCGTCATGGCTGGAACTGGAAGCAGGCGGTACTGTGACAACATAAGAAAGCCCATACTCGGGGTAATTTCCTCCCACCTGACGGGAAGCTGGGCATTCCAGATGTCTCACAAGAAAGCATATGGATATCAGGCTTCCAATCTGAATTTGCAAGCCCAGGTAGTTGGGAAAAGGCTTGGAGAAACATCCAAACTCTCACATGCTTGTGCGAACTAAATATCTAACCATCTGAGCTCTCCCCTGTGGTGTATTTAGTCGTGCAACTGTGATGCCTTTGGTTTCTGTATTCTGCACCCTTAAATCTGCAAGGACTCAGCCGTCTGCAGAGACGGGCAGCCATTTTGTGTTCAAATGACTTTAAGTTGTCAGAGGAGCCATAAACACTGTCTGCCGTCTCATGCAGTCTTTGCTTTCATTCTTTCTGGTTCTTGGGACCTGCTTTTCAAAGATATTTAGGCACCCAAAAATGAGGGTAGGCACTTTGTGGGATTTGCAAAAGTACCTAAGCAGGTTAAGCATCTGCCATTGAAACCAAGGTAATATCAAGCAGGACAGGGGCCTAGCCACATCTTTAGGCACCTGGGTACCTTGAAAATCCTGGCCCCTAATTTGAAATCAGGCAGGGAGTGTGTCTTTGCTCTAAGTGTCTGGAGAGGCACAACAATCCACAGCACAAGCAGTCATTCCGTTTTGCTTGGAGGAGGATCTTTAGGTGAGAATTACCCACTGGAGCACCTCTGTTCAGAAGGTGAGGTCCTGAAACCTCCAATGGTCGTGATTCTCCTCTCATGCCGGTTGGACGTGGGTGTGAAATGAAGCACAGTCGGGCTCAGTACATGTAGGACCATAACAGGCGGTCACTCTGGCTAACCCCAGTGTGACATTCTCTTGCATTGCCATATGGTTATCAAAGAATTTTCCTGCCCTCCCACAAATAGCTCTCCCTGCGCCTCCGCCCCCACCCGTTCCCGAGGCAGGTCTCTACGTTTGCACCTCCTATCACTGCATTATCAGGCTTTGCAGGCCTGTCAGCAGTGGGGGTCAGGTTTAAGCAACAGTGGCTTATACCAGGAAACATCCTGAGTTAATTCTGAATTCCTGCCATCCAGGGCTTTGAGGAGGTAAAGCTTTTAATGGAAAGAGGAAGTGTAAAATGAAAAGATGGGAGGATTAGAGATACAGTAGGCCAACCACTGTAAGATAAAAGTGAACAGAACAGAGGAGGCAGGAGGCAGTTCATTACGGCTGGAACCACTGCATCTAATTTAGATCAGATAATGGTTATCAGAATGCAAAGCACATATCTTAATCTGCTGTGTATTTTCTATTTTCTTATCAGCGCTACACAAAGGGCATGGGGAACCATGAGAGAAGAGCTGCCTTGATGCTCTTTTACACTTACAAACATGCTCCGAAATGAGCTTCTTTGTATCGTTCCCGGAGACCCTGCCACACGCAGGCACACCTTACAGAGGACGTCTGGTGGAAACTAGGGATTGGTGAGCTGGTTCATATAACAGGAGAACTGACCTGAACCTTCACTCAAACTCAGATCAGATCCCAAATGAAATCTTGTTGGGATTTCACAAAAAGTTTCAATGACTTTCCCTCCTATTATTTATCATGATTGTTCATTTCTTCACTTCTGGTTTCCAGGTATTATTGGAACCCAAAATGCTGTCATGCTGTTGTATTTCTGGAACTGAAATTCATGGGGGGACCACTGGTTTCCTTGAGCTTTCCAGACCAATTTTGCAGACTCAATGTTTGGATAAATATCTGTGCCCAGATTTTCAGAAATACACATGTGCATCTGCACATGCAAAAATGTGTGAGCATTTTCAGACTTGAATGCACTAATTTGCATGTATAGTTATCACGGGTACCTGTGCAGAGGGTTGGTTAAATCTTTTATTAGTCAGTTATGTGCACACTTATCATGACTGCGCACACTGTCGCAGTAACGCACATACAAACAAAATCAGACGTACAGATGTGCACCTATAACTATATGCTACCTTATGTGTGCAATTCCGTTAGGGGGACCTGAACTTTTATCTCAACTGAAAATCAAACCTTTGGAGATTTGCCCTGCACTAACTAAACCACCCATCTTTCCCCAATGTATCCATTACCACCATTGGCAATTACCAAGACATTTTTCTTCAAGGAAAAATTCTAGTGTTGTCAGCCAATTCCTGTTGTCTGATTCATTAATCACAATCCAAGTAGTGAATTGTGGGGGTCTGTAGCAATGCGGTGACTCACTGGCACGGCGCCTCCTGCTGGTCGTCCTGGGAATTAGCTCTGTCCACTCAGTAGCCGGTGTCTCGCTTGCCGCTGGCCCCGGTGTCCCTCCCGGACCGCCCCTTCTCTCAGGGTTCTTCCCCCTGCAGTACCCCACAGTATCTGGGTCTCCCCTCCCCAGGGATCCCCCAAACCCCTATCCCCACCTTGCCTCAGTCTTTGGCTACTGCCAGATCCCCCCCACATCATACCTCATTCAGACTCCTTGTCCTTGCTGTCACAGCCCACTCCCCTTGCCCCACGCCATTTCACTCTGCTGCAACCCCCTCACAATCCCCGTGCTGCCCTCTGCCTGGGGCACCCACCACACACCTGTTCACCAGGCCACTTGCCCTGTCTCATGTGCAGCCCTCCTGGAAACCCACTCCGCTCGGAAATCTCCAAGAAGTGGGGAAGGGAAACTCTACCCTGCCATCCAAACCCAGGGGTAAGGCTGGAAATGCTGTTCCATTGGGCGTGCTAGCCAGCAGGCTTAATCTGCAGCTTAAATAACATGCTGCCAGCCCAGGACCCTTCTCTGGGGTGCAGGGGACACCTGCACCCCGCTGCCAGAACTCAGTGGGGCATGAGACAGAGCAGTGACTGTGATTCTTTCTTAAAGCTTCTGGAATTTGGGAGCATCCTGGGTTCTGAAAGCCTCATGGGCCCCCTCCCAAATGCCTGCATTTCCCTCTCTTGCTGCCATTCTATGTGGCCCAGGTGCAGATCGGTGAGGACAGCCCTGCACTTGGATTGACAGACACTTGGGCTTTGCGTAAGGGGAGGGGAGGGAGACAGAGCGCTCTTGTTTCTCTGCGGCGCTCTGGTTCGCCAGTGCCCCACAGGGACTGGACAGGGCTCAGCGGTTGTTTTATGAGATGTGTAAAGGCCTCGTAGCAGTGTTTAAGATTGCTCCTGCTGGGATAGAAAGGAGAGCGATGACGATTCGCCCAGAAATCTCAGGGTAGCTCTGGCTTATTCTCTTTAATCGAATAGGCCGCAGCTGTGAAGTGCTAGACTGACAGCCCTGGAGCCAGCCTCTCGCTCCAGCCCCGCCCCAGGTGCGGCACAGGTCAGGGCAGCCTCTCCCCTGGGCTGCCCAGTCTGCTACAGGGCTCACTTCTCGGGATGCCGTTCAACGCAGCCCCCGACACAGCCCCCGAGGGTGCCAATCAGCCCCGGGATGGGGGTGTCTGCAGCAATGGGCCTGCACTGGGACATTTCACACTCAGGGTCCTGATCCAGCCTCAGCCATGAGCCTCGGTTACTGTCGCCTAGAGCCGAGTTCACGTGGACAAAAGGCTGCAGATCCCATTACCAGCCCCAGGAGCATCCCAGGCCTTCAGATCAGCAGTGATGGCGGGACTTGGGTCAGATCCTCAGCTGGTATAAATCAGCAGAGCTCTACTGAAATCAATGGACCACAAGGAACTGGCCCCTGGACTGTAACTGGCGAGTAGATAAAGCCTCATACAGCAAAGCCCTCGGCAGGGGGCTGAGAGACAGAGCTGCAGCCTAGAACCCAGCCCAGGAAGGTTTTTCCAACCCGGGTCCTCCTGAAGCTGAGATGGTTAAAGCAGCACTTTGAAAAAAAAGAGGCTGAAATGTACTGGAAATAATTCCAGCGTTAAATGTATTCATCTCTGTTTGTTTGTTTGTTTTTAAATTAACATCGGCTATACAATTATTCACTGAACTACAAAGAGATCCCTCTGCTTGACAAGAATTACAGGCGGAATTTCCTCCGCTTTCGGTTATCACAGGAAATGGCATTTCAACATCTTGTCCGCTCAGCGCAGGGGAAAGAATTTTGTACTGTGTGCCGAGACAACAAGAGCTTGATCAAAACATCTTGGGCATCAGCAGGGATCACGTGGCATGGGAAATGGGGAAAGGCATTCGCATTCAATTCCTGCCTTGCTGTGAGCTAAACCGCATGCTGCCCCCAAGAGAATGCCATGGGTCAGACACAGGAATGGGGGGCAGAGATCTGGGCTCTTTTCCCAGCTCTACCACGGTCCACAGCAGTCACTTCTCCTCTCTGCACTTCTGTTTCTCACCCCACCCTGTGTCATGTCCACTGGGGCAGGGGCAGATTATTACGATGCCTGTGGACAGCCCCAGCCCTTTGGAGCCACTCCATACCACAAATAGCGATCTATCTGGCATGGAATAGGACTAGAACGTGCATTGAATTAGAGAAATGTCAGGCTGGAAGGGACCTCGAGAGGTCACCAAGCCCTGCTCCCATGATGGAAAGGCCTGAGGGTCCCAGTGTGCAGCCCCTGGGGAGGGGGGGGGGGCGGAAAGCTACCCTACAGCCTGCTTGGCTTGCATAAAGGAATCCCCAGTTGGTGTAGAGCTGTCGTAGTGTCTCCCAGCCCCAGGCACAGGGAGGGGACATGGCTGGGTGTCCCGAATCGCTGGCCATCCCTGGCTGCTGGAACAGACCCGTGGGCTCACAGGAGCATACCAGCAGCTGGACACCACACCTGCACCCTGTCCCCTGAGCTGGCTCGTCATGCGCCCCCAGTGGTGGTGGCAGAGAGACAGTGTGTGGACACAAGCGGATTCCCTGGGTCATGTAGCCAATCAGAGGCACTCGCCAGTTAAAAGCTGGAGTGTGGCTGGGGCAGCAGGAGTAACTCCAGAGTCAGTTTCCTTCCAGATGTCTGTGTCTCAGTGACAACTACTCCACACTTCAGATAATGACGCTCGGGCGAAGTGCACGTGACCCAGTCGGAGGGTACTGAAAGGCCTCAGGAGAGAGGCGAATTCAGGAGACTCCTGACCTCTGTCTTTTCTCCCTGGACGCTAGCAACACCCACTTGCCAGTTCACCTAAGTCCCTTCAGCGCTCCTTTCCTGTAACACTCTGGTGACTCGCACCTTTCATTCCATGCCAGCTGTTGTCCTTCAGCCAAGTGATCCGACAACGTGGTTAGAGTTCACACGTCCCAGGATAACTGATGCTGGCTGGCCGTATGCTCGGGAAAGATAAACGTGCACAGAAATGTGCAATGAGCGAAGGGAAATCAAGCTGAAATGCAGCAAGGTGCACTTGAGAGCTGGAAAAGTCAGATACCTGATGGCTTTGACTAAAGAGAAACAAACTAACGTTAGCCTGCACGTTGCTGTCGCTCACACCCGATGACCCATCACACATGGTACAACATCTCTTTTGCCTGCCCATAGTATGGGCAAAGTGAGTGTGAAACACAGCCAGATCAGAGCAGGGAGGTTTTACAGCCACTTTGCAAGCCCATTGCACTGGTGTGAGTGAGTGGCGCAGGGCAATGGTGAAGCAGATCTGTAATCTGAAGTTTGCCTATGCTTCCTTTTCAGCCACTCCCTTTGCCTCCTATTCCCCCATCCTAGACTTTCTGCTTTCTGTCCTGTTGCCCTGTATGCCTGCCACAGTCTGTTGTGTGCTACAATCCACCCCTTGCCGCCTCTTTGACCCCACCTGTTTTGTGAGAGTTTCAGGCTGTAATGTTGTGTGCTTGTTTTGTACAGCTCTGTATTCTAACTTACAGGTCTGTGGCTTAAGGGGCTGACCCTGTAAGGTAATGAGAATCTTCAGCTCAACAGGAAGTCAATGGGAGTTGCATTTCTCAGTGCCTCCTTGAATCAGACTCTAGCCTATAAGATTCACAGGACCAGGACTTGCCTATCCTGGCAAGATATTTAACACTGGAACAATAAGGAAACGTTACCCATTTGTGCTTCCCTCTCAGGCTCTCAAAGCAGCTTTCATGAATTATTTCCATCTCAGCTGCAGCTTAAGTTGGTGATGTCTCAAGTGAAGCTTTGTGACATGACAGTCCCTCCCAGGGTGTGGAATCATGATGTCACTGCACCGTTGCTGAAAGAATCGGGAAGGGAGAGCGGGGGCTGGTTCTGAAGGGGAATGTTACCCACAAAGACCTTGAGAATCTACAACCCTGGAGATGGGAATGGAGAGAATTGCCTGAGAGTAAATGGCGCTTTAATTAAACAGGCATCTGGGGGCAGCAAGACTCCTTAAGCAAACACCATGACCTTGATGGTTAAACTCATTCTCAGCACCCAATAATCTGCAATATTCTGACCTGTCCATTTCCCTGGTAGCACTGAACTTTGTTTGCATCAACTTGAGCCCTCTAGTGGAGCATTTCACAACTGAGACCTTCACAGAGCCAGGAGAAGAAATGAAGCACAGTTTTTTGTCTTGTATACAGTAAGCTGCAATTGCTGTTCCTTGCATCACTCAACTTTCGGACAATCAGACGCTCGGGAGCCAAAAGGAACCATACAGTCGTTCAGAGGAACTGGAGTTTGACAGCCTGGTTTTCCTGACAAGACAGAACTGACGTCATGAGAGCAGTTTTCTCAGAGGAAGTAGACTGGTAGCAATTTAAATAGACCCTTGCCTCAGGTTGGAACGGGCATGGATGGAATCCTACTTTCCCAAGAGTTTGTAAATTTTCGACTCTTTCTGACTTGCCCAATACTGGTGTTTTCTCTGAGATTCCTCCAGACAACACAGTTCCTGATTCTGAACATCACTGAACCTGAGTCCCTGAAAGGCATGACTGGGAGAGAGAAAAAGATCCTTGCATGAAAGCTCAGTGCAGTAGAACATACAGATCTTCTTTAGGAATACCTTGTAGTCATCTCCAAAAGCTGTCGTTTTCCAGGAAACTCTGGATTTGTATCTATACATCACAAAGATCTCTGTACACAGCCTCACTGGACATGTCTAGGAGAAGAGGAAAGCCAGTGAGAGGGCAGGAGGTCTCCCATACTCTTAGGAAGCATGTGCTATGTTCCACGTTAGGACAGGGCTTTTTTATGCTAGCAATACTGACTAACGAGGCCAAAAGGAAGCACAGACAAGAACAAGTGTGTGCTCAGAAGGAGAAGGAACAGAACTCCGGCAATTTGCACCCAGTGTCAGAAAATAAAAGTTGCTCACTGATTCTTTTGAAGAAGAAACCAAGATTTAAAGTGTGAACTCAAAAGACACGGGGGGAGAGAGGGAAGGAGAGAGGAAAATCCACACTGCAAGCTCCATCTCATGGCTGTCTGCTCCTTGCATCCCTTGTGCTGCAGAGTATGGCTCTCTAAGATAACCAGACTGCTCCGGCTTTACCTCTGCCCTGTGCCTGCTCAGACCCACCCTGCAGCAGTACAGGAACTGTCCTGTTTTCCCTGCAGGACTATCCTAGCCCCGCCCACACTGCAGCCAGCTGATAGTGTTCTTGCCACGCTGAAACCTACGTCATTGCTGTCACGGGGTGTCAACAATGGGTGCACAAGCAAAACCAGTGGTCAGCATCACATCAGAAACCTGCTCTTCTCACACTGGGGTCTCCACCCCCTGAACTTTCTGTCTCCCGCAGGCTCACGCTCCCCACCACACAAACACACAGACACAGAGTCCAGCATCCTATTACGAACCCCCCCTCCCCTTTCCCCTTGGTTAAATTCCTGCCAGCGACCCACAGCCCTGGCTATTGCAAGGGACTCTAATTGTTCATTATCCATAGATATTTTGTGCACATTGAGGTGATGACAGTAATGATGATAGAGATTAGAAGCTGAGGCAAGGAAAGCAGGGACGGATGAGCTGGGCTAGCCAAAGAATACGGCAAGCCCAGGGCAATAATTAGACATTTGGGAGAGAATGACCTTGTGAAGTATTAAGGAATAGAACTTATAATTAGGAGGCAAAAGGGTCAGATCCCGTAGAAGACATCTAGAAGACACGAAATTGGTCTGGATGACTTTATTGCCAAGAAGATTAGGGAGAGAAGCTGACAAGCGCTAGCAAAAGTGACCAAGCAAGAAATGACTGCACATTCTTTTAATGGACAGTATAGGACTCAAGGGCAAGATGGTAACAAGGAAATGCCAGTGCTGATGGGGTGGGGCAGGTGGGGGAGGGCATTTGCTAAGCAATGGAGCTGAGAGTTTTAACACAGATCAACAAAGGGAGGTGAAGGCCTGTTGGTAACATGGGTAGGAGTGTGGCAGGTCCAATCAGTTCTCCCTGCTGGTGTCTGCAGGGCAGGTTAAGATTACTGAGCACTACGGTTTTTAGGAGGATTAGGGCTGGGAGAAAACATTCGCCTCATTGATAAAACTAATGAGGTTTTGGTTTGTGGCAAAACCGATGAAGGGGTGTGTTGGGGGGAAGGAGAGAGAACATGAGGTTACAATTTCTCATATTTCCCATGATCTTAGTTGGGGACTTTCTTTCTCTGTCTGTAATGCCTCGGGATCTAAGCACAGAACAAACTTATATGGAATCAAAAGAATCCAGAACAATTGGCATTTTCTTGCCTTTCCCCTGGCATTTGGAGAGGCAGAATACAAATACCCACTTTTTAAACTCTGCGGAACATCCAGTTCTTGTGAAATGTGCCCTGAGATCTTTAGTGACCACAGGTTGCTTTTAAAAGCACTTCTTGTAGAACATTGACATTTCTACGGTTAGCTCTCTATGGAACCCAGAAGTTCAGAGGCTCATGAATATGGAAAAAGAAGTGAAGGGACCTTAAACAAAGTTTGTGGGTTGGTTGGTTTCTATTTTTATTTGAACTAGGTTGCCAATTCATGCTTTAAAGCTTCCGACATTTCCAGTTTCAACACGGTGCTAATAAGCTTGATGATCAAGCTCTCTTTTTCTCCATTAGGTCTCTTTCCAGCTAGTTAATGAAAACAAATAGCATCTGAAGATCGGGATCATCCTTCTTATTTGTCTTCTCCGGTCCTTTGGAATTAGCTCACTTTAGACTTCTTTTTTATATCATTTTAACAAATAGACCAAATTACATCCTGGCTGCTCCCTGATATACCTAATTCTCCTAGTTTAATGGAGCTGTTTCTATTCTCTGGCCATTAATCCTATTAGTGTCAGATTTTGTGTTTGGTGTTAGGCATGTGAGATATAATAAGTTGCATTAATATGGCACAACATAAAATAACAGCTCTTTGGAGCACATCCCTGCATTAGGCCCACAGAGAACAAGAGCAGTGTTTATTAGCAGATTAACAACAGGCTAATTTCCTTTCACCTGCCCTCTCCCTCTTTCCAAATATGTCTCTGAATTAAATCTCTGAATCTACAGAGAAAGCTGCTGAAGAGTCCAAGAAAAGCTGTGGGATTTGCATTCCTGTGTCACTTCCCTACAGGCGATTATCTTAATCCCCTGTGTGTACAGTCCGGCAACAGGCAGTAATCTCCCAGCTGATTGATCTAAAGCAATGCGGATTGAGATGGCTGCTCTGCCACATGATTGTTCATTACATCTCCAGCCTTGCTGGCCCCCGCTTCGCCTTCTGCCCCAGGTTTCAGTAAATGGGACAACTCTGAGGAGGGTGAATGCTGAGCTATTTTAACCCTACTTGAAAAGGACACGGAGATATCACGGTTAGCACTGGGTGGCCAATTTGTTCCAAACGTGGCTCTAGTTGAGACTGGATGCTTGTCACAGGAATTCAGCAGTAGATAGCGGGTCTATCTATGCTGCACCAAGTACCTTTGTTCTTATCTGTCCATAACATACCACATCTACAAAGTGAATACCTGCTTGCGTATTTAACGTGTATGTTTACTGGCGTACTTACCTGTAAATGGAAAACACTTTTTAATTGAACAAAGTTTAACCCCAAAAGACATTTGTAAATAACAATGTTGACCAGAGCTCTAATTATTTCATACGCCGCACGTCCTATGGCCCGAATTCTCAGGTCTGGAGGAGTTTCTGTGCCACCTGCGGAACAGCTGTAATGCTCCGGCACATCCTATCCCAGCAGCAAACCCCTGACATGCCCCCTATGCTGGAGGCACTGAAAGGCAGTGTTGTAGAAAGACAAGTGTCAGAAGGTGTAAGGCCTTGTTCCATTACACAAACACAGAAATGGGCTAGATCCTGTCTAGCTGGGAGGCGATCCCAGTGTGGAAAAGGGGATTTTGGTGGGGAAAAGACTGAGAACCACTCATGTGGGAGACACCCACATCTGGCAGGTTATGCTGGATTTCCGACCCCTTCACACCGGCAGAGCAGCGCCAGAGGGAGGAGGATCTGGCTTTCTAATCTCACATTGCACCATATCACAGCACCGGTTTTCCTTTTTCTTTGCCTCCCACCCCTTCTTTATTTATTCCTTCCAGAAGAGTTGTGTGAAAGGGAGCAGGTCCTTTCACGAGGCCTCACCCTCTTTCCGAGTTAGCTTCTGGGGGCATACAGCCCCGGGGGTTTCAGTACACTGGGACTGTGGAAACCACAAGGTTTGGCAACTGGCCCACAGTTTGCAGGAAAAGATGTGTTCATTTCTCAGAGAACCTGCACTGAGATGTGATACACTAATGAAGCCCCGCAACAGGGGAGCTGTGTGTGCTTTCTGTCTTCAGACAGTTCTACTGTGAGTCAGCTTAGCTCTGGTAAAAGGTCCTTTATGCATCCACAGAACAGGAGCATCAGGGCAAATTTCCTTCATCTCCTGCCCCAGGCTAGCCCAGAAAGAAGTGGAAATGTTATTGCAAAGCCAATTTGTGTGCAATTTTCCTTCTGATATCCAGACCAAAGCAGTACGTATGTGTCTAGGACACAGTCAGCTTGCAATTCCTACTTGCCCATCTCCAGAGCTAAAACATGCACAGAATCCTATATGGGACGCTCTAATCTGTTCAGTCCCCATCTGGGTCTCTAGCCAATACTATATGCATCTCATCCCATTGTCTCCTGGCTTTATTTTGTTTTTGCTCTTGTCGGCTTGGTAGCATTCCAAGTTGTTGTTGTTTTTTAAAGAAATCCTTTTGAGAGAAAAGGGACTGGACCGAGGAGTATAATAAAGTCTGGCATTTCAGCTGGTAAAAATCCAATCCCTTTTTTAAAGCCAGAGAATTAAAGCTTCCTAGGATGGCTCATGACCGAACCTTAACAGACAAAAACATGTAGAAATTAGACAGCGGGAGGGGATAGTTGTGCAATAAACCAGTCTTAAGAACATGCAGGCAGGAAAATAAGAGTTGATGAGAATGAACTTGCCTGCAGCAGACTCTGAATTGTTGCAGCTCATATTCCAACAGCAACCAAACCTCCTTCTCTCTGAAAGGCCCCGCAGCTTTAAGATCACTTTCCCTTCAATAGTCCTAAAATATGAAAATAATGTGGTGATCCTGTAGCAGTATTTTTCAAATTATTTTTGTTCTGAAAAAGAGACAGAGATTAACAGGCTAGAGAGGAGAAGCGCCTTAAATCAAAATTCCCAGCTCCAACTGAAACGGATGGATAGAGACTTTGACAGGACAGATTTGCAGAGTAATGTCTTAGTTGCATTCGAGAAATGTGTGTGCTCACCTATTGCACACACAAACCGCACAATTGTGTCTTTCCACTCTTGTAGCGTGCATGGTTTTCATGCACATTGTGAGGACAATTTATACACCTGTACGAGAAAACTTGACTTCCATGGTGAAATGTGCCACTAGAGTTCAACTAACAAGGCACAGCAAGGGTGCTGTTGTAATGAATTTCTTAAAGCTACTCACTGTGTCTGTGTAATGAAAGATGTCTGCTACCAATTATCTATTAGATTTTCCTTCCTCCCATTGGGTTGTTTTTGTCACATAGTCCACATGTTGTCTGTGTGCAGTTTCAGTTGTAAATGTAGTCTGGTGACGTTTTAAAGGCCTGGGTATAAACTGTATATGCATTATGATTTGTATTACTGTGCTGCCTAGGAGTCCAAGTCATGGGCCAGGACCCCGCTGTGCCAGGCGCTGTACAAACACAGAAAAGACAGTCCCTGCCCAAAGAGCTGACAGTCCATATATGAACTATACAATATATGCCTTTGTACTTTAGATGCCAGATCTCAGTGTACTGCACTGTTTTCACGCAAGCCCCAACACCTGGACCAGCCTCCCCATCCATCATCTGATACTGCCCCATTTCAATCTCCTACCTGTCTCCTTAAAACACGATCCCTCTTTCACCCAGCTCCTAGAACTGTCTGCTGCCTCCTGCATGCCTCATCCTTTTAACTGTCTTTATCGTAGTCATTCAAATTAAATTCTCAGCTCCTTAGACCGGCCCCGGTGCAAGCTGGTGGTGGAGTTCTGTAAAGGAGTGTATACAGTGAGGGTGCTATCTGAGGGGTAAGTCTAGTAAACACTAGCACCATGAAAACCAGATGGGATACGTTTTATTGACTATTGTGTGAAGTCTATATTCTGTGCTCTGCTGCTACCCTGGCTTTCCCCAATCTCACAACTAATCAGCTGACTCTACACGTGGCCATTTGTAGAAGCTACATTGAGTCTTTGAATATCACATCGAACATTCCATCTCAGTAACATCTGAGCTCAGGCCAAGGAAGGAACATGACACTGGTCCAGAGACAGCATCTTTCAAAGCCTGGGAATGGCTTTGGGCAAGTAATCCCTAGCAAATATTTACAATGCAAGCACCCTCTTTGCTGGAAGAATGAATACCTTCATGATACAAAAAGGAAAAGATTGGTGCCTTGCCTTGGGTAGATCCAACCAACCAATGCAATATACCCAGCCAGTGATAGATAATTAATTTAACTACACTTCACTGGCAGAAAAAACCCTGATGAAGTGGATTATGGACAAGCCTTCCCTCCAGGGGACCATGCATGCCCACGTCAAGCTCAGTGAATAGGAAATGCCAAATGGAAGTCATTCTGCTGCTGAGGGGGTTGAAGTCTGAAGAGTCTATGCAAAGATCTGAAAGTCTGATTGTTTTCATGTTCACACTGTGCCAAGAACTATGTCCCACCCAGTACTGTGAAAAGAAGAGTATAGCTAGAAATAGGAGAAGATAACAGAATTATTTTCTTCCCATCATTCTCTCTCTCCTCTAGCCAGTTGTATTTTTATTTTTTGAAAATAAAGCTTTATTGTTATTAGCCCTGGGTGAAACTGAAAATGTTCAGTGCTTCAGTTAAGACAAGCATCCAAATGTTTACATATTACTCTGCACCTCTCTGGTCAGGAATTGCCATGAGGGACTCCATGAGATTTTAAATATTTCCACTTCCTATCCTGGCTGAAATCAAGACATCACAAGCAGTACAAACTAAATAACCAAACAAAATATTAAAAGACCCCAAATAGAAAAGTTCCACATATTTTTTCCCACCTCAAAAATATTTGGGGTTCATGTTGGACATTGGTGTCAAGATCTGGTTCTGTTCTTATCCTATCAGAAAGAATTCCACCCAGCTCATTCAAAATAGAATCAGAGCAAAGGGGTTGGCGCTGATATTTGCATATAGTGAGTGTCTATTAAAATACAGAAGTGTATCATGTCACGCTGTTCCATATACATAGAATGAGATAGTCCTCATGGCATGGGAACTTTCACTTCAGAGGGTGGTTAAAGTGAAGTGTTTAAAGGTCCCTGCTGTTGAGGTTTCTTTTTCCTGGACAGAGTTTCACAACAACAGTTGAAAAGTGTTTTAAGTTCCAGGTACAGAAATCTCATGTGCACATGCATCTCTGGCTGGGTATTCAGCCTTTTAAAGTGCCCTCTTTAGAGGAACTTAGTGTTATTAATGGAATGTATCCAACAGGACAGATATTCATTTATTAATATGATTGTTTATTTGTATTGTGGTGGCACATAGGAGCCCCAGTGTGCAAGGAGCTACATCAACACAAGGAGCTGACAAGCTACAGAATTACTAGTCTTTTCTCTGACCCCTATCACAAGAGTACCTTTGAGCACACACGTTAGTGAATTGATCCTCACAAGAGCCCCGGGGGAGGGGAAATACTATTACCCCTGTTTTACAGGCACAGAATCAGAGCACAAGAAGCTTAAGTGTCTTGCCCAAGGTCACACAAGAAGCTGCAGAGGCTGGAATCGAACTCCGATTGCCAGTCCAGTGCCTGGGCTGTCAAAAGACCAGAACGGTATTTGTGCAGCCAGTCTGTATGTGTGTGCCTGTGTACATGCAGCCCTGTGTGATCCAGGCAGTTGGAAGAATAATACCTATTATCACTAAGACATCCTCAGTCTGATGTATCACAGTTCTTGAAATAAAACAGCCGATCTCTGGTGTTTGATGAGAAAATAATGACTGTGTCCTTCACTGAAGGACAGCGGCCGTGAGCTTTGTGACTGATGGATGCAGTCTAGCACCATTTGTACAGGACGTTTGAGCTGTACGGTAAGCCCACTCCAGACAAGTGCTGTTTCAAGATTGTGAGAGGAGAACTTGCAGAAACTAAGAAGAAGCTGACAGAGCTCCCCTTTGCGGGCAGACGCCAGGGGCTTTTCTGAAGCACAGTCCTATGGCACCTGCCCGCCAAGCTTAAAGAGACAGGGGTTCTCTTCCTGCCTGTGTGGGAAGGCGAGCCAGACACACAGAAGTCGTGATGCTCGGTGTTTATTGGTTGCGTAAGATGGGAGGGAAAAAGAGAAGAACACGGAGACGGGACAGGCAAGAAAGGAAATGCTGGCTAGTTAATCAAGCTGACTTGACTGTTCCACTCTTTGCTCTTCTGGGCTTGGCCCTCCCTAGCTCTGCTGCCGTCCGGACCTACAGCGCCCCGGCTGGCCCCAGCTCAGGCTCTTTCCTAGGCTTACCGCAGACATGCAGCACCCCCAGCTCGTCCAATCTCTTCCCCCTGGACACAATGGTGGGGTGGGTTTCAGATGTGGACAGACAGAGGTCAGGCCGAGACCTCCCCAAACTCATTTCACTTGAGCTCTGAGCCTCGGTCTCCAGGGATGAAAGACCCGTGTGCAAACACAGAATCGACATGGCCCGGTGGATCACACCAATGTCCTGTCTGTAGCTAGCAGGGACACCCCGCCCTGACTCTAGCCAGTGTTGCCAACTAACTCTCATGATTTTAGCACGAGTCGTATGATATTGGATGATATTCTCGAAGCCCTGGCTCCTAGAGCCCTGTGATTGCTTGGGAATGTCAGCTTTCGTTCTGAAAACAAGGCCAGGTTCCAGCACTCATGGTTGCAGAGTAAAGCCGGAACAGGCTCAGAAAGCAAACAAAAAGAACCCACAGTTTATTAATTTTAAAATCTCCTGATTTGCAGGCCCTGACTCACAATGTTTGAATGCCGGGGTGGGCAGCCTGGCACCGCAGCAGCAGTGCTAAGGGCTAAGCCTGTTCTCCCTCATTTATTTATAAGCTTTGTAATGATTCCAACTGGAGGCTCTTTCATGTCTGACCTTGGGCCTAAATCTTGCTCTTATCTTCCGTGGCTACAGTAGGCTCCTGGCCCATCAGAACTGCGGTGGTCCGTCTGTACAGAGGGTAAGCAAGTCAGCAGGAGCTTCTGTAGGGGACGTGCACCCTTTGTGTGCTACTAAATGCAACGATGGGGGCAGGGCAGGACCTCTCCAGTTTGCCTTTTGCGAAGGCAGGTGCAAGGGCCACAAAGCATGCTCCTGTCCTGGCTGGCATGGAGTCTGTGGAGTGATTCTGCTCCACAGCCCTGGGGAAGGATTCCTCCTATATTCCACAAAGGGATTAGTGGAATTGCCCAGCTGGGGAATATAATCCGTGCCTTGGGGACCCACCCCTTCTGAGCAGGCTGGTTTAGTGGGTGCTAATGAAGGGAGGATTTATCTTTGAGCATTTGTTCTGCTTTTGTTCCCTTGAACAAGACATCTGCCTTTCAAACAAACAAAGTGATGAATTGTCGTGCCAGCGGGTTTCAAGGAAAAGAAAAAGTGGAGCTCTGATGATAGCACAAAAGAAGTTTTGTAAGGACATGAATTACTTGAAATATGGCTGGGAACTTCCGTTCCATAAATATATTTCTGATCACTGCTAATAAATCATCATAATTATCCTATAAATAAAGGAAAGGAGCATTGGTTGATGCTCAAATTTCTCTGTGGGTCCCTAGAGCAAATTTGTTAATGTCTTAAAATAAACTATTTGCTCTAGATAGTTTGTTTGTGTTCTGCAGCTTGTATTTGTCATTGTCTTCGGTTTGGTCTTTGGAAATCCATGCTGGGCCTTTTCTCCTGCTTGATTCTTACAGAGAGATTCTTTTCTTACAACGTTTCCTTCTTTTCTTTCCTTTTTTTGCAATAAGAGGCCTTGAGGGCAAAGAGCAAAGTTCCCTTCCACATCCCCCAGGCTGGCTGATGTCATGTGCTCTGTTTTAGGAGGCAGCACATCTTCCTCCTGCTGAGTGTACTTCTGCTTAATGTCCTCAGGAAGGAGAAAAGAGCATGGCAGAGCAGTGCCATCCATCCAGGTATGGTCCAGCCCCACTTACAGCTCAGCTCACTTCATCTGGAGTTCACAGAGGTGCCAAGTCATTATTGAACTAACGCATTACACTGATATTTAACTTCCTGGGATAAGCAGCAGGATAGTGGATCCCTGGTGAGATAGTGGCAGTAGAATGTGAGCAATCTGAATTTGGATTTCCATTGGGCCATCAGGATAGGGAGGCACCATACTTGGTCAATGGCAGGGGGAGCGAGTGACTCATCTTTAGGAACTTCATTAGTTCAAGTGTTTGAGGCGCGTGTTCGTGGAGCTGACGGGCTGCCAGGATTCTCAGCCCAGATGTATGTGGGATTTACCTTGTAACTGTGTCTGTTGTCCACAGAAGAGTGGTTCATTACAGTTCACTGAAGGGTCACGATGCCAGAGATCAATTGCCTTACCCCACCTGAGTCGCACAGCATTCTGGCGTGTTAAATATGTTAACGTGCAGGGTATTATTGATTTGCTATAATAATGTTGCAAATTAATTATCTATAAAATAAACCCTTCAAGGCTTTTAACACACTTTGTCCCCTTGGATGGGCATGATGGTTTGATTGGTTAACAAGCATTGATGCTGTGTTATTATGCTGAGCCGGAACTTGGCCAGCCAATCAGACTGTCCCTTTCCTGATGCCCATTGCACAGAGTTGTTCTAGCACATTATGTAGTGCTCAGCTCAGCTAGGGGAATTTCAGGCACTGCAGTTGTTTGTTTCCAGACTCAGGTGGGGAGAGGAAGTGAGGTTTCTGGAGAGTGGGAGGTTCTCGAATACCACTAAAAGGGGCAGGCATTGTTCCTGCTTCATGGTGGGAGATCGCTAACAGGCTGAGGCCTTCATATCAGAAGAGGTGATCGCTAAGTAAGCTGGAGAAGGAAAAGCTTTCGCAAGCAGTTTAACCTATTGTGACATGCTTTCAAGATCTGTACTCTTATCTGATACAGCTCTTCAGCTGGACTCCATCAAGGCAGGAGTGGATTTGAAACACAGGCTTGCTGTTCTTATTTAAATAGCAAAGATTTAAAGGGCAAATACGGCAGAGAAGTTGAAAAATAAAGTCTGGTTTTGATTATGCTTCAGGAAGACACAGGAAATTGTCTCGCACTCTCAGGGAAAAGGGAAATTACATGAAAATTAAACCATCCAGCTAGACCTGCACCAAGCCTTTCTCCTGTGACATGTAAATTGTAGCTTTTGTGTCCAGTTTGCTACAATAACGTTTATTTATCAACCTGTTGGTTTTGCCATACGGCATTTCATAATGAACTACAGTGTAAAAACACGCCATAAAACCAATGTCAAGTAATGACACATTGTGCGCCATATGTCAAATGACTGTGCAAATGAGGATGCACTGCACTGTGCAGCGGAGACAGCATTTTCATTCCCGATTTGCCAAATCTACTCCTGGGAAAGCAGAATCTGTTGCCGGCAACAACTGCACCAAAAGGTGCTGGAGCATCATGGAAAACAGCAAGCAGAGAATTGTTTTCAAAATGTCAAATGCTATTTGTTTTATTTCCTTTTACAACAGTAGGAACATGACAGTCCTACACAGTTTTATACGTAAAGCTACATTTTCAATACGCAGGGCAGGAGGGAACCCAGTGTCAGGAGTGACACATTCACAAAATCTGTACATTCAAAGCCTTCTGTTATGGTGCAAAATGGTCAATTGTAGGCATAAGCATCTATTTGTTTATTTAATTCATTTACTTAGATTCATTTATTTAAAAAAAAAACCCAAACCTACCCCCAGCCTGACAATGATTTAAAGTAACAGTCCATATTAGCATAACCTGCATCAAGGTAACAGACTCGCCCCACCTCAACAAATCCAGCCAGTAATTCAAAGGCAATAAAATATACCTTATTCAAAACCCCATTGCACCCATGCCTTCAAGTCCCCATGCCCAAGCCCTAACATACAGCAGCTCACAAAGTCCAGGATGCCAGCAAAGCATTGCACACATGGAATTGTGCATGTTGTTTTGTGCAGAGCGTGGGACAATGTGGGCCCCTGAAGTTTGAAAATTTGTCCCAAAATTTTCATCCTTGGCTGCCCACAGAGAGACTCTTGGCCCGATTACCATAGTGCTGAGCTCTCTCAGCTCGCATTGATTTGATTAGTTCTTCGCCCTCCCAGAGGCCAGCAATACAAGTCCTGGCTCTTTACAGATGCAGTGCCGGCCGACCTGCCTATGCTACGAATGTCCCCAAAACAATCCATGTTACCAATATGATAAATTAGTCCTACTTTATGGTTTCGCTGGAAGATACATACACCAGGAGCATCCCTATTATCCTTTTATGATGGTAGGTAACTGTTGAAATTGGGTAAGTCAGTGCATTTGGCCATCTACCCCAGTTACTCCTACTGCGACTATAGAACAGAATAGGTCCAGGCCTATATAAGCACCTTTCATACTGAACAAGCCCCTCCTCAAGTGCTTCTCAAGGTATGAGGCAGATACCAGTGATAGAAGGACAGATCCTTGAGGGGCTGAACATCCTCGACTCATATTGGAGCACTGGGCAAGTCAAGTTGCTTGCAGGTGGAAATGGACACAGCTCTAATGACCTCAGGGTAGTTTTGCTCATTGAGGCCAGCAGAGGAGTTGACCCAGCATCACACAGAATCAGGCCCATGGTGACTCAGTAGGTAAAAGTAGCAGTCACTCAGCTGTAGCTCACACTTGCCTTGGTTTCCCTGTGAGAGACGAGGGATAGTGCAGCCAGGACTCTGGGGTGGATACTCTGGGATCTTGGTGTCTGTGGCATGTCATCGCTGCAGTCAGAGGCATGATTGCAGCTCAGGTGGACATACCCGTGCTAACTTGAATCTAGCTAGCACAGCTTGGCAGTGATGATGTGGTGACAGAGGCTGTACAAGCCTGCCTGGAATTCTGGATACTTATCGGCATTGTTAGCTCACCCTGGGGTTCTCCCCCCACAGCTGTCTGTGCTAAAGGGGTCTGGGGTTAACGTCTCAGCCACAATACTAGAAACTTGCACCATTTCCCTTTTCTTTCTGAAGCAATGTTACTGTTTATTAGAAGTTTACCGTTTGGAAACCATCTCATGTAAATTAAGAGGAAAGTAACATGAGACTCAGTCCTGGGGAGGAGAAAGCTAACCACAAGCACAGTTACCGCACTGAGGCAAAGGGAAGGAATTCAACCACTGCTCCTATACTTTGCTGTAGCTCTTTTCAGACATCTCAGAGCACTTCACCGAGACTTAATTACAAGCTGGTGGAAGAAATACTATGTTCAGACAACTTCAATGGCTGTTATGAGCAAGTAACATCCTGCAGCCCATAGCGTACGGGCACAAATATATGCATTCATGTCAATTAAACTGCACAAGAAATCAGCATATTCTGTCTGGAAAATGAGCAATGTATTGAGAAGATGGGATAAGGAGCTTCTGTGCTCATATAAAACATAAATAGAAAAGGGGTTTTTTTTGGAGACATGGGCCATTATTAGAGAACATTCATTCATTGCATGCACTGCAGTGACAAAAATGAAGTTATCTGAGTGAACAGTAAAATCGCTCAGCGCTCTATGCGCTGGAGATGGCTTTACTGGTAGAATCATGCTTTGAGATTTGGCCCAGCCTCCTCTCTCACAAATTCAGCATGCAGCCTATTCATTATCAAGTACCACTGGCTGGAAGTTAAAACCAGACAAATTCAAAGGAGAAATAAGGCAAATGTTTTTAACAGCGAGGGCGATTAACCATTGGAACAGATTACCTGGAGAAGTGGTGGATGCTTCACCTCTGGATGGACTGGATGCCTTTCTGGAAGATGTGCTTGACCCAGACACAAGTTACTGGCAGGGGCAGCTCTAGCTTTTTTGCCACCCCAAGCATGGCAGGGAGGCGGCCTTCGGCAGGTCCGCGGTCACGCGGATTCGGCGGCATGCCTGAGGAAGGTCCGCCGGTCCCGCTGCTTCGGCGTACCCACCGCCAAATTGCTGCCAAATCCACGGGACCGGTGGTCCTCCCGCAGGCATGCCGCCAAAGGCTGCCTGACTACCGCCCTCGCAGGGACCGGCAGGGTGCCCCCGACGGCTTGCCGCCCCAGGCACGTGCTTGGCGCGCTGGTGCCTGGAGCCACCGCTGGTTACTGGGCTCAATTCTGGGGTAACTGGGTGAAATTTTATGGTCTGTGTTACACAGGAGCTCAGACTGGATCATCTAATGGTCCCTTCAGAACTTAAAACCTATGAATCTATTAATTATGCTTCCCCCTTCCACTCCCCCTTTTTGGGGTTGGTGGTGGAAGAGTTTAGGCAGGGAAGGGTCCTTTCTTCAAGCCTTCCCTGGCTCGCTTAGTGAACAGTGTTGTATTCTCGTCACACTCTTTTCTAACGCTCATTGATCTAAATTCTCACATCTGCACAGAGAAAAGAGATCGCTGAATTTCAGTTGATAGGCTCAGGTATTAGGATTCATAGGACTTTAGCTATCGTTAGAGGTATGTTTAATAATGATTAGTATTTTAATTACATGCATTTCTACAGCACTTATCCCTTTCGTATCATTCTAAAGTATCATTCATGTCGCTTATGACTGAGCCTCTGTGTAGCTCAAAGCCAGGGGATGAGGATGTGGCCATAGCACTGTGAGGATGTCAGCACATAAAATACAGACCATTGATCTGAGGTCATTGGGACTGAGATAAGAAAATGGTTTGTGGGCTCTTTATAATCTCAAATCTGCAGAAGGGATAATTATCAGGGCTCCATTCACATTTAGCAATTACTGTTTTAAAGCGATGGGGCTGAATGTAAATCCTTGTTAATTTCCATTCACTTCCTTTCATTTTGCAAAGCTGTTGTCATGTCTAGGGCAAGCCTGTGTTGGGTTAAATCGCTTATCCTGCAGTGATGTAAAAATACTCCAGCTCAAGAATATTGACATGCATGAAAGTCAAACTCACTTCTCTTCTTGAACACATGAATTCTGACAATGATTAGTTATCAATGCAATACACCTGCTATGCATTGATAAATAGTACAGCCAGATAATAAGGACTCTAGGCAAAGAACAAATAAAAAGCTTTTCAAGAAGTGAACAAAAATGGTTTTAAATATGGCGCAAATGCCTCATGCATTACTCTGATTTGCAAGATTAAACCGATGCACAAGTGACAAGAGCACTGAGATTTATGAGCCACAAATATGGCTAAAGGAAAATGAATCTACAACAGGCTTTGTAAAGATTCCCCAGGGATTTATGGAGGCCCTGTCCTTTATGAAAGCAAATGTGCTAATTCCATTATTCCACAGAATCAGAGATAATATAGCAGGCTATTTCACAGCAAGAGAGCACCTAAAAAGCCCATCAACTAGGTAAGAAAAGATCAGAAGGAAAATCCATTAACACACTAGACAGGAAAGGTGCTACTGCTAAAAATACATCATTTCCATGAATGCCACCATATACATGGAACTGTAGAGCAGAGCCTGTGTATAAGATATGCCACCATCATAGCAAACCATCTCAGTTTGTTCCGGATAAAATATTTCTAATGGAGTGTATGAGAAATAAGCCTGCTGCTGCAGATGTGCAAGAAAGGGATAAAAGAAAATCCACAAAGGAAAATCACAGATGTCCATACATCAACTAATTCAAGCTCTGCCAAACTTAACATTGTGTTCTCTAATGATCTCACTCTCTATTAGGGACAATGGGTTTATACCAGGGGCCTATGGCACCTGTGTAAATCCCACTGAAATTAGTGGGAGCTGCCCATGAGTGAATGAAAGTAGAATTTGGCCTCTTATATGAGCTTCCTCTGGGCCTAAGTCTGTGATTGCTTCAACCCCCACTCCAACTTCAAAGCACCTTGAATTAAAAGTAGCCTAGAGAGAAGCTAACAAGACAAAGTCTAGGAGGGTGGTGAAGCACTGGAATGGGTTACCTAGGGAGGTGGTGGAATCTCCTTCCTCAGATGTTTTTAAGGCCTGGCTTGACAAAGCCCTGGCTGGGATGATTTAGGTGGTGTTGGTCCTGCTTTGAGCAGGGGATTGGACTAGATGACCTCCTAAGGTCTCTTCCAACCCTAATATTCTATGATTCTATGATTTTAGAAGTTCCCTTTTTGGTTGACCTTTAATTAAATCAGAAAGAACAGAGGCGTCCTATATTTAGGAAAACAAGAGGCCCATTAACCTTCCCTTTCATTTGGGTTCTATTGCAAAGCGTTACACATTGCACTCGAGTACCACGACACCTTTAACTACCCCAGGACCCTTGCCAAGTAAAGGGGAATCTTTCACATGCCATCAGATGTTTACCCTTTCCCAGTCAATAATTCAACACCATGACTGCTGTGGCTAATGGGAATTTTACCATGGACTTCAAGGGGGCAAGCATTTCACCCCATGGGTACGTAGTCCAGGCAGACTGAGAGAGGACAGGGGGCTATCAGTGCACTATGCAAGAGAAGGGGAGCTGCGGAGAAGCCCCATTTTCCCAAGCCAGCGAGATAATGTCTGCAGTACAGGAAAGGGAGCTGCGCACCCCCCTCCTCGTTCTAATGTTAAGCTCTGCCGTGCAATCCTGGCTCCAGTGAAGTCACTGTGAATTTTGGTATTGATCACAAGGAGGACAGGATTTCCCCTCTGGGTTAGTGTAGGTGGGTTACTTCCTTGAGATACAACTAAGCTCTTCCAAAGGTTTTTCTATTTTTTAGTTATATAGAAGTTTTGTTCTGTGACCTTTATCCAACTGTAATTGTAACATCCAGTGCATCAGGCGGTAATTAGCATCCAGACTGCTTGCACTAGAAGAGCTCAGACACTTGGGGTTATTTTCAAATTCATATTTTAAAACCAGGTCCCTGCCCCAGTGCCAGGGAACAAGCTGCCAACTCGGGGAGGGCCAGTGGCTTGAGGAGAGGATGGGATTCTGAGCCAATTCCTATCAGCCATGTTGGAGTTTGCAGAACCTACAAAGAAGATTGTGAGCATGGCTCAGCAGGCCTGGTGTCACCTCACCGTTGAGAGGTTTGCATCTGTGGGAGCCTGCCTGCACAGCATGACCCCTTCCCTCCACACTCGGGGCACTTTGCACACCAGGAGAGACTTGTGATATCCAGAGCCTGAAGCCCTGTCCCCCAATCGTGCCCAGTGAGCTTGCTGGTCTAGGGGCTAAGTTGAACTTCCCAGGGTTCACGCAAGCCAATTACCCAGCCCCGAGGGAAGAGCTCCATAGCTTTATAGAACAGTCAACTCTGAACACCCAGCTCAGTTCAAGCAACAAACTGTCCCAGTGGTTCATGCCATCCACTGTCTGTTCTTCAACCAATTACCTGGTGACTATAGCTTCTAGATGGCCTGTTAGAATTGCCGACAATAACAATGAACACCCTAGTCTGTGCAAAATTCAATAGCTGTCAGGGGTGTGATACCATTGGAGATCTGTGATGTTCCACAGCTTAGTTAGTTGCACAAGGGACAAATCTTTTCTTTGCAAATCTGCCTTCAACTCAGCAAAATAACAACTAGGCTCCAAAGTGAAGATTTAGTACTTTCCATCCTTTTTTTGGTGTATGTACTGTTCAGGCAGGGTATTTGCTTCAGAGAGAGATGTTTACAGGACACATTTTAGAATCTGAAGGGATTGATTAGCAACGTTTGGATTAAAAAAGCAAAGGGAATAATGTACAAGCGGCCTAGATAAGCTAATGCAATGCAGGGTGCTGGCTCGCCTGTACAGTAACAAATTACTCTCTTTATGTGCTGAGACAGTCCCACTAAAGGGCGAATGCAGCTGTGGGGAACTCTGGGGTGCACAGACAGGTTTGAGACAGGATGGTTACGGAGTAATGCTAATCAGGGGAGGCAGGATGCTAACGTTTCTCTCCATGGGAAAGAAGCATTGGGGCATACGTGCCTGGCTAAGCGGTGAATTTCCTTGTGAAAACAGGCAGAAGAAAAAGACAGGCTGAGCACACTTGGGAGGCAGCTGTGCCCAAGGTGAGTGGCCATGTAGGTGCCCTCTGCAGGGGATGTGGCCGGCTACAGGACGTGAGGCTCGGCAAGCAGCAAGGCAGGAAGAGTGTCATGCTCCTTTTCTTTTGAGAATGTGCAGAAGATAGAGGAGCTCCTCCAAATGCTCCTTTGTTCTTGGCTCTGCCAAAGCTTCTCACTCCTGAGGTCGAGTGTCCCTGCTCCTCCAGCCCTGTCACTGTTGCTATGTATTTCTTTTACAGTGCTCAAGAGTGTGCCGTGCATTCTGAGTGTTTGGCTTCTCTCTCTCTCTCTCTCACACACACACACGCTCGCACACATTAGTGATCCTGGGTCTAATTTTCAAAAGCACACAGATGATTTAGGAATACCTGTCTCCTTGATTTTCACCAGGACTTGTCACTAGGACTTGTCACCAGGACTTGTACTCCTACGTCGCTGTGGCAGTTTGGTAAATCACACCCACTGTCAACAGAATTCTGTGAGATGGCCAGAAAAATCAAATGACAGAATAACAAAGAGGTAAAAATCACATCACACTCCTGCATCCCTCACAGACTTAAAGTCAAATTGAATTACATCCATATGAAGAGGAAATGGTTAACGATTACCTATTTTTATTGCAAAGACCATGCTGCAATCCTCCTTGGTAACTGTATCCAAGACAGCATCTTTCCTTCCACCTACAGGCAAGTTAACAGATGCCTTCTTAAGATCATGATCCAACAAATCACAAAGCATGTGGAGGTTTTCCTAATGACTTATTAACAAGTTTCTTAGGATCCCCACACTTACTTACAGAAAGAAAGGTTACAATGGGGAGAAGATGCTAGTGAAATTATCAGTAATAAAATCAATGCAGATCAGAGACACTATGGATAAAACCCGTTTTCCTTCAAAACACTGCTCTCCCTGCAGATCTATATAATGAAGCAGTTGGCCATTTATAATCACATTTTTATACTCCTTTGCCAGCCATTAGGGGTTTTAAATGAGTTGGTGAGATGAGGTACAAGTTGCACAAAACAATTCACTAAAGGCTTCCTCCCCTCCTACTTAAACTGTGGACTAATTCACATTTCCTGTCACTAAAGTAAGCTGTTCTCTCTCTCATTCTCTTTAGCTCATGCCTCCCATTCACTGCTAGGCAACCCCAGCAGTAAATGAGCTAGACACTGCTAGGGCCAAGATTTTCAATAGGAATCAACCTGCCCTGCCCTTCAAAACCACACCCAACATTTTGTGCCCACAATTTTGAGAGGGCAAACAAGAGAATTCTGACATCTCCCCATCACCCGGCAATCCTATTGTCTGGAAGAAGAGAAGAATATGGAAGAGACATCCAAAGTGGCTCAGAGAAGAGGATTTTGTCCTCTTAAGATTTATTTTTCAGACACAATAGGAATGAACCCACAGTTTGTCCCCAATTCAGAATTTAACCTGGAATCATTCCCAAAGTATAAACACACTCAGTTAACTTTCTCTGTGTGTTTGCTTTCACACTGTCACAATCTTCTGCTCTCCCTTGATATTTCTGGGTCAATAATCCTTTGAGAATTGCCTCCCTGGTGGTATTTTTGACCGAAGGCATTAAGTCTGTAGGCCAGCTTCCTAGATGCTGAAGAGCAGGAAAGGAGTTTTGTAGGGGAGTGGCTGGCTGAACTCTGCTTGAATTAATCATTTTAAGGCTGCTGGGATGTAAATTGTGTTGTTAATGAGCCCAGAGGCACACAGCGCCTTATAGAGGAGTCTTTTCAGTTATTTTAAAATCAGAATGAATAAACCAATAGGAGGATGATTTCCAGCCCAATTTCTAGGCAAAAGAATTCTGAATACGTGTCAAATCCCATGAAGGCTCCCTGGTCTGAGGTTACTCCCTTCGCCTGCCGGAATACTAGCTCTCAGTCTGGCACGGCAGGACTCACGCATATGAAACCAACCTGAAGGCTGATTACATTTTGGCACAAACAGAACTCATCAAACATTTTTGAAAGGTGGGGAGGAGGAAAGATGATTTCCGCTCAGAAATGGCTGCAGTTAACAGGCTTCTTGTGTTTAAGCCATAAGTCATTTTCTTCTGCTTAGCAACCAATGTGTTCCAGTATGTCACCAGCCCCTCGCACTGGCTTTTTTAATATTGGAAATTGCACTGTCTCTCTCCTGAGTGGCCTGTGTTCTCCACAGACCGTTTATGTGCAGAGTTATTATTTTCAATACTGTGCACAAGGTGCTTGGTGCTGTCAAAACATATAGGGAGACAGTGGCTAGATTTGCAATACGCATTTGCAATACTGAAGTTGGACCCTTATGTCAATGTACCCCAGGTATGCAGAAAGGAAATGTTCAGGAAAAGAAATGCAGGATTTACCTGTGTCATTTTGCTAAAATTGTGTTAATTTACAAAGATTAGCTCCATCATTGCTAAAATTTAACTTTTTTACAATGAATATGATTACTCATTATTAATTATTTGCATTACCGATAGGCCTGTGTGTTGGCAATATCCAAATTTAGCACAACTCACTGTGCCCATACGGAGAAGGGATTAGTATTTTAAATGGATAGCGCTGCGATCATATCCATAACGGAAGTTTTCTTTACCACTTAGATGAACATAGGTGATTTATATTGCACCTTCTAAAACTAATTGACTATAGAATATTACAGAAGGAACAAACTGTCTAGCCTATGAGTTAATATTTCATCAGATGTTTTACATTAATGGTGCCCAAACTGTCCTAATCTGCCAGAAACAAATAATAATAAAAAAAATCAGTCTAGCCAGTTATATATTAAAAAATTCCAGTTACAAATTGTGGGTATTGTTCTGCTGCCAAAAGTCCCATGGATTTCATCGGAAGAAAGCTCGGGTCCTGGAAAAGAGGTTTCCAGAGGTTCTATCAGACAAACAGTTGTGTTCAGGTGGAGTAAAGATGGTAGAATCTTCAAGACAATTTAATTTTACAATGAGTCATTCATACAGCTATCTTCCCAAATGTTGGCACAATGGAAACACTACAAGAAGATGTGAAGTAAATAGGGATCATAGACAAAGTGAGGCATGAAGGTTGGGAATTGTAAGAACTGGTAAGAAGCAATGACCCCAGATTTGGGAGGTGTAACACTGAGGGTGAGCGTGGCTATGTAGTTAGAACAGTAACCCATCCATAGAGGTGGCTAGAGTTGAGATGAGGCAAGGACATACGTGATTTTCATTTTGACTTGGGTTTAAGTGCGGGCTGGAAGTTAAAAACTATGGCAGGGCTGGCGGTTAGCTTTGGATTAGAGGGTGCTGAAATCTCACCAGCTGTCCCTCACAAGGTTTCTGCTCCTATGTGTGAAATCTCATGAGAACAACTATTCTTGAGCAGTCTCCTCAATCACCTGAATACAGGCTCCTTCCAGTTCCAGACCCAACCCGGAAAATAACTTTCGGGGCAGCTTCGGAAGCTGGAATTCAGATTTCAAACCATATGGCAGTCAAGGGGGTTCAGATCTGAAGGTCTGGTTGGGACACATCTCGTATGGTAAGCCAGGGCATGCACAGTCACAGCTGACTGGTCTACGCCTAAATCCTCGGCGGTGCTGAAATTCCTACTGGGCAGCTGGTAGGGTGACCAGATGTCCCGATTTTATAGGGACAATCCCGATTTTTGGGTCTTTTTCTTATATAGACTCCTATTACCCCCCACCCCCTGTCCCGATTTTTCACACTTGCTGTCTGGTCACCCTAGCAGCTGGTGACATCGTACACTGAGCGAAGACTCCTGAGACACAGGTAAGGACAATGCCATCCTCAATTCTGGATTCCCTTGCTTTAGTCACAACAGCAGTTGCTTAAATAAAGCTTTTATGTTTGTGAGACTAATTTAGACGGAAGCTGGAGGAGAAGCGTGGTAGCAACGACCTCTTAGAGCAGGGGCGGGCAAACGTTTTGGCCTGAGGGCCGCATCGGGTTTTGAAAATTGTATGGAGGGCCGGTTAGGGGAGGGCGTCGTGGTCCAGCCCCCACCCTCATCCGCCCCCCCCAGGACTCCTGCCCCATCCAACCCCCCCTGTTCCCTGGAGCCAGCCACGCCGTCACCACCGCACAGCACAGAGACCGGGTCAGGCCGGGCTCTGCAGCTGCGCTGCCCCAGGAGCTCACAGCCCCGCTGCCCAGAGCATTGCACTGAGGCTGTGGGGGAGGGGGAGCAGCAGGGGAGGGGCCAGGAGCTCAGGGGGCGGGCAGAAGGGTCCCGCGGGCCGCAGTTTGCCCATCTCTGTCTTAGAGAGAAAGCTGTGTTAATTAATGAATTAATGGCTAGCGCTGCAGAGTCCCTTTAAGAAAAATTAGTTTTGTTCTTATAATTAGTCTTTTGCTTGCTGGTCCTTTCATATGGATTTTGCCATTTGGCTCTGCATATTTTATTGGAATAAAACTGTGAGTTATTTAGAGAAATGGTCTGTTTGCTCTTTTAAGGAAAGAGCCCAAAGAGAGTTCAGAGTCTGCACATTTCAAATCAATTTCTCATCTATAACCGGGGGAACGTAGAAACAAACAAAAGGCTCCCTTTTATGATAGCAATTGAACAGAAACCACAAAGGGGAGGTTCTCATTTTTAAAGAAGGCTGTCTTCCTTTAAAATCCTAGTTACAGGCATAATTCTGTGTCCTACCTGCAACACCGCTGGAAATAAAGGGGCCATTTCAAGCTAGGATCAAACATGTCTTAAGATAATTGAAGTATTTGCCAATAACTTTTTTTTGGTTTAAACAATCTATTGGTTTTTAAATAAACATGAAGAAAAAAATACACCTGTAGCTGAGATTTTCTGAAGGAAACTTGGCTGATTCTTCCTATCCCTTGGAGCTGGGGCTCTCAGAAGAATCGGCTTATTTGGGAGACTTCCACCACTACCTGAAAACTGGTTCAGCGAATGGTGGGAACAGTGGCTTTTGGCCTTTCCTCTCCCAGTCTCTGGCAGAACCAGGAGGTGCAAATGCAGGTGTAGTCCTTGTGAGAGCGGCTGGCAAGGCCGTGAAATCTTGACTCTTTTTCTTTCTCCCAGGCTGAGCAGAGTTTGAACATAGCAGTGCTGCATTTTGCAGTGAGGAGCTGTTCCGTAAACACTGGGCCACCCAAACCCATGTTCTCCATTGCTCCACAATCAGTTTTTCCACTCAGTTGCAGTCTCTGTTGACAGTGGTGAGCTTTTGATGTTGTCTGAGACTTTTCCGGAGGACAATAAATGACAGTTAATAGCAGAGAAAGTGACGCCACAAGAACAATTTTTATCAGTTGGGCAAGACTTTGGGTTGAAGGGTAGGCAGAGTAGGGGCAGGGATTGGAACCAGGGTTTAAACACACAGCCTGAAACTGGGGTCTGGGCTGGGAGTCCAGTCCAAAAAGTTTGGCACTACTTAAACCTATCTTGGAGCTGCAGGACAGGACAGTCGGGGAGTAGCTGTACAGGCAGGCTATGGAAAGGGTCTCCTGTGTAGAGAGTGGGCAGACCAGGGAGAGCCCTCAAGCTCTATGTTTATGTGGAACACAGGCCTCAAATTTATTTGGAGTAAGTGGTCTCCAAGCACAAGTGGTGTGAAGGGGTTGTGATCACTCTACCAGGCCATGGGTTGGCTTAGAGGCCCAGGAGTGTCTCTGGAGAGTGAGGAGGACAGTGCTGCAGATCTCAGCCTTACCCTCGGAGGTCACTGATGGATTTCATCTTCCCAACTCACTTGTACTCCACTTGCATTGATCCTGATGGTTCAGACATTTCCCTTCAGCATTACATGACAGACTTGCCAGCTCTCGCAATTTTACGGCAAGTCTCCTCATATTTTGTGTTTTTCTGCCAGACCAAGGGGGCAGGGTAAGGGAGTGATTTCCAAAGCCGCGAGCCCTCCCCTGAGAGCACCCTTCACCATGTGGCGAGTGTATGGATTCTGATCACGGATGGAACTAGCAAATGCAGAGACACATGGGTTTTGGTAGAAATGTGGTCAGGTGGTCAGACCAAGATGTCAGGAGCCAGGACTTTTAGCTTCCAGCGCTGCCATTGATTCACTTTAAAAGTGTAAGCAAGTCATAGCCCCGCTCTGTGCCTCAGTTTCCCCAGCTGAAAAATGGGGATGTTTATAAAGCACTTTGACACCTTTGGGGGGGCTATTGTAACAGTAGAGCATATGGGTTAGCCCATGTTAGTGCAAGACATTTATTAATTGTAATAAAGATAATAAAACTTCACTGGACTTTTTCAAATACAAGATAACATTCAGTTCACTTTGGGTTCTGGATGAAGATTAATGTAACTCCTTTTATCTGAACTGGTTTTCTTCCCCCTAAAGTAACCTCTCGTCCTTCTGAAAAAAACGTTTGCTACATATGACGCTTCTTTGTATGACACTTTCTCAGTTACGTTGCAGATTTCATCTTGTCCTTTGGTCCTTTTCTATTTCTTTTTGTTCTGTGTTTGTGCAGCATCTAACACAATGGGGTCAAGGTCCAGGAGCTGGGCTCCTAGGCACTATGAGCATACAAATAAATAAATAATGTTAGATCCCAGAATAGACACTCTCATTCAGAATTAAAGTGGCCAAACTGAATTGAGGCCACTTTAATTCTGAATGAGCGACCACACATGGTTGTAATGTGGTTTTTAATTCATTTTACATTCACAGCTTTGGTGAATTCAGATTAATTTTCCTGAGAGTCCCCATGTAGACAAGGCCAAAGCTTGTTTCGCTGGAAATATCCGTCTGCTCATACCAACGCCACCTCTTGGAGCAGAATTGCTTCCTGCAGCTGCAGAAGAGTTGTCAGACTGAAAGAACAGAAGGACTCTTTGGAGCTGCTCGGAGAGGCAAATCAGTGGCATTTGCTTGGCACCTCTACTACATCATCAAACATACAGGTTCAGATTTTGAAAATCAAGATTTGGCGAAAAAGGTTGTTCGTTTGTATCTCTTTCACCTGAGCCTGTGTGTGCTTGTGCGGCCAGCTGTGGTATATAGTGTAGCCGACATACTCCACTGGTATTTGCATGTATGACAAACTCAAGCTGTGAAGCATTGTGTAGAACATCTCCCCTCCCCCAACACAACCATGCTCCGAGTGTATTGAATTAAACGAGGAAGTGCCATAAGTAAGGCAGTCTGCTGCTCCTCCCCTACAAGCTGCTGGCATATCTTGGTCTTCAGTACTTTCAAAGCACAGATAAAAAATGTATCCACTTCCCGTGCCCTAGAACAGACTAGGGGGTTAAAAGAAATCAACATGATGGCAGCTTATATATAACTAAATAAATACATAGACTTGAGTGCAGGGCATGGATGCACCTTCTTTCATTGAAGTACTAAATAAAGTATCGTTTCACAAGTTTTTCAGCCACAATGGCAGTTCTCAGAAAGCATGATCTTTATGTGACAGTGATGGACACAGCGACAGACAAACAGAAGTGATGGGGAAAGCATCTCACCTGGCACAACGAACCCAAGTTTCTCAAGTCCATGGGCAGGGGAATTGTTTAGTAAAACACTAATCTAGCCTTTCTTCTGAAACATTCCCCAGATCTGCTGACAGCAATGAATTCCCCTCCCCCCCGCCCCGAACTCTACTGTAGACAAGAATACAAGACGTTGTCAGCATTTTAACCACCATTGTCTCAACCTGCTTTGAACAGGTATGCAAAACATGGTTGTTAAAACACTTGCTGTTGGTCTGTGCTAGTGCTCTCACTATTGCTTTCACTATGGAGTTCCATCACCCTCACCAGAAGTGGGGCATATTTCAGTGCCCTAGAGTTACTAGGTACTGAATATAATATATCCGCTTCTCCAGTGAAGTAGTAGACCAGAAGTGCCATTGCTTATTGATCTCTTTGGATTATCGGAGAAGCAATTTTCAAAATTGGAACATACCACGTTAGACTATTGTGGTCAGTCCAGTAATCCTGTCCTGCCTTTTATCGTGCTTCCAATGGGGGCAAATGAAACCATAACAGTGCCTACCAACCTATGGAATTCACTGCCACAAAAGGAGATTGCGGAAATTATTGTGGCTGCAGATTAGAAAAGGATGAGGGATTTTATGACCCGAAATGTCATTCCCTGGTACGCAGCTAGGACGAGGGGCATCACATGTCCTGTGATTCCCAAAGCGGCCAAGACACACACTGGGGCACAACTGGCTCGACAGACTGCTTATCCTCCTCTGAAGCATCATGCACTGGCCACTGCTGGAGGAAGAAGTTCATGTGCAAATTAAGTGTGAGCATGTGTCTGCAAGGGTGACTCCCATCTGCATCTATCCCTCTGCCCTTTCCCAGTCATGCAGCCCCAGCAGACTGGCAGGCAGTCCTTCTGCCCCCCTTCAGTTCCCTCCACCTCACTCCTAACCAGCCCCTTCATCCCCCTGCTGCACTGGGGACCAGGTGGGAAACTTCCACTCCTCCACAAGCCTCCCAGTTGCCATGGAAACACTATCACGCGCTCCAATCCCAGCCCTCCCTAGCTCCTGAAAGGCTAAAGGGAGGGTGATTGAAAGGAGCCGGTGACGGCACAGATCTCGGGATAAACTGCCAGGCAGTGCAATCGCCCTCCCCGTGTCCTGTCTTGTCACCCCGCACAGCATAACCTCCCAAGCCCTGCAACCCGCCCCCCCCCACATATGCATTGCAATCCCCTATGCACCCCTAGTAGTGCAACCCCCATGTGCCCTGCAATCCCCTATGCACCCCTAGTAGTGCAACCCCCATGTGCCCTGCAATCCCCTTTGCACCCCTAGCAGTGCAACCCCCATGTGCCCTGCAATCCCCTTTGCACCCCTAGTACTGCAACCCCCCAGATGCGCTGCAATCCCCTACGTACCCCTAGTACTGCAAGCCCCAGATGCGCTGCAATCCCCTACGCAACCCCCTCTCCTACGCCTCCCTAACCACTGCACACCCATGCCCTACAAGGCACTGCATATCCGTGCCAATCCTCACGCCCCCCGCGCATTCGGTGTCCCCCCAGAGCAAGCCCCCCCGGCACACCCCGAGGCGGAGCGGCGCAGACCCTAACGCAGCTCGCCCCCGAGGCCGGGTGGGTGTCCGTGGGGGCGGCGGGGGGGTCCTGCTGCTAACGGGGTTCAGCATCCTCCGGCAGGGGGGAGGGGGCGAGTGACGTCAGCCGGGGCTGGCCCACGCGGACTTGGGACCCGCTGCCCGGGAGGCGGGCGGTGCAGAGCAGCCGGGGGAGCGCGCGGGCTGCACCGAGACCCTCCGCCCCTGCCGCCTGCCCCGGCAACTCCGCGGCCCTGCGAGCCCCGCCCGGCGAGCCCGCCCCCCATGGGCTAGGCACCTGGCGAGCCTGTCCGCCGGCCGGCAGCGCCGGGCTCCCACGAGCCGGAGACGCGGCTCAGGTGCACATGGGGCTGGCTGGTGCCTGGCGGGGGAAGCGCGGGGCTCCGGCGCCTCGCAGAGCGACCTGACGGGAGCGGGACACCCCGGGCAGGAGAGCTCTGCCCCCGTCTCTCCGGCCCGCCCTCCCCCATGTGGGGCTCCGGCTAGACACCGCCCCGGTCTCTGCTCCCCTCTGCTGCCCGCGGGCAGGAGCCCGGGGTGCGCATCACCCGCGCGGGGCTCGCCAGCGAGTCCGCCTGCCCCGCTTTGTTTCCCTCCCAGCCGGCCCCGAGCCCCGCGCCGTGTGAATCTCTGCAGCAGGGATGTCTCGGTACCCAGCCGCTGCCACGCGTCCAGCCCGCTGACATGGAGTACTCCGCTCTGTAGCCTACCTTGCAAGCCAGGCAAAGAGAGCGCAGGAAGAAGCCACCGAAAACAACCCTCTTTTTGAACCTGTTGTGTAACTGTGGGGCGGCACGAATGGCTGGGGAGATGAAGATCTGATCCTAAAATATTTGAAACGTGACAATGTGGATAAAACAGCTTTTAGCAATCAGGTAAGAGGCGCGAGGGCACTTCCCCCCCCCCCCCCCCCCGTTGATTTTTGATTCTCATGAGTTTGTGTAGCTGGGTTCCTGGGATCGCATTTTTAGACATTTTTTCCCGTAGTTGGCGTGGATGGTACAAGATGAAATGACCTTTTGCTTCCTCCGTTTAGTTTTCGCCAGGCTAACGTCTGTAGGGCACTTTCTCTTGCAGAGTGCTGGTGAATCCATACATTGTAGAGAAATCGGTTTAGTTAAGGATTAGACCTGACACTGCCAACCATGGTCAGTAGTTACTTTTCAGCCGAAGTGTTGATCTGATTTGCCCCATCCTTGGAACTTTAGTAGGACCAGATTCCGATATTGGGCTAGTGAGGATGAAAATGCAATGGTATGTGGAATCAGTGTATTTCAAACTATGCATCCATGTCCTTATATAGTTCTATATAGGCGCAGTCCACGCACCAAGAAAATACCTTCTCCAAGCACATTGAGGATGTCTTTACAAAAGTATGCATATACACAGATATATAAAAACATTGCACAGAGGTTTTATCAACATGCTGATGGCTGCAGTGATGCTGACTGAAAAACTGCACTTGTTTAATGCGTGTGTCTATATAACTATCTGTTTGTAAATAACCATGTATATACATACACATGTGAATATACTGCATAGGTTGTACAAATGTGTGTGCAACAGTCTGTACGTACACATGGAAGCATTTACACAGACATCTTTGTTTGATATATTTTTGTATTTGTATGTTTAATTAGAAGGAAACAGCGGATGAATAGAGCTGTATAATAAAATAACACTAGCATTTAAGTATCTCCCTGTTCATCATCTTTTAAGAAGGGAAGAAGAAAACAATTCTTTCTCTTGCCTCTAAAGTGATACGTTGAAATAAATCATTGGGATTCAGATATTAATCTGATAAAAGGATTTCTGCATATAGGTATGCAGTATTGACACACATATATAAATTATAAGTGCTGATGAACATCAGACATGCTAAGGATAAGTGGTACCAGCTGTATTGAAGGTTTAACTTCTGTGTGCAAGTATTTGTGTTCCTTGGAGAGTGAACGTTTTGATACTCTCTGTAGAGTGATGGGGGGAAATGGTGAAAGCAAATGTGTTTTTCTTATGTCTCTCCACTGGGATGCACTAGACTCTTGCTTTGGACAGAGAAAGAAAGGAAAAGGAACCAGATTTTATGAGCAAGCTCCCACCTCCGCTAAAATCTTTCCAAATCCAGTGAATGATGATAGAGATTCATTGCAAAGCTATGTGACTCAATAGTCTGTTTTGGGGGTTGTGTGTGTGTGTGTGTGTGTGCATTAACCATTATTCTCAGACTGATATATGTATTAGTCTGAGAGTAATGGTTAATAGCACACTCTTTATAATGCAGAAGTAAAGTCCTAATCTTGTAAAATACTCCAGGAAGTTTCTATGTAAGAGTAGACATAGTTGGTTTATTGTACCAAGATAGTATCAACCTGATGTAGGATTATGTGGGAGTTTTCCTGTCACTATGGAAGGACATAAGGTGCAGTGTTGCAGTGAACATTCCAATGAGCATATTTGGTAACATTTTGCAAATCTGTTTCACTGAACTGTACTAAATAAAGGCCGTTTCACACAGATTGTGCTTTCGCAAAGGAGAAAAAAAGCAGCTATGATGGGCCTTTTAAAGAGTTAAATAATGAACTTGCTGAGGTTGGGTATTGAGTTGAGTGTGAATCCAGACGGCTTGTCTACTTTCAGAGAAGTACTCATACAGACGCTAGCTAGTCTTCGTTCCAGACAAAATGGAAATGCTCATTCATTCTGACTGATCCCCTATCAAATTTAGTGTCTAATTTGCTCAGTGCTTTGCCTTCTGCCTCTTGTTTTCTATGAACTCCCGAAGCAGTAATCAGAAAACTCGCAATGCTTCCAGGTGCTTCTTTAGTACAGTGCAAGGTATCATGTGATTACTGCTGGTAGGAAAGGAGGTAAGTAGACAGACAGATAGACAGATGGGTGCAAGTTTTAGATTAATCAAGAACTACAATTCAAGGGGAACAGAATCTAAGTGTTATATAACACATTTCTATTACTGCTGCAAAGTCATCTGGCTGAAGTCTTGTTCTTACTATGATGCTGCATATAGGAAGCAAAAGCATAATTCTTTCGGCTGATGTTTGAATAATTAAAAGAATCATTATTTTTCTTTACTTTCATTGTGTTTTAGTGGGGTTAAATGTAAAGTGGCAATATAGAAAAAATGACCAGTGAAGAATACTACGTTGCTCTATGATTCCCAGCAAGACATGCCTAAGTGAAATTAAAGAGGATTGTACTATGATTTTGGTCAAATGGGTAAGGTAGAGTTTAAGTCACGAAAATAAGCTGTGACTGCTGTTTGGAAGAACGTTATTCATGTGAATGTTTTTATTTTCCTGGTGGGACAGTCATATAGCCTCTTCCAGGCTCTTGCTGTAGGGAGCTGTGGGTCCAAGTGTCTGCTGGACAGACTTCTCTGCTCATTCCAGCTTGCTCCCCTTTGCATGATGGTTTGCTTTGCTGTATAGCACCAGTACAAACTACTTATAAAATTGTGCTATGCAGCTGTCACCCTGCAATTGAAAACTGGGGGAGGAGGGCTGTGAGGCTGCTGAAATGGACAGGTTGAGATGAAGGTAGTGAACCATCCTAACCTAGCAGGGGCATTGATAACATGAGACAAGAGGTCTTTTCCATCACTTAGTCATTGTGTGTCTGCAGCACAGACCTGGTCTCATTAGGAACGGGGCTTTTTTTGTTGATGGTGAGCCTTGAGAGGCCAACAAAGTAGGCAGTGTGGACTGAATTTTGAGGGAGCTGTGTTTAGGATATCAGAGACCTTAAACATCTGATCCAAAGCCCTTTGAAGCTAATGGGGGCTTTCCCACTGACTTCACTGGGTTTGGGACCAGGCCCTAAGAGACAGAACTGTCCATTGACTTTTAATCAAGCTCTCGCTTAAGCTCTGGAGTATGGAGAGGTTTTATTGTTTATTTTTATATATTTGATATGATTTTCCCTGAGCTCTATTTCTTACTGTGAGGTTAATATATACACAGCCACCCCCTATATCTGGAGTGGTGACAGCCACGTGATTAATTCAAGAGCCAGGTGCCCAATAAATGTATCATGCACCTTTGACCGCATCCCCTGCCCTCTGCCCACAAGTCAGTCTTCCTGCACCTATTGTAACATCCCAGCCCTTCAAGCATCTTCAGGCTGTCACAATCAATCAGTGAGGGAGATGCTGTTTAGCAGCAAGGATGAGGTCTTTAATGTGTCTGTGGTATGCAAATTGTGTCCACAATGACCCTATGGAATTACTGCTAGGTCAAATATGAAAGATATTTTTCATTGCTTCTCCCAACTTGAATTGACTAGAAGGTGAAGGCAAAAGTGAAGTAGGCAGGGTTGTGGTGTCAGGCTGGAATTTGCAGAAGACAATACTCATGGAAACATCGCAGACCTCTGCTCTTCAGTGGTTAAGCCTTAAACTGTCAACAGGAAAGCCCTGGCTATCACTTCCCTCTCCTGATCACTTTAGGGATTCCTTTGTTATTCCTCTGGAGTCCCACACACATTTCCATCTCCTTGGAACTGTAGTTCCTGCTTGGCCTTATCAGCTTTCTCTCTCTGCCTCTGTTTTATTTTTAATAAGAGATAACAAGTAACTTTACTCCTAACCTTTTCTGCTGCTGTAGCCTTTCTCACCAGCTTCCGCTTCAACTCTAATTATGTTCTGGCTTTATTTCTGACCTTTCCCCTGTAATTTTTCTCATTTTCCTTGAAGAGCCACTAGGGAAGCAACATCAAAAAAAGCAAAAGACCCTTCCAGCTCCCAGCTCACCCCAGCACCTTCTCCCCCTCTAGGCCCCGATGACTGAGAGGGATGTTTCTCTGGTCCCCCCAATAAACTGATTTCTCCTGCTCCAACGGCAAAGCTGCAGAGTCTGCAGCAGCAGTTGACAGCTTGGAGACCAGTTGTGCTCCTAAAGCAAGTAGGAACAAGACTAACTCCTAGACTTTTAACTCTAGTTTATCTTCGGTTCTAGCTTCTCCATTTTTTAAAATGGGAACTTTCCACTTCCAAAATTCTTCTGGGCAGAGAGAGTGAGTGATCCTCAAGAGACCCAACCTCTTTTAACAATTTTCTAATTTCCCCCCAGCCACCAAGAACTTCCATTATTAGTTGTTATCCTGACCAGCTCTGCAACTACCCTGATCCATCCCATCCCATTCAGAGACATGATCTATAGTGCCATGTCCAGAAATGAGATTGTCCTATGGTAAATTGGACTGCAGCTATGTATGTATAAACCCAACAAAATTGGGGTGTCACATATTAGCTCTTTTTTTCTTTTAGCTGTAGCTGTGAACGTTCCTTCTTTGGGTGGAAATTGGATATTTTAAACAGTATTGCATAGTCTTCACAGCATTTGCAGATCAAAACCTATTGGTGGTATAAATAAATATGTTGCCTGCAGTTTCCCTTTGGTTACGTAAAACAAGTCCCTAAAAGCATATCCCCCGGCATATTTGTGTTGAGATAACTTTATGGGCACTATAGTTAGTGCTGAAACAAAAAGTTAATGTGCATGTCTCACATCAAGTTCACATAGATTCAGCCAGCCATCGAAGATGTGAACCTTGCATCCTCCGTGCTAGTGCGAATACCAAATAGTGGGAGTTAATGGTTTCCACTAAAGAGGTTTTCACTTCTAGTAAATCCATGCTGTGTCTAAGTCCCAGCAAGCTGTTGCTGGATGAATTGATTGCCACAGAAATTCATCTAGTGTCAGCGACTATGATAGTTATCAGCTACAATAATACTTGAATAAACTGCACTTTTATGCAGCAGTTCATACCTTGTAACAGGCAGCAATTTCACAGATGAGAAAAAGGGAGATGTGCTGATATTAACACCCCTCTTCCTGATGGTATGAATAATTGTTGTAATAATATTGGAATCATCACAGTATTGCCTTTTATTGTGTGTATTCAACAGAGTGATAGCTGGGAAGCTGGCTGAGTCACTGAGCAGGAACCTCACCCTGCAGATGCTTTGGAGGCTTTAATTCAGTTCCCTGGGCTGAGAGCGCCTAGGAGCTTCATAGAGATTGTACCTCGTGTTCTCCGGGGAGGGGTCCAGCTTGCATTTCTCTCCTATGCGCGAACCATGGAGCAGCAGTGATTTCTGCATTAGACATGCCCGAGTGCTGTCCTAAAAGGCTGGCCCTAGGAAGGCTACTTGCCAGTCCAACGTTCGCTCACACAATAACCCACTGATTCCTAGATTTCCCCAAGTCGTCTTTTGGAAGTGTGCACGGTAGCTCATCCGTATCCGTCCAAATGATACCTTGGATTGTTGTATGGATAAATGCGATGTTAGAATGATCAACTGGCTGCCCATCTGCTCCAGGCTTTTGAACAGTACTGCTTCAGTTTGCCTTATATAACAGTCATATGTTTAAATTAAGTCATTGCTAAATTTTCTTCAAAGGGTAACGTGCAAGCGGAGTCTAAACGACTGTGAAGATTAGCTCGGAAAGCCGACTGTATGCCGGATCTCAATGTTTCTGTTTGAAGTCTGGCCCAAGAGGCCTCATTGTTACCCAGTGCCGTTTATGTATGTATACAAGCAGCGGAGAGACATGAGCCGAGCTGCCTCACTCAGCAGCTTTATAGGATATATGTGGCCGCTCTGGGCATGTCTGAGATTCATTATGAAAATATGCTTACACCTTTAAACATAGCTAATAGGAGACTGACTAGGAGGAAATATTAAGGGAATTAAATATGCACAGCCTGGAAGAATGGAAGACACGGTTCTAGTGTGCAGATACCATACAGAACGGAGGAAAGCATTACTGTAATTAGTTAGGAGTGATGATAAACGGTTTACAGTAAAGCAAGACCAGTCCAGTTTGGATACTATAAAAAGAACCCCTTCTGCCTCCCCCTTCTCCACAAAACAAACAGTCTTGCCCAGGACCAACCAGGGAATGGATCCACGATGTAAGATAGGTGGTGAAATTCAGACTCCTCAATATCTCCAAGTCCCAGCTTGGCAAGCACCTCTTGGGTTCTTAAACTGGGTGCTACCACTCCAAAGGGCCGCTCAGAGGGGGAGGGATAGCTCAGTGGTTTGAGCATTGGCCTGCCAAACCCAGGGTTGTGAGTTCAATCCTTGAGGGGGCCACTTAGGGATCTGGGGCAAAAATCAGTACTTGGTCCTGCTAGTGAAGGCAGGGGGCTGGACTCAATGACCTTTCAAGGTTCCTTCCAGTTCTAGGAGATGGGATATCTCCATTTATTTATTTAGAAGCCTAGCGAAAATGAGGTGGGAATGGATGAGGAAGGCTTTTTCTTGATTTTCCTTTGGACTTGCCAAAGATGGGACCTGGCTCTAAATGTCCAATACTGCCCGCTAAATAGTCCCAGAGATGAACATCTCCCATTTTATGCATGGTGACACTGAGGCACAGAGAGATCATGGCCAAGATTTTCAAAAGTGACCAGTGGTTTTGGGTGCCCAACGAGGCCTGATCTGTCTGAAAGTCCTGAGCACCTGGCTACTGCACTGAAGTCACTTGGAAATAGAACAAGTGTTTACCAGTTATAAATAGCTATAAGACGAACCTCTGAACCCAACTGTCCCTTTAAAGAAAAAGTCAGAAAAGCAATGCATATTTCTTTTGACTCTCATTTTATTTTGACCTCTGCTATAGAGCTTGCTGGTTAGAACTGACATCATTTCTTATGATAGGGATGCACTTAATTTAATTTCGCTCTGAACAATGTTGATGGAATTTGGACTGCTGAGAGGTTTAAACTCAATCTCTGTTGCCTGAACTTAACTGTGGGAGATTTACCCACCTTTATCCTTCAACATTAATTTTAGTTTTAGGGGGATTCTTTCTGAATTGATATTTTGCCTGGCATTGAATCTCTACTACTTTCCAGCTTTTATCAATTTCTTCTCTGGTCTCAGCATCTGCACTAGTCAATTCTGCATTAAAACCTGCCTCCCAGCATTTTCTTGGAATGGCTTTAAGCTGGTTAGTACATATCTATTAAGAGATACGTGCTTAGGATTTTACAGTGCCACCCATCACCATAGTGTCTAAGATAGATAGATCATTAACTAAAAAATAATAGAAATTCTTCTTCCTGCAGCATATATTCAATAATTCTGGGAAGTATTTTAATTAAATAATACAGGGAAACAGCTGTGTGGTTTTAGTATTACAGACCCTCTAAGAATGAACTGTTTTCAAGCAGACCCTTGACTGTTCAGCTCTGACCCAACAACATAAACGTCTCAGTTTCTCTAAGGTGCACAAGACTATTAGGAAGCAGATCCTTTTTGATGAGGTTTACTAGGTAAATGAGTGAAAATGAGTGATATGGAAGAAAACACAATTTCTATTAGCAGCGTTGGTTGCCGTTACACAAGGGAGCACACAGACATTTCTGAAATAAACACAGTGTCAAACCAAGGTGCATGGTACCCTTTAAAGAAAAGGTCTCTCTTGGCTTTCTTTCTCCTGAAGGGGATTACCCGTTGGCATTCCTTGGCTCAGAGCTTCTCTGGCCTAACAGGTTCCACATTACTGGGAATGAAGAAAACACGGAAGGCAGGTATCAGTGGGTGACTCAGGGTATAAAATGGGATTGAATATTGAGCAGTGAAGAATCATGCTATTTAATTTAATCTCATCTGTCTCTCAAGGTGTTTCTGACGTACCCAGTCACCATAGTATTTGGGCACAGGGGCTCACATGGCACAGGGTTGAACTTGCTAACTACAAAGTAAGAAAGAAATTTTCCCTCAGCTCATATTGGTGAGGAGCTTGAGGTCTTTGTCAGCTTCCCCTTGAACACTGAGCAAGGAGTAAAGATGGAGGGGGCTTAGGAGCATAAAGTCTCGGTCCCTACTAGCAAAACTTTGGGACCTTCCTTACAGACTCCTTCTTCCATTACTCCTTCCATGGACTCTTGTCACCTCATGCTTCAGGTTTACACCAGCCTCTGGCTATTAGGCGTTAGTATGATTATCTCACATCTGCCTAATGCGGCGTTTCTTGCCCCTTATTCTGAAGCATACGGTACCGGCCACTGTCAGAGACAGGACTAGATGAACCTATTTCTTCCCCTCAACTCCTTAGTTTTATTCCTAAATTAAACCTCCCAGTTCCCCCCCAGAAGCAACCAGCTGGGTCCAGCACCGACATCTGCTACCCAGCCTCAATGTTCTGACTGTTCCCCCTTCTAACTCCAGGGAACCTGGTCTCCAGAAAACACCTTGGGAATGTCCCTTAATATTCCAAATAATAGACATCCTGCAATTTCAGGGGAGCCTCAGTGCTTCCATTCTTCTCTTTCAAAGATTATTTAAAGAGAAACCTTGGTCCCTAAGGAGAGCATGATCTGTCAATGCAGTGTGTCATACACATTAACGTTCATCTGAGCAGCAGCACCTGGAGGTCTGGAGAGTCACCTGAACCAAGCAGTAAGAAAAATCTTTTCTTCAAGGTTTTGAAGACTAATATTTCATCTGGAAGGCCCCTTTCCAAGGAGAACATTTCAGACCTAACAGGATGGATCAGTAGATAGTGATTGGTTTGTCTGTGATTTCCCTGTGGATTTTAATGATCTCAGGTGTTGGCTCAGGCTAAGTACTTGGTGAATTTGTAATGCTAGTTACAAGTTTCAGGGTGTGTGATAACTATAAGGGGCAGAGAGCATATGGCAAAAGGGAGTTTAAGTTCCTTGCCCAGCCAGCCCTTTCAGTCTCCTGATGTCCAAAGCTGGGATGAAGACATCAGAGGAGAACCCCAAATGCAGGGGAATTAGGAGGAGATGGAGATTAATTTCCTTAACATTTCCTTCTATCTGTGCTCAATGATGCAGCATTTCTGATGCCAAGCAACAACAATAAGAGGGAGAGAAACCAGGCTTGCTAGAGATGGATGCACCATTGTGCCTGAAATAAGCATGATCCCAGGCAGTGGAGACATTGAAAAGAAATAGAGGCAGCTAGAATAGAGATAATGGCCTCTGCCGGAGTGATGCCTCAAATCTTATCATTGCTGCTACAGCTCAAGTGGTGAGAAGGGGAAGAGACAGCCTGTGACATCAGGGTTCAGCTGCATTAAGACAACACTGTTTCTCAGCACAGGGTCACCCTCCCAGCCCAGCATATAGCCAGAGAGAAATACTTCTGAGCTTGCTTCTCTTATAACTTGTGCAGATAGCATATTCCACTCCAGCTGAGCCCAGCCCCACCCTCCCCACCTAGGCTGGGCTCTCTGACAATCAATGAAGAGAGGGCAAATACCTGAGTTAGATCTGCTGTTCAGGCCAGCTGCTGAAGGGGTCTATACACCAGGGGTATAGACTCCTTCTCTCATCTACAGGGGTTTAAACTGGACCTACTCCATTGATTTTTCTGGATTTACTCTGGTGTATCGGAGCAGAATCTGGCCCCTGTTACTCCCTCTCCTTCCATTGCCCATGGCAGTTATATTATTTTTTTATTTTAAGTTGTTTTGTGAATTCTAGGGCTGGTGGAAGGTGTGGAGTCACCAGGGTACAGGCAAGACTATACACCCTGCCCTGCTGTGCCTCTGACCGTGTCTGGAGAACCCCCCTGTAGGGGTCAGAATGGAGCTCAGTTTGCACGGCCCTTTCTGCCCTTGGCTCTCGGCTCAGACTGACAGCTGGGTTCCCAGTTTTGATTCTGTTTTTGGTGCTGTTGGGATCCAGGGGGAGGCAATATCTTTTATTGGACCAACTTCTGTTGGGGAGAGAGACAAGCTTTTGAGCTGCACGGAAAGCTTGTCCCTCTCACCCCACAGAAGTTGGTCCAATAAAAGATATTGCCTGTCCCACCATGTCTCCCTAATAGCCTGGGACCGACATGGCTGCAACTACACTGCATGGGACCCAGCAGTTATTTTGTGTGGATACTTGAACATCTATTGATCTCATGTATTTAGCTGGCTCCCATCACTGCAGTGTCGGAGTGCCTTGCAGTCTAATGTATTTATTCTCACACCACCACTGTGAAGCAGGGCAGTGTTATTGTCCCCATTTTACAGATGGGGAACTGAGGCACAGAGAGACCAAGGCCCTAATCCGCAAAGGTATTTAGGCTCCTGACTTTCATTCAAATCAGTGGAGGTTTGACACCTAAATATCTTTGAGGATCAGGGTCTAAATGACTTGCTCAAGGGCCCATAGGAAATTAGAATAGCAGGAAATTGTACCCAGGTGTCTGAAGTCCCAGATTATGCTCCTAATGACTGGACTATCTTTCCTCTCTAATAATTGACAATAGCTGCTGGCTTGTACTGAATTGAAGTTAGAGGATAAAAGCTACCGTGTCCGTTTGCTGATCTCCCTGAGCAATGCAGCACCCACCCCCTCTTTGCTAGTTATCATGAAGACATTAAACTTAGCTAAAAAAAACCCACCACCACCCCAACTCTCTCTGGGCATAAAGCATTTGACATTGTTCCTAGAAATGTTCATTTTCAACTTTAATCTGAAAAGTGCCATCTCTGAAGAATTGTGGCTTATAAATACAAAGGGAGGAATTATATTTGAAGTCAACTAACGTGATTTTTTTTAAAAAAAAACATGCTCTGAAGGTCTTTCTCACAAGCTGTAATTTTATGGAAATGTTATTGCATCGGCAATTGCATTGTATTCTTTCTTATAATAGCTGCTGGTACCTAATAAATTCTGATGAGTAATACCACCAACAATCATAAATACAGTGCTCTTTTCACATGATACAGCATGTGAATTTGTGCTTGCTGCTGTAGGATATAAATGCCATTTCTTAGTGTTTCCTCTTGTTCTGAGCCCTTGCCTGCAAGTATCACAAAATGTTTCTGTATTTCTGTAATGAAGAAGGAGGCTCTGTACACATCCAGCAAGAGAAGTGTGGTGCACAGGCAGAAAAGGGGTATGGACTGAATTTACCTCTGAGCATGTTTTTAACTGCCCACAGTACAAAATGCTGTCAGTGCAATGGATGTATCGAGGCTGGGCAGCAGGGCCAAACACTGAAATGTTTCTCAGCCTTTAATCTAGTGAAATCCCTATTGAACTCCAAGGGAGTTTTGCCTGAGTAATGGCTCTGTAAAAACTGATTTAAAAAGCTCAGAATCTGGCCCTGTCTGTCAGCAGTAAAGAGCCTCTTGCAAAAGGAATAAGGTTTGTGCTGGCATGGTGTGTGTGAGCCTGTGTTCGTGAGCTGAAGGACCGAGTGAACGTTTGTGAGTGTGCCTCAGTCAGGCAGAAATGAGCGCACGAGGGAGCTTGTGCAGATGTAGCTGTGTGTGTGACAGAGGGCGTGTGTGGAGTGAGTGAGAAAGGAAGGAAGATGGGTTGTGTATGTGTATGTGTGTGAGAGAGAGAGTGGAGGGCTGAGTATGTTTGAGACACTGTAAGTAAGAGGGGAACTGAGGGTTTGATCCTACACATTGAAGTCAGCGGTGCAACTCCCAGACTGGGCAGTTTTAGGCCCTGAGTGAGAATTGGAATGTATAAAGCTTTAATGGTATAAAATCCAAGACATGTGTCCCAGAACTTAAATGCAGCCACTTTCTAGTCTTTTTATTGTACTCAAATAAAAACATGGTTTTATGGAATTTAACCACAATCTCTCGGCAATCATTCACTCCCATCTATAGGGCACTTTAGCAAAACATACATTTCTACAGCAGCAGCAGGTTTTAAGAAGCACATTGCTATGATAAACTCTTAAGCATTGGTTTATAGCTCTATAAATAAGAGATGTGAATGGCAGGTTAACTGAGTAACTATATTAGAAACTGTGGCACTCAAGAGTTACAAGGACTGGTTGATCACCCTTCAGGAAGCAAGACATGTCTGGGTAGCTTAAGAGCAAATAGTCAGACCTGTATGTTTTGCCATTTTAATGTCTATTATTTAGGATAAGTGCCAGAGCTTGGACTAGAGCTCACAACTCCTAGCTTTGTACTTAGGCCCCTAGACTTGACCCTGCATGCTGTAGAAGGCTTAGTGCACCAGGTGTTAAGGTATTGGCAATGTCACCTTTTCCAGGTGTAATGTTTGCCTCCCTATAATTAGTTCCCTAAAATGACACAAGACCTTGTGTTATGATGTCACCTCCTCCTTCCCCTCAAACAAGGCTTTAAATAATGGAGTGTTAATTAATGCTAAATTGACATAGATTAGAACAGCCACTTCAGTACCCAATGAAACTGCAGTGATTAATGCCATGGAAGCAAACAGGAAATGAATGAATAATCATTTCCTGCTTTTTCAGCAGTGTGATCAGACATCTACATCTGCCTCTGCCCCTTTGGAATCACTTTCACTTGACCAGTTGAGATGCCCCATTGTGAATCTCTGAAGAGCACGTGTGTGTCACTTACCCTGTGCTAAACCTCCTGTGTTTTTAATAAACTTTTTCTCTGCTTGGAACTTCACATGTTGGAATTTTTGATTTTAAAAAAGCTGCATCTCCAAAAGGAATAAGCTCATTTTGCTACAAGCAGTTGACATTTAATAGGTTTTCTCATGAATGAATGGGGGGATGCTTTACATGCCTTATTGTTCCTTGACTTTTTAAGAGGCTCTGTACTTCTCTTTAGCACGGAACTTCTAGGAAGTGAAAAATGCAAAACTTATTCTGGGTTCCAGTCAAAGTGACACATTCTCTGCCAAAATTAATTTTGATAGTTTTGATGCAACGGAACGGAAACATTTGTTATGGGCTTTACCTTGAGGCTAGGCAGCATAAATAGCTTTTAAGAGGAAAGGATTAAATTCATTATACTTTCCTTTCATCCTTCTCTGAACTGAAAAGGTCCAGGCCCCTAAGCATTGCAAACCTGCTGTCACGTGGACACGGCACTGGTCTCTCAGATCACACATGCCCTGGTGCTCCCAGCTGGACCTTCATTGTTTGCAGGTGCAAACAATTGTGGGGACAAGCTTGCTCCCATGCGTATTGTTGGGTCTTTTGCAAAGATAAGTTCTGTTCCCATCAAGAGTTGAGTTTACCCTATTCTCTGTGAAAGCATCGCATAGTGATGGTGAAGTACAGAAGACTGGACCAAGGGTTCTTGTATTTTAGAGGGGGCAGGGATTGACTCATTACTAGTTTCACGTTGGCCTGCGAGGCTCCAGTGAATCCCCTATTCTCTTTTTTCCCAGGGAAAATAAGAGGGGACGGCCATAATGCAAGATGAGGTTATCGCTTTTTAGGTATCAGAAATTGCAGTATGATATAGATTAGCGATTTAGAGATGGAAGGGACCTATTAGATTATTTAGTCCATTCTCCCATAATGGTAGCACAGGATGATGTGTCCATGTAGGCAAAATCAGGTTGAGAAGATTCAACCATCCATTTTCACTGAAACTATTTGTTCAGGAGGAGTCTCTATTGGTTACTCAACTCATGGGGGTAGCCCCTTCTGGCCAAGTATTGCCAAGGGCGCATTGCCCTGTAAAACTTGCTCCAAACATATACAGTCAAAATAAAAGTGCATGTGTGGGGAGGATATTTTAGGCTCCTGCTCATAGTTCACGTGAAGTCTGTCACCAGAGCCCAGTCAAGGGGTCTAATTCTCCTCTCACATCAGTGTAAATTAGAAGTAACTGTTGAAGTCAATGGAGTTAAAGTGGTGTAAGATGGGTGCATTTGGAGTATTCTTGGGGGAAGAACCTATGACAGAACACAGCTTGTGTTGCATGCACAAGCCAATGGTGCGAGGGGTGAGCCCTTAAGAACAGCACCTTCACTGCTGCCTTCACTTTCTGAAATCAAGAGCCAGATGGCTATTAAAGTCACTGTGACACCAGCGTGAATGCCTAGAACTAATGTGTGCAATGTGTCCCTGTGGTGCAATGTGTGCAATCTGTCCCCCTGGTGCAGTGTGTCCCTGTGGTGCAATGTGTGCGATGTGTCCCTGTGGTGTGATGTGTCCCTGTGGTGCGATGTGTGCAATGTGTCCCTGTGGTGTGTCCCTTTGGTGCGATGTGTCCCCGTGGGGCAGTGTGTCCCCGTGGTGTGCTGTGTGCAGTGTGTCCCCATGGTGCAATGTGTCCCCGTAGTGCAGTGTGTCCCTGTGGTGCAGTGCGAGCGATGTGTCCCCGTGGTGCAGTGTGTGCAATGTATCCCCATGGGTGGGGGGAGAAAATGTAAAGGTGTTTCCGGCACAGCAATGTGAAGCAATGGAAGGCAAGGAATGGTGGCCTGCAAGTCTACCCTTTCCTAAGGAAATGCCTACAAGAAGCTGAGGTCAGGCTGCATCTGTGGCTTGAGGAGATTAAGCAATAACAAGATTGAATAAACTGTAAAGCTTGAAATAAAGCAACGAGGAAGGAGAAACCCCTCATCATCATCACCAGTCTGCCGGGTTGAGACCCTGGACTTTCCTTTGCAGAGAATTATTTGAAAGGTTTTATATGTCTTGCAAAAGTCTTTTTCTTTTTTTAAACAAATTGCAACTCAATCTAATATCTGACTAGCAATTAGACTTGACAGCATCTGTGCCCACAAACATGCTCCTTACAAAAAATAATGCCTCTGATGATTCACATTCACCTTTATCCTGCAGAAGTTCACCCCTGCTGTTACTGTAACCATTATTGCCTTAGTCAAAAGTCTGCATGCTGCCAAGATGTAGCTGTGATCTTCTTCTCTGTGTGTACTAAGATGGCCGTGGCAAAGAGAATTTCTATTCTCCACAAAAAGGAAAAAAAGAAGAAGAAAAAGAACTTGCTTTACACTAAAGGAATGTTGTGGACCTCTGTGTGAAGAGGTCAGAGCCATTCTCCTGGGGATTGCTCTTGGTGTCTTAGACGTTTTGTTTTTCTCCATCTTTTTAGCTTGTTTTCATTTTCTATTTCATAGAACCGAGCTATAAAAGTCTTCCAGAAGCAAGCCACAATCAGCAGTCAGCAGTTTCAGCAGTCTTCAAAGATGTGTGTTTTTTTTAATTGAAACTTGTGCTTTTAGGGATGAGAGCAACACTAGAGCAGAAACTGGAACAGACAAGGACCTCCCTGGCACAGCAGAATGGGCTGACGTGAGACTTTCCAGGGTTCTCAACATCGGTCGTTATAGCTGTGTAATGTTATTTTGAAAACCTGGATGCTGGCAAAGTGGTTAAGCCCCATGCTTACCCATAGCACTGTATAAATAATAAACAATTAGCAAACAGTTCAGCTATTGCCCTGTTCCTGCTGCCTCTTGTTCTACTCAGAGTAAATGAACCACGTTTCTTCTGCTAGATACAAACTCAGTACAGAAGAGACTGTCTTTGCCCCATGTTTGTACAGCACTCAGCACGATACGGCCTTGATCTATGCTTAGGTACTACTGCGATACAGATAATAATAGTAATTATTATATTCTACCCTTGGTTTTGTAGCCATATCTTTGTATCCATAGCCTTGTTGCACCAGGGCAGACATGTTTGAAGTCAGTGGCGTGACTATGTCTGAATCTCTCTCACTCTTTTTCAGCACCTAAACGGAACCTTGCTTGTTCTAGCTCAGAAAGCCTGCCTAATTTCTCTGGTGCATGATTGATTTGTCCTTTTAATGCGAGAAGTGTCCAGGAAATGAGGCAGGGCTCTTTAATAAGAAAAAAATGACTTGGATGAAGATGCAGCAACTGGAGTTGAGAGGCCATGGATTTTTGAAGGCAAGAGACCTGTTCTGGAAGGTTTGCTAAAGTCTCCAATTACATCATTTTCATGCACAGTTTCTGTTTGGTTTCATCTAAAAGGGAAACTTCTTTGACTTCCTGTAGACAAAATTGAAGGGGCCGGGTCCTCTCTCACTTGAACTGGTCTTAAACCCATGTAATTCCATTGAATTCAGTGGAATTACTCCTGATTTACACTGGTGAAGGTAAGAGGAAAACCGAGGCCCCATGTATTTTAAGGCCCAACCCTGCAAACACAACTGAATGTAGTGCTTACTTCTGAGAGTAACTGAGCACACTGGTAAGCACTACTCTCAGTGCTAAGTATTTGCTGGATTGAATAGCGTCTCACTCAGACCTGGACATCACCAGCTGTGGCAGCTACAATGACATATAATGTAGTAACAATTCAACTCGACTCTTTCCCTGCTGATGTAGGTTTTCACGAGTGGCTAAATTACCAGGTATCCCAGCAGATGTGCAGTGAGGTGGAAGATTCATTAAGAAGAACAAGGCAAACTTCCCCCCACTCCTTCGCCCCCTCCTTGACTGTTGCCTTCTGAGTAGAGGGGACACCGAGGCATTGCGGAGACTTGTGTTCTCACTGATCACATCAGCATTGAACAGAATCATCTGACATGTAATGAGCAGCTGCAGGGAAGCAATGATCAAAGAAGCTACCGTTTGCAACAGAGCTTGTGGGACTGACATTACCGAATAACAACAGCACTGCAGGTTGCTGAGCTGGCTGGCTGGCTCTCCGTGGCGCCTCTCCTTTCTTTCTGCACCAGAGATCATGCCTTCATTTCTCCTAGTCTCTTATGCTGATATTTTAAATGTTCTTGCTTTTCTTGTTCCTGTTGTGTTCTGTAAATGTGTGTAGAGGTTCCATTGTCTCTTGCTTCTTCAACTGTCCTTGGGTCTTTTTTTGCCACCACGCTTTTGTCCTTCATTCATTTCCTTGGGGTGACGTTCAGAATTCTTGATGCACTGTGCACTAGCTTGCAAAAGTACCTGCTACTTTAAAATCAGAGGGTCAGAGTCTGAGCTCAGTTACAGCGGTGTAACTCTAGAGTAACTCCATTGACTTCAGTGGACTCGCACCCTGTACCAGATCAGAATCAGGACCAATTATTGTCAATGTCCATCTAAGCCCCAGTAACGCGTGCGTGTACATGATTGTGTAAGGCCATTGTGAAAAAGTGACTACACAATGGACTTAGGGTATGTCTACACAGCAAGAGCTGTGTATGTGTTAGCCTACTGGAGCTAGCTTGAATCCAGATAGTGTGGGTAATAACAGCAGCAAAGACGTATGTGCCCAGTGTCTGTGCCACGCTTGTACCACCTGTGCTGTGCTGTCTTCACCAGTATTGTTACCCGCTTTTGCTGGATTCAAGCTAGCGCAGGCAGGCTAGCCTGTCCAGAGCATTTGCTCTATAGAAATAACCTTTGGCTTCAATTCAGCAACTAATTTAAGCACATGCCTAATTTGAAGCATGTGAGCAGTCCCATTGGAGTCAGAGGTTCTGTTCACATGCTTAAAATTAGGAACATGATCAAGTAAGTTACTGAATGAGGGCCATGGGCCATTGTCCATCACCAGGGCTAGATGAGTGAAAGAGGCACTGGATTCATGGGGGTCTGGGAGCCCCTGAAACAATTATATTTAATACAGTAACATGCATATTTTAGTGGTGTGAGTTCAAGCCTTGGAATGAGGAATTTTTGAGTTCTAATCCTGGCTCTGACATTGATTCCTTAGGGTCTTGGGACAGAGCTTCTGTACCCCATTTTCCCCATCTGTAAAAGGGGAAGAATACTTCTGTCACCTACTTTGCATGGGGTTGTGAGGGTTAACTATTTAATGCTTGTAAAGTACCTCATAGGTTGAAAGTGCTACACAATTGTTGCTAGTACTATAATCGTATTTTTATTTATTAAGGTTCCATACAATAATGCTTCTTACTTTGAAATGGTCAGGAGCTCTGAAGCTTCCAGTGGTCCCAGGGATACCAGTGTTCGAGATAGAACAGCCCTTTTAGAACATCCAGTCCCACTACAGGAGACAGTGCAGGATTATGTCCTAGAGCGTAGATTATAAGTGTTGTCCACAGAAGTTACAAAAGTCTTCCTTTCACTAGCCTGTTCTTTTATGAAAAGCAAACCCCAAACTGTCACCTTTCCAAGGGCTAACTGGATTTCTACCCAGCTTTTAAAATGTTGATTTGTTTATTTTGTCACATAAAAAAAGCTTGATCATTCTGCAGAAAATCTGGTGGGTTCGTAAATTGATTAGACAGGCAATAAACATGTGAAAAAGTCTGAAAATTCAAGAGCAAGGCAGAGAATCCTGTCAGAAAAAAGCTCATTTTTCATTTGTAGCTACAGGGAAAACACTGGTTCCTCATACAGCCACATCGATCAGTGTCTGCATCAAGGATGCCAATAAACTAAATCTGGCAACTTTACTTTTCAACTTCTTGATGAAAAAATGAATATTGCATTGCTCAGCTTTGGAGCAATGACAGCAAATTTGATAGCATTTGTTACAAAGGGTATGTAATAAAATAACCCCCTGAAACAATAGTATGGCTTGTATCACACAGTTACTATGATTATTTATACTGCCCACAATGGGCTTGGTGCTGAACAAACCCAGAGGAAGACAAGGTCCCTGCGCCAAAGAGTTGATAATCTGAGGGTGCGTCTACACCGGAGCTGGGGATGTAATGTGGAGTACATGCATGTGTTCTAGCTTTGATGGCGCTAGCATGCTAAAAATTGCAGCGTGGCCACAGCTGGCGGGATAGGCTAGCTGCCAGAGTATGCACTTAGAGGTCTTTGATGGGATTGTACTTGGCAGCAGCCAGCCTATTCTGCTGCCTGTGGTACCGTGGCTTCACGGATATGTTTAGTGCACTAGCTCATTGAAAGGTAGCACGCATGTGTCTATTCGAGCTGGAAATGTTGGGAATCATTAAGATAATAAGACAGAAAATATCATATTGCCTCTATATACATCCATGATATGCCCACATCTTGAATATTGCATGCAGATGTGGTCTCCCCGTCTCAAAAAAGATATAGTGGAATTGGAAAAGGTTCAGAAAAGGGCAACAAAAATTATTAGGAGTATGGAACGGCTTCCGTATGAGGAGAGATTAATAAGACTGGAACTTTTCAGCTTGGAAAAGAGACGACTAAGGAGGGATATGATAGAGGTCTATAAAATCATGACTGATGTGGAGAAAGTAAATAAGGAAGTGTTATTTACTCCTCATAACACATAAACTAGAGGTCACAAATGAAATTAATAGGCGGCAGGTTTAAAACAAACAAAAGGAAGTATTTTTTTCACACAACGCACAGTCAACCTGTGGATCTCTTTGCCAGAGGATGTTGTGAAGGCCAAGACTATAACAGGGTTCAAAAAAGAACTAGATAAATTAATGGCTACTAGCCAGGATGGGCAGGGATGGTGTGCCTAGCCTCTGTTTGCCAGAAGCTGGGAATGGGTGACGGGATGGATCACTTGATGATCACCTGTTCTGTTCATTCCCTCTGGGGCACCTGGCATTGGCCACTGTCGGAAGACAGCATACTGGGTGAGATGGTCTGACCCAGGATGGCCATTCTTATGTTCTAAATTATGCCTCCAGCTCCCAGGTAGACATCCCGTCACAGACAGATGAAAGGTGGGGGAAAGGGGGAAGTGCTGTTTGACAGTGGCTACAGCTGATCTAAAAGAGAGAAGCGAGTGCATTAGTAGTGCAGGAGGACTGTGCGTGGTCATGGGAGTCCCTCTAGAGATGCCCGGAGCAGAAGCAGGGGACGTGAGTACTGGGAGTGAGCCAGGGTTGGCGATTAAGTGGGATAGAGAAGCAAAAGAGTCAGGAATGGAGGGAGTCAACACCAGAGTCAGGGGAAAGAAAGTAGGCGGGAGGGGCATCAAGCCCCATAACTTCTGGTTGAATTAGAGGGCAGCTGTTAGAATCTGCCTTATCCCCTAATAAGGGAAATGAAGAGGAAGCAATCTGTTGAAGGTCATGCAGTAGTAACCAGCATAAAACCCAGGTCCTTTGAGTGCTCAGGCGTGCCCTCTCGCCAGTGGACCATGCTGCCTTCCTAGCTCAGCCCTGCTTTACTGTCATTCATCGTCCTGTGCCCCAGATCCCCTGGGAAAGAGCAACAGCATCGTAGTTTGTGAGCCATGATGGGCAGTGGGACTCTGAGGTAAAAGCTCATCAAGATGCTGTTTGATCATCTGGGGAATTATCAGACCTGTAATTTTGAAAGGAATATGTATTTAGTCTGGTCAGTCAAATCAATATCATTCAGAACTTGCCTGGGCCTGAAGCTAAAGTATCCTGTTTTTATTTATTCCTCATAGCAGTAGAGATAATCTCTAAACACTTTGGTTTATTGGTTTAATACATAGGTCATGGTTGTTTTCCTTTAAAAACACAACTTTTGTGTGTTTTAATGCTCAGGTGAGGTTCTCTAAGCCCTCTGGGTATGAACAGGAGATAAGCACAGAGCGTGCAAGCTTCCCCGACATGCACTGACAACAGCTCTGGGTTGGACGGTCCCACTCTCGGGATAAGAGAAGTTTTCCAGGCTAATGCAATCTTTCTCTGCTTAGTCTGCCTGAAAAGGGGGCAGCGGTGGTTGTGGCTTGTGTGGTGTGGGCCTACCCATTGAGAAATGAGCGGAGGTCACTAAACACACTTCAAACAGTCCATTAAACCGACACAGACAATGGTTCTGAGTCACCAGGACGTTAGCTGGGTTTTGTGCCAGTATAACTCCCCTGGTTTCAATAGGGTTCCACTGCAATTGAACTGAGGTAACACTGAGGTGATTCATGTCCTGTGTGTCATTTCTAATCCCACAGACATGACGCTTTCAGCTCTTTACAAATCTATTTCCTGGGCTTATTTAATTTAAAAAAAAAAAAGCTCAACAACCCCCAGACCTTCCTATTTATTTTAATTTCTCTGCCTTTTCTTAGTTGCACAATTTATTGGGATAGTTCTTAAGTAACTTTTATTTTCCATGTACTCTTTAAAAGCCAACAATTGTATAAAATGGTGAAAACCCCCAATGCCTGGCTATCAAAGTAGCTCTTGTGTTTTTGTTCTCTGGGTGCATGCTAGGCCTTCTGACAAAGGCACTTGCCATTCAGTGCTGCAGCAAGAAGGAGTCAAATCTAGTTACTGTCCTATGGGAGCTCCTGTAAGGACATTCCTATATGCTGCATGTCTTGGGATTCCAAATGGATTCAATTAGATGCCTGCTAATTAGGGAGTATAAAGTGAATAGACAGTATATCCTTAGCCTACCCAATAACATAATGTGATAGCTCGTTATAAACGTGCAGGTCATGTTCATTTTTGAAATTTAATTATTGCTTTTGCAGTTACTCTGCTGTATACTGAATTGTATCTGTTTTCTCTGTGTTGTGGATCCCTGCTTTGTCTTTCCAACATATTTATATTTTGAATACATGTGTGTCTGTCATGCCAAGAGCCAGATATACTGCTACTAATTAGGTATTTATATTTGCACCCAGTGAAGGCCTTGTGCTTGCTAATAAATACAATGGCTTCCAGTGCAGGGAGAACCAGAAAACTGCGTTTCCCTTTGGTTTGTTTTTGGAGCTTTGTAACCTGAAAATCGGAGTTAAGGAGTACAACTTTTCTAGAAGCTTTCTAGTGGATTTGGAATTATTACTAAGACAGATTTCCAAGAATGTTCTGTTTGAACTGCAGCTCCCTCCTTGATTCTCCTTGGTAGCCGTTACTGGTTCAGCATTGTAGGGGGAAGATTTAGATAAATCAAAGAGACAGGTGCAGTTTTTAGTTTAAACAGCCAACTCATACAAAACCCCTTTGTCAAGACTGGACAAACACTGAGTGTTATTTCAGACAGTTGGATGAAATGCCCTACTGTCCCTCCCGAGCACATTAAATACATGCAGTGTTTGAAAAACTCCTTTGGAAGCCTGCATTTTCAGAAACACTGACAGCGTGCAAAATTGTTGCAGACTGCAACAGAGAACAGAGTCAGAGGAGAGGAGCTATCAGTGATTTCCTTAAATGGCCCCTGTCTTTAAGAGAATGGACGTTCACCAGGAAAGGAGAGATATGCTAGGCACAATCTGCACTAGAGGGTGCTGCTCTGATGAGCTGAAAAGTAGAGTCGTAGCCCTGAGAACTCATGATTTGTTTCTCTCTTGAATCTCTTCAGCCTCTTTCTGGGGCCTGTGGCTGTGAAATTCTGGCCCTCCCGTGTGCCCATTGATGCATTTTATTTCCTCTTGTATTTGCCAGCTAACGATTCAAAAATGAGGTGTTTTCCTGATCACTTTATATGGGGGGCCTGATTCTCCACTGCCCTGCTCCAGGAACAGTTGTTGGCACCAGTGCAATGGGGGTACCTGATGCTGCCAGACCAGAATGGGCAGCATTTCACATCCATTCATCCCTCATTTGGGACTAGAGTACATGGTGATACTGAGTGCTGGGCCATGGGCGGTCTGGGGCGTGCCGCCGTATTCCCTACTGCCTTGTTGGAGGATTGAAGGGATTGAGCTCCTACCACAAGATCCTAGAGACTTTAAGAACAGAAGAGGTGTTCCACACGAACTTACCTGCACCTTTTTCAATCGATTTTATCCCCACCTTGCTATTTCACCAGCCACCGCTCTTGTCCGCCAATCCGTTTTCCTTCTCCAGACACCAGCTATTTCCTTCCTATATACTCTTCATATTCTCTTTGCCTCTATCCCCATCCCAGTGACACCATCCTTTACCCTCCGCATGGAACACTTTTGCACAACTTCCCTTCAAGTTTCCTTAATTTTTGGTGGCGTGCTTTAATTCTGGACAGTCTCACCGGTGTGATAAAGCAGCTTTAATCAGACACAGGCCCTTGCTGTGCTGATCAGTTCTGGATCCAGGTTTGCAAGCGGATCCACACTTCCCCCAACATTGGGTGTCTTTGAATGTTTTGGGTCCATTATAGAGACAGGACCTGAGCCACAGGGTCCCGACATTGCACTGCATACACTTCCCCCTGTGGAGAACAAGTGACACATGATAGATGTTAGTCATACTGCGCAATGCACGGCTGGAAGGCGCTCAGATACTACAGGGAAAGAGCGCAGGGAAAGAACCTTTGCAGAACAGAATCTGAACTTTCCACTACTGTGAAGGTCTGGGTGTCAGATCTGAGGTTCCACCCGAGGCCCGTTTTTCTTTTTAATTGCTCACAGCATTTCCAAGAAGAAAACCCAGCTCCTGTAGCCTTTCCTCAGAACTTCTATTTTTCAGGCCCAGCTGGTAGCATCTTTAATTGCCTTTTTCTGCCCCTTTCAATAGAAGTGAAGCCTGTCACACAGAAAAGAGAGACGCGGATGCCATGAGTCCTACAGCTTTCCCAGCACTGCCCTGTGATTCCCGAAGGATGAAATTATAACCCAAAGAATCTTCCTGGGGGGACCTAGAGTGTCTATGGTGGGGCCTAGACCGCTCAGAGCAGCAGCAGGTCAGAGCAACCTGTGAATAACCCAGCTTGGATTTTATAAGGAGGTGTCTGTGGTGAGATGTCGTCCCTTAGAATTCAGATGTAGATTTCATGTGGCTCTTCCCTTGTTTCACCACCCTTCCCTTTCACCCCATAGCCTGAAATAAACCCATGAGAGCAGTGAAAGCACCTGGAGATCTGTGTCTGACATTTTCTTCATGTTAGTTACAGCAAATCTCAAGTCCTTTTTTTCCCTAAAGGATCTTAATTTGAATTATCTGGTGCTCCATGAGCCCAGCGCCCATGCACAGCTATTGCTTGGTGCCCTATGAATCACTCTCCGCTCACTCCCATGCATGTCAATGCAGGTCACTAGCCATGAAGACTGCACAAAGTGCTGCAGTGACGTTGGGTGCAGACCTCAGCAGAGATTTGAGCCCTGTGTGTGCCAGTCTGTACTTATTTCCCCATGTCCTGTAGATGAATTTGTGAATAACAAGGCCATGGCCAACATTTTCAAATCTGGGTGCCTGAAGTTAGCACCTAAAGACCAATTTAAGCACCTAGCTATAGGTCTGATATGTGTCTGATTTTTCAGAAGTGCTGAGCACCCACAAATCTCATGGACATCAATGCGAGTGCTCAGTAACTCTGAAAATATGAATTTAGGAACCTAATTTTAAGCCTCCAGCTTTGAAAAATTTGGCCCATGGCATTAATAGAGATTAAGCAGCAAGCCTTTGTGAGCTAAACTCATAATTCTCTAGTGTTCCCCACACACGGTCTGCCTAGACTTGTAGCACATTGAAGGGGAAAGCAGGAAAAAATGTTTCTCATACCACTGGGAGGTCAAAAATATTCCTCTGGTACAGAGATGAACTTCACCTTCCCCATGGCCTTGTCTGGGCTCCGAGGACTGGCAATGCAGGGCTTCAGATGTCTGCTAAACAAGGTCCATACCCTTAGCCAACCTTAGCTGGACCATTGCTTGGTTTTGGAAATCTCTTCTCAGTTCAGTATAAGGCACAGACACAGGATCTAAATCACCTCCCATGGTGATTTTACCTTGGGGTAACTCATCTGACTTCAGTGGTGTTACCCTCGATTTCCATCAGTGTGTTCCAAAAGCCTTAAGGCGTGTTGGATTGCTGTCGAGACCTCACTCCCGTTCCTGTTATCTCATTAGTTGTCCCCCGCAATTATTTGATATCACAGACCTGTGGATCCTCCCCTTAGGCTGGGGGGCGGTCCGTTAGCAGTGGGCGGGCTCCGCCTGCCTGCTTCCTGGATACCAACAGGACTGATAGAGTTAATAATGGTTTAGATATAAGTGCTGAATTGGAAAGGATCTTGACTGGCCAAATTCATCCCTGGTGCAACTCCACTGATGTTAAAGGAGTTGCACCGAGGGATAGACTTGGCGTACTGTGTTGTGAGTTATTATCACATCTTATATGATTGGGTCTGTGCTCAGTACATCAGCAGATGCAAAAGACCACTGGGTATTAATTATGACTAGGCTTGGAAAGATTAGATTTTTACCAGTAAATGTCAGTAAATGTTGATTTCACCGTACACACACAAACCAATGAAAATATATTGCCACCAATAATAATCAAAATGGATAGATAAGAAAAATGCTACTTGAGAACTTATTGGAGTTTGATCTGAACATATTTACTATGTATATTTTGACATGGGATGTTGGATCATTTGTGTTTTAATGGTTATAAAGCTTTAACTTTTTGACTCCCAACATCTACTGTCATTAAATAATGATTGTCTGACCCCTGCCATAATTACCTGCAACTGTGAAAATTTAATTAGATAAAAATTGGAAAAAAAATGCTTAAAAATAAACATCAAGGAGTTACCCATGTAAACGATAAAATTCGACCAACCCTAATTATGACCTTTCACTTTGATGTCTATTCACATTTGAAGATTATTTATTTGCAGTCAGGGGAGCTCCAGATTGTTGCAGAAATGCTATATCACTGCACTGCTCTCCCTCTGCTCTCCACTTCTCACATCTGCACCATCCTCTCTCCATATGCGTATCCTCAAGATGTTTGGGACAGCATAATACGCCCGAAGCAGAGGAATTACGTGTAGCTTTTTAGGCTGGGGTTTTCAATGACGCCTGTAGGAACTGGATGGCTACATCCCACTGACATTCAGTGGCAGGCGGGTGCCTACCTCTCTTTGGCTCCTTTGAAAAGGCCAAGCCTGAAAGAACTTAAAAGGGGAAAATGGCAACATGCAACATTAAGCATAGAACTGGTTGTTGGATGTTCAGGAGACCCGGACCCTGATTTCCTGCACAGGTTCTTACCTGATCTTGCAAACACTCCTATGCTCTCACAGAAGCAGTGCCTTCGGGACATAGTGTAGCTCCTCTCGCGTGGTGATAGCACTGGGGGAACATGCTGCAAAGAGCCTCTTCCCTCCCATCCCGAGTGAGTCCATGTAAGGAGACAGTGCATGCTGTTCTCTGAGCTCAAAGGAGGGCTGCTGGTGGAACACCACACCCCAGAGGGAACCTGTGTGGGTGGGGATGTTGGTGGGCTCCAGCTGTGACCACATAAGGCAGTTCACTGAGCTAGTTCATCCATTTACATTAAAAGATTTGACTAAATGAACCTAATGGGAATGGTTATTTTTGCTGTTTACCCTGTTTGATAGAGCTAGGAGTGTTCTTGTTTATTCAGCGAACTCTGGTCTGAATACCCAAGTGCCTCTGGGAACATAACGGTTTTCTTTATGCCTGGTTTATGCTGTTGATATTCTGCTAGCTTCTGCATTAGGCACTGGGAAGAGTGGACAAGTTTAGGGAACAGGACTTTGTTCCCAGCTCTCATCCCAACCCCTTCCGCTCCCATATGCTCCAAGACTCATTGTCTTCAACACCCAAAACCTTGTTTAGAAAAAAAACTCTGGCCGAACCTTTGGTTATGTTGTGCAATCTTTGGCTGTGGCTCTCTCACATCTTGTTTCTGCCAAAACTGGGATCGGGGAGTGCTAGGCTACTCTGAGAAAAAAACTATTCTACAACCGGCCCTGCTTGTCTTCTTGCCTCTTACCCTGAGATTGTCAGCCCGCTTCGCAGGCTACAGGGTCTTGTCTGTGGTAGGAAATCAGCATCTGTTTTCCAGCAGCAATACAATCGTACCAAGAGCTGTCTAAAGTGTAACCCTGTATAAATTGATGGTAAAAATCCCTTAGCCCTCTCTAGACTAGTTCTTACACTGTTGGTAGCAATGAGGTGCTGCAGTGCGCATGGCAAACAGTTACTAGTTTTCCTAGTTCAGATGCACCAAGGCAGTTTGGCTAGTTTGAACCTGGCCTGAACTTTCTGGGGTTCACCCCAAACCAGGTATTGGACATGAGCGCCGTGTGAAGAGCGTGCCACAAACCCCAAAGCCTTGTGAAATTCACTTGGTTTCTGTTTTTTTAAAAAAAACCCTGAAGCCCCTTGAGAGGTTTGCTCTGGCATATGAGACTGCCCAGCAGACCTAGCTGGAGCTGAGTGCAGGTGATTGATGAATATCATGGGGTAGTTTGGATGGTTTTGGATGCTGGGCAGTTTTGGCTCTTCCTGAATGTTGAGATTTTGGACCCCTTGCTTGAGACTCCCGAGGTGTGAAAATTCTCCGGGACCCAAACCACAGGACTCGTTTGTACATACTTCGCAGTCTCAGACCAACGTGCTTTGCTCAGCCATTCTCGAGCTTGAAAGGTGCTGGCCCATCCTGTGTGGTGCGGAGAGCTTGCAGCTTCCCATCTCCTTCAGCGAGAGGAGAGGGTGCCCAGCACCTTGGTTGTTTGAGCCCCATGTGAGCCGTCTGATGCACAATATCCCCACACCCTCTGTTTCACCAGTTCTCTTCTTGAGAGAGCTTGGTGTTAAATGTTGGTCCTGCTTTGAGCAGGGGGTTGGACTAGATGACCTCTTGAGGTCCCTTCCAACCCTGATATTCTATGATTCTATGACTCCTCCTCTTCCTACCTTAGGGTGACCTGGTTCTGCATTATCTGTAAAGACTTCAGGAGATGGATACAATCTTTTTGGTCTTTGAATATTCAAGCAAAGCATCCAGAGTGCAGCTGTTTCACTATCCGCTAATTTCCCTCCATATTAAATCCCAGCCTATCCAAATGTTGCCAGTTTAATAGCTCCTGGGGAGAGAGGGAGAAATTAAGCAGCTTTACACATCTTTAAAGTTATTTTGTTAAATAATGCTTTTATCAGGGGGTAATCCTGAAGCTGAGTTCTGTAATGTAAACATGTATTGATGTGGCCCATTTAATTTACCTGGATACTTCAATATGTCAGCTTTGGGGACTTCATAGCTGATCTCAGCTTTAAGTGTTTATAGAGCCACGTTTTCTAATAACTATAAACATATTATGAAACAATATCTGACTCCAGATAACACAAGGGACTATAAACCCTACCAGCCCTTTTCTGCCAGGCTTTGTCACGTTGATCTGAGAGGTACTCTTTTGGGAGTACAGCATTACTCACGTGAGTACGGGTTGTGGAATTAGCGTCTCGGGGAGGATGATTGAAGCGATTAGGGTGACCAGGGTGTCCAGTTTTCGACCAGAACACCCAGTCGAAAAGGGACCCTGGTGGCTCCGGTCAGCACTGCAGCACCGTTAAAAGTCCGGTCGGCGGACTAAGCTGCGGGGCTAAGGCAGGCTAGTCCCTACCTGTCCTGGCTCCGTGCTGTGCCCCGGAAGCGGCCAGCAGCAGCTTCTGGGTGGGCACAGGGCTCCGCATGCTGCCCTCACCCCAAGCACCAGCTCCACACTCCCATTAGCCAGGAACCGCGGCCAATGGGAGTTGCGGGGGTGGTGCCTGCAGGCGAGAGTAGCGTGCACAGCCGCCTGCCCTTCCTCCGCCTAGGAGCCGGACCGGCTGGCCGCTTCCGGGTGCAGCACAGAGACAGGACAAGCAGGAAGCCTGCCTTAGCCACTGCGCTGCGCCGCTTACTGGGAGCCACCGGAGGTAAGCCCGGGCCCCAACCCCGTGCCCCAATCTCCTGCCTCAGCCCTGATCCCTCTCCTGCACCCCAAAACCCTCATTCCTGGCCTCATCCCAGAGCCTGCACCTGCAGATGGAGCCCTCACCCCCCTGCACTCCAACCCCCGTCCCACCCCAGAGCTCCCTCCCACATCCTGAACTCCTCTGCCTCACCCCCCAGCCTGGAGCTCCCTCCTGCACCTCAAACCCCTCAGCCCCAGCCCCACCCCAGAGTTTTCACCCCCTCCCACACCCCAAGCCCTGCACCAGCCCAGAGCCCCCTCCCACAGCCTGAACCTCTCATTTCTGGCCCCACCCTGGAGCCCACACCCCCAGTTACAGCCCTCACCCCCTCCCGCACCCCAGCCCAGTGAAAGTGAGCGAGGGTGGGGGAGAGTGAGCCATCGAGGGAGGGGGAATGTAGTGAGCAGGGGACGTGGCCTTGGGGAAGGGGCGGGGCTAGGAAGTTCGGGTTTTGTGTGATGAGGAAGTTTTCAACCCTAACAGAGACACAGAGACAGAGCTCGGTACCAAACCACCCCTGACAGTCAGTGGGAGCCGGGTGCGTAAGTCATCTCTGTGCCTTTGGATCTCAACCCCACTGCCAATGCTGAATGCTGCACTTGGTTAAATACTGCAAGCCAAGGGGTCAACTGGTGTAGCCCAATCAAAGTCAGTGGAGCTACAAGGATTTACACCCGCTCAGGCTCTGGGCCTGCATTTCAAAAACCACCAGAGAGCTTGCAGAGAGAGTTTAGCTCTCTGTGTCCTGTCAATGTTCAGGCTGCTACTTCCAGACCGTTGGCAGTTAGCTAAGGATGAGGTGCTGGGGCTGCAATGTACTGAGCCATGACCGGGTGCCAGAAAGCCAAGGGAAATGAATGGCTAGTCTGAGCAGCTGCCCTGGTCAATATCTTTTGTGTATCCCACGATGTGGGGCTTTCTTTAAAATGCCCCCAAGTGGCTGACCTGATTCATATTCTTCGGGGCCATCTTTCCTCGATGCGGACTTAAGCTTCTATTAACCTTGAGAGGGATCAAATGAATCCAAAATGTGACAAGAGCAGAGAAGAGTAAAATATTCAGATTCCTCCCTCTTATTAGCCTCCACACAAATGGGTCTGAAGTCTGTGTGGTCCGGCCACATGAATGCATGTGTTTCTCTTAAGCTACTCATGGATAGCTTTCACTATTGAAGGGTGACCTTCCTTTGAGGAACAATTTCCCTAAACTGTATATATATCAAAGTAAATTCATTCTCCATCACTGGAAATATGGAAAACTAGACTGGGCCCGTCACTGGGAAATCTACTACAGGGAGAGACCCTTTACTGGCTGAGGGATGTGACCTGTTAAATCTGTTCTGTTGCTAATTTCTGGGGCTCTTTAGTGTACCTTTATTGTGTTTTCCACAGTCTTACTTCCTGGGTTTGCGCTTTGTATTTGAACAGGATCTTCCTGTCTTCTTCCTTCCCAGCCCAGTTACCTTTGCCATTCACTCTTTCAGTGAAATCACAGTGCTGAATGGCCATGTATTGTAGGTTCATAAAACACAGGACGGCGAATACACTTCAGGGTTTGGCACAAAGAGAAGTTGAGCTGAGGAAAGAGAAAAGCTGCAGCACAAACATAGATAACTCAGTACCAACAAAGGGAGCACAGACAAATACAGGCCATGTAAACTGCTGTCTGCAGCGACATTCGCCTCTCCATCCTGCCAGTGTGAAAGTCATCCTTTGAGACATGGCCTTTTTTTTTTCACAGTAAGATAATGAATTCTTGTGAATTTCTCTCCTAAGAAATCATTTTCTGCACTTCATTGCAAGAAATAAAACTGTCCTGGCAAAGATGCTTCTTCTTTCTCTTTAGTATACAGACAGTATCTGCCTTATTGAAGTCAGGCTGCTGTGAGGAAGCCACATTTGGCTGGAACAGAAGCTAACATCATTTTACAGCTCTCGTTACAGAAGTGGTTGTACTTCTGGCTTTTGTGGCAATATTTTTTATCTTAGTTTTGCTTGGTCTTTGGAGCTGTAAACTGCTCTGAGTTAATAAATCATCAAAAACAAGGACATAACCTTGATTCTATGTGCAATATCAATACATTAGTTAACGCAATCGTGAAATGGAAGAACAGTTCCATTTGTATAATTCTGCATTAAAAATCAGCAGATCTCTGCATTTTAAATGCGGCCTGCGAAGTGTCTCCACCGCCATGGGAATGAGGGGCCCCCTTTTTTCATGGGATATAAGTAGCCTATGAAAAGGATGCAAATGAGCATTTCTGTGCCATTGCCTACCCTACACTTCAGTGATGCTTTTGAGGCTTCAGTGAAATGGATTTGCAAATGGCCTGCAAGCTGGTGACAATTTGTGTGTTGCAATTTGTTTAAGCCATTCTGTGGCCATGATCCTAGTTAATTGCTTTGACAGATTACCAAAATCAGGGATTTCGAGTCTGGTGGGCACACAGTGAGTATCTTAATTTGTCAGCTGCTGGGATTAACCCTTTCCTGCCACATAGGATGTTAGTAGCTCTCCTGGGGTTCCACCTTCATCTTGCTGGGAGCCCATAGCCCTTTGTGAAGGAAGGATATTAGTCTGAGAGGCATCTCTCTCAAGGAAAAGAGCCTTCTTCTCTAGTCCTAGGCCTGCTATTGGTCACATGATTAATACAAAGTTGGTAGGAAGTGATTTCTTCATTAATTTCTGTTTGTTGAGTCCCTCTAGGTATAGTCAGGGACTTCAAGAGGCACATGGAGGGTGTGTATGTGTTTGACCTTCTAGATCTAAGAACATTTCACCCCAAACCAAATATGAAATACTCTTTCCCCCCATTTCCCTCTTGCTGTTCATCATAAATGTTAAGCGTATATTTGGTTTATTCCCTTTTCTGAGTGCAACTCTCTTGTGAGTTTCTTTGCTGTTGGTGAATCTCAGAGCACTCTCTCATGCTCGCTCCTGTGTCATTTGCTCTCATGAATCCTATGCTGTAAAAAATCAAAACCAAAACCAACCACACTCCATGATAGATGTGTGTAGGAGCAGGAAGTTAAGCCCGTGTTCTGTGGGTGGAGATATAAATGACACATTGTGGGCTGACCGCATCTCCATTTATTTACTCTTCTATGGTGCTAAACACCAGGGTATTTGAGCATTTCCGCTCACTTCGAGAAGCTGTGCTCTCTTGCACCAGGGTAGCGTTTGGCTCAGCATGTCTGGTAGGTCTGTAGAATGCTAAACAACGCAGCTGGGCTGAGATCTGACGTCGATTTTGCCCCATGGTCCTACTCACGGTTTTCAGTGGCTTTCAATAGTTTCCAGCAGCAGGTTATTCAAAGATGTTTCAGTGAACTGGCTCGTGTTTGATAACTCTCTGGCAGGGCCATTTGCAGCCGCTCTGTTGCACAGCCCCTGCTAAGCCTTTGATTCCGTGTGAGAAATAGCTGAGACAGACCAACAGAGACTAGCCATTCTCTGGGCATGCAGCAATTGGAAGCTGCCCCCAGTGACGCAGAAGTGGATAATTTCTAAAACAATGTCGCTTCCCAAAACAGAGCTGGATTTTACAGACCTGAAAACATGGCACCCAGTGAATTAGAAAACAGGCATTTTCCCAAAATACCAGCTTTTCTGAAAGGATCTCTTTCTTGCCCAGTAAGGGCAGCTTCAGACAGTTTTGACCGCCTGCTCCCTGAGTCACAGAAGCACAAGTAGCTGGGATAAAGAAATTAGCTAGGGCAAAGTCAGGGACTCAATAGGCGCTATCCTCATTTCCTCGAGGCCTCACGTCTCAGCATTTCCTCCTTTCAGCCAAGGAGAGTTACCTGCGATGTGCTACATTTGCCCTCCACACTACATTGCTGGGCCACGGAAGAGCAATGCCGGGCACCTGCTCCCCTGGAGCCAGAGCACCTTGTCCTCTTAGAGGGAAGATTTGATTGTTTATTACTATGAATTACTCGGTTGGCATTATTGTAATATGAGACCAGGGACCCACTGACCTAATGTGATACAAACACACAACAAGAGATACTCCTGCCCTGAAGACCACGCAGTGGTAATGGAGAAGACAGGCAAAGAAAAGCACTATTATCCCCCTTTTACTGAGGGGAAACTGAGGCCCAGAGAGGCTGAATGACTGGCCCAAGGTCACATGGGGAATCTGCTGCAGGGCAGAGAACTGAATCCAGATCTCTGAGTCCCAGTCCAGTGCCTCAACCACAAGATCATCCTTCCTCTGGGCACTGGAATAAAACGCTGGTGGTTGGCAGTTCACACTAGAGATAGAAGATGACTTGTGAATAAGAAATGGACAGAGCTGTCAGCTGTAACTCAAAGTGAACTCAGCCCATTCTGCACTTTGCAAAGGTTGGGTCCTTGTGCTATACTGTAGCTTATTATACTCTCTATATGTCTGACAAGTCTGATACCGCCTTGGGGACCAATACCACATACGGGATTGAACTCACAGAGGGTTTGGCCAGCTGTGCTGGGCCCTGTCTACAAATGCTGCTTTCAGGTCAATGTTATTTACAGTTTGGAGAATCCTTGTCTATTTAACCAGTTAATCTCCATTTATTTCTAGTTGTCATCCAAATGGCAACTGTGCCAGGGACTTGCATAGCACTTCTGAAGCAGCAACAAGTAGCCGGTCGATTGGAAGGAAAGAGCATCAGAGATTGCCCTGCCCCCTGGAGCTGCTTAGCTCTGGCCAACCATCTGCCACAGAAGAAGTCAGAGTAGACTGTAGTGACAACACAGAACACAGGCAGCCAAGACAGCAGAATCTCAGTGTATCCCTGCCTCCTCCCCGCTAGCCCCACAGCTGGCCTCCTCAAAGGGTGGACTATCCTCGGAGATCCGTTACAGTCTCAAGAGGCCTGTAAGTTTCCACTAGAATATTGCAGGGATCATATCAAAAGGAGGGAAAGAACATTTGTAATGGGATCCGCCTTTGAAGAGGAAGAAGAAATCCTCTCTCCACTAAGGCAAGAACAATGCTCCTTTTCAAAGGGAAAATTCAAAGGCAGTCTGGGCTAACTAACTAACTAAATACATGAAGCCCCATATGAATCCCACTGATTAAGCAGTTAGATTGTTGTTCTTTTGCCAAAGAGTTGCCTGATTGCATGTTCACTTGCTAATTCATTACATGGAAAGCACCTATTTTCTAAATTAGCAGCCAAAGGTGCAGTTGATATGAGCATGTGAATGCAAATGCAAAATAGGAAGCTAATGTTGCGAGTCAGGACAGAAGGTAATTTACTCCAACCGTCTTCATTGTTTTGAATGAAATTGTTTTTTAAGGTTTCTGTTTGCAGGATATCGCTCAATGCCAAGTTCAGAAACCCTGGTGATATTATTATACTAGGAAATACAAATTGCATCATTATCTTCTTTGGAAAAAACAAACACAAACTTTTCTTTACTGCTCATTATCTTTTCCGACCCATAAGATAACCACTCACGTATCTAAAGGATGTATGTGAGGGTCAGATTGTGAAACTGATACACAAACTATGGACCCCGATCTGTCATGAGGAGGTAGATTTCAGAATGAAAGGACACAAGCCACCTCGCTCAGGATTCCGTCAGACAGGCTGAGAGAGGCCGGGGCTGTATTTGCTGTCCACTGTGCCACCCACTTATCCATGGCACACAGTCAAGGGCATAGGTGGGCATTTAGCGTATAGAGAATAACAACAACAGCAATAATAGCCTTGCGCTTACACAGCATCTCTCATCCAAGGATCTCGGAGCGTTCAGGGATCTGAAGGACATTAGCTGAGCATCACAGCACCCCTCTGAGGCAGGGACTCATTCCAATCCCTGTTTTTACTGATGGGGAAAATGTGACACAAGGAGGTGATATGACTAGGGGTGCTCAGAGCCAGGACTAGAATCCAGAACTTCTCAAGGCCTCGATCGCTACATGATGCTCCCACTACAGATGCAGCAAGCTCAGGGGAAAGAGCTTCTCTGGGTATCTAGGCTTCCTCAGCCCGGCCCAGGGGAGCTACGGCATAGACTTTAAAAGGGTCATTTCTTTTTGGAAGCAGCATTATAAATGGTTGGTTGCTGACCCAAACCTTCTACACCTCCTGAGCCTGGAAACTGGGCTGAGAACTTAGTTTGACCAGGTTTTCCTAGGAGTTTTTCCGGCACTCTTGTTCCCACTGCAGCAGGGGGTACAGCACAAATAATGTTTGGCAACTCTGGTTCTGGTTTAAGCCAGAGCCTGAAAGTGAACAAAGTAGATTAGAACATTTAAGACTCTTCAAGCATGCATCAGTTTGAGTTTAGCTTTAAAAATGGGTGCAGGTTTTAGGGACTGCTTCTCCCATCCCTGACCCTGGATGACGAGGGAGGAAACATACATTCTTGCCACTGAATGGATGGGGAATAAAAAACTTTGCCAGCAGAGAAGGCATGGAGCTGCTGCAGCAAAAGCACAGTTTTCAAAATGATATTGCCCTGGCATGAGTGTGGAGTGGAGCCATTTGAAATTATTTGTTTCGAACTCCCCCAAATTTCTGAGTTTGGCTGCATCATCATCAGCAGACTTGAGCCTTGGACATGAAAGCACAGGACTGGACTTTTCAAGATAAGCGAAGAGTGCAGCTTGCCGAGAGCCTGAAATTATTGTTTCTTAAGTGCCAACTTTCTACTTCATCAAAGCAAATTGCTCTGTTTGGAAGAATTTAAAGAGGGACTTTCATACTGGGGGAAACTTTCAAACATATCACTTAAAGCAGACAGCCAGACACTTGGTTTTTCAGAAATGCCTTGCTCTGTGTTCAGAATATGGAACACAATCATGTTTAAACAGAGGGACCCTCCCTGTCAACCTGCCCTGGATCCTGCAGCAAAGTTATAAATTTGAAGTTGGGATGACAAAAATAGCAACGCACTGATGCCACAAATGCAAGATTAAGGCTCTACTGCTCGATCTGGCAGAAAAAGGGGCCATCTATGAAGGAGTAAACTTGCCTCCTTGCACGGGTAGTGGATACCAGCAAAGCTGATACAGGGAGGAACCAGCCAAGCAAATAGGCTGTAACTCTCAAGCTTGTCAGACTAAAATTAGGCACCAAAACTCATATCCAGGCATCTAAGCAGGTGGCTTGATTTTCACTAGTGCTGAGTACCCACAGCTCCTGTTGAAGGCAGTAAAAGATGTGGTTGCCCAGCTGCAAAACAGGCCACTCTTATTCAGTTGCCTAAATACAGATTTAGGTGATGAGCTTTCAGCACCTGCATTTGGGGGTGTACTGGCCTTGGCTGTGAGGACAGTCCCACTCTAGGTCCTTGGAAGAGACAGCATTGGCAGCCTCTGACATCTGCAAATGTAACCCCTTTTTCCCCCGTAGAGCCCTGAGTGCAGAAATCTCCGCTCAGCACTTGCAGGAACCAGGAACTGAGCTGCAGGACTTTTGTTCTCTGATGAATTTTTTCATGATCCTTAATTCCAGAAATAAGTCCTGTGGCTGTGCCATGGATTTATGTGCAGCACAGCGGGGACCCTGGACCCCATCAGGGAACTGTGGCATAGCTCTGAAACAGTTACCTGCCACACTCGCTCCTGTAAATGGTGTGTCCAGTCCACACTGAGACCAAACACCATGTGGGAAAGTGGACCCCGCTACCAACAGCTGTGCACTGCCGTTGTTCAGCTTGTCGTGCCAGTGAGCCCTTAGTGTGATCATCCTTATCTGTCGGCTGCTGGAGGCCATTCCAGGGCATGCTGAAGATGCTGTGGATGTGGGTAGAAGAGGTGCCTGGAGTTAGTTCTATTGCAGGATTATAGAGGTGCATTTCACAGCGGTCAGACCCCCAATTCAAAGGCACCATGCCCACCTCTCTGTCTCTCTCAGGTGAAGCTGACCTAGAACACTACAGGCAGATTCTCACCGATACGGTTGCCAAATGTATGTCAGAAATGATTAGTGTGAAGGAGAGGAGAAGAACCTCCTTGGCTGACATTAGGGGACAGGTAAAGGAGAATGCGTCAAAAGCTGGACCGTCAGCCTTCATGCCCGGGAGAGGGGCTAGGGGTGGAGGGGCCTTCCCAGCAAAGCTTCCCCCAATATTGTTTTTTCACCACTTCTCACACACGCCACATTTCCCCGTCGGCTCAGTTCTGTGGGCCCTGGCTCTGTGTTGGCTCTGATGAAGCGGTCAGAATGGATGTCTGTCAGAAGGCAGGGGTTTTTCTGCAGTGGCAGTGCTGCTTCTAGTAAATAATACATCTCTGGTCGGCCCGGGGCTAAAACCAGTGTAGCAAGATAGGCACCTTCCCGGGGGCATCTCGCTCTCAAGCAAGAATATCCCTGCCAAACTTACTACCCCAGAGCCAAATCCATCCTGGGGGAACTCCACTTACTTCGGCGGGACCAGGACGAGTTTGGCCTCCAGTAGCTTTATCCTGGAGACAAAGAGAACATCCCCTGGAATCAGTATGCTGGGTAAAGTGACTCCCCCTAGGGAGGATATCCCAGGGTACCCCTATTCCCCCAGTGTCTCTATCCTGAGCTAAAACACTCCCTCACTGCTGAGAATTAATGATTCCTCAGTGCAGGGCCGGCTCCAGGGTTTTGTGATCTGCGGCGGCAATTCGGCGGAAGGTCCTTTGCTCCGATCGGGAGTGAGGGACCGTCCGCCGAATTGCCGACAAATAGCTGGACCTGCCGCCCCTCTCTGGAGTGGCCGCCCCAAGCACCTGCTTGCCAAGCTGGTGCCTGGAGCCGGCCCTGTCTCAGTGAGAACAGTCACGGCCAAACTCCATCCCTTAGTATCTTCAGTTTAGTTTAGACACAAACCCTGCCCTTTATAGTCACAGTCACGGGGTGGCTGCAGTCACTTGAATGCTACCAGCCTTGCCCCCTCTCAGACTCACAGGTTGCTGCCTCGTGCCCCCATTCTGGGCCCTGCTCAAAGGTGCAAGGGGAACACAGCCCTCTGCAGGGAATTGCAGGTGCTAGCCTCCCCAGAAAGGGGTCAGACAAGAGTGGGGTCTTGCTCCCCCCTATTCCTGGGGCAGTGACAGTGGCTGGTTATAGGGTAGGGAGAACGTACTTCACCCTCTCCCAGATAGCGGAATGGCTGCTGCCTTGTGTGCCCTTTGGGCGACCCGGAAGGAACCCTGGCTGTGATTTCCCTTGCAGCAGCTATGTGTGACGCAGTGATGGCAGCCAGAGGATGGGCCCTGTGCTCCTTGCCTTGCCCTGGAAAAGTTACTTTTACTGCAGGTGCTGCTGTTGCTGGCCCTTGTCTTCCTCTTGTATGGGCATTGCATTGCTGTTCTCTGCAGTGGTACAGTTTGCTTCATTGTCCTCATCCTTTAGTTCCTTTTCTGCTGAACAGCAATGCCTGAGCCCTCTCCCTTGGTCTCCCACCTCCACCCTTCTGTCTACCACCTATCCCCAGATTCTGCCCTAGCCATGCAACCAACCTGTCAGAGCTGCCACCATCCCCTGGCCTTGGGCATGAACCTCACATTCCCCACACATCCACTTTCGCCCAGAGTCCTTCACTCCCCCGCCAGCCATCAGTCTACCTTCTTTCTTACAATCAAGTTAAAAGAAAAAGAACCTAATTAAAATCTAAATAACAGACTTGTAATTATCATAGTGTTTAATCCTAGACGTTGTGCCTTTGACGCACTATAATTTAATTTCACGACTAATTATAAACTAGCAAGAAAGCCAATCTATTTTTTGATAAGAAAGATGTATTGCAATAGATAATGTACTCTGGAAGCCTGTCACAGCCAGCCTGACATATTCTCTTCTTGGAATTAAACTTTTCCATCAACAGTTTTAATTGGTGCCAGAGCCATTGGGACAGTTCCTGATAATGTTTCATGTTAGCCGCGATCTGGAAAATACTTACCACTCTTGTGCTTAAAGTTAAGCATGTAGGTGAATGTTTGCAGGAGTTGGGGTTCCTGTGGAAAGCTAAAGCTTTCTTTGCCTTGCATTATGTGAGTGAATTTAGGGCTCATAATGCAAGGCACTGATTGCGAGAAAGATGGGGGGTAGGGGGATGATAGTCTCTAAGGTGCCACAAGTACTCCTGTTCTTCTTTTTGCGGATACAGACTAACACGGCTGTTACTCTGAAACCTGTCATTGACATTGTCTCCCATTTTTAAAAAATTGAAATTCAAAATGTTGATTAATTTTTTTCTTAGAAACTCCAAAAATTCAGGCCAGCTGTATAGCTGGTTGAGAAATGGGGAATAAATATTGCATAAATGTTCAATATTTTCCTTATTTTCATTGAAATTCAGAATTCTCTGAAAAAATTCATTGCAATATTGAACTTTTGCAAACTGCAAGCAGTGTACTGATAACACATCTACAAGCCTTGCCATTGCATCTCATGCCTGGGCTGCAGCACCCCCTGCTATTTCATTTCCCTGGATGCACACACACACACACACACGCAGCTCTGCCACTGTGCCTTGTTCTTGGCATGCAGCACATCCCCTTATATTCCAGTCTGCGTGTCTCAGCACATCAGACTGTTTAACCTAATTTAGAACTTGAACTGCATCTCCAAGTGCACCAGCCTCTCAGTGATGTGTACCTTCAGCCTATTGACCCTTTTCTAATGGAATAAAACGCCTCCCTTTGGGGTATTTGGCAATAAATTATTCCAACTGCCGAGAATGTTTTCCTTAAAACTGTTCTTGCTTCGATCTGCTATCAGTGAAGAAGATGTAGGTAGCATAACTGAAGGGGGGGGGGGCGTAGCCATTTCTGTGTGACTGACAATGATGCATGTCCCAGCAGTCCTGCATCTCAGAATGGATGGGCTAATCTTGGGCTAATCTGAAGAGTATTTATTATCTGACGGATTCCACCTAGAGAATGCTCAAAACCTTATGAAGATCTTCCACTATGGACTAGTATCCCTAGTAGCTAACAAATTGCTAAGCAATGGACTAACTCTAAAGGCAGGAGCTGGTCCAGTGGTTCTAGTCTTCACCATCCTGAGCACCATCACCTGACAAAGGGGTTTCCAGGCCAATTTGAGAACTCACAACATGGATCCCGACCTGTGATTTTGAGGATGAGGAGCAAGAGGGAGGCAGTTATTGGTGGATGCATTAATCCTGTCTTTAGCTTGCTTTATGAGGGAGGGATGCCTACGAATGGGATGCAAAGTTACCTAGATCCAGGTTCCACCTTTTCCTATGGTTCCCCGTGAAAGTTTAATGCAAATTTGAGTTAGAAATACCTGAAGTAGACAGAGAGATGCTGTCCAATCCCAGAGCCCTTCCCACAGAACAGAACCAATTCATGTTAATTGATGGTAATTAATAATTAATAATAACCTTATAGCCAAGGATGACTCTATCTAAGCCACCTATTACTGTGCTAGCCAACCAGTGAGGATCTCAAAGCAATTTACAACCATCAGTTAACCCCTAAAGCTCGAGAGCAGCCAGTGAATGTGATCAGCGCCATTGTAGAGATGGGAAAGCAGAGGCACAGAATGGGAATATGACTTCCCCACTGCTATTTAGTGGGTCATGGGTTCTAACCTCCTAACACACGGTGCACCAAGAGCTGAGGGGAGGAGCGCCCTTCTTGCAGGGCACCAAGGGGCACTGGCACTGAAGTGCGCCTCGCTTGTTCCTTTGGAGTGACTGCCACAGAGTCCCCATTGTTAGTTTTGAACAGTGGAGTGGCGTGTTGCCTAGACAACCAGAACTCCTACACATTGCTATTTATTCTGAAAGACATTTTACCTTCTCCGCTGTTGCGAAACCCTAGGAAGAATGGGGGGTCACATAAGATTCCCTCCTGCAAGGTGATGGGGCTTTAGACTCCTGCCCCAAATGCGTCTTCTTGAGGGGCGCCATTAGGCAACTGGGAAGTTTGCTTGGCTAGCAAAATGTCATTTAGAGTAAAGTCCCCTGACCTGACCCCACTCAAATGTACTGTAAAAAGTGAGGCTAATTGGGATGTCCACATAAAACTGGGACAGGGTCAGATGCCAGCCAACCAGCCCGCCATTATTAGCATTCCTGGTCTTTGCATTCCAGCAGTGCATGGAGTGTGCGAGGCACTGACCACCCCCAGGAAGATTTGGTCTCTGCCCTGGTGAGCTTATACTCTAAGGGCAGGGTTGAGTCTGGGAACGATGCTAGGAGCCTGTGCATGTGGTTCGAGTGCTTATTTTTGCTGTGTTGGGGCTGGTTTTCGCTGCGCTCTTATGTTAATATCTGCTAAACCTCCTTGCCATTTGCAATCCTTCTCCGGGTTGCCTACGTGTTCCTGTGTCCATACTGGCACTGCTTTTTACTGGTTTACTTCTAGCACCAGCGTGCTGGTGGTGCTGGTGACTGGCATGCTGCATACTCGTATTGGGATTTTGGCATTGTTTGGGGCTAGCTAATTGCACTCTGCTACGTATATTTTGGCAATGCAGCAGGGTCAGCTAACGGTATGCTTGTGTGCAGTATGTAGACTAGTAACTATGAGCCTGGAGTTAGCATTTTTGTTTTACTGCCCTGGTGTTCCTAGAAACAGAGCAACAAGGAGATATTAGGCCAGATTCTCAGCTAATGTAGCTCGACATGACTCTGTTGATGTCCATGGAGCGGTGCTGATTTACATGAGCTGAGGACCTGGCCCTATTATTTCAGCTTGGTCGTGTGACAAATGAACAAGGGAAATATGAGGAGTGTAGAATATACCATATTCTTGTAGGCTGTGAACCCAAAGCCAGGGAGAGTTCGGATGGGTCATTGGGAAGATCACAGCAGCTGAAGTGTGGCCACAATCAGATTATGGCTGGACTGGGCTTGGCTGTCAGCATTTAGAGGCTACTAACAAAAGCGCATTGTTCCCATCCTGTTTTCTTCTTGAGAAACAGCCAAACACCGAGTGACTGTGTATGTGTGTTGGTCTGCATATGCCATAAGAATGTACTTCTTAAGAAAGAGATGTTGTCAAGGAAGGCAGACTGCATCTCTCATTCCTTGCAAGGAGAAATTCCAAATCATATAAAAAAGTTAGACAAAGACCGAAATGGAGTCTGACATGCCATTAGAATGACAGCAGGGCTGTTAATATTATTAAGGTGAATCTGTGTTTAAAGTTCTCATTGGAAAACTGAACTCCTGGCTTCTAACCAGCAGAGAGTGGGTGTTACCTACTGAGCTACTGACATGCAGCATATGGGAAATGGCCCTTATGCTGGAATGTAATTACTTTCACATAGCAGGTATGATAAACCGAAGCTTTGAAAATCCAGCAGGGGACCATGCTGCATGTTTGACTCCAGAGAACAAACCCTGGTACAAATCCCATAAAAATGTATGATGAATAAAATAACAGATTTGAACTTTTCTAATAACAAAACAACAACTCTGGCCAGTAGCTCCATTATGTGCCATGAGATATACTCCTATCAGAACGTGAGTTCAGCCATCTCAAAGAGTTTGCAGCTTAGTGCAGAGAACATGAGGAAAGCTGGTGAGTGTGCAGTCATGTCCTGAAATCTCTCAGAGCGTCAGGAATCAGATTACCGTATGGAAAACAAACAGAAAAAACAATAAAACTGAACTGAGTTTTGGGAAAAAGATGCCACCCCTAGAGACCTATAGATCAGGCTTCCCCTCAGCAGCAGGGGCCACGCATAGGTATGAGACAGGAATGCTATCTCCCCTGCCCATTCCGTCCTTGGCTTCTCTCCAGCAAGGGGGCATCTGGTGCCAGTTGTACTGTGGTTTTTAATCTGATTAAGGCACATGTCTACAAGGAGCTGGACAGAGCTGACTAGCTCCTTTGGCATGCTCTGCCAAACCGCCCGCAGATAATAACTGCTTGGATTGCTGCTGGCTAGAGCTGGGCTTACACCAGTGACTCGGCGGGGAAAGGCTGCATCTGCCATTCCGAATCGGCAGAATGGTCCAGCCACCCAGAGGCGGGCTGGTATAATGCAGCAGCCACTGTGAAGACCCCTGGATGGTTTAGCGGCTCCCTTTGGCTTTTCTCCTCTTGCCCTGAGTGATACTTCAGAGTGCTGCTATAACCACACCGCTCCGCCTGCTTTGAATCTCTACTCTGACTTCCCATTCTCCACCGCATCAGAGCCAAGCTTCTTGTCTCTCTTTAAGGCATTTTCATTATTCTGCCCATCCCTGATGGTCAGCTGTTGTAATGCCCTCCCCTCTGCTTTCCCAGTGGTCTTAGAATCATAGAAATGTAAGGCTGAAGGGACTTTGAGACGCTATCTAGTCCCGCCCCCTGCATGGAGGCAGGACCAAGTAAACCTAGACCATCCCTGACAAGTGTTTCTTCAGCCTGTTCTTATAAATCTCCATTGGCCCTCAGGGATTCCACAGCCTCCCTTCCAAGCCTGTTCCAGAGCTTAACTGTCCTTTTAATAGGATGGTGCCAGCTTTGAATGCCCATGGACAGCTCCATGCTTTCTTCCATGCTGCCCTTATGTATGGAATGCCCTCCTTATGCCAATCTGCAAAGCCACTACCCTCTCCTCTTTCACATCTCTCCTCAAGACCCATTTCTACTATGACTCCTACAAGAAATCTACTGGCCAGTGCTTGCCAGGTGGGGAGAGAGGATTTATTTATTTAAAAACAAATCAATATTAAGAGATTTTGGAATGGCTAATGGTAATTACATGATCTCATTTTTGTTACCTATGACAGGTCCCCTCTTTATGTTTGCTACACTCATCGTACCTTATCTTAAATTCAGTTGTAAGATCGCTGGTGTAGGAACAGTGTCTTTCTACATGATAACTGCATTGCCAAGGGACTCTCACATCTTCATACATAGTGGCACGAGTGAGGTTCTTATTGGGTTCTCACAAAAACATTCCCTTTCGTTGGGGTCCTAATGGTTTGGCCCATCAGATGATACTGTGCTGTGTCGGACATTGTTTTGTTTTCTAATTCAAGGGGAGAGTCTCTCTCAATTTTGCAGTTGCCTGAAAGGATGATAGTAAGGCTCCAAAGAAGGAAGTATCTAGCCTCCCTTTTTGGGGACCTAAAAGAGTAGAGGGGGCACGATCAGGTACTCGGAGGTGCAAGTACTCAGATTTGTGCTTCTGTTTCAGTTGTGGGGGAAAAGCATGAGGGCAGAGCAAAATTCATGACAATTTTTAGATGTGATTTTTCAAGGAAAAAAATCTCAAGCCGAACATTTTACAAAACCAAACCCCATTTTCTTTGGCTGAAATAAGGAGAAAATGGAACAAAGATGTGAAAGGAACAAGGCAGCGAAATGAGGGGAAACCAAAAAAACAAAAAAACCCAAAGAGAGTTCATTTGGGGGGCATTCAGTTTTTCTGTTGGATAATTGGAAAGTTTCAAGAAGACAAAAGTTTTGAATGAAAAGTTTTGACCACCTCTGTTTGCAAGTACAATGACTTCTAAGAAAGAAGAGGAGGATGTGATTTGGAAAATATGTCCCTACATAGAGTGGTAGCTTTTTAAAGTGGCGGTGGACTGTGTTTCTGAGTGTCTGGGCCTTATTCTTATCTACCTTAATTTACTCAGGCACCACATGGGTGTAAAAGTATTACCAGAAAAGAATGGTAGGAATTAGTCTCTGCTTTGCACTCGCATGAATGACTGCACAGGATGTCAGGCAGGAAAGGGTTAGTCCATTTATTCATGAAAGGCACCTATTAACTCCCACTGACTGCAGTCCCAGCTTTCCTTGGGTAAATGCAATATAAAGCCAACTAAAGATTTCTGGAGTTTTAATGGTAAGAGTAATTAACCACTGGAAGTGCTTACCGTGTGTGATGCTGGATTTTGCATCACTGGTCATTTTAAAATCAAGATGGGATGTTTCTCTAACAGATCTGCTCTAGGAATTATCCTGGAGAAGTTCTCTTGCCTGTATTCTACAGGAGGTTAGAGTAGAAGATCATAATGGTCTATGGAATCTATGAATCTGTGATTTGGCCCAGTGATTCTTAAGAGAAAAGGATATGGGCGTCTATCTCAGACATTGTGCTGATTATTATTTTAGCAGACTGTACTTCAGATTAGTTAAGTAAAACTTTAGGGGGGCGGGGGAGGTTAAAACTGAAAACGTTGTAGCCTGGAATAAAAGTGGAGGAGAAGCAATGCTTCAATATGAAAGAAAGCCTGAGTATTTTAAATGAGAGCAAAATAAAAAAGTGACTTATAGTGACAATTCAATGGAAGGTACAGCTATTCATTTTATGTGCAAAGACTAATTAAAATTAAAGTGCACCCCACTGCACTTTCTTTATTGCCTGTAACATACCAGACCCCTTAATAAAACCTAGAGCACAGGGTGTGCTGCAGGGATGTAAACTGGTAGTTAATGATGTAATATACAGTGTATTGCATTGCTTAGCCAAGCAGGTCAGCCTGGTAAATGAACTCTGGAGATAGCTGCTCTGTTTGAAGCACCTGATTAATAACAATTGGGATACACATGCAGAGCAAGAGTACAGCCGCTCTTAGCCTGTAGCTGATTAACAAATTTGCATTCCATGCACTTTAAGAAGAATAGAAAACCACTTAAAACAAAACAGGCCAGGGAACTGACAATATTCTAAGTCTGTATACCTCCCTGATCATGCCAGATCTGATCATTCGTTATGTACAGTCAGCAGGCTGTAGTTCATCTATTTTTCTGTCCTGTCTGGTTCTGTTTCATTTCATAAAATGTTTTACAGCCCCGTGGAGGTGCAGTGTAAAAAGGAAACACAGACTCTTATTCCAGGATCACGTCATCACAGAAAGGAGAGAAGTGACCCATTAGGTCAGTTTTCCTAGATGCTGTTGACAACAGAGGTAGAAGGATATAAACAGTGATCCCATAAGGAAACTAAACTCATCATTAATATAATGTTATGTTGTTTTAAAGCTGTGTACTGGAACTGTACTTGTGTAAGTGGCACACTGTAGCTTGGTACTCTTGCTAGACGGTCCGTGGCACAGCTATTGGGATCTGTATTTTGAATGAAGTTAGGTATGTACCCAGATCTAGAATGTTGCCATGCCAATTTCATCATTGCTGACAGCACAGTTCCTGAAGATCAGCAACACTGACGTTCTGCAGAAGAACGAGGTTTCATTTCCTTTGGGCTACTTTCCTTATGGCTTTCGTGGCCTGGATTTGGGATTGGATTTAATTAGTGTGAAATGTCAGGTCTACTTTGGGAGCTTGTGAGAATGCTGCAGGTAGGGAAAATGGATCAGTCAATTTGCCTGCATGCATGTGTGTGTGTGAGAGAGAGAGTATCAGGGGGTAGCCGTGTTAGTCTGTATCTACAAAAACAACAAGGAGTCTGGTGGCACCTTAAAGACTAACAGATTTATTTGGGCATAAGCTTTCGTGAGTAAAAACCTCACTTCTTCGGATGCATCCGAAGACTAAATCTGTTAGTCTTTAAGGTGCCACCAGACTCCTTGTTGTTTTTGAGAGAGAGAGAGAATTTCATCTTACTGGATTCAACCCTGAAGTTTCATTTGTTGTACGTTGATATATTTTCTGTCTCTGAGTTCAGAAAACTCTTGCTGCTGACCTTCTAATTTAATTATCTCATCTCCTTACATCTAATGGGCATGGACTCCAGGCAGATAAATAGGAAGGAGATGTTGGGAAAGGTTTTTTGTTTTAATTAGAAAAAATAATAATTTGATATGGAAAACCTGCCTTTGAGATGCAAACATTAAAATATGTGAATTTATAGATAAACAACATATTTAAAGGCAAGGAAGAGAATGAAAATGACTCCTGTGAAGGCACTGTTATTGAAGGCTTCTGGTGTGAATCTGTACATTGATAATTAATTAATTACACAGAAAGCCGGGGGAGACATCTTACCAGCAAGTGAAATGTTTATTTTTCATAACTACAAAGGCAGCCCCAAATTTGCAATGTGTTTCATGCAAGCAGTGTGTAGTATCCTTGAAGTCAGTGAGGCCCAGCCGTCTGTGCACACCATCGGCTGCAGGATCTGGACCTTAGAGGTAGATTTGGGTTAATGAAGTCAAATCTTTTATGCCAGGATTAGTAACATGAGTCTCCTTCTCAACCTGGCCATGACTGGAAATACCTCTACTCCATTCGAGTTAGATTTAAGTTTGTGAATAAAGAGACTGAATGTTGGGAGCATGAATATCTGTTATATACTGTATCTAGCTAATATACAGTTCAGCTAAGAATGCTGAGTTCAGAAATGCAGACACGAAACATATTGCTAAGGACTTTTCATAGTAGAATCCATTCTTGAGTCATTCAAAGCATGGCAGTGTACGGGTTCTGTTTCATGCCCCTACTTAAAAAATATTTAGGCCAAAATTTCAAAACTGGACATTGATTTTGAATGCCCCAAGTTTTGGGGGTTCAACTTAAGACACCTTGAGGTCACGTCTGAAAATGTTGCCCTTAATATGTAGAAAAGCAGATGGCTTATTCTTTTGAAGCTACAGAAGTCATTTTCATTATATTTCTTCTGGTCTGGTTATCAGATTTTTCTTCTCAACATGGGTAAACCTGGCATGCTACTCTAATAGATACACAAACATTGCATTCTAATCTGTTACATAAATCATTTTCTTTCTCTTTTTCTAATACAGTTCGATGTCTGTCCGCAGGTCAGGTTGCCCGGTAGGAAGCCATGCTTGGATATTAATAGCCATGTTTCAACTAGCCATGGATTTCACCATCTGTGAATCTGTAGCCCAAGGCCAAGGGTTTAGGCTCCTGCAAAGGCCTTCTCACTGGCATAGATTGTCCCATAGTCCTCTGTGGAGTTTTAAAAATGGACAGCAACTGAGGATTCCTGGCCCTTTTTGGAACCATGTTTCTTCTCATCCTGAACGATCTCATGGGCAAATACAAACATATCATTCAAAAAGGCCACACAAAGCCACAGACCAGTTAGCAGGCCTTCTTTATAAAAGCATGCAGTCCAAGCATTCCACTACTGCAAAATCAGCCCCTTCTGTTGTAGATGGGAGCAGCAGGAGTACAGACCAGCAGACTCATTTGAAAAGGGGGAAAAGGCACCTCCGAGGAAGCAATTTTGATCACAGAGACAGCAGGCCCACCACGGTGCCTGAAGTAATTGTATGGGGCCCAACAGGGGAAGAGGACTCCATAGAAACCAGTACGTTCCCTGGGAATTATGGCACCACCACAACTTCTGCTTTACAAACCAGAACGACTACTGTGGCAACCACCACCACCACTACTTCCACCACTGTACAGTCTAAGGGGTTCCCAGCATCACCTGTGCCAGGGCTTAACACACACAAGAACAACCCTGGCAGGATTAGCACAACGGAACCCTACACCAGCCACAAGAGCAATGGAAAAGAAGCCCGTCCACCTAAGATAATGGGAGACACTACAGGTATTTTCTGTCTGTTTACAGGATTTTGTTTTAACTGTTGATCGGGCCGAGTAAGAGCAAAGAACCTATTGCCGAGGGCAGAGGTGTATCCTATATGATGGGCACCAATGAGGAGACTGTAGTGTGGGCCAATGCCACAATATAAACAAGGTGCAGTGTGTGACGAAGGCTTCATATTGTGTTTGCTTTACCAGGCTGCAATCATCATTAAGGAGTAATAAAAGAGAACATTATAGTATAATGTCCAGGTTTCAAAACAGTTAAGCAATTTTCAGTTAGGGAAAGGTGGGTGAACAGCTTTGGATAAAATGAAAATTGATCTGAATTTTTATCTGAAATTCAGATCAAACTTTTTTTGTGATTTGCAAAACATTTTTTTAATCTTTCTATTGTGTTTCAATCTTCCTCTGCCTTCTTGGGTTCCCCAGGAATATAGCAGTATTTTGGGCCTAATCAGCAACAGGAAATCTCACTGGAAAGACTATCCCAACAAGATTTGCAGCCTGGTTTTGCAAACTCAAGAAGCGTCCAGATTTTGGGGTGTTTGTCCAACAAAATATTTTGCTGCTCACATATTTCTTTCTAGTCCCTTTCATACAATATGTCACTAATCATCTACACACTATGGTTGCTAGCTCTGAACTGCAGACAGATTCTATATGCAACATGCAAGTCTTAACAATCCCTGAAAAGTGTAATAATAATCAGTATATTAATGTGGCACTCTGGCACAGTACAATATGCAAACAACATAGATTGTTAGCATTTCAGCTTTGGTGACTGCAGAGAAAACAATGAGTGTGGTTTTCACTATTCTTTCCTTAATTTAGATGCAGTTTTTCATTACACAGAAGCATTCAGCAACGCCTGCTGAAGTCATTCTCATAATTGTTTTCTGCCTTACAATAGTACTTATTTCTCATGCAGACTGGACACAAAGGTTACTTTAGTGCAATTTGAGCTGGGAGAATGCTGCTAAAGAAATCACAAACCTTTGTTTCAATGAGAGCTACCGATTCCTTTCATTTCTATTCAGGACTCTTCTCATTTGTTCTTCACGAACATTTGTTGAGTGAGTTTGTGTTTGCAAGAATGTTCTCAGTTAGGGCTTGTCTATACTTACCGCGCTGGTTCGGCGGCTGGCAATCGAACTTCTGGGTTCGATTTATCGCGTCTAGTCTGGACGCGATAAATCGAACTCAGAAGTGCTCCCCGTCGACTCCGGTAATCCTGCTCGCCGCGAGGAGTACGCGGAGTCGACGGGGGAGCCTGCCTGCCGGGTCTGGACGGCGGTAAGTTCGAACTAAGGTACGTCGACTTCAGCTACGTTATTCACGTAGCTGAAGTTGCGTACCTTAGTTCGATTTGGGGGTTTAGTGTAGACCAAGCCTTAGAGAACGTGCTGTAAGTATCCATGTTGTGATACATACGCATGGGTGTCGATGATAAATGTGTGCAGGCCATCTCAGAAGCTCTTTTTTGGCCTCAGGAATAGAAACAACTTCACTTGACTTAGGTGATCAGACACACCAAGTTCTGAATACGCAAATGAAACAGTCGCATTGAGCAATCCATGTGCTGAAGCGTGTTCACTTACAACATTCCTCAAGTTATTGTGATTAATTAATGTATTGGTAAAAAATCTGCAAAAAAAAAAAAAATCTACAAAAAACTCCATGTTCTTATGTTCTAATTTCTTACTAGAATCAGGGGATAAATCCTTCATTAAACTGTTCACTGTGACTAGTTTGTTCAGAGTAATTCAGTCTCACCATCAGAGTCTCCATCTAGCCTCTGCCAGGGGCTGTGGGCTTGCAACATCTCACTGAACGAGTTGGTTTCTGATCAGACTGCAGTGTAAGTGTTAGCCTGGGATCTCAAATGCTCCCGATACTCTTCAGCATCATGTACAGTGTATGATATTAAAAATAAAAACAACCCATCAGCGCAGCACTTTGGATTACCTAGCGTCCCTGGGGAAGCTAGTAATGGAGTCAGGCTACAGGCATGGAGCATTGATTAGTGCTTAGTTCTGGGACACAGCACCTAGCAGTAGGGGGTCCTGATCCAGGACTCTTGGTGCTACCTCAGTACAAGTAAATCATTTTAATAACAACCACCCTGGGGTTGTGTTAGAGGCAAGGTCTTCTGTCGGGTAAGAATGTTGCAGAAAATGGAGAGGAATTGGGCATTAAAAAATGAACACTAGATAAGCAAATGAGAACTCTGATCCATCATCTTTATGTAAGACATTTGCTAGGAGTGTACAGAGAGTTTGCCTATTGCCTCTATAAATCCACAAGCTTAATCAAATTCAGTGCAGCACTCATTTACTATAGTATTTAGTAATATTTAGGAAAATATACTATTTTCCACCAACACCATTTGCTGTGTGGGTATGGGTGGGAAGGCGGTTTTCATTTATTCCAAATTATATTTATTTATTACTAAAGTTATCCTGTGGGACAATATTATGTAGCTTGGCAAATTAATTCACATTACATTGACGGTGAGTAGTCCAATAAGTCAGATGCTTATCTGAGAAAGAATTATAGGGTTTCATAATGCAATCTCCATCCTGATTAATTTCTCTAATAAACCCTCTTCAGAAAAAATGTCACTCCTAACTTCAAGAAGTTATTCATATCTGTGAAAAGGAGCCCAGCCTACACAGCAGTGGAAATGTCAGCCCCAGCTGGCTCAGTTAGAGACAGAATATCAATCACACTTTCCAGCACAAGAAATCTAATCAGTTCATATTAAGACATTTGATGGAATGTTAAGATTTACTTCCAAACCGCGTGTTGTTTTCAAAGTAGATAGTATCAAGTCCTATTGTTATTAGCAATACTTACATCTGTAGCTAACTACATTTGTACACACGCATCTGAAATCATATTGGTGCCTTCCACACATATTTGCACTGAGCAAATTCCTGTTTATTGCTGTGACTTAATTACAAATGGTATAACACTCTCAAAGTATTACAGGGTATTGTTCAGCTGCTGGGATATCAGAGGAATGAGTCAGAGGAGAGTGTTCCTCACCCTGGACAGATGACAGACTTTTTGTCTAAAATGTGACTCATCATTCATTATCCCTGTAATGTCAAGGTTCATTGACTGTGTTGCCAGTCAGTGGTCCTGTATCTGGGACACCGCTCTATAATCTAGGCACATTACCTAGGTCAGTAGTTTGCGTCTGAGTTGTTGCCTTCTCCTCTGGTCTTTATATCAGGTAGCCAATGTTATGATATTTCGGAATTGCCCAAGGTTTACTGAGTAGTTTGAAGATAATACTGGCAGTTCGGTAAGGGTATCTGATAGCTCAAGTAGAAACACATTGCAGTGTTCCCCTGAATAGTGATATATATCTGTCAAATGACTACTGATAATTGTCAGTGAACAAACTGGCCTTCAGCAGATTTCTCTCCTGCCCACTAGGATGACAGAGAAATGATCTCAATAGATCCAGTAGAATGTAGGATTGGGATATTGAGGTGGTGTTTTTATTTGCTTTTCTCACCATTGTACGTTTGGTTGAGTTGCTCTGTTCAGTACACTGACTTCAGCAGAGTCACTCCACAATGAATTTGCGCTCCTGGTTTGGCTCAGAAGTGCCCACAGTGATTGTAGCAAAGTCTTAAATTTGTACTGGTGATCGACCTCCGCAGGTTCAGTCTGGAAGTGTTGTCCACCATTAGACAGTAGCTGGAGCAGACCTCTAGAAGGATTCCTGAGTTCGGTTCCTGGCTCGGACGCTGACTGGGTCTGTTAAATTGAGGAAATAACATAACCACTCAGTACTGCAGTTTACCCATCCGTAAAGGGTGGTGTTATGGGGTGCTCTACTCACCAATGGAGGGCTTCCTTCTGGCAGTTCTGGGATTAGCTCCACCTAGTTCAGCACCCCCGTTCTCTTCAGGGCCGGCTCTAGATTTTTTGCCACCCCAAGCAAAAAAATTTTTGGCTGCCCCCCACCCCAGCCCTGGGATCCCCCCCCCCACCCACCAATGCCCCCTCCATTCACATCCCCTGCCGCCACAGCACTGGGCTCCCCCTCCCCGTGGATCCGCTACCAGCACACAGCGGCCGAGCCCTGGCCCAGCCGCGACTCCGTCCCCATGCGGGGTGGAGCTGCTGGACGGTGCAGAGTGGAGTATTTCCAGGCTGCGGGGCAGCACGGAGAACACGGCCCCCTCCCGGGGCTTTGCAGCACTGCTGGTGGCTGAGGTGGATCAGTTTGTGCTCACCGCCCTGACCCCTGACATGCTGGCGGCCGAGGACCTGGAGAGCCCCCCAGACCTGCTGCTCTTCAGCCTCACCGCGCCCTGGACCAGCCCCGGCGGGCGGGAAGGCGAGGATCTCCGGCTGCGGGGCTACCTGCTCAGCACCGACAAGCCCAGCCGGCTGCTCACCTCCGGGAGCCCCTCTCGCCGCCGCAGCCCAGGCCCGACTCCAGGAGACCCCGCTTCCCTTCCTCTCCGGCTCCTCACACACTCCGGGAGCCCCTCTCACCGCCGCAACCCAGGCCCTGGATCCGAGCCCGGGCTGCAGCGGTGAGAGGGGCTCCCAGAGGGAGGGAAGCGGGGCCTGGAATGCAGGGAGGGAGGAAGGAGGAGGGGTCCTGCTGCCACTGCCGCTCCGAGTCTCCCCAGGGTGGCGTGGCGTTTCCCCGCCCAAGTGGGCTGTGCAGGCTCGCGCGCTGACAGAGCCAGTGGCTTTTTGCTGCCCCAAGCAAAAAAAAAAAAAACGGGGGGGGAGTGCCACCCCTTAGAAAGGGACGCCCCAAGCACATGCTTGGAGGGTTGGTGCCTAGAGCCGGCCCTGGTTCTCTTCAATCGTTGCCGGTCTCCTCTCGCTCATGGAGACATAGTACAGCCATTTCGTGATTCAGCCCTTCAGCCAGGTCACTCTGGGTTTTTCCCTTCTAGGAGTCTTTCAAAGACCCTCTGCACCAGGGCTCCTACCCCCTTTCTTTCTCCCTTACCTCAGGGAGAGAGACTGCAGGCTTCTTCCCTCCTGCCTCCTACACTATCACCAGCCTCCTGGCTTGATAGGAGCCCTGCCTGTTCCCTCACAGATGAGCTTCCTACTAATTAGTGCCCTCTACACAGCCTAAATCTCCCCCATTTGCAGCTTAATTGGTTGATCGGGCCCACCTGTCCTTATTCAACTCTCTCGGGGCGGGTGTGGGGCGCACACCCCGTCACAGGTGCACACTGAGACTTTCTGACTATCAGACCCCTTTCAGATCTCTCAAGTCGGGCTCCCAAAACTTGAGGCACCTAAAATCAATAGTCACTTCTATAAACATAGGCTAGAATTCTAGCGGCTCTGCAGTTGTGTGTGAGGCACGTTTAACTGCTGTACAGTGAGGCCCTACAATATACAAACACACAAGGAGACAAACGTAGGCATGTTCTAATGAAAGAAAACCCTTTGATCTTCATAGCTATTCAGAGTTCGTTCTCCAGCTCAGATCAATCAAAACTCAAGGATGAGATAGCACGGACCTAGATGGAACAATGCTTTGTAATTTTTATTTTTGTGCTGGAATTCGCTTACTCCTTTTCAAGGATGTTCCTCCAGCTGCTTTGTCCTTGTCAGCATGACGCCTCTAACATCCTTTACCCTGTTGACGTGCTGACAGTCACAAAGTTTTGCTGTGGTCTGACTGATGTGGCTCTTGTTGGGATTTTTACCGTTTGTGGGTGTCTGAACAGCTTCCTAACCTCAGCTCTGCAGTCTTTGTGAGAGCTGGACGCTGTTCTAATGAGAATCACAACTGAAAGGGCAAGAAGGTGCATCTCCTGAACCCTACATTCGGGGTTTAAATCCATGGTTGTTAGTCACCCAGGGCTGAGTCCTGTGCCCCTTGCCAAACTGAGTATCCCTCCTCCAGCTGCTTGAGGCTACAGTCGCCAGGTTGTTCCTGTGGGCTCTGCAGGGGACAGTGATTCACAGAATGCTAGAGGATCTGCACAGATCAACAGGCCTTCATCCTGCCCGGCCTGTGCTGAGAGACTCAAGATCCAAGCCAGCCTCTCCCAATTCTCCCATCCTGTTCCAGTCCCCTGAAGGCTCACGCTCAGCCTGTGCTTCTAAGACATCTGGGAATTGAAACTCGCCAGTTGACTTTTATCTTTTAGCTCTTAACTCTCATTAGGGAGTTTTCAGAATGATTTGAGTTTTCGTTAATTGGCCTCTTTTACTGAATAAGTGAATACAATAAAATACTGTTGCTGGCTAAAGGACTTTTCTGACCTTAGCCCGTCCACCCTAACTTGAATAAAACCTAAACTCTGAATATCCCTTTGTTTTCTTTATCCACATTAAATATGCCGGCTGCCTCAAAGATTTTGGGGTGGGGGTGGGGAGGGAGGACGGAGGAAACTTTTCACTCAGCTCTTTCCCACTTCTTAGGTCAAATCCTAATAAGGACTTGCCGTTTTTTAGGTTTTTTTTTTTAAACCACCACAAAAAAAAAAAAAAAAACCTCCCCCAAGATGGTTCTTGATACATACACTGGGGCACAAAAGGTTAAAATTCTATTGGGGGTGCAGTGGGTGTAGAGAGTAAATGTTTGATGGAAACCAGTACACAGTGAAACTGATGAAATAAATTAGAGGATATAGGTATATACACACAGTCTGGGCCAGATCTTCCTTCAAACTCCAGTGATGGTTAAGGGGTGTGAGCTAGGATGGAGCATCTTCAGAGAAGGAAACCTAGGTAAAATAAATATTGCTCCAACATCTAATATAACCCCCGCCCCTTTTAAAACAAATACCCTATACAGGTACTTACTGATTTCACCTGCTCAGCTTCCCACTGGGACCCCAAATTATGTCCCAGGCCCTGGTGGTTTGCTCCTACAGTGTGTGACAAATACCGAATATTGCTGTGCTGCAGATGTGTTAAGTCAGAAGAAACATTACATTAGCAGTGGGGTCTCCCTGCATCCCCCGTCACTTCTGCATGGAAAGGCAGCAACCAACTATGTCTTTAAGCACTGAGTAAAGTATCCTATCTTTATCATGACATACATATGTAAGGCCATGCATTTTTCAAATTCTGCTGCTCTCTGCTATACGAGGCCGAGGCAATGGAAGTAGTTATACTTTGCCTGGAAGTACCATATGGTTAGAAATTAAGACTATGCGACTCGTCTGTACTTTTTTGTCTAGTTCAGTGAACATTACAAATCATTGTCTGGCAGTCTTGTTACATTAGTGCTACAATAAGCAGAATGGATAAGTAAAGAGACTTTTGCTCTCAAGGCTGGAACACTTCTGTTTTCCATAACAGATCCAGAAAGTAAAGATTTCTATAGTGTTTACTCCCTGAAAGATTCAACTGAAGAGAAATAAAGAGGTAATAGAGGAGGAGGAGGATGTGAAAGGCCGTGGATTGTACCGCAGAGCGGCAAACAAATAATCAAACTCAGCTGGACTACAACAAAACCTCTGTTCCAATCCCACACCATTTCATATGGATTGAATGCTGTTTACCTCATGAAAATGTCTCTCTCCCTCCATTTCTGTCATGCACACATACACACACATGAACACACAGACACGAACACGCACACATACACATGTAGTATACACATACTAAGACATTGGAGTCAGTCCAGATTTAACCACCGTAAGAGAGAAACATGTGGTTCCTGTACTTTAAGGTTGAGTGTGGGATGAATGGTACAGAAAGATATGACTAAACAAAGTTATTGAATATTCATATTCTCTAGAAATGCTCTGAATGTAGCAGTTGCCACTACATCATCCATAGAAGCACCTGTACACCTATGCTATGTCATAGAATCATAGAAGAGTAGGGTAGGAAGAGACCTCAGGAGGTCATCTAGTCTAATCCCCTGCTCAAAGCAGGACCAACACCAACTATCTTTCGTCTTTCCTGCTCAGTGTGTATTAACAATAAAGGCCTTGGGGAAATCTTGGTATTTCCTCGGGGAATAAGATCCCAGGACATCAGATCCATCCATCTGATCATTAATCCCCAGCGGTGCTCTGCCCCTCAGTTATATCTTTGTTAATGGGTCTGTGTCCAGTGTGATCGGCCATCATGCATTTTACTATTATTATTATTTTAAAGTAGTGCAGGTGTTTGTTGAACATTAGCAATAGCCCTGCCAGTGAACAAGATCTGCATATAGAAGACCTTGGGGCCAGATTTTGTCTCCCATTTGAGCCCCTCTGGAACATTTGGTGTCAAAAGGGCCGTAAATTGTCTTAACAAAGTGACCGAGCTTCTCCTGACAGGGGGGGAACCCTGCATGCCTTAGCATTGACAAAAATCGCCTCTCCTTCCCTCCAGGTGTGTCTGGGGCCAGAGTGCTGCTGCATCCCAAGAACGCTTGGATGGCAAAAAGGCCCCACTGGGACTGTTACCAGCGGACATAGGGTAGAATAGCCCAGATGCAGTTCTAAATGACTGTCAGGGACAAATCAGTCCCCAGTAGCTCTGGAAATCAAGGAAACAAAAAGGTGATGTATAGTCACGTTAGCCCACCCGACCGCCTCCGTCAGATTCAAGTATTGGGAACAATGTATTGAATACATCCAGTAATCCAAAGGTAACTGGCTTCCACTTTATTCGTAAAAAGTCTTTCTATTCAATGACTGTAGTGCAGTAACAGAAAATGCCTGGAGCCCTGACATGTAGTAATGCACCTTGGTTTTAAATTAGTTTTGAGATTGTTAATTCTGATTAAATACCTAGCATATTAATACCTCGCTGTATAGCTAACAATACATCATTGTTTCAAAACCCAGAGGACTGGGTGGGAACTTACTTGCGTGGGAAAATAGCAAGTGAAGAAAGGATGAAATAGTCTGGGTGAAGTGGCCGTACCCAGACCTGTTCATTTGCAGACTTTCATACTTTCAAGGGAGAATTATTCTATGGAAATTATACTTCATTTTCTTTGTGTTAGGTAGACTCCACTGATACATGCATCAACACTAGTTGTGCAAACACTGACTCATGCATTCAGATATACCCATTGGAGCCGTCCACTGTTGTTATAGTATTAATGTTTATTTATATTGTGGGAGTGCTTAGGGGTCCAGGCCATTGACCAACACCCCATTGAGCGGGGCACTGAACAAACAAAAAACAAAAAGATGGGCCTGTCTCAGAGAGTTTGTGAGATTGCTCATATACCCAGGTGTTTGCAGGGTCCTGGCCAGAGATTTTAATTTACTAATTTTTATTCTGGTCCAAATCTGTGAGGGTCTCACTGTGAATATAGAATCTGCACTGGTTGCTGAGTGCTGTGCTCGTTCCTTCATACAGTGTCTCTCAGCATTTTCCAAACCAGGCAGTCCCTCCCATCCTCTGCTTCAGTACCTTCATCCTCTATCAGTAGTAATGAGGTGCGCCTATTGTCCTCTGAATGTCATTGGTGCCACATACCGTTACCTTAGAGACCCTGCAGATTTGTGTTGGAAGGCTGGACTCCCAGGGACAGAACAGGTAAAATGGTGCATTCAATATATGGTTTGTTTTTCTTTCAAAACCAACCCTCTTAGGCAAAAATTCTCTCTCTCCCCCACCTTACTGAATAAAGGGAAACCAGAAAACAAGATTTATCTGTGAGCCACTAGCTGCAAAGCAAGCTCTTAAGGTAAACTCGTGTGGAATAGAAAATATTCTGCCGGTAAGTAGGAAAAAGATAGAAAAGTGAGTATGTTTAATATACTTAAAATATATACATGAATAGAAAGGCTAGTCGGGGATGGTGGATTTAGTTGTGCAAGGCTTTTTGTTTTCCCATTGGGGCAAATAAAATCAGGTATGTTTATCTGTGTGCAACCCCAATTTGTTCTGTGTGTGGCACTCCAGGAATGTGTTCACCCGGGCATAGTTTACGATTATGCTTTTCAGAAGGTACACCTCCCTTTTGCAGGGAGGGGGGGCTGTCATCATCATTTTACAATAGAGCATGGAAAGAAAGAAATAATTAAAATTCCATAGCGCTGCCAGACACAAAGGTTGTAATGGGGCTTTTAATACAGGGCAGAAGTGATGGTCTATGCAAAACCTGGTGTCTTTTGCAAAATGCTGAATATCCTCTTTTCCTACTGGCTAGGCTAAAAGAAAAAGAGGGCTTTTTTTTTTTTTTTTTTGGAGCGTGGGCATGTCTGGCGCTCAGTGAGTTCTCTGAAGCTTTCTTTTTATTATGATTAGAATAAAGTAATTAAACCTGTAAGTGCTTTCTAAGGCATACAGCAGCATAGCTCTCTGTGCAGTCTGCTGCTCTGAATAACTGTTTGAAAAGTGGTCAGTGTCTTAGTCCCGTTCTTAATGGACAGGTGTCTACATCACACATGAACGCTGCAGCTGGTACTAATTAGCACCCTTGTTGAGAGTGGGTAAAGAGGTCAAGATTGACTGGGTACGAGCATCATCCTCCACCTCGGTCCAGTCTGCCTGTGCCCGTCACTGAGGTATATGAGACATCACCCCTCGTAGGAGTTTTCTCCATCAGTGGAGGCACGTGGGGCGGGGGGGGGGGAACCTTGTTTGGTACTGCCCAGAGGGCTTCAGTCTCCAGGGCTGTCAGCTGGAATCCAGAACCCCCTCCTCCATCCCAAAACCCAACTCAGTTCACTAAGAATTTAAAATGACTACATAAGAACAAAAATATTCTGCTGCCCCACTGAGAAATGACCCCCATCTTCAAAAAGCGGGTGTAGGATAGGGGGTGCTGGATGAGCAATCAGATGGCGCATGCCAAAGGCTTCAAAAGAATTAATTAAAGCTCAAATATGTTTAAACCCTGAGCAGTTGGAAGAGAACTGCCTCTTTGATCTTGCTCTGCTAAGACATCATGATCTGCTGCAGACCTGGGAGCTCCAGTAGCAGCAGAAAGGAGTG